>NW_027411581.1:32567597-34967597 GCF_049639745.1 Rhodnius prolixus | reverse complement strand
CTTAAGTAAGCTAATACAATGTTTTTCCCTTACAATGCAAAAAAAAGCGTGTAAAGATGTATTAAAATAGAAATAAAAAAGGTAGGAAAGCATAGTAGGTAGTTTGGGCGATGTGAGTGTAGCTGGCGAGGGGCCGAACTGGGGGCCTGAAGTCGGCATATAAATCAGTTGGAAAATCTCGACATATAAAAGGTTCGTGACACTAGTAAACATTACCATAAAGAATAAATTTCCTTAAAAAAAGGTGTTTGCAGTGGGAGAGAGAGAGGGTTTATAAAAGATTGGGCGGTACGGCAAACAGACGGCGGAATGTGACGCGGTTAAGGTGACTGTGGAAGGGCGCTGCATGTGTTTGATGATACAGTTTTGCAGGTGTAAAGACGGTCTGAGAATTAAAAAAAAAAAAAAAGTGCCCGAGGGTAAAAACGGGGCGTGTGACAATTGCGCGGGATGGGTTAGGCAAGATCGGGTCATATTTCACGGAGTAGCGCGCTTTTGACGGCCCTCTGGGGCGCGTGTGCTCGCTGCACAAACCATCATTGATACTGCCGCTGTTGGTAATGGCTGCTGATACCAGCGCTGATATCCTGCTGCTCTTGTCATGGTGCACAGGACATAATGCCCTCCTCCTCCTCCTCCCTAGTATGCTCACACTTGGCGTTTGAATTTGGCAAACGCCAATGTACTAGTTGTTGTTTACGTAGGATAGCGTGTAGAATTCAAACTATGGGAACAATTGGTCGACACTTATTGTCCCTGACACCTCTCCAGCGATTCTCTCGTCAATTATCCAAGCATACTGCCGCGCTTATTGTTGCAACTATTTGCGCCTTTTGGAGGTAAACAAACCAAAATATGATTACACTGCAAGGAAAAAGTGCAATCTTACCTCCAATTTGACTAAACTATCAGAAAACAAGGCAACCACCTGGTTCGGTCACTGGAAGTTTATTTTCCTCTATATAATTTAATAATCTGATCAAGCAGAAATAAAGCTGTTCGTGCTGAAAGGATTTAGAAACACAGAACAATCTCCCAGATATCCATCTCTCAGGTATGAAGAGATTTCAGCAGGAATCTATGATCAACGAAGAAGTAAAAATAAAACTTTCTGGTACATCTAAAATCTTGGATAAAAATAACTAAAAGCAAACTTTTTACATTTTTGACGTGTTATTCTTCAATAAATAATTCTTAACTTCATAAAATACATAAAGAAAAAAATAAAAATAAATAAAGTTGATTCTAAATAAGAAGTTGAGTAACGTAATTAATATTAATTTATCTGATCTTTAAGTACACTTTTCATGAAATTACACTCTCGAGATGTAATTTAACCATACCTTTTTTTTAGAGGAATGGGAAGGCGGCATATCGTGACAGAAATCGTTACAACTAATGTTTTACTTGTTTAATGGAATTTCGCTTATATTAAGTTCCAATCTTCAGCCTGTGTACAACACTTTATTACATCACAATATTGTAATTATTATTTTTGTCTTTTTTTTTTTAACACTATGATATTTGTCTAGAAAATGATTTGGCTTTTAAGTATACAATAATAATTGTAACAAGGGAAGAGATTAGCTATGCGGTTAGCACATTATTGGATTCCCACGCGGAGGTACCGGGTTCAAATCCAGCTGCTGACCCTTAGATTTTCTCTTACTAGGAGCTTCTTACAGCTCAATGTCCGGTGATGGACAGTGTTGTCTGTAACGAGAGAACACGGTCCGGAGGCCGGCAATGCACTGAAAAAAAAAGCTCCGGGCGCCAACTATCAGAAAACAAGGCAACCACCTGGTTCGGTCACTGGAAGTTTATTTTCCTCTATATAATTTAATAATCTGATCAAGCAGAAATAAAGCTGTTCGTGCTGAAAGGATTTAGAAACACAGAACAATCTCCCAGATATCCATCTCTCAGGTATGAAGAGATTTCAGCAGGAATCTATGATCAACGAAGAAGTAAAAATAAAATTTTCTGGTACATCTAAAATCTTGGATAAAAATAACTAAAAGCAAACTTTTTACATTTTTGACGTGTTATTCTTCAATAAATAATTCTTAACTTCGTAAAATACATAAAGAAAAAAATAAAAATAAATAAAGTTGATTCTAAATAAGAAGTTGAGTAACGTAATTAATATTAATTTATCTGATCTTTAAGTACACTTTTCATGAAATTACACTCTCGAGATGTAATTTAACCATACCTTTTTTTTAGAGGAATGGGAAGGCGGCATATCGTGACAGAAATCGTTACAACTAATGTTTTACTTGTTTAATGGAATTTCGCTTATATTAAGTTCCAATCTTCAGCCTGTGTACAACACTTTATTACATCACAATATTGTAATTATTATTTTTGTCTTTTTTTTTTTAACACTATGATATTTGTCTAGAAAATGATTTGGCTTTTAAGTATACAATAATAATTGTAACAAGGGAAGAGATTAGCTATGCGGTTAGCACATTATTGGATTCCCACGCGGAGGTACCGGGTTCAAATCCAGCTGCTGACCCTTAGATTTTCTCTTACTAGGAGCTTCTTACAGCTCAATGTCCGGTGATGGACAGTGTTGTCTGTAACGAGAGAACACGGTCCGGAGGCCGGCAATGCACTGAAAAAAAAAGCTCCGGGCGCCAACTATCAGAAAACAAGGCAACCACCTGGTTCGGTCACTGGAAGTTTATTTTCCTCTATATAATTTAATAATCTGATCAAGCAGAAATAAAGCTGTTCGTGCTGAAAGGATTTAGAAACACAGAACAATCTCCCAGATATCCATCTCTCAGGTATGAAGAGATTTCAGCAGGAATCTATGATCAACGAAGAAGTAAAAATAAAATTTTCTGGTACATCTAAAATCTTGGATAAAAATAACTAAAAGCAAACTTTTTACATTTTTGACGTGTTATTCTTCAATAAATAATTCTTAACTTCGTAAAATACATAAAGAAAAAAATAAAAATAAATAAAGTTGATTCTAAATAAGAAGTTGAGTAACGTAATTAATATTAATTTATCTGATCTTTAAGTACACTTTTCATGAAATTACACTCTCGAGATGTAATTTAACCATACCTTTTTTTTAGAGGAATGGGAAGGCGGCATATCGTGACAGAAATCGTTACAACTAATGTTTTACTTGTTTAATGGAATTTCGCTTATATTAAGTTCCAATCTTCAGCCTGTGTACAACACTTTATTACATCACAATATTGTAATTATTATTTTTGTCTTTTTTTTTTTAACACTATGATATTTGTCTAGAAAATGATTTGGCTTTTAAGTATACAATAATAATTGTAACAAGGGAAGAGATTAGCTATGCGGTTAGCACATTATTGGATTCCCACGCGGAGGTACCGGGTTCAAATCCAGCTGCTGACCCTTAGATTTTCTCTTACTAGGAGCTTCTTACAGCTCAATGTCCGGTGATGGACAGTGTTGTCTGTAACGAGAGAACACGGTCCGGAGGCCGGCAATGCACTGAAAAAAAAAGCTCCGGGCGCCAATAACCTTAGATATTGACGCACATTAAATCATTAAAAAATAATAATAATAATAATTGTAACAAAACTCATTTCATATTTCGGAAGATGACTTCATTAGGCTGAAACTTTTATTAAAACAAAAAGACAAGGCTATAAAATCCACTAACAAAGATTTTCCTACAATCATCAAAAATCCCAAAAACTCACCCAAAATACAGCCTAAAAGTCTGGTTTTTAGAGACATTGCATATGTTATTGGAAACGTTTTCACACAAAACCGAAACGTCTCTCGATAAGGATATGGGGATGAAAGCTGAAATAAACTAAGTTACACAAAAATTCAGTAAAATGGCACCTACTTTAACCCGTCCCATAGGAATGCTTGCATTATTTTTATGGAAAAAATTAAGCAAAAGTCACAGGCTTTACTTTTCCAAATTTTGTAAAGTCAAACAAATGAACAAGTTATTTTCATTTTAAAAAATTAATAAACATCCTAAATTCTAAGTTATAATTATAAAAAAAAAAAATCATATGTAATCAAAATAATTTCATCTCTGAATAAAATTTAAAATAAGTTGAATAAGAAAATTATAAGTGAGAAAAACATTAAACACGAAAACAATAAACAAAAATTACTAATACTTGCAGGAAAATAAGAGGAATAGTTCCTTCCTGAAATTAACAAACTAATAAATTAATAAACTGAAGTGGTAATCGAGAAAATCTCGGGAAACTGAAAAAAAAAAAAACTTTAGGAAATTGCAACTATCTTTTCTTTAAACTGAAAATTTTAGCAACTCTATTTCATACCTCCTATTTCCAGATACGTCCTTAATCGAATGTTGCAAATACAAGTTGTTGATCTACTCGGGTGTGCATTGAGGGTGCCAAGTTCAAAAGAAAATTGTTAAAGCGTTTTCGAAAATATTTTGGAAAAAACAAAGCCACTCAATAAAATCAAGCTACTAGTTGGGAGGATTTTCATCGCTATCAGGTCTCATGGAAGTAAAAATACAAAACATAAAGTTTAATCTTCAAGCGATTCTTCTTAAGCTAGTGTTCTTCATGCTCACAAACACAACACAGATAGACCAGACAATTATATTTCCACTTTATACATGTGACCTAATTATGATGACACCTGTAGGAGAATATGGATGAAGGTCTAGTTTCAAAACCAATTTATCGGATTCAAGGAACTTCAAAACTTACACTATTCGAATGAAAACTCAAATTCCAAAATTTGAGGGACACTTCCAAAAAATTAAAATATACAATAGATTTTTTTTTTTTTTTTAAATTTAACGCGCATCAATCTCTGAGGGGGAGTCTGGAATTCTGTGGAGCTTTTCCCAGTGTACTGCCGGTCTCCGAACAATGTTCTCCCATTACAGACAACATTGTCCATCACTGGATTGTGAGTTGTAAGAAGCATGTTGCATTATATTCCATGAAGTTTTCATAATTTAGGCAAGTGTGTACACCTGCAAGTTATGCAAATACAAAGGGGCCTTGGAGGAATTTCAGAACACATTAAATTCCTTTGCCTGTCTTTATAGATAAGATTCTACAAATATATATATATATATATATATATATATAAAATAATAATAATACATAAAATAAAAAATATTCTTAAAGTTATTTCTAAATAAAAATATATCAGATACATAATCTTCTAATATAAATAGTTACTGCGTCATTCACACACATTCTTAGGATATTTATTAAAGAAATGTAGGAATTTATATGCTTCGAACTGAAGTATATAAAGTTATGCATAATGAGTATGGGCGGATGAAGCAATGCGGTGGGTGTAATACATTAAGCACAATAGATAATTTGTAATCTTATGTATGTACTCACTTTTTATCAAAAATTTATCTTTTTCCGCGTTTAAAACTGACTTCATGCTTTCATGACAGTAAAGTACGGGAGATCTTAAATAATAATGATATTAGGTTCTAGCTAGAGTATTGGGGGAAAGGAACTGATTCCGTGGGAAGCAAGGACCACTGTACAAAGTGAATTTCTAAGGTTCTAAGTGATCTATTGAGGTAAAGATAATTACAAATTTTAAATTTTTAAGAAAATATTGTAAGAATTATTTGAGAAAGTCGTTTGTGAATGTTCACGTAAACAAAAAACAAACAAAATTTAAGCGTAATTCTATCAAGATAATGTTCTTTCCTAAATTTAGAAAAAAAAATTTGTTTTGTACTTAAAGACAATAATACGAGGGTCGTTTGAAAAGTCCGTGCAAAGTCAGAGAGATAGCACTACTGGCGCGTACCGAGGTTATGTTTAGTTAGTAGCATCTCTTGGAAGAACACACACCAAGTTTCAGCCAGATCGGTCTATTTCTTTGTGTTTGGCATTCGTTTGAATCGAGGAAGTCGAGTGATTTTCAAAAAATGGACGAAAAAGAATTTCGTGTGTTGATTAAACACTACTTTATGAAAGGCAAAACGCCTCAGGAGACTAAAAAGAAGCTTGATAAACATTATCGTGACTCTGCACCTTTGATTAGAACAGTTTATAAGTGGTTTCAAAATTTTCGGAGTGGCCATATGGGCGGGCACATGTGACGCTGAACGTTCTGGACGCCCTGTTGAGGTTACTACTCCAGAAATCATTGATAAAATCCATGATATGGTGATGGATGACAGAAGAGTGAAGGTGCGTGAGATTGCTAGTGCTGTGGGCATCTCGAATGAACGGGTACATAATATTTTGCATCAACATTTGGACATGACAAAGCTATCCGCAAGATGGATGCCGCGATTGCTCACGCTTGACCAAAAACGAAATCGTGTGAAGTGTTGCAAGGACGGTTTGCAGCTGTTCCAGAAGAATCCGCAGGACTTTAAGCGTCGTATCGTCACTGTGGATGAAACATGGATACATCACTACACTCCTGAGACCAAAGAACAATCTAAACAATGGGTTACCAAGGGGGAATCTGCGCCAAAAAAGGCGAAGACCGTTCCTTCGGCCGGAAAGATTATGGCGACTGTCTTTTGGGATTCGCAAGGAATAATCCTCATCGACTATCTGGAAAAGGGTAAAACTATTACAGGTGCATATTATTCATCGTTATTGGACCGTTTGAAAACCGAGCTGCAAGAAAAACGCCCACAATTGGCCCACAAAAAAGTCCTTTTCCATCACGACAACGCACCAGCTCACACCTCAGCAGTTGTGGTCGTAAAATTAATGGAAACAGGGTTCCAACTCGTTTCACATCCCCCCTATTCTCCAGACTTGGCTCCCTCGGACTACTATTTGTTCCCCAATATGAAGAAATGGCTGGCGGGAAAAAGATTTTATTCAAACGAGGAGGTGATTGCAGAAACGAATGGCTATTTTTCAGACTTGGACAAATCCTATTATTTGGAAGGGATCAACAAACTAGAGCAGCGTTGGACGAAGTGTATAAGCCTAAAAGGAGACTATGTTGAAAAATAAAAAAGGTTTACCCCAAAAAATTAAGTAGTTTTTATTTTTGCACGGACTTTTCAAACGACCCTCGTAGTAATAATAATAATAAAAAGATGTTACTATGTTTTATATTTAATTTATATATGAGCTTTTAACTAAATTCATAATTGTCCAACAATTATGTATTACCTCACTAGAAGATAAGATGAAGGCCAAGGATGGTGAGACCTTGAAAAATATCATTAACTGATAGAAGTAATAAACTTTAAAATTCCATAAACGGAGAAAAATAAAATAAAATTTTGAATTAAAATGCAAATATTTAAAAAAGAAGAAAAAAAAATTTAAGAAGGGATTGTTACCGAAATTTATAAAGTTATTTATAAAATAACAAATTAAATTTACTAGTAAAATCAATTATTTCAATATGTCTATAGACATTTTCTACATGCAAAAGCGTGAGAGGGTAACATTGACACATACAAAACAAAATCGTGGAATAAAGCAAGATGCTGGTAAAAATATCTTTGCAAAATGACTAGGAAAAATCGATCTAAACGATCGAACGTAGCAAATAGTTACTCAAGGTAATAAAATAGTGGAAAAGCCAAGGCATGAAGTGTTCTTCCTGACTCATCAAGTTACCTTTAAATAGACAGGCTGGGTCACATCAAGGAACAGCCAGTCTTTCGTTATTACACATTGTGGTGACAAAGGGTGGAAGTTCAATAAGTGGAAGGCCAATTTCTCTAGTGATATGTGATGATTCAATATATGAAAATGGATAAAAATCCGAAAACGGCTAGAATTAAAAACAAAAATAAGCACGCGCTAAGAAGGATATAATCAGTGATAGTTTTCATTTTTGATCTAATTTACATAAATTAAAACACGAAATATTAAATATTATTTATGCGAAGGAAATGCATATTAAGTTGGTAATATTGACAAGATATTAAGAATAATTATTCAATACTAGCACAAAACCAATTGAACTTCTTCTTAGTTGTGCCCACTTTTTTATTGTTAGTGTTAACGTCTCTCTCAAGAGTAGAACAGGTTTCTTGAAAATCGAAATTTTTACACTTTCTAATATTGCTCTCCTCACTAAGTGCGCGAAACTATGCTGCTTCTAAGATTGTGTGAATTTTTGATTTAGAATTGGGAGTAAAAAAAAAGCTTCGTTGAAAGAGGATCTGTTAGCGAAGGCCATCAATTTCTGTTGGGGGATGCAGATTTTGGATTTGGATTTTTCATTAACCGTTATAAGGTACCGAAAAAGTGATTTTGACCAATTGGTAAATGAGGTCAGCGTATTATTAATGGATAATTGAAATCTGACAATACTTATCGATACCATCAAAGGCGCCAACCAGAATTACCGCGTTACTGAATAGGTTTTCACGTTATTCTGTTATTTTATCGAGAATTGTTCTAACAATTTTCTATAAATTTCACACGCTCATGTAGATCTATAACATTTAGCAGACATACATATTTCCCCAGGAATCTTCTTCATATTGAAGAATGACGACCTTTCTCTTAAGTCTTAGTATTAGTTTAAGAGCCACAGATCTTCTTCGCCGAATAATTAATTCTCAAAAATCACGAAGCATAAACATATAATATAATAAAATTCGTTTTTCACTAGATAAAAATCCACATTATTAGATACAATTTCACTACAGACATGGAGTTTTTCCTGTTTGGTTATTTCCATTCTCGAGAATTTTACCTCCAAAAAAATAATAATGACTTCTGACAACCATCTTGTTCATTAATGAAATCAAACATTTAACTTCTTTTTTTTTAATAATTTATTTAGTTACAAAGAGTGGAGCCAAGAACATTTTACTTTCTACTGACTCTCTTCATCAGAGAGGAGATCGCGAGGCCACTGTCTTCTAAGACGTCTAGAAGTGTTGTCTGGAAATGTTCTTGAAGATAGATGTTGTACCAGTGGATTGTGATGTGTTTGAATGTTAAGATGGAATTTCCTGTATCGTGTTTTAGCCACTTGTGTGACGAAAGGAATGTTCAAGTCTGTGTGAATGGTTTGATTGGTGACGTCGAAAGGAGCGTTTACTATAGAGCGAAGAATTTTAGATTGCAAGGACTGGATCCTTTGCAGATTTGAGCGTTTGGTTGAACCCCACAGTTCGATGCCATAAGCCCAGGCTGGCTTTAGTATACTTACATATATAAGTCTAACTCAAACTTTTTTAAATTTAAATGTATAAAAAAGATTATTACAATAACTAATTTAGAATTAGGTTACAGTTTTGAAAGCCATACAATTTCTGCGCTAGTTACTTTTCAGAGCCATGGATTTTATTCATAATTGTGGAACATTTAAATTTTAAATAAATAATTCTGAATCTTGTAACTATTTTTTGTTTGACTCTAAGCTTACCACTACTTTATACAAAAATTATTAATTACATTCATCACCTTAGGTATATCTATAATAGTATCTACATGTTGCAACATCCCACTTTTTTAGGAGATACCATCTCGGACCATTAGAAATAGATTCTTAACCGACCCCAGCTTAAGAATTCTCACTCTAACTGTATTGAAAATAATTAAAGTATAATGAAAATAATTATTCAATAAGCAAATTAAAATTCCAAATTTGAAGATAATTGAGCGGAAGGCTGTTTTATTGAATAAATGTTTTGTTTTTTTTTATTATCGCGGTAGTGTTTATACTAAATGTTTTATACTTCTCTTAAAACCCAAAACAGGTGTTGTACTAACTAACATTACAGAGAGAGAGAGGTCTACCTTCAAAACCAAAATAAATTTTGTTTTGTCACTTTGTACTTCAAATAAAATGCCTACTTTTACACTATGATATCTTTCATTTTATCCGTCGGAGCAGTTTTGTTTATTTTGTTCCTGACCGATTTAATTTAGTACTTGCATCCATCGTAAGAGTTAGACCAGTCAGTCTGATACAGATTTCGACTTCACTTCCGTTACCGTCTCGCACTACACTTGCTGATTCAAGCATACAATAAACATGCGTGCCACGACGTGTAAAATCAAAGATATTATCCAGCATTGCACATAACATCTTTTTCAAAAGTAGATTTAGTACCTACATTTTGAGAACGAGAAATTAAGACGGTCTAGTAAAAAAAAAACAAAAAACCTTTTTTATCTTTAATGAAAAACTGAAGAAGTAAAAAAGAAATCCTCTGAAAGAGAAACTTCCCAAAAGATGGGATAGGAAAGACTTGGCGCCGGTTTCATAAACTAAGTTTGAAGACGCTGAGATTTATGGTTTTTTGTGTTACGCCATTTCCACCATACAAAAAGGTAAGCAGGCAAATTTCAGCCAGTTATTAGAGAAAGTGAAATATCTATACTGAGTGGGCAATATAGAAGGATTCATTTATGTAATGGCGTGATGTTTTACATGAAAAGACGTCACGCCATGGGAGGTAGAAACGAGGTCCAACCAAGGATGTTGAGGAGAAGAGTGAGGGGTTGTCCAGAGGTTAAACGTGATATCGATGTCAGACAAGCTTTACACAGATTAGGATGGAAGGGAGTGGCTGAAGTGTACATACAGACTCTCCAAGATTAGAGGCACCAACCTTCTGTCAAGATATACATACCTTCATATTGAGCACAGTGGATGGAGTTACCTTATATGTCTAAATTATACATTAAACCACGGTTTGTGCACTAATGTATTTGATAAGGCCAACTTTCCAGTTTTATCTACTTAAACTGCACCTCAGTGATAACTCATTAAAAAAATACCCTCTAATTTATAACTCTCAACTCCGAAAAGTAATAGAACTTATAAAAACTAAACAAGTAAACAACCATCTAAGTTGAATCCGAAGCAAATTAAATGGCCATTAATTACAACAGATCCAACACTAAATAAATATTTTAAATTTTAATGTACTTTACGCAATGCGTGCAATTTTTATTATCTGTAATTACACATGTGTGGGATACACACTTGAAAGCATTAACCGCAATTCTAAAGTAAGTTAACATTTGAAATAAATATAATAATAGGTGATTAGTTTTAGGTTCGCCAAAAAACCAAAAATTGTAATTTAAAAATACTTTTGGTCCGCAGTGTTGGTTAATATTTTTGCCTTTACATGTCATGGCACGCTTTTTTTGGTTTGACTGAGACAGAAAATGTAAATGTAAGTCCAATTTTGTTCACTGAACCGATGAAATCAACCTCTGATAATGAATGAAAATCCAAAACTATTAAGAAATAAAAAAAAAAGAATAATAATAAATATTACAAGTGTTTCAGCAGCAAAAATTGATTTCAGAATTAATTTGTGGCTGTAACAAAGTTAACCACTCTGAAATAGTTTTCATGTAGATATTGTAAAGATGCGCAGACCTCTCTTTTGGTCTGGTTGAACAAGACTCAACATTTCACGAAAAAAGTGTCTAATATATTTTTCATCGAGTCCCTCAAAAACCAAGTTATACCACAAATCAAGGTTTTGAAGTTTGTAAAAGAAGTTACGCTAAAAGATTGTGGGCACCAATGATATAAGTAAAGACATGCGTTCAGTTAAAATATGTAAATAATAAAATAAAGTAAACCAATTACGACCGTAATTGTTCAATGATTAAGTTATTTTGCATATGGTGAAGCAGCAAATCATTCTATGGGTTCAATGTACCATCGATAAGAACCACCAATAAATAATGGTGAACGCAATCCTACAAAGAAATGCGGCCAAGTAGAGCTGGGGAAGATGTACAACGTTGCCTAAGGCTGTCTGAAATTAATAAACGATTAAAGGTAAACTAAACTAGTGTAAGCGCATCCAAAGTCACTGCACAGCTGCATTGTAAAACTAACAAGTCTCTGCCTGCACAGCTGCATTGTAAAACTATCTTTCAATGCCAGCTATCCTCGAATTGGAAATAAACAAGCATTGTGGCACCAGGAGTCTGTATTCACTTAAAACTGATTTCTATTTCTGTCGATTAAATTACTTGCTTGATTTATACAGAACAGTGTAGCCTGGACAACGAGGACTCAGCTAGACACAACAGGATGTACAGTGTTAAACTTAGATTAAGTCTCTGGAGCCTTATAAAGCCGCGGCTGGGTAAATTAGCTTGCAGTGACCTTCGCCTAAATACCAAAAAGCTATTGATTTTTATTTTTGTTTAGGATTCTTAAGTAATTACACAAACAAATTCAAAATAACTATTTTCTTATAAATGAACGACCGAAAATCACATACTATATCTAAGAATTTTGACATTAAATTGGACTGCAGTCGTACGGCTTGGACGCCATGAAGAGGAATAATGGATGCTGCTTTCTTGTTGACCTTTGCTTTTCCCGACTTTTTACTTTGTTTTGAACTGTGATTTTAAAACTCATCTTTCTCTACCGTTCGAACCGTTTCGGCTAGGATGTGTGTCCTCATCAATGGATGATATGAATCGGCTATGTGTTACGTGTGAAGAGCCCCATGTTCTATTTAGAATTTAAACTCTGATATGGTTTCAATTAGGTGACTGTAAACCACAACAATCTTGAGTTTAAAACATTAAAAATAAATTAATAAATGAATATTGAAAAAATAATCCTGCAAATAGGTTTCATAATTCTTATTTAATTACAGTTAATATAATAATAAAATCTAGCCTAAAAAATGATTTTTAAACTTAAAATTTCAAAATATATTTAACTCTTTCTCATTTTACACAATTTGAACAAACTGTACATTAAAATGATGTAAGAGCATAGTGCATCTACTCAGAACTGCTTCAAAATGGATTCCGCTAGCATGATTATCTTGTTACGGATTTAATTTACCCAATTACAAAAATATTACCTTGATTGGCATGAAAGCAATATTACCTAGAAGAGAAAGTAAAACTATAGCCTTTATTTATTATACTATAACAGGGTGTTTATTTGTTCGAAGTGCTTAGATTATACCTACCACTTCCCTTACCTCTCAAAGTCTCTTTTTTTTTTCTTTTTTTTTTTTCCGGCGCATCGACGTCTGTGGCCATTAGCGCCCTCAAAGTCTCTTGTTCAACTTTTTGAGACCTAATGAGACAACTGCGTAATATTTTGCGGCTTGATTGCTCCCAAAAAGTTATTTCTGATAAAGGATGTCCCACAATTTGTAAAAGTTGTAGAAGTTTTTAAATTGAACTTGATCTTTACAAGGAGATATTAAAACTTAGAACCAGATTAATTTCAACTGAGTGTGTACCTAAGTACATATAGATGCAGTAGTGATAAATGCACTCTTCTTTGTATCCTTCTTAAAGCACTTCCAACCCAATTTCCGATTTTGTCCACCCCTTAATCGTTTAGAGAAATTTATAGCTTCCTTTTGGAAGTTTCGGCCACCCATCACATAGAAAATCTTTTTTTTCACCAGCAAGCATCACGACTCGAAGACTTTGATTCATTCAGTAATCAACACATTCTTTTTTTCGATGTGATTATCATTTGAAGATTCATGATGCTGATGATAACTTTGAGGTCACAAAAATTAAAATAATAATAATAATAATAATGAAATGGAGAGCAGTATTTTAATTAGATTCTTAAAGCAACAGTTCAATTTATGAATGGATAAAATCTTACAGCTCGTTTTATGTATTAAAAAAAAAATTAAAGTTTAGAATACATCTTTTACGAATGAACGCATTTTACCAATTAAATGCTAGCGGTCACGTTGACAAATGGTTGTCTACATAGTGGAACTGTGCGCCTGGGCGAGGAACAGACAGAACTCCAATATACATATCTGTGTTATAATTATAATATAAATTGGTCCAGTCCCTTCTGGCCATATATATATGAGAGTAACGAACATACTAATAGCTTTGTTGGGTGGACCGTCTGAAATGGCTTAACTGATATTGATCAAATTGAGAAAGAAGAAAAGAGAGAGAGTAGAATGGCTCTCTTTTTGAGACTACCCTTCACAATGCATTCTCCAGTTGTGGCATTGCTCACTTTCCCAATGCACCCCTTACCCAAACGCTACTACCACTAATCTCACACACTGTATACAGTAAGAAAAAAAAATTGCTTATAAAACTTAATATAATCTAAATTCAACAATATCTAATTACAGAAATTGACAAAAGACAGTGGTCACAATAACACAAATAATTTCATGACCGACCCAAGCGGCTAGCTGCGTACAACTCCACTAATTAATTGTATCAGTGCAACTCTTAATTGTACCCACTCACGAACAAGACATAGCTTCCGCACTTGATGGTATCAAAAAATATTCTGGCTCGATTACTATAATTCTAATAACAAAAATTTGCTGCTAAGTTCAACTTTACATTGCTTTAACAGTGATGCAGAGTAAGCTATAGATTAGTTATTAAAGTAAGTTTTTTTTTTTCTTTTTAGGCCTATTTTACATCCAACAACCAAATTTAGGGGTGTGGACGAAGGGGAGTAGCAAACGTACGCTACGGTAAATTTCTCGAATTAAACATTAAGTAAAGTGCAAGATATGAGGCTGACAATCGTTCTCAGTACCATAATATACTTCAACTTTGCGGGCCTCGCCTCCAACAGCGCGGCTACCGTGTGGCGTCCTGTACTGCCGAAGAGAGATTAGATATTATTTTCTATGACGTTTTAGGCACATAAATAAGCTTTTTCCCACACTTCCACCCTCAACAAATACATTAAAGTTATTGTAATGTTATTAATATATTTTATGCTTTATGGTTCACTATAAACAATTTATTGAACTCAATTTTGTGATACATCTTTGACTATTTCATAATATCAAAGACCACGCCTTGTTTTTCCTCTTAATTTTATAACTTTGAATTATAATATTCAATGAGCGCAGAGTAACAACTTATTCGTTGCCGTCCAATAATTACTCGCTATTCTAAAAGATATCAAATCATAATACAGCTCACAGGGAAGGGATTAGCTATACTGGACTCCCACGCGGAGGTCCCGGGTTCGAATCCAGCTGCTGACCCTTAGATTTTTTCTTCCTAGGAGCTTCTTACAGCTGTCTGTAAAGAGAGAACACTGTCCGGAGTGAACTGGAAAAAGCTCCGGGCGCCAATAACCATAGATGTTGACGCGCCTTAAATCATAAAAAAAAAAAAATACAGCTCACTATCATATCATGATATTGGATTGGCTACGCTCTAAAATCTGTCTAAAAATCGGAAAGAATATTTTTGGTTTATTTTGCCTTTTTTTTTAGGCATTGGCTTTCGCCATGCAGCCAGCATCGTCTATGTATACAGCCAGCATCGTCTAGGTGCTTATCACTATAATATCACTCACTCTCCAATCTTACTTATAAATACATTCGCTTCACACATTCATCCCTCTATTACGTACAACTATTTACATAAACTACAATCTAATGGATGGATCAGTACTCTCTATATTCCTGCCATCCTTATAGCTTAACCGAAATTAAAATCACGTAATCCTTCTCTAATCATTTTCTTCCATTCATTCGAATCGGCTATAACTATATGAATACATTCATATTTCTTTGCTAGCTCTGCTACAGATTTAAGCACACAGATGTTGGTGGAGAATATTATGTAGCGAAATGGTGCGTCTAAATACCTATATAAGTCGTCAAACATAAATTTCCTCTCTACTACATAACGTGGACATATCATTATTATATGTTTGAAATCCTTCTCCTCATTGCAATCTACGCAAAGAGGAGAGAACCTTATGTTTTTGTTTACTTTCTAGGCTATCCCTTTTTTATGGAGTACTTACCCCAAAACCCTAATGGTTTCTGTATCTACTTCATTATTAAAACTTATCCTTGGAGAGTTGATGTTTTTCTAATTTTCTATCATCTCTAGTACACTCCAGTATACTATCTGGTATAGGGCCCAAAATCTAATCCTACCACAGCCTCAACAGATGTTCCATCTATTAACCTACTTCCTACGCAGATAATCACCAACCTGGTCTCCTCTCAATACCTCTATCGTATTAATAACAAGTGTTTCTCTTCTTTCGCTTATTCCTTCGTTTCGTAAAGAATTATCTAAAAAAGTGCACTGATGAGATGCCATCAAGTGGCTAGGGATTTTGCTGAATAGTCCTTCGAATAGATGTTATTGTTGCGACCTAGCTCGAATATTGTTAAGCTATTCGAAAATGGGAGGAAACGAAATAGGCATTATCATAATATAAAAGATCAATGCTTAAGGACGCCTGTTTGAATTTTTAAAAAGGGAAAAATAGAAATATAATAGAGCATATTGTTGCGCTAAAATTTTAATTGTTGGCAAATGTAAGAAACCAAAGAATTTAAAATAAAGAAACATTTATGGTATTTTTATCTTTGAAAGTTCGATATAATAGAGAAATGGAAGGTAGTTTGGAGATGTGGTATAAAGAAGAGAATTATAGTGAAAGGAATAGCACAGACCGAAGAGATACTGGATGGTGATATAGAAAGGAGAAGGATAAGCGGACCAGAATGACATATAAATGTAGTAGATGGGTCACAAATACGATCGGTATCTGCAGAGCATGGTACAAGGAAAGCTCTCTCTCGAATATAATATCTAGATATATAGGTGGAAGAGGCAGTAAGGATGGGGAAATAACGAACGGACAAAGAGCGCAGCATATCACAGAGGATCAGTGAGATCTGGACGAGAAAACAGTCCCCAAAAACCAGTCATATCCTTAAGACTTAACTCGTCTGGATAATTATCATCGGAACATCTAGTCACAGAGAGAAATATAAGAAAATAAAAGTAAGAAGACGAAAGAACAAAGAGAAAATAAAACATATTCATACCTAACAACTAAGAAAGAAAAATAAAATTAAAATTAAAAAAAACGAAAAAGAAATTTCGAGATGAGGTGAGTTGCGGGGGTGCGGGTGTAAAAAGAGAGGTAGGTTATATTATTGACTGTAGACATGGTGGTACAGTGTATAGACTTGCTGGTCGGACTGTACCTTAGACACAGAGGATAAAGGAGAGCAAGTGTACGGATAGGCCGAACGTCCGGCTGTAAGGTTCCGTCCAATCTAAATGCTCTAGAGCAGTGAAAGAACGTCTGTGTCCTGAAAACAGATATAGGTCCTTCCTTAATTAAACCCATTAGCCAATATACCTCAAACATAGGATTCGGGTCTAAAGAATAGAGAGAGGTTTAGATGAACCGTTACTGCCGGTTCTAGAGTATGGAGATGATTTTTGTAACATATCTTCTTGCATCTTTCTCGGCTGCATTACTGCCTTCACGGTATCTTAACACAGTTACAAAATAACTCCTTAAACATGTTTACAAGTTCTCCCGGTTTTGGAGATTTTCTTTTTCTTTAAGGATTCTTCGCCGACGTTAAATTATCAGTCATAATTTTTTTGATTCAAGTGAAAAAACTAATTGATGAATAAATAAACCTGTTATTTTTCTTTTTGTCTTCAGTTGAATTAATTAATATAAATACATATATATATGGAGGATGGAATTAAGGCGAGACAGGGCGCCTGAGTGAACAAGAAGTAGTCGGAGATTTCTAGCAGAGAATGTACTCGGGCTTGCAGAGCTGACTGTACTAAAGGGAGAGTTAGAGAAGCGAACTGAGCAACACACAGAATGGAATGAGAATTTATCGATATAGCGCGCTGCTCCACACAAACATATACACACTCACACTAACACACCTACACAATATATATATACGCATTCTATCTCACTCGGTTCACTATCTTCATCTCCTGCTAACATTTCATTCTGTCTCACTTGCACACACCATCTCTCTGCCTTGCACAGTCATACCCTCGCCATTGCAGATATTGACAACACTCCCCTCTCGCCCCAACCGCCCCTACTTCCAAACCCCCTCCCTAGCCTGTAGCACAAAACTCGAAGCTTCATTCATTAAAACCTTCAATTAATCTTGTTAAAAACTAAGAAAAACTATGGTAACCTCTCAAACTGTCTGTAAGTATGTAAATCCAACTATCCAACACACATGATGATAGATGCACCTCAGGCTACAAAGATTTACCCAATCTTCAACTCAAATCTACAAACATACTTCCAACTTCAAGTAATCTGATCTTTTATTATTAAAAATAAGACTCCCCAATATCTCTTATATTGCCTTGTATTGTCCGCTCAATTTGGTAGGCTGACAAATGATTAAACTTTTTGCAGACAAGAAAGGCAAGTATCAAAGAACCATTTCTCTTTCGTAAATCCTCCAGAATTAAGATTTATGAAAACTGGACCAATCACAAATAAACAAACTATAGAATTGTTTAAACTTGACTGTACCACGCGACATGAACATTCTAATCTTATTAACCATGTACGCGATAATTCCTTGAGACCGCTGTCTCAGTTTTCTGGTTCCCTGGGCACTTCGGAATTTAGCGTACGAGTATGCTGATAAGGAAGCGTGAGAGAAAGTTTCTTTGGTTAGAATGACTTCCCAAGACGCCACCATCGGTGTTGCAGAACGGCAGTGGATCAATGGATTTTTAAAAGAATACCTGAAGGGATGGAGGCACAAGGAGTTCCTTCAAAGAACTTGATTGCTATGTCCTTTAGTTTCCAGCTTCTAGTTCCAATAGTGGTAAACCTCTGGCTGGATAGTTTCATACCTGTCAATCCGTAACCCTATTTCTGTGGGATACAATGGACAATATTTGCCTCTGTTGCTTCCCTATCAGGTGCTGCCCTTTTAGCGATCATTAACGAAATGAGTTCGATAATCGCAAAACAAAGAAAGCGGGAAAAACTATACCCAATTACTAAGTGTTCACAAGCACTACACCCATGATATACCGAACAGATACCTATATCTAATGCAACTGAAGAGCGTCTACAATAAAAACGATTCGACATTGCTTCAATTTATTAATATTCCCTGACATCTTGATATCTTCTTGACTATTCCAAATATATTTATCAGAGCAACATTTAGCCATTAAGCTATTTTAACCTGCAAGGAGATGATACAATCATCTGATACTGTCAAAACTACTTCTATGTTCTCCTAAATTGAGTAATTCTCTCTTCATTAAAATTTTACACATTTAGGTTAATTTGAATCTAAATTATATACATAAGATTTTGTGCTCATGCCTCAATCCGATGCGAATTTTGGTAATCTATCACATTTGGTTTACTCTTTCAGGAGTTTATAGCAATCAGTAGATCCCGGGCAAGGAAGTCAAAGTTATCTTAGTGTATCACTGAAGAACAAAATAATGGTTAAAGGAGAGAGTATACTGGGTTATTTTTTGACCTGTAATTTCTCTTTTAAGGCCAGTTTCAGTTCCAGGGCACAGTAACATGCGTCAATAATAGAATAGGAGAAGGAACCATAGAACTGTGCATAACCTGATTACAATGGAAGTCAAATTCTCTACAACAAACTCAATCAACCTCATTAACCTCCAATGATAAATGAAATCCAAAATCGGTCAGAATCAGAAAAAAATGCTATAGCGGATAAGATCAACGATAGAGATTTGTTAAGTTGTCGCTCAAAAATAAATTAGTTGCATACATTTTGCAAATGGGATTTTTGCCTCTGAAATTTTCTGTTCATATCATGGCAAAAACTAATGAATAATATTTATAGTAATTAGCATAAAACATGTATCATTTCGAATTAAATTTTGCATAATTTTAGAAAATTTCAAAAGACTTGTCCTAACAAAAGAAAGAGCCTAACAAAACATAAGATAATGTTGTGAGGGGGGATATTTTTTGTTAACTGTTTCTTGCATGTGGCAACATGAAGTTGTTGGTCGCTAAGAGATAAGTGAATATAGCAACTTGCACATGATATGGAAGATGGAGGAGAGATAGCAAGTAGAGGACGAGAGGCGCAGATCTGTAAATCTAATTAAAGGAAACATACCCCCTTGTTCAGTGTACGGTAATACATACAGGGCTGCTAATACGCCATTGTTTTCTGCCTTATTAAACACGAACAGCTCATTACTTCCTTATAATTTAGTCATTGCAATAGAGATGTTATATCTTAACTATAATCATTTTCTATACAAATAAAGTGCGTTAACTATTAAAATAGTAATAATAAAACTAAAGAACTATACTTTTTTAAATGAGGTTGATACTTAACAAGGTCAAAAGACAAAAAGATTTACCGAACGAACTCGGAGAGTTTATTTTCAGTAAGCGAACTATGCAATGAAGACAACGAACCAGTTTGAATAAACATTAAGACTTCACCAGCAGAAGAGTCCAAATTCAATCGTTAATCACACTTTATCTAAGCCAGTTTGTCCTGTCGTTACAATTGTCCATCTAGTTACATATATATTTTGTACTTGCAAAATGTTTATTTTAGTCATTAAATAGCCATTTAAATAGCTTAAAACCATTAAACTCCTAAGCCTTTAGTTAATCTAATTCTTTACAGAAATCACGCCTACTAAGCTGGTCTAAACTACATCATACACAGCCACACTACATTTGATAATGATGTTTTGGGTCCTATTCTAAACTATACATGACGTCTAAGAGAACCGAATGAAATAATTAGTATCGTTGTTGGTTACATTACACAGTTAAAAGGCCCTGGTCATATACCTTTGTTTTATTGAGAAAGTAGCAAAATTTAGGTTTCAATTATGAAGCACAGTTAAATAAGGATTTAACTTAGGAATGGAAGATAATTTATATGAAAGCTATTTTATAAGTTGGCTAAAAAGTCACATAGAATCTCGTGTAAGCGTCATCGGAAATGAGAGGTCAAAGGTTATTTTGTAAATATCTTGTTACCAATGCTCTAAATGACATTTGAAGCTATTTCAAAAATTGTAGAACATAAAATTCTCTACAAATTTGGTTCTACGCAATGTTTCATACCATCAACCGTTCTTGTGATAGAGCGCAAAGAGTGGGAGGCGCTTAGCCGAATATGCAGTAACGTTGTTAAGTCTACTGTCTAATTCCAGTACAGAGTCAGTTTTATAAAATTTCAAAAATATTATAATTACTAGCTGTACCCGGCCACGTGTTGCTGTTGCTCAGTCTGGTTAAATGGACCAATTTCGGACGACGCAAGAGCTAAGGCCATGTCATTTTGGGATCGAATTGCTGCCAGAACGTTTTACCAGTTCCTCTTGGCGCATCTAAAAAGAAAATTTCTCCAACCACGTTATTGAAAGTTTGCATTATTAGGTCGTAAATAACTTTTTGCTCAAGCTCAATTTGATTGCACATACGTCAAAAGATCGCCAATGTTGTAATTTTGTTCACGAAGGAATTCTATATCGAACGAAGTTGCAGCAGATCGATTGATTGAGAACTTTGAACGCTATTTCTAAGCATAAATCTTCAATCACTATCAACGCTTCGTTGTAGATTTCAGTTGACCTCAGTTTTGACTGAAGTAAAATAATTTAATATGGAATTAGAAGATAATATTTATTAAATAATTACAAGGGGGTATAAAGTTTAGAAAACATATTCAATAAGTAATAAGTAAAACAGTTTGAAAATTTATGAAATTAATTACCTAAAAGTCTTCAAAACAAAAGGAACACATATATGTTTATTTAAAGGTCAAAATTAAATATTATGTGTACAAAATTAAAATATCCAGAGATATTACGTAATTAGCTAAAATTGCCGCCAAAAAACAAGGTAAAACGCAACTTTTGTATTAGTAGGACATAATGGTAAAGGAGCTTATAGTAGAAGTATGTGATGGGTGGGGCAGTGGAAAGGGAAACATCAGCCAATGCGTATTAAGTGCCTATCTGTACAAAATATGGCTACTGTACTTCTTCCTGATTGGCTGATAATATCTTGATATTCGCCCACATATTTTTGACGAGATTCTACACTTAGCTCCTACTGCGTTATATTCCCCGGATACAAACTTTGTTTTTTGTAATATTTTTAAGGAGATTTTTTAAATTTTACTTTCTTTTTAGTACATTTCTAGTTTCTGTAATTAATTTACTCTTAATAATTAGGTTTTTATTAGTGAACTAAAAAAATGCATTATTATATTGAATTTAAACTATCTGTAAGTTTTTAATTTTAACAGCTTGAAAATTTATGAAATTAATTCCCTAAAAGTCTTAAAAACAAATGGAACACTTATTATATGATTGTTTAAAGTTAAAATTAAATATTTTGGGACGAATATTTATGTACAAAATTAAAATATTCCAGAAATATTACGTAATTGGCTAAAATTCCCATCAAAAAACGAGGTAAAATGCATCTTTTATATCAGTACAACACAATAGTATAGGAGGTTAGGGTAGAATCGGTGTGCGGGGCAGAGAAAAGGGAAACATCAGCCAATGCGTATTAAGTGCCTATCTGTACAAAATATGGCTACTGTACTTCTTTCTGATTGGCTGATAATATCTTGATATCCTCCCATACCTTTTTGATGAGATTCTACACTTAGCTCCTACAGCGTTATGTTCCCCGGATACAAACCTTGTTTTTTTGTAATATTTAAGGGGATTTTTTTAAAATTTACTTTCTTTTTAGTACATTTCTAGTTGCTGTAATTAATTTACACTTAATATATAGGTTTTAATTAGTGAACTAAAAAATGCATTATTATATAGGAGTTTGGGTTAGATCGTGTGACTACATCTGAGAAACTTTAGAATAGAACGTTACAATGAAGACCGACGTAAAGTAATTCAATATACACAAGCAACCGTACTACCGCGGATACGCTGCTGGATGGGTTTGGGATTGAATGTGACGAGAAAGAAATAGATTTGAAATGGGCGCTAAAAGTCTACATTAGTCACTGGAGAAGCGATAAGAAAATTGTAAGAGGTGAGAGTCTATTCAGCTAGCCAGCCGAGAAAGTTGGAGCTGCAATTAGTGGTAGAATATAAGAGAATTCTCAATTGGCTGTTGCAGAACAATATAAAGCTCTTCTGGGTAACTTAACACACCGGAATAGAAGGCAATGGGAAAGCGGACATTCCTGGCTGACTAGATCATTGACATTGTCTGTAGTCGCTGTCACAGCAGGAAGATTAAGGACTGAAAGGTAGAATGGTTGAAGCGCTCAGAGGGAGACATAAAAGAGTCTATCGCATCGCGATAGAAAATTATAATAATAATTATGAAATTAAGATATTGGAAATAGATTTTTGATGGAAAAAGTATTTTTCCCAGATGGAGGAATCATACACATGAATAATGATCTGAAAGAAATAATTTGTTGATGTTTTTTCAAAACTTATCGATATATGCTTCCGATTAAAGGAATTAAAAAATAAAAGGTTTATTGCTTAATGAATTAGTTTAATTTACAGCTACTTTTATATTACAATAAATTTAAAAAATCAAAGTAAAATGTCAATGCAAATAATAAACATGTTAAAATGATACTAAAGTATGTAGATAATCTGGTGTTAAAATGTGACATCTTTTATTTTATCTCTAGAAAAAATATAATAATAAAAAAGTGTTGGAAAATGAGTGTTTTATAAAGTGGAAAACATAAAATAAAGAAAATGGAGGAATTATAAGAGAAGTAAAATATGTGTAGAAGTTTTATTGACAGTTAAAAAAAGATTTTAAAGTGGTAGTAGCTTGGGAGATATTTATTTTTTATAATTTTAATAAAATGGAATTCTATTATTACAGAGGACGAGAGAGAGTCAGCGGAACGGAGGAGATATAAAGTTAAGAGATGGTAGAAGAGCGAGCTCACAGCATCACACAGCGGGTGCTGATGGTCCCCACTGAAGAGAGAGCTAAAAAGGCTATAAAAAAAATACGCCCAAGTTGTTGGACAGTAAAAGAAGGTAAACAGTTCCAACATCATACTAGTGGAGCTCTGCTTACTCATTATATATATACTAAAGTAATTCCAAAGTATATATGTTCACTGGTGATGAACTCTTTCTCTGATGGTAGTGTTGGTAAGAAAGATACGAGGGGTGGTTAGAAAAGACGTAAAGAGAATAAATAGGGGCATCACTTTTATAGACAACCGGTTGCTTGTACCTCATTCCATGTTCCTCATTTTATCTTTCCTTCGGTGTCTTTTTTTCCCCCGCTGCCGTCGTGCGAGAGGTTAGACGAGTAGAAAAGGAAAGTGAGTGGCACAAACCAAAACTGAAGCAAGTATCGTTTTAAAGATTCCCCTGGCTCAATAATGTTTCAGCTTTGACGCAAACCATACCTGACGTTTGATACAAAATTCAATTGACTCCAACCCTAACTGGATAATACATAGGTGCGAGAACTTGTCACTTCTTCTATTGTATTTTTTTTATTTTATGATTTTGTTTTTTCCAAGGGTAAATCCATAAAGACAGTGACCAATCCTTACCAATCTCTTCGATACTTCCAAGTATGAACGCAGCCAAATCTGCACAATTCATTTTTAAAAAAAACAACTTTTTGAAGGAAGTTATTTGCGCGGCATTTTAAACGTGACTTTTTATTTATTGATATTACAAAATAAATATTGCATTGTAGATATCAAGAAGACTCTCTTTAAAAAATTGGAAGTAAAAGAAATTGCAAAATGAGAGAAGCAAAAGGAAATTCTTGAATTTAATATCTGTATTTTATTTTATGAATTTATTATGTCTTACTATTAAAACAAGGAAATGTAGGAAATACATCTTTTACTAGTTTAAAAAAAAAGAATGTTTTGCAAATACCGTCCATTTTCAGTCTCGCAAAAACGCGCCCCCTCTACGGCGCTTTCTGGCGTTTCATCTTTCAATGACCCTGATCTCTGCGTGAATTTTGTGCTTCAGTTGCTTAAGCGTTTGTTGATCGTTGTCATTAAACTCAGAAGAAAATATGATGGAGTTATCTGGTTACCTCAACGGTAATACAATTTCGTATCTGAATCATGTTGCGCTAAACTGCATTTTATAAGAACAAGATTTAAAGATTTAGAAAACGCCGAAGGGACACTCCGGGGATCTCCTGTATTTCCATATCGCCTTCTCCCAGGTTGATGTGGCCGTTACTTCTTACTCGCTCACAATGGAAAAAATGTGGAAGGCCCCGCTAACTCAAGCAACAGATTATCCAACGTCTAATTATCGCTTGGAGAATTCTAAATTTCTGAACGAACGGTGTGTGTGTTCATAGCAAACTTGTATAATTCAGAAAAACCGCTAGCAAAATTCGACCGGTGTAATGGTAAAATTCAAACATTTTTTGATACAGATTAGACCTAGTGTACCGCACGAAGGCCAAAATTAAAACCCATATCTTTTTCTTTTTTAAAAAAATCAACGTTAAGTTCTTTTTTAATTCACCAATTGTGTTAGTTTCTTCGTTTTTCAAGTGATACACTCTGATGACTGCAGATTAGTAGATGCAACGACTAAATTAGGGTATTTTACTACAAGAAGCGGGCAAAATTGAACAATTACCTAATTTCATTGCATAAAGTAATAACCCTTTTTAGATACATATATATAAACAAGAAAAAATTAATAATTTTTAGGTTCTAAATATATGAGTTGTTTACAAAAATCTATAGAAAATTTATGGAACGGGTTAGAAGCAAGTAAACAGGATACATATGTATAATACGCAAGTGTGTATGTAAAAATAAAGGAAAGGATTATAATGTATTTAGAAATGTGGTGAAGGACTCCGTAGGTGAATGTTTCAGAGCGCCATTTCAGTTACATACACAATCTGTTGACAATCCATCACCCAAAATGTATATATGAAATTTCCTGCCTAGGAGACAGACATCCGGGGACACTGGCCTTACCCTCATTTTAAAACAAATGTTTACCTCTTTTCGAACAGAACCTGCACATGGCTCTCCTATAAAAGGGGAGGCCCGGCTGGTTTTTAAAATGAGCATTAAGAACCAAAAGTGTAACAAAGCAGATACCAACTGATATTCTATGTTTACCATCCAATTTCCAATGTTTACTATAAAGTTTTTACGATCTAAAATATAACAGAAAACCATGAAGAAGGTTATTAGAGAAACTTAATTTCGGCAGTTGGTATACTTGCGTTTATAATTCATCTTTTAAATTTTCTCCATCACTTCGTAGTTTTTTTGTTTAATTAAGACTGGTTTCAGATTATCATCCATCGCTAGAGTTTGTTCATCGAACTCTTTGTTATAACTTAAAGGACAGTTGAAGGTGAAATTCAACGTGTCTACTCTACTTTGAAGTGTCCTAACTTTAAAGATGGAAGTGTCTGATTACGTGCATATATAACACCAAGTTCTTAGTTTACATTTTCCTTTTTTAGTTGAAATGAATGTTGAATACTTGTTTGGGTACGCAAAGCTGAGTAACTCCTCTGGAACGTTTAAAAAAAAACTTCTTTTTTTAACTGTTTTATTTAGTTACAATCAACTTATCTACTGCGTTATCCATTTATACACACATTTATATATCGTACAATATCCACACAGCCGGAGAGTAGATCACGAGGTCACTGTCTTTTAAGACGTCTAGAAGTGTTGTCTGGAAATGTTTTGGAAGAAACGTAGATGTTGTACAAGTGGATTGTGATGATATTGAATGTTAAAAATGTAATTTCCTGTACCGTGTTTTTGCAACTTGTGTGACGAAAGAAATGTTTAAGCCTGTATGACGTAGAAAGGAGCGTTTACTATAGAGCGAAGAATTTTGGACTGCAAGGATTGGATTCTTTGGAGGTTTGAACGTTTGGTTGAACCCCACAGTTCGATGCCATAAACCCAGACTGGCTTTAATAAACTTACATAAATAAGTCTTATGTTGTCCAGAGTGAGTTTTGATCTGTTGTCTAGTAGTCTTTTGTATTGTCCGATTAAAAAATCACTAAATTTAATAAAATTCAAAGTTTTAAATTTAATGTAAAATCCAAATTCTTAATTCAATTATTTAATGACTGTCTCACATTAATGTCCTCCGACACTTATTGTGTTACCCATTCATTGAAATTCGAAAACAATAAGTAAAAAGCAGAAAATACAGTTTAATTTTTATAGACTTATTACCTTACCTCAATTTAGGAAAAATACAGCACAATATTACTCACCTGAAACAAAAATTATCTTTTAGTAATAATGAAAAAAATAAGCAAACAAATAAAATGTGATTTTGCTGAGTCAGCTAGTTAGTGTGAAACGGAAACATGTTTGATTCCAATTCTCTATACCAAACTGATCCATCTCTAATGATGGATGAAGTTAGGCCAGGAATACAATAAACATGGGCTCCACGATGATAAAATCAGTGAAACCATTAAAAGTTGAAAAAGTTGAAACATCACCATTAAAAGGTTACCAGCTCAAAAAAATAAATATTTGTATCAGTTTATCATTTTGAAATGAAGATTTCTTTTAAAGTTATTGTAAGGATGTTCCTCTTCTATTGGATGTTACTCGTTAATACCTAGTGGAGAGAAAGGATTAAAGGAAGAGATAGTAAGTGAATGAAAGGATGCTGATGTTGAACTCGGTGTAAAGCTTGTTTGAGGACTAGAAAGATGAAAGAGCAACACATGTTCTGCTCAAAGAAACAAGCAATAGCCTTGTTAAATAGATGATTTGGCGGTGCCTAAAACCAATCAACCAATGGATCTGGAATGAGAACAGAGGAGTCTACAACAGGTATGATTGTTCGATGAAAAGTTTATCAAATATTTTGCGTATTATATTTAATAAACTAAATCGGGATATAGGAACTTGGTTTCCGATTAGACCATACGGATGTTGAGGACAGTATAAAAGGTTCTTAAAAAGGGATTATTAATGTAGGTAAAAGAAATTATGGTTATTTTTGAGAAAGAGACACTTGTGGGATTGGATAAAGTAAAAAATCAGCGAGTCCTCTCCTCTTTGCGTACATTGCAATGAGGAGGAGGATTTCAAACATATAATAATGAAACGAATGTTAGACGACTTATACAGGTATTTAGATGCACCATTTCGCTACGAAGACATAATATTCTCCACCAACATCAATGTGCTTAAATCTATAGCAGAGCTAGCAATGAAATATGAATGTATTTAAAAGTTATAGCCGATTAGAATGAATGAAAGAAAATGATTAGAGAAGGATCACGTGATTTTAATTTTGGTTAAGCTATAAGGATGGCAGGAATATAGAGTACTGATCCATCCATTAGCTTGTAGTTTATGTAAATAGATGTATATAGTAGAGGGATGAGTGTGAAGCGAATGTATTTATAAGTAAGAATGGAGAGTGAGTGATATTCTAGTGATAAGCACATAGACGATGCTGGCTGTATGGCAAAAGCCAATGCCAAAACAATCAGCGATATTCGTCTTTTCCTTACTAGTGTTATCTCACTAAGAACTACACCTATGTGTGCACGTAAACTGAGGTGATAGGTGGTGTAAATGGGTTAAGCTGCTAGATGTCTGGTCTAGTGTCGGTTCATTAATAGTACTCTTTGTAATATTTCCCAAAATTTGATAAATTATAAGCAATATTCGGCCTCAAAATAAAATAAATGAGTATAGAAAAGGTGTAAGAAAAGGAGTACTGTCAAACAATATAAAATACCTAAGTAAAGAGCGGAAATATGTGACAAGTAGCCGAGTTGTTCGAAAAAATAAATAAAGATAAATAAGAACTACCTTGTATAATTTAAGACTTGAAATCAATAAGAGACTAATTTAGAGTTGTAAACACATGTTACCACACATACCATCCTTTTTATAGGCCTGCTTATCACAATACTGGCTCCCACCACAAATGTTTGGTTACTGCTCCCATTATTGTGTCTGCCAGAATAATATAAACGTAGTAACGTTTAGAGAAAGACGATTAATAATGGAGTTGAGATTTTTTTTTTCCTTTTTGAAAAAAAAAGGAAGGAGAAAAGTAGTGGGAGAAAAGTTTTTGATATTAAATACTAGAAGGCGCCAATAGATCGAGCCGGAAGACGCCATGCTGGCAAGATAAAAAAAAAAAAGTGTTTGTTTTATTGTGTAAACATACAAAACATTATATACACACGTACATACGTACAAAAACAGCTACAGCATTAGTATGCTCAGAGCTAAATATGATCGCATATGTTCACATTTTAACCGTAAAGCTCAAGTAGCACAGTAAACTTGTATGAAATAAGAGCGTTTAAGGTTCTCAGAGAATACAATGTAATGAGAACCAAACCAAAGATCAAAGTGGTAGGAAAATCAACTTTGAACTGCTTTGATGGAATGAGGCGAAGAATCATCGGTGATAAATTTGTAAAAATGGAATGACCAAATAGTGACGATTATTTTTTTTTTACACTTCACCAAGAAGCTACAAAGGGAGCGAGTCTGACGAACCAATGAGAACCTTCCAGCTAAATACTCAAATCACCTTGCCTATTCCAAATCCATTTCCCACTTTAATCCAAAATTCAACAATTTTTTCCCCTCTCTGTCTCTTACACTTTTTAAGAATAAAATGTTACAATCCGGCGGATTTTCAATTTAGAATTTAAACCAACAATATCTGTTTTGAGGTACTCTGAATTTGAATAAATATTTTTTACAAACTTGTGTGTTGTGTTCTACCATAAAAGAAACTCGACAACGAACCGAATCGCAGAAAGAGCTAAAGGTTACTTCACTTAGATGTTAAAGGTAAAATTTTAATCAAAATAGTGCCTCTCTACTGTTGGACGTAATTTTTAAGTATTGAGATTTTTCAAAAATGGAATCGTATTAATACGACTTTCAAACTTATCAATTACATAAACATGTAGATCTAAAAGTTTGATTTTAACAATTTTTTTTCGGTAACATTTTACAGGTTGACACTCCAAAATCCAGTAACCGAAAAACCGGATTCTTCAGTATACCGGTGTGAATTTCGGGAGCGTATTTTCTTCAAATTTCCCCGCAGTTATTTTACTTTGGTAAATTAAAATCTAATTTTTCTCAATTAAAATCCTGAGAATCTTTTTTGTTTAGTTTTGCATGATTAAAAAGCAGTCCTGCGTACCATACCCGGTCGAATGCCTGAGATATGTCTAGGAAGGCACCCGAGTTTTAGTCCGAATTCGATTCAGATGACATGGATAGAAAGACAGATAAATTTCCTAAAAATTGACACCATTTTGAAGCATAAATTATTCTCCAAACTGCCTTAATCTTCCACCGGAACCTAAGAAAATAAAAGTAATCGAAATTTTTAAGAAAACTCATTCAGCCCTTACTTGATCATTTTCAGACCTAGGTGCTGGCACTTTTTAAAAAAGTTTCCTTGTCTAATGGGCTTTCAAACGGTATATCATTTTCCAGGATTCCTTTTATCTTCGTATGAGAAATTGCGTTTGTTTTGCAAGAAAATGTTCTCACGAGCGCTCAAGAGTGTTAGTTATCAAGTTGTTTAATTCATTAAACCCTTGTGGATGGAGCTGTAGTCAATTTTTAAAGTAGATTGTCTAAAAATAAGGTAGTCTAAGGTTACTTATTGCACATTAAAAAAAAAAAAAAAAAAATCTAAACTGAAATATTTGACAAAATGTTAGATTTTGAAACTAAGCAAATTAACCTTTGATTATAAAAATAGCACTTGTTTAAAATATTTTCTAACATTTTGTCAAATATTTTAATGTGCAATAAGTAACCTTAGACTACCTTATTTTAAGAGAATCTACTTTAAAAATTGACTACAGCTCCATCCACAAGAGTTTAATGAATCAAACAACACAATCACTGCTGTATGCTTGTGAACACGTTTTCTTGCAAAACAAACGCAATTTCTCATACGAAGATAAAAGGAATCCTGGAAAATGATATACCGTTTGAAAGCCCATTAGACAAGGAAACTTTTGTAAAAAGTGCCAGCACCTAGGTCTGAAAATGATCACATAAGAGCCTAATGAGTTTTCTTAAAAATTTCGATTGCTTTTATTTTCCTAGGTTTCGGTGGATGATTAAGGCAGTTTGGAGAATAATTTATGCTTCAAAATGGTGTCAATTTTTAGGAAATTTATCTGTCTTTCTAACCGTGTCATCAGAATTGAATTCGGACTAAACCTTTCTGAGTAATAATATTTTTATTGGAAAAAAGTAATGATTTTAGAAAAAAACTTTAAAGTGACGTCACTCAAGAACAGAGGAAAATATGAACTTGGCCAATACGTCATTGAACTCCACTTTAGATGTACTACACGCAGTAGGCCTATTTTTTTTTTTTTTTTTTTTTTTTTTGGCGCATCAACAGCTGAGGTCATTAGCGCCCGGAGCTTTTTCCAGTGCACTGCCGGCCTCCGGACAGTGTTCTCTCGTTACAGACAACACTGTCCATCACCGGACAGTGAGCTGTAAGAAGCTCCTAGGAAGAGAAAATCTAAGGGTCAGCTGCTGGATTCGAACCCGGGACCTCCGCAGTAGGCCTATTGACAATACTTACTGGTTCACCCTGTATACAGCGAACAGAACTTCAATTATCCGGCACATTTAAAAATCCGCCACTCCGCAGGTCCCGAGGTTGCCGGATTTTTGAATGTCACTCTGAACAAAGCTACAGAGAGTGAATAGTCTCCCTGTACAGCGCATTTTTAAGTCCATTTTACTGAAATACTGCAAAGCAAGTATAATACACGTATATTACACTTGTAAATGTAATTTTTCTTTTTTTATTTTATTCCTTCCCCACGAATTTGCCAATTTATGGTGCTTTAAATAGCACTTTGCTTAAGAATTTGAAAACAATTGATCGATTATCAAAGACTGACCAAATTAAAGCTTACTGCACGTTGTTATTTCCTGTCGACGTCAAAGGATGCAAAATAAAATCAACAAAACTAAAATGTGTCTATGGTTGTAATTTACAATGAAAATGATCTTGGATAAATTAATTTATTACAGTTACTCTGAAATAAGAATTTAAAAAGGAAGTTTTGGACAGTAATGGGGGTAAAGAGGAAACTGCGCTTTGCTGAAGGAACTCCAGACCAGCTGGGGCCGAGGCGATGAAGACGGCCGAACAATATACAGACTGACAGAGAATTCAGAAATATTGCTTCTAATTATTCATTTTGTACACTTGCTTCAGGCTAATCCAGACATTCTTTATGTATTTGGCCATTAACTGTTTATACCTTAATTCAAGATTTGACTTTAGCCTCAATAGGAAACTAGCACATACAGTTAATTTCTCGCTAATATTTTTTATTTACTGCAAAACTTTTAAAGGCAAACCATTTGCAGAATATTATGTACTGTAATATGATGATTGCCATGAATGATATTGTCTAATAGACAATAACAAGGCAAGAATTAATAATCTACTCAAAATTACTGAAGAAAAATTATTGCACGATAAGAATTTGGAAGGATTATTTCAAGAACTTTTAAATGATTAGAGTGAGAAAATTACTTATTAAATTGGTATTAAGTCGATAAAGGACCGCCAAACACACAAACCTCGACCGCATTCAATCCTCACAACCCAAAATCCTGCATCAATGCTTCATTTTACTTCTCAAAGTTCACCACCAGCAGCGATTGGAAAATTTACTTTCGTTTCCGCCAAAGCCAAAGTCAGTTACCAAAAATTTCATACCAAACTAATCCCTTATTCAAATTCACTAATCCTTTCGACCTCAACTCTTGCCAGGACCCTTCTAGAAGTTTGAGCGGCCGAGGGCCGCGCGACCATTTGAATGCCTGAAGTCGGCTATCCAGTAGCATTCCCTAACATATTAAGGGCCAACTAGGTTGTCATTGTATTTTTTTTTTTTTTTAAAGAGAATTCACAAGTTATTCTTATTAAAAACTAAATTGCATATTTTTTGGGATTTAAGATGGGTTATCAGAAATCTGTGATGGACAAAGGAAAGGAGGGCTACTGTCTCAGACAGAGTTTAAAGAACCAATTTAGTTCGTCATGGACGGGGCTGGTGGAAGCTCAAACTGTAGGATTAACTCTTAAATAATTAGATAAAAAAAAGTAGCTATTGGCTGGACAAGAGAACTGGGGATCCCCATTTATTAGCCCGAACTACACCAATACGGCATTATGATCACACAAATGGGCTGTTGATAAGCCAAGATCTGATGTAAGAATGAAATAAAGTCTGAAATATGATCACTCTATTTTTCACGGAAATATAAATTAAATTGCTTAACAAAATATAAACATTAAATTTGGCTGAATGGACGCTAAAATTTGTGAATGAAAGTAAGATGAATGGACACAAAGGGTGAATTAGGAGAAATGAAAAGATAAATTATGTTAAATAAAAAGAAATTGATGGCAACATTAATCTAAGCAGTTACCCAGAATAAATATGCAACAGGTGGACAAAAATGGGAGGAAATTGTAGTGGTAGTTCCCATAGATCGTAAATTTATGATCTTTGAAAGGGGTAAATTCCACTAAAATTTATTGTGAACTAAACAGAATAGTAATCTAAAATACTTAACCACTATTCCAGCTAATTTTTTTTTTTCTTTTACCTTAAGGTGCGTCAAAATTTGAGTCTGATTGGCGTCCGGAGCTTTTACCAGTGCACTGCCCGCCTCCGGACTGTATTCTCTCGTTACAGGAAGAGAAAAATCTATGGGCCAGCAGCTGGACTCGAACCCGGGAGCTCCGCATTGGAATCCAGTATCCTTCCCAAGCTAAATATTGAGGGTAAACCCCTTCATGCTTCATCGACTTATTCTACAGACAAAAATTGAAAAAAAATCTAAGGGCAGACAACTGGACTCGAACCCGGGATCTTCGCTTGGAATTATAGCTTACTTAAATCTAAAATTATACATAAACATACATATTTATTACATTTGTAATATTACAGTTATGGCAATGTGATAGAAATTCGGTGAAATACTAGTGTGACACTAAAATGAAACAGTGGCAAGGCAAGTCAAAATCCAATACGTTTCTAAATCTAAAAATAAAATTAAGTGGCTCAAAATATAAATAAAATAAGAAGAAAAAATAAAAGCAATGTGTGAAGAATATTTATAATAGTAAGCAGTTAGCCGAGGGGAACTATATATAAATACAGATCGGGAGAGTCCTGGCAGAGCACTGTCTTAACTCTTAACTTCTCTTCAAAATCTCATCCTTTATCAGTGTGCTTCTTCGTCTTCTTCTACAGGACCTATTCCTTTTCTGGCCTCTTGTTCCATCAAAATATAAATCTAACTGTAAGAACGCTTGTTCTTCTTTTTCCGCTTCTTTTACGAAAAGTTCGTAGTTAACATTCCACCTCCCCTATTTCTTTCTATTTAATCCGACAGTTAGATTATATTTATTTATTGCCCGAATTTGCATAACTAACTATTGCCTAGGATTTACATTTAATATAGATCCATACATTTACATTCTTTGGCCTTTTTTCAATGGGAGCTTTAAGAGAACAAGTTCAAGTCCAAGTTCAAGATTTCCAGTTTGTTAGAGGAAAAACAAATTAAACTGAGTTAGTAACAAAGTATTCACTAATTCCTTGCAGTCAAATTGTAAATTTGGAGAACATTTAAATACTTAAACTGAGATTAAAAAAAGTTGTGTTTACTGGAAGAAGAAGTAAAAGGAAATCTTGAATCAATTTCCCAATTTTCCAAATTGAGCACCTTGAGAGAAGATATGCCCAGAAAGAAGTGAATACGATCATGCTGTGACACTTTTTTTGTCCTTGAATAATGATACTTCATTCACAAACATAACGTGCACAGTGAAGCACCAGTTTCAAAACAAATGAAAAAAATGGAAGAATGTGCGCCAATGGCTAGAGGAAGTCTTCATTATATAAACTAATTATTAATTGGTATCAAAATTATTAATTATTATAATTAAAAATTAGGAAAGAAAAGTGAAAATAAATTAAAATACCAAACAATTTATTTTGTTTGTTTTTCAATAACTTACTCCGCCATTTTATTTTTTGTTGGCCATTGCCGAACATTTTTTCTAAATATAATTCATTTAAAGCTTGGGATTATATAGCGGATAAAAAACAAAATACTTTTCTCAGTTTAATTGAATCCCAAATATATAAATGTACATATTTCCGAAAAAGATCGTTAACACAATAACGAAATCATCAGAAAAATTAGACCTGTCTCATTAAAACCTTCAGCAAAGGTGCTTATAATAGATTTTTTCAAATTAGACCACGCTTGGTAATAATGAAAAGAGTAAGCAAATTTATTAAGCATAAATTAAGGTTCTAATTCTGCTAATTAGTGCCAACATAAATTCAACAAACAATATTGCTTTGAAAGTTGAAGAAGTAATTGAAACTTGTTGGCTAGACTGTAAAACAGATTACCGCGAGAGGAAGTGGAAGAATGTTGTTATTATGTTAAAGAAGGAAAAGAAAAATAGTATAAACGTAGTTTAATTAAAAAAGAACATCTGGATTGGAACAAAGGAAGAGGAGGTTACAAAGAGAAGTGGAGTGTAAGAAATGGTGCTATGGAGGAGATGGAATTGAAAACTCATTACCTTCTTTTCTTGTGCAAGGAGTTTTAATTGTATAAAGAGGTGTATAGTGTGTCAGGGCAGAATGCGGCCGTTTGTGGTCGCCAACATAGAAATTTTACCCAAAACAACATAACACCCCTACAACATTCTTCTACATCTAGAACTAAATACATTTAATTTGTGGTTTCTTTTAATTTTATTTGGAGTCCGCATTCTTTTAAAGTTCATTTTACTTTTTACTAACAAATACATTTTATTACATTAACACACAAACATATGGACATGATACATTTTGTTTTATTCATACTGAACTCAAGTTTTTCACTCCTAAACCATTGGGTTTTTCATTTAAATCCCACCAAATTAGATATAGTGGACCAAAAGTGAATGCTCTTGCTCTGTTTTTAAGATTTAACCAATCAAATAAAACGCAGCTAAACGCTGGATCCGGAGCTATGATCTCCCAACCGCTAGCCCGAACTCAAAACCTCTAAAGCCCCCCCAAAAAAGACATTATTTGCCATCAAAGAATCGAAGAACAACAGTGTTCCTAGTCAAATTCAAGCTACAGCTTCATCCTAATTATGTATTGTAGAAAACGAACAGAAAAGCAACTTCAGAACAACAGTCTCTGTTTGGTCCAAAGTTAATCTTTCAAACTTAATGCTGGAGATTGTTCTCTCCGAGACTGTGTCAGTCTTAGCAAGGGTCTTCTTTTTATTTATGCGGAAAACTATACATATAAACTTTACAAATGATGTTTTTTTTTTAGTCCTGTCTTTTTCATTATGATCGATTTCGATTTTTTCCACCGTCATAGTACGGTACATCCAGTTCTTGCAGAATCATTGAAGTCCACTTTTAAATAGTTTATCAAAACACTGCAGTCAGAGATGGGCCCAACATTTTTTAAGAGGCGAATGATAATGAAGCTTTTGACTTCATTTCTAAAACTTCCTGAAAATCTGGTTCGAACCGAACTGCACTCTTCCTGAGACTCATCTCTCTGTTTGTGACGTAATTGTTTTGGTAGAAAACACCTATAAACAAGTGTAGGATGAAGCAAACAAAATAGCACTAACTTTTTCGGCATCAGAAATCATATTTAGGAAATTAGATTTCGAAAAAAACTTGTAGAACTCTAATTTTAGGACACTGAAAAAGAATGTTAGACTGCAATGCAAGCTGCAAGATCGGTTTCACTAGTTGGCGATGAAGTCTTCGCAGCCCTGAAGCTTCCTCTTCCTTCAGGCGGTCTCACGAAGTTAACCTCGCGAATGTTATTTAGTTTCTTTTCTCTTTTTCAAATTTAAATTTAAAGGGATATTGTTAAAAATTTACGCATACATTTTTGTTTACAACTTTCATAAGTGAGCCGTGTTCAGGCGTAGATTGTCTATCACTATATCATCATAACCTTAACTATTTCAAAGATTACTTAATTTACACCCTAGTAGTTCTACCATAATTCATTCATCCAGAACCTGACTGTTTTCATTAATTCTGTCTTTTAAATGTATACCCACCTTCAAATACTGGTTCATAAGGTTTGTGTAGATAAATTTTAATCCAACATAAATTGAAGGCAAATTGCTGTAACATTTTCTCAAGTTAAAGTCAACACAGCATCTCAGTTGAAAGGGACTTCTTAGTAGGAGGAAGTCAAATTTCTTTATATATACATAATAAACCGAACTCTGAAGGTGGAAGAAAAACCGAAAAATGGTCAGAAGAAAGAAAAGACTGCGAGATGTAGCCTAATGCAATCCATCCTAAGTTAGGCAGGAATTTCCTGAGATCTCTGTACGCGACCACAGTTCTTCAGGTCCTTAAATGTATTAGATGATAATAATTTTCCGATAATTTATTATCAAATTTTGCTCATTTCTTTCTTTATGTACTTAAGTTTCTGTACATATTACAAATAATAATTAAATAAATCGAAAAAATGTTAGCTATTGTTAAAAATTCTAAGAGTGTTGTGTCATTAAATATTTTTATTAAAAAGTAAAAATAAAAGAGACATACCGTGAAAAAGAGACAAAATAAAAAAGTGAAAGAAAAAAAAAAAAAAAAGGTTTGCAGAACACTGATGAGAGGGGAAGGGGTGGAAAGTTGTCCGAAGAGGAAGGTTAAGAGAGTGGGTTCACAACAATGGTCCAGGACAGCCTCCGCCATGCCTTGTCTCGCTATTTTTTTAATTAAACTTTTTTATATTATATTTTTGTTAACCATAGCCTGGAATTTTACCTTTCATCATTTAGCAGTTGTTCAGCCCTGGAAATGATTCCATACTTTATAATATTATTTATATAATTTTTTAATTAATTTTGATATGCAAACTTCAGTGTGGGCGCGTAGACAGAATCTGTTTTTACATCATTTTTTCTTTTTTTGTGAAGAAAAAAAAAAAATTTATTACAATTCGCAGAATGCTGTTGAGGTAGGTAGAAGAAAGAAAACCAGATTAATTATAACTGCAAGTCTATCGCTTTCGCAGTAATTCCTTAAGAGCTTTGCAGTTTTCCACTAAGATAAAGCATCATGAACTTTCATTTAAAAAGAGACTGCTGGAACTTTTTAACTGACTGCCAAAGAGTAAAGGCAAGATTCAGTGCTGTGAAAATAAGTAACTTTTTGTTTAAGAGAACCTCTTTTCGAAGTTTAACTTCACAAATCGGAATTCACTTGCAGAAATATAAATAAAAATGAAAAAAAAACTGGACAATTTTGTAACTTAATTGTAATTTTCAAGAATGATATTAATTGAAAGGCATGTGAGAGAAGATTTCGTACAAATATATCATGGTAAGATCTCGCTGGATGATGGATAATTTTTAGAATTATTAGTTGAGCTCATAGAAAGCTACATATAACGAAATCCGAAGATACAAACTAGCGGTGGAATGAATCTAGAACTGGACACATTTCTTAGACTTGTTTCACAGCTGTACTGGGGCTGTGTAATTGCTTGATCTATGTCACTTCGCACGAACAGAATTTATTTAAAGAAGTAGAAACTAACTGGATTTGAAGAACACTTTGAACTAAATAATTTAATGAATAGAAAATACGAGCATTTTATAGATTAAAAATATATAACTACTTAGACAATTATTAAACGGCAAAGATAGACAAACTGGTACAGATACTGCGAGGGTTGAATTTAGACTCTCGTGTCTGCTGGCAATGTCCTCTAGGTATTCGAGCCTGGGTAATTTCTTCTTTTTTAGTTTCTATCCTGGACAAACTGCTAAGGTTGTTGGATAACCTCTTTGATCTTAATGGTGGCCAACCACACTAAAGCTCTACCTAACTTAGATTTTTATAATTTTAAAATTACTTTCAATCTCTGAATTCCTATTTCGAATTCCCAGTTTTTCGCCTGTTTCCACTGCCATTACACGCCTAAGTTAACCGTAGTTGGCTTAAGAAATATTTGTCAGTAAATTGCACGTGCATTTTGTATAAATTTCTTAACAAATTAAATTTATTGAGAACATTAATTTTCGGTTTGAAGCAATTATAAATATTAAAACAAATATTTGTTGCATTTATTGAGATAAAAGGAGCAACAATTCAACTTTAGATTATAGGATATTTTTTACTATTTTTTTTTTTTTTTTGGCGCGTCAATAGGAAGAGGAGAAAACGGCCTCTCATTTGCTGTTCGATTGCGTTGAATCGCTTTGAAACCTTTGGAACTTTGAGACCAAAGGAGATAGTAGCGCAATAACCAACTAGTAGGGAGGTTTCGTCTACTAGATCAAAAAAGCGGAAGGCAAAATAAGTCTCTTGTGGCAGCAGTGCCGTTAGGCAAAGGTCCCGTCCCTTTTCTACTTTCTTAATCTCTCTGAGCGCGTCAAAATCTAAGGTTATTGGCACCCGGAGCTTTCTTCAGTGTACTGCTGACCTTCCAGTCAGTGTTCCTCCTTTACAGACTTCACTGTCCAATCACCGGACAGTGAGCAGTATGAAGCTCTTAGGAAGAGAAAATCTAAGGGCCAGCAGCTGGATTCGAACCCAGGATCTGGGCTGTGGAATCCAGTGTTCGCTAACCACTTAGCTAATCCCTTCCGTTTTGCTATATTATTATTGTTATTATTATTATGTATAATATATTAAAGATACATATAAAATATATTATATATTTTTTTATAATAGCATAATAAAGGGAAGATTTAAAGTCAATATAAGAACACGCAGAACTAATTGAATACAAGGATAAAAATTAGTATCTAATCTGCTTAGAACCGTTTATTTTAGCTGTTATTAATATGAAACCTTGATAATAAAGGAAAAGAAATATAAAAATGTAAGAAGTAATGATGTAATGATAGTGGCACTGGAGATACGAAAAAGAGAAACCGAACGGTGCGATGGTAGGCAAGAAGTAAAGAAGATAAAATAGGAGTGTTTAGAAGAGTAAACACTGATGGCAGAGAAGTAATTAGAGGGAGATGGAGTTATATATATATAAATTTACAAGAGTGAGAGAGAACGAGGTGGGATGATAGAATCGGTATGAGAAAGGGAACAGCAGCGTTCACTCCTTCACAGACTGCCTGCTGAGCAGCACAGCAGGGGTCATGCCAACTATGCCAACAGGGGGTCTTTCTTCACAAGCGACTCTGACTCTGGAAACACTACTATAAACCCTTAACACAAGGCAAAAGCCAACTCCTGTCTACCATAACTCGCTCACATAAGATCTTTCCATTTCCAAGTCTTTCCATTCTCCCAACATCTTCTCCAACTCTTGTACTATTAGAAGGACAGGTTCTCATGTTCTTTCCGAAACGTACGCTCACATCGCAATGTGCTAGAAGGACACAAGAAGTAGTGAAGAAGAAGAAGATAAAACCAAGTTTCCACTTTATCTTTAACAAATACGCAATGGTATTAGAGTGAAACCCTTCTGGCCTTTTAAAGGTCCACCACACACACGGCAGTGCGCAGGAGCCAACACACACACCACCGTCCAAATAGATCCACCCTGTCCACAAACTCTGGCCGATCTTCCAACGTTAAAACCACTTGAGCCCTCAAGAACGAGGTCGCGAAACTTTTATCTATGTTTAACGCTTTATTTATTGGGTGTATTCTTTGAAAGTGTAGCGGTTTACTTTTAGTGAGAAAAACAATGGAAAAGAAAAGTATTTTCTTCTTTGAAAAAGATGTTTATAGATAAGGGGACAAATTTATTGAGTTTTCTTTTTAAAAGAACACTCAAATTAACAACCATTTTAATTCGCTAAGACATTTAAGTAACAGGGATAACTAGATGAAATGGCCTTCATGAACTAACCTTTCATATTCAATGGCTGGAGGCCAATCAGACCTGGCTAGATTAAGATTATTGACAGAGCATAGATTACTATTATGAAATAAATATTACTTGCAGTTAAATACATAAAAATATAAGTAACACCTGAATGCACTCTGGAAGAGCAAGTTTTATTCTTTACACCGTTCTCGGTCTGTTTACAAATGTTCGGTGCAGATGTTCTATTTGTTAGAATTCATTTAGCTTTTATTTTCCCAGATTACAACTTGTTTACAATAGTATTTTCAAGACTAGCTAAAAGAACGGAACGATTTTAATAATCTAGTATTTACTTAGCAACTGTTTATAGTATAACTATCGCCTAAATCTGAGCTCTTTTTGTCTCCTATTTCTATGATAATAACAACATCTGCTGGACGAAAAAATTTATGGTAACAAATTTAATCATTTGAAATTAGTCCTCGAAGATAAGATTTCTCAGATAACGTAGGGGAACTAGACCTCCGTAGAAAGCCTTTTTAAATGAGTAGGACGTAAGCTCTCTCAAGGGAAAGAGATGTTAGCGTTTTAGCGAAAGGTCATCCCAATCATCCGACTGCCCAGAGAGTCTAGGTGATTACTGGGATGGAATAGATCCTTGCTGGGGAATTGGGGGTGCGATCTGGCAACAGAAATTGGTGTTACCCCAATCTACCAGCTGCCAAAAAACCCTGGTATTTCTCTAAAAAACCAATGCGGTTTACAGAATGAGAGCAAGTGTGCTCTCTTTAGAACATTCCCAACTTTTAATTTAGGGCTAATTTTTTGGAATCTGGTGAGAACTAGGTGGGGAGATCTATCGACTCTTTTCAGAACTTCCTAAAGAGCTTCGTTTTCTTTTGATCTCAGGAAACCATCCTTAAAACTTCTAGAGAGTCCCTAAGCTTCTTGGGAGCAGTTACCTGGTGTTGAAGAGGAATGCCCTACCTAGATTCCTCTAAGCAAAAGTTTTTTCAGAATATTTAGAGAAGGCAGTGTGGTTAGGGTTGAATGGGCTCTTGGGTTATGATCTCTGGCAGCCGGTTCCAACTTCCCAGGAGAACCTGAGCGAACTGCTCCAACACCGTGGAGGGAGCTCAGTGTCTCAACTAGCAATAGTAGGCGGCGCAATACTTCTAAGTACAGAGTAACCGGGGAAAAAATCTCTTGAAATTAGAACATCTAGTTGAAATCGTGTAGGATATAAATCAGGTTTTTTTTTTGGCATAATTAGGAAATAACCAAATGAGTGAGGCTGTACTGCAACAGTTTTGGCTAATACCGGATTGGACTACATACCAACTGGCTGTCCTTTAACTGAATGAAATGGCGATTAGAGCCAAACTTGTTTGTCTTGCTCCTGCTCAAGAAAGATGACGGAATAGCAGATGATAACCGTCTTCTTTGGACGCCATATGGCGAATCCATTCTACCCGTAGTTTTGTTAACCTTGCTTTTACCTTCTCACATAAACCAGCAGAGCTCACTTAAACTTCCTCTATATAAAGTGCAATTATTGGTTAAAATACAATTTCTAAAAACGAAGTATCTTTCTATAGTAATATAATTACTGTTGTCCTTGAATTATTTTTGTCAATAATCCTCATGATTTAAAAATTGCCTTGTTTCCCGTAAAAATGTCTTCTAATTCTTTACCAGTAGTGTCTAAACAAGACGATAATTACAATAATTATTGTCTTAGAGTTATAATAATCATTAATAATTATTTTGGACAACATAAATTATTAACCTTTTTAAAACCAATTTTTTTTTAAGCAAAATAATATACATATTACTTATTCCAAACTTTGTTTAGAAGTTAAAACTGACTATTACATTCTTTATTGTCGACTTGCTCTCATTTCAATGCAAGAGGTTCTAAGTTACTGGATTTTTCTAATTCGAAATTTTAATACATAATTCTAGGATTATTTATATTGAACTAGTGAAAATTAAAAGTTAAATGCCACTTTTAAGGGAGTTTAACCATCCCTTCTTCCTCCATTGAATAAACCAAACCACGAATAGTTGTTGAAAATGTGGTTAGGTCAATTTGGCTATTCGGCGAAGCGCGCATGCTTATTGTATCCCTGAACGGTTTCGGATTTCCTCTACCAAGAGAGGTTCAGTAATCAGTTCTTTCGACTTCAAGTACGTTTTCTTCTTTACTAAACTTGCCGTTCTGCTGATATACTGCGAAGTGAACAGAAAATATTAGAAGTTTTTTTTTAATAATCTGAGCCTAATAAAAAAGGATGAATTCTAAATTTAGATTACGAAAATGATCTAATCTCCTGTGGTACAGCACTGGTTAGTTTTTGGGGATCGGATTACTTGGTTATTAATGTCTATCACCATTAACGTGTAAAACTCATTTTAAAAAAATCTAGTTACATTAAAAAATGCATACAAATAAAAAACAAGGATATATGTTTGAAAAAATGTCCTACCTCAACTTCCATAGTTTCTGACTTCGCAAACTTTAAGCCGAGTGTTTTGTATAAACCCGGAAAGAATATTTTATCACTATTGCAATCTGCCGTTATCCAGCGGTACGTTTGTAACTTAATAGTGGTCGGGAGAAATAGAAAGAACAGATTAAAATAGAATTCAACTTAAAAATTGAATATTTTTGTCAAGGTGTTGTTTATTAAAATATTGGGGAGTTTTACAGCTTTTTTTGATATTATTGAATTTTAAATTACAAAAATACTATAAGTTTAATTTTTTGATAATTTTTCAGGAAAACTTATTTAGGATGTGACAAAGAAGCTGCATCTTTAAACTTCTCTCGTCAATGCCAAAGTATCTCTTCAGACACTCCGCGAGATTATTAGATCTAAAATTTAGTACAATTTCCGCGTTATAAGATAATTTGGTAAACAGAAGTGAGAATGTTGCAGTAAGACTAGACATGTGTCTATCGCAATCCATTTTTAAAACATGTTACTTTGTTAATTTTCTGAGAATTCTATATTTGTAAGACTGACTAACCAAGTTATTCTAAGAATTCCAAACCTTAAAAGACAACTATCTGACTAGAGCCCAAGGAGGCAATAATTCCAGGTAGCCGACACAAGTATGAGTCCCCTTACTGACCCTAGCAGATCTTTAAGGGACCCAGAGGATCCAGCTGTCAGTAACATCACTACCTCTGTACCGCACAAAAGTTACGTCCTTTATCCAGAACTAGTGTAGAAGCAAAAAATATTATGAAAGACCTGGACGAAAAAAAAATCAAATATGAATGGTAGATTTTTAATTCTACGTGAAATTTTTTGTTGTTACAAAAATGTCTATTCAATTTCCAAAAAACCAGCAATCTATTCTAGTAAGTGACTATTCCGGAATTCTATTATTACGTTTAATTACGGTTAAATTCGAAAAAAAAAATTAAAAATAAAAATGTTAGTAGGGATCTACGTAAATAATTTTTGAATTTATTCTTTTAACATTGCATTTAAATAAATTTTTTTTGTTCATTGCAGCCAAACAAAAGGGACAAATTCAGGCATTTTATACAATAATATGATTAACGATAAGACACAAGATAGCGCATCCATCGGAACTAAAAAACACGATTGCAATACCTTCTTTCGCTACAAGTGTAAGAACAGAAAATATTGTCAAGTTTTTATTTTTTAATTAAAATCCACACAAATGTTTTCGACGCTAATTTCACTTTCCCTTGCCGCAGTTTTCAACCAATGACTTTTTATCAGATGTTACGGACATTAAATTAGGACCAATGAAATGAACGTAATTTTATGGCCCCGCCCGAGGGTAATTTGCATCAATAGATTTTTAAAAAGAAACTTCAAGATCTTCAAACAAAATAGAAGGTAAACAAAAGTTAAAAAAAAAGAAATCAACGCACTTTAGTGGGTAGCCTACCGCTCTCGTCCCAGAAAATGCTCTGAAATGAATTTTCTAGGAGAAAAAGTTTTAAACAAAGGTTCTAAAGTTTAAAGATATCAGCCGGAAGATTTTCCAAGAGATTCCGGAAAAGTGTACTTTAAATAAAAGTTAATTAAACAAAAAAAAGCTGTAGTTAAAAAAAAAATCGCACCACTTCGGGTAATTATTCTTGGTTAAAACCACCATTTCATGAATCTCTGGCGATAGCTATACAAAATATCAGATTTTAACTATCTGCAATTCTCTGTTCGTGAATTATGCCACTACCCATTAGCAGATAGACCATACATACTCGTTTATTGAAATTGCAAAGATGGCGAAGTCGAAGATCAAATGCATGCTGATTTTGTTTTTTCTATATCCACGGAATCGTCCACAAAGAGTTTCTACCTCAAGGTCAAACGGTCAATCAACACTTTTACCAAGAGGTTCTTGAAAAACTTCGAAAAAGGGTCATTCATGTGTGACCAAACATCAAGAACCAGTGGGTGTTGCATCAGGATAATGCTCCTTGTCACACAGCAATTTCAATAAACCAGAGTTTTTGGCCAGTAAAAACATTATTGTGGCTCCTCAGCCTCCTTATTCGCCTGACTTCGAGTCCTTGTGACTTTTTTCTCTTCCCGAAGTTGAAAAATCACCTCAAGGGAACTCATTTTGAGACAGTCGAAAACATTCAAACAGCTGTAACCGACCAGCTGAAGGCTATTCCAGTATTGGAGTTCGAGCACTGCTATGAGGAGTGGAAGAAACGTCTCCAGCGCTGTGTGGCTTCAGAAGGAAGTCATTTTGAAGGTGACAATATAGAATTGTAATTCTTTTTGAATAAAAAAATTTAAAAAAATCGGTCTCATTACTTAATTTACAGACCTCGTATTACCTTTTTGTCTTTTTAAAAAGAAAAACTTGTTCAGGAGACCTCAAAAAGGTATATTTAGATAAATACTGAAAATAGAAAATCCGTACCATTAAAATACATTTTATTACCATGAAAAAGTATGAAACATAGATCGACAAGAAAATCCACTGGTCCTTAAATGATCTTTCTATCTAAAGGATCTAATTTTAGTGATGGTTATGGTTTTTTCGACCGTTCTTGACGGATGATTTTTGGTGAATATCGAGGTGCGGTCTTAAATAAAAACAACTTTCAACAGTTATGATGATATACTCGTAGCTCTACATTTAACTTCACAAACTTTTTTTTATAATACCCTGAAGAAGGTTGTAAAAATTACCGAAAAGTTGGTATAAAGCAAAAAAGTTGTATTTATTGATAACCGCACCTCGATATTCACCAGAAATCATTAATTTTAGTAACAATTACCTAGTTTAGATCAGTTTGGTTAATTTATTTCTACAGAAATAAACTCGAAGTTCCAATTTATTAATTTTAACAATAATTGCAAAGAAATTACAGTAAAAATTGTTTAATAAAATAATATTAATTATACAATTTTAACTGTAGTGTTACCACAATTAATGTGGTGAATGATACCGGCTAAAATCCTGCAAAAGTGGTTAGTTCCCTTCCCGTAACAGTTTAAAAAAAATTGTACACAAATATCATCGTGAATTTTGAATGTGAATTTGTTTAATTCATGACAAACTGCGTATTATGAAGCCCATGCAATAAACTATAATAAATAATAAAAATACTTGAAAAGTAACAGAACAAAAATTTGTACAAGATATATTCATCATAAATGGCTATTGAGAAATATGGGACCATTATTATTACATAACTGCGATTGGATAACTGAAAGTTAGGAGCAAATTTAATTTTCCCAAAACAGCTGCCAGTATTCCAGCAATGCAAGCAGCAAAACGTACTTCCCAATTTCAGTGTAATTCACTTTTTACAGTGATAATTTAATGAAAAAAAAAAAAAATTGAAGTCCGTTTTTTGTTGTTTAGAGTTATTTAATCTCACTTACAATTGAAATTACGATTCAAAACAAGGTAACAAGCAAATGTAAATTTTATATCAAAAGAAATAAATAACAAAAACAGTTAACAATGATTGCTTTTAAACCAGATAATCACTACAAATCGAGTTTGTCATATGAATGAAAAATCTCTACATAAAAAAAAATATAATAAAATGATAAAAAAAAAGAGAAGCTTTACACGTTGTTACATAATAATAATGCGAATTAGCAATAAAAAAGATAAAATATTCAAATTCAAATTAAAAAATGGGAAAAAAAGATCATAAAAAGCATTAAACAACTATAAAGTTGAATAATAAAAATACAGCCATAAACATCTGGTGAGCAGGTTGGTCGAGGGAAGCACTAAAGAAGTGACTCGATACTTCATTCAGCTCCACACTTATCACTCACTCATAGGAAATGGTAATAATTACTATAGAGTTAATAAAATGACTAGCGCAGTCGCTTAACTAACCTTTTACATTGGTTTTTGCGACCAATTATTTATTTATGTAAATGATTTACTGAAAGATGTCAACATATTTTGGAATTAGAAGGTGATGGTTGTAAATTTGTGTAGAAGATCTACTCCCCTTGCTCCAGACTTTTAATTTCTCTTATTTCTTGAGAATGCCAATATTGCGAACAGCCTAATTCTCGATTTTTGAGTTTGTGTGCCAGTTTTAAGGACACTTGGAACACGGAAAAAATGCTTTCCAACGGCAGTACAGAAAAATGGTCTTTACCAAATTGTTAAGAATTTGGAATGCCCATCATTGCGACATGAACTTTCCGCGCTGTCCCGCACTATAATTGATATCCCTTTTTAAAATTAGATTTCTACTTAGTTACATTTTAATTATATATTTTTAGATTTTAATAATAATTTTATTAGTTACAATTATCTTGTTTAGATCAGTTCGGCTAATTTATTTCTACAAAAATAAACTCGAAGTTCCATATTATTCATGTTGACAATAATTTCAAAGAAATTACAGTAAAAATTGTTTAATAAAACAATTGTAATTGTACAATTAGTTATAAAGGTAGTGTTACCACAGTCAGTATTAGCTTTGTTTCGGAGTAACTCTTTTTAGTGCGGATGTTCTCCTAAACATGAGTAATATTCCGCACCTTCCAAAGGGAACAACTTTTCGCAACTAGTTACAGAAACAATTTAATTTAGAGGATGGTCTAAGTGTGAGATTTATCTGTACGCATTAGGACACAATATCTCAGTAATATGCTGAAACTTGGTATTCATTGTCGATATTATTATCGTTTTCTACACTAAGAAAGTTTTCAACACAATAAACTGAAAATGTGATCTAAGGTTGAAGCGATTTTTCAGTTTAAGCGCGATTTTCCTGAAATCACCTCTATTCTTCCAAACTTCTTGACAATCTTGAGGAGCCGCTTCCTTTGCTTAAAGTGCTCCTATCACAATGTTTTACTAACCTACAGCTTTCATAATGCCAAAGAACCTCGATAAGATTCCTAGTTTTCCAACTTTGAGAGAATTCAGATATGAGGAAGTGCTTCTTTATAATTTAAATTTTCCTCTTGAAAACGGCTGCATCAATTTTCTTATAAATCTAATAATACCTATTAAGTTTATTCAAAGTAATTTCCCAGCGAGACAAGAGTGGTAGCCATTATAGTATCTGCAGTAATTAGTTCAATATTATTACAGATAAATATGTACATGGATAGCACAATATAAAGTACCAATCGATACACTATAATGCAATAATCGCAATCAACAAAAATAATAGGAAAGAATATTGTCATCAATAGATCTTCACGATTTAAAAGCAGTCATCTGTACTTGTGTATTCGGCATCGATATAATCACTTTCAAACAATATTATCTAAAAGTATAGTAAATCAGCAAATTATATAATTTATAGGCGTTTTTAGAAATATAGCGTTCGTCTTTAGTGATGATAGTTTTAGAAAGTGATAGTCTGCTGTCTGTGAGAACGCGGCGTGATTTGAAGAACAGTTGTTGATGATCACGACTTTTGGTCAAGATAACCCTTTAATTTAGCCTTTGATTCTAAAAGAATTATTGCTATCTACCTAAAAATAGTGAATAGAGAAAAAAGAAGTTAAATATACTTTTTTCTTAAATTTATTTGCAATTATTTATAATGAGTAAATTTGGTGAATGGAACCAACTGCTTTGAAGCGACATGGGTGAAAAGGTGACAGTACCATCTTCCTGAAAAGATTGGTAACTTCTCTTTCTCTGACAGGAGGTCTCTAGGCCATCGACATGTCAAACCTAAGAGAAGATTCCCAGGCGTAATCAGTGAGGATATGTTGGTGATGTTAGTTAGTGTTGGTAGCTTAGGATTTGTTGTGGAATCTTTTTTAAAGTCTTTGACTTTTGGAATGTTTAGGGCACTGTGTAGCGTCCTATCAGTGGGGACAATGCCCGATGGTCGGATTGGCAGTTTCCCAAAGTTACAAGAGAAGAAGTAGAAGAACTACTTTTGCTGATTCCGAAGAGTTAGGAAAAGGCGGATAGAAGATGATCCTACTTTGACGACTTGTCTAGAATTTCTTCCTTGTATTGACCGTTTTCCCAGTCAACGTTTAACATGAATGTAGGTCGTTTTCAACGAATGACTAAGTTTTTCTTACATGAGTTCCCAAGTTACCGTCTGTCTAAGCAGCGAAGGTTTTTGTGCTAAATGAGCTAAACGAACGGTGTAGTTCATGTAAACGAAGGACAGTTCGAATGTCTGTGAATTAACATTACGTTCGATTGATTTTTATTTTCCTTAGATTTTAATCGTTCTTATATGAAATTTAAATAGTTCCTTTAAAAGTAAAGATGTGACAAAGCATCATTATATTCCTAAGTCATCTGCGTAACTGGCCAGCAGTGTATCATTTGAGGTAGGCTGGTCCACTGTATTGATTGAATGGCAATTTAGACGTTTTCTAAAATCGTCTAAGGTACCTTTTAAAGAAGTTAAAAGTAAAAGTGAAATACTTGCTAGCGTAAAAATGCAATGTTCTCAAAAAATGGTTCGGATCCTTTTTGAAGAGTCGCAAAAAGAAAAAATCCATTCGCTTAATTAGAAATTCAGGATAACGGATTTTGGAAATCAACTTCCTGTCGTGTGCCTTGGTTATGTAATGAAGTTCTTCATTCATTCATTATAACTCTTTCACAAACTTACTCATAAAGATAATAGAGGAGAAGAAGTAGAAGAACTACTTTTGCTGATTCCGAAGAGTTAGGAAAAGGCGGATCCTACTTTGACAACTTGTCTAGAATTTCTTCTTAACAACTATTACAAAGAAGGTTATTGCGTACTGTTTCCCAAGCTGCTTTAAATAAGTATTCTATTTCAATATAATGAACACAGTTTATCACTTTCTGGTTCTAATAAACTCACATATATCCACATATCTAGAAATATATAATGAGCGTAACGACCACAAAATACACCTTCTGTCCTGATAAGAATTGAGGAAAATTATTCCTTCAATTTAAACAAATAATTTAACAAACAAAAACCAACTTTCCATGCCAAATTTTAAATTGAAATTTATCATTCACAAATTTACTAAATGAAGCTTTATATCTCTTAATAAATACTACAAAGAATTTTTAAAAAATGCTTCACTATTACTGATTCTGACAAGTTTCTCTAACTGCAAAGGAGGTGTTTTTGTAACGATTGCAAAATTTAAGTTCTTTGCCGAATACGGATATTCATTATGAAAATATATACTATTCGGTAACCGAGAAACCGCTTTAAACTACAGTTAACTAACCCACTTAGAGCTTATTGTTGGTCAAGTTTCTAGTAAAACTTCATGTTTTGAAAAATGTGCCAATTCTTTGTATTATTTATCTCCTGTTTATCTATTGCATTTTCTATCGATTTTTGCGCGGATTATTTTTTTGCATGTACCTTATTGCAAACAAAGTTCATGCAAAAATTGAAGAATTATCGACTCGATTTGGATTTCGAGCAGATTGAAATTCAAATCGTTTATCAATAGAATTCATTTTTGTGAATTGATTTTTTTTTATTACGTTTTATTAGAGTTACGTTTCGAAAAAAAGTTGTTTCAAACCAATAAATATTTATATTAATTAAATATATTGTAATAATGCTGCAAAATCAAAAGTTTCTGGACTTTAAGGATTTATTTTTAAATTATCAAAACATAAGAGAGATAAAAGGATCAGATCACTTGGATTTGACGGAGAGCAGGCAACAGGCGCTGAACAGTGAAAGTTTAGGATAAAAGTGAAAAGACTGGCATCGCCTCAGGCTGAGGATTATGAGTTTAAGGAATCGGGGGCTGCCTAATAAATTGTCTGATGCCTATGATTAGCTAATTTGTGCATAATCACGAGATTTAATGGCATTTACTCATCCATTCAAGTATACGGATCACAATAATTAATGAATAAAAGTAAAGGATTGACATATGTCATGGCCAAACTAACTAAAAATATCTGGCATATAAAATCAAATGGTGAAAACATAATATTAAAGCTAACGCGACCTGTTCGGAGGCTTCAAACATGATCAGATTGTTGGGAAAAACATTAGCATGCTACTCATGTCACACAAACAAAGTCTTGCCTATAAATTAATTTTTGCAATGCTATATCTCTTTCAGTACATATTATTAAGAAATCTAGTTTAGGCAGGAGATCAACAGCTGGAATAAATGTAAGTACACTCTATCTATGCTGAAAATAAAACTAATGCATTGAAGTACTGTAGGGGAAGAAAGAACGAAGTAAATGATATGATGTGTTCTCTAGCAACATCAACATCATTAATTCATCATTAAAATCACAAAACTTCAAAACTCTATTTCTTCTAGGTCCAAATCGAGTTGTTGCAAAGTTGCAAACAAATGGAAGAAAGCACTACGAAGTACAGAAGACAATGTAGATTTTTTTAAAAGATACTTTGAACACCGGCAGGTCGAAAACTTAAATTTCAGTTCTTGTGCTACGCAATTGAAGAATATCCAATTTGTATAATTTCAAATTAACGCTTGCAAAGTTACCGAATATTTGAGAAGCATACGGATACTCTCAGAGTCCCAGATTTTTGAAGAGATCTCAGCAAACTGAGATCTCTTCAAAGAGAGCGAGCTAGAGAGGAGGTCCCTCTTCACTTAAAAAAGGTGGTTGGAAGAAAAGAATAATAGATTATACTTTAGTGTATTACACAGAATTAACAAAAATTAAAAGAAAACAATAATGAGATTTAGATTTCCAAATTTATAAGAGAATAGATATCGAATAAAACTACACAAACAATTAGCATTTACCTGCAAAAATTTTCGACTTTAAATTACAATTAAAAAAAGATTTAAAAGCAGAACCTCTAGAATTCAATGTGACTTAATGAGGCATGAATTAACCAAAAGCTATTCGGTAAGTGGATTCTACAAACATCGATAACACCCAACTCTTGGCACTTAATCGATTGTAAATACATTCTACAATTAGTTAAAGAAATTTGCATATATAGTATCTCTACCTTTTTGTATATGAACTTTATCGATTTAAATTAATTAATGGAAACACTCATTACCTACAATCTACTATATTGTACACTGAATTATTTAAAAGAACGACTTAAAATTGATTTCATACTAATTGGAAGTAGTACAGTTTCTTATTTTAAAGCTCTAACTGGTAAGCAGGATATGTAATTACTTAAGAATTAGCCAATAAAGTTGTTTCTAAAATTTAAATATAATATTTGTTTCTAAGTTAAATGAGCTTCTACTTTTTGGCTCCGTTACCTTTGGAACTCTAAAAAATATTGTCAGTTGGAGGGTGCTAGTCGCAGGGAATTGATCGGCGCGTGACCATCCCAAACGACTAATTTATTCCTTTATATATTCTTTAAACACAGAAACCAATAGAACTCTGGGTTCTAGTCCAGACAATCTTACTGACCAATCAGTCACTCCTTTTGATATTACAATAAATGGCTAATGCTCTCCATTCTTCGCTAAATAAACCTCACTCTCCTACTGATAGCAAGATTTCTTTCGTAAAGCAGTACCCGTGATTCCCTACGTGTCTAATAGGTAACATTAGGTACCCCGCCGAGAGTGCTAGCATTAGGTACTTTCTCATCAAGCTCATGACTTAAAGATCCCATTTTTTAACCGTTTTACTCATTGTAAATATCTTTCTTCCTTATATAAAAACAATAGAACTTCGTATTTCCTTTTAAAACCATTCTTAGGACTTGAAAACTTCAATGTAATGGTGAGCAATTAGTTCATGGGCGAGAGGTTGATTCTGTTGCTTGTGGAGCACATATTTAAATTTGGAAATCCAAATTGTATAACTAGTAACAAAATTTGGTGAAATCCTCAACGACAAAAACATCTACACTGAATAGCAAGTGAAAACCAATTGAAGTGGATAGAACTCGTAGAACTCCATCCAATGATATAACCTACCCCTCCCCAAAAATGGGTGTACTCTAGTTTGCAGAAATCTTCAAGACACTTCTCCACGCTATTATCAATAAGAGATTATTATTGTTATTGTTCTACAATCTGGTGTTGCGGATTAGAAGATTCTTTCTGAACGGTTAAAGATAGAAACATATTTGCAAGTTATCATGTAGAAAAGTAGAACTTTCAAATTGGAAGACGGTCAATGAACCTTCGAATATAAATTAATGTATTATTAATAAAATTTAGTTAATAAATTTTTTTGGTACATATCCAGTAGCCATTGTTAATTACAATATAAACTCTCTCAGTTATAAAAAATATAAATATAAACGCTTAAAGCATCTTTTGTAACACCCACCTGTATATCAAGCTGAGGTTTTTTTTAAATTTTTTCCTTAATATGTAAATATGTTCCTTTAAACTGAACTAAATATAATTTGATGGGTGTTTATAGGCGCTAAGCTTGAAACCTCAATTTCATTTCAAATTTGTGTACATATGTAAAGTTTGTAAATAAATATTATTATTGATATATCCTGATTTGGTAGTATACAGATCTTCATTAATAAAGGAAACCTGTGCTCCATTCGAACTTGGTGGAAAGGAGACCTACGATAAAGATACGCGGGTTAAAGAATGCCATTGCAGCTCTAGTGGCCATAGGCTGGGTGAAAGAGAGAGCTAGGTTAGGTTGAAAGAGCTCGCAAATGTAAGGACCATATGCCTTGCAATCGATGCGAAAACAAATTTCAGTTATGATGTTATTATAGTATAATCCTTGAAATAACAGTGTGATTATTTCAGATGCAGAATAAATCTAGAAGGAACTATTTAGACTAAATACATGTCGCATATTACATGGTTAGAATAGCACTCAACGGTTCGAGTCTTAAGAATTGTAAAAACTTAGATTTTTCTCAAAATAGAAGGTTCTACTGTTCACTGATTGAGGGGGCTGTCACAATCAGCAGGTATTTTACTGAATATTGTTCCGAGGCCAGCTGTAGTTTTAGACTTTTAAGTCTCAATAGCTGTTAATGAGCCACCAGTGGATTGAAACTGGCACGGCTTCAATTTCTTTATCTCCAAATAGTTGGCTAATTTCAGGGTATCCATTTTGTTAGACACTGAGAGCCAGAAGCTCGAACTGATCGTTCGAAATACGTCATCAGTAACTTGTTAAAAGCAATTCTAACAATCCAATTTTTTTTACTTTATTTTAATGGGCTAGCATCTGTTTTACACTTCCTACAATCTCCTACCATCAAATATAATGACTTTACATTGGATAGAAACCAAATTTTCTACTTTAATTTGAAGATTAATACATTTTAACTCTTTTCTTTATCTGGTTACTCTTCAAAAGGCTAAATGCGAACTCTCACAAACTTGTTTGCTTAGGTGTTAGTTATGATGTTTAGGTTTAATGCAGGGCAAGGAAAAAAAGAAAATACTACTCAGGGGTACCTATTTACATAAAATAGAAATGTAAGCCAGTAGGTTGTATAAGCTGGGCCAATGAAACAAAGATAAGTAAAGAGAAGAAGAGATAGGCAATGTTGAGAGTTTACGCGAGTGCGGGATGGCGAGCAAAGAGGCTGGATATGAAGAAAGGAGTTGCAGGTGTCACACATGGTATGCGCGTGCTGGCTTGATCCACAGCTAGAAGACTTGAAAATTGTGTTTGGTGGCCTAGCCTGACAAGAGGCCACACTTCCGAAGAGCTCGTCATTACCCCAGAGGGCCTGGCGAAGAGCTTGCCTCTGGTGGTTCGAACTGGCAAGGAGGAAATAGAAGGGGCAAGACGCGCTAGCCTAGGCGCGAATTGCATTTTTAATTCCGCCACTAACACCAAGGCACACACACAGACGGAGGATAGCGCTGCGAGAAAGAGCTCGAGGAGTAGCGCGAGAGAGACAGCTGCAGGGAATTGTATGGCGGCTGAAAGAGCGAGTAGTGAGAGAACGACAAGGACAGCACTCGCCGAGTGAGTGAGACAGCTGGCAAAAATCAATGGAATGCTCCGCCCCTTTCCCCCACCAGACAGCTCTGCCACTCCGTCACAACTCCCACTCTATGGTTGCCACCTACTTCTTCAACTGCAACCACCCTATCTGTTTCCAAAATAAAGAAAATAAAAATACAAAAGAGGAGAAAGAACAAGGCTCTGGTGGAAATCTTCTAGAAATAACAAACAAAGCAAACTGGAATAAAGGCTCCAAATTGTTCCAAAACATTACAGATATCTTCTTTTTTACAAAATGGAAAGATTTTCACAAGAGAGGACATTAATAAAATTTGTCAACATTCGATGACAATGTAAAAGTTGAAAAGTATGGCGGCTAATTATTCAGTAACTCTAACTAAATCAAAAGCTGAAAAGAGTAAGCGCGCTCATTTAGAGATACAACGACTGCCATACTTCATTTTAGTACTTTCATTACATTTTTATTGCTAATTTTTATTATTGTTATTAATATTACATCACCAAACATTTCGTAAGAATAAAGCAGCGTCTTCAGTTCCTATATAATTACTTAAAACATTCGATATTTTGAATATTAGGTTTATGTTCTTGAAAAATTCATCAATTTGACGAACAGGCGGCAGACATTCTCTCAGAACTAAATGACATTATTTACACAGCGTAAGCGGTTAATGGCAGAATATGCAAGTGCAGCATTTTATCTCATGTCTTGTTATTTTATAAAAAAATTTCCTGATTCAGGACACTGTACAATGTCCTGCAAATACAAAATGTCTATTGCAAAAAAATAAAAATTATTGGTTAAGCAATTTTACGTTTTCAAATTAAAATAAAACAAACATCAAGTAAAAAAATAAAAATAAATAAATAAAACGCTGCTGGAAGTGCGGCAGTGCACTGTAAAAGGTTAGGAGCGCCTGTCACCGCAGATTATGATGTGAGTTGACTTTTTTTTTTTAAAACAAAATGCTAAAATTGAGCCAAAAATATAAAGCAAATAGATAAAAATGAGTTACAAAACTGAAAAAGTTAAAAAACCTCTTTAAATGTAGTCAATTTAAATATTCAAAGAGGGATAAAAGGGTGAAAGAAGAGTTCAATTCAGAGGGATGATTAACAGCGTGAAGGGTGAGGACAGGAAGCAATAAGGGCAGATATGAGTGACTCCCTTAAGACCTCTAATCACATGATTTCCTCGCCACACCGCCTGGCGGCACCAACAATGGCACTTTGTTCAGTTAATGTCAACATAATTATTTTTATCTTGAAAAAGTAGACAGTTTATGTCCATATAAAACTAATGAAAAGATTTAAGAAGACTGAAGCAATAAAAAGATCCGTTCCCAAGGTAACCTAGAAGTAAGTATCCAAAAAAGTACAGGAAATTGTGCTCTTGGTAGTTGCCTTGCCACAACCAATAAACTAATAATAATCTTTTAAAAAATAGGATAAATAATAATTAACAATAATAAGAGTCAAGTCATTTCCAGTCAAACAGGACCCATTAGGAATGACTTTTTCTAGAGGTAGCCAGTATTTCTCTTCAGAAATTTGATAAATTTAAAATGGTCAACGTTGGAATGAAATATACGTAATTTAATAAACTATAAAATCGATAAAACAATTATTGAAAAAATAAAAAATCTAGCTTAGAAATTTTACTATTAAAGCGAGAACTTTTTATCTATTATGACAGCCTAAATGTAATTACTAGTTCTGATCACTTTACTAAAAGCCAGAACAGACTAAATGTCCGGATTCAAGAAGCTGCACTTCTTTTTGAATAAGTACAATGCAGGTTGCAGTAAACATTTGTTAATATTCGTAATTCTTTCAAAATTGTTTTGTATCGTATTTTTGGTTAATATAAATGTTGACTTGTTATTAAAATTATTTGGATTGCCAAATATCCAATTGTGGAACGTATTATTCAAGTATCATTCAGTTTAAACTACATATTCCTTAATAGACTTTTTGAACCTGTCTCGTTTACGTTTTTTACGATAAAACAGCAATTGGGTCCCTGGTTTTGATTGTTGCTGATATTTCTACAGATATTGGAGTTCACAACTCACCGGAAAAATAATACTTATAACCAAAATGTTTCATTCTTGTTCTTCGTCTTCATAACCTTCATTCATAAGCTAGCCCAAGTAAGACTTTCTGTTTTCTTTTTAGAATAATAAAGAAAAGCTTATTATGGTACGCTTCATTGAAGATCAAGAACTAATGTCTTGATTGTAATAGCACAATAGCACACGTTGCCATCTGCAAGTAGGGTTGATGGTTACATACCACGAGCTGACCCTACATTTTCTCCTACAAACAGGGACCACTAGAGCTGCCTAAATGATTTCAATAACAAGTTACTATTGATATTAATCAAAAACCACATACAAGAGTACCAATAAGTAAAAAAAAAAAAAATAACGCTATATTTAGATTACGCTGTAAAATTCTAAATTCAGTTGAAATTAAAACCAATTCTGTTAAGTTATTTAAATCATCAGTTGGGCACAAGCAATGTATAAAATAATAAATTTACGTGTGTACTCAATGACAGCTGATAAATAAATAACAAAATAAACTTGGCTAAACAAATGACAAGATAAAACCTCAGACAAGTTAAAATAACCTTACAGATACTATATAACCTTCTTCTTTATCAACTGGCACAACTAGAATTGTGCTTATTCTGCTATAAAATAAAATAGCACAATTTGCAGAAATTATTTTTAAGAAAAATACAGTAATTTTTTCTGTAGAATGATAATGTATTGAAGAGTTTTTGGAAAACCCTAAATGCTAACCCACTGAATAATAAAATTGGAGAGATTTAAATATATAACCGAAAAAGAAAGCAGACGGCGGAAGATGACGAATACCTTTGCTCTGGCCGCTAGTTTTGATTATAAAATAGATTGTGCACTGAAATTCAATTTTCAGAGTTCCATATTCTCTTAATAGAACTTTATATCCATTGGATTAAATCTCAGGCAGTCTTTAGGAAATATTACCTACATTGGCAAACAAATACAAATTACTAAGTGTTCCAACAAAGCTTAGTCAAGTTAATTATTTGACCAAAAGAACAGTTATTTGTAGAGGAGATAAGTTCAATCACCAGACAAAGGAAGAAGATAGACAACTTTCCAAAGTGCAAGCTTTCAAAGAAACAGTAAGGAAATGTTGGGGGATTTAGTTATGGTGCTGAAAAGGTTTATTCACATCAGCTTAAAGGAATAATAAAACTTAAAATAGTAATTTTAGAAATGGAATAAGTCTTTCAATACTTAAAAATATCATGATCTTTACCGATCTTGGGTATCTGCAAGTAACGTAACGTCAAAACTACCCGTTTAAACTTACACGGCAAACCACCAATAAATTATAGAGTAGCTGGTAAATTCATAGATCCTGGGTCCCTGCAAGTATTTTGAACTACTTGAAGACATCCTAAGAATCTGCAATAGGTAAGTGATTTGACTTCTAGACTCCATCTCTATACTAATTAACCTAAAATCAGGAAATAAAAAGTGAATTTCACCACTAGTTAATGATTTCAAAATGTCATAGTTATTCAAAACTTCTAGAATTTCAAATAACTACAAATAAATTAAAGTGCTTTAGCTTTCTATCCTGTGAACAATATTTACCACAATTCGGTAGATTTAACCATATTTTACCACAAACAGACATAAACTTGTGAACAGAAGAGTGAAAAAATGAAACTAATTGCTAACCGAATTATTACTTTGTTTACGATAATATCCACCATAGCATGCTTCTTTGTAGAACCGTTCTGAATTCTCTAGTTCCAAAACTAGCATTTCGTGCTAGACAAAATTTCAATCGTTGGCCAGCTTTGCAAAACCATCCACACAGTCCAAAAAATATTTTATACACAACACTAAGAAGGGTCTTACAAGAAGCTCTGAATGCCAGTCTCTCCAAATCTCAAGCACCATTACGAAAGAAGACATGAAGAGTCTTCATTCAGCTATCCTAACAATTAAAGCTTTGTTCTAACGTTCGTCCACAGCTTCTATTTGGAGATACAATCAGTCCATCAAAGCAATCTGATCACCGCATAAACCGTTGTCACCACAATCGCTAAAATTATTGGCAATAATATAGCAAACATTGAAAGAAGTGATTGCTGTAGAGCTTCGAAGATCCATAGCATGATCAATTTAATATTTACTGAGGCAGAAAAAGTGGCCGTTGCACTTTTGGAAAATTCTTGAAACTAGATGAGGGGATTCAGACATAAAAAAAAAAGCAAACAAAAAATGCACTGTTAACATTTAGTTAATTAAAACAATAAACTAATTAAAATAATAGGAAAATTAAACTCCGAGGTAATTAATACAATTTATAGTAAAAATTACAATATTCGAAAATAAAAAGAAGAAAATAATATAAAATAAAAAAAAAGTAGCTATTTTTAAAAATTCAGTAATTATTTAGAGACGGATAAATAATTTACCATGATTATAACAAGATTCGTTAAATTTAATAAGGGAAATATCCATGGGAAATTTAATGCAATTCATTTGTAACACTGGAAGGAATTAGTAAAGCTAACGGTTCAAATCTGTTGGAAGTTAATTAACTGTGATACAAAACATCCCCATAATTAGAACGCAACTCTTTTCAAATTAATGAATTTCAAACCTTTTCACAACTGGAAATAAGACCGATTCACCAATTATATGCCAGAGTGAAAGTGAACTACACATTTTTAAAAATCACAAATTTAAAACAATAAATTGGGAGATAGATTTGCCGTTTTCGGTTCTCTTATATTTTTATTTTCTCTTCCACCTCGCAATGGGAAGCACTGCATTCTAGCTAATTTTCTATTTTGAGTTTTCTGCGTTTTTTATGGTCCCCATGAATGTATCAAAAGAGAAAAATCGCCAAATTTTCAAATTTAATATTAGGTGTAGATACCATATGACCCACCAATCAGCTTTTGAACTTAATTAGCTAATCGGATGAATCACTTTATAGAATCGATTGGTTTTTAACTCGTTTACAGCTCCAAAGTGATTCTTTTAACTTGGTTAATAGTTAATTGTAGATCCAAGGTTTTATTAGCAACATTTCCTCAATAAAATTCATATAAAGGCACCGCTAGCGGAACCCTTGGGACAAGCTACCTTCTAATGTGCTATTTCAGAGTCAAGTCTGGCCTCATCATCTATGTGATGGGGAGGAATTAAAATTCCAAATTTGAATTTAGCTGACTGCCATTAATTTTAGAGCTTCTAGTTTGAGTTGATCAGGGAAATGTTTATTATAACCGTGTCTACAAATGAATTTAAAGAAAAAATTGTACGAAATATACATGGTGTTCATTTTAAGACCACTCAAATGTTAAGCATGTATGTGCCTTCAAAGGTGCCTCCTCAGATACAGAGAGCAGTTTATAACCTCCTGGCTAACCTGGCTTGCGAGCCACAGGAGGCACCTTTGAAGGCACAGTACATGCTCCACAAGTTGAGTTAAGTGCATTATTTGATAAATTAAGCATTAAGTTTGATCCTTTACATGAAAGATATTGATCACTTAAATATGTGGCGGGAGGTTTCCACTTTTTTGTAATTAAACGCAACTCTCCCAAAATTACCAAATAATTTTTAAACCTTCTTGTTTGTAACAGATGTAAAATAATTTTTTGCCATTTTGTGTATGCTTGAGAACATCTAAAGCTCTCAATATTTGATTTTTCTTAGAAAAATCACTCGGAAAACGATTTATTTCCCGATATTAAGAAAAATACTAGCTTTACTGCCTGGGCAATATTTTTAATAGAAGGGGGATGCAAAAATACATAAAAATGACCTATCGCGTGATCTTCTTTCTTTTTGATAACAAGTTAAAAAGTTAAATATGATTAATAAATAGCAGATTTTGAAATGGCCTAGCACCTTTAATTTTGAAGATATCAAATTGAGGTTTCCGGTTTCTTTCATAACTTTTTATACTCTTTAAAACTGTGTATATGAAAATTGGGGTCAACTGCCAACCCTCACATTTGGTCACGCGTCAGCCGCGTATGAGGGCAGGAATCTAAAATCAAGTCACATATTCAGAAGCTAGAGGTGACGGGTAACAAATATTACCTCTACCATTTTTTGCTCAGATCAACCGTTTAAGCATGAAATGCATTTGAGCCGTCTTAAAATGAACACCCTGTCAATAATCTATTGCATTGTAAGCAATTTTGCTCCAAACAAACTTGGGGAGATACCGGAACAAATATTTAGGGGAATTTGGAAGCAGTAGAGTAAGAAGGTAATGATGGGTCAATAATCTAATGGCAGCCTAATCAATTGGAGAGTAGGGAATCTGAGACTCAGAAATAAAAATTATTATAACATTTTAGAAACTTAAGTTTAACTTCAGTTTTTAAGCGATTACGCAAATAATTGAGATAGAAAAAACAAAATGGTTATACCTAACAACCTTGGTTTGCTCCAGAGGGTAATCGATACCAAAAAAAAGACAATGTACCAGTTAATACAAACACATGGACTTTGTCAGAAGATACGAGCGTCTAATAAATTCAACCATAAACAACACTGTATCTGTGCCAGTTCTTTACTCTATGTGTTCAAATCGCTATTATCATTAAATTAGTTATTTTAAAAAGTTCATTAAAGTGTAGATACATTCCTAAAGTCCTCTTTAAATAATTCTATTTCTTTTAATAAATTATTCGCTCGTGTCTAATAGCTACTACTTGTTCTTAAATGCACCAAACATTTTACAGCCAACACTACAGTAACAACTGAACCGTTTACAAGAAACTAATCTGAGTCGCTTAAAAGTTATGAAGTATGTGGTGAATTTAACCTCCGGTATGCTGAAATAGTGACCTGTTTTGGTAGGCATTAGGAAAAATAGGTCCTCAAAGTGGTTGCTCTCTTTAGGGTCATTATCGGCATTACCCACGGGTACCATGACTATAATTATTTATTAAAAAAATAAAACAAGCTGTTATTAAAATTAAATGAACTAAAATTATATTAAATAATGAAATCGCGAAAATTCTTAGAAATTATTTAAGACATCTCCTATAGAATAACTGGGGCAGATACTTTTAAAAAACTAGAGCTGATGGTATAAAGAAAGGAATAGGGGTGATGCCAGTGAAGGCATATATGACGGAGACAGTTGGTGAAAGATTTGAGTGGATTGTTAAGCAGAGGGAGGTGACTCGGTGTCAGTGATTGACATATAGTTGGCGGAGAAAAGCCGTAGCGGGAAGGAAAACGATGATATAATGGCAGATGTAATCTCTGTTGGAAAGCTCCTTGCATTGTCAGTGGCACACTTTAAATACACTTGATGATGTGCTAGTGGGTAGTAGATTAGCCAACATAATATGGACACTTCTCCCGGCTCTAAGCAAATACAAATATAATACACAATGTATGTGACCTCAACTAAAACGTCACCAATCCCCGCCATACAAATGTCATATTCAATAAACATTCACTTTACTTTCTTCTGTGTAACCAGTATAATACAAATAACAGTAAATATATGTATATTTATATGTATTTATGGACAGCGTGTGGCCTAGAATTAAGTAGAAACAGCACTAATGTTTATACATACATGAGTTGGATATAAACCCCCAGAAGGACCGTACCAGTATATCTGGATGGTATAATGGAGTTATTCAGTGTTATTAGTTAGATCGGACAGAAACAAGGCTTGCACTCCACCATGTACCTCGTCGTCTGCGGCGGCACTCGTACTTGTTCTAACAACATTCACATAACAAGCAAGAGCACTGTGTGTTATTTGCCATAATAAATATCGCAATAAGTTTGTAGTTTTCTGCTGAATGTAATCACCATGATAGATAAACACGCTAAAAAGAAATCTGTCAATAAGTTTGTTTATTTCGAACACAATTTATTGCCCACTGAAGTAAAGATTTGTTTTTGTTTTTTATTTAAGAAAATTAAAACTACTTCTCGTAATAAAGGCGAAAAAATGTCTGTATTTTTTGAATTTTGACTTCACCAACTAAGAGAATATATCGTTCAGATTTTTTTGCAATTTAAAGACTCTACAAGAAATATCCGTTTTGAGTTTACGAGGAGAAAAGATTTTTTAAAAACAAAAATTAAAAATGGCAAAAAGTTGAAGTTTTTTATTTTGCTTAAGTATCACCAAAGAATGCTAAAATACAATGTTTTACTTTAAATCCGTCTACCCGAAGTGTAACTTTATTGAATTATGGGACAGATAGTTGTGCAATGGTTATGAAGCGTGGCTTTGTAAGTGAGAGATCCCCTAATTTTATTGGTTAAAAAAAAAAAAAAACGAAGTTAATAATAGAGCAAATGTTTCTGTCTGCAGATGCCAATTGTAAAATTAGTGGTTGGTTGTTAAACCACGCCTAAAAAAATTAGAAGATTATTTTGATTTACTGAATTTGGTTTCCATTTTTTTAAAATTATCTCAAAAATGGTTCCACTGATTTTCTTTTAACTAGGTGTAGTAATCGTACCTAAGTTGAAACGTTATATTCTCTCTAGAGACCTTTTTTTTTTTTTTTTTAAAAAAAAAAAAATGTTATTGAAAATATAAGATTAATAACAAGGATCAAATTTGGGCCTTAAATTTAAAATTTGGTAGTGCTGCACTAGACCGAGACCAGGCGAGACTTTATGCAGTCTCGATCTCGGTCTCGGTCTCGGTCGCTCAAGTCTCGGTCTCGGTCTCGGTCGCTCAAGTCTCGGTCTCGGTCTCGTCGAGATATCTCGGTCTCGGTCTCGTCGAGATATCTCGGTCTCGGTCTCGTCGAGATATCTCGGTCTCGGTCTCGGTTTTTTGAATTTTTGTTTAAGTATTAAAAGCGGTTTGCTATTAATAATCTTTTCAAAAAATGTTATTATTTTCTAATAATTTTTTTAATTTATATATTGGTAATGAAAATGTGTGTAAAAGAAGACAACTACTTACACTTCAATGCATCATATATTACTATTACTGTTATATATCTTTATATAATTTCAAAAAGATGTTGAAAACGCGCCAAATGAAAGACCCAAATAACATATCTGCCTGCTATAACAAGTCGATTCGTGAAATAAAAAATACACCTCCCAACAAACTTCCCGCTCCATTAGTTATGGCTGTTGGTGAAGATAAAGAATCTGATGATTCACCTTTTGACGACGACAACGACTGCATCAATATTTTTGCACCATTTGCTCAAAAATCAGCAAATATCACCGAAGCATGGAAGACAGAAATAATTAATTACACCAAATTAGACCAAGCACCAGTAGACGTTGACATTTTAGAATGGTGGAAAACACTTGAGAATTCCTTCAAAAATTTGTCTAGAATGGCGAAAGATATTTTTAGTATCTGTGCAACTTCAGTGCCATCGGAAAGATTATTTTCGCAAGCTACGATGATAATGACCAATAGAAGATCTTCTCTAACTTCTGACTCAGTAAAAGCTCTTTTATGTATCAATGCTTCGGCAAAGTGTATCTTAAAAACGAAAATTTGTGGCAATATTTTTTAGGTGCATAGATAGTCTTTTTTTTCAAATTTACTAATTCCAAAATTCTAAAATATAATTCAAATAATATCAAAGTTCAAAGTATTAGATTATTAATAGCGAAATTTATGAAATTGAATGAATGAATGATATGAATAGTGAAATTTAGCGAATTTATGTAAAAATTATATAATTCGAAGGGGGCCGCCACGGTAGCCGAGCGGTGCGAGACCTGCGAAGCTAATGTGTATTGTGGTACTGGGTTCGATTCCCGGTCTTAGGCCTTGGATTTTATTTAATGGTTAATATGAGAAATTTACAGTAAAGTATGTTTGCTAGTCGCCTCCGTCCGCGACTCTTAATTGGTAGTTGGACGTAAAGCCCCGCCTGAAAAAATAGGCGATTACTTTACTTTGCTTACTTTACTTATGTAATTCGAAGTCAAATAGATGTAGTAATATTGAACATATATAATAAAATCGTATCTTTTAATAATTAATTCAATACCCGTAATGATTATTTATTAATCAAGAACACAATTTTATAATTTTGTAGCTAAAAATTAATATTTGAAAAACCGAGACGAGACCGAGATTTCTCGACGAGATATATATCATGTCTCGATCTCGGTCTCGGTCTCGGTTGCTCAAGTCTCGTCTCGGTCTCGGTTGCTCAAGTCTCGTCCCGGTCTCGGTTGCTCAAGTCTCGTCTCGGTCTCGGTTGCTCAAGTCTCGTCTCGGTCTCGGTTGCTCAAGTCTCGTCTCGGTCTCGGTACCGATTTGTCTCGTTTCTCGTGCAGCACTAAAATTTGGTGAAATTCGACTGACTGAAAGTGCCACTTAATGAATAGATTTTTCAGCATTTTAAAATTGTATTGGAAAATATTCCTTTCTATTTTCTATAAACTGGTGCTGATTGGAAATATTTCGGATCACTTATCCCAGAAAATTAAAGTTATTTTCGGTAAAGAGGGTGGGTAGATTCACTCTTAAATGACATTTCTCTATAATGTACGGTACTATTTATTTTGTACAGTTAAGGTGAGTTAAATGTGTAGCTAAAATTGAGAAAACTCCTTACCAGAAGGTACCTCATTTACTCACTAAATTATTCACTTCCTCCAAATGTCTTTTAGGTTTTTCTGTAAACTTCCAGTGTACCTTAGACAAAATATCGCTAAACATTTAAGTCATCTAAGTCTCCCATAATAAGAATTGTGTAGGAGCATTAAACTTAACTCAAATGCTGAACAATGAGAACATGGTATTCACAATCAACACTCTATTTAGCGAGATAGAAATATCAATTAAGGGGTCATAATATATTCCTAAAAAATTAAATATCATTAACTATAATTAATAAGGTATGTTGTATTATAATGTTAATTATAATTAAGTTAATCAATATACTAACTAGTTAATAATAATAATATGTGCACTAACGAATTGAAACAGCGAGTAATATTATATTAGTGATTATAATTAAATCCAAACATTATGTTATTAATTCAAAATAAACAATAACGCTGCTCCCTGCTAATTCTATTAATTAAACTCATTTAATAATGTATATTTTGAACTTAATTTAGTTACCTACATATTAGATGAAAAATCAACTTATTACCATGTATTTTTGTTCAATATTCTAAAAGTTTATTTACACTACTAATTATACAAATATATAATAATACATTTTGAACTCTAGTTAGCGTTTTAAATTAATATTAATCTAGTTTATTGGTTGGAAAAAATGTAGATTTGTTTTTTATTAATACGTGATGCTATTTTACGATCTTTCCTAAAAAAAAATGTCTCTTTTATTTAGAAATATATTTTCCTACAAATCAATTAACTTAGCCAACTTTTGTGAAGGATAAAACAATGTTTGCATCAGATCCTCTCTGTATCCCTAGAACAGAGATGCTCTTCAATGTTAGACAATTGCCAGCAGATACTTTACTCTATAATGGCACATTACCTAGTCTAACCTACCTCCCACGCAATTGCCCTAAAACGAGTCCCATACTAAAATGTTTCAAATTAGAGTTCTCTATTTAAATTAGTGGTTGGATGTTAAGCCCCACCTAAAAAATATAGGCGATTACTTTACTTTCTTATATGGGCGAAGGTTGATCGCTAGGATCGGTTCCATTGTGATAATACCCTGGTCATGAATGTTGAGCTGCCGGCTTACGATTTAAAACTTTTTACTTTTCTTAACTACTACCTTCTTTTTAAAAACCAAGTGTATTTCCAACATGATTACAATGGTTCTTTTCAAATCTGATTAGAATATACTCATATTAAGACCTTTTTTTTTGTAGCTACTATTTAAATATAGAACTACAGAACCACTGGTATCTTAATCTGGGCATGAAACTGTTATAGGTATGCTGGCAAACTAACTGGCTGCACTTAAATAACTCTAATTCTGCAATACTGCGGACAAGGTGTTAGTGACTAGAAATAAATAAGTAATAACCTTTATGGAAAGAATAAGAAATAGCGCAAGAGGGAGAGAAGAAATAAACAATGTAGAGGAAAATGAAAAGCAGGAGGTAAGTTGGAAGCGAACAAATTTAGCCTGAAGTAATGGCGTGCAAGACACGCAATGTCATTACCTGTAAGCGCTACTAGGCACTTACTGTTACATAAATATAAAAGTTTAACCCTTCAAGGGGGCACTGGCGCACTCCTAGTTACGGCCCCCAATCAACATTATCTGGATAAAAATAATACAAAGTTAATAGCCTCTGTATTCACACGTAATAATGAATATTTTTTTAAAATTTAAACTAGTTAATGATTTGGTAGTGAGCGGTCTTTTTATATTAGAGTTCGCATTTACGTCACAGGGTAGCTAACTGTTCCTTGTGCGAGAATTTACATAAATACAGAGCTAAATATTATATACTTATATATTTTTTTTTTTTCTGCAAACCGCAGTGATCAAAGAATTAAAAAGTTTTTAATTAACTTATATTAGAATGTATTACTTTTATATACTCGTACTTGAAAAAAGTGTCTGTCTAGTTTTAGTAGGTAATGCGATGTAAATTTTCGACAAAGGAAGAAAGAACGAAGCCGGTATTTACTAGAGCAGGCAGAGTAGGCAGATGACGAAGAAGTATCGCCAAAGAAAGAGGGTTCACAGAGTAGATGATCAGAATGGATTGGAAAACCACAAAGCTGTAAAAGCCGATGGGATTCAAGCAGAACTTTGTCAAATGTGGAAGTCACCAGGTGCTTGAATATTTGAATGATATGGGATGTCTAAAAGACAAGAGAATGCCTGAAGCGTTCTGATCAAATGAAAGGAGACAAACTGAAGTGTGACAATTATTGAGCCTTAGTTCTGCAGTAATGTACAAAATTCACCCTGTTACTATCTACAGAAGATTGATAATACCAGCGACGAAGAGTAGAAAACTTATTCCAATCAAGAATTAAAGAGATTGTACGAATTGTGGTACTGGGTTCGATTTCCGGTCTTTGGCCTTGGATTTTATTTAAAGGTTTATAAAAGAAATTTACAGTAAAGTATGTTTTCTAGTCGCCTCCGTCCACAACCCCTAATTGGTAGTTGAACGTAAAGCCCAGCCTGAAAAAATTGGCAATTACTTTAAAGAGATTGTACGGGGAATACGACATAGTTACTTTTATAGATTGCCCTAAAAGGTGATGAAGAGGGATAGACCACGTTTAAGAAGGCAGGACCATGTGGAGGATGATCTTCGCCATGCAGATAAAAGGAGGTAGCGAACTCTTTCGGCCAATAGAGAGGGAGCCGCAGGCTCTCATAGATGAAGTCCAGTTACAACAGATGAAGGAAAATATTTACAAATCAGGAGCGCAGAATTCTTCAGCTCATTCGCTTCTGATTAATTTATTAATATTAAGATAAGCTGGGAAACAACGATGTTTTAATAAATTATAATTCTTTCGAACTAACTTTTGAATGTAAAAAATCATAAATTTGCAGCACGGTTAGAACGATATAAATTCCGCACTCACCAGCTGACTTGGTGACGTAACAAAATTTAAAAAAAATTTTTACAACGAATTGTATATATTATCTTAATACCTTTAAGTACCGTTTTAAAATAATACTCTAGTTTAAGGAAATGATTAACTCAGTCGTAGCGCGGAGGACCTGCGAGTCGCAGATTCCAAATTAAATCCTGATGTGGAGACTGTACGGTTGTAGAAACAATCTCTCGATGCTAAAATTATCACATTTACCCTTGCATTGAGAATTTACAAATGCATCTAAAAACTAATTTTTTCAATAAATGAAATATAAATATTTGTTAGAGTTCAAGGGTTGATTGAATGGGGTATTCGAAGAACCCACAGTTTGCATTAATTGCGCGAATTTATTGAGCAAAATTAAGCGCTAAATGAAAATAACCGCCACGATTAAAAAAGTTACCGTAAAGCCCTTTAAAGGGCAACTTGTTGCACACTGATTCAGAGCTTAAAGATTCAAAATAAAAATCGGATAAGTCAAATAAAGTTTAATTTTTTAGAGGAACAGTAACGAAGATTTTTCGTAACTAGCAATTTTTACCAATCTCCAATTTTTTGAATCACACACTGGAATTGCCTAATCTCATGATACTTCGTCTGCTTCCAGCAAACAATATCGTCGCCCTTGGTAAAACTAAACGGGCGCTATCACCATCGCATTTTAGCCTGGACCCTACCTTGTGCAATCCCATTACCTAAAATTCTATCCTAAACTTCCTTTAGTTCAATTTTTTTTCCAATCCCTTCCACTCGATACTATTTATCCTCATAGAACGCCAAGACATTCACTAGCCGCGCGATTTGAGCTGTCTGAAGGGGCAGTTGCACTCTGCCTTATTTGGCCCTTTAAGGCTAGATGCTACTTTCAAGAACTTAATCTGATGTGTGATTGCTAGCCTAAAGTTAATAGGCACGCTTGTCCATATATTGTTCATTATTATTAATATTTTTGTATCTTGTTAAGAAGTCTTAAAAATCTATTAAAACTATAATGTTAATCACTAGTCAATCGTGAGAACCAGAAGGCAATACTACAGTATTATTGGCAGAGTAGGGAATTGGCTATATGTACATATATCTAACGGTCTAGTTAATTTACAGAACTCATCGAATTGCGTAAAATGCTAACCTAATTCATTTAAAATTAAACATAAAGCAGTACATTATTTACTCTTTATAAGTAATTTCCAAGTTTTTGACAAAATGTCGCCAGCCAGGTGAATAGTCAATTTATGAGAAACATTTTGGCGTGTAACGTTTGGACACCCATAAAATTGAAGACATTTAGAGACCGTTGTCAAAGTGGCGAAGGACTTTAGATTGGAAGGATTGGAGTTTTATTATGGTCGGGAGAGTATATCTGTAGAGAGCTCTTTTGTATACTTGGGTGTCCCACTCTATGCTTCTGGCAAATTCTCTCAGGCTGGTAAGTGGTTTTTACAGAAAAGTATTGCAGCCAACTCTGTGGTCTACAGATTATTAAGTACCAGTAAATCAGATGTTTGGAGCAACAAATGCTATCTGTATAAATCTCTCTCTGAAAGTGTTTTACTATATAGTGCAGAAATTTGGGGCTCTCAGTGTTTGGATATCCTCGAAAGGAGCCAAATCTTGTTCTTTAAATCCCTTCTACAGCTTTCCCCCAGTACTCCAAACTCGTACATAAGACTTGAAACAGGAAGGAGGCATGTAAAATACAATGTTTTCAAGAGAATGTTGAAATGGTGGGAAAAATTGCTACTCATGCCGGATAGCTGCATTCCTAGAATTTGCTATCTGAGATTGCACCAACTAGCTAATTTCTCTTCAATACGTTTCAATTGGGTATCTGAATTTAAATCTTTTTTTTATCTCATTGGAGCTGAGGATGTGTGGCTTCAGCAAGATGTTTCTTTTCTGCGAAAAAGCAGATGTGATGTACTTGCCAAGCTGAAAAACCACTTATCTTCAATTGATGTTGACCTTGTTTTAAATCGTCGATATAATTTATATTATAGAAATATTAGCTCCTTTGGATCTGGAGAATGTTATCTCAATTTGAAGTGCCATATCAACAAATTAAGGTTGATGGCTCAGATAAGACTGGCTTGTAAAAAGTGCTCTAAGGTATCATGTGGTGATATGCGCTATAAATTTTTTCCAGAGAGTTACTGTCTGCTTTGTGATTCACAACAGTTCGATACATTGTCTCATTTCTTTTTAGATTGCTCAGAACTTAATCACCTCAGAACTAAATACATTTCCTGTTTCATAAATGATTCTATGACTGTAACTGAAAAAATTGAAAATTTATTGAACACTTTGGCCTTAAGTAAAATGAATAACCTCTTCTTGTTTACAGTGAATGGTCTCAAACTTAAGTGTTAATATGTTTTTTGTGCGTGTATATAATGTCATTTAACATATACCTGTGTATATGTATAAATTTACTTTTTCCTTTTCTAGGCGGTTTATGTATTTTTTTTGTGGCTTTGAGTTTTCATCTTATTTTCCCCGTTTCATATCTATTTTCTAAGTTCATGAATATTATTATGTTTTAATTTTTGTGCAATTTCTTTTTTTATTATTATTATTTTGTTTGTTTATTTCCAAATTAATCAAATCTACTTAATTTCGATTTTATTAGATATCAAGTGTTCTACTTTTGTTTGTATTTTCTGTATTTTTTAAGCAGTTACTTTAATTTTGTATGTTTTATTATTATATTGTACATGCGCTGTTTGCATTCCATTATCTATTTTCAATACTTTGAGTTCAGCATTATTGTAATCACAAATACATACAACTCCTTGCTTGTAAAGTGTAAATTTAAAAAGCAATAAATATTATTATTATTATTATTATTAAAATTAAACATTTACTCTTTATAAGTAATTTCCAAGTTTTTGACAAAATGTCGCCAGCCAGGTGAATAGTCAATTTATGAGAAACATTTTGGCGTGTAACGTTTGGACACCCATAAAATTGAAGACATTTAGAGACCGTTGTCAAAGTGGCGAAGGACTTTAGATTGGAAGGATTGGATTCACTGAATGTTGGATGGCTTCGCGGAACCACATAGTTCGGTTCCATAAGTCCGGATCGGTCTCAGAAGTGTTTTGTACAGAGTTAGACTGTCTAGAGCTAATAAATAATGAACATAAAATTATTTAGATTATTGTATACTTATTTACAGGTGAGTTACTTATTTTGAAGTAGTAAATATTAGTAACTTGTTTCTTGTTCCAAGTATTGAGAACTCAGTTCAAATTCGCATTTATTTGTTTGGGGAATCAGATTTAAATGTCGTTTACTTTGTCTTTATTCTTTTTACTTTCATTAACTCGTTTGTCTAGTTTTAATTAATATTATTATTTGGTCAAGTAAAATTGATTTAGAAATATTGGTAGGGCCAATTATTTCATAAATTTACTTTTCGGTGTAGAAATCAACGAGTCTTCTAAAGAAATTAGGCATTAAATAAAATGTCAGGCTTATATGTATTGCACATGTTATTCAAATATTTTATTAAAAATCCATTCAATTTAAAAAACAAAATCAGAAAGCGATAAATTCTCAGCAGTGAAGCCATTCATTCATGTGGCTAATCTCATTCCTAGCTTAGAAAGACAAAGCTATGTAAAGATGAATTATATTTAGTTGTAGTTAGTGAAAGTGAAATCTAAACTATGTTACATCTTACTCTTAAAAAGTGGAGGCGAGCAGAGAAGTGATTGATTTGGTGGCAGGTCGTCTCCACGCCCTGCCTCCAAACTTCGAGACAGGGCTCAATTTCACACATTCAGCTTCCAACAACTGAAATAATGACCAGCATCAGTATTACTTTACTAGCTATTATTTTCCAATTGGCTGACATATGGCCATTGAAACTGTGTGCTTGGAACACCCCTTTAATTACCCCCTCTCATTTCTTCTCACATCATTTTTACCGGCGAATACTTTAATGATTTTTGTTTAATGACCAACCTACAATCATTAATCACCTCTCCATATTCTCCACACCCCTACCGCTATCATTAGTACAGCTATAATTAGTTTCTATATATTTAATTATTTAGAATTTAAATTGGACTTGGCAATGTATTTAATGAGCGCCTGTATTTATATCTGAGACTAATAGAGATCGCGCAAACTACATAACTCATTTGCTACAGTGGCACAAATGGTCTAAACTAACTTTCAGACAGAGAATTAGAGGGAGCCGATTTTTAGGCATTTTAAGAGTTATGCTACTATATATTTTATTTTATTGTATACAGCTTCAGCTGGTTACAAGAGTAGTTTTTTTTTTTGTAATTATACAATCCAATTGCAAAGTAAATAGAAATATATAAATTTAAGATTTTTACTGAAAATTTAAAACAGGTAAGCCGAAATTATTTGTAACCTCTAAGAGTTAATATTTTTTCTAATAAAGTACAAGAATTTATCACTTCACACCTATTTAAACAATTTAAGTCGGGAAATGTAGGATGTTGGTTTGGGTCGTGATATTTAGGGCAATGCAAGAGTATATGCACCATATCATCAGGCACTCCACAACATTCGCAAACCAGATCAGTCTTAACCATGCACACATTATTTTTTAAAATGAATTTTACAAAGTGCCTTCCCGCTAATCTTAGTTCGGCTATCATTCGGATCATCCTGAATGGAATATTGTGCAATAAGAGGTACGGCTGCGGCCCATCAACTAATGTGAAGCTTTTGTAAAAAGTACTAAAATTGGACTCGCTGAGGAGTGTCAAGTCTTTCTCCCGAAGATGTTTCTTGGCCATTAATACTGCCTGATTTATACACCGCTTTGATATTGCATCTATCTGGTTCAGTTTAATCAGTTCTGAGCAGCCCGTTATCTTAAGCAGTTCGTCAACTTGTGTTACCCAGTTGTACTTGGGGTCCACCCCCCCACGACTGTGTGTCTCCAGCAACTTATTAAAACAAAATTTTGGTATTCTTTTGTCGTCCATACGGCCCAAACGGCTAAGCCATCCCAGAACACTCCTCAAGACCTCACAAGCCTCACGAGATCGGTGAAACCCCGGTCTCGAGCCGAACCGCCACAGAGGGGGTCGATCGGACCAGGCCAAGTAGCCTCTTGAAGAAAGAAATCTGGATTTGGTCTAACTTCGCGATATAACGCAAGCCCCAGGTCGCTACACAGTATACTAGGATACTCTTAACTAAAGACTTGTACAATTGCAGCTGGCTGTCCCAAGCACTGATCCTACACTGCCCCAAAAGCGCCATAGTGGACCCGATGGCCATATTGGTTCTGTCAATCATATGCGAAGATGCCTGCGCAAACAAGGAAGAGCTCGCGAATGGTATACCTAGATATGTGAATTGAGGTATGCATTCCACCTCCCGCTGATTATACCAAAATTTCACTTTCGAACGCCGACCAGTATGTTTGCAGACTTTTAAGATTTTTGTTTTTTTAACATTTACTTTTAAACAATTTAATCCACAGTACTCTTCCAGCGCCCGTAATTTATTTCTCACATCTGAGGGAGAGTCCGCGAAAATTGCAAGATCGTCCGCATAAGCGAGCATCAGGACGTCGTTCCTAGAATCCACTCTCAAGCCACTCACCCCTCCACTCCGAAAATACTCCTCTATATCGGACAAGAAGAACTAGAAGAGAGTCGGGCTGAGTGATTCGCCCTGCAAGACACCCTCTGTTACAGGAATATCCTTGGAGACTTTTCCCTTTACTCTCACTTGCATCACGGCGGCATTATAAATCTGGGAAAGCAGGCGAACTATCCTTCCACTCACACCCATCCCAAGCAACTTAGCCCACAGAAGCGAATGATTAACGGAGTCGAATGCCCGCTGGAAGTCAACAAAAATTACGTAGACTGGCTTATTCCTGCTCACACAGCACTGAAGGATAGCGTTAATACCGAGTTATGCTACTAACAGCCAATTATTTATGTTGAATCCTTTTCAAAAACATTGTCATGCACAGTTATTGAAAAGCGGTTCGACACGTATGAACGGAAGGTTATGAATATGTACTAGCGAGGCTTCAGTTGTAGGCTAGCCTACAAATTTTGGTAGAAAAGTATATGCTTCCTTCCCCCAAACAAGGCATCTAATTTGGTAGTTGGACGTTAAGCCTCGACAAAAAAATAGGCATCACCTAATTTGATAGACTTCACATGGCCAAAATTTGACTCTAAACCTGTTAACCGATTGGATAGAAAATTCTCTGAAGCTTGACGACATTTATAGAGCAAAAATGACAATCCCGTGGTGCGATTAAAAAGAGACATTTATCCCTCAAAAAACTAGAATAATAAAATCTTTTAGATTCTGATTATTGTAAAGGAATTATCAATCATGTTTTTAAGGTATAGGCTTTAAATATAAGGCGATTCTCATATTATCAGGTAGTCAGACTGCTACAAAGCGTTACCTGTTTGTAAAACAATTCTGCGTTTGGATATGCAGGGAGTCCCAGTGGTAGATTTCCCAGCACGTTAAGATGGTCCTTGAGTGGTGATTTTGGCTTCAGAGATATGATGTTACGATAGATAGATTAAATTAGGGCGGCCTCAAGGCATAGGCCACCGCGACCCCTATGGATCTATTGTGGCTCCCCGACTTTAGAGGTCACCCTCCAGAACCGTCCGTTTTAGATTCTGATTATTGTAAAGGAATTATCAATCATGTTTTTAAGGTATAGGCTTTAAATATAAGGCGATTCTCATATCAGGTAGTCAGACTGCTACAAAGCGTTACCTGTTTGTAAAACAATTCTGCGTTTGGAAATGCAGGGAGTCCCAGTGGTAGATTTCCCAGCACGTTAAGATGGTCCTTGAGTGGTGATTTTGGCTTCAGAGATATGATGTTAGATAGATAGATTAAATTAGGGCGGCCTCAAGGCATAGGCCACCGCGACCCCTATGGATCTATTGTGGCTCCCCGACTTTAGAACCGTCCGCTTAATCAGACTCTTAATTCTGGAGAGTGGAAGATAATGATGTTACTGACGAGCATTCACTCCTTATACTGCCTAGAATCTGCCCTTGGTATAATAACTAGCAGCGCGTAATGCCAGCGCTACGGAAAGAGCTCGACAAATACTAGTAGGCTACGATATTCCAGAAACACTAGCAGTAAATCAGAACTGATGAAAACTTTAGAGGTTAACAGCAATCGAATTACCTTTGCCTCTTTGTGATAGGCATAACTATAATTATAACAGCCTTTAGCAAATCTCAAAGAGGTACTGGGGAACCCAAGAGACATGGCACAGTAGTTCAGAAAACGATCTCCATAGAAAGAGATTATTTAATCCCAAACCTCCGTGTAGGCTTTGCTAGAAGGAAGAAGAGGAAATGGCCTCTCCTATCCTGTTTGATGGAGGTATGAGATGTTAGGTTCTTAAGGAACCAAGGAGATAATATCGCAACAAATCGTCGTTACAAAAAATTTATTTGCTTCACCTGGCAGAACGGGTGTAAAAGCTGCTTGAGCTATATAAGCATTCTGCAACGAAAATCCTGTTCGCCAAACACATCAATGAAGCGCCTCTTTATCTTGAGATCTTCCAGTCCTCTACCAGGTATATTATTCGAACTATTGGGTTCGAGAAGAAATGACCATTAGGGGCGCTAATGTCCTTAACTGTCGATGCGCCAAAGATAGGGGGGAAAATTAAATACTCCTCTGAACTTTCTCATTTTCATGAAACTGATTTCACCGAGATGATAATTTAGCCCTTATTTCCACGTGCCGACACTCTGTGATATGTTCATCTGAATTTATGGGACTTCCAGATAAAGAAGACAGTAAAATTAATGGCAGAAAAAAAATTCTGTAGCTTTACTATTTTGCACACAACAGAGATAATAAATCGTATCTTCACAGAGTATGATAATTATTCCACCCACCAAAATAACGAAATATTGTTATTTAATTGATATTGATAAAAAAAAAAAAAAAAAAAAATCATCTTGATTAGGTAGCTTTAGAATTTGGCCATCAACATGTCAGGAGGTTTTCAATGAATGTTACGCTCTTGTTTTATTCACAATTTAACCCATAAAAACAAAACAAAAAAGAAAATCAAGATATTTTGACACCTTTTATATATAAATATATAAACGAGCTCCAGGTTTAAATTAATTGTTTACATAATAATTTTTATTATAACTATATTTAAGGCAGTCATATAAATTAACGAGGCTATAAATTTTCCCTGCACTACAAGACGGCTGTTGGAGGCGCACTTACGCTCTAATACACTGGCTTCTTCGACCACCTCCGACTCACAGTTCGTTCAGCCATCATCCTATCTCACTCCGTGCCAGCCAACCACCACAGAACTTAATGAATAATATAACCTCTAATTACGCCTTTCATCCAATAATTTTCAATTTATTTCTTATTCGCGGTAATGACCACTATGGACTGTACAGATTGAAATATGTCGAATTAACCTCTATCTATACAGGATCTGATATTCCTTAAACTCTCTAATAGGTTTATTATATAGTATTCATTCGATAACACGGCCAGCTAAACTCTCCTTGAATAAACTTAACAACTTCAATCAATTCATCACACCCACCTGATTTAATTATTTATTTTTATTTTTTAATACATATACCTATTACATTATTTTCGTTTCTTTTTTGTTGTTAATCAATATTTTTAGTATAAATATTCCATAAATGGCTTGTACTTCACTTTCTTCATTAATCTCACTGAATGTTAGAATGTTTTATTCTTATTTGTTATAACACTTCTCATTCACCCGCATGCTTCCTTGCAGCGACAGTGGGGTCCGTATCGTTAAGAAAAGACTGTGAAGGACGGTTACACCCGTAACTGACAACTCATCTCGAAATATAATTCCCTCTTGGAAATTTGATTAGTACTATTTGGGGGGCGCATCGACTAGTTCGGCTGTTAGCGCCCTTCATAAATGGTACTTTTCACAAACGTTTTCCTCTCTTGTTGGGGTGGTGGATTTTCTATTTACCTAAAGAGTACTGCTATAATCATGCCAGGGGTCCCATACAGGATAAAGCCCGCTAGTAAATTATGGTAGAAATGACTAATTACAACAGCCTTTCGCAAAATCTCGACGAGGCTACTGGACAACTCAAGAGAGTTGTCACGCGTCATCCTGAATGGTTCTGAGGCCGAGGGCACCAAACTTTATTGCACAGTTGGCCGGATTACTGACAAAATGACGTGCGCGAGCCGCAAAATTCTTTATGTAAGCCAGTACGAAAGCTCTGAGAAAAAGTCGACAATAAAACCAAGTTCAGCATTCTGTGTTAACCACGGGTGAGTAGAACCATCCAACCATCCAAGAACCAACAAAAAAGTTATCAAAAAAGGTGACGTTGGCAAAAAGATAGCTACATCATACCTAGTTTGCATAAATCCGAATCTCCCAAACTAGGCGGCAAAAAAACCGTTAGTGAGATTTGTGAAAATGACGTTTGGTTTTTAAGTTATCATCAATGTTTGGTTTGAAATTGCTGCATCCAATCAAGAGATTTGCTTTCAATGGTAAATTTAAAGCACATAGCAGCAGCCAGGAGGACTACGCACGTGTGAAGATCTCCCAGTATTCTAAGCATAATATTTAAATTAAAACTGTATCACATTCTCCATACATTTTATCAAGTACCGTCGCGGGCCGTAGTTTGAGGACTCCTGGCCTAGGGTGTCAATCCAGTCGCTGAAAACTACTCGGAAACGATGAACGACGGCCCCAACACCTATTATCGTCTCTAGCTCAGCCGCTTGGCTCTGTTCTTCTCCGCAGATTGAATATAAGAGGCACGGCTGTATTGATCACATACGTAGACTGTCACCTTGGCCTATTTATGAATATCGGGCCGTCACACCGAAATCGGTAGTTAATCTTAATTGATCTTTTTCTAGGTATCTTGTTGAGTAGTAGCTATATTAAGGCCTTTTGATGCTAAGCAAGCCATGCTTTATAGCCAGCTAATCCAAGCTCTCTCAAGATACCTGATATCAGGAACGTGGTCGATTTTTTTCCTGTGGAACACAGATATTGCCTGCACATATCTTCTACATCTAATCTTGGAAAGACATATATTTATTCCTTATATGGAGTGCATAAAGCCTTCTGAATACCCGATCAACCATCATGGTGCAAGTGCCGACTTATCCACTAAAGGGGACAAGATTTCAGCATAATATCGTACACTACCGTACACTTCCTTTGCTCTAAATGGTCCTGCATTTGACCGCATTATCAAGGTCTGTCCCGAAAGAGTCTGGCCTCGGTTCAATTAATTTGATTAGAGTAACTCCATGATCTGCCTAATCACCGCGTATAAGTCTAGGCCAGGGGTCGGCAACCCGCGGCTCGCGAGCCGCATGCGGCTCTTTTATCCAAATTATGTGGCTCTTCAGCCTGCCCAAAATATATTGTATATTTTAAATTTATTGTAACGTATGAAAATTCCATTTCTTCTCAAAGGTATTTTTTCAAAAATAATTTTAAATGCGATAGGTTCGAAATTGAATAGAATTATACAATATCAAAATAAAGTACTTCATATATTGTAAGACTGCCGCCTTTTCATTGGTTATAATTTATTTGTTTATTTACTTTGCAATATGGGGAAATAAATACATAAAACATTTAAATGTTATTGAATAATCATAAAATAATAATTTGTGAATACAAATGATCTACAGAGTTTTTTTCACTACCATCTTTGCGGCTCTTGGTAAGAATTATTAAAATTATTTAAGGAAAAATGGCTCTCTACTTCAAATAGGTTGCCGACCCCTGGTCTAGGCTCTTCTCTGACCGATTCAAAAATAAGTTATCAGCCGCCCAGCCACTCTTTATTATTATTTTGTTCCTAGTTTCACCAATTTGACGAAAATAGTATGCAAGAACTTCAAAATAAATCTTGGCACAAAAAAAAGTGGTGTTGACCAGATATAAAATTACCAACCTTTAGAAGACAATTACCTTTAGTAGATCTTTTTTTCATTTTATTTTCGTGCGAATGTTAGTATTTAAAGTTACTCGTTTATAGTAAACTCGAGAGACTTCGTGATAGGAATTAATCCGTTTTTGGAGTAACGTTCGCCTACATAACTGAACACCACTTACACGAATAAAATTTCTACTTAAAACGAAACAATCCTATATAACAGCTGACAATGAAAGTCTTAAATATTGTATGCATTATCTGTTTTCCAAGCAAGTTTTACTTAAAAACAAAAAACAAAAAAACTTTAATACCCTTGCCCAAATTGTCCTGACATAGAAAAGAAGTGGATGAAGTGGGTCGAAGAGGAAGGAGGAGAAGGCCCGCCTTAATAGTGGGGTCTCCACTGGGCTGGTCGTGCCGGAGAGCAGCGCCAACCTCCAACTAACTAAATGGCTTGTATAATTAAAGTTATTTTCCCCAGTTGTAAATCGATGTGGTCCTGTTGGAGAAAGACTGCCGTACCCCTTGCCTCACATCCTTGTGTAGACAGCGTTCATCACGCAGCTGTCTAAAAACAGACAACAAGTAACTTACAACTTGTATTATTACCGCATTGTTAATTATTAAAGGATAAAATTAGTAAATATATTATTTAATTTAATACAACTAAGTTGGAGCGAGAACCTGCAAACCCCAATATTATCCAGCGCAAAATAATTTGTATTTGTTGCGCAACTTATTCAAATCCTCATCGGAGACTAAAGCGGCAGTACCAACGCATAACTCATAACGCCGATCTCCTAGGATTGGTTGCTGTGTAAGCTTGCCAACCCGGCGAATTAACGGCTTCCATCACTGGATGGACGTCTTTCACTCCACTCATGCCTCAGAACATAAGTCCATTCTCCTAGGATTGAGACAACTAATATTCTTTGAATGAGTGGTTCTGAAGACTTTTCACAAGTAAGTAACATAAGTAACATCTCCCTTGTGGACATTTTAGAAATAGTGGCCTTTACCTTTTTAGGCATAATCTCTTTATTCGTATTACTGCGTGACATCTGTTTTTGGCCAAGAATCTGCGACTAATATTCTGGCCGATGTCGCAGAATTAAGGATCAAATCCAAAAGTTGTAAATGTTTTCTCTTTCTAAACAGAATTACAAATTCTGCAATCATCTATGCCTTCGACTAGTCACTAATCGAGCTTTAAAAGCATCATCTTTAGCATAGGACAAAAAATAAAAATGAAAATACATTTGACGTTATAAATGCATCCCCCCTGGTTGACGTAGTCTAAATAAATTTTGTCCTTCGTTAATGTTTACAAATTTCGCGACATTTGTAGATTTTCTAGCCGGTAGTTTATCCGGGTTTTAGACCTGAACACGTGTGGGCAAATGAAGTCATTATTTATTCATTATTTTATTTTATTTTATTTTTTTACTTTTTAGAAAACCCAGAGCCAGAGTCCACGCAGTTATTGTTACAAAAGTTCGTAAATTGGTTAAAGCAAAAATTGCCGAGTGTATTAGAGAGTAAACTAAAGAAAAAGAAGTTGTATTTATTAAAGAGATGAGGGGAAAGATTCTCTTTGTTACGGCTCATAAGTTAGAAATAGCAGTAGACCAGAGAGGCAGCTAACTAAAGGTGAGTCACACCGCTACAATCTTTACTGCGAAACGTCACATCTCTTATAAGTTATTGCTCATAACCATAAAATACCTACTACATTGGCTTGGTGGGATCGAAGCTCTAATAGTAGCAGTCTGTCTTTTAGTACGTAGTTGAATAACATCCACCAACACCATATTCATTTCATATATTTAATTGCTTTTTAACCATACGGAGACGAATCATTTCCAAAAATGACCACAACCTTAAACGATTATTATTTACAGGTAGGTGCCTAGAGAGGAGCAATCTCGGTTTATTACTAAATAAGGTCCTCAGCAGGCGTTTTTTTTTAAATGATTGGAAAACTTGGGCACGTCTTACTTCCTACATATTTTTAGAAACTAATTATCACAGACATGAGTCTTTAGGTTTTGGATACATTTATAGTAACCAATTTCAGCTAGATTCGAACACCGGAACTTGGTTTCCTAATCGTGGTGCGTCAGCACTGAACTAATCCTTCTTTTTTTTAAGGCACGTTAATATCTGGCATTATTATTATTGGCGCAAGGATCTATTGTGTAGTACAATAACGGCCTCCAGTCAGATTCTCTCGTTAAAGACTACTCTTTAAATCAGAGACAAATACTAAAGACTATCACAGACGATGAACTGGCCAAATCTAAAGGAAGACAGGTGAAAGTGGAGCGGAATTGGAGTAGGCAAACCACTTCTTTAGCGAACTAAGCGGAGTTCCGCTAACAGGAAAACAGTATCTGTGCGGACTGCATTACTGCCCTTCCTTGGAGAGGCGAAACTATACAATGGGGAGCAGTATGGTATCCGTAGAACTATTTCTGAGGGAATGCCAATGGTATGGAATGCTGATCAGGCTTCTGAAGTAATGTAAAAAATTAAGAAAAAAGTTTTCTAGCCCTAACTTGGAAACATGGCAATCAAACTTGAATCCGATTTCACCATACACATACCTACAGATAGTTTGGAAAGACAAGTTATCGCTAAGAGATGAAATAGTTTAAATGATTAGGAGGAAATCATGAGGCTGGGATGAACAGAAAACAGTTAATTTTTTTGAGAAATGGAGAGATAAAAGGGTATACTGTATGTCACGACAGAGTCCAGTTCACTAAGATCAGGGTGGTCTGCTCAGACAGATAACAGCTTCATTTAACATTTTCAAATGTTGCCATTTATTCACCGATTTGGAGGCTAAGATAATTATCAATAATAATATGTACGAAGGAATGTGTCAAATTCGATCGACCGAAACCCCAAAAAGTACATTATCATAGTAGGACACTCCCTACAGTCCAGATATATGGAGTTGTTATTTAGGTGCCAGGAATAATATAGAGATTATGCTACAAAGAATGCACTGCGCTGTCATGGATGTATACTTTCAAATACTTTCAAAGTTGGAATGAAGAGTCAAGCTTGGGCCTGATGTAAAATGTAACTCAAAAAGCAAAGTTATCGCTGGATTCACGGAAACCAAAAGGCACCAAGACCCCTGAATAAGTGGCCACTAGACAAAGTCAAAAGCCTGTGTTTTAGGCAGGCTTTACCTCATATTACCAATTTGATGTCGTAGACAGAAGCGGATAGCTAATTTAATCTGCTTTTTCCCATGACATTAAATAAAATCCAAGACCTAGACCGGGAATTGATCCCATTACTACAAAACAGTATAGCTTTGCAGGATCCACACTTTAACTGCTCGGCTACTATACATTCTTTCAAAGTGTATGATTTATAAGTCCCAAAAACAATTCCTACAAAAATGTATTCTTAGAGTTTCCAGTCATCCATGTCTGTTAAGAAACTCTCATAAGTACAGCACTTCTGCGAGGATAATGGGTTCTATTAACGAAAGCAATTCCACATCTACATTAACTTTAATTTTCGAGTTCCCAGTTTTTGAAGAGCTGGCCAAACCCAATCGCCTATTGTTTCATCTCTCACCGTCGATCAATTATGGTCACTATTTCACTAGGATAGACAAACTTCTCCTCCGATGTTTGGAGATATCAGAGAATCAATGCTTTTAGCAGCACCTACATACAAGTTTAATTCCATTCTACAGTTTGAATCTATTTTGAGATGTTCACCTCAACTTATTCTATCCTAAGTTTTAATGAAGATTGGCTTTATTAAAGGTTAATTTCAAATTGACTGTCTGCAAAATAAACAGCAAAATGTTAACAGTCAGAATTTCCTGTAGATACAGGAACGAAACAAAAATTCATTAATATGCAAACTGCAATAAAAGTTACGAGTTGTAAATAAACATTCATCAGAATCTTGAAAAATACAAAAATCTGATTATCTCATTAAATGATCTCAGAATTGAAGAGCAAAATATAAATAAACTATACATCAATATTCAAGGATGAAAATTAAAATATATGTTAATGAGCTATTCTTATGTGAGTAAAAGTGAATAAAATAAATATCTCGCACTAAACAGACAAATGAAACACTTAAAAACTAGGTTAACGCTACTATAAATTCTTTATTAAAGTATCGCGTAGAAAATTAAATATCTATTTACACAAACAGGAATTTTAGGATAACGAAAAAAAGTATTATAGATAAAAATAATTACAAAATGAATGTAAACTGACAGCTTTCCAACGTAATAGATAAACATCTGGGAATTCTAGATTAATAAACAAAATAACATCCATTACAGAATAAAAATATTTTAATTTTGTATTTGCTTTTTAATGATATATTTATCATGAGTGGTACAGTTGAGAATCTTGAAGCATTTTGGGATGAGGTGAACGACATGCGTAGGAAGGAGTTAACCAGCGCAAAAACGACCAATACCACAGCGTTTTCTCTCCTTGTTATTGGCTAAACAGTTTATAGCTATTTGTTAGATAGATTGGCGAACAGTTCGGATACTGTTCCAATAATAAGATATCTAGCACCGAAACATTTCCATCTCTCATCATCGACAAATGCGCAACATGACGGTGGATTCCAGTATTAAGCTAATTTTCTCTAATTTGTTTTTTTGTTTTGATTAGAACTTAGCAATGATTAAAAGACTTATCTTTTAAGAAACACTCACTTCGAATTCCCAGGAAAACTATTTAGGCAGTTTCAAGAAACTCCAAGTACGTAATATACTCTGAACTACAATCTCAACACAACTTAAATTAAGATTTAAAAAAAAGTAATAATATGTTACGCTAAAGCCGTTAGCAATTATAACAACTTGCGTTATAACTAGGTTCAAATTCTGGGATGAGAAATGTTCCGAATTTCATAAGTTTATTAAAAAATCAGGTTAATTAATTGTTGAACATTTCCTTACGATTTTCCGGACACAAATGGGTCTTAAAATAGATATTTCCGGTCGAACATTTGGCACGATCATGATTACTTTCTTATCAGAGGAGAATTTAGTAATAAAATTAGTTTGAACTGTAAATAGATCCCAGATTTAAACTCTAGAATATATAAAAAACATAACTAGTCTCTATTCATCTAAATCCCACGCTTCATTGGGTCTATAGTGTAGCAGATTCCTAATGTTGATCTCTTCAATCATCTTCCTACATATAATATATTATTGATTGTCACTCTAGCTCTGCAAACCAAACTATCGAATGAATAAAACATCAACTTTAATTAGATTGATTGTTTAACAATACTATTTTGCGTGTTGTTACAAGAATTTGTTTGTTACTTTCTGTAACTATAGGTTACTCGTTTAAGTACCCGTTTTGAGGTTTTTAAAATATTTTCTCGCAGCTGACTTCAAAGATTTTCACTAAACCTCTTATCTACATAATTATTGCACCAATAATATTTAAGTGGATAATTTTATGACCCTTAAATACTTGGAGTAAAGAAATACTTACGAAATTGTTATGTATTTAATTTATGTTATCTCTTTAACAAAAACTTACAGTTTAAAATGTTAAGTATAAGGGTTGATTAAACGCCAAAAGGTACACAAATCAGCAAGCACCCAACATTTCATTAATTCTTCATTAATATTTAAGTAATTTTACTGCATTAATTTTCATTAATATTTTTTAGAATTTATTAGATGTCACAGACCCTTATGCTGGCCATTTTCGTCTACAAAATATTTGTTCAAGTAGCACTGTAGATTGACTGTAATATCTAGTTATTTATAATAATCAAACTATTAAATACAGGTTAAAAAGAAAAACGTTATAAAAAATAAAAAAAAATTATGAGGCTAAAAAATTCAAAACTTTTTTTTATAAAAAAAAATGTAATATGTAATATAAAGTAAATAAGATATGTATATTTTTAGGACAGCTAATTATTCCAGTATTTTACTATAAGTAAAATTAGGGGGACTAAATTAAATTACAATTGAGAAATCAATAATTGTTGTTGAATAATCTACTTGTTATTAACTGTGTGTTATTTGTGCTCACGAATATTTCGGTAAGACGAATTCAAGACAGTAGCCTACTCTAACTTTGTCTTTTTCTACTTTAACATGCATGTACATATGTGTGATTTATCATAATTATAACAAAAAAATATAAATGAAGTGGCCAGCATAAGGGTCTGTGACATCTAATAAATTCTAAAAAATATTAATGAAAATTAATGCAGTAAAATTACTTAAATATTAATGAAGAATTAATGAAATGTTGGGTGCTTGCTGATTTGTGTACCTTTTGGCGTTTAATCAACCCTTATACTTAACATTTTAAACTGTAAGTTTTTGTTAAAGAGATTTTTGTACCTTTTGGATAGATTTTCCTTTTTGTCTATTTTACAAAGTTACATATCTGCTTTACAGAATTTTTTAAATTTGGAATAAGCAATTCTATCATTATAACCTGATAAGATGGTAAGTCGGAACCGTAACTACCACTAGAGAGATCTTTTTAAAGAATGATTATCGTTAAGGTCCCCCAAACCATCCTCAGTAACAACTTTTTTTGAAAAAGCGTTTTGAATAAAATAGGAAGGTATTTGTGCGTAAATAGCAAAATTAAACTGCGATTTCATTACTTCCTTTTAAGAGGAGTAAGAAAAATAAACTGCGATTGCAGTACTTCTAGGCAAAGAGGCAAAGATTTTTTAATCGAACGACAATTCATTGATTTAAATCGGTTCACTCATTGATAATTTAAACGATTGCAGTACTTCCTCTTAGTAGGTGCAAGAGCATCAGCAATGTAGAGGAGCTTTAACCACTTATTCGAGCTGAATTTTATCAAAATCGGACTAAGCGTTATAGAAATATTGGTAATAATAGTTTTAGAAAGGGCCTTATTTGGGTGGGGCAAACTCCCCTCCTTATGAGGCACGGCGTCGAGACCTTTATAGTGCAAATCTGTACAAAATTTCGATTCGAATGACATTTCATTCATGAAAATCGGTTCACGTGTCGATAATTTGAAACGATTCCTATACTTCCCCTTAACAAGTGTAAGAGCTGATTGCCGCTTTAATGTTACGTAGGGGAGCCCTAACCCTATCATCCTACCAAATTTTATCAAAATCGGGCTAAGATTTACAGAGTAATTAGTAATAATAATTTTGGAGGGGGCCTTACATAAAGGGGGCTAACTCCTCTCCCATTCGATGTACAGGATCGAGACCCTCAAAAGGCACATCTACATAAAATTCCGAATCGAATGACACCTCATTCATGAAAATCGGTTCACGCGTTTAGGCGCTACGTTGTTTACAAAAAAGGTAACAAGAAGAAGAAGAACAACAACAACAACAACAACAAGAACAAGAACAAGAACATTTTTTGAAAAAGCCGTTTTTGCTCATTTTCAGCAACTTTTTTCTCGAAACCTATTAGATCTGGGTGGTTGCAAAAAAATTACAGCTATAAAGGAGGGTTTGCCCTATATTTTAAAGAAAATTTGGGAATTTTATCTTTTATAGAAAAAGAGAAAAAAATTGTCAAAGTTGGGTGTTTTTCAACGTTACGCTTTTTCGTGCAGTTTTTGACGATCAACCCTTATACAACTGTCCTACCGGACAGTTTTAATTTTATTTTTATTGAGTAATTAAAATCTTCAATATTAAATTACAGCTGCTAAAGTAGTATTATAACCTGACATTAGTACCATCTGATTGGTGTTAATACTGGGCCAATCTGAATGATCGCTGCAATACGCAAACTGATTGGGTGGAATCACAGAAATGATGGAAATTGATTGGCGGTGGATGAAATTATCAAAATAAGTTCTTGTCATTATAAATTATGATGATAAAGCAAATAACTTTATTTTTGACACACTATTTACTAACATTATAAATTTATATTCAATAAAATCTTGCCGTAAATTTATTATTATTGTGCCGTAAATTATACAATTGTGAACAATATATCATATAGTTGGGGATAAGTTTATAATGTGTTAAAACGATTCAGTGGGCAATTTGTCTGATTGAAGTGTGAAATAAGTAGGTCCGGAAGTAAAGGACAGTGCGAGCGAGACAGCACATTCACATGAATGGTTGATTGTTGTTTTGGTGTGTATGCATATGTTAGGTCAGTGTGTGTGTTTTTATGGTTGTCGTAGTGCATTAGTAATGTAGTAAAATGATAAATGCGCGCATAGTAGTAGTGTCTGTGTGCAGCCGTAATCAATATGTGTGAGTGAGGCGGTGATTTAGGTGGCCCCCGCGCCAGTGAATCTCGCACTACAAGTGAGCTGCAGGTGGCGGACGGGGGCCGTGCCAAGATGAACTGGACTGCCAGAACTCGCAGCTATAGGCACGGTTTCTCTTTTTTTTTTTACTATAGAGTACTATTTCCCGCCAATAAAATCCTCACTTGACATTTTTACACCCAAATATTTATATTGGACAGTATTGAAGGTGAAGCGTGGGTGGTACAGATGGGTGAGGTCAGCATCAGAGGCTGTTAACTTTATATATGGGCCTGTCTAAGAGGTGTTCTGTAAACATTTGTACACACCGTGCGCCGCTCTTGGGCAGCCTATTGCCTAAGACTTTGTTTCCGACAGTTATTTTTATTATTATTTTTTTTTGTCTCATAACACGTTCTTTTCATGTTATTTATTTTATGTTGTGACTATTTAGTTCATAAAAAAGTAAAATAGAAAAATAATTGGAGCAATTTTTGACATTAATGGGCACAGTAACTTATAGCGGCCAAAAGACTGATCGGAATTCGAGAGATTTACAACGAATTACTTGTTAAAAACTTTTTTAACGAATTATAGAAACCATTTCTAAGCCTAATGATTACTGGACAAGACTGCTGAACAATATGTCAAGTGTTGTGTCGCGATACTGGCAACTTGATGACAGATTTTATTTAACTTTCTTAATTGCAGAAATTTTCATCGAAGTAAGTTTGCTACACCTATTGTGTAAAAAAAGCAAATCGAATCGTTTGATATCGTAAATTTTGTAAAACAAAGTTTGAGCCTTCATCTTTTAGCAAATCAATCAATCATCCAGTGTCCAGAACCTTCCACGTTGCTGAGGAGGTAAGTTACCCAACATTGGTTTGATTTTTTCAAGACAGATATATCGAAATAGCAATTATAAGAAAATCTGTAAGAAAAATGATTGTTTGTGTACAAATGATTCCCGTACTGTGAACCAAAAAGAAAATTTTCAGGGAACCCATTCTTTGTAAATAGATTTATTTAAGGAGAAATTGGGTGGTAATCTCTAGTATCTAGAGAGAGTAAGAAAAGACTGAGGTAAAAGAAATAGCAAAGACCAATCTAAGAGAACGGTATACTTAAAAACACGTCTAAAGAACAGGGAATAAGAGATGGCCCTAAATGTAGCTAACCAGTAGATTTCAGCAGAGGAAATTATGACGCCCAAGGAAGAAGAAGCTTGTGGGGCACGAGGACTAAACAGTGAGGGCCCCTAGAATGTAAGAATATCTTAGGGGAGTAAAAAACATGTTATTGTTTGCGACATTGTTGTCAGTGAGGCACAATCCAACTGGCCTTTGACCACAACTATTAACAAGAAGTTTGAGTAAAGCATTATTAAGCTTACTTCTTATGACGTAAATTTGCTTTAGAAGCACTAATAATACTGCAAGCATTAAGAATAACAACATATAGTGAATACTGAGGAACATTCACACGACTAGCTCGAACTCTGCGTTAAATACAACTATGGCAATTTGTATTAACGTGGAATTTGGACGCGCATTTTAGTAAGCTTAAAAGCACATATTTTAGGTGACGGGACTCAAAAAAATGGGGTCAAAGTATAATTACTGTAAATGGCTTACTAATAAATGGCTCCCAACTTGATCTTAAGAACGAAAATGAAATATTAAAATTTTATCTCTCCTGGACTGCTTTTCGTTTGAAAAATATTTCAATTAAACTCTTCTTTAATGGCAGACACTGTGCAGAGACTCTTTAAGTAGTTTTTGAGAAACTTCCAGCGAGCTTATTCTGTCAATTTTCACAGTAGATTTTCTTCCGATTTGGAATTTGATAAAAAGTTCAATAATTAAATTTTGTATAAATTTATTGAAATGGTATATATGAATTCAGTACAGCAATGGCACGTCAAACGTTGCAGAAAATTCTAAAGTTCTCCAAAAAAAATCAAGAAAAAATTTAAATAACAGTGCTAAGCCTATCCCGTAGTGTGTTTACTAGGCTAAGATTAAGTCAAATTGTCGACTATTTTAAAAAAGATCTGGAAAAATTAGCATATCTTCCTAAGCAATGATGCACAGATTTACTATCGCATTTCGACCAAAAAAAAGAATTAGACATGAATCTTATTTAAGTCTACTTTGTTTTTGTATCAGTCATAGGCTTCATTTTAAAACAATGAGTTATATAAGCTTGCGCGTTATTGGAATACATATATACAAAAGTTAGAAATTTAAATTATTCCTAATAACTAGGCAATGAAGGATATTTGAGAAAGAACATTCTCTTAGAGAAATAAAACAATTTTAAGATCAAACAATATTTTTCTAAATAAGAAATGAAAAAGAAGCAAAAACAAAGAACAATAATATTTTTTTTCTTTTAGATAGTGTCATTTGATTGATAGGCTAACACAAACTCATTTCGTTACCAATTAAAGCCGTTAATTAGAAGTGAGCGATAGTTGTAAGCTCTCTTAACTAACGAGAATTCTTTCAAATCCGGTCAGACCCCTAGACAGCGAATTGGAACTTCTCGAGGCTTGCGAGAGCTCCGAGTTTTACGATGTTGTCTTCACCGGATTATAGCTCACACAGCTCGTTTCAAACAACCTTCTTATTGAGATTAAATCTAAATATATCTTCCTTTAAATAATACTTAATTACTACCGCAAAACTGAGTCGTGTTAATGTTAAGCTAAATTCATATTTCTTCACAGATAATTCATTAAAGCCACTTCTAAACACTGATGTTTATTTACCAAATTATTGGCATCATTACTTGGAAGACATCTTTATTTAAAAACGATCAGCCAGATCAAAACAGTTATTCCTTTCTTCTCGCTACTTCATTAATTAATTTAAATAAGATTTATGTATACTTATGGAAGGAATTAGCTATGCGGTATATTAGATTTCCACGCGGAGGTCCCGGGTTCGAATCCAGCTGCTGGCCCTTAGCTTTTCTCTTCCTAGGAGCTTCTTACAGCTCACTGTCCGGTGATGGAGACCGGCAGTACACTGAAAAAAGCTCCAGGCGCCAATAACCTAAGATGTTGACGCGCCTTAAATCATTTTTAAAAATATATATATATACTTTACAATAACAGTTATAAAAAAATCAATTTTTTAAAATAAGAACTAAAAACTGCGCAAAATGCTCAATGTCCACGAGAATGGGTTTTAGATGGTTCCGTATTTATAGAGGCTACTTGAAACACCTCAGTCAATAAAACAAATAGTTTTCAATCGAAGAGAGTGCCTGAGACAAACAATGTGACATGTTTAACTTCTTCAGCATCCGCTATCCCGCCTGGCTTTCAGAGCTTCTGGCAAATATTTATACCACCTCATCTCTGTAAGCACAAACATTGCTTCACACATCGGCCAATCGCACTTACTCAATTACCAAACTAAAATGCTTTAATAACCAGAATTGATTTTTATTGTTTCATCTAAGAATTAAGAACTTTAATAAAATTGAAACTATGTCAAATAAAGCAGAAGCTCCACCTTTTAAGGGCTAACATGTAAAATGCATCAGAACTAGAACTGCTTATCTGTTTTTCTTTTTTGAATAGAATATTTCCTGAATGCCCACATTTGCAACAGAATCCACTTATTCGCAATGAAATAGCCTAAATGAGATAAACAGAGGAGGGAGAGGGAGACTCGCGTCATGATAATGGCGCAGTAAAACTAATTAAGCTAAAAGCGACCACTAATTGTATTTATAATCAATCCAATGAGGGAAAACATAAGCTGGTTTTAACATTGCAACAGATGAGCGCCCTTACTTAACCTTTTTATGTACGCAATAAAGCGGATTTTAAACACAATTTTATTTAAAAATTAGTTATTATTACTACTTATTGAGCCATTTATTTAATTAAAACGGGCACGATAAATATAAATTTAATTAAAAACACACTCACTCGCATCAATGCCAGCTGGATATCGATAAAATCCTGAAAGATTTATCGATAGATAGCTTACAGAAATTTTTAAATTTTTCATTATATTCTCAGGACAATTTGAATAGTTGTTTAACTCAACTAGAACGGAATAAAGTGATGCGTATCAAGGCGAATAGCAAATATGCTTCATTTAATTTCTTAATTATCGTATTAAATAAAATCCAAGTCCTGGAGCGTAAATCCTAGTATTGAACCACAAAATTTGTAATTGGTAAATTCTTTCAATACCAATTTGTATTAGAAGCGTTAAAACAATAAACTCTCTTGGTTTCTGCATTTAAGAGGAATTTAACGTCCACAAATCAATTAATAAAAAAAGTTGCAGCGATTTTTACGGAAAATGAAGAAAAGTAAAATGTTATTCGAACCTCCTTTATAAAGGAGCCACCCAAAACGAAGAGATACAAAAAACAAAAACAAAGAAAAGTCAAATAGACCTTGTACGTCCATTGTGGATAGAAACGTTCTCATCGTAATTTAAAGCCCGAAGACTCGCTAATTGCTTAACAATATAATAACTTTTTTTAACATCTCCATGAGAACATCTTGAAGAATATCAGATGAGAGAGAATTTCAAAAGAGTTGTGAACCAAATCTCTTTTTTAATAAGGAAAATGGAGGAGAGAGGTTAGTGACAGGAATTTGGCAGAAAACAAAACATTCTTCAGCTTCAAAACAAATGGTATCTCGAAGCTGAATTCTCCAAAAGCGTTAAGAAAACAGATTTAGATCGAATGAATGAAGATGTAAAACAACTAAAAGTGTGAATAGATGAGACTGTTGGAAGCGAATTACCAGAATTTAAAATCATAGGGACATCCAAGCAGAAGTCACAACGGAAGAGCAGAGTCAAATATTCGACCTTGTAGAATATCCGGGAGCACCTCCCATTCGACCATGATCTATTTGCGCCACTTCTATCCGCAAGAAAACTAAATTATCCATATAATTCAAAAATATAACTCGCAGCAAAAATAAAAATAAAATATATGTTATCTTAGGGGACATAACGTTTTGTAAATCTTACAAGTTGTTTCATTCTTTTCTCTTTCTTAACTAGCAAAGATTATTTTGTTGACCAAAAAAGTTTTACCGTTAAGCGAAAATAAAAACTAGGTTAAACAATTTACGAAGGCCTTTAAGAGTTTCTCTGACCATACCATTAAATTTGGATTAAAAAAACTAAGGCTAATTAAATTAGGAAATGAAGCGCCCCTATCAATTATTCTGCATAGTTTGTAGCAAATATTTTCACGATAGATTTCATATTCTATAAAGAAAATTTGAGAATTAAATCTCAACTAGAAAAAGAGAAAAAAAACTGCCAAAGTTGGGTGTTTTTCAACTCTACCAGTTTTGGACGATCAACCCTTACGGACAGTTATAGTAAACATCTACAGTAAATTGTTATAAGGGTACAAATATCAATCTCATTTAAATTGTAAATAAGACATTTTTAATAAATGTTGGTAAGGTCATTGTAGACATAAACAAAAGAATAGAATTACATTATTACGAATGTAATTAAAACTGTCCAGTAGGACAGTTGTATAAGGGATGATCGTCAGAAACTGCACGAAAAAGCGTAACGTTGAAAAATACCCATCATTGACAATTTTTTTCTCGTTTTCTATAAAAGATAAAATTCCCAAATTTTCTTTAAAATATAGGGTAACTCCTTCTTTATAACTGTTGTCTTTTTGTTTTTAACAATGCAGACTAAATATATTTCGAGAAATTTTGTAAATAAGCTCCTTCTCTTATAAAGTTTCTTCAACTTCAAACTTAATGTTTTTTCATTTCTATTTTTGATAGTATAAAAACACTCAAAAATTGTACAAGTTTCTTAGGCTAACACAGGGAGTTTAGCTGTACGCTGAAGTTGGAGTGATGGTTCTAAAGGTTACGAGAACGCAATAGGACAAGCGTGACTTTAAAGGGCCAAACTGAACGGTTCAACTTCCATCAAGCCGCGAAGATAAAGGATCCGACAGTGGGGGGCAGTACAATGTTCTGCCGTACCTGATTGGTTTCATTGCCTATATTAAAGTGGTGAATGTGTGCATGGTGTGAGGTGGAATGCTGCAGATGAGCTACAGTGGGTGCTCATCTTGCCCAGTTAATGATCCCGGTCTAAGATAATGACTCCCTGCTATTAGGAATTTTGGGAAAGGGATATAATTTAATATGTGGAGTGTGGTAGCCACCAGCTCCATCACATATCCAGAGATCGAGTCTTCGTGGTGGGAATTGAGTAGAGCGTGCACTAGTACACGTTGATGTTAGTATGGCTGCTATGCTTACCATTCTCTGGGAGCGCGTGTGTGTGTGTGGCTGTGGAGCGCGCGGAAGTTCGAGGCAGAGAATGCTAGCAAGAGCGGCACTTAGCCGATTGCGGTGTGAATAATTGTTGGGGAGAGACAGCAGCAGTGCTCGGTTCAGTCTCCAATATCTCTAATGCAATGCTCCTGCAGAAGGAGCGGGGACGTGCCGAGATACGCCTCTGGAGTGGCGGACATGAGAGCGACTCGGCAGGGAGGCGGCTCTGCCAGGGAGGCAGCCCTCAGATTTATCCCGCATCTGCTACCCTCTAGCTCAAACTCCGTCTCCCCAGTATTCGCCTCATTCCTTCGCACTCACTGTCTAACGGCGGAAACCCCCGTCCTGGCTGCTCCCGCATTAAATATTCTATTAAACGTTTTTTTCTCTCTTCGCAAGATCTAAAGAGGATGGGGACACAAAACCTCTCTCAAAAGCTTTTCCTTACCCATCTTCCTTCGATATCCCCAAGAGTCTCAGTTTTCCAAACCGTTGGAGTCTGCCAAGTCAGTTGAAGGTACCGCCCTACTGAATGGTTCGTGAGAAAAAGACTCAATGGAAGAAGTTGAAAAAAGAAAACTGCGAGAAAACCAACTTTAACTTTTTTTTCAAACACATCCACTAAAATTTAAAGACATTTAATTAAAATAGTAAACGAAAACCGTGCCACCTTAGGAAGGGCTTGACACTTTCCGATAAGTAATAAAACCGGAAAATTATTTCCAACAATCAAATTTTCAAGACATCTTTTCAATTAGTTTTCTAGAAAATCAGATAAATTCTACAGATACTCGGTTCATGCACAAAAGCAATATCGCATCCTGAGTTCAGAGTTAAAGGTGATACTCAAAAAAGTATTTTCTGAAGATAATTACACAGAAAATTTGGCAATCGCTAAGCTTATAGAGTTAAAAGATAAAAAGAGATTTAGGAGCAACAATTTGTACTAATTTTTTAAAAGCAAAGACTGCTTGCTCTCTTTTTGTTGATTCTTGAATAGGTTCCCAAATGATTGGCACAATTGATTGATAATTTAGGGACTTCGGCAATAAATAGAACAAGCTTTGGCAAGTCATAATAAAGCAAGCTTAGTAAGTTGTCTGATTTTTCGTAAACACATCTAAATTGTTACGAAAAAGACTGATAGAGGTTTCGTTTCAAGGAATACATATAGGCAAGCGATATTTCACTCTATTATTAGGCAATGACACACTCCCTCAAGGCTTTTGAGAGGATATATATATTTTAAAATTAAATTAGATAGCAATAGGAACTAGACAGTACAGAGATTCTGGTGGTAGAATGACGGCCCAGAACAACAACCTAAATGCAACTAAACATTTAACACATTAGGGTGCCACCAATTTTTCCAACAGAATTTTAAAAATTACTTAAAATTTTTAAAAAAAATGCTCACATAAAGTATTTTTCTCGCTCAAGAAGACTTAACAAATGACCAACAAATCTACTCTTCCAGAAAACCTGATCTTGTTTATCATCAATTGCACCGCAATTTATCACTGGGCTTTGCAAAATCATTTCCAGTAATCACAACTAGGGATATCCGAATTGACATTCCGGACTTTTAATGGCCCTTTACAAACTGAATCGTCTTACTTTTTGATCTCAAATTTTGTCATCTGGCCGTAAATGCATATTATAATTTGTACGGCGCTCTATAACGTTCTATACTTTGCAAACAACGTAATCCACCATACAATGCCTTAACTACAGAAAATAGCGAAGCTGCTCCTTATCTATCTGTTATTAATTACAATTCTCTTTTGCAAATGATGACATAAATAAATAAAAAAAGAAAAAAATAAATGCACTAATAATAATTAAAAAGTTAAAAGTAAACGGAACTAATAAATTAAAAAATAAGTCTGAATGATCCCGCATGATTGGTAGAAACATAAAGGCTGTTAATGTAACCGGTCAATTTGAAATAATTTCTCAGTAATGAAACCAGCCAATTAAAAATGATTGTGAAGCTGCGTTAGAAAATTATATATTTATAAAGAACAAGTGTTGATTGTTGGCAGCAATTTCTTAGTAATGAATTCATAATTTAAAATAATAATTATAATAACTGTTTCGCTTGTGGGTAATTCGTTTACACGCGTTATCTATTTTTGTTATCTAATTCCGTGTGGATGTACTCGTATTCCAATTTGCGTCTTTATACTAAATAAAGAGCAACTAAGATAAAATACTGGAATGCTATCATAACGGACAGCGTCTTATATGCAAAGGATTTTGTACTAGGAAATGAAAGCTGAGAATATATTTTGTTATGAGGAGAGATTTTTTTACATTTAAATAAAATGAATTGATAAATTATTTGTTTTCGATCAAAAAAAAGTTTGCTTTTAAAATTACGAAAAGGAAATAGACCAAAAGGTGTATTAACCATTTTTTTTTTTTAAATTATGAAACCACAAATGCAATGTATGGCTGGCTCTAAGAAATTCTCTAAAAGTTGCCCAAGTTTCTTCAGTGCACTGACGGTCTTCGGAACAGAGTTCACTCTTTAAACCACACTGTTCATCACCGGTCAGTGAGCCTTAAAAGAGGAACCTAAGTAGAGAACATCTAAAAGAAAGCTGGACTTGAAGCTGTAATCTCCATGTGGGAGTGCTTTGCACGAACTCTGAGTTTACTCCTACTTATAAACCTATCATATTTTATATACCAAGTAATTCTATTCAGTAATCAATGTATAATCACTCACCATATCTCTGGGGTTTTAGACAAAATATGTTTAACGTACTCACCTGCAACAAATAAAATTACAAAGTTAAACAGGAAATAATAAAAATAAACTTTAATAATGCAACCAAAATTATGCATAAAAATTAATATTGCACACAAAAGAAAAGCTTTATAAACTAAATATAATACGTAATGATTGGCTACCATTGGAGCAAGTTAGTTAGCATTCACCTTAGTTTGCGTTTTATTGAATTGAGCTTAGATTCTGCTTAGCGAAATAATGATACTCTTCGAATCCATTCACTAAAGCTGAAATGTTTTGAATGAAATTTTCAGAAAAAAAGTTTGTTTTTTTACAGAACTGCGGCCCATCCCTTAAACACCAATTCAGCAGTCCGGCCAATCTTAAATCTTGAAATAATCACTCCAAACAAACAAACAAGAAACGAAATCGCGGTATGTCAGATTGCGCGAGCATTTTGATGGTCGGCGACATCTTCACATTACATTGGCGACTTGGCGACGATAGCTTTGTCAGCGATCCAGTGCACAGTTTGCTTCCAAAGAAACATAAGTGCCACACATTGAAAATGAAATGAGGAACTTGCTGATTTCTTCAACAGAGGATGAAGAGCACAAAATCCCTTCATAATACGTAAGATCAGAATTATAATTTAATAACTCAGCGTACTGCAACTTCCTAGCTGATGGCATTAAGTAAAGTAAAGCCACTAGACCAACACCCGCCCTGCTGAAGGTAAAAAGATGTTAAGAATTAGAAGTAAAGCAGAAGATAAGGTACTTTTATTAGCAACATTTATTTTTGCATTATTTTTTAAAATATTCTTTCTACGATTCAGCTTTTGCAATCACTTATAAAAGTTTAATAATATGTAATAGAGAAATCACACCAACATTTTGTGCAAACAACTTCACTTAGTATTTTAATACCTACTTCATTTCGTACAGAATTGTTAGCAGAATCGTGCGACAACTAGATCAAAGGAAAATACTATGCAAAGAGCACCATAACCTTAAGACCTAGTGCAAGGCAAGTTTTGCTAGCCTAGCTATTTTTTAATTAAGAACATAATAAGTTGACTAAAAACAGTTCTACAAACATTAAAATTGGTAACCAACCAAAACTGCCACAATAGAAGTAAAAGTTCTTGGAACGGATGGAAGGCAAGTAAAAGAAAATGTAAGGAACATATCGCGATATATATAGAAAATAGGAGATGGGATATTTGGAGAACGGTTGTGGCCTGTCTAGGCTACAGAAGACAACACCATTTTGTAGGTTCGGCCTGTGTACCAAGGGAAATCAACAATTCATAAATTATTTAGGGAAGGAGGCGCATGCCGCCGAGACTGCAAAAGAAAACTCTAGTCCTGCCGCTATGCAGGATACACACAACAAACTTTTCTACTTCAACAGCCTCCCATCCCAACAGTCTAGAAGAATACTACTATGAGAGCAAGACACTGGCAAAACTACTGGCGAGAATTACAATGTAACGAATCTTATCTTATACAAATTTAATGCAACGCAATCAAATTATGGTTTAATTAGGAAGGGACAAAGTTAATGAATTATATAAATTAATTATTTAAAACAATCAAATCAGCAGCTGAAATAAGCAAAGAAAAGCCCAGGATGTAATGAGAGCAAAATGGAAAACGTCATCGAAAACGATTTAAGCAAAATAATTTGCAATTTATATATTACCAGACATTGAATATTTATTTTTTTGTTTTCCAACATCATGCCTGGGGACCACTTGAGTTTGGTGGGTAACAGTTTTTCAAAAGATGAAAATAACAATACTTTCCCCGGGAAAAACCAACAATGTTTCGGAAAAGTGAACAATAATGGGATAACCAAAAATCAATATCAAAATAGAGAAACACAAATTTAATTTGTAATTCTTTTTCTTACTCAGGGGACTTCAATACAGATATATATATATATATATATATATATATATATATATATATATATATATATTTCATTTTAGGTACAACATCTGAGGACACTGGCGTCCGGAGCTTTTTTTCAGCGCACTGCCGGCCAATAGATGGTTTTCTGTTTGTACAGAAACGCATCTAGAAAGTGAAAATCTGGGAGCCAGCTGCTGCAATTAAACCCAGGATCACTACGTTAACCACTAAGCCAACCTCTCTACCTTAGTATAAAATCATTAAAGTTAGATTATTATTTTACATCTAATTTATATAGATTAAGAATGTTAATAAATTAGGGCTATAGGAAGACAAATCAGATGTCCGAGAGAAGAAGCGATCAGACCAATGGGAGTGATGGAGGTGGTCCAGCTGAAATAGAAAATATCCATCACTTTGTCCTTGTTATCATGTCACTAACTTCACACCTCATTGTGCGTACAATCACTTCTAAACATCAATCGTCTCTGCCATCAAAGAGTCAGTCTGAATCATCTCTAGCCGTGTGGCTAAAATCTACCCATCCTAATAAATTGGTTTACTCTAATAGGAAAATTAGATTTACAAGAAAATTTGTTATTTTGAAGATCTAATGTTCAGAGCGAGTATTTTCAGGAAAGTTACATTGGAAACTGTCGACAAGGCAATTACAACCTTTTTTTTCTTGAAACAGCTCTTTGTGATATTTAAAATGAGCAGAGACAATCAACGACAGAGGTCCACCTTGGGATAAGACACTTTCTAATTATTTACCCAACAAGCAAGACAGCTGCTAATTGTAGCTATCACTACATTTGTTGTCCTCCACAACTAGTCCTTTAAGCACTGTGGTGGTACAGATAGAATAATGAGTCTAGAAATGCAAGTTGAGTAAGAATCTTAAGGTTTGCCTGCAGCTTGTGGTAATCAGTGCATAAAAAAAAAAAAAAGTTGGCAATTAGGAAAACAATTGTGAATAAGCTCAAAATGATCACTCTTCTAGAAAAGCAACTATCACTCTGGTTGTAGCGAATAGAAATGGTGGCTTTCTAGTATGTTAAATAGAGCACGGCTAACTCAAGAAGCCTCATTTAGGAGTGGGAAAATAGTAGCAGATCTTTGTCCGTAGGAAGGAATGGACACACAACACTCACGTCGATAAGTGGGATTGGGTATACCACTACAACTTGCCCTCTTTTACCATAATGGACACTCGATGAAATATGGAATTGGCAAAAATGTCACTTGCTACACTGATGACCGTAAAAATAATAACAGACACACTTGAAACTGGTAAACAGACGGTAAATTCGCTAGAACGATGTTTGTCGTGGTAACACATTCTATTATTATCATCCAAGGCTGAAAAAATATTGAGTTAATTAACTAAATTAAAAGAAAACAACAGTGCTAAGAAGTGGAAAGGTAAACCGCCGGATGAGAACGATTTGGAAAAGACAAAGAAATCTTGTAAGAGGAAGTGCCGTGGTAGTAGTTTGAGCACCTCACATCATGTGAACAAATTCAAAAATTATTCCAGAAGAAAATGGCAGGACATGGTACAGTGGACAGTTTCGCTTGCATTATTTATACCAGTAAATCATTTCCAAACCCTTTGTTGCCTATGAAGAAACTGTACCCACATAAACACACTCCTCTCTTACAAGCCGACTCCAAGTTTAGTATATTCAACTTCTTTTTATTTAGAACATATAACTATCCCACAAAATTTACCAGTTAATTAACTCATTTTATGGTAATAGTTTAAGATAAAGACATTGTTTTACAAGTCTAAAAGCAAATGTGGGATTTTATTTCTCAATACTAGATTCCAAGCAGGCCTGGTTCTTGTATTATTACATGCTAATAATTGAGTTAACACATACAAGAAAAAATGTAAGAAAATAAAGAAAAAACAGATGAAATATGAAATAAAAAAGACAAAACCTTGTAAAAACCAGAAGATATGAAAACTTGATGTCATTTTTATAAATTAAATAATTATACTGGATTCATCGGCAGATACAAACAGCTGTCAACAGGCGCTATATCATAACAAATCAAAATCGAGTACTAACTTGAAGAAAATTATAATCAGAATTCAGTAAATATAAAGGAGTTATCTTAATGCCGGATTTTGTTCTCATTTCACAGAAATGGGGTGTACAAAATACCCCTCAAAAACCGAATATTTGCAGAATGCCAAAACATTCATTCCATCTTTGAAACTATGGACAGTTCAGATCTGAAACCGAATGAAATGCGGTAAACGAAAGTCGCGATTTCATTATGCGTTTTTTTTTTCAGTTTTTCTGTTGTTTTCTGTTGTTGTTGTTGCAATAAAAGATTACAAAATGTGTGAACCATGAATAACTTAACAGTTTCGTCCCTTAAACAATAACAAGAAGCTCTGGTAAATTTATGGAACATTGGGAAACAGGAAAACATTTGCAAGACAAAAATGGCTTCTTTTGGTGACATATTTGAGAGTCCTTTTAAAACAGAAAACGCCGGAAGCAATGGAATTGCCAAGAATAATTATTACAAAAAGTGTAGCAATAAATAATGATGATTGGTTCGTTAAAGAAAAAACACGAACTTTGGTAAAGTAACTTGGTAAAATAATAACACTAAATTGTTTATTAAGACAACAGTCTTGGTAATATTTATATGTGCTGAAGAAGGGTGACGTAAGAGGGAAGAGTGGTAAAAGAGGATGTCATTAAGGGAATCGAAAAGGCGTGGCAGAACAACGTTCCCATAAATGACTAGGTACCATGTTCCATCCATCCTAACCCTTTTCTGGAGGCGGAGGGGTTACGGCCGCTAATCCCCAAGCTACTGAGATCTCTCTTGCCAAAGAGTGAGAAGGACACAAGTCCAAGCTGATCTGTAGAAGGGTGCGCTGCCATCTCGTTTCCAAGGTCAGCTCAATCAGCTAGAGTGGCTTCTTCACTCAGTCCTACTTCCATCTCACACTCAATTTCTCTACTTCACATTCACTACCCTTGGTGTCACCCTCGCCACGCATTCCTAGCGCCATGTCTCTTGATCTTCCGCCATATACAAATATGGAATTGTGAAATATTACGTGAGGGGTGGCCCTTATAGTTTCTATCTACTAATAATAGTTGTCCATAACTATCCCATAAAAGGGGAAGAAGCAATTACTACCATCAATGTTCTAGTTCAAAAAAATCAGCTTTCTCCGACAGAAAGCGCTGTTGTTCAAATAATAATGAGACAATATCAAAATTATGGTCAGGTCCGCAATGATGGATATAAGATAACACCCGTCGTAGTATGTATGTTTAGTACACATACCTCAATTTGTGGTTATCATCCATCTATAGAGGTAGATTAATAGTTTGATGTACAGATTTCGACTTCACTTACGTCACCGTGTCGCACTACACTGGCTGTCTGATTGAAGGAGGTTACAAGGTGTATACGTGTGTTATTCAAAATATAAACGATTTGTGAAACATTTAAAAAAAATAATGTTATAAAAATGAATGAAACCAAGTGCTTGCTTAAGGGTTCTGTACGTTCAGTGCGTGTATAATATAGAATTGTACAGTTGGAGTTGTATTCTATGTAGGGGCGTGTTAATTCAAGCGGTAAACACGGAATTATACTTATTTTCTATCCCTGACCATTAAAAATCCCTAGGGCAACTTAAAATCTTATGGTGTAAGGCTAGAGGCTACATACGTAGTTAATTCAAACTATTAAGGTAGCTAATAAAAAAGAAATTTGAGTTCAAGCAAGAAGAATTCGATAAATTGACCCACAACAATAGGTTTGTCACAGAACTTGTACATTACTGTTGCAATGAATACATAATGCAGCTAATTGCAGTTTTATTTTAGCACGCATCTGTAAGCGTATAACACATAAACAATACCGAGGAATACATTCAAATAAAAAAGCTTTGCAAAATAATAACTGGACGTTGAAAGGTATGGCTACCATTTAGTTACTCACAATAAAACATTTAGCGTATTGAAAACAAAGATGATAGCTAATGACTAATTTAGACAAAGCAAAAACTATACGGAACAATCATGCCGCAGGTTATGTAGTGTACAAGCCCGAGATCTGTGGTTGAAACAGGCGGAACAACTCCACCTCTAGTAAAACTAAAGCAGCGGCTAGTAATCTAAAACCTATTTAAGATTAGTTCATTAATAACGACAGTATTGACAGCACTATATAATACAAACTGTTTTGTATATTTAATACAGACTGTATATATAAAGAGTTCAACTCAGCTCATTCACCGATACACGAACACAAAGCACTTATCTCCTGTAGTAACAGAAATGGTGTGCTTGTAGTATTAACAGAATAGTTCGGTAGCAATCGCTGCTACAGGCTATAGCAATATTTATTGTTTTATTGTTAGTGATCTCTTATTATTGTCTGATCTCACAATCATTTGTTCATCCTACTTCATTAAGAAATTGATATGCAGCTTCATTGACACAGAGTAAGTGGCTAATTTATTGTTTATACATAACTCAGTAAAACGTTTTTAAGTAAACAATCTACTAAATTTTCTCCCTTGAAGCTACCAAAATTTCAACCCCTATTGTTACTCTTGTTTTCATTAACTGTAAAATAAGCCTTTGTTTTTTTTTGAAGTGATAAATAACAGCGTAAAGAAAATGTAACTGAACAAAGTTTAGGAGAACATGTCGCCTGAAATTTGAAGTCGTAAGCATTGACGCTTTGGTTCTAAAATGCTACAAAGAATAAGTTGGAAGGTGAACTGCTGGCGATTTGACAGTCAGGTTGGTAGTGTTTAAACACAAGGCAGAACCACAATTAATTATTACAGAAGACTAGAGGAGAAGGAAAGTTGTAAGCTTTATTTTTAAGGGCAAATATAAGCGTGAGCGAAGGTATTGCCGTTGGACGGTGAAGAGAAATCAGCTAAATGCCCATAGCCGATGAAACAGAACCGGTATGAACACTTACACCTCTTTACAAGAAGTACCTAGAAGAAGCCTAAGGCTGGAAACATAGTGGAGCGGCGAGCAAAGCGGCGATGATAGTTGCTTCAGATCAAAGAGAGCGACGAGCAGCGAGCAAAGAGTTGCATGCACATAGTGACGAGTTTAGACGCGTTTCTCCTTTCGACGAAACAAAATGGAGGAACTATTTCTATATGAAAATTCTTCCATGAAACTTTGGTATTTGCAGCAGCTTAGTAGTAGGAGCTGCAGTGTACATGACATAAATAAGTTTAGAAATGAACTTGGTGAATTTCATCACTTGTACCAACAACTTCGGGAGCATCCTGGCAAGTTTCATGCGTATTTTCGAATGTCTATATCAACATTTGATTACATACTAGCCCAGTGTAACCCCAATAATCAAAATCAAATTTTATTGTTTTTGAGTAATACAACCCATATGAGTTAGGCACAATATAGAAAAATTATTAACTAAATACAAATCTGTGTAACCCCATTAATCCTAGCAGTTACTTTAAGGTTAGAAACATAAAAATAAAATAGAAATATATGCAGATAAAAAGAAATTAGTCAATTAAAAAACACAATAATTTTATTAAATCACTACACCATGATTTGTCGTAAATTAATGTTGTTCATCTGAAAAACTGGAGTAGTACGACGCTACAGAAGAAGGATTGGAGAATTCGTTCTGATCAGAAGTAGTAGGACGTGAAAGTTAGCATTAAGGGATTGAGAACCAAATTAAATGTAGCAAAAATTACCTGAATTCTCCATTAACTAATTGTTAATTAATTTTAACTATTAATTATTAATTGTTGAAAACTATTGTAGCTTCGCAAATATTATGGTCCCACAGAGGTTTCTTTAAACAAACTAAAGCAATAAATGTATCAATATCCATAACCTATGCGCAATAACCTTTAAAAATTGAGCGCGATGAGAGCGAAGAAATCAAACATGTCATAACGCTTTGCTCTACTCTCTATAGATAGCGTTGCTCTATCTTCGCTTTGCTCTCCACTATGCGCGGTCCCATATGTTTACTTGTGTTTGATTTCGCCGCTTTGCTCGCCGCACCACTATGTTTCTAGCCTAAGGAGTTTTCTTCATACTCAAATATTAGTATTAATTAAAATTCTCCTTAATAGAACGTTAGAGGAATGTACATCCTCTCCAAGAATCGAATTTTGTTGGGAAAAAAATGCATCAAATAAGAAAAGTGGATCCCTTAGATAAGAGGAGTTGTATGCAATTTAGTACACACAGTTCAAAGAAGTCCGTTGAAGGAGAAAGTCTAAAAAATAGTGATTGTCAAACAAAAGTACTAGTTCAGGTTGAGGCATTTTGATCGCTGAGGAACATTGACTCAGAAGACTCCAAATAAAAGTTTATTGAGAACTCAATCTCTAAAGGCTGCCATGTTGTGGCAATAACAATTCACAAACTGCTATGGTTTCAACCTGATATTCACCGGTTAATTTGAGTGTCATGAAAAAATAGAATTCATAACCGTTAATTATATTTCCTCTTCGCCAATATAATAAAATTAGACTTCACGATAAAAATAAAAAAAAAGTTGGCGATAAAATCTAATAAAGCGTATTTTCTCATTACCATTGAAATAGAGGAAAGCGAAAGAACTGGATCTAGATAGTGTTTCTAAAGTTGAAGAGAATTCTTAATAGTGACGTACTTTTAGAATGATTTGCTCCCATATTATTTAACATAATACCGGCACCATAACATGGCCTAAAGGCAAAACTGAGATAAGAACTGCCGTTCCCATATATTAAAATGCATTCATTGAAAAATTACCACTTGTTCATTATGCATTTGAATTTTAAATTTAAGATAATGCGAGATTAAAAAAAAAATGACAGCTATTAATTTCAAAATATTATTCTGCTAACTAGAAGGATCCAAGCGATATATTTGTTGACAGTTTATCTTTGTAAAGTAATATTACCATCTATTAGAAATGATATTCAGAAAAAAAAATTAATGTAATAATTCAACAGTTCAAAACTAGAAAACTAGAAATGAATGGAATTATAAGAATTCTTTGCGAATATTAAACAGAAATTTTCGATTTATTCAACTAAAAGATTTACACTAAACTACTTTTTATTTTATTTTTTGCATAATACAAAACTTGCCAGTGGCAATACTAAATGATACAGGACCATAATTACCAATTGTTTACGTAACTTTATTTTTTAGGGGTAGGAAAGATAATTGCTTCATTAAAGCCTTTCGAAAGATCCAACTTTCCAAAAAGTAAACTCAATGAAGCAAATTGATATTGAAAAGACAATTGTTGACTACATTTTCAAAAAAGAAAATAAGATCTCCAATCATATTTGCCCAACCAAACAAAAATAAACGTATAATTTTTTATTTATAGCAGCTTTCTTTCAGTAAATATTTATTTCAGTTGATAGTGGCAACCTGTAAAACATGTCACTCAAAATTGCTGTTATATAAATGTGATAACGAAAAAATAAAATTAAAAAATAAGTATGGCATACCTGATTATTTATTTATTTTAATTCTTGAGTAGCCATGACTTCGGAAGACATACACCCTGAGTTTCTATTTCCATGGATGTGTAAAAGAGAGGTAGGGGGAACGAGTTAATAAAACATAGTTGGCGATAATTATAACAGCAACATGTTTAGAATGCAACACTGCAGCCAATATTATACATGCCATTGAAGTAGAGAGAATCGTTGACAATTAAGTTTGCGGCACAGTGGGAGCTCACGAGCGATGAGGAGAAGCACCGCTGGTGGTCCAAGTGGGAGATAACAGCCCTCATATCCATGTTTGATCAATGAATATTAATGATTTGCCCAAGCGTACTTGCAGCCGTTTTACTACTCTTCCCTTGTCTAGGGCTAGTTCAACCCAATCCTGCTCACCAGACGGCCTTACTGCCTGGTCAGGTTCCAAATAGTGCCCTACACTGGCAGCCAGACAGCTCGAACATCACTGGGGTACATGAGTAAGGAAGATACACTGTAGTAATACAATTTTTGGGTGTTTGATCAACAGGACCCTTTGCACGCCCACCTTCTTCGATTTCTCTTTAATCCATCTTGACGAAGAGTTGTTGCTGCACATGCTCGTGCTGTGTAGAAAGTCAGAGAAAACCGAACAAAGCTTAAAGAAAGGAGCTTAAAAGTACTTAAAGAAAACTTTCCTTTAGCAGAAGCAATAATTAGATTTGGGGTCACTACGCGCTAAGCTTAAATTGTTCGCTGTGGTATCACATTTAAGCATGGACCTGTCCCATAAAAGTCAACATTACTAGAGATTAAATATGCTGCCCAAACTTCAAGTTCTAAGAAACTAGCACGACTTTTTGGGGTAAACTTTCCCAAATGTTCAATCAGTTTTCCGCGATTATTTTTAAATCTGTCGCTTTTTTTTTCTCTTAGGAAAATTAATTTCAGGGCAGTTCATATTTAAACAAACTTAACTTCTATTTACGTTCGTTTTTTTGTTCATTTTTGTCTTGAATCCACTGACTGTTTTGTTATTCATTTCGTTTAGATGAGGCACCTTTAAAGGTACATGTTTTACATGCTGCACAACCTGCGTTAAGTGCATTATTTGATAAATTAAGGAATAAGTTTTATCCTATAAATGAAAGATATTGATCACTTAAATATGTGTCAGGAGCTTTCCTACTTTTTTGGTAATTAAACGCAACTCTCCCAAAATTACCAAATAATTATTAAACCTTCTTGTTTGTAACAGATGTAAAATTATTTTTTAGCCATTTTGTGTATGCTTGAGAACATCTAAAGCTCTTAACATTTGATTATTGCTTAGAAAATCACTCGGAAAACTACTTATTTCCCGATATTAAGAAAAATATTAGCTTTACTGCCTTGGCAATATTTTCAGTAGAAAGGGGATGAAAAAATACATAAAAATGACCTATCGCATGCTCTTCTTTCTCTTTGATAACAAGTTAAAAAATTGAAATATGTTTAATAAATATCAGATTTTGAAATGGCCTAGCACCTTTAATTTTGAAGATATCGAATCGTGGTTTCCGCTTTCCTTCATAACTTTTTATACTCTTTAAAACTGTGTACATGAAAATGGGGGTCAACTGCAAACCCCTACTTTTGGACGCGCGTCAGCCACATATGCGGGCAGGAATCTTAAATCAAGACACATATTCTGAAACTAGAGGTGACGGGCTACAAATTTTTCCTCTGCCATTTTTCGCTCAGATCAACTGATTAAGCATGAAATGCATTTGAGCCGTCTTAAAATGAACACCATTTATATAAGTAGCATATCAAGTTATAGGGAAATATTTTAGAAAATATGGTTTTTGAGGAAATCCTAAAAGGAGGAAAAATTCATTCAGTTAAAGGGGTTGCCCTGGCTGACCAATTTTCAGTAAAACATTATTGTGTGACGAAATATCAAATTACAATTCTCTGCGATTTTTCATTTTTAAGCTGGATAAACAAATGCATACACGAACTAATTGGTAAAACCACTTCCTTAAAACGACTAATCCGGCGAAAATTCAAAACCGATTAGAAGACCTTCTCCTACTAATAGAGTAAAAAGAATAGCAAAATAAATGGCAATAATAATGAATAAAAAACAATAAAAAGTAAAATAAGGTAAGAAAATTAGAGAAATGAAGTATTATTGCGCTGGGTGGGCGTTTCATCAAGGAGAAACCGTTGTAAAAGAGAGGAGCCACCCTACTCTGGCTCTGCTTGCGTCCAGTCATTACGAGCGAAAGCAATAAATTCCAATAATTGAATTTCCTTCGCCTCACACTGCACAGAAATATTACTTCTTAGTGCACACCAACAGTGAGGTGATAGTGCGGAGGATGCGGCTGCAGGGCGGAGTTTAGTGGTTGAAATTCAAGACGTACTGTGTCCAAAGATATAAATCACAAACGGGATGCAAGAGAGAGAGGGAAATCCTTGTCTGAACAGAAGTTATGATGATTCAAATGAAGAGCTCTTTCTCCCTCATTTTATTTCTATTTTAACCCACCCATACACTTTTCTTCTATTAACACTTCACTACTTCAACCAGTGTTGAATATCTGCTTCAAAAAAATGTAACAAATGTGTAAACTACAACTAAATTTAAACTCGTAGAAAATAAGAAAATCATAAGTTGTGCTTTATGATTGGATGAGGATATCGTTGAAGACGACAGAAACAAGCACCAGCGGACAGATATGAAAGTGAGACATGCTTTATAGAAATGAAGACAATATAAATAAAATAAAAACCCAACGCCGACGTGTGACAACTCTAATGACAATCTGGACATCAGTTGGACATGTTGGAAATATGGCCGCTTCTATCACACGCCACACTTGCACACATAAATATATATATCTCTCAAAAGGTGGCAGCAAATCTTCAAAGAAGTGGAGAGTAAACATGTGATGGAACAAGTATATGGAAACGCTTCCTTATTAAGAAGGCACTGCATTCCGTTCTTCTTTCCTGCAGGACCAATATTATGCCGTAATGTTCTTTTCTTTTTATTTATTACTTCCTCTTGCGCCACTAAGTAGGAGATGATCTTGTTACCTTGCCAATTTACCACTTTCGAGTTTTTTTTTTACAGAAAATAGAAGGATTGGTTGGCATATACTGGGATCCAACGTGGAAATAGCTGCTAGCTTGTTAGATTTTCTCTTTCTATGAGCTTCCGGTGATGGACATTGTCGTCTGTACCGAGTAAACACTATCTAGAGGCAGGCAGTGCACTGAAAAAATTTCTAGATGCAAACGACCTCAGATGTCGACGTGCCTTAAATTAAAAAAAAAGTCTCCAGAGTCAGAAAAAGAGGTTTCCAAAAATTATTTTGGACGAAAAATTGCAAAACGTTCAAATTGGATATTTAGCTTAGGTGATAACAAAGGATACCACTACAAGGTTTTAGACCAAATCTGTCAACCTAAACTACAGCTTTATTGAATAATTTGGCGTATTAATTGTACATATGCAGATCAATAACTTGTGTTCCATACAAAACTTCGAATAAAATTTGTAAAGATTGTTCTAAAGAAATTCGACTTCAGTAATACAGAGATCATTGACCTTTCCTCTTGTACCCAGTCTTGCCACCTGGTAAAAAAAAAAAAACAAAAAAAAAACGGAACTGAATATCCCAATTAGAGAAAATGAAATACAATTAAAGTAATGAAGTTCACTCGATCCAATACATCCTCTACAAGAAAGCATGGTGAAATATAGAATAGTCAAACTAAAGGGTCAAACTCAACTACAAATTTATTACTTCAAAGATTTAGATGAAACACATATATAAGTACCTTCAATATCAAAACGGAGTTGTTCCTCACTAGAAATGGAGTAGTTACATGTAGTCGTAATTATATAGATTTCTACTCCGTTCTTGATCAGCGGTTCTCTAGGAGAGAAAACTAAAGATATTGTTCAAACTGAAAAAATGCCTCATAAGCGGCAATTGTTTAAACAAACTATAAATAAATTTCAGATATTTACATAAGCAAATTTAGTATAGAGTTTCACGTGTAACAGAAAGAGAAACAATGTGCATTAAAGAAATGATAATACTAAATGATAAAAACCGCGACCAATTTAGCATGCTGCATTATGCAGTGGTAGAATGAGAGAGAAAAAACATGTAAAAACGTATGGTGTAATATACTGGGTACAGGTGTGAACTGCATCTTGGGTGCCTTACCCATATCGATATGTAGCGCAGCTGGTCGTACAGCCGGCAAAGTGGCGAGCCCGGTATACAAGTTGAAAGCAACTCCGCAATGTCACTCTCATCACAGTCCCGCCCCTCATTACGTATTTATCTACTCAAATAAATAAGGATACCGTACAAATCGTCATTGCAAATTTTAGTCAGATATTTTACTCAATTAACAAATAAATTGATAGTATGCGGGTTAGAAAGACAATTCACATGTTTTGAACTAATTTGAATTAATGATACAAAGGTAACCTAATCATGCAGACCACAAGAGAATACAACTACATCTACATTTAACATAAATTATGCACTCTACACAAAGCAATCTATCTAAATGGTTTTAAAACAATTCACACGAAGTGTACACAAAAACTACGGTAGCGAACTACCAACCTCCGAAAGGTGTTCACTCGTAAACAACACTGCAACGTCTCCAAGGGAGGCTAAAAGTTTGGACTCAGAACTCAGCGCGCCTCACTGAGCTAATCCCTTTTCGAGCTAAATGTTTTCAAAATTAAATAATAAAGCGTGTAATTCAGAACATTCATACTTAATAAAAGTTATTATTTGAAACTTTTCCTGCAGGAAACATGATTTACTCAAGGTAGAATTGGTATTATCTAAGGTGCCGCTTCAACTAGCTAATTGCAATACTAATATAATATTTGCGACTCTGAAATATTAAACAAAAATACTGAGTGGGTAAAATATTAGTCCTGCCTATCGAAAATGTGACTGAATACTTGATAAAACCGAGAAACATGGGAATCGAATTCATGTCCACAACACATAGCCGCCAGTCACGCGGTTAAGATGGCGGTTCATAATCAAAGGTCATAATTTTGCTTCAACAATGCTAGATTTCTGGTTGTCTAGACAACCTTACTCGAGACTGGTAGAAGAAGGAGACCTCGGTCCCGACTTCCAAACAGTAAAAGAGCTTCCAAACCCAGTATCTGGAGCAGAATGGTTGGGTTATATTTGCATTAGTTTTGCAATAGCAACTACCTAATTAATGCTTACAGAATAAAAGAGTACATAGGTCTAATTTGTTTTTTAATTTTCATAAAGTTACGGTGAAAATGATAAGAAGAAATTAGCGCCATTAATTGGCGATCAAGATCATTCTTTTCAACAGACGATAAATAGTGGAAAATGTAGTTACGGACAGTAATAAGGTAGAACAGGAAAAAATTAACAATAATTTCTTGAGTTATGAAATGTAATTGAAAACAAAAGTAAAGTTTATAAAGGTGAAAATGTTTATATTTAATAATACAAATATACATGTATATATATAAGGGTGGGATGTAAACTATGAGAGAAACGAACACAGACATAGCTGGCAGTGTGCTAAATTCTCAGCTAAAAATGCGAGAAGCCCGGCTCCTGTGTTACTCTGGAGTAGCGCACACTTGGTGGAGATAGAGAGGGCTGGAAATAGTGAAGAGAATTTGTGCGTGGTGCGCGGTGCGTGTCCGTGCGGAGGCGGCAGCAGCTACCACGGCAGAGGCGGAGAGGCGGGTGAAATGTGTCGGATACGAGGGAAGAGACCAGATGGTGGTGTAATAAACAGTGTAGTCCGGGGGCGGGCACAGCTGAGCCGCATAACTCCCAGGCCGCCACCTGCACCGACTGAGAGAGCCAGCGTAAGAGCAGATAGAGAGCGTTCCACCGCTAGTATAGTTGAAACCCGTCGCCTCTACGCGAATATTAAACTACTCCTCGTCCACTCTTCATCCACTCCCTTACTCCGAATAAGTCAGCAAGCCTTGAACCATTCTTGGAAGCAAGCGAATAACTCGCAGATTCTGAGTTACCTCCTTCATTGGTACCGCGATTTGAGCACCAGGCTCCCTGATATTCTCTACCTTGAATATCAATTTCCTTTCCTAACCTTTCTAACCCATCCTCTCTCATAGCGAGCTTTACCCATGTAACCTCCACTCCTGTTCCCATCATGCACAAGACATCCAAGATCGACCATATTTATATCAGGTGTAAGGCCTTACTGCACAAGTGAGCTCGCTATCTATCCCGATAGATTTCCACTCCAATAGATGACTGTTTGCTATTTAAATCTGTTGAACGATTGAGTTACTAATAGAACTCAACAAAATGAATTTGATTTATTTAAAAAGAAAATAAGGGATAGCAAATTCTAATAAATTTTATGGATTGAAATTGTGGTTACCACTTTTTTGAATAGGGGTTACTGATCTTTTTTTACGTAAGAGTGACAAAAACATATTTCCACGCTGGTGGATATACCCGACATTCATCAATAAAGCATAAACCACAATCTATTCCTCTCAAGGAAAGAAGATTACTTTAACTGCAGAAATCTATGCGAATGAAGCAACAAACATTACTGATTGTTAATAGTCGTAGGCATGTAGGAATCTACTAGATACCTAAAATGACTCTGAGGACGCGTTCAATGGAAAAGATGCAACTGTCAAACTGCCTGTCTGTCAGTATCGTGGGAATGAATCTCACTTCCAATAATTCGATTAAAAACAGGTTTGAGTTCAGCTGTAACCCACTAATTCACTATTCACTATCATTAAAGTGCTAAATATGCAGCAAACCCAACTTAGAGTGAAGGCTGCCGAAATGAGAAAAGGGCGTAAAGGACGTCTCGTACGGGGATAAACTCCTACGACGTGCATTGCCGACTATAAGCTGTACTTGATATAAAACTCTTATCACGCGGAAATCTGCTAAGCACATAGTAAAATATGATTGTCTTTATCAAGCTAAGGGTGTTAGTTAAGTCAGCTAGTTTAATTTGAATCGTAAGCATTGTGGAAGTAAAAATGAGTGCTCGCTTTGTGACTTAGGTTTTAGGAATTAGAGAAAATACCAATTTCATGCTGAATGCCAAATTCAGTCGGAGCTCGGAAAGCCGGTATGCAGGTGGATATCTTAAAACAGGAAGACTGTAGTCACTAATACATGGATTGTACATGTAAAAGTCGGTGGGTAAAGCTATTCGTCAGAATTTCTAAGTAGTCTCGCACCTGTTTTGAACAAACTTCATAGGACTTAATGGCCTGCAAGTCCAAGAACAATCTAGAATTCATTATTTCCTGTTTTATGACCTCAGCAGGAAAAAAGAAATGTGGCAACTAGCTCCGTTCGAAAGGACAATCCAAATGTCAAACTTCGGTTTAGCCCTGTACACTACTGCCCTCACAAGTTCCTCCCACTTCTTGGAGTCATCAGTATATTACACTGAATCGGCTGCCACTGACGCTTTCAGTATCCGGGATTTTGAAAGGCTTATCGAAGCTCTACCTAGAACTATCCCGTCAGAAGGAAGACCCAAAACTGGGTGCTAGTCCCTTTAATACCCTTACTGCAAAAGCTTTAGCTACACCTTGGATATATTGTAGATATGAAGAGGTAAAAAATAATAATAATAAAGTAATTGCCTATTTTTTCAGGCAGACTTTACGTCCAACTACCAAATTAGGTGTCGTGGACGGAGGCGACTAGCAAACATACTTTACTATAAATTTCTTTTATTAACCTTTAAATAAAATCCAAGGTCTAAGACCGGGAATCGAACCCAGTACCACAATACACATTAGCTTTGCAGGTCTCGCCTCTTAACCGCTCGGCTACCGTGGCGCCTGAAATGAAGAGGTATAGAATTATAAAAACCTCCAAGACTACAGTGAGTGCGATCTTTATTGCACCCGTCAAATAAGGCAAGGAAGCCTTTATTAAACGCCATTCAGTACTCCGACCGACCCACCAGCGAAGTTTGCGTCCACCAAACCACCGCCACTGGTATATCTATTCAGATATAGATCCACATGGTCATCCAAGAGCACAAACTTTTCCCTCATTAATGTTCCCGGACCTATTTAATCAGAGGGAGATATTTTAATTCTGATCAATATTGAATCCAACGTGTTGCAATCAATATGCTATAATATTATTAACTTGACAATAATTTTCAAAGAAATTAAACTCATAAATTTAAATGGGATTGAAAAAATAACTGCCATTTCAGTCTAGAAAAATTTATTTTGCCGAGCTTTCGACGTAGGGACTAGGTCATCTTCAGGGCTGTGGAACATGTTTACAGTTTGTTAACAATGATTAACTGTAAATATGTTCCACAGCCCTGAAGATGACCTAGTCCCTAGGTCGAAAGCTCGGCAAAATAAATTTTTCTAGACTGAAATGGCAGTTATTTTTTCAATCCCATTGAAACTATGAATCAGTCACCAAAAATAATGAACAACAACTCGTAAATTTATTGAAAATTCAAATCATAAATCCATTATTATTACTAAGGTATTGTTAGTAGCAGAAGGTTAAAATATTTCTATCAAATTCTACTAGATTTTTATTTATACAAGGCCTCTGGTATTCAAATAATGAATAATAATGTAAACGGATCAATGGGTTGCAACCACCATCTGATAACTTCATTAATATGTAAGCAACATTTTTCAAGCATATTAAACCTTTGTCAAGCATATTAAATCATTTTTCAATCAATATTAATTATTTTCCAATCACTTAAATGCTTTCTGTGCTAGAAAGAGAAAGACCTAATTCATTGCTGGAAAGATGTAAAATAATGCACATCAAATTCTAAACGAAATAATGGAGATACTACTGGCGGCACTTGCTGTAACTGTACTAGCTCCAACTTCCACAATTCATCATTAAAATTTGGGATGCTACTAAACGAATGAGTAAGACTAAAAATAACATTGCAGTGTCCAGGTAGGATCTTCAGTTGATCTTGTGAGAGAAATGTGCTTCTGATCACTTTGTAGGAAACTGGCAACGCCATTTTGTTTTATGTCCAATCTAAGTAATAAATCTCCATAGCAAACTGATAAGTAAATTTTGCCACACAGAAACTCGTCTGCTTCACTCGCATTGAAGGATTGCATCAAAGACGCTACGCGCTGTTGTTCATCTAAGAATCTTTAAACTATCGATGATCAAGGGAATTCAAACACTCAAAGCGAAAAATTCTCTACCGTTCCTAGCTTGGCGAATCAAAAAATAACTTAATAGAATTCTGATTTTTAATTTTGTAAAGATATATTTACGAAGCAGCTAAGAAAGGAAGCAAAAAAAATTACGAACATATAAGTTTAAAAACAGTAGAAACTTTAGCAAAGAAAATAAAGAGTTAGTACTTACAAGCTTTAATAGAGGGAAAAGTACGATATACGGTTGGACAATAGAGCACAGTTGGACAATACCTTCACTTGACCATCATTAAGCTATAGGTAATGGAAAAGACATGTAGGCGGCAGTGATGGGGAATAGTGGCCAATTTCGCAGCTAGAGGGTGGCTAGCCACTTCCCTTTTAGTTTGTATATATATATATATATATCCACTCACTGACAACACATTTCTGCTAGCTTAATGCTTTCAAAAAAGTTTACGACAAATAATTTATTATTTCTATCCAATGACAACATTACACTAGAAGTGACGTACAACTGTAAAACAACAAATTATGCCTGAGTGCCGGAGTTACCTGTCGCGTATCTTGGGCTCTTCCGAAATCATTACTTAATCCTGGGTACAAGCAATTCCGAGGCCAGTTAGTGAAATTCAAGGAACTTCGCCAAAAACAGATATGGATGTTTCTAAGAGTTATAGTAGAAACTTCAGACTTAAGGAACATAAACCTACGAATCTGGTCAATGGTGATTATTACAGATTTTGCTTGAATTGGAAAAAGACATTATATGATCTTCTCTGTTCGTTTGGCAGGGGCAAAGTACGTCAAAGTAACGTTTTGATGTGAATGGTTACAAGAAATAAAAAAGGAATGTTTCACATAGTTGCAGAAACCATTCTGTTGTACACGCCAGAGACTTCATGGATAATTGTAAAGAAACTGCTTTAAAAAAAGAAGAAGAAGTTGTTTGCATTGATTTTCTTAAGAAGATCTATAAAAAGCTAAGAGTGGATAAAATGAGGAACAATGAGAGCGAGCTGAGGGGAAAATAAGAAGAAACTGACGAGGTATGAACATGTCAGTAGGACGGGAGAAAAGGAACGGTCCCATGTGTAAAAGAATGGGCACAAAAGGAGTAGTAAACCTCGTTTACAACGGGAACAATGTCAAGGTAGAACATGGTCAGAGAATGCTTTCGAGACGGCGACTGGACGATAGGAAAATATAGATAGGTACTTTTGTACAGATGCAACTCTTGAAGAACAGAAGAAATCGCAAAACTAAGGAAGTCAATTAAGTTGCTCTAACATGTAGGATATTGGCGTCCTAGCCTTTTTCACTGCTCCCAGACAATGTTCTCTCCTTTCATTTGACAATGAGCTTTAAGAGGCTACTGGGATGAAGAAATCTAATGGCAAAGAGGCACCAGAGAGTCCAGTGGCACAAATCACTGGGCTAACACTTCCCTGTTTATGATAGCTTTACTTACATATAACTTAAAAGATAATGAGGTAATTTACTAAGTGCACTTAATTAAATTACAAAATATTTCTTACCATGTAGAGGAACTGAGTTAAGGTAATTAATCTGCATACTCACCTGCAACAATAAATAAAACGAAATTATTTAGAGTATGAATAAAATTGAAACATATTTAAAATTAATAAAGCGTGTGAACACAAAACCAACTACATATTGCACTTGTAAAGGCGGAAGTAAAAACAAAAATGCCCAGAACACTTTCTCTTCAATAACTAAAAAATTTTCAGAGATATTTCACTTCCAGATTTCTACTAAGTATTACTTTACATCAATGCAAGTTCACACAATCAAGGATTTTAGAGATTCGAGATGTCTCAGAACACTTTTGCAGAATTTCCATTAAAAACGGAAGGTTTTTATTTGAGCAGGCAGCATTCGAAAGCCAATTTCTCAAAGTTCTGGTCAAGGTACTCCCTTCAAACTCAAAATATTAGCAATATATTTAGGTTTCACCAACTAGCATTACAGTACAATTTAGTGGTATTACACTTTAGAGGCAGGCCTGCCTATCCTTCTCCCCTTAAACTTCCAAATATTGTAATTTACTGGAATATACATGTTTAAATATAGTCGATATATAAAATTTAAATAAATCAAGTGTAGTAATTTTCGAAAATAATCGAAGACACTGTAAAAAACGTTTGTGAAATTCGTACATCCGGTTATTTGCTATTTTCTCCAAACTCAGAAATTAAGCAACTCAATTAATCCATATTAATTCGTGTCAATGTTGGTAAAATAAATTCCACTCAATAAATCACTTTAGATCAGTCTGTTCTTCAGTTAACAGCTCAAATGTTATCTTAAATTGAGGTTCCCTAGATTTTTCACACACTAACACACCCCATTTTCTAAAATAACTTTTTCAGGTCTAAAAATGTTTATTTCGGGCGCAAACTCGACAACGAAAAGTTGACACGAATTACTTCCTTTTTACCAGTATTAGGGAAAATATATATTAAAAAAATACGCTATACTTTGATAATAATATTTTACTTTAAATAAAAACAGGGAAAATCTTTTATAAATAAAAATACAATTAAATCAAAATCAGAATAAAATTAAATCGCTTAAATTCATATCTTCTTTCAGATCAATAATTGGTAACTGGGCTTATTTTTGGAAAAGGCCGTTCCTAAATTTTCCAACTGGTTTTATGCTGACCTCATCCAAAAGTTTTCGAGAGTTGTGTACCTCTTTTCTTAACATTGCCCAAAGGAAGCCATTTCGTGGATCTCAACGCTCAATTTTCTTTTACCCTTCTGTGTCCCGCTCATTTCCATTTGAGCATTTATGCAGCTTTCACCTCTCATCGCTACTCCAGTTTTTCTTTCTAATATCACAGTTTCTCTTCTTTTTTCTCTCTTTTTTTTTGTTACTTTTTTGATTCTAATATATTTCCTCCCGTTGAGAATGCGTAGCTTTGAGTAGGTTTTATTAGCTTTCCGGAATAGAAATAATAAAATGTAATCTATTATAGAAAAAGTCTTATTAGAAATAAATGAAGGTGCTTAAAATAGCATAAAAGAAATGAAAAATATTAATCCATCTAATATTGAGAGATTCGGCCATGATATTTACCTTGATGACTCACAGGTGAGATAATGATTACTGCATAATTAAACATTAATTTCTTAATTCTGGAAAATGATTAAGAAAAAAAACCTTCAAACTTCATTTGATGAAATTTGGCTGGTTCGGTTAGTTGGTTAGTGTTGAGACTCGAAAACAAGATTTTGGCTACAATCGGTTCAGAATTCCTTCAACTGAATGATTTTTTGTTGTTGTTGTTTTAGTTCTTTGTATTTTTTAGAAAACCGCTTCGTTTTCCTCAAAATATGACACCCACACATCTGTCAGTTCAATTTAAATGGGAATTTATTCAACAATATTGTCAGTTTTGTGGAGAACCGTGACATAAATTCAGTTTTTGTACACCTGAAATACATAGTGGAAATAAAGAAAAAATTATTTCATTCAAGCAGAATCACTTTTGGAGAGGCTCCGCGGAGGAAAGTTGTCCTTCCACGCCAGCAACTCCTTCTATAAAACTGGGAACATCTCTCAGATAGTTTAATAAAGTAAGGTGGGTTTGCATTTCTGTTGAATATCTGGTAATAGTTTAAATAAAGGATGAAGTTTATACGGAATTACCTATGGGAATATTCAAAGAGAGAGAGAGAGTATGAGTTGAGTAAGAAGAGAAATGATTATACATTCTATGTCGTAGTTATAGATCAGCATGTGTTAGTAGTAAGTAAAATAACACCAAACATTAGGTAAACTGAAATGTCGTTATTGAAATAAATGACTGCTGTAGAAAGTCATGTAAGAGAAAGAACAACATACAAAGAAAGAAAAAGTCGAATAAAGAATGAAGTAAATAAAAAAAAGAAAGCCAGAATAAAAAGAAAGAAAGGGCAAAAGTGGACAGAGTGGAAGAAAAAAAGAGTTGGTGTTGGTGTGTTACTGCGGACCGTGTGTGCTCGTGTGTCAGATGGGCTGCTGAAACATTAAATAGTGACCACTTTGAGGAAAGGCTGTCCCACAGTTTATTGATTACTGAGAGAGTATCAGAATTAGTCAACTGCTGTCACGGAATAGGTGATTTCCATGGACTTTGTTCAAAGATGTTGGTGAATCATTCGATCTTATATTTTAATTTTTAGGGAAAGGGCCAAATTTATTTCAGTTAGTAAATTCTTTTATAAAAAAAAATCAGAAATTTATCTTTGCGACATCATAAAGACATCAATAGGGTTAAATAAGTTAGTAGAAAGTCAGGAATGTGGAAGGAACGTACTGCGGTACTGATAACGAATTGCAATGCATAATGTAGGAGAATAGAGGAAAAAAAGCATCATTCCTTGAGAATACTTGGTACAGATGAGACCAAGTATCCAGAGTAAACAATAGCATACAAACAAATGTACGATTCCCAAAGTAAAACTAAGATTTGTTCACTAACAACTTCCTAGTTCGGTTAATAACACCATACTTGGAGGTTTATCTCATAGAACAATTACTTTTATATTAGCTTGGTTAAGTTTACAAAAGTTATTAGTTGCTAAATTATAGAATCAATTTAAAGGTTAATAAATCGATTTTAGTTTACAGTACTGTCCCAATCTATTCAGTAATAAATTGATGCTCATCTGGTATGAGCCGAAATTAGACAGATCACCGCTAGAAGCAGAGCAGCTTCAGTGAGATCGTTCAAGGAGTTCAACAAAATCTGCAAGAAAGTTCGTTCTTGCAGCAAAAACTTAAAAGACGAAGTAAGTGAGTCTGCCAACATTAAAGTCCTAAATGACATTTTCAACCAGTGAACACATTCCAAAAATCATCTTGGTCTACATACGAATTTTCAACGAAGGAGTTTAAGCTGGATGCCAAGGAGCAATCGGTGTACCATCTGCTCTCTTCAGGAAAGCACAGTAAAGGACTATCTACGCTTCTGAAACCACACATACCAGAACTATGATGAATCATTGGCAATTTGTATCGGTTCTAACCTTCTGAAGAGATCATGTAGAAGGAGTAGGCCTAGTAGGAACATGTAAAATGGATAATGAAGGATGAGGAGCAAAGTGGTTCCCAAAAAAACTTTTTGGATGGTAAAACATGAAGGACCTCCGAAGTATCACTAAAATGACATCGATCACGAGAATATGATTTGTGTAATTACTTTGGTTTAGCGAACACAAAATATACTCATATCTGAAGCTCGAAGATCTTTCAAACCGAACTGGTAATATTAGGCTAAAACAATTAGGAAAAGAGATTAGCTAAGTGGTTAGCGCGCCGGATTAACACGGAGATGCCGGGTTCGATCCAGCTGCTGGCCCTTAGATTTTCTCTTCCTAAGAGCTTCTTACAGGACACTGTCCGTTGATGTACATTGTTGTCTGCAACGAAAAAACGCTGTCCGGAAGCTGGCAATGCACTGAAAATGCTCCAACACCTTAAATAAAAAAAGCCAAAAAGAAAAACTAAGAAAGCATACTTATCTATTTTTTTTTTTTTTCATTTTTTATAAATTTGCGACTGCAACGGTTGTTGCAACAAGCAAATGTGATCTAATATAATGTCTTGAACTTATCTATTTTGCATTCATAATTTCAAATAAATAATGTTTTGTTGAAATGTTATAAATCAATATTCAAGCTAGTACGGACATCAGGTTGTTCTAAAATAAATTATGAGTTGGTGTTTGAATTGGTTCTTTGCTTTATTTAGCCTATTTGTAATCGATTCCACCTGTATCAACAGGCCGACAGTATGGTCAAATAAATCGATGACACTATAAGTTCTAACTACTATTTTGCTAATATATAAAAGAAAAAATTATCATACACAATTTTGATTTTTTTTTTTAATTTTTTTAAAATAAAGTGTCTTAAGTGTTTGAAATTCATGCCAGACATACAACAGAGAAGTAAGTCGTACGGTACTTGGAACATTCCAGTCTGGATCTGCTAATCCAAACATTCACCTGAGGTTAAATCCTTTAACTTCGAACAAGAATAGAATTATCTAGTTGTTTCGAAGTATCAGCTTTTAGAATGGTTATTAATGTAGAATTCTGATTCGAATATTGTCTCGCACATGAATTGGCATGACACTTCCACTTTAAATTTGATGTTTACAAATACGATATTTTAACCAGATGAGACTGAAGAGTGATACAACATAATTCTTCATTCAGTAAGAAAACTTAGTAGTAACAAGCTGATGAAGGTCCATGTGAAATCGAAAAGAAACGTTGTTCCGTCAATTTCTGAAGTTGCTATGCCCATCGATATAATTCAATCAATAATATTCTACTGCATAATCACTTAGTATACAAATCTACGAGTGAGTGGGAAGGACGTTACCGAATGCTTTCGCGAATACTTTCACGAATGCAATTCAATATTATCCACATACGGTATATAATGCAGTCTCAGTTTCTTTCACTAAACAGCACGTTAGAAAGATTAATACTAACAATAATTTACAGTGTGATCAGTGCAGTCTGGCAGTTGACCTTTATTCCGAGTGAGTGGTCTTTAAACCCTCGTAATTTCAAAAAATTATATAAATATTTAATATTGTCGGAAACAAGACTGATTATAATTCGTTAAATTTAGAACAAGTACAATTTAATTAGTAATAACAAAGACGCCAAATTTTCTTTTTAAAAATGCTTTAAAGCGATGTTTCATGTGCAACGAACCAAGCGAATAGTCACTAACCAACGGCACATTCTAGAACTTGTCCAGTAGGACATTTGTATAATATAAGGGTTGGTCGTCAAAAAGAGCAATGATGAAAAACACCAAACTTTGCCAATGCTTATTATATTTTTCTATAAAGTGTTAAGTAGTTAAGATTTACTACTTAAATCGTTATCTTTTTCAAATAAAGAATTCGATTTTAAAGAGAGTGGATAGAAGTCCAATCTGTTTGCTAAAAGAAGAAAAGTATAAATTGTCATAAGTGTAGGTGTGTTTGATGCTAAAACTCGAGTGTAGCTTTGGAAATGTGCACCCAAATGGTTGGATACATCAACTTCCTCCGCAGGTGCAATCTGTTAAGAAAGGACAATGTATGCACGGTTAGCGTCGTTAGACTGGGATACCCGCAGGGGCGCCAAGATCCCTGATGAAGTGGCTAGTCCACTTCCCCTACTTGGTACTTCTGGCTGAAATAGAATGGCGTCTCTACTAGTACGTGAGGCTAAGTTGCATTTACTACAACTAGATGATGTTCTGCCCCACGTAATCATGCAAAAGCACGAGCAAAATTGAACAAATCTCCAAAAAAAATCTAAATAAATAATTTTATTTAACGTAAACGTTAAGCAGTATTCAATTTATTCTCAGCAAAGATAACGCAGTATTAACTTAAGAACTATTGCAAGTTTGTGGTAACCGCAAAGTAGGTTTCCTCTCCACATGTGGCTGGCTATATAAGTACTGGTTGACAGAATAGGGGCTAAGTCATAATTCATCGTGCAATTCATGGCCAAAGGGTTGTTACCTACTTTTAGAACTCAGCTACACACCAGACAATAATTTGACAAGAACAGGTAGATGCACATGGCCAAACTCCACCTTAATAATATAAATATTAAAATATTGCTTGGGATAAATAAAAAGAAAATAGTAAAGGTATTGTACTTTGTTTAATTAATGTTTACAAAAAAAAGGAGAGTAATGGTATTAGAGAAAGAGGAGACGATAACCAAACATGAAGATGAAACCCATGTTGCTTAAAGAGCATTTCTAAGTGTATTCCTTTAAATAACGCCAAGAGAACCAAGAAAACAGGTAACTCTAACTTGTTCAGCGCATAAATTCCAAACTGTGTGTATAATTTTAATTACACTTACAGCCAAACAATACTAATTAAATAAAGAATTTCTTTTAATTAAGAAACAGAATTTATTTTCCATACGAATAAATAACCTTGTTAATTTTGTAAAAGAGTAAATATCTAGTAAAAAAATAAAATAAACTAAAATAGGAAATAGAGAAAGATAAATATAATAGAACATAATAATGACAGTTAGAAGTCAGATGGGTGACATGTTAGCAGGGATCGATACTTTTCTTGAAGGGTAAGAGCGCATAAGTCATTGTCAGTGACTAGTCATGTTCCCCTACAGATAGCTGGGGAGCCACCAGTCCAGAGGGGAAGGAGTTTCGCTCCTGCTTTTACTAGCACATTTGCATATTATCAAACTACACACTCATGTGTTATACATATATATATATATAGATTATATGTGAACTTGTAGATACGTATATGTCGATATATCAATTTTCCAAGTCAAATAATAATAATCAAAAAAATTACTAACGGATCGTGTAAATTGGTGAGAATGAAGGCAATAAAAAGTTTGACAGATATGTCAAAAAAACTAAAAAGAAAACCTAATCCCTATAAAAGCTCTGTTATTGCTTTGTACAAAGAATGAAAGATTTAAGAGTGCCACTTCTTTTAACATTTACATTTTTACAAACCAAGAAAAGACCGTGGAAAACTTCAGTAAAAGTGATGGAGCAAAAAGTGTTAGACCATCATCAATGAGTGTATGTAGATCAGGTAGACCAACTTCAATGCTTTTACTACAAATAAAAGAACGATTTTGAGGTTTAGAATTCAAAGCGTTCTTATTATCCCACTTTTATAACCTATTGGAAAACCTTATATTCTGATTATGAGTATTTACAGTTCAGCATAAGTAAAATTAAATATATTTTGGCCTAATCATCAATGCATCTTCTTCATCTTCTATGAACAAGACCATGAACTAATTTCTGGGAGTCCGTGATGATACATTTCCGAAAAGATGATACGTAGACATTGATGATTGGAGAAGTATGATGAATATTATTAACTGAATAGCCTGCAAAATGTGGGTCAAAACCTGTTAATGATACATAATAGTTAAAGTTAGTTCATTAATTGAAAATATTCCTTGAAAATTTAAGAAGTCTATAATTATGAATAAAAGTACGAACAGCATAGTGGGCGAAAACCTGGATTCATTACTAAAATCTTTTAAACATATATGTATATATATATTCATTGGAAGTCAGTCGATTCACGAATCCACCATTCTTTATTTATTCAAACTATAACGAAGTTTTTGATTTGAGGAATAAAAGGCATATAGCGAATAAAAGGCATTGCGATTGGATTTTAATTGTTTTAAAACGTTTTGAGTGTCCCGCATGACATGAATTACGTCTTATCTCGCAGAAGGCCACAGTTCACGGTCTTTACCTTCATTACTCTTCTTTTAGATGAACACAAATCACAATTGCTATAAAAACAGGCACGCTATTACGCATGAAATCATTGACCGATTATTTCTTTCAATGATATAAGCTTTCTGTTTGAGAATATTACGGTGAGAAGGGGGCTGGTCACAACTTAATCGTACTGACAAACCGCGATCTATGGAAAGAACAAGGCTAAGGAATCCCTTACACGTAGATGCCTAAATATTTGTTACTCAATGTGTACCTTATAAATGCAGTAAAAGAAAAAAAAAGTTGGACTATTTTTCAAAAATTGGCAAAAATTATAGAAGTTAGAAATATTTAAATTTAAATGATAGACAATAAACTTTGTAAGGGAAGAGATTAACTATGCGGTTAGCGTACTGGACTCCCACGTGGAGGTCTCAGGTTCGAATCCAGCTGCTGACCCTTAGATTTTCTCTTCCTAGGAGCTTCTTACAGCTCACTGTCCGGTGATGGACAGTATTGTCTGTAACGAGAGAACATTGTCCGGAGGCCGACAGTGCACTGAAAAAAGCTAGGGGCGCCAATAACCTTAGATGTTGACGCGCCTTAAACATTTAAAAATAAATAAATAAATAAATAAACTTTGTAATAGTTAGCTGGGGGCCTAGAAACACAATTTTCTGAACAGCTTATCATTGGTTCTACGTTTCGAGCACCACTAGAAACTGGGAAATGTGGAAGGTTTGCTCTCCATTGTTTCCAGTAAATACAAGAGAAGTTTAACGTCCGAATTAACAAAAAACCAGCCTGCACTTTCTCGCATTCATCTTAACTGCAAAATTAAGTCCATTTATGAAGTGATGGCATGTTTGCAGAAATATCTATTCTGTTTAAAGACTTAACAGCTATGCATTGTTGGTAATGTGAGTTATTGACTCCATTCAAATAATCTAGATTCTAGATTATAGACATGAGCCATTTATTGATTTGTGGCAATAGTTTAATGTAATTGTCTTTTTGTGCCTTACAGTTTACCACTTATTTATCTTTCCGAACAGATCCTTATAACAGAAATAGAAGTTATTTTCGTGGTAACATCAGCAATACGGACGACCCAGGTTCTCCCCTCGCTTACTTCCTCACTCTTTCCGTGTTCACTAACAGTAGCACCAGAAGAAGCACGTGACTTCATAACCTGTCTGATATTTTCTTGTTATATACCCTCCTCCTTAATGGTTCCCATAACCTTCCCTTTTATATTCCTCCTTCTTTTTTTTTATTCCACGGCGCCTGCGCAATACTATTTTCCCAATAACTATATATTATATTCGGTTTAATATTAAATGTATATATACTTCATTTATACATATATTACTAAATCTGCAATGTGTGCATAAAAGTGGGAATAACGAGAGTTAGTAAAAAATTCAGAGATTTTTACTTGTGATAAGTGATTACTCATCAACTGTAATCATTCATTACACCAAATATTTGATTTACTAAGCAGTCTGCATCAAACTACTTGTTCACTAGCTTCGTTTCTTTTCAACTTATTTCTGTTTTTGGAAGTTCGGAGCCATTTCAGGAATCTAATAATTGGACAAGAATGTTTTCAAGTAGTTAGTTGCTACAAGTACGTCACACAGGATAAAGAGCATTGGCAGAGTTAGTAAGCTTTGATAAACTAAAGTATTTCCATTAAATTGTTCATCTAAAGTGTACAAAGTTATGTGGCAAGAATCCTCTGTCTCTTTGAGCCCTGCAGTGTGGTTCGATTCGATAAGAATGTAATTAATTCATGTTAAGTGCACAATCGAGTACGGATATCGATAAACAGCTTAAAAGCAAACAATAATAATGCCATAAATATGCTATTTAATAATTTTGATTATTTTTCCAATATGTCCCCTCTCGTTTTCGTGCATTCGATTTTTTCTTTTCTGTAATTTTTGGAAAGAATCTACAATTAGCTGAGTATTTTACCAAACGCTGTGTTTGGTGACATTTTTTCCAACGAATTCTAATGCGTTTTGTCTTCATTTTCCCAATTTTCTATTCTTTGAAGAGGTCAATTATCTATAACTTTTTTCAAGGACAGGATAACCAAATAAACATTTTGAAATTATTACGTAGAACTGACAATATAGAATTCCAATTCGCCAATAGCTTCAAGCAGTTGTGACCTTAGAAGTTATATTGTTTGTGGATACATCAGAAACTGCCTTACTTCTTTGTATTCATTTATTGTACATTGCCTTATAAGTAAATGGAAGTATGCACATTATCGATATGTACATGTATTGTATCATTATTTATAATTATTATTATTAAAAATTAAATCAGATTAGTCAGACAATGTATTTTGCAGCTCTACCCTCAGCCCACTGAAACCAGGAAGGTTACACCAACACCTAAACAAAAAAGTAAGTAAGAATGGTTCAGATGTAATGATCAAAATGTGTCTAAGGTGCTTAAAACTATTAACCAATTAGACCTACATAGTCAATTATATCCAATTTTTTTCAAAACGTACATTTTTCAACACTAAAGAAGTGAATAATTTCACAAAATATTGAACAAGAATAACATTGTAATTGATTTAAACTGCTCAAGAAAAGTAACTGAGAAACAGGAAGAAAAATATTTATCAAATTTTAATCTCGGACTTCAACTGAACAAACGATATGTGATAGAAGCCTCAAACGAGACAGAAATTGCCTTCGACCTGGGATACCACAAAAGGTTAAAATTACTACTCGACAAACCTTCAAAACTGACTCTAACGAACTACAGAAAACTGTATGGTAACCGTTTTTTCCTATACCAATATGGAATATAGCTCTAGGAAAGCGGTAAACAATTCGACGTCAACCGTCTTTAAACCTTGCGGTCTAAAATTATAAGAACAAACAGTTCAGGCTCCCTTCTACATCTCCAATCACACACTCTCGACCTAAATACTACTAGACTAACGCGACGATATTTTAAAGTATAATGCCGATCTCCAAGGATAGTTGCTATGACAGCTGGCCAATATGGCGGCCTATGGAGGCTTCCATCACTGGATGATCGACGTTCGCTACACTTTAGTTGCCTATACGTAAGTAGGCTACCACATAAGTGGGTTGACTATGAATCCAATCCAGAATCCATATTCACTTAATCTCTTTTGCTTATTGTCCACTGTATAATGTTGTAAAATAAATAAGCGAGTGAAATACTCGTATTAATTCAGAATCTTGGTGAACACTGCTATAGAAGTTAATATTTTGTTAATTTTATTGCAAATCAATGGCAAGAAATAATCTGAAATTGTTTTCGGCTTTGAAGAAGATTTAATAATAAAGAAGAGCCCCTCAAGAAGGACACCAACGATACTCTTGCGGACAGACGATAGAAAAATGTAAACAAGGTTTTAGTATTGCATTTGATGGATAAACATTGCTCATAACAAACAGGAAATAGACAGGGGAAAGCAAATTTTTGTATATAGATATTTCCCATATAGAATATAACTAAGAATCTTATAATTGTATAGAGTGGTAGAGGGGATGAAGAGAAGTGGGAGAATGTAAGGGAAGATAATGGAGAAGAAGGGATAAACAGATAGCGAGTTGGGGAATGTGCCCCTTTATTGATTTATGCCGAGTTACATTCGGACTGACAGGGTGAATCCGGCGTGAAATCTTGCTAGCTAGAACTAGCGCAGGAGACAGCACGCCAACAAGACCCACATATCTGCTGCTTATGTGTGCTTGTGCTACGTGTACACACAGACCGTATACATTGTGTTTATAACTTTCATATTCTATACATACCTTGTACTTCATAATAAACATCATTTCCCTTTATTATAAATAAAGTTTCGTTCGCATAACTATAAATATCGAAGACATTTTTCTTATTACGTCTTCCGTTTTCTTAATTTATTTTTAAAAGCCCCTCTCCTCCAAAGAGTAACTGCGAATTGTGAAACATAAGAAAGCAATTACTACTGTTATGTCTCAATTTTTTTTTTCCAGTAAAATTTTCTTAACATAATTCTTTATTTGCACCAGAAGTAGTGTCTTTAGCTGCCCAAATCTGGAAAAGGTTTTTTCATTGTTTAATTGGTCTCTATGTCTGTGTGGGTGACGTATTCAAATAAGTTCAATGTGTAACTAAAATTGCAAATTTAAAGGAAATAGTTTGAGGGAAATGTCATTTAACTGAATAAAGTCTGTAATGAATATCGTTCTTTCCGTACAAATGTTAAGAGACTGAAAATTTGTGTACATAAATTTGGGTGTTTAAAGCCAATCAGGAGGAGCGATTCAGTGCAATGTGGGCCCGTCACGGACAGTAAGTGTATTGCTATGGGGAATAATGCAATCTGTACACATATTTTGTTCATTAACATCCTTAAGGTTGTTCACTGCAATTTTACAATTAGAATTGCAATAATATTCACGATACATAAGTTGATGTTTGCACATTTCTCAGCTGGCTGAAAAATGATTGATTACTGAACCCATTTCTTAACTCATTGAGTTAACTACGCCCTAACTTGGAAGCAGAGGATTGTCAAGACAACTGCTGCAGCCACACTGAACTGTTTGGAATATACCAATGTGGTTTTTTTGAAGATGTTAGTTTTTGAAGATAAATTCTTCTAACAGATGTCTCTTTAACTTTTCACTTCAAAGCGAAACGTTGAAAGTGATGGTACCATGACTAATTTAAGAGCAGGAAGTACCACCGCAGCAGTATCTCCAAACTTTCGGAGCAGATTTTTGATCGAAAATATTTGTTTCAAGGTTCCCTGAATCAGAAAAAGTTGATCATAAAAAAGTGGTATCTGCGCGTGAGTGAACAAAATATCTTTTTTTCCCGCTCCAAAATACTATTTTGGACATAATTTTTTTTTTTTTTTAATTTTTCTTTACGTGTAAAGTCATTGGCGCCTGGAGCTTTTTTTTCAGTGCACTGCTGGCCATTTTACAGTGTTCTTTCGTTAAAGGCAACAACAACCCATCATCAGAGAGTGAGCTATAAGAAGATCCTCTAAGGAGAGATATATCCAAGGGCCAGCAGCTGGATTCGGACCTATGGATCTCAGAGTGGGAATCTAGTACGCTGTACACTTAGCTACTCCTTTCCTAGATGATATTCTTACAACATTATTAAGGTTGAATACAAAATAAGCAGCTAAAATTTTGAATTTGGGGGAAATCAACCGAAAGCAGTTCTTTACTAAGTGAATTTTTCTCATTTTTGAAATTTTATACAGAAATTGTCTTAACGATTTCTATTAAACATCGTATTCACATTTCCGGCACTTCCACTTCACATCTATAACTTCCACTTCAAAATTGGATTTAGGGCAGTCCTGCGGAGGAATGGAGCCAGCTTCATTTCATTGCAAGCGTTTCATCTTATTCTAAGTAATTAAATATGTTTGGACACTGAAGGTTTTGAGGGAAATCCCTAGGCTAGAACTAGGGCCACTTCAAGATTCAGATTTAAAAGACGACTTAAGAAGATGCAGCAAACTAAGGAATAAAATAGAAGACAATCTTCAGGTTTAACTTCACACAATTCCAGCACAAAGAATGTCTTGAAAAGAATCGCCTTGACCACAGCTAACCCAGTTTTCTTAGAGCCAACCAAACTTTCATTTGTAACTACAGCCAGTCTCCTTTATCGCCCTCTCTTTACTAAATAACTACTACCATCAATCATTGGCCGCCAGTGGGTTCTGCAGCCCTTCACGGCAGCGAGTAACTGCGGCCGCCTTGACCCCTTCTTGCACGATCAACCCTTCACACAGTCCATCTCACCCGCTGCGTTCGCTCAAACATCTGACTATTACAGTACAAACTGAAATTAGTAAGACATCTAAATAAGTAACTAGTCGCTTGCTCCTTCTATCTCGCCATTCCCATCCGCCACTAAACACTGCTGTTTCCTTTTCTTTCTATTGTATTTTTTTTAAATAATAGGCTGCTTGCTACTTTTAAAATGCATCAACATCAAGTACAATTTGTCAAGTTTTAATTTTTCGTCTACACTGTGAACAACATCGATCTTTCACACAAATGAATTTGGAAAATTCTCGACGTCTTGATTTCATTTTCCACACAAATGCGGAAAATTTATCACTTTCCGCGCGCTAAATGATGTCGAGAAATAATACTAGGCGTAGGGGAGGGATTAGCTATGTGGTTAGCGTACTCGATTCCCACGCGGAGGTCCCGGGTTCGAATCCAGCTGCTAACCCTTAGATTTTCTCTTTCTAGGAGCTTCTTACAGCTCACTGTCCGGTGATGGACAGTGTTGTCTGTAACGAGAGAACACTGTCCGGAGGCCGGCAGTGCACTGAAAAAAGCTCCGAGCGCTAATAACCTCAGCTGTTGATGCGCTAAAAAAAAAAAAAAAAAAAAAAAAAAAAAAAAAAAAAAAAAATACTAGACGTCAAGCTATACAGATCACTACACAGACAAAACTGTCCATAACCGAACAATGAACAAAGAAGCTCCTAGGAAGAGAAAATCTAAGAGCCAATAGCTGGATTCGAACCCGGAACCTCCGCAATGGAATCCAGTGTACGCTAACCAGTGAGATAATCCCCTTCCTACTCAGTTATATTATACATTTCTGTTTAATTCAACTCGAATTATTATTTTTTTAAAATTAATTCGCAGTTCTTCAATCTTAGGTTTGGAAAGGACTCCTTTATCTTTACCTTCATTAACTTACTTTCCGCCAAATGTCAACATGTTGGCAGAAACTAGTCAGTTTCCGTACCTCAACATAAAAAATTATATTTTTCCCAAATCTATTTACTTCAATTCGATTAATTTATTTCTATAAAAATCTAGCGTTATTCTGAAACTAACCTCACAAATATTCTTTAAATTTTCATCAACATTTTAGTTTATAAAACCTCACAATACAGCCTACAATAATCCCTTATTTTGTACGGCCTTAATATGATTTCCATTTAGCACAAATATTAAATTAACAGTTAAAAGTTTTAGTGATTTCGAGATGTGAAGCCATTTTTGGGAAAATGAAAACTCCATTGATAATAATACTACTAGTAGTTACAAAAATTTCTTCAAAATTCGATTTTAACAATACACTTAACAGTACACAAAAGACAGGTGCGTACATTTAGAAGACTTGACTTCGACTTCAATGGAAATCTACCCACCTCCTCTCACGGAAGTACACAATAAAAATTCAGTAAATATTTTTTCAGTTGTAGGTAATATTAGTAATGATTGTGTTAGAGAAAACTTAGTGGAGTTTTTTTTCTCTAGGAAGTGCTAAAAAATCTATATATTACAGAGACTTCAGTCGACCGAGTTCACCAAAACCTTATTGTGGCCACCTATGTGTTGATCTAAGCTAAATATTGAGTTCGTATTTACTGAAATATTTCGTTTTTGAGTTACTGTAGTTACAAACTCATACATCCCCACAACCGGTGAAAACTTAAAAAACCAAAATCTGCACAATAATAACTCTCTCGGGCGCTAATGTCCGCAGTCGTCCATGCGCCCAAAATAATAATATTAACTCTCATACTGTAATAGATATAGTCGAGTAAAATAAAATGAAAATGCAAACAAGGTATTACTTTATTTCTACTATAACCGCAAAGAACCTTAACGCACACTAACCTGCATTGTTGTGTAAATTAATAATATAGTTATCTGTGTAATTTAGGGTATTTACTGAATAGCTTCCTGAATTATTAAGCCAAATTCTAATCTTATTTTAAGTAAATGAGAAGATTTATTTCAATATGAATGTACAGGTTTGTAATTGTCTACCAATGTTACCATAGCAACCATTATTTTACTTTCGGTAAATTTTGAATTTTGAGTTATTTCCCCAAAGATCGTTTTGAGGTCTCCTGAGTACGTAGTAGTGGTTTTTACTAATTAGTCTGTGTTTGTGTAGGTATATGTGTATTCATCAACCTAACTGAAAAGCTACATAAAATTTGAATCTAACAATGACACCATTTCTCTCCTCTAAAGTGCTATTACCATATACTGTACTGTTTTGCCAAAAATCAAATGAAAGATTGAATTTTCAATTTTGATGAAAAGTGAATGACCGGAATGCTACTTTTTCGTATATTTTCCCATAATTTCGAAATTTTCTCACAAATAGTTCCTTAGATTTTATTTGATTTTGTGAAAGATTACCAACTGATAAATATAAAAATTTTGCCTTTTTTCTTGCGGGGGAATCAAGGGTATTTCTGTGATAGGGGGCGGATAGATCTATGTCTAAAGTGGTTACAATTAAATGTAATTCTAACCTTCTCAATTAGAACTTATTGAGTATTAGTCGTGTTAGTGTTTACATCAGTTTCTGTTTTAACCAGGAAATAATATTGTGTTTAACTAATAGGAATATTTCATTGAGAATTTGAGTTTACTCTTTGAGAACTGGGCTTAAACCAGAATTAAGGTTTCTTTTCTACCGTCTCACTTGTCTTGTAAGATTAGAATTTTCCACTTTTAAACTACGAAGCGGCAATTTAATAAAGACACCTGACTAGCTCCTCTGAGCTCTCTCTAGGACTTTCGCCTTTCTCTGGTTAGGTACTGAATGCTACACCAGAAAATCCGAGCTCTCGTTATTTATAAATTCTTACCAATTAAATAAAAGAAAGAATGTGACAGAAAGCAAAAAGAAATAAGATCAATTAATTTGTAATAGAATAAACTGAGCGCTTTTTTTTATTTTTACATAAAAAAGAAGAAGAGAAAAAGAATAGTCAAACGTTAAAAAATGAAGAATACGATACTTTTTTTTATCAGTAGTATGGTGGCAACACTGGCTGCTCTCAGAGAACAGTTTCCCTAATCAATCTCACTTACAGGTCAACTTGTAGCACGTTAATATCTGTCTGTAATCTCTATGCATATATAATCTCTTTAGGTGCTGTCATGAGGCATCAAGTTACATAATTCAAAGGATTATAATTTTATATCGATATATATATTTTTTTTTTTATTCCCATATTATAAATCCCATCCCAAATACAGTTTTGGTTCATTAATCTTAAGAAGAAGAAGAAGAAGAAAAAAAAATTATTTTATTTTATTTTTTTGGTTTAAGAAGTGTCAAAAATTTGAGGTCAATGGTGCCCGCAGCATTCTCACAAAAGCTCTGCCGACTTTTGAAAATGTTGCGCTTCGGTAAACGAAAGAATGCATTATTTACTTAGAAGGGAATAATTCGAATGAAGATAGTTTGGAAGATAAGATTGGAAAAACTGTATGCATTGTATACTAAAATGATGACAGTTCACAGCCGTGGGTCCGGATGGCCGTATTTTGTACATTCGAGTCGAGCGACCTACGTGTCGGACAAAGTTTCGTATTAAGTTAGTTTGTTCTCTGTGGCCAGTTAGAATTCAGACAACAGTATGTGTCCTAGTTGTCCGAATTTTCCATCTACTGTGTGGATGCCAAGTCAATCGATCATCCAGGTAGGATGGATGTGGGGATCGGCTATCTATTGAGGATGAGATATGGACATGTTCAACTAAACGTTAATATAGTTCGCATACTCTTATTGTCGTTGATCGTATTTGCTAAAATGTTTAGCAGGATTCTATGGCGACACATATTCCTGAACGTGTAGATGGTCGGATATTTTCACAACAGTTGTTACCATACTTATTAGTCTATAGCAGTGATTCTCAACCACTGTGCCGCGGCACTTTTGCGTGCCGCGAATGTTTTGAAGTGTGCCGCCAAAATTTTAGAAATGCATACAATAAAAATTATATATTAAATGTAGAAGACGATATATGAGAGTAGCATTATCATTTATACAACCAAATATAAACGAAATTATCAAAAAAACATCAAGCTCAAATTTCTCATTAAAAGTGTTCTAATTATTAACTTGTAATGAATCCCTTAATAAACATATACTGTTGTATATTTTGTAGTACATATTATTTTATTTTATATTGAAAATAAACAAACTATTTTACACAGTGTATTATGGATAAGTAAAATACTTTTAAACTTATCTTATTGTTAGTGTGCCGCCAAATTTTGAAATTGTTAAAAGTGTACCGCGACAAAAAAAAAGGTTGAGAATCACTGGTCTATAGGCTAATCTGTCAGAGGAGGTTTATTAGACTTATATGTTGAACTTCTATGGAAGATTAGATTTAAAAAATAAGATGAATACATACATAATGGCCTTCTGTGGGAAATAAAGAATTTTGTCATTAATGAGATCTTGACCAGGACTTTTTTAAGGAACAATGGTCAATCTGGATTTAATCTTGAAAGTATTGGGAGAAAGAAAGTGAGGGTAGGAAGTCCTATTAGTAAGATCTTCTTTGAGCAGAGGTTCCAGAATAAAGGGGTAAGGAGTATTTTGAAGATGAATCGGATTGAAATCGCGATTTCGGCTAATTTCTGAGGAATCAGTTTTTAAGTTTTATTAATGGAGTTTGTATATTACTTTAAGTTCTTTAATTATGGCAATGTTCTTTTCATAAAGGTATCTCCTTGAGTAGTAGGCAGAAGCAAACTTTTTATTTGATATTTCCTATTTTAATATTCAAAATAATTATTTACCCAAGATGGAAATCGAACCCAGTAACTATCCAAATATAATTTCTCTGTTTTGTTTTGAATTTGCGAAAAATGATCTTCTACTACAAGAATTTCACTTTAGGAACTAATATTTTTTAGAATTTTATATTTTAGTGTTCTATATTTTAGAAAATTCTTTTGCCTCTCCCTTCTTTTTTAAAATAAAATACAAAAACAGAGGACGAAGCGAGAGTTGATGTGTGTTGTTGAAAAAAGAGTGAATACAACAACAAGTTTTGATGGTAATGTAGATATTAAGAATGAGCAAAAGGGTGTATGTATATATATATAAAGGACGACTGTGCTGCGAACAAGGACGACTATGGCACCAGAACGGTAGACAGGACAATGGACGGCTGACAAAAGGATCTTCTCATTCATTCTATCTCACTTGGAGAGCGCTAGATGCTGGCACAGTAAGTTGGCAAGCTCTTCTGGGTATTAACCACGGTCCAAGAGAGTCAACCCCTAGCCACACAGGACCGCAACAAAAACAAGGAGTAACTCTGGAGAACCAACCAGCCCTCTTCCCTCACCAACCAGCACCGCTCACTCACATTACTAAATAGCATGGCGGCAGATTCGCCTTTAACAAATAAATCATAAATATTATGTCTTGACTCTTAATGCTAAATAATAAATTATTATTTTCTACAAGGTTTTTCCATGGACAAAGATAATAATCTTCCTGGCCGAGGAAAGGAGAAGTCCTGCGCAAAGGAACTACAGTGGAGCAAGAGATTCTCCTTATTCATTTTTAATTGGGAAGTTTATTGCCAAATTTCAATTTCTAAAGAACATTTAGTTGTTTTCAAAATTGGAATAAATAGATAAGGGAATCAATAGTTTCATCAAAATTGCACGTTAAGCCTAAATCACTAAGCAGCGTACAAGTCCAATCACTATAACATTACCTAATCTATAGATTGATCTCCATCATAGTTCAACGAAATTTCAGGTCGAGCGGATTTTGTTAGAAAAACGGAATGTGAATACTGGGGCCTAATTGATAGTGTGTGTAAGAATGAACTAAATTTGCTAACCGCTTGCTAAACATAAGCTCCAATTTTTTCGAGGGAGCTATTTTTTTTTTTTTTAATGATATAAGGCGCGTCAACATCGAAGCTTATTAGCGCCCGGAGCTTTTTTCAGTGCACTGCCGGCCTCCGGACAGTGAGCTGTAAGAAGCTCCTAGGAAGAGAAAATCTAAGGGTCAGCAGCTGGATTCGAACGCGGGACCTCCGCGTGGGAGTCCAGTACGCTAACTGCATAGCTAATCCCTTCCCTTCGAGAGAGCTATCCTTACAATAAAAGTACATTAAGAAAATATGGGTTCTAATTAACCTTTATATTACTTAGAGCAACTGAGTAAATGGTAAAGGAATTTGTAAACATTGTCTTTTTTTTCTAGCCACTAATTTGTACAAACACTGCTCCAATTCATTGATGTGCTAGTTATCTCCAGGAAGTGATGGGAAAACGTGTGGAACTGATAGGATGTAAGCTGAATGGCTGGAGGCGTGAGCTGCTTGATGGATGGTAGACCAATTTAGCGTCAGGTATGGAAGAAGAAGAAAGAACTTCTACAATGGAAATATTAAGAGAAAGAGATCTTGGGTTTAACTTGTTCTCCTTCATGTAGGAGAGAGGAAGAACCCAATGGGAACTACAAAACTGTGAATGCAGAAAGAGAGGGAACTAACTATGAGGGTGGGGACGGCCCCATTATTATAAAATTCAAAGGCATGTTGTTGACTGATAAAAAAGTGACAGTGCCGCTTCCAGTCCAACAAGATATATCCATTAATGACGTTCTTGGTAACAAGACCACGCAGAGCAATGCCTTATTGATATGTATCAGTGTAACTGCATCTATCTGCCGCGTCATCACTCCACCTACTAAATAAAAAGAAATACCCACCCTCCTCATCCAATCTCTACACTCCTTCCAAACAGTTCTTCTTCTATCTCCTTCTAAATTTAACTAATCTATAATGTTCGTGTAAGCGAAGACCTTTTAACCACTCTTTCCCAATAGCACAATGCAGCTTTAAGTTCAAAAAGATAAAAAAAAAAAAAAAAAAAAAAAAAAAAAATATCCCACCTTTATTTTATACAACTAGAGCAGCACCAGTGTCTTGTAAAACTAAAAAGCGATCGCCTTGCTCATTCATACGCACAAGTGCGCGCGCATACACACGCACGCACATACCATTCATTTTGTTTTCCTTCTTAATATCTCATATTCAGAAATAACTTTTAATATTATAAATTATACAATCTAATAGAATGTGGAACACCAAATATAAAAACCTTTTTATAAACTTTTATAAAACTTCATGAAGATTCTCGCTCAACTCGTCTTTCTTTTACTTTTTTGTTTGTTTTTGTTTTTAAACTTTATTCTTAAAAAGGAAAAAGAAAAATAAAAAAAATGGGAACAAAGTTTTACAGTTGAGAAAAGTAATTCTCACAAAATACAAAAGAAACCAAAAAAATAAAAAGTTTTAAAATAAGTTGAGGGGAAAAAACGAAAAAATAAAATTTATTTTCTTGCAGACAATCAGAAACGGAAATAATTTAAATGGAAAATTAGGCTAATCCCCATTAGCTCAGTTGTTAAAGCTGTGGACTAGCAAGCCTATGATCTTGGGTTCAAATCCAGGCAAACATCGCTTGATTTTTTTTTTTTCTTGGAGTAGCCACTACATCTTACTGTTCGTGATAGACTTACTGTCTGTAACGAGAGAACACTCATCGAGGTTGGGTGGTACATTAAGAAGCTCCTTGCAACGATGATTGGGTCGATGCGCCTTAAATGAAAGAGTAGATTTTTCCGGCTGCACAAGAAATAGATGCATCCAACACAATTCAACATGGTGACCGGGTGATTCCCTAATTCTTGGTAATCTAAAAACTATTCTTAACAGAAGGAACATCTTCAAAGTGAACTTCTAATTTCTCTTTAAACTCCATTTCTATTAAAATACTACTCCAGCAATACCACAGATGAAATCAACCTCTCAACTGTGTTACTAAACTGTGTTTACGTGCTAAGCGTCATCATAAGATCTGAACACTTCCTGAACATTGGTGAGTTTAGAATGAAAACTGTATTTTACGTAAAATTCAATTTAAAAAAAGTGTACCATGAATGAAATATTTGGGGCTAAAATTATTTGACATACAAACAGTGAGAGACAGACAAAAATAAATATTCATTTCTTTCAAGAAGTTTAATGACTAAAGTAATCGCCTTTTCTTTTCAGACAGGGCTTAACATCCAAACGCGTTAGTTCTCGTGGTTGGTGGACGGAAGCTCATACTTTACTACTAACATCTTATCAAATAAATAAAATGTAGTTAAACGCAGGATTCGAACTGGCGATCTTCCACCTACTAGTCCAAACTCAACATCACAACACCAAACTAGTCCTCTGAATTTAACCAACTATCCCAAATTTAAAGACCTTCACTATCTTACATTCATCCAATTCATAAAAAGAAGTTTAAGTTCTCTCATAATTAACTTTTTGGAATGCGTATCTCTTCTAGTTTTATGACTCTTGGTATCATTCTGTAGTAATTTAGAAAGAGAGAAAATTATTAAACTAAATGTGGGCGAGAAAATTGCATTAAAAGATTTTCCAACGGAACCTCTGGGCAAACATGCGCTTATTTTAAATCTTACAGAATTAATTGCCTTTGTATCACATCCAGAGATCTTATTTAAAACAATTATAAAATTATAGGAGACATTATTTGCTTTAAATAAATTTAAAAAGAACCTAAAAGTTAATAACCTCAGGAAATAATGCAAAAAGGAAGATAAGCTGTCAATAAGGCGTTCAGTACATTGCGATACTGTTCCAGGAATCCACGCTATCTGAATAAAATATCCGGGTTAGGGGGCGATAAACCGCATTGTTACAAGCGGGTCTTTTCTTTACGGTCAAGAGAAGAGAACAGGTGTAGGTACTCGCTAGTCACTTATGCGAACCATACTTTACCACGGGACTGCACGTAAATCGAATATCTCTAGTCCACCATTGGGTCTTAAAAATAATTTCACTATTTTCTATCTTTATATCGTTAGAACGCTCATTTCTAAATTGAATTTTATTTTTTTTTAAATTCGTGAATTAATAGAAACAGAACAGGAAATTTTTAATATTAATAATAAATTAGCGAGATCAGCTAGCTACTCTTATATTTCTCTTACTAGAAAGTCATTGTAAATGATGAAAATACAAGAAACGAGAAAACACTGACCGAATACCAACAGTAAATGGAGAAAACACTAGGCGTCCTCATTACCTCAGATTACGCGCCTAAATTACAAAAAGAATTACAGTGGTACCTAGGTTTTCGAACGACTTGATTTCGAACAAATCGGTATTCGACCAAGAAATTCGAGAAAATATTGTCCTGAAATCCGAACAAACATTTGGAACTCGAACACTCGAGATGAGCCGAGTTGTTTTTATATTTACACTTTTAGATCTTATTTCTTGTTTAAATAGATGTTTTTAGATAAAATATAAAAATTAGGCCATTAAAACAGCATATTTCTGGGGCTTAGAAACGAAATAAACTACATAGTTTACATTATTTCTTATGGGATAAATTGTTTAGGTTCTCAACCGCACTTCCGGACGAATTGTGGTCGAGAACCGAGGTACCACTGTATAAGACAAAATTGATCCTATTAGAATTTGTGGGTCACTGTTTAAAAATAATATGGATTTTACAGAACAGTGACTCCAAACTTTATTTGTTAAATTCAAATTAAGAAAAAGAGAAGATTTAATCAAGAATAAGAGCCAATGAAGGTAAGAAAATGGTTCAGGAAGGGCCACTGTGTATCGATCAAACTCATGTTGGCCCTGCATTATTCAAAAAAGTTTAGAAGCGAGAGAAATATTAACTCGTTAACTTCAAAAAAACTCGTGATAGTTTTCGAGTAAAACCCAGATATCTGGAAACAAACATGGTTTAAGAAGCATGGACTTCTGATCAAACTAAAGGATCCTACCAGAAAATGACATTCAGACCGAGGTATTGAGATTGCTAAGCTGTGTTCAGGGCTGGAAGTCAAACTGAATATAAAGTTGAGCTTTATGAGAGTCTGTGACTTCACCGGTTAAAACTTCGAAAAAAATGATTTTTAGAAAATGCTCTGCGAGCGTGAACACCAGCACAAAACTTAAAAAAAAAAAACAAAAAACTATAGAACCTCTATTTCCATATTTCGTTGGAGTGCCACCCTATAGGACTCGCCCAAAGTTAGCGGACAAAAGAAAATGATTTCGATTTTTCTTTAACATAGATCTGCATATAGTGGGAACTGTTTTTCCGGCAAATTCGCGTAAGGGTACTTCTGGAAGAAGATTGAGGTAAACTTTTCTCGAAAGTCCGAGCTCAGGGTAATATAATATCCTGGCACGTAAATACAATTAAGGGCGCTTCTTCGCCCTTAAACTAAACTTGCTATAATAAATTTCCTTTACATAAATCCTTACGTAAATTATAAATAAATTTATTTTTAAAAATGTCTAAAACTAAAACATTTCCACTTTTTTATTTTATCCGCTGCCGTTGTTATTAAGTTAAGAATAACGAGGGAGTAGTTTGAAGTCAACCTCAAAACGAAATTATAATGCGGTATTTCCGACTAAATAAATTTTCTTTGTGAACTTTCCACAGCTCAAAAACGAGGTAATCAGTTTGAATAACCTGCCTTTTATGAATTGTTAAAAACTGAAATGTAATTTACTGAACCTACATACGTACAAGGTTTAACATTTTTATTTTGCTGGTATCATCTAAACATATTTTCCGGAGCTCTCGATTTAGGACAACCGGATGGGTGAAATACATTCTGACAGCTTACAGTGTTAAGACTAGAATAAAATATAAGAAGGAACGAATGCAGCAGCTGATACTAGCTTTAAATATAAATAATCCGCGCGTTTTTTTTTGTACAGATTACGTTAGATAACAGATGCTGACTTTAAGAAAGAGGCAAGTATGAGATAGAGAGAACTATAAGTGGTTAAGGACTGGAGCTAGGCTCATTTATACGATACTGCCTTAGGCTGATTAGCGGACAATCCGAGATGAATTAATGTTGCGGCTTATTAAGAATAGTATAAGTCTCAAGTAGGCAGGAGCTGTTGAGCGGGGTAGTGGGCAGTTTCAAGACATAGATGAAGCAGAGGACTAAAAGATGGTGGAGAAGAAGTAAAGGCCAGCAAGGAGTAAAACGGAAAGCCTTAAGGGCACAGCCATATTTTTGTCAGTTGTTGATTAGTGATTTGCATTGAAAACATGCCGCTCTGAAAGCGACATGGCGGGGCCATAGAAGAAGGCTAGTTTCTTCCTTCATCCAATGCCACTCTCACAATTTCAATTACACCCGCTCTTTACCTTGGCCAAGCCGTGCAGCCATCTAGCTCTAGTACGGACGCGCCACCTCCAGCTGGGGTTGGCTACACTTCTAGCATAATACAGTCGCAGTTCGGCTATTTATTGGCTACGCTTTATTAAAGTTAGAAGCGGTTACTATTCTCCGCCGCACTCAGAATAGGCCACCAAATACATGGACACGTAAAATCAAGGATACCATACTATTTACTGCTCAAATATTCCAAACTAAATAATAAAATTTTGAAATTTATGACACAAAATGAAGTATAACCGGATCCAATTAATAAAATATAAATTATTCATTAAATTGCGCGTATCTCTCCAGTTAATAGTACTACTAACACCTTGAATTCACTAATTTGAAAAGCTAATTGCTTTTTTTTTCCATCTACTATCTCATCTTTATATATAATCGTAATTCAAAAATATTAACTATACGAGGTATATTATTTTTCAACTGGTATTTCTCACATCGTATAGCATTCTGTTCAAATTAATGTTAGCTTTAAAATAAGCCGCGCATGTTTTATATCAATTCAGAATATTTCAAACTCAATAAAATTTCTGGAATTCAAGAAACATTCCACAACTAACGAACTGAAAGTAACATTTTTTACATACGACAAAAAAAAAGAAAAAAGAAGTTACATTTTAGAAATTACTGAAACGTTTTGTTAACATTAAAGCGCACGTTAATTAATTAAAACTGAAAGGAGTCACCTTTTTGCAGGAAAAATTATACGCATAGCCCCAGCATTAATTAGTAATTTCAAGAACAGGTGATGAATTATCGTCGAAACAGTCAAAAGATATGTATACTTAATAAAATCAGTGATAAAATAATCATTAAAAAACGAATAAAAGAAAAAACATTGAATAAATTAAATAGTGGAAAAATATTAACAAACCATAATTTGTAATCCACACATTTTAGAGATCAATAAAGCAATAAATAAAGGCCAGTTGTGCTTAATTCTTAATTAACTTCCATTTGTAGACTATTTGTGAACAATTCCATTTCAAATTTTGTGTCCAATCTTCCCTTGCTTAGCCTACTATCTACCAACTAATAGCGTTACTAACAAAAATGAAATAAATAAAGCACGAAGAACTAGACAAAACGTGTCGCCAGATGAACGGGGCAGCACACGAGTTATAACAATTTTAAAAAAAGTGGCGAGCCCGACATTTATAATTTACAATGATTTAATTGAACATTACAAAGTGGTAAAGGTCAACCCACTAGCCTTCTACTTGTATTATCTGTATTAATAGTCAGGGGTCCAGTGTTGCAGGTGTACTTGAAGGCTTAGGGCTTGTCATTAAGAATTATGAAGAAAGTCAACTACAACTCGTCAGGGAACAAGAACTACTGTCATTATTTTCTCACCTCAAAACCGTCCATACTAATGTTTAAATTTAATTTTTATTTATATGAATAAGTAGGCATAAAGTTAAAGTTGAATAGTGAGTATAGTAGACTCGCACGGTTTCGAATAATGTGACATTTTAATGTCATTTCCGCTGGCGGTTACTAAGGATAACGGTGAACAATAATTACGAGGGAGCTTCACTCTTCATCAAATCGACTTCATCATTATTATTTTTGTTTTTTAACTATTTTCAGAACTGCAGTATATTTCTGCAACTAGTAAATCTGGTGCAATATAATAATAAATGAATAGCACCCGATGATGAAACTCCCAAAGAAGAGCATTTCAATATTAAGCACTGGCAGTGGCCACCGGTGTTTCAACCGTCTTTGGAGGATTTCCTGGCCATGCAATAACTTGGCAAACTATAAGGTTAAGATGTCAGGAAACTGAGGAGAGGAAATCTCGTCTGAAATGGTGACAATTTAATTGGTAGATTTGGTTACAACAAAGTTGAGTTTTTACAGTGATGGTGAATTAACAATTAGGAAATAACAAGGGTTGAGACCGATGACACTGCCCGCCACAAATGTACCCAGCATAGCCTAGTAGAGCGGCTGCAATGTACGGCTCTCAGAACTCCTTTGAACAAATTTTTTTCCGGGAAAAACCCCTCTAAAGCATAAAAACCAGAAAATAAACAAAAAATTAAATTAATAGATAAAAAAGAGAGTTATTTTTCAACATATAAACTGCAGTCCAAGTATTATCGGAGCTAGTTCCGATATTAATTTTAAAATAACAGAAACATACCAGTGAAGCCACATTTTTATTACCCGATTTTCTACAAATCTGAAATTTTACCATTATCCCTTAATTTTAAATAATTTTCATAAATTTGACATGGAACTTAAGGTTTTTTCGCTATCGCTTAATTTCTGTGCCCGATCTATCGCTTAAATTCTGTGCCCCATCTAAATGCTTCACTAATTAGTTTAACGTCTTCCATTGGTTTCAACTGCTGGTACAACTGAAAGGTAATAAAGATCTTTCGGTAGATGAGTTTTTTTTTTAATCTTTCATATTCCTGCAATTATTATTCTTTTGATTAAGCGGTACTTACACACACTCTTTGGAACATATCAGTGATTCTCCAATTTAATGAATTAAGTTTGTCCACTACAACAATATAGAAGTATCCTTTCCATAAATTACTCGCTTTTGACTCCAGCGTGACCGACTACCGTATAGCACTCAACATTATCGCTCCATTCTGACGGACAAACTCAGATCATGAATAAACGCAAAAATGAGAGTACCTAACAGTTCCAAATTCCCTCCTATGAGCAATAGGAGTTGAAATAGCAATTTAAGAACAGCTTCCAAGGGTCTCTGGTAATAAAAAGCAAGATCTTGAATCTCCCAACTATGGCTGATCCAAATCTGCGTAGTTGCCTGCAGTCTCCCCAGAGCTTGGCAGGATCACATTAAACTACGAGTATATATCTGCGCTTAACTGTAGCAAAACCGCATTACATTGTCGGCCTCTGCCTTTCTCCAATGCACCATCGTCTCATCACGTTGACAGGAGGTATTAAAGTAAATGCAGCTTTTAGAAATGAGAAATAAATTTTTGTCAAATGAAAAGAATGAGAGGTAAATGCAATATCTTATGTGATTCTCTAAAATAAACAGTTCTCAATTGGTGTAGATTTGCTCTAATGACAAAAATATAAAATAAAATTAAGAGGAAAATTTCATATACTTCCGCAATAGGACAAATAAACATTGGAGACTAGAATATTGCTCTAAAACTCTGGAATTCTATGTAATTTGGAGCAAAGCAAAGAGGTGCTGCCACATAACGCAATGAAATTCAGTCGGCCACTATACCATTATAAATAAAATAACTTTTACGAATAGCCGAAAAAAAGTAAACGAATAAAAAGTTGAAATAAAGAAATATTAATATAAGTCCAAGAGAAAAATAAAAAGAAGAAAATTAATCCGCACAATGTAATGGAAACAGAACTAAAAACGTTACGCACTAACTTGCAGGTGCGTGCGTGCGAGAAAGGAATACAGCCAAACTTATTAAGATTTAATAAAATTGATAAGGAAAAGTATTTTATTATTAATCTTAGTTAATTTTAATCTAGGTTTAGGCAATGGACAATGATTAAATGTGTTAGATGCTGTGGAAGAGAACTAGAGGAAGTGGGCAACCGTAGAAGAGCGAAGTATCTCCGTCCAATATGTTAGTGAGAGTGTGGAAGAAGGAGAAACAGGCAAGTAATGGTGGTATGGATGCGGAGGTCCCCGACACACAGATAATCATTACCATCAACTTGATGAATGGTCCACTAATGTGAACTACATTGGGCCCGGCCAACACTCTCCCCGCCCCTGCTCGCATGGAAATAGTTGTGTTTTATCAGAAATTTTATTCATCCCCACTATTCCATGTATCTGTGGCTCTATTCTCTCCAGTCTCCCCGTATCGTCTGATCTTACAGTTCCTTTGATTTTCTACCGGCCATTATACATTATATTCCTTTTTAAAAGCTCCAAATTTATTTATAGGAACCGGACTCTCCTATGACCTTTCTATTCATACAAATAAAACCCCAACGGTGAAATAACTAACTAAAATTATTCTTCCCCAAAAATTTAATACAGAAAACCCGGTTATCTATTATCACTACTGCCGCAAGTCATGGACTAGCCGAAAACGACATAACTTGCTGACGTAACTCAGCAGCTTCATATCCTACTCATTCTCGTTTAACTATTATTTGACGAATTTATAAACATAATTTCCATTGAACCAAATGGTTGAACTGAATTAATAAAATCACAAACTGTTTTAAATTAATAATTCACGTACTCCCAAAAATATTTATGTAATCGATAAGAATTGAAATAAATAATTGAAACACACTAGCCAATAAAAATTTAAGCTGTGTTTATTTGAATAAATTTTTAGATAAATTACTATTAAAGAAGGGGCCAAATTAGTGCAAGATATTATAACAATAGCCACATAGGGAAATAATAAGATCAGTGGTTAGTGCAATGGATTCCCGTGCGGTGATTCCAGCTGCTTAACGTTACAATTTCTCTTCCTCGGAGCCTTCTTCCGGTGATGGCCAGTGCAGTTAATAATGAGAGAACACTGTCCGGAAGCTGTTACCTCAAAACTTCAAGAAAGAGTTGTTGACGCTTCTTAAGTTAAAATAAAAAGAAAAATTGTATCACAACTTCGGTTAAGCTTACAGCAGTAATGGGACACAAAACAGCAATTGAAAATTTATCCTTAACCTTCTTTAATTACATGCAATTGAAAACTGAACATCTCTCGTTAAATTTAGTAACATAATGGACCTTTTATTTAACGATTTTAGAGAAAAAGAATTACGTTAACGTTGGATGATGGTAGCGAATAGAGCAAAGCAAATAGAGCAAAGGTATTATTTGCGAACTGCCGGAATATCCTTTTTAGTCTCTTAAATTCTTTGTCTTCAGCCTTCTTGTAGCTTATCTACAACTCGTCAGCGAGCGCTATGATAGGGTTTAGTCATGCCTTAAATACTGGCTCATGGAGGTAGTCGAGAAAACGCTTAAGTTTTTCACGATTTTTTAGAATAAGACTCCATCTATTCGCTATTAAATTTATTTAATATTTACCTATCTGCCTATCGCTTTTAATAAACAAATTTTCCGAATACTTTACTATCTTACCGCTACCTAAGAATTTATTACATTATTAAGAAGAAACAAGTATACTAAAATCATGTAGAAGGTTTTAATGCTGAAGTATAATTCGAAGTTGGCGAGCGGATGTTGAAAAAATAACCAAAGAGGAGCCAAGCTCTAATGCCCTCGGCACTTTAGGTGGAAGAGAAAGAAAAAGTAAGTAATATTAAGTCCTAGTAAATACAAATAATATACAATACAATACAAAATAATATATAAAAAAGTTGTAGTTACATCAGACTATCAGTAGTTGATGTGTAACATTTACTCTTATTTAATATATAAAAAAAAAATGTACGTCGCAAAGAAACTACTTGAAAATAAATTATGTATTGGAAGTAAAAAGGAGGTAGAACAAATACATAAAAGGATTAGACGAGAGGAATAATACGCGCCGGTGAGGCCGAATCCTCGATTCCATGACCTTGTCGGAGCCAAACCGGTCTCTAGTAGCTATTACACCATTGCTCTATAATTGTTATAAAGGATAATAATATTTTTTAGATTGGTAAATATCCTAAATGATACGATGATACTCGTTACAATTTCAAACGTACTTGGACGTTACTTTTAGACTAAAATAAAAAAAATGCTAACAAATAAGAAGATATTTAAATGATTTGATAATTAAGGCGATTAAGTATGATAATTCAAGTATAGAAAATTAGTGGGTTGATGGTGGGCACACAAGTGGGAGGGGGAATGTTTTGCTCCTCCTACAGCGACTTGATCGCTCGTGCTTTTTTTTTCTATCAACATCCGCACACCAAGTTCAAATTATCAATACTACCTTCCAAGTGATTTCAATTGATGTGTCTTCTAAAGGTATTAAATTCTAAGTTGGCGGATTCTTAAAACTCTTCTCACTACTCTTTACCATAGAGGACGTTCTTTAAAGAGGGGGATATAGATGTCTATTAAAGGAAGCAAAATTCAAAGCAGTCAGAACTTTTACGTTTCAATGCCATATGCATGAGAAGGTTAAAAGAATTCAATTCTTTGGCGCCTACATTTCAACTGTTCCCAATCACAGAATAGAGAACATTACCTATTGACTGACGTACGGAAAGTATGTTTCTTTCGACGCAAGAAACAAAGAAAACGATTTAATGATCCATTATTCTCGGTTCCTTACGGAGAGTGCAGGACATTGACGAAATGGATAAGGAGGGAAAAATTATGAGAGTAGGAGAAAGATGAGACTTAAGAGTTTCTCCACACATAGAAATTGAAGAAGTAAAGCCAATCTGGGGAGACAAATAACATCACTGGGGGAATAATTTTGTTGCATATTGATTCTAGGATGGATCAGGATGGCGATAGTAACACTTAACAAGAGACATTCAGTTAAAAGAAATGTCGGAAAGTATTCCACACTAGGGTAAACTTGGAATTATGAAGTTGACAACCAGAATGTCAGCTCTTGACAGTAACCGTAATAGTTTTTATGTTGTACTCTTGTTAATACCACAATAAAATTGAATAACAATACTATCGAGTTTTTTACCCGATAATTTTGAGTAAATTAAATGAATGTCCCGTTTCCATTTAAACTACTTGAATGCGACTGTCTAACTGTGTGAAGTCACGAGTTAATATTCTACACAAAATTAGCAAAGAAAAATTATTGCACGAATGGTTATTTCATTGGACTATTTCACGAACACTGGTTAGAGTAAGATTTTAAAAGCTTTTTTCAGGAAGTGAAATTCTAAGCGCTAGCAGCTGGATTCGAACCCGGGATCTTTGCATTGGAATCCAGTATATGTAAACCACTGAGCTTGTTATAACTAAATTTCGAAAATCTGAAACGATCCGGATGCTTCTTTTTATTATTGCAGCAAAGATGAAGTAAAACAGCAACTACCAAAAAATTTCCAACGCAGATTTCCATCCTAATAGTTGTCAGTGTGCTTTCTTTAAGAAAACAAAGCCCTGGGGGAAGGAAGCATTCTACTGAATAGATGCAAACAACGTAGTCAGTTGATCTATATGTAAGAGAGAGGGGGGGATACACAAATGTATAGGGTCTCTCTTTATACATGGTGTAACAGGAGATAATTGGTTGACAAGAAAGGGATTAAGGAAGAAACGAAGAGAAGAATGGTAAGGTGAGGTTAATGACAGGTAGTTGCCGAGGATGCTGAAACAAGGCCGACAGCAGGCTCCAGTGCGAAGCAGTGCTCATATTAGTCAGAGGATTACACGATATATGACAGAGGAGCAGTAATTAAGATATGAGATAAGTGTAAGGTAACGGAGTTCTACTGATATAGTGAGCAATATATCGCCACCAGCCGGGCAAGGAGCTGTTACGCCTTCATGCTACCAATGGTGCGTGCACACACACTCGTGCCAAACTACTGTGTAGTGTATTTGTATAAGGCCGTATAGTGCTAATGTGTAGGTGTGTTTGAACGGCCGGGAAATGGGAAAACAGAACAGTACACTCTTTCACCTCCGTTTGTATACAAGGGTCGGAGGAAGGGGAAAAACAACATGGGTATCTTAGCAACGGCACCACAGCTCCGCGGCTCCTAGACTAGCCCGCACCACTTCCCTCATTCCCCTTCGCTGCTGCATTTAACCAACACAAGCCTCCTGAAATTCTGCTTACACAGAACTTCTTATATTCTTCAACGATTCCTTTTTTTCTATCTAAAGGAACTTCCCCCAGCTAACATTACTATTACAATCACTTCCTGCTGTGTACTTCAATATTTCCTGAAATCTATTCACATACAAACAGGCTATAAGGAACAAACATACACCAAAATTTCAAGCTTTTCTGGCACAAAAAAAATCAAAATTTTGACAACCGCAAAAAAAACCACTGCCCTAACTTCTAATAATGTAATGCGCCGAAGCACCACCAAAGGAAATTTGTGATATTGAGATTAAATAGGCAATCGACGCGCATAAAGACATTACCAAACAAGACTTCTACACTCCACCAACATCCTGTTCTCCCCAAATAAGACCGCTGTCTCCTCGATCACCATCTCCTAACAAAATACAGTCGAACCTCTCAATAACGGGCACTGGCGTAGGAAAGCAAAGTGGCCGCTATTTGGAGGTGGTCGTTAGAAGGAGTGTAGGCGAGTTTCATAATGAAAAAATATGGGTTATTTCCAAACATCTATTTAAAATTTTTAATAGATTTAAAAACGTACATAATTGTATAATTATTTAGCTATATGATATGCATCAAATGTATCTTAATTATCCAGAAAATTTGTCAAAAAACTCGATTTGGTTTTGCAAAATCTTCCAACTCATTTATTTTCTCTTCTATAGAGTTAACCAATTTCGTTTGAGAGACATATCGGAAAAAATAATATTGTTCGTCCAAAATAATATTGAAGAATGATGGTGGTACAAGAAGTATGAGCTTATGTGTATAGGTAACTTTAAAAAAAAAAAACAAAAAAAAGAAAAACTTGAGCGGGGATAATTATTTTTATGACCGCGTCAAACAATTGTCGTTGGTGGGAGGTGAAACATACAATCCGTTCCCTAAAATCAATGTCCGCGGTCGCTATATAGAGTGTCCGTTAGACGGAGGTTCTTTTATATAGTAAGTGTATAGGGGTAAAACGGGGAAATCCAAAAACTGCCCGTAAATGGAGGTGGCCGCTAGTGAGAGTGTCCTTTATGGGAGGCTCGACTGTACAATGTCTTTCATGCACCTACAGTCTCCTGTAAGGTCTCCCCAGAATTCTTTGATTATAAAGGGTACCTCTAATTTAAAGAAGTCTGTTTCCAGAACAATTCTTTGATGTGTGACCATAAGACCTAAGTCTTCCGTTCAGCGTAAGTGCTTCATGGTGTCTTTCAAAAAACAAAAGCTTTACATCTTCTATTGACAGTATCTACTAAAGAGGCCTTAATGTTATTCCAAGTGAAAACAATTTTAAGCAAACCCATCTCAATAGCAGAGAGGGCTTTAGACAATTCCCAACACTGCTAATCAAGTTTACTACCCTCATGATCAAAATGACCTTCACACTCCTTAGGTCTAGCCTGCTTTTAAATTATTTCCCTAAAAGTAATAAGCACTTCTCTTTTTTTTTACTTTCACTTTCTATACTAATGAAAAGGAAGTATTGAATTTTGTGCAGAATTTGCGTTTTCGAGTTATCAGCAGAAATTTCCATCTTGAGGTCCCATAAATCTAAAAAAAGGATTCTGGCGAAAAGCATCTCCAGTATGAAGTGACTAAGAATGTATGTTTGGGAACACTCAGGTTCAAAAACGAACCCAGGGAAAGCTGAAACATTACATTTTGTTATACTTCATGAAATTCGACAGGAATTTAGAGGCTATCCAAATAGAAATAGCCTTTTACTGAAGGGATTTTTTACTTTTTATTTTCTCCGAAATGAAATCTTTGATTTTCTTAAAACCTGACATTCTCGTTGAACACTAGTATTCTGAAAAAAAAAATCGTTAAAGGGCCCTTCTGAGCAAGTAGGATAAGAGATTACGTCTACAATGTCATTTCTGCACCGCTAAGTCCTACTACTTCTTCTATTGAGCAAGATCGAAGTGTTGCTAAGGAAATTCCCCAACCGAAAGTAGAGCTTTACTTAATGGATTTTATGTAAATAACTTCCATGATTTACTCTAGACTTTGTAAATAGATTTATATATTATTTATTTTACTAGGAAAATTATTTTTAAGGCACTTTAAGGGATGATTGGAGGCACGTTTTGCTCTAAAGTATCATTTCAAAACTGAAGGTATGTAAAAACGTTATTACTTTCAAAAAATTGTTTGAAGAAAATATATTAGAAACAGATGAATTACAGTTAGTACGAGGGTCGTTTGAAAAGTCCGTGCAAAGTCAGAGAGATAGCACTACTGGCGCGTATCGAGGTTATGTTTAGTTAGTAGCATCTCTTGGAAGAACACACACCAAGTTTCAGCCAGATCGGTCTATTTCTTTGTGTTTGGCATTCGTTTGAATCGAGGAAGTCGAGTGATTTTCAAAAAATGGACGAAAAAGAATTTCGTGTGTTGATGAAATACTTTATGAAAGGCAAAACGTCTCAGGAGACTAAAGAGAAGCTTGATAAACATTATGGTGACTCTGCACCTTCGATTAGAACAGTTTATAAGTGGTTTCAAAATTTTCGGAGTGGACATATGGGCACAAGTGACGCTGAACATTCTGGACGCCCTGTTGAGGTTACTATTCCAGAAATCATTGATAAAATCCATGTTATGGTGATGGATGACAGAAGAGTGAAGGTGGGTGAGATTGCTAGTGCTGTGGGCATCTCGAATGAACGGGTACATAATATTTCGCATCAACATTTGGACATGACAAAGCTATCCGCAAGATGGGTGCCGCGATTGCTCACGCTTGACCAAAAACGAAATCGTGTGAAGTGTTGCAAGGACGGTTTGCAGCTGTTCCAGAAGAATCCGCAGGACTTTAAGCGTCGTTTCGTCACTGTGGATGAAACATGGATACATCACTACACTCCTGAGACCAAAGAACAATCTAAACAATGGGTTACCAAGGGGGAATCTGCGCCAAAAAAGGCGGAGACCGTTCCTTCGGCCGGAAAGATTATGGCGACTGTCTTTGGGGATTCGCAAGGAATAATACTCATCGACTATCTAGAAAAGGGTAAAACTATTACAGGTGCATATTATTCATCGTTATTGGACTGTTTGAAAACCGAGCTGCAAGAAATACACCCACGATTGGCCCACAAAAAAGTCCTTTTCCATCACGACAACGCACCAGCTCACACCTCAGCAGTTGTGGTCGCAAAATTAATGGAAATAGGGTTCCAACTCGTTTCACATCCCCCCTATTCTCCAGACTTGGCTCCCTCGGACTACCATTTCTTCCCCAATATGAAGAAATGGCTGGCGGGAAAAAGATTTTATTCAAACGAGGAGGTGATTGCAGAAACGAATGGCTATTTTTCAGACTTGGACAAATCCTATTATTCGGAAGGGATCAACAAACTAGAGCAGCGTTGGACGAAGTGTATAAGCCTAAAAGGAGACTATGTTGAAAAATAAAAAAGGTTTACCCCAAAAAATTAAGTAGTTTTTATTTTTGCACGGACTTTTCAAACGACCCTCGTAAGTTAGTTGTGACTGTCAATGGCAGATTTTGTGATTTTAAGATTAGCCTTATATAAGTGTAAAAAAAGTTAATAGTTGCAAAAAACTTTATATTCATAATTATTTTTATGTGATCTTGAGTGCATTACTAAATTATATACATTATTCATAATGAATAATATTAAGGTATAAAACTTGTATAATTTGTGTCAGAAAGTACTTTATACATTCACATAACTATCAAAACAAAATATTTAAAAAAATTAATTAGACTGACGGCTCGCTATCATCTACATATTTAAAAATAAAAATGGCACTAGTTGACTGTTTGACAAACAGGGAATGATTAAATTGGCTGCAAAATATACTAATGTAAACTAGAATTCATAAATTATTATATAATTTTGAAAAAAATGATAAATTTGTTTGGATTGTATTCAACTAGTACCTTACTGTAAAATATTTCTTTCATGAAATTATGCAATTAAATTTTGTAAGTTCATAACTCGACTACATCCATTATTGTACTTTAGTAAAAGTGTTGTTCAGAATAAAAATATGCCTACTAAGGGGAAAAATATTCTTTCGGAAAAATTGTTTTTATTTTTTAATTACAAAAAAGCGCGACAACTCGGAGGTCCCTGTGGCGCTCGGAGACTTTGTTAGTGTTTTCCCGGACTCCAGATTGTCAATACTCTTAACTGGATAGTGAAGTGTAAAAGGCTCCTAGGCAGAGAAAAGAGAAAAGTCTAAGGAGAGCCTGTATTCGAACCACGCATGTACGTGCAGGAGCCCAATGCGCTATCCACTCAGTTAATCTCTTCCCTTTTATTTATTATTATATTTACTATTGTCTGATTTTTTTTTCCCCACCAAATACATCGTGTCTCCCCTTAATAACGGCCTCTCTCACTGCAAGTCAATTCCTGCGAAAGAACCTCCAGGGAAACAAAACTTGCAACCCTCTTTTAAATCTATTTATACATCTTATCGCCACTCATTGCCACTGCCTAACATGAACACACCTTCTCCTCTCAGTAGGATATTCAATTCTTCTGTTTTTATAAATAACGCTCACGTAAAAACAAAAAGGACATTTGGAAAAGAGTTCAGCAAGCGCGACAAAATTCTCAATTTAGAGGTGTTTCAATTACAAAATGGATTAATTTTCAAGCACCTTCAGTTTGAAAAATTAAACAATTCCTATCATTCTCTCCTTCTCCGAACTGCGGACAGGGTTTACCAATCAAGATTCATGCACAGAAATTTCTTTATATAGATTCTAAATGCTTAAGTAGAGGACCATCAAACGAATTTTTTATGGTTTTAACAGAACTTCATTGCTTGGTACCCTTAGTTATATCGAGTTAAATGTACCGTTAAAGTCTAACTCTGGAAAAAAATTTGTCAACTATATAAATAATTGATCGCACTGACACATAGGGTGCAAAATATTTCACCATTTTTTTAAGGTTATTCTTATTCCAAAGTTTGAAACAATAAATTTTTGTCATACTCACCATTTACTTAATTGCCCTTACACTGCCGCTTTGACAGTAATTAACTTTAATTATACAGGCGGCGAAAGCTTGTAATGAAATGAAGTGACATTTGTGATGAATGCCTCATTTCGAAAAAAATATTCGAAAAATGTTAAAATGAAAGCAATATCTATTTAGGGACCTGAAGGAACTAGTTCCCCCTGATTGCAATTATTTCAATTCACAACTTTTCTTACAGGGTGGAATTTTTTTCCAAAAAAATAATTGAATTTTGTATAATGAGGGATTCAACAACATTCAACAACTCAACAAGAATATTTATAACTATAATGTGGCAATAAAAATTAAAAAAGGAAGCTGATACTTTAAATCTAGATTTGGGCCCCACCGGAAATCCCTTTACCAAAAGTACCACTTTACTTAATGCAGTTTTTCTTATTTTGAGATAATCTCGAAAATGATGTACTTTAAAGTTGGTACACATGTATTCATTAGAATCCTTTTTTCCGGGGAAAATACCAATAAAGTACGATTCCAAAGAAAATACCGGAAGTATTTGTTGAATAGATATTTCAGTTTTCTGAGATTTTTTTTTTTTTTTAAGGCCTCCTCCGTTTTTCGTATTTAAACAAGAAATTTTCATTTGAATAAATATTCTGAGAAAATTTATTTTGGGCATTTTGTGGTGTAAGTTAAGATGAGCCTGGAAGACAGCAACTAGAATATTAAAGTAAAAGAGACTTTAAGAAAGTATGGGAGTGTATCGCAAAAGAAAATAAACTATAAAATCTCTAAGCAGGTAACAAAATTATTTTATAAGTTCAGATTTTTGGCAGATAACTGAATACCTGATTAATTAATACCAAAGAAAAACTTCACATTGTTCTCTCCGCAAAAAATGAAAAAGAAAATTAAGCCTTTCCCAACAGAAACTTTATAACTTCCTCCTTTGCTATTCAATTTTATTTAAACAAAAGAAAAATATATTTATAAAGATTTAGTTAAGACATGAAAGTTGATTTTAACAAAAAAATAAAGAGAGATGGAGGAGTTCTGAACAAGGTAGATTAGTCGTTCCTTTAGTTTTCTTGTAAGTTCAAAAGTTCAGATTTGCACTCCATCAGTAAGTTAAAGCTCGACTGAAAGTTTTAGCAAAGTTAGGTTAGTAACTTGTGTAAGAATGGCATAAGATAAATAATTCACCTGGCTAACTGACATAATATTTAACTGAAAACATGGTAACAATTCGTAATGATTACTAGACACAGTCATCCATTAATTGATGATAAAATCGAATTCTATTCCAGTAAAACCACTATGCGTTTGAGTTTCAAAATTCTATTAAATTTTCGCTAAAATTAGACCATTTGAGATCAACTACAACTATCGTTTTCATGTATATGTTTAATAAAGTTCTGCACTTTCACTTCTCTTTTCTCAAGATTACTGCCATTCGGGCAGTCTAAACAGTTTAAGAAGAGGTACGCCACTCAGGTGGTAAAATTAATGCCTATTCACGCCAGACGGTGGAATTTGAATTCCAAAATGTGAGTTTCTATTACAAGCGGAGAGTAACAGCTGGATTAAAACGAGAGGATCCCATAACTAAAATCCGTAGGGAATCAATTTGCAAATAATGTGTGCAGAGTTAACGCTGAAGCTTCAGGTCAAATCAGATACAGGTAAATCGGCAAAAACATTTCAGGAAGGACTAAAAGTTTCCATGCGTTTTTGGAGAAAATGTGTCTTAGCGTCTAATTGTAGGTGATGGCGGTGATAAATCTACAGATATTATTTATAACACGAATTGTTAAATGGTACATACTGATACAAAATTTTGTAGAAATTAATGTTCAAGTTAGAATATAAAAAGTTTAGAAGATTCTTCGGCTGTAGACTTCCTTTTCAAATTCAACAGCCTTCGATGAAGGTCGGACGCAACCTTGCAACAGGTTACCGACTTTTGATTTAATGTAAATGATCAAAAACTGTTTAGCTTTTTACTCATAAAATCCTCTTTTGGTTACTAATTTTTGGAAAGAAGTGAGTAAAATTATAATAATTATAATAAAATGGCCTTGCTAACTTAGAGGTTAATGAAAATATTACAATAACACTAGATAATTCATTAAACTAAACGAACAATTACATAACACTGTACTACCTAAACTGTACAAATTCAACAAGCTAGCTTACCCCCCTATCAACTGTGAAATTATTAATTGTTATTTAAGAAAAAACAAAAAAAAAAAAGTGAATAATCTTACATATTCATAAAGCAATACTAGCTCTATTGTTAGTGAAGACTCGAGTTTGGAACGATGACTTATGCAAATTCACCTTATAATTATAGTCTAAAGAGAAAATAATTTTCCAAATATAAATTTGATTAATGATTTATACCAAGATAATGATCGTATAATTTTTAATAAAACAACAAATGTGACAGATTAAATAAAATAATGTTGATGCGAAAACTCACATGACATCCTCTTATAATTCAAGTGGTACAAACTTAATTAATTATTCTAACTCCGAATTTAAAAAATTTATATATTCAATTCTGCAGTGCCATTATCAAAAATGCAAAAGTGCACATTACGTAAAAACACTTAAGAGAGAACATAAATCTTCCATCCACGAAACTGTCCAAAAACAAAATTCATTTCTTGAACAATTACTTGAAGAATAAAAGTTATTGGTCTAGATATGTGTAATTTATCTTCAATTTTATCTAAACTTCCTGTGTAGAAGGGCAAAAGGAGATATAAACGTTTGAAATTAAAATGAATTTGAAAACCTCCAAAATTTAACGTTTTATATCCCATTACCTACTTTCATTAGGATACTACAATTTATACCAGTTATAGAGCTTTTCTCTTAAATTTGGTAAAAAATTCTTTGTAATCTGAATCAAACAAAACGAGATATAAACGTTTGAAATTTGCTCGAATTTGAAAACATCCAAAATTTACCCTTCTATATCTCATTAACTATCTCCTTAACAAAAACTTACAGTTTAAAACGTTAAGGGATTCACGTTGATTAACCCTTATACCATTAACTGGAGAGATTATTTTAAAGAATGGTAATATAGTTACGGTCCCAAAAGAATCCTCAAAAATAATTTTCTTGAGATGTCGTTTTGAATAAAATTGAAAGGTATTTGTATATGTAAACAGCAAAATTGAACTTCGAATACAGTACTTCCTCTTAAGAGAAGCGAGCAAAATTAAATTGCGATTACAGTATTTCTCCCTAAAAGGAGGGAAAAAAAGAAGTAAACTTCAAATTCGCACGATTGCAATACTTCCCTTTAGTAGGTGTTACAGCATCATGGCACTTTAGATTCATTTAGAAGAAGTCGCTTAAACACTTCTTCGAGCTGAATTTTATCAAAATCGGACTAAGCGTTATAGAAATAGTAGTAATAATAGTTTTAGAGAGGGCCTTATTTGGGTGGGGCAAACTCCCCTCCTGAAGGGGCACAGCGTCGAGACTACTTAAAGGAAAATCTATACAAAATTTCGATTTGAATAACATTTCATTCATGAAAATCGGCACACGCGACGAGAATTTGAAACGATTGCCATTCTTGTTCTTAATCTAACGTCTCCTCTTTAATACAACATGGCTTTAGTACTACGTAGAGGAGCCCTAACCCTTTCATCCTGCCAAATTTTATCAATATCAAGCCATGATTTAGAGAATTATTAGCAATACATTAATATTACATTTAATATTAGTTTACAGAGTAATTTAGTAATAACAGTTTTAGAGCGGCTAACTCCTCTCCCATTCGATGTACAGCGTCGAGACCCCCAAAAGGCAAATCTACATAAAATACTGAATCGAATGACACCTCATTCATGTAGATCGGTTCGCGTTGTTTACAAAAAAGGTAACAACAAGAAGAAGAACCACAAAAAAAACAAGAACATTTTTTGAAAATGCCGTTTTTGCCCATTTTCAGCAAGTTTTTTCTCGAAATCTATTAGATCTGGGTTGCTGCAAAAAAAAATTACAGTTATAAAGGAAGATTTGTCCTATATTGCAGCTACTGTTACTAAAATAAATTAATAATTACAGATCAGTTTTTATTCCATTTTAGCTGCCCCAAAGCCCAAAGAGCAGATTTTTATGTAAAGTACTTGATGAACGCAATCAGTTTCATTCAAGGAAGAAGCAGTTTTATTTACGAAACACTACGTGGTAATGGTTGATACCATTCCAACCATTTAATTAATAATTCAAAAGTATCTCTCATTTTTTTCCAGCATTTTAAGATGTAATTCAGGCACCTATTAAAATCTACTAAAAATACGCTTATTGACATAAACCAACTACATTTATATACTTTGTATATAAATAGATAAATGCTTAAAAAAAAAAAAAAATAACGTTCACAACTAAACACAGAACTAGTTAAAGTAATAGCTTTATCAAACAACTAATTTAATGCACCGACTTCAGTAATAATTAAATAAATGAGTTTTTTTTCCATTAAAACTGTGCATAACTTTTCAATACTAAAATAATGAAGATTTTATAAACACGTTTCAGTTTCGTAAGAGTTAAAAATCGTTTAACTATGTAAATATTTAAAAAAAAATGTTTTAGTAATGAATTCAAAATAAAAAATGAAATTAAAAAGCAATAAAATCGTAAAAAAGAGGTGTAGCAGGGTAATAAAAAAATCATTAAACAAAAAACACGACATTCCTGACCATAAACATAAATCTAAAGCAATTAAAACAGCTATTAAGCATTTTTTTAACCTAACTAATGAATTATAATTTGTTCAGAATAAACTGAAATTGCAACTCATTAGAACAATTTAAATATTTAATTTTTTAATTTAAAAATAATACTTCTTACCTAATTTCATGTAAAATCTGGTAATGTGAAAGTAAGTACTCACCTGTAACAGAAAAAAAGAAGATAAATTAGTATTTCAAAGAGATTAAGAGTTTCAAATGTTTGAATCATATCACACTGCCTCGTAACAATGTAAGTATACAAATAAATAAAAGGTTTGACGCAGAAAAACTCTTAAGGAAATCCTTGGTTTACTGAAGAGTTTCAATCCTGAAAATTGCTGTGAAATACTTTCAAAATTTTCTCTTACTTCCAATGTCATAGTTCTGTTTAGTTATCTACAGCTAATGTTATGAGTGGAACTTAGATCCAACAGGCAAGGTAACCATTGAGAGTGGCAACTAAATGTCCCTTCTTCAAGGTAGTGTACACTGTAGCCAAGCCTGATTGCTTTATATTAGCTGCAGCCAGAGTAAAACTTCTCCTAACGAATACCTCGGAATATCGAATTTAATTTATACCGTAGCTATAAAATGCAGGCTGTGAAGAGTAGCTAGAAAATGCCTCGCAGTAAAAGATATACTGGTAAATTTATAATTTAACGCTAAAATAAAAGTAACATTTTTTTAATTTATCGTCAGAAATGCAGGCGATTTCGGGTAATGTGTGTAGAAAGATGTGTAAATTTTCATCAAGTATCCCCTGAAGAAAGTACGAGTAGATCCTGTAGAACTAATTATTTTTTTAGTGAGTGAAGAAAGACAAAGGCTTTGTTAAAGTATCCTTAAAATGTTCGATTTCAATTAAAGCTACATAGTTCTCTCTTATAAATGTTAAGACTAAAGCTGCAGAAAAATGTATGATTAAAGTGTGCTTCATCTTACCGCCACTAGCTGAGGTAGCCAAAAAGCAGGGATCACTAGTGAGATAACTGTGTAAGTGCAGGAGGCTTCAAAAGCTTCTGGTTTTGGTATAATTCTTGAACGCTCAGGCTTTGCTTCTTGATAGAGTACGTAATTAAAAAAGACTTTTTTCATCAAAGCTGCATTTGTAGCAAAAAGAAACACTTTTTTCGAAAAACATGTTTTGGCTCCAAAACTTAGCCTTGAAGTCTAAAGGGGAGCTACGCTTCACCGTATAAATAAACGGAGAAGTGTACGAAAGAAACCTGCGAAAAAATTAAAATCTTACTCAGGAGACGTAACAACTTCATCTGTCACATTTAGTACCATGTAACCCCGACCTAGCATCCTGTTTAACACCTTCAACTCCTCTCACCTTCGTCCAGTCCATTCCTAATCTTACTGCGGGAGAAAAGAAGAAGGCAAATTCCATGTTTGGTAAGGAATCAAAGCAACGACATACACCTGCTGAGCAAAATGACTTGACAATAAAGATTAAGCAAAAGTTATAAGATAATGTAATAATTTTCCTTATTTCTGAAAGACTTGTTAGTATTCCATGTTTTTAAAACCATAAATGTGAATAATTTAAAATGTTTCCGTAAAATGTTAAAATCGCAGTTAACTGGAAACTAAAGGATAATTACATGAAAAAAATAACAGAATTTGTTTTGATGTTAATATTATTAAAATATCAATTTATTCTCAATTTAGTGGCAGGAATATAGAATAAAGTTTATTCTTTCTGAATAAATTTACTATTTAAAAGGAGTTTGTATAAGTTGAAAATGTGGAGATTGCATATACGAGAGATAAGTTCTAATTAGAAACGAACTTTAGAACCGTAAGTCGTCCTGTATCCCATGCATGTTAGTAAATTTGCAGAAGGTACACGCTAAAAATAGGGGGAAAAAATATAAGATGGTGAAGACATGTAATTAAAGAAAAAGAAATATAAAGGACTTAGTAGAAGGTGTCCAGACTGAACAAAACCAAATATGGACGCAGAAGTTTTCTTGGCTGTACGGATAGCTCATCATGTTCATGGTCTGCTGTTGCCCTAAAGTGACTCTGCGAGACGCACGGGGTAGACTGAACAGAATCTACCCTCAATGTTACTTCCAAATTTTTGTACCAACAGATGAGCTGCTTATATTTTTATATTAATTTCATACTCAAGTATCAGCAAGAATTATACTCAAGAGAAATTATAAAATATGAGTGCTTTGACGCCGATCAAACAGAGAAATAGTAAGCAGAAAAAAGATACATACATAAATGAACGTTTAGACCCGTTCCTGAGGTAATAATTTGAAGACTACGGTGATCAGGAGTTTCGGATGCGGTCTTTAGGAGCCTTAGCTGTAAACCCAAAACTAACTGTCAGTTTCAATTGGGAGTTAAGAATTGGTCCCGAAGTACTTACAGATTTTTTGCTATTTAGACTTCGCGGAAAAAATTCTACAGCACATTTATGGGACTTCATGAATTCGCCATAAATTTCTTTTAATACTACTTTGAGTTACATGTGGTTGTTTGGTACGCTGTGTTCTAACCAAGTTATTCAACATCCCTTTCATTGTCAAGTTTCTTATAAAGAACCTCCTCTTTCTAGAACATTACTTAAGTGACGGAATTTTTGAGGAACAAAGCTGAGCTTGCTTATTAATACTGCATCAGTAAGCTCCTGTCCACTTGACGTCACCAGAGTGGGTGTAATTAAGAGTTTATTGCTTTTTCTTGGGTCACAGGTTGCATTGGAGTTTTGAAATTGGGTTTTACCCATAAAGAAATAATTTTTAGATATTTCTATTGCCTGATAACGAGCCGAAGTAGTATTAATTTTCACTTATGATGGTTTAACCTGATAGAAAGATTAAGTTCATTGCTTGACTTTAGACCAAGTACTAGCACAAAACAAGATTGTCTTCACGGTTTTATAAAAAATCAAAGCAAAATTCCCACAGTTTGATTAAGAGCGTGCGCAGCAAAGCTATTGGTGATCAGTAGTAAATTCAAATGTAAATCGTTAAACAAGTCCAGTACAATGTACAACTTATTGGTGCACAATGCCTCTGCATTCACTCGGCCAGTGCACCCCACACTTGTATATATTAGCATAATACAAATAATTCCTTCTTTTCCACCTCATTCCCCTATGTGGCAATGAAAGAACGGCGAGGGTCCGTAATGTACCCCTCCGACAAACAAGCCACTAGCCATCCTGAAGCACTTGACAATCCCGCTTGTGTATTGCATTATAAATATACACACTCACAATTTGAATATTAGTGAGTGTATATAGAATCCTCTACAATCTAACACTCGATACACTCGTTTTTGCCATTTCAAAATTCATATTAATGTACTAAATAGTCAGACGGTAATATGTATTTCATACAGTGACAAACCCCTGTAAAAACGAGTCACTTCTTCTCCTGGCATATTAAATACCTAATACATTCATGACTCGCTGTTAATTCTATTCTTTCCCCTCCATTCCTGATAGCCTGCCTCCTCCTGAAATTGGTAAAATCACAGGAAACCGCCTTATTCTTATTCTCAAGTCTCGAGAATTAATTCTCATTTAAACTCCATGGCATTCTAGTACAGTGACTTCGCCGGTGATACTGCTCTTCTCTCTTTCCATGCAAAAAGCCTATCTCTGCGACTAGACACAATCTTTACTTAAATCTTGCTTCAAATAAAAGATAAAGATGGGCGAACAGAGATACATTCAAAACACTATCTTTCCTAGTGTTAAATTAAGTAACACGCTGCTTTCTACTTCGACTACCTTAGTTCAAGAAGAAGAAGAAGAAGAACTAACTTGGAAGGCTCAAAAATATTGAAGAATATGATAACTAACAGACGATTTCGTTCGCTATCAAGACTACAGAATAAACGTACTTTAAAATACCAATTGTAGTGTACGGACCCATGAACCAGAATTATGAGGTTCAGCTAAATGTTCTAATCTTTACTAAATCCAATTCTAACAATCCAAACTCTTTATTATGTCTCTAACAAAACCCTAGGCCTGATCTATCATTCCGTTTTTATATCCCTTTGATCTTCAAAATTCCGCTATCAATGATTCCACAACATCTTATGACAATCCTTCGGTCCAACAGTTAATATCAACTCAATACTCCATTCTGGCGACTGTGGCGCCAGTGACTGCATGATCTGATCTAATCCAATGCTGTGAACTGATTGATACCACTAAGTACTCTACCTTCAACATTCATTATGTCCCTTATTCTATAATAGTATTTGCTTCTTGTTATTTTACACTTGCCAAAAAAGGAGTAGATGGTAAACAAAAACAAATGAAATTAAAATCCAATACTTAATAGTACTACTCCAAGGAATATTACACTGCTGAACGTTTTTAGACACTAAACTGTCTTCTGTGAATACCAAATATCTGCATGAAACTGCAGGTCAGCACAAGTAACAGTTCGTTTAAAATGAAAACATTAAATAAAGGAAACGCTCTAACTGGGAAGGACGATTAGTAGAGCTATCTGTCAGTCACACAATTCATCTGGATATTTATTACAGGTAGAAAAGAAATAACAGAAAGGAGTATTATGAAACGATCGTCTTATCTAGGAATACCTTTTCAATATTCCATAAATTATTATATAATATAGATTTACAAAGTAGCAGCACTTCCTTTTATAGGTAAGAGGTTTATTTCTTTGGATGCTGTATGTAGTCCTTCCTTTGGCTTTCAGAAACCGATCATAAACGAGTATATCATCATCACATGACCACTCCTTTCTGGGTAACCGATACAGAAGTTGTGTTGTTTTGGTGAGCTGGAATTTGCTATATTTTCTGAAATTTAACAATCAATAGCACACTCAACATACCTCTTCGGGATTTTTATGAATCGTGTACATGTGTTTTTTAAACGGGTCTTCATGATTAAATACAATACCTACATCAATCCTAGCATCAATTAGCAGAGAATCTAGCTGATAAAGGCTTCATAAAAGAATCAATGCGACCAAATGCTAAACTACCCAAGAAATCCAGCCGTAGCATTTAGAACCAGTTGGTTTAAGGTGGAATATAGTAAATGTTTGATAATTTCTGCCCGAAATCGAGCCCGAAAATTAGCAAGTGAGGTCCCTTAGGGTTATCATCGGAACCCCTTACAATCCACAACTATAGGCGATGAAGCTTTAAGGTGGGAATGAACTAGCATCTTATCGCAAAGCTAAAATACAGGATTGCTAATTTCAGTAAAGAAGCATTATACTTCCCTAAGCCCAAGACGCTTAAAGCTCTTTTACTTCAAGAGTGGTAGACAAAATATGGTTTGCTCGTATGTGCAACGATAGATCGGATTTTCCGTTAAATGCCTCCCGTAAATCTCCAATTGTTATGGCCCCTAAAGATAACAGCAGAACAGGAGATGACAGTAAGAGGCCAAAACTCTGTCTTCAACCCGTCGGTGGCCTTCTTCAAAATAACACTAGAGCATAATTGCTTGAACAGCCGCTGCATTGCAATTGCGGACTCTCCGCTTTGTATGGACCAATCCAAATTCATGCAAAAACTTATCAATGCCGTCCGGCAATCCGAAGTTCGTCAATGACAAAGCGATTAGCACCAAGGGCACCAGCATCAAAAATTAACTAACTACCAACTATTTAATTATTATTCTATCCGATAATTAGCCAATTTTTAAAAATAATTTTTCCTCAGACTTTTTTAACGGGCAATTAAAAAAAAATTGTTAACTTTTTATTAAATGACCGCATTGCACTTGAAAATCTACACGGAATTGCAAGATCTAGCGCTAATGTATCCGAAACGACACAGGAGAGGAGCCCGCGGCGGGATATGTGCCGCGGCTACAGCTAACTGATAACAAAATTAAAGTTTTTTAAACAAAACCCTCAGTAAAAGAAAATTGTAACATAAAAAATGTAACAAAAGTAAAGAAATGAAGTAGAATTACAAGGCTAAAAATAATAATAAAGCAAGGAGACTGAAAAGCGAAAGATAAAGATTACAGAGGGATTGTGCTAAGTTGATTAAGAGATAAACAAAGAGAGGCTATGTCATCTACCCGGGAACATGCCTTAGAATTTGGAACTACATTCCTCGCCGGCCCCACAAACTACTCTACCCACTTTGATATTAATCCTAACAATATCTAGTCCGAAGGAAAATGGTTAACATTATCAAATAGTACTATCTATGTAGTGCCGTAGTTTTTGGTTTTTTATTTTTTTTAATAGTCCATTGTTAGGCTGTGCGTGTGACTTTGTAGGCGAACAACATCATCATCATCATCACCATCCTTCCTTTCTCTCAGTTTGTATAATTATTCACCGCTTTCAATACAGCCAACTATTAGTACTGTTCGCTGGTGGTCGGGCGCTTCAACTCCTCCATATCGCCATCTTTGCGCATGTTCTCACATGATGTTTTCTGTGTCCGATTCATAATATATTCCTTTATACCATCAAAACACTGACTTTTAGCTGGCTGATAAAAGAAGTACAAGTAAGTACAACACAATGTCCATAAATCAACACAATGTACTAACGAGTCACTAAATGCTTTTTGCTGTCTTTCCACTTTTATTTTACATATGAGGCCTTCATAGAATGTTTGTACAACTAACAAGGGGCTGAATTTCTAATACAAAAGGAACATTTCACTTTTTTTGGTGTGTGTATAATTTCAGCAGTTTCACAAGATTAAGGTTGAACTGTTGAGGTACAGTTTGAGGATTTTTATGGCACATTCAAGTTGTAGTGGTAACAATGAGACAGGACGGCACCTCCAATTGAGCACGAAGATCTCGCTGAAGATTCTGACGAGTACATCCAGAAGAAAGAGAACATCTTAATGAGGATACAAAGAAGGGCAAGCCGCCCCAGACAGGCCACATCTGATCTTTGTGCTCAAAGATCTCACAATAAATTATTCACAAATTGCCCTAAATTAATTTTTAAGTTTCAACCTTATTAGAATTTTCACTTTAATTACGTTAATTAAAAAATATATATATTAGAAATTTTAATATTCATTCCTCTAATAATAAAACCATTTGTGGCCATAAATCAACCTTTGACTAGGTCATGTTTGTAGCTTATATTATCTTGCTTAGGATATAGCAGTGGTTGCAGTTCGTTTTACAGTTGCTATTTTCTTTGGAATTACACCGGCAGCTTTATTAATCTAGTTAATACTGGCCAAAACCATGAGTTTATAAGAAAGACTCTGAAGCCAATGTGAGCGAAAAACCTGCGGTAACTTAATGAATTTGAATCGATATTTATTGCTAATCAAATCTGACAATTAATTAATACACAAATTATAGTTATAGTATTTCTTCTGCAATTTAAGGCACTTTCAACTTATGAGATTATTGACGCCAGAAGGAAAGGGTTCTCTCGTTAACAGACCACTCTGTACATCACCCCAAGAAAAAAATCCAAGGGCGGTCAGCTGGATTCAAACCGGACATCTTCACGGTGCTATTCGGCACACTAAACAATGGGGCTATTTTATTTCTCTGAACTCTCTTTCAAGTATTTAGAATATGAGAACCTAATTAAAACTAAATCTCTTTAAAGTAATTAACAATTTACAAGCGAGTGTATTGTGATTTGAAAGTAATAAAAACTGAAACATGAGCATCATGGACATGCGCAGTAGGACTTCTAATTGTTATGATTATAAAAGAGAATGCAGGATATATGATACCATTACAATGTAATTCCGCATCGGTTAAATTGATGTTCATATATTTCAAAATATTTGCTGTAATTTGAGTTATTTTTATGAGACCTTCGAGAGGTTAAAACAAATATATTTATAAATATACTGTATACAAACATTATTATTCTTTTTCTGCAACCATGTAGGAATGTTCTCATTACTCAATTAAAATCAGCTGGGTAATGCCCAACTTCCCTCACTAGTGGGGAAAAATTCCCATTAGTGTCACTTTCCTCACTAGTGAGTGAAAAAACTTTATTATGCTTCCTTGATATAAGAAGTTTTGTTATTAAATATTTTCTGTAAAACGTTAATAAGCTTATTTAAATTTATTTTATCTAAATAATTAAAAAACGAATATTAAAAAATAAAATAAAAATTGAAAGGAATATAGAAATAAAAAAAATATTTTAATAAATAATTAGATATTTTTAATTATAACAGCTAAAAAGATTATAGTGTTACCTTATAGAAATTTAAAATTGATTCTAGTGATTCCTGTTTAGTTTATTTTTTAGTTAATAACCCTAATGGTTGCAGAAAAAATATAATATTTAACTCTAGTGTAAAGTATTTTCCTCACACTCGGCAATTTGCCCTTGCACTCGCCTCGCTTCGCTCGCTCGAGCGTGCAAACCCTGCCTTGTGTTAGGAAAAGTACTACTTTCCGCACTTGTTAAATAAATAACTATTACTAGCCTGAAGTAAAATTTGTCCTTTATCACCTTAGGATCCAATAGTTGTTCTTCATTGTACAAAATTTGGTATCCCTCATACTGCACAACTAATTCTAAAACTTCCAATTGACGGCAATCATCCAACTTCGACAATTTTTTTCTCTTTTTCTATAAAAGATAAAATTCCCAAATTTTCTTTAAATTATAAGAAAAATCCTCGTTTATAAGCGCAAATTTTCGCAACAATCCAAATTCAATAGATTTCGAAAAATAAAGTTGCTGAACATTTAGAAAAAAAAAAACAGCATTTTCAGAAAATCTTGTTGTTTTTCTGGTTACCTTTTTTGTAAACAACTTTGCGCCTAAACGCGTGGATCGATTTTCATGAATGAGATGTCATTCGATTCGGAATTTCATGTTGATGGGCCTTTTTGAGGTCTCCAAATTGTAAATGCGATTGGGAAGGAGTTAGCCCCATGTATGTAAGGCTTATCTCAAACTGTTATTACTAATTACTCTGTAAAGCTATGCCCGATTTTTTTATGAAATTTGGCAGAAAGATATTTAATAAGGGTTAAACAGAGATTCCATTTTGGAAGAATATCGGTTAACCGGAGTTATAGTTGATGTGTTTTCTGTTTCACAGGAATATCTGTTTGCTTAGAAACAAAAAAAAAGCTGATGTAACGAAAAGAACAATAGAGTGCTTCAAAACTATAAAAATATTGTTACATTAAATTAAATATTGGAAAATCAGCCATAAATTGTTAATTGAACATTTAGGGTGAAGGGACCAGTAATTGACTGCTTAAGAAAAAATTCGAGTTTAAGATAGAATAACTTCCGTTATTTTGGCTCCAGGTGTAGGTTATAAAATTGTACCGCTCCAGTAGGATGTATTTTATTTTATTAATATTTTAAAAGCAGTAAATTCGATCTTTATGTCAACCAAAAATGATTTTTTTTGAAAGTATGTCAATGACCCAGTAATTGACATACCGAATTTTCGGTGGAACCAGTGTTTGACATGGGGTGGGACCAGTAATTGACATACAAATACATTCATGAAACGACATAAGGTATGCATTCAAAATCACTTTTAAATCTAAATAAATCACTTAAATCTCCTAAATCACTTTTTCAATTGGATTTATAACAAAAATTAGTCTTGTTCATAATTAATTACAATCAGTTTTTAAATAGGCAAACCTAAATAATCTAATATTTTTTCAACCTTACCCTTTTTTATGCAGCTTTTGACGATCAACCCTTACACAACTGTCCTATCGGTAACATCACAAACATCACAAAGTCACCAACTCTCCACGTATGTTTGATTTCGCACCTGGTACTTCTCTTGAGGGAGCTTCATTTTCCCTCTGGCCGTTTTCTTTGATGGAATTCTATGGTTTAGCCATTTCCTCCCTTTCTTCTTTGCCATGTGGCTAGGACCCAAAACTGAGGGAGAATGAGAGATTTTCCAACTCCGTTACGTGGGCGTCGTTTTTATTAGGCACGTAGGCCTCGGAAGCTGTTCGGCGATCACGACTATTCCAGTTTGTTGTTCATACATTGTTCTCTACAGAATAATCATTCTGCATGCCCTCTTGAAATAAGGCGTACATTTGCAAATTCATTAATTTAAACATATTTTGTTGGAAGTTTTACTATTTATTTTATGTTGCCGATATTTTTTATCAATGATTTTATTTTACAATGTATTGAATTTTTAATTATAATAAAATTTGCCAACCTATCTTATCATTTTCCCAGGAAGTCAATCACTGGTCTCAAACAAAAAAGCTGTAGGACTAGTAATTGACATACATGTCAATTACTGGGCAGATTGCCGTTTCAAGGACCAGTGATTGACAGCCCCATTTTAATCCTCAATGCTTCTTATAATTAAAAAAAAAAACTACATAAATGAAATCTACAAGTAATACTAATTATAACAGAAAATTGATAACCACACGAATATATGAACAAATAAACGAAAAATAAGAAAAAAAAATTATTTTCTTATCAATCCTCCTTAGCAACGGCTTGTTTTTCCCTTGATTTTGAACTTTTAACACAAATAACCTTCCACTGATACCAAGGAACCTTCCAATAATTAATATTTTTCTGGAACTGCTGCCCAAAGGCTTCTCAATAACGAAATTGAAAGAATCACCACTAAAAACGGCTCATATCCCTTATAATACCAGTTTATTTCTGGTATGTCAATTACTGGTGCCCAGTCAATTACTGGTCCCTTCACCCTAGTATATTGGAATACTAAAGGAAAAAAATTATAATTGAACCATCAGATTAAATGTAATACATAACAAAAAATTAAACATAAACAGACGGATTCACTGTGACTTGTCTGTCAAAACGTCTGTACTTTAATAAAATAAAGAAATTTGGGAAAAAATAAAGGGTATTAATATTCAAATTTATGATGAAAATCCTAATCTGTAAACACGAAAACTGAAAAGCAGAAGCTCAGATTCCAGAATCTTCGGAAACTAACAACCAAATATTTTCCAAATTAATAGGTGATTATGCCAGAGTTATAACTAAAATAACTATAACTTAAAAAACTGTTTCATTATTACAAAGTAATGGCGAACTTTACTAAGGGGGAAAAGTAATACCATTTGCACTTGATAGGATGTTAGAGATTAAAATCTAATTTACTTAATGCAAAAGAAGATGAAGAAATGAAAAATAAAAACAAAAGAATTGAAAAAAAATCTAGAAATTGTACTTGGAAAATAAAAAATAAACCTAATCTTTGGCGCTTTACTCTCGCCATAATAGAATAGTATTAAACTGTACGCGAGTAAATGTCACGATATATCCATATGCCAAGGTTGCATTAATCATGCATTAGTTCCGCGGTCCACGGCTAGATAGATTGACGTGAACACATATTCTCCGTAACAACAGATCGAGATCCCGCGGGAGGGGAGACCCCTGAGAGGAGGTTTGCCAGCCAGTTTGAAGAACCGCTCCACCCGATAAATCTATTGTTTTATCACTTCCAGAAAATAAGAAGTTAAAGACTAAATTTGTATTGGCTAAATTATGCATTTGTGGAAAGGAAAAGAGTACCTAAAAGTAGGCCGTTTCAACCACTGAGATGGTAGCATTCAATAATAGATAAAACTATATTTAATTTCATTTTTTATTAAAAAGAAAATATATTGAGAGCATTTATACGATCTTCTCACCTAACAAATTCTATCCCTCTTTCAAATTTAGTATTTTGACACCAATTTCAGTTAGCTTCTTTTTCAATTCACTGAGAGCAACGTTAAGAACATCAATTATCAAAGCGATTCGAACGAACTGAGTTAGTGGTCTACGAATGTTAAAAATTATTTTGGAGATACACACTTAATTCTAACGATTTTAACAACTTATTAAATTGTCATAAATATTACGCAGGTGGTATTACTGTAAAAGACAGTGAAATAACACGTTAGAGAGACGCATAAAATGAATTTCCCATTAAAAATTAAAAAATTAAGTAAGCCTCCTATACTATGTTACTATACTAAATTTAAAGAAATCAGCTGGAGTGGTTTACAAGAAAATCGTGGAAAACTGATTTTTTAAGAAATCAGGAAATTAACATTTCCCAGGCTCAGCAATTTCTGCAAGTTTGGAATTTTAAACAACTGGTGTCAATTTTGTCAATATTAAGGGATATTGATTTACTATATGGTGCATCTATACTTTCTATACCACGCCTACTAGAGCTATTATAAGAATTTCTCTGAAAAAGAGCTTCAGATAAAAGTTGAAGCGTTACAGGTGTAAAGTAAATGAAGCCGCTCACGAGTATAATTTGTAATTGTGCGCTTCCGTTTAGGAGTTTTGATTGTAAACTTCCTGCCTTGGCCCAAGGAGAGCCTGAAATTGAATATAAATTCTGAAAATTGTGGTTTTCGTTTTTGCGTTAATGTCTTCACATACACCTGCATACACGCAATCAGCGAGTTAACATTCTTTCGACTTAGATGACTTCAAAGGGATATTTCCAGTAAAGTAACAGTATCGAAAATTTCGCTAACTCCTTTATACGGCTATTTCTTAAACAGATTCATGAAAATAGTTAAGTTACTACTTCTCCATATATTTTGGAACGTAGACGATCAAATTGGTGCCCGTTTTGCTTTTATTTCTGCGATTAATCCTGTAAACTACATGTTTCAACCAGTTTTCAGGGATTTATTTAGTTATTATTACATCGTGATTTAAGGCATCTCAACATCTTGAAGTCAATGGCATTCAAAGCTTTTTTTCAGTCCACTGACGGCCTTTGGCAATATCACTGGATTCGAACCCAGGATCTCGGCGTGGGCACACTAACCATTGTGTTAATCCCTTCTCTTTTATTTATTTTGTTACAATTGAAGTTAGTGGACTGAATGGAAAGTAGATGACTCAATAGAGGTTAGGGATCTAAGTGGAAGTTGGAGGACTAAAAGGAAGTTGTAGGACTAAATGGGAGTTAGAGGACTAAATGGAAGTTAGAGGACCAAGTGGAAAGTTAGATGTCTAAATGGAAGTTAGAGGACGAAAAATATACTTAATTTAGTGAAACAAAAAAAATTCTCATATTCAAAGATAACTGCATTTTTTTTGAAGAAAGATGCTGCCGTGTGCGATAGCAAACAAATTACATGAGTCAAGAATGTTTATCCACTATTTTACTGTAGTCGAATATAACATTCACAAAATATACATGTAACTATTTCTGGTTAACTTTAGCAACATTTATATTTCTGACTTAGCACAACAACCTTGAATAAAACTTCTCTTACGTCAATAATGGTTTACACCACAATTTCCCAGATCTTAAATAATTAAAAAAATGAAGGTTAAATCTTGCACGGAATTTCATCAGTTTTGAAACAAGGCTCAATGTTTTAATAAATTAAAATGTACTGAAATTTTTTTTTGATGAACAGAAAACGCGACGCTGAAATTATTACTAATAACTGGCTTCCTCGAGGGAAGCTTCAAGTCAAAGCCTTCAAACATAATTGTTACGAAATAATGTTACCACTAAAATTTACAGACCTCTAAGGTTAAGGGAGGAGAGGAGAATTGGCAAACATACTCGTCCACTTTGACCAAATAATTTTTATCGTCTTACTTTAGCAGAAAATCATGAGGACAAACTGGCGAACATTTACTGAGCTCCTTCAATATTAGAGCAAAATAATAAAATAAAATTAGAGCAGGGAAACACACAAATACCTCCACAACGCTAAGAACATCTTTTTTTTTAACAAAAATTTTTCTGAAAGCGCAAAAGTTTGAAAGTTGACAGTTCACGTCGCCCCCCTTTAACCAGAAGTAATAGAAACTTGTAAAACAAAAAATGAATCAATAAAGTGAAACTGGGAAAATGTAAAATGTAAATGCAGATAACTAACTGTAAAAAACAAGAACATAAATGTAAAATATATATAAAAATAAATGCTAAATAAAACAAGAAATGTGTGAAATAAATAAGAAACGAGGAAGAAAGAAGTATTATTGTAAAATGGGAAAGGCTATAAAATAAAATGGGATTGTGCGATGCATTGAAGTGGCTGTGTGCGGGCTCGTTGAAAAGGTATTAATACCACTCTACCAAACATTTATTGACGAATAGCTCCTTCTAACTCCACTGGTACAGATGTCAGAAAGAAGGGCTACATCAAATTTATAGGATTCTACTAAACCGTCCAGCCGCAATTTCGATACTTAACATCTCATTTTTCTTTACTTACTTACAACTCTACAGATTTATATTTCATTTCTCTCTTTTCTTCTCTTTTCTATAAAGTGGATGTAAAAGAATAAAAACTGCGAATGTTTCATTTTGAACAAGTAAGCAAATGAAAGGTAAATTGAAACAACACTAGCTCCTCATTATTTATGTTCCAAAAGATCGCTTCTCAACATTAAAAACTCCAAAGCAAAATATCGGATTCTCTGTAAACATTCGTATTTGATTCTACTTTCAAACTGACATTTTAGACAAAAAGAACGAACTTGCCCGGCGGATACTGATATACGAAGCGACAATTTAATTTCAAATATCTCCCTAAAATGCAATATTAGAGAAATATTGGGGTCCAATCTCATGTGAGATTGATGAAAAATAAAATTCATGGTCGCATTTTTGTTTAAACTGGCTAAGTACAGCTTTTTTACTGCTTAAGACCACGCTGAGAAGTTGATTATATATTACTAAAAGCGGACTTTTATAAACAGAATCGTTGGCTAGGAAAAGAAAAATGACTGAAAAAAAGAAAGAAAATTCAAAATGGGTCACAAAAAATAAATAACAAATTTCTGGCTATGAAATTCAAAAATGGCAGTACATGTAGGTGAAAAACTGCGCGATACCAGCCTGATTTTTCTTACAGCTATTTACGTGATGCAATTTTCTTGAAAACCTTCCTTTTTATAGGAAAAATCGGCAACAAGCCCAAAATTTCATTCAATAAAGTGGAGTAGCCGTTCTACCAATTTCTTCAAATTCTAAATCTTACCAACAGATTTGACACCCAGAAGATGCTCCTAGTGACATGTTGTCATGAAGAAGTGAACGCGTTACGCGGGGACAGTAGCATTTCCTAAGAAGGGTAGGGCAGGCAATTATTGCAGACCCTACGATAAAGGTTTGAAAGTAATGACCCATGTCAGGCTGTGTGCAGTTAGATCTGGTGAAGAAGGTGATTTATACGAAATGCATTCCCTTTCTCGCTGAGAAGAGCTCGATGAACGACTGTTGGCCGTTACAGTTTGTGGATTGGAAGAAAAAAACGACCATCTCCAGGAAGATTGCCACTTCTTCAAGGAGTCTCCAGGGGTATTGCTGAGTCCGAATGACTCTATAGATATACTTCACCACCATATTTACGGTACTTAGTTGTTTCCTACAGAATAATTTTATACGCATTCCCTGACTATCGCTCAATTCACAAGACTTAAACTAACTTACAAATTATCTGCTCCAATATTTACATTGAATTCCCATCAAGTTATTTAAATTTATTTACCCACATTATAAAGTTAATAAAACAATATATTGAAACGATGCAAATAATCTACTGCATAGTACAACTTGTTTGTATGCGCGTAATGACTGTACAAAGTTTACAGAAAATTCTCGCAGCCACTTTCGAGATGATCTCAAAAAGAGAACAATCCATGGAGTGAGGACTTACTTCAGATTGAGGAGTTTTCTTCGATTTCACAATTTTAATAATAAATATAACCTTCTCAATGCACAAGAGATAAAATCGTACACTACACAGAAATAAAACTTTATCCACCTACTAGAAGTAAAATTTTCTAAGAAAAAATTTAAAAATGGTGCATCGGAGAAAAGGCTAACTCTCTCAAAAGTGCCCTTAAATGAATTTTGAGGAAAAAAGTGTTTGAAATAGAAGTTTTAGATCGTCTCAATGCAAGTTTCAAGAAAATTGTAGGTGTGCCGTTTTTTAAAAATAAATTAAAAAAATTGTGGTATTTCTGGTTGCCTGATTTTGACCAAAACTTTATGGTGACATCCGTTAGTGGCAGGAACATAAACAATCTGTAAGATTTCAATTCCATCACTTACTTTGTAAAGAGAAAGTGCAAAATTGCAAGGATCTTTAAAGATTTATTCTCGCATTAACAATTAATTATACCAGGAGAATGTAGACGTGGAGCAAATATACAAACATTGAAGAAGGAAATGCAACCATCGCTCTGTAAATGGAGCAACATAGATAAACATAATCAGTAGGAATTCATAATATTTTTTATTCTAGATTATTTAGTGCAATTTGGAACCTTTCAGAAGGGAATGAATCTTTAGTAATTATTTAAATGTATGCGTTATTTATAAATGGAACTAAATAAATGTAATGGTACTGTGATCCTGCTTAATTACGATAAATAGCCACGATAACTAATAATTGCAATTCTTATATGCATAATATGTAAAGTAAACAAGTAAATACAGAGAAAAAAAACAACATTCTGACAGAATTTATTAACGCAGATATTGCAGTACTGAAAAAGGAGATTATAGACGTTAAAAGGAAGAGATTTAATGGAATTGAAAGGGAGAAAAGCAGCAAATAAATCAAGATTTTGATAAGAAAGAACAGAAAATTAGGAAGATGTAAGTGAAGAAAAAAACATTAAGAAGTAACTGATTGGTAGGGATAGCGCGAGTGCGTGTATTTGAAGAGAGAGACTGGTTTATAGAGATTCCTTGACAAAATATAGCTCCAAGTCTCCAGACAATGTGTATTTATCTTGAACCTCTACACATACTTCCCATTATTTAAATTTAGAAAAGAAATTTCCATTTAACCGTCAGTCATTAACTATTTCTTAATTAACTTAATTAATATTGGAATGCTACAAATTGTTAAGTTTAATGCAGTTCTTTCTTCTTTTTTCACATAAAAATGAAGATTCTCTGTCACTAATTACATTAATGTTTGTAATGGCAACTTCTCGAATCTACGCACAAAAAGCGCTAATATAAAAAATATTTTCAAAATTTTAAGTTCATCTTTATAATTTATTTAATGCCTAAATCACCAATTTATAGTTAAACAAACTCTGATCCATATTGTTATATTTTTTAATAAAAATTCAATATTACTTAGATAAATGTTTGTATAATAATAAAAGGTGGAAATAATATTGAATATGATACTGAGTACACAGGGTTATGGAATATCATATATAACTTTACTTGATTATTCACTAAGAATATTCAATAATCCGCCAGAAGGCATATCTCGGCACGTGGCACATTGTGCAGACTGCAACCTACATAGTTCGCTTAGACTACTGACATAGCAGTTGAATGCTGCAAATTCGCTTGTAATCTAACACTGATTTTGTCCTATCCGCACACATATCTATAATATCTTAGTGTGTATATTGTATACTGCATAATATGCCTTTATTGTATATAGCCATGGTTTTACAATGTTAACATCTGATTCGGACAGCTCAAACCTTTGATTTATGCTCGAGCTCATTTATTGTTTTATATGTAAGTTTAATTTCAATACTAATTGAAAAATTTAGCAGATTTTCCATTTTTATTTAGTTTCGTAGTATTAACGAAAATCGTAATGAGAAATTAAAAATGGTACAAAAATAATTATGGATAGTTATTTATAAACCAAGAATGGAGAAACAACACTTACTAGTACTAGAGTTTTCGTTCAAGATAGCGGCAGAAACATGGCAACTAAACAGTGTTCCTTCTTCATTAATATACTTGAAATTGTGCATTACAATAATGTAACAAATCTGTTAAATGTAGAAAGGCTCAGCATAATAATTCATTCAGCGAAGTAGTCTTGAGCATTCCAGTAACTGGTTAAGTTCAGCTCATCTGGGTCTAATGAATGATTATTATAGAAGAGGTAAGTGCCACGGTAGCCGAACGGTTAGAGGCGAGACCTGTAAAACTAATATGTATACTTTACTTTTTTACTTATAGAAGAGAACATTTTTAAGAGGGCTAGTCTAGTAAATCAGAGTCAGAAACGGACAGACTTTTGGTTTACCAATTTTCTCCACAGGGGCGCTCTCCTGTCTCGTCTGAAAGAAGCAAGCGTTCAAGGAACAAAAATCAATCCTCGAGAATAGTGTTTATATAGAGCTGTAAAACGAATGGATTGATTTTCACCCATATGGCCCATATGGTGCGTAGGATACAAGGAAATTTATTTATTTTTCGGAATGCCTATTTAGTATAAAAGTAAAGCGCACAGGCGTTCCAGGAAATTCGGATCATCGACCAGAAATGTTGGCATTGGTTAACGCCTGAGTGAGTTATTTTACTCTTCAATAGATTTGCTTATCAGCCATTTCTAGGCTTTAGTGGCAGACAACTGTTCGTGCTAACTTATTCAGTAATACTTTTTACTAGGTATTGGAGCAGCATCGTACAACCAAAACTATCGTTTTGGTCAATACGAGGGTCGTTTGAAAAGTCCGTGCAAAGTCAGAGAGATAGCACTACTGGCGCGTATCGAGGTTATGTTTAGTTAGTAGCATCTCTTGGAAGAACACACACCAAGTTTCAGCCAGATCGGTCTATTTCTTTGTGTTTGGCATTCGTTTGAATCGAGGAAGTCGAGTGATTTTCAAAAAATGGACGAAAAAGAATTTCGTGTGTTGATTAAACACTACTTTATGAAAGGCAAAACGCCTCAGGAGACTAAAGAGAAGCTTGATAAACATTATGGTGACTCTGCACCTTCGATTAGAACAGTTTATAAGTGGTTTCAAAATTTTCGGAGTGGCCATATGGGCACAAGTGACGCTGAACGTTCTGGACGCCCTGTTGAGGTTACTACTCCAGAAATCATTGATAAAATCCATGATATGGTGATGGATGACAGAAGAGTGAAGGTGCGTGAGATTGCTAGTGCTGTGGGCATCTCGAATGAACGGGTACATAATATTTTGCATCAACATTTGGACATGACAAAGCTATCCGCAAGATGGGTGCCGCGATTGCTCACCATTTGAAATCGTGTGAAGTGTTGCAAGGACGGTTTGCAGCTGTTCCAGAAGAATCCGCAGGACTTTAAGCGTCGTTTCGTCACTGTGGATGAAACATGGATACATCACTACACTCCTGAGACCAAAGAACAATCTAAACAATGGGTTACCAAGGGGGAATCTGCGCCAAAAAAGGCGGAGACCGTTCCTTCGGCCGGAAAGATTATGGCGACTGTCTTTTGGGATTCGCAAGGAATAATACTCATCGACTATCTGGAAAAGGGTAAAACTATTACAGGTGCATATTATTCATCGTTATTGGACCGTTTGAAAGCCGAGCTGCAAGAAAAACGCCCACGATTGGCCCACAAAAAAGTCCTTTTCCATCACGACAACGCACCAGCTCACACCTCAGCAGTTGTGGTCGCAAAATTAATGGAAATAGGGTTCCAACTCGTTTCACATCACCCCTATTCTACAGACTTGGCTCCCTCGGACTACTATTTGTTCCCCAATATGAAGAAATGGCTGGCGGGAAAAAGATTGCAGAAACGAATGGCTATTTTTCAGACTTGGACAAATCCTATTATTCGGAAGGGATCAACAAACTAGAACAGCGTTGGACGAAGTGTATAAGCCTAAAAGGAGACTATGTTGAAAAATAAAAAAGGTTTACCCCAAAAAATTAAGTAGTTTTTATTTTTGCACGGACTTTTCAAACGACCCTCGTAGAGTACACAATCCCATCGTACGTTTTACATTAGCTAGCGAGGCTCTGCAGTGTTCACCGACCAGCCTGCTTCGTGCTTCCGGTGTAAATCATTGAATGAGAAGATGGGCGTTCGTCTAATGTCCGCCAATGATCTCAAAATGAAACCTGAAGTTCAAAAGTTTCTAATATTCAGTAATTGTTATTAATTTGCTAACCATAAAAAAAACGCATGTGTTTTATTTCCTTAACAAACAAGAAACATTATTTTGCGTAATAAGTGATTGGGTAATTCAGGCCTGTATGGGAAAAATGGGATATCTCTTAAACAAACATCAAACAGGAACTGATTTAAAAAAAAAGAAAGAAAAGATAATCTAGGTAAACTAATATTAACAGATAATGAAATAAAAAAAAATTATTGTTTATTTTTACGAAGACCGCAAATAAGCTCTCGACAGTGTCAGTCCAATAATGATTGATATGTAATTTGTTAAGAAAACATGCATTAACTTTGGAAATTTTGATAACTTTTTTATTGCAGCTATTTGTGAAATTAGTTTAGAACAAATTTTATACAGCGTTTGTTTGTTTTTAATGTTACACAATAATTTATTTAAAAGGAAGTTGACAATTTAATCTTAATTGTCCTACGATTCAAGTCGAGTACTTATGATGTAACAATTCTAAAAACATTTACAGTATTGAAAATAAGTAGGATTATGTATTCTCTAACAAAAGGCCGATATGAAGTAATCAGCGAAAGCTGCAACCTTACTTTTTCTGTAAAACCCTTAAGGTGATTTATAGAGGTCTGCAATTATAATAAAATTAGATGAAAAACGTTACTGCGAGACGAATAGAACCTCCATCAGATCGGGTATCAAATTAAAACTGTTCGGTAGGACAACTGTATGAGGGTTGACCGTCAAAAAGTGCACAAAAAAGCGTAACTCTGAAAAATACACTCAACTTTGACAATTTTTTTTCTCTTTTTCTATAAAAGTTAAAATTCCCAAATTTTCTTTATAATTTAGGGCAAATCTTCGTTTATAACTTTAATTTTTTCGTAATAAAATAGATTAATTAGTTTTTGATGGAAAAACGATGCCAAAAATGGTCACAAATGGCATTTTCAAAAATTGTTATTACCTTTTTTGTAAACTATGTAAACTGTGAAGTTCATAACGCTGCTTTAATGGCGCTTGATGGTGTAGATGAGACAGGCAACTACAAAATTGAATTATCTGAATGAAATTTAAATAGCCAGGTAATAAACGATCTCAAACTTCTTCATAATAGGTTTTCCACCTTATTTCGGACTCAGAATACCGCTCAAAACCGATATTTTCAGTGAAAATGAAATCGAAAATCTGTACGAAATCGAAAAAGAATAAGAGAAAATTAAAAATGAAATTGGGGACTTCCCCTTACTTACATAAGAGAAAGTAACAAGTAATTTTAATAAAAATTCTGTACCAAATTTTATTTATTGACTTTTAAGTTACTAGAAAGGTTTTCTAAATAATTTAAACTTTCCTGAAGAAGCCTTACTACAAGGAACAAAAAATACAATTAAATACTTTAAACTAACGCAACTATTTCTGGCGCCAAATCAATATTTATAACAAATACAAATCATGCAAGGCAAACTAATGGAAGATAAAGGAAGATAGTGTACAAGCGAGCTGATTGCAGCAATCTCACACATTGCTCAATATGAAGAAAGAAGTCCTGTAAAACACGTAAAGAAAAAAGGCAACAAACAATTTCCCGCCTGCGAGGATGGACGTGCGAATAGACTACAACCTTCTTCAGAACATTAACATAGCTTAGATGTAATTAAAAGAGGAAAGGGAAAAAACTGGGTGCCTTTAATTAACGTAATTACGGCGCTGGTTTTCTGCAGTCCTAACCGTACACCCTCCTCTACTCCTCTATGTATTATAATGTACTTCTTTCATCCAGTTTAACTATATATATATAGAGCGCTTTTATTATATAGAAATATATATAAATAAAGTGCTGCAATAATAATTATTATTTTATCTAAACATAAACTTAAAGTCGACCATCTTACATCCCGAGTTGTTAAATTAGTTGCTGAAATAAAGCTAGCCTAAAAAATTGTACGTAAAAAAATTATAAATCCATTAACGACGCTGCCCTGCAAACACAATATGCATGCAGTAATAAAAAAAAATTGTGAATATTCATTAATATATACATATATAATTTATTAAAATATGAAAATAACATGTAAGATATATGTTACAATTAAATACCATGTTAATCCAAAAAAATGCTGTTTAATTCGTTGTTTTAATTCAAAATAATTAATTCTTGATCAACTTCCTTTGCATTGTTGTTATTTACCTTTTTTTTTTGCATATTAAAAATCAATTAATACTCATTAAAATTTATAATAAAAAATCTTTTCTATTTTCTAAATTTAAATTAGGAATTTATATTATAGGAATGTGGGGCTCTGCGAAACCTTCCAACATCCAAAGAATCCAATCCTTTCAATCTAAAGTCCTTCGGCGTATAGTCAACGCTCCTTATTATGTATCCAATTTAACCCTCCACACAGACCTCAATATCCCTCTTGTCAATGACCTAATCCGTTCTCGCTTCCTTAATTTCCATAATAGCCTAACCATACATCCTAATCCCACAGTACAAGCCTTATCCACAACAACCCATCCCGACAGTCCTCCACGACGCCTGAAACGACGTTGGCCCCGTGACCTTTTACCTATTTCCTAAACTTCCTTCCAACCTCTAAAGAGTTCCAGCATTGGCTGGCCCCTCTCAGCATGCCTTCCCGATTGTGGCGCTGGATCCTCGGATTCAGCCTACAATCTGTGCCTAACAAAATGATGAACACATTTACTGGATGTATGTTATATGTATACAGGTTGTAAATAAATAAATAAATAAATAAAATATTATAGAAATAAGTTTAAATCTCTTACGCGAAACTTCTCTTTAATGAAGAACGTTAAAATTGACCAATTTTTGCTTTTACAAAAATGTTTAGTTGTTTTAACTAAACAGGATGTGAGTTTCTTTTAGTTTTAAGTCTTCTAGCAGCCTGTAAAGTAGTCTGTGACTTTTACTTATACTTTTCGATGAAAATGAAATTTGAGACTTCCCCTCACTTACACAGGAGAAAGTAACAAGTAATTTTAAGACAATATAAGATTATACTCAACCCAAAATGTGAAATTTAATTTAAAATCAATAAATGATACATCAATTACCTATTAGAAATAATATTAATAAAAACAAAAATAAACAAATCATTGAACTGATTTTAAAAAATATTTTTCGATCGTGTCAGACATTCTGTAACCTATTTTCATCGGCTTTTCTTTACCTCCTCATAGGAAGAAGCTACTGGAATCATGCAGATTTTAGATCTGCAAATATTTAACCACAGAGTGTGTAAAAGAGGTTTTGACAGAATGTTCGTACATTTTTAAATATATGCATTAAAACCGCAACATAAAATCGCAGAAAGTCCAAATTTAATATTTTGCTCGAGTTTTTTGCCCCTCAAGGTAGGTAACCGATGCTCTAACATTAGTATAAATATTGCACTCAAGTAGGTTATTAAACTTCTATTTGAAAAATATTCGCAGTAAAATTCGATTAAGGATACGTCTGATCAGAGGAAGTTGGGCTCCCTCTAGGATGCCTCAAGATATGTAAAAAAGAAATGAGATAATGCGAACATTTTACTGGCTGTAATTGGAAGTTCATAATTTAACCAGATTTTCGAAGTTATTTAAAAAAATGAAATCATGAGATCATCTTGAATCATCACTCATGGTGATTCCACACCGTAAAGCTAATTTTAATTAACACATGCTGCCCAAGCGCCATTTCTTACAGCACTCTAACTTACATAACTACATTCAAGCATGCGAAGACAGTGGTGCAGCACTACTATGCTCAATGAGTTGAGCAGAAAAGGTAGTTGCATTCAGAATATTAACTGAGCACGACCATCTCCAGAATCCCCAATTTTTGAATGAAATAGTCAAAAACCCCATTTGCCCTCTTTGCCTGGAGGAGAAAATTCTTGCGACAGTATCTCTTTGATTTTAACCGTTGTACAAGAGAACGCATGTTTTTTCAGTAATTTCATCGATTTCGAACTTTCTTCCATTAATAAAGTATCGATTAATCAGATTTGTGTAGAGGATTTGACATCATCTTGCTGGCTCATTTTCAACTGAAACTATTTGTGGGTTTAGGACGAACGGCCAAGCCTGGTGGAACTACATTGGTTGCGAGACGCCGAATAATGGACACTTCAATGGCGCTGGTGTTGTTAAAAAGTAAAAGGAAAAAACAAAAGAATAAATTACAATGTTGCAATTCTGAAAAGATAACTTATTGTTTACAATGTTCGTTAGATCATTAAATTTAAAACCTGATAAAAAATATTAATAAATGCTCTCCAAAAAAGGAGATAACATTTTTTTCATTACTTCACTAAAGGAAAAAACACTTGAGATTATCTATTTAGGTAGGGGTTGGAGGTGTTTAAAAGTCGATATTTGTTCCTTCACTTTTTGCCCCTACCTTATTAATAAACATTAAGTGCAGGAATTTATTATCTTTCTGTTTATTTAATAAAAGCGAGAAAATCAGTCCACGCTGTAAGGAGAGAACTTATTATAATTGTGAAATTATACAGACATTGAAATCATTGGTCGCAGTGGTTTTACACACACACACCAACATCATCACTAATGCATCGGCATTAGTTTCAGAAAAAGGAAAAAATAAATATGCCAAAGAAATGTATACAAAAGTAAATCAAAAGATCATTTCTAACTTCGGAAAAAAATTATGTAAATGATTCAACACTTGGCGAGGCGATCGTGGAAGTGGAGGGCAGGTGGTGGATATTTGCATAAAATGCGGGCAAACAGTGCACTCAAGGAGAATATGTACACTTCAATTTCCATTTCTAAAGAAGTGAGTGCAGACTGTAAATGGTTCAATAATTTGATGAAATATCATGAATATTTTTTTTATTTTTTTTTTTAATATTTTCAAAACGAGTTGGAAGTGTCAAATCTTGAATAGCCATCTTTAAGATGCCCTATGATTTCTTACTCATATCGAACCCACACAATATATAATATTTAGTACACAACAAGAGCCTGGTTTTTCTCTTAAATCTTCTTGAATACCTACTCAATCCTCCTTATTCTTGTCGTTGATCTTAGAAAAGTGAAAAAGGAGAAAAATACAAAGGAAAAACTCTTGGAATGAAAACTCTTCTGAAGCCAGATTATTTCTAGGAGTAAATAACATCGCCGCAGTTAGCTCGCCCAGTTTAGGAAGAAGGACCTGTTCCAGTATTCACTTCGCTTTATAAATATATAATATTCACTTAAATTATACTTAAAATACTTAAAAAGAATTAGAGCCTCATTTAAGAATATTTTTCCATCTTCAACGATGCAAAATTGTCAGAGAATTAATTTTTATTTTAATGCTGGGTATTCTGCATTTATTGAAAGGTGATAAAAATTAATAATCCAGTAAATTAATTAAAAGAAAGTAAAAAATATACAAATCTCTCTCTCTAAATATTTGTAGTTTTTATTTATTGTATTTTAGCGTATTTTGTTTGCCATTGAGCTGATCTTGTTTAATTTCTTTTATTTAATGTATTTGTTTCGTTCTATTTAAGCGATATTATCCCAGGGCAAAATAAAAGTTATTTTACTCGTAAAATAGTTAATATTTCAAGATTGTTGTTACTTTTCTAAAAATGATGATCAGATGCTTCAATTTTAATTTTTTTTTGCGTAACGTCAAAACACAAGGAACATCTCCTTAACAAAAACTTACAGTTTAAAATGTTAAGTATAAGGGTTGATTAAACGCCAAAAGGTACACAAATCAGCGAGTACCCAACATTTCATTAATACTTGATTAATATGTAAGTAATTATACTGCATTAATTTTCATTAATAAGTTATTTTTTAGAATTTATTAGATGTCACAGACCCTTATGCTGGCCATTTTCGTCTACAAAATATATGTTCAAGTAGCACTGTAGATTGACTGTAATATCTAGTTATTTATAATAATCAAACTATTAATTACAGGTTAAAAAGAAAAACGTTATAAAAAATAAAAAAAAATTATAAAACTTATTTAAAAATTATAAAATTGAGGCTAAAAAATTCAAAACCTTTTTTTTTAAAAAACTTACACCAATATACAACAATGATTTTGTTTATTTTATTTATTTATTTTTATTTTTAAATAAAAATCGTCGATTTAAGTTTATTCTTCGATTAAAGTAATTGTTATTTTATGAAGTAGTCAAACGTTTATAATAATAGGTAATAATTGTCTAGCTTTATCGCAAATAATATAGTTTTCTTCAATTACATTCTCAATCTAGGTATTCATCCCACAATGTTGTATATGTATATGTAATATAAAGTAAATAAGATATGCATATTTTTAGGGCAGCTAATTATTCCAGTATTTTACTATAAGTAAAATTAGGGGGACTAAATTAAATTACAATTGAGAAATGAATAATTGTTGTTAAATAATCTACTTGTTATTAACTGTGTGTTATTTGTACTCACGAATATTTCGGTAAGACGAATTCAAGACAGTAGCCTACTCTAACTTTGTCTTTTTCTACTTTAACATGCATGTACGTATATGTGATTTATCATAATTATGACAAAAAAATATTATGAATGAAGTGGCCAGCATAAGGGTCTGTGACATCTAATAAATTCTAAAAAATAACTTATTAATGAAAATTAATGCAGTATAATTACTTACATATTAATCAAGTATTAATGAAATGTTGGGTACTCGCTGATTTGTGTACCTTTTGGCGTTTAATCAACCCTTATACTTAACATTTTAAACTGTAAGTTTTTGTTAAGGATAGAAATATTAGTAGTAATAATAGTTTTAGAAAGGGCCTTATTTGGGTGGGGCAAACTCCCCTCCTTATGAGGCACGGCGTCGAGACTTTTAAAGTGCAAATCTGTACAAAATTTCGATTCGAATGACCCTTCATTCATGCAAATCGGTTCACGTGTCGATAATTTGCAACGATTGCTATACTTTCCCTTAACAAGTGTAAGAGCAGATCGTCGCTTTAATGTTACGTAGGGGAGCTCTAACCCTATCATCCTACCAAATTTTATCAAAATCGGGCCAAGATTTACAGAGTAATTAGTAATAATAATTTTGGAGGGGGCCTTACATAAAGAAGGCTAACTCCTCTCCTATTCAATGTACAGGATCGAGACCCCCAAAAGGCACATCTACATAAAATTCCGAATCGAATGACACCTCATTCATGAAAATCGGTTCACACGTTTAGACGCTACGTTGTTTACAAAAAAGGTAACAAGAAGAAGAAGAAGAAGAAGAACAACAACAACAAGAACAAGAACATTTTTTGAAAAAGCCGTTTTTGCTCATTTTTGGCAACTTTTTTCTCGAAACCTATTAGATCTGTGTTGTTGCAAAAAAATTACAGTTATAAAGGAGGGTTTGCCCTATAATTTAAAGAAAATTTGGGAATTTTATCTTTTATAGAAAAAGAGAAAAAAATTGTCAAAGTTGGGTGTTTTTCAACGTTACGCTTTTTCGTGCAGTTTTTGATGATCAACCCTTATACAACTGTCCTACCGGACAGTTTTAATACCATTTTATTAAGTATCTTTCGTCAAGCCATTTTGCAAGGATGCGAGAGAACAACAGCCTCAAACTGGCATGTTTTCCCATTGAGTACTGAACTTATAGAAATAAACCATTAACTGTTACTATTATTAACTAGAGTTAGTCGTCGTAGCTTTGGTAGGTAGTTAAAACTTGGAGAAACTGTAATTTCATTGTCTCACGGTTAATTGTCCCATCAATTTGCTTTGACGTACAAGTCAGAGTTTCAACGTCTCAGGCCTCACCTCATGAGATATTCACCGGAAGAGAAACACCTCCTCTTGAGAGCGAGTTCTCTTGAGAAAAAAAAAATGGGTCCTTTATTTTGGGATGCATAGACGATACAAATGAATGGCTGAGTTGTACTTATATTACTATTTATTACAGATTATATGAGTATATAATATATATATATATTTGTAATATATTACTATCAAAGGGGATACACCTGGCCATCCTCTCTGAGAGTCTCAGATTTTAGTCCATCAGAGTCGATTGTGAATAAACATTACTTGATGGAAAACAATAAACATCGAAGTTTTTGCAAGATATCGTTCATTCTGTACGATTCATTGATTTCCATTTATAAGATTACCTATCTATGAACTAACTTTGCTAAAAAGAAATGCCATTCTCTAAACAAATCTAAAGGTAGATGCTACAAATTCGTCAGAACTTATGGAATCACTTTGATGTACCAATTTATCGTTTTGGTCAGATTCTGTTAAATATTTAAGTGGTTGTATAATAGGTAGAAATTTTCAAATTGAGGTAATTTTCTTTAAACTAACTTTTGAGAGTGGATTGAAATCCAAAACCTGCCAGGAAAGAGAAAAGAAGCAACGAAATCTCGAATATTGTAAAAAGAAAAATTGCTATCAAGAAAATATAAAAATTTATTATGAATGAGTAAATTAAACAAACTTTATACTCTTAAGTACAAAAATAAGCACTAAGAAATTATGTTTGGAAAAATGTAAATCAGAGGCAGATGCACAGATTCGAAATATGGTCACTTTAACTGAAAATGAACAATAATACTTTCAGACAAGCGATTTTTCAAAGCAGTGCCAACATTTTAAATATTGTCGAAAAAATAAAATATCTGAATAAATGGTAAAGAAGGAAAGGATGACCTTGGACTAGTTAGATAAGTTTCCGATTTTCAGAGTACAATCAAGCTGTACTTGAGATTGGCTGATGAGTTGTGTCATCTCCAATGCGTAAACTCTGATTGGGATGCTGAAGCTACTTGGTTACAATGTTGACGCGCCTCAATTTAAAATTGTCAATAATAAATTACAATAGATGCACCGCTGATAAATTCACGCTCACTTCATTTAATCACAAAATTATGGACGTTACAAGTATTAGGGCTGGACAAATAATTGAGGCACAAACTAATAGCAGGTACGATTAGCACATGAATCGGTATTTCATCTTGCCAGGTTGTTATCTTGAATTAAGCGAAAAGAAATTTCTGGGATCGTTATCGTTCGCCAAGCAGGAAAGTAAGTTTGCCACGGTCGCCACCTGTCACTAATACAACTGCACCGGAAACGGATCTTACAGCTTATTCCATTTGTATAAGTTTAAATGTAGTCATCCATCTGGACTTAAACGCTAAGAATTTTTTTTTTTAACCATTTAAGTGTGACACAAGCTTAGATCAGAATGTTCGATTCTACAACTATAAATTGTTATTGGGTATGAAAGAAAACATGGATATTTGAATTAAATGCTACGAACTACAACAATGAATACGCATTTAACTATTAGTTCTAACAAATGTTCCCTTTAATAGACAAAACGTGACTTTCAGGCAGAATGGCGCTGTTACAGTTCTTACATCAACTATAACAGAAGTGAAACACACATCTCATTGATCTCATTGTAAGCACAAAGAGATTCAGTATAAGCAGAATTTAAAGAGAACTGCAAACCAGCACAATGCAAGACAAGTTTGAAGGTAGCAGTTTCGAACTTCAAGAGCATTTTGAGACCTTTTGTTACATTTCGCTCTTACATTCAAGTGATAAACCTAATCTTGTATCTTTAGACTCAGGACTTGATCCCCGCTCAAAACGCTCTGGTCAACCCATTTCTTTTTACCTATCTTTTTTACTACCACATACTAGATAATCAAAAGAATCGATCAAGACCAATTTTAATTTCGAGCTTTTACAAGGAAATATTCGTTCTGAGTTCTCCTGATTGATTTTTAGAAAATGAACTCTTTCTAACCCCACCCTCTGTGTTTATTTGTTTCGGTTCCTATCGTAATCAAAGTTTACTTCGTATTATTCTTTCATTTGTAATTTTATAATTTGCAATATTAATACTACTCGCAGGACAAATATTTGTAGTGCCGAAGGTGTGCTAAAACTAATTCCTAGTTAAAATAGGGATTGGATGTCAAGAGAAACGGCAGCAGTGTTAATAGTGGTAGCAGTGGCAGGAATAGCCAGGATGTCTGGTGGAGGAAAGGAAGTATGAATAGACCTGAATATTATCTAGAAGGATGAGTGAAGAAGAAACTAGGCAAAGCTAGAACTCTTTGGCTTCAGGTGGCAGAGGATAACAAACTGTATGCGTTTGCGCTTCAGCATTTTGTGTGATTTAACGGTATGTACAAATTTCGATAGTCTGAAAATGAAAATACTCATTATTTGATCGAGAAAAAGATCAAGGTTCTAACAAATAGTTCATGAATCTGGGAAATTGGTTGTAAGAAATGTCTCTAATACTGAGGATGACTATTTCTTTACAAATAATTACGTACCCTTAAAGATAATCAACCCTTATAAAACTGTCCCGCAGGACAATTTTAATATAAAAATTAATAGAAATAAATGCAAATTACGAAATATACAAACACTCTCAATCTACAAACTAATGGAACGACCTGGCAACTAAGCGTAAGTTACAGGACAGTCAACGATCAGTACAGTAGAATATAGAACTGCTGCAACAAGAAGGGGTTTCAAGTGCCGACAATAATTACTAAACAAACAGAAGATGAGATCAGAAATCAGGATACTGCAGCTTACTCAACACAACAGGGAATGAACCAAAGTTGCAAGCGCATTCGTTGAAAGAAAAATATTTAATGTTAAAATAAAATTAAAAAAGAAGGAAGTAAATTTTTATAACAAGCATAAACCATAATTTTAATCCAATAATAAAACACTTTAAAGCACATTAAATGGTCATAAAACATGGAAAAATCGTAATCATATAAAATTTTCATTATAAATGTAACTCAACAGTAAATAAAAGAAAAAATAAAATAAATTCACAATATTTCCTTCTTGCCTGGCACACTTTGTAATTTTTTTCATCAACAATTTCATTTATAACAGAATTTTAGTATACAGTAAAAAAGACAGAATTACATTATTTATTATATGCCAAGTTCAGATAATCGGAATGGTCTGTATGAAACGTTAAATGAAGCCATTTACAGTACAAACGTTAAAATATGTAAATTATTCCTTCAGGTTATAGATACCTTGCTTAACTTGTTCTCTTATTTAATTTTATTAAAATAGTTTTTTCTTTTTTTGCATCAAGATAATGATACTCTTCTTGTTAAATGCACTCGTATAATTAATTGCATCGTAATAGCATTATACCTTTTCATTTTAGAACAATAAAAAATAAACATAAGTACCGTTAATGAGGTAAACAAAAAAATGCACAGCCAAAATAACGTTAAGTGAACAAAATTACTCATATGCGGAGATTCCGGATTCAAAACCAGCTGCCAACAATTAAAACTGCTCTTCCTAGGATCGTATTATCTGTAACGAGAGAACACTGATCGAAGAACGGAAAAAATACTACGGGCGCCCATAACCTAAAGTATAAATAGAAAGTAATGCCTATTTTTTTTTCAGGCGGCCTTCTTTTCGTCGCAACTATCAAATAGTGACGAGAAAGAGCTCGAGTAGGAAACGAATATACTGTAAATTACTTTTTTAAAGTATTAAATAAATAAAAATCCATGACCTAGACCGGAAATCGAACCTAGTACCCCAGTACATTTGAGTTTAAGGGGACTCGCTTCTAACATCCGGGTAACGGGACGCCACGACATAAAATGGCCTAAGATGGTGGACACGCCTTAAATTAAAAAAAATTAATAAATTCACATCCGTAACACATCACAATCTCAGTCAAATAGGAAGACTACAGGTAGAGCTTTGAGAGAGGTACAAATTTCTCTACATAATCCGAATGGTTCGATCTATCAATGAAGATAAATATCCAAAACTGATGAAATCTCTGATTATGTTCAGCATTAGAGATTCAGATTAGAGAAATGTTGAAAGTAATATGACTAATTTAATAATACGGCCGTTTTAAATTCACTACCCATACGATTGTGCAGAAACGTAGGTCACATTCTGAGTTAAGGGACAAAGTAGAAGTCATTTGGAGCCCCTTTTCAGCTATCAGGAATGCAACTTTAATGGCAGTATATCCCATATATATGAAGTTAAAAGTCATGCCTTAAAGTTCCTCCAATTGAAAAATTTATGAATATTTTAATAATTAACGATATGAGAAACGTGCGTATGTATTTTTGAATTTAAATTATTGTATACTATATGAAAAGAGAGTAAATATATACATAAGAGTATCGCGATAAGGTTATTATCTTAAAAATGTGCGCAATGTTGGAGGGCGAGGAAGGCGTTGTAAGGCAGAAATGAGAGGCGAAGCGGGAATGGCTTTTCATGGGAGCGAGCTCTAGCTGTAATGCGCGAAGTCCTTCCAAACTTTAATTCCAGCAGAGCCGCACACAAACACACCATCATGGCATCATCGTGCCTGAAGAGCAGCACCAAACATCTCTCCTTTACGCGCCAGCCCTCTCTTAATAAGCATAACAAAGGTTTGATCTCTTGTCGGCCCTAAGAGTTATAATTCATGACAGCAGGAGAGTTTAAGGCGTGCCTAATTCTAATTGACAAGCCGATCTTGCCTTCTCTGCCTCCCTAGCGCAGACATTCTCCACCAACACAACGACATCGTACTGACGCATGCACCGCTATAATACCACAGACTTTCTCAACGCTCTCTCAGTGTTTGTGTGCGACCAACTCTCCACAATTGCCGAGCATTGTAATTTTAAGTTATAACTTTAGAAAATTACACTTTGTACACGAAAATTCCACAACTTGGAATATAAATTGCTCTCAGGGAAGGGGAATATCATTCAGCTGGCATTACAGTAAAATTGAATCAAATATGCTAAAGGTCCATCATTATGGCAAAATTATTTCTTATTTCTGTCACAAAAATTGGGGCAGAAATTTTTTCAGAGTTTCGTGATCTGTTTTGATAGTTGCATCCAAATGCAACCCACAATAAAAAGTCTGTTTAGGGTTGCCAAACTAAAAGTTGCACTTCATGGCATGAAAGTCGAATTAAACTTCCTAGACTTTATTAACTGATTCTCAGTGCAATAGGTGACGCAAATAAATGGTTAACAAACTAATAAAAAGAAGAATTTTAATTTTTGTCCAATCCAAATCAAGTTTTGAAGCAACGCAGTTTTCAAATAATGATCTTACCGACTTAAACAATGCGGGCATCGTAAAACTCTGGAATCCGTAAATTACCATGGTGAAGTAAAGGTTTGTCTTAATGAAACCTCCCTCAAGGTGAATTCTCTCACCACAATCACCATTGACTTTTTCTTGACTCGATACAAAAGCTACCTTCGTTGATGTTTCGTGGTAGCAATCGAAAGGAAATGTACTGCAATTCCTCATGAAATCTTTTCCAAAATAAGACTTCACCACGTCGTCACTGTTCACATCAATCAGAAATCTTTCTTTTTCACAAAACTTAATTCGGGAAGTTGACATTATGTTTCAACCGTTAAATTTGGAAAAGAAAATAAAATTTTGCGTTTTACCAACTAATAAACGGGGGTAACATCTTTTAACAACAACCATTTTTAACTGCTTAATAAAGCTACCCTCTCTATCTCGAATTCTTTTTATTATTTTTAACCAGACGTTTCGGACGACTCTGGGTACATCTGCAGTTAGATACGTAAGTGTAATTTGCTATTTTTACGAACATGTTTTAAAAAATCATGAAACCGACTTTGTTACACTTGTCGATTGGATATTTCCATCAAATATAATAATCATGCCATCTTTCGGGACTTTAGTAAAGCCGGATATTTCTCCTTATGTGCAGCATGGATCCATCCAGTCTAATCTATTTTTATAAAGAGGAAAACAAAACGATAGAAATATGATTTAATGACAGAAAAAGGACATGAGCCCCAATGATTACTTGGTTTTTGAACGTTGTTGGCCAGTTAGGTAAAAAAAAAAAAAATAATAATAAAACCAAAAATAGGTAAATAAAGTAAAAAGCCTGGAACATGTTTCGACAAAGTCACTATGACAAAGTCAGTTAATTGCCCTTTTTTCAAAATATTCTTTAGAAAAAAGGGCAATTAACACCAATCTATTTAACTGAAGATGTTGCCAGAACGGTCTGTAGTTTAAATTAATAAAAGTAATAGAATTAAATTAAATCAAATCTTACCGACTTTTTTGAAAGAATTTGATTTTTATTAGCAACGTCTTGTGCCTCACCCTTAAATAATTTAAGAAAGGGTCATGAATAAAAATTACTAATTAAATACGATTGCTGCAGATTTTTGTCTTTCTAGCTCTATAGACGCTTATCTCTAACTCTGCCCTGCTAACGTCGTTACGAACATTCATACACACTTATACGAGATTCTAGTACTGGCTGAAAATAAAATTGTCATTTGAACGCTTCTCATAGGCTACCTGATAGCAGACAAAAAATCAGCCACTTCTAGGATCAAGGGTTCTTCAGAAACATGGGCTCTTTGAACTTTTCAGCACTCGTGTATCTTCTTGAAGTTCCTGACAGTTGGTTAAATGTGCTTTTAAGAAAAACTCCTTTATTTATCTAGCAGTTTTACAAAAAATGATTTTTTTTAAATCATCAGATAATCCCATTACAGAGATCTCTGGAGAATTCTAACGACTTAAGAAACCTTAACTTGCGCAGGATTTAAAGCGGGGTATATGTACATGATGGACTATGCACAATAGCCGGCATTTGGGCTCCTAAACGAAGCACTCACGAACTTGTTTCTTTTCTCCACTCTTTCAGTAAAGCTGAAAGTATTTTCGCATTTGTTTTTCACCTTTCCAATACGAGCACCGTAATAAGAGCAATTATTCTGTTCGTAATTAAGAGCTATCATTGAATAAGTGAAATACACGGGTACTAAAATATCTGGATGAAAGATTTCAGAAGACAATTTAGGGTGAATTATTTCCGCATAGTTTCCATCCAAAACTTATAAAACATCTCTCCAAGTTCAGATTCATTCTGAAAAAAAAGTGGTTGCGCATAAATGTGTCCTACTGCAAGTATGAATACAACTGGCAGACATTTATTAGCCCATTTTGTGCCTTTTATTTCATTCGTTTAAATGCGTAGCTATTCTGAGTGACATTAAAGTCAAGCGAACTGCTGAAATATTCAGTTCTTACACCTGAAAACTCTGAAGATCACGAAGAAGAAAACAGTATTTTTTATTTTTTTTTTAAAGAACATGGAGAGAACAATAGTTTGTGAATAATGCGCTACTCAGTGAGGAGAGAGTGGCGATCTACTATCTAGGCGTCCTTAACAATAGAACTGTTACCTCGTGTACCTAACAGCAATCACACAATGACAACTATTGCAAGAAGCTTGAATGAACTTGGGGACCGCACCAACTTTCAGGCTGTTAAAAAGGCAAGGTCAAGGTGTAAGAAAGGTAAAGATGTACTTTTTTCCAAAATGGCGGCGAATGATGATGCAATCATTCTAAGCTATATCGGTGAATTTTAGATTATGAATCGTAACTAATAGTTACTAAAGTGATCACAAAGACAATACAAAATTTGCACCTTGGAGATTACCAGTGTGTAATAGATCGAACAGCGGAAGAATTGCTTTCGTTAAATAGAAGAGTAATAAAGCGTTTCTATAGGACTCAGGACTCAATTTCAAATTAGATATTAGACACACATGTGCGCTGAGAAACCACAAACTAAATAATTAATAATAATAATAATAATTTGTGATTACAAATTATTAGTTGGTAATAACACAATTCAATCAAATATTTTAGAGTGTTAATACCCGAATTGTGAGCCTTGACGAGTTTAGTAGAGAAGAAATAAGTAATAAATACTTGAAGAATAAGAAATAACTTTTTAAAAGAGAATGGAGTTCACAAAAAATTTAGTGCACTCATTATGTGTTGGACCTCAGATACAAACCGCGGGTAATTAAATGAGGGCAAAACCAATTTGATAATAAAATAATTTTTCGGGTCTTCAAATTCAAAAATTAAACAGAAAAAATTATATTTCTTACCAGATTAAGCACTGATTAACTTGAAATTATGTACTCACCTGTAACAAAAAGAAAATAATAATATTAATAAATCAAGCTAGAAGTTGAAGCGCAAAAAAATGTACAATTTTTTTTTTAAATAAAAGAACACAATTCCCAAGTAAAAATTAATTACTAGGCGCTGATGGCCCAATTATCGATAAGCTGAAAAAAAAACCGGATATGGGATATTAACATGTGAGGAGAAGTGTTCGTTTAATAAAAAATTATAAGGAAGGAACTGACGAATTCGGTGTAGCCCAAACGAGCGTAGTGAGTGGACATCTTGACGGGAGAATGAAAATACCTCTTTCGAATATTCAATATTATTTCTTTTTTGCAATTTTTCCAATAATTTAGAAGATAAATGCTTCAAATTTTATACGTAATGATTAATTACTTCAGGCTAAGCAGTAATTTGCCTAACATATCTAGAATACTGTGTTGGTACATGCAAACCCAAAAGAAACGAGTTCCTAACTGTAGTTATGAATCTACTGATATACTGTCAGGAAGCAAGTATTAAGAAAAGCGTTATGTTACAGTGCTTTTTGAGAAAATCTTCAAAAAAAAAAAAAATATTTTACATAGTGGAACTTCTGAATAACCGGATTTGACCGAAACTTTATCCTGTCGCCGCCCTCTGTTAGCCCTTAAGCGAAATATCAAATTTGGCCATTCTAGGATTTTTCGTTTTTGAATTAGTTTCCTTTTTGTGTGGTTACACACACACACAATAACAATTTATATGTTGACCATTTTATAAAAACTACTTTTTCTGTTGCCGGAGGCCTGAAAACGGATATTTCCGATAAACTTAAATTACAAAATCAAAACGATCACAGCACTTCCGCTTACTGTAGTGCAGTAAGAGAAAGTGAACATTAAGATCCTTAGAAAAAAATGTTTTTTGCCTTTTTTTTGCATTGGCTTTCGCCATACATCCGGCATCGTCTAGGTCTAGGCGCTTATCACTCGAATATCCCTTACTCTCCATTCTTACTTATAAATATATTCGCCCCTCTACTATATACAACTATTTACATAAACTAACGCTAATGGATGGATCAGTACTCTATATTCCTGCCATCCTTATAGCTTAAGCATAGATTTAAGCACATAGATGTTCGTGGAGAATATTATGTCTTCGTTGCGAAATGGTGCATCTAAATACCTGTATATGTCGTCAAACATTCGTTTCCTTTCTACTGCATAACGTGGACATATCATTATTATATGTTTGAAATCCTCCTCTTCATTGCAATCTACGCAAAGAGGAGAGGACCTTTTGTTGATCCTGTGAAGATACGATCCGCACACCGCGTGGTTCGCTCTCAGCCTGCTTATTGTCGTAACAACCCATTTTATTAGTGACAGTTCCCTTAAACCATGGTTGTCTAGGTAACTGATCTACCATAGTTTTATAGAATCTCTTTTTATTACCATTACTGAAATCTGTCTGCCATTTTGGTAGTGCTCTTTTTGCAATTGTACACTTGATATCGGTGTGTGGTAATTTATAATTAGCCATTTCCCCACTATTGGTGGCTTCCTTTGCAAGTTATCAACAATTTCATTTTCTTTTATTTTATTTTTATTTTTAGAAAGATTATTGTTTGTTTTGAAGGCGGTTTTCAATTTATGTGCAAAAAAGCGCATATCTTGCCTCGCCAAAATTGCATGATCTAATATTACAATTTAACAAGAAAAAAACAAAAAGCTGTAACATTCTTATTGCAAAACGTAGTTCATCCACGAAAAACACGCCGCTGGTAGTTAGAATATAAAAGAGCGAAGAATAGAAAATAAAGCTATTATTCGGAAATTAAGTAGATCAGACTAATTCTACAAATACACCCATATAAGTGGCTAACAAAACGCAGTATATCTCGTGAAAGCATAGCCAGTTTATAACAAAGATAAGCATCCGATTACTAGAATATAAAAAAAAAGCGGGACGAGAGACGCGCTGTTCCTGGATAAGATTTTTACGACTCAGAAACAAGGTTGTAAAAATATGAAGCTATGAAAATATAATTTATTGAAGCATTACTTGGGTTATAACGTTTTCCGCACATACTACATACTATGAGAGGAGTCGTGCGGTGAGGTTTGGACCAGGGGTAGATAATGGTTTTATTATGGGGGAGGCGTGTGAGTAGTAGGAATGGGATAGAATGAGTAAGTCTCGAAATGAAGAGGGTAAAAGAAGAAATTCAAGAATTGTCACTCGAGGGAACATCTGTGGGTTAAGATAGTTTAAAGGTTAATAAAATAGTGAAGGAGAGTGTCATTGCCCGTCCCAGGATGACGACCCTGATGATGGCAGTAGAGTTGTAAACATTTCAATATGTGAGCAGTGAGCAGAGAGAGTTGATCATGTAACTCAGCAAGAAGATGGTAGGAAGCTATATATAAGTGGAGCATGCGTTAGCGAGAATTGGTACAGTTCAATTTGATCTAACTGTCACATCCTCTGGTCTCTCTACGTAAAACAATGAACTTAATAGTGTTCTTCCTTCTGGAAACCATTAACACATTAAACCTAACTTATTGACCACCGGACATTGACTATTCCACACAATCTCTACATCAAAACTAACAAATCTACTCCGGCCTACTACGAGGCATGTTTTTTTCAAGTAAAGCACAGTTTTGAAATAAAAGAAAAATAAGTATACTTTTTTTAAAAGTTTTATTTCTACATGAAAGCTTGTACTTTAATCTACTTTTCTATATGTATAATCCCCACACAGTTAAGGCACCTATCGTATCGTACATCTCATCCTTATAGAACTCTGCCTCCTGATTTGACAACCACTGCAATTCGGTCGTTTTGACCTATCATCGTGACGCTGACCACCAATATGCATCTTCAAATGCAGAAACAGGTGATAGTAATTCTCTTTACTTCTTCGTCAACTTTCAGCACCAAATCTACAGTAATGACTGAAAGACACCCAATTCGTTCCACATTATATACATTCGTGCGACCATCTTTAAAAAGTTCTGACCTAATTCCGTACCTTTCCACTGCTCATAATTCTTTTTTCTCCATAAACAGCACTGTTTTCTCGATGAATTTCAGCCACTTTCACACCTTTAGTACCAAGAAATCGAATCAAGGCGCGTATTTTGCAGTCGACGGGATTCTCAATGTCGGAGGCATTTTAAATACGTAATATCGACTGGTTTCTTTAAGACATAATATGTAGCTATCCATCACGCACGCGCCAAATGCCGACCGCAGCATTGAAGCGGCTGAATTTCAAAATGGTGCTTACTTGAAAAATACGCCGGGTATTACCCAAGTAAACTAAAAAATACGCCCAACATTTTACCAATATAAACTCATTATCAAATGGGGCGATCTCTGTTTCGTTCAACAGTTAATACAAATGCAATTCACTTCAATGTTATAAATCCTCAGTTTAAAGTTATTACTTTCGAAAGAAATAAATGGTCGAAAAATTCCAAACATCAATTTAGTAAAATGAACCTTTCGGTTATCTAATCGTCTTCAAAGTTGGAATTTTATTAAAAAATCAAATCCTGATTGACTTAATAAGTGGTAAATCCATAGGTTATACTAAAATGGGACCTTGGTTTCTTTAACTTTTTAGCCGATTTCGACTAATTGACAGCTGCGTAAAGTAACACCTTAACCAGATCTCAGCTTTGAACTTACTGCGATTTTGATGAACCTCGATTTAAAAACATTTTACAGTAAAAAGCGATTAAGGAACTTCTTGGTAAAGGGGAGTGGACTTCGTTTAAAGGGCCATTTCAGCTAAATATTCAGTTCTAGGTTTTATTGTTATAATTTTTTTTTCCGGCGCATCGACAGCGTGGTCATTAGCGCCGCCTCGTCCCTTAAAAATCACCTCGTGCTCGGATGGCACCTCCTCATCCCTCTTTACATCCTATACTGCTTCCATCGGGAAGCACTGTGGAGCCAAGGGACACTGGAGCACAACTTCCCTCTCCAACCATTTGGAGACTACAGCCGACGGAGGGGAGAGAGTTGCTGAAACGTTGGCACTATCCTCTCTCATTGTTGTTATTAATATTTTAATTTGAGGCGCGTCAATATTGGCAACGTCATTGGCACCCGGAGCTTTTTCCAGTGCACAGCCGGACTACGGGCAGCAATCTCTTATTAAAGGCGACACTGTCCATCACCAGACTGTGAACTGTAAGAAGCTCCAAGGTTTAGATAATCTACGAGCCAGCAGCTGGATTCGAACCCTGAACCCCCTACGTTGAAATCCAGTATCAGAGAGTATTCAATGTTTTGCGAATATAACGAGTGGGGAGAAAATTTTACAAGCGGAAGTAAAAAATGAATTTTCCGCTTTCCGTAGATTTTTTGCAGAAACTCGCGAATAGATGTTAGAAATTGTCGTGTGGGTGGCCTATCCAGATTTCGAAGCCGCAGACAATATTGATACTATTATCTGACTTAAGAAATCCTAAAATTTGCTTCATGAATTCATTCGAAAATTTTATCTAGTAACTTTTCTGTCACTTCCAGTTGTAAATAAATATAAATTATTTCCCAAAAAATAGTAGAAAAAAAGAAATATTTTTAATTTTGTTGGTAATATGTAATGAAATTTATAGTTGCAAAAATTTATAACAACATAATAATCAGAGTAGAGAAAGACAGACTGTCTTGGTTAAGAGCCGGCGGGCACGGAGGCTGTCACTGGTTGTACCGCTGCGCCGTGACAGTGGTAAAGAGGGTGACAGTTATATTAATGGGTGACATCGCTTTCCGAACTCGCACATATTAGAACAGCAGGGGTGGCTCCCGCCCCCGTTCGCACCTCTTGCCATGCTCAATAAATCAACCTTTTTTTATATCCACTCCTTCTCCTGCTCCCCGCATTGCCGCTGTATTAGTGACGGTTACACGTACCTCCTACAACCACGGCTAAGGACTTCTTACTAAGACACTCACACTCTAATAAAGATACCTTGAGTAGACAATTATCAATGAATGTTACATGGACTAATTTCATGCAGTCAACTTAGTAAATAATCTACTGTATTGTTTTCGAAAAGAAAAAATTAATTGCAACAAGTTTGTGGTAATAAAATCTTAATTAGTCAACCTCAGTATTCCCAAAGAGATCTTGCCAAAGAGGAAACGAGATGATCAGAGATCCTCCTTCTCATTTGTACATAAATAGAAGCTTCTTTGAAGCTACTAATAAAAGCAACGCATTAAACTGCGAATTCGGCTGGACGAATTTACATGCAGCCTACTGCCTCGGAAAGAATGTAAAGGACCGAGCGAAAGATCTCCACTCGAAACGCATGACTTCCATTGCAATCAAAGAAACTGCAACACGTACAGGAAACTTTTGTATTATCCCTTCGTTTACAAATTTAAAAAATCTTGCAATATTATTAAGCGTCATCTCTTACAGAATTCTCTCCTGCTTCATTCTCTATCTCATTCTCACACTACTCTCTCTGTCCCACTGCCTTCACAATAGAATAGTAACACGATTTGCAGCACACATAAAATTACACAATACAAATAATAATTTATTGTGCTATATACACCTTATGTGCCGCTCGGACAAACCTATTAGCAAATACTCAATGTCAATGTAAATAAACACAAGTATTTTAAGTATTCATTCTGCATACAATCCCTCATTGCATCAACTCCAATACACTCTCATAAAATAAAAATAAAAGAAATCACTGTAAATAACTCAATACCGAATTGCTTGCTCCCATAAAAAACAAAATGCCTTCCAAAGGGGCATGCGAGCCTCGTTAGGAAAACTGCTCCAAAATTTGAATACGTTGAATGACTTGACCAACTGCATAATGATATTATGAATTAGATAAGTTAAAATCCTTTGGTGATGGAAGGGAATGTAAGAAACCAAGAGAATTCACTGGAACAGATATGTTTTTCAGCTTATAGCTAGTCTATTATTCTTAGCGTATCAGCTATGACGGGAAGCTGAACCCAACTGGTTAAATCAGCTCAACGTTAGGTAGGCTTCCTAGCAAGATTTCTTGAGAAATGAATTCCTCAAGCCAATGAAGGCGGGCATAGCATTTAGATTAGTATTAATGCAGTGTTATGACTGAATAGGTGTAAATCCAATGAAAATATTAAAACATAACCGGAAATAAAAAAAAAACTGTAGGAACCCTTCATAAATTGTATGTGAGACAAAATTAAATCACGAAGTACGAAATCAAGAAGGTTAAATAAGAAATCCGTAATGGATTGCTGGGCAGATGTTTTCACGCAAAAGAGAAAAAAAAATAGATTGCCACAAAAAGTCGTAACAATGTACAACTGTCGTATACTACAAGTAATAAAAGTCCTTCAAATGGACAATAAATGTCCTCATAAATTGTGAGCCATCAATGTTAAAAAAATAAAAACTGCAAATAGAAATAATTATCTTTATTTTAGTGAAGGATTCATTCACATATTTTTTTTTTCTTTTTTTTAAAGGCAAAATTAAATGTGATTAAAAGAAATTGCTTGATTATGAAACAGTAATCATTATCAAAGAAGAAGGCAAATGGTTGTCTGGAAAGCTCTTGCAATGAAGATGGGAAAGATTTTTTTTATATTAACTGTCCGAGCTGTCATCCCAGTTACTCGTAATATATTCAAACAAGTTATAGACAACTTGATGGATTGAAACTGCCTTGACGTGCCAACATAATAATGATATGAAATCTGACAAGCAAATTCTGTTTCAAAAATCCATTCAGATCATGTGCTACAGATATTTCACAAATTAGTACCATGTTTCTGTATCTGGTAATATCTTTAAATTAATTATTAGGTCTTACTTGTTTAGATATATTGCTAGCTGAACTCTATTTCTTTATTTTTAAAGGACAAAATGCATTATAAGAATGTATATACTTTTCTAAAACCAACTTTTGATGGAAATGACGTGGAAGACCATGTTTAGTTGAGGCCACTAAAAACAATTCTAGATTTAACACTAACTCACATGCAACTATTCTCAAGGTTATAACTAACAAATTTTCTTCAATGAATGCTTCAAAGTAAAAAGTAACTTTAAATGGAAGCCAACACCCAAATATCACTGAGAATTGCCCATCTAAAATGAATTTTTCAAGATAGATGATAAGTAAATATATGAATCTGGAAGTGAACGTAATGCACAAAGAAATCTAAGGAGCCATTTTTAAGAAAATCTCAACTAAATGGAAAATCCACTGGGTAAAGAGGTACTTTAGTTTAGAGGAATTTTTGATTTTTTTAAACTTGTAACAATCCTGCTTAACAGAGTACAAGCGACTGCTTCCTGTATTATCAGAAATAACATTTAAGAGGGTATCTATCCGACCCTTCGTCCAGAACTATCCCTCAGACCAATTTAGAGTAAAACCTTTGTGGCAGCCTCTGTTAGCGTCCGACGGAATTATCAAGTTTACCCTCTCTCAATGTGTTCGTTTTTAAGTTTCTGACACATATAAACAAACAAACATCACCACTTTATCGTATTCAAAATAGCCAAGCGGTTAGAGGCAAGGCCCGCAAAGCTAAAAAAGTACAGGGTTCGATTCCCGGTCTAGGACTTGGATTTTATCGAACGGATTTTATTTTCTGTATAATGTGAGCAATTTATAGCAAAGTATTGCTAGTCGACTCCGCACACGACACCTAATTGGTAGTTGGACGTAAAGTCTGCCTGCAAAAAATAGCCATTACTTAAAGCAGGAAATGTAACAAGGGATATTACCGGTGACACTCAAAACTGAAAATTTGCACGACTGATATATGCAGAGGGTGAATGAGATGTGATCCCTTGCTCTAACGTAACAATAGTAGGTGGTAATATGGGACAGTCTTGTTTTACCTTGCATATTTTCAACACTACTGAGTTTAAAATCTACTCTGAAGTAAAATCATAGACATACATTATTTGTCTTTGTAAATTTGGAGTCCTGAGTGGACTACAGCAAGGAGTCTGGAGTTACACTGAAAAAAGTCAGAAGTGGTGCTATATTGGGTTTTAAGAAAGTGTGTTGGTAATATGGGACACACATAATAATTATAGTTAATGTTCTCGTTTCTCCATGAATTGTAAAAATAAGCCTTAAATATGCCACAAAACTATACTTTACACAATTATCGTACATTAAGGATAAAAATTAGGATGTAATCAATTTGCTTAGAGAAATAAGAAATCTTTGAAATGATCTCTTTAGGCCCTTTATATTACCCTGCAGAAACAAAAAAAAAAAATTATAAGACACTAGGTTCGTCCTCAGTGCCACTTTTCACACTTGTTCGGCAGACGATTAACGAGGTTGTTATATGGGACAACGCTGTCCCATAATACCACCATACACCGCGTACAATATAACCTCATTTTTCTTCCAATATACACTAGTATTTAAAATCTATTACTGGCATTTAAAACTCTCTACTTTCTACATTTTTAATGTCTAAAGGAAATTATTCTAACTTTCCTCGGTGTTAACCAAAAGCAGAGGAAAATCAACCTTAACAAAACTTTTTAGCACTGACAAAATCAACACGGTCCTCTCTTAGACAAAGCTGCCACTCGATTGAAACGCTGCCTTCTGCAGCAGACAAAGCCTACCCCAAAAGAGTAGTAAGGCACCAAAAACTAACAGATAGCACTACTGGTTTTACTAAAACAGGAGTGTCCCAAATTCCAACCCTGTCTCATATTACCACCTTCTCCTCTAAGGAGCGTTTGTTACAGTTTTGGCATGAAATCTGAAACGTTCGTTATAGTAAGTAGATTTTTAAGTTCAGTTTTGCTTTTCAGTATCAGTCGCATGTCAAAGTATAGTCTCAACAACGACCAAGGCCTGCAGTGGTGTGACAAGTTTTCAATAAGTGCATTCCTTTAATTTAAGATCAATGCCAAAAATTTGTTTTTTTTTTTTTAAAATTGATTTTTATTTTTCTGTTAGAATGATAAAATAAGGGCGGAGGAAATGCTTTTCGAATTGTAAAGATAATGTCAGAAATTTGAGATTTTTCTAAGAAACAGCTGACAAAATGTTGAAATATAATAAATAATACATTTGATTAAAGAAACCTTCTTACTGCTTACATTATAAATTGCTATACTTTTTGCGATTAAACGCCCACAAGGTCTTGTTTTCGCCTAAACAAGTTTCCTGGCTTTGCCAACAGCGCCGAGTTTTACTTTTATTTATTTTACATTTATATTTACATCTGGATGAATTTTCTATTTCAAAATAAAATTAAGATAATTACGAAATTAATTCTAAAATAATATTATATTATATTTTAGATCTGAATAACTTGTGATTTACAACAAATTTGAATAATATTCATCTTCTTTGTTCGATGAGTAGAGATTCATCCGGGAGAAGAGAAATTACAGCCTACTTTCAGACTTTTTATATCTATTATCTGCCAAGCATTTAACCTGGAGACTAAGTAGTTCATTTTCAGAAATGTAAAACTTATTTGCCAGAATTTCTATATTGGAGTTTAATGTAATTTAAGATTACATATACTATCGTTTATAAATATTTTTGTACTTTAAGCTGACAAATTAACGTAGCACATGGGTTTAAATTTTGTATTTAAATAGGAATTTAACAAGGTAATTGTTTAATACCCGTCTGTTAAAAGATAGATTAATTACAAATTAATAAATTCTGCCATTTGTAGCAGCTTTAAAGATGACCTAGTGACTAGTGAGGCGAAAAGAAAAATAACTGAAATTTAGACGATCATTTTTCTTCAATGTCGAACTGATTTGAATATGTAATTAAAATTTAAAAACTTCTATTTTTCAATTAAAAATGTTTAGATGAATGTACACAAATGATGAACAGATGTCTATAAAAAGTGAACTGTAAATATAAATATTAACTTCTAAGTACTGGAAGTTTTGAGAACATATTTTTGGAAATGTATGCAAGTTAAAAGGTTGTAATTCAGGTAAAAATTGGACTTATAATAATACTAAAGTTAAAGAGGATTGTCAGGTAGACGACCTAACTTTAAGATAAGTTGAATGACATCGGCATCGAGGTTTATTGTTCATTTAAGGGAAACGTTTGGACAAGAAGTCAGAATAAGGGTGTTTGCTACCTTTATAGTCTAATACTAAGTTGTTTGCTCCTCTAAGCTTACCTCTGAGGGATGTGAGCTCTTTGACAAAAGACCCACTCACACAAGCACAGCTCATATTCCCAACACACAAAACTGATCTTGTCCTCCTCTACTCCAACATCACATGGCTTCTTCCCATCCCTTCGTCAATCTTTCTTCACATTCTCATAAGAATTTTTTTCTTTCTTCTTTTTCTTCTTCTTTATATTTTAAAGGGAGAGAAGAAGACGGTAAATGTAGGAAGATAGAAGATTTTGAGGGGTTGTCTGTGTGCTGGGATGTAACCAAGGCGGGATGTGTTGCCAAGTACAGCCATGAGAGCAGGTCACCCCGACAAATTTATGTTTCACGCTATCAAAAAGGGTGCACATCAAGCACCTGCCCCCTGACACCGCTCAGTCTGATTTACTACGGGGACACACTGGCTACGCAATATATAGATATAATTTCATTAGCCATTACAATTTGTGCAGGCAAAAAAAAAAAAAAAAATTCCCGAGCTTTTAAACTTTGTTAAAGGAAATATCCACACTATCAGTACACCTGCCACCTGGCCCAACTTTACACAAAAAATTTGAATAATGATTTAATTTATTTGTTGCTTCGTAACTAATGAATGAGGCGAAGGAATTTTTACTTTTATTAGGGGGACCGAAAAGTAAGCAAAAATTATTTTTTCTGGCGAGAAACATTTATTTACTAAAGAAATCTTAAGTGCTAATCAACAAAATAATTTCTATCATTTTCTAACACTTTTTGCCAGCGAAAAGGCAGTCGTTCGATTCCCTTTTTTAAAAAAGTCCTTCGATTTTTCATTGAAGAACTTTTCCAAGTGCGTATTCACTTTTCCAACATTGGTAAATGTTTTACCTCTTAATGTAAGCTCTAACGAGCTGAAAAGGTGATAATCCGACGGCGCGAGATCTGGTGAATAGGGTGGAGGGGGTAAAAGTTCTAACCCAAGCTCCCTTATTTTTTCCTGTGTTATTATTGCTGCGTGAGGCCTCGCGTTATCGTGTTGATGAATCCTTTTTCTTCTTATTGACCAAAACAGATCGTTTTTTTTTATGAGTTCTTGTTTAATTCGCTCGAGTTGTTCACAATACACTGTCGCTGTAACGGTCTGACCAGGTTCCAGCAATTCATAGTGTAAAATTCCAGAAAAATCCCACCACACACACACACACACAAGGACCTTCTTTATCGTTAGTGACGGTCGAGGTGTCGGAACAGGTGCTTCTCCGAGAGAAAGCCATTGTCTTTTTCGTGCAGGGTTGTTGTATAGCACCTACTTCTCATCTCAAGTTACAATTCGTCGCAAAAATGGATCAGCTTCATACCGAGACAAAAGAGACGCGCTGATGGTACGCCGTTGATTGGGCGCCGCTAAAAATTTACCAATGTTGGAAAAGTGAAAACGCACTTGGAAAAGTTCTTCAATGAAAAATCGAAGGACTTTTTTAAAAAGGGAATCGAACGATTGCCTTTTCGCTGGCAAAAAGTGTTAGAAAATGAAGGAAATTATTTTGTTGATTAGCACTTAAGATTTCTTTAATAAATAAATGTTTTTCGCCAGAAAAAAAAAAAATTTGATTACTTTTCGGTCCCTCTATTATATGTAAACGGCATAAATGAGAATTTTTTCGTATCAATTTCATATCGATATCAAGTTTATAATCGATATACTATGTTAACATACTGTAATTAGGTTTTGTAGTTTTAATGATTATAAACAGAGAAAAACAATGGGTCAGCAGCTGGATTCAAACCTAAAATCTCTGTGATTAAGACTTAATCCAGCTCGTTAACCAGTTAACTAACTAATCCCTTCTCTATTATTATTGTTATGAAATGAAAAAAATAATTAAATAAATTCACACATTTTTAGCCATCACAACAGGTAAAGAAGAAATAACTATCCAATAATGTAAGTTGATCTGAGCCAGCAAATTGTTGGCCACAATATGGCACGAGATGAACAGCTTCCCATCTGAAATGAATGGACCCAAGCAGATCTCCCGACTACTTTTAGCGCCCGCCAATTCTACAAAACATTTTACTGTTCCACAAAGAATCTTTTAAAAACTACTTTATATTACAGTCCGCAATGTTCAAATCATAAACAGCGATTTCCTAAATACAATTATTTTTGAGAACTGAAATTTCTTCTGAAATTCTTACCACTGGAGACTTGTCTGACTTTTTAAAAAAGCACACAAATAAAACACATCCTAAGGCAATTCACAACAATTGTGAATTGAAAATGATGTTTGTTATGTTCAGCTAATATCAAGTTTGAATAATTTAAATTAGTGAGGGAAAATACATTTCAATAGAAGAGAATAAGAATAGAAACAAAAGCCGATAATGGCGCAAACTTTTAGGCAACAGTTTCGAATTAAAAAAGTTTCAATTGAAAATCTCTACAATTTAGTTGATTTCACATTGTGGGTACTTAAGATTCTGATACTATGCTTGGAATTGTAAATTTAACAGCTTGAATTTTAAGTACCAAGTTCATTGATAGTTTGTTAAACAAACCAATAGTCATCGTAACTAATTTTACTTCGGTAAAAATAATAATAATAATAATAAAAATAGGTAAAGTTAATTTTTTTTAGCAGATTGAACAATTCGTAATTCTTTTCTGCAAATTTTAATACGAAGATTTGATGAAGGAATGACAAATATTTTATATTAGACCGAATAAATGTTAGAGCGTAACTTAATATTACGAGGTCTAAATTCACCAAGAGCATCGTCATTATATCAGGCACCCAAAGAAAGAATCATTGTCTTTCTCACACATAACCTTTTTAAAAGAATGGAGAGGAGTATACAGCGGTCTCAAGTAAAGCCTAAGAGTGTGTCACTGAAGTCTTGTTAAAGTAGCGGTTTATTAGATTGGCATAAGTTGATCAATTAAAGGGACGCCCTTAATCGTCTTTCTAACATAATGTGAGAAATGAAATTAAATAAAAGTAAAGCAGGTGCTTTAAAGAAAAAACAGCGTATCTTCTCTCCAAACCTGTCTGTCATCTATGAAATCTCTTACAGTTGTTGAGACCAAATGAGGTAACTTTATTATGTGCACCGATTCCTGGATTAAAATCCTGCGCCAAAATTACTGAAATTATTATTTGAAAAAAATTCTACCAAGCTTTTCACTAAATTATCCGAAATTCCACTAGATTTTACACAAAACTGATCAGTAATTTACACTAATCGATTCGAATTATGTGCTGACAACAGAAAAAAAGCTTTGTGAATGGATTTCAAATCGCTCTAAACTAACCTGATTCAATATAAAAAGACTTGCAAACCGGCCTGAATGAGACAAAAATAGGCATGAAAGGCGAATGATAGGCATTGCATTACAAGGCAGAATAAAAAAATTGACACCTGTTTCTTATATTTGATTCTAAAAAAATCAAGTTAATTTACATTAGTCGCTTAGAGGAAATCGTTAGTATATCGTAAAATATATTTAAAGAAGAACATATAAGGCTTCGTAGTTACGAGTATTCCAGATACAAAACCTTGGTCAAGAATTTGATGTCATTAACTATGTAAGAACCAGCAAGAGAAGCTAAACTTCATGACTATTATTTGAGAAGAGAATCTGAGGCGAGCGCTAACCATTTAAATTAACCAGTCGGTACAAAGAGCGTCCCAACTGTACCGACATGAACCTCTTGCCCTGTAGCCGCTGATCCGACAGACTATCGTAGTTCACAATGCCCCATCAACATAACGAACGAACGAAAGGAAAAGAGAAAGGAACATGTTGCTGCGAGAGGCAGTGAGGTGGCGGCGAAGGAGGAAGAAGCCTGTTTTTATAACGACCGGCGCACCGCAGCTTGTCCCGGCTCAGCAGAAGAGCGGCAATGCAGCCTGGCGCGCTAATGAACCACTTTTACCAGCCTGTCTACAAAATTATTTATTCTAATATTATTCAAATATATTATTTTAAAAAATAAAAATACGAAGAATAGAGAATTGTTACTTCAGCCTTTTTCCGTGCTTAAGCTTTTGACCTATAACAATGTATCGCACACATATTCGCTTTAATATTCTTTAAACTAAAGCAAGTAAATAATTATAACTAATAAATCAATGGAAACCGAAATAATGAAGAAGGCAAAGTAGGAAAATTAACAGCTATCTCTAAACTGAAATGGCCTCCATTAGAGATTAAAGAAATACATATCAGCAATAATATTTCATTAAAATATTTATAATTAGTATTTAGTTCTATAATCAAAGTTAATTCAGTACTTGTTACAAGGCCAATACCGAAATAAATACTCAAAGATAGAAAAAGGAGGATAAGGCTTCAAAGAAAGAGATAAATGCTTGCGCATTAAACTGTAGAAACCAAGAAAAACTGAATCCCCTATCCTACAATCAAGACTGGTCCTGTATTGGCCATGATCATGTAAGCACTAGCGCCGTAACCACGGTTAACTTCTAAGTTTACGCAGTAAGGAGAGAGGATTAGCCCAATCTTCAGCAACTTTTGGCTATCCTTGCCAAACACGAACCATACTTATATCATCCCAATACACACACAATATTCCTGCAGATCATGCAGAGTTACCTGATGTGATTAACTATATGGATTTAGCTAATTCCAGTTCAAGCCAAGTCCAGTTCGTCAAGTTCATTTGACAGCTTTATTCACGCCCACATTCTTTACCAAAAATACTAAAATTTGAGGAATTAGTATATCTTTTAGGTAGCAGTAACTTCGACATATAACCTTCTCTTCTCTACAACAATAAAGTATCTGCTAAAGTATTTGCGATACCTGGTTTGGTGGATTGGCAGTCAAAAAAATTCATAATATGCAAAGTAATCTCCTCACCGGACCGAACTACTTCTTCATAAAGATGATGACTTATTAGCTGCTAGTACTCCTCGACCTCGAAGTTTTGCGATGTTTGTCTTACTAAAAATATAGTAATTTCTATTTTATGTCTCGCGTCCAATCAATGAACCACTGTCCAAAATTCATAAATGATTAAAAAAACAAAAAAATTATAGGATGAAAGAATAATTGCCATTTTAGTCTTGATGCATTTATTCTGCCGAGCTTTCGACCTAGGGACTAGGTCATCTTCAGGGCTGTGGAACATAGAAATGATATACATATCTAAGACAGAAAACAGTTTAAATTTCAAAACAGACACGAACAATTTAAACAACATATACGCAAACTTACTACAAAATACTTGACAATTGGCAAGACTGACATTCCACACAACCTAACGCATATTACATACAGACCGATCACACTCAGTCCATGAACAGACAAGACAGAAGACACACCAACCCAGTAAAGTAATGTAAAAATATTACTTTGTAAACTAGGTAAATAATTTTTGTAAATTTCATTATATTATACATATTCATTTTAATAGAATCATTGTCAACAATCTGTAAACATGTTCCTCAGCCCTGAAGATGACCTAGTCCCTAGGTCGAAAGCTCGGCAAAATAAATTTTACTCGACTGAAATGGCAATTATTTTTTCATCCTATTGAAACTATGAATCAGTCACCAAAAAGAATGAACAACAACAAAATTATATTTAACATTATCTCAACTGTTCTAAAATTTGATATAACCCCCGCTCACGACAACAGTTCATAACACTGTTGTTTTTCTTTTACTTCAGAATAAAATCTACTCCCAGAATTAAAAAATATTAAAGGCGACGGGAAAAGAAAATATTGTATACCACTTAATGTTTGATGATACATCTCTGCTGCTATAAAAACAGATTAAATTATATAAAATACCATGGATTAGTTAGTAACCGCCTCCGTCCTGACATCTCTCTGGAACTGGACATTAAGTAGGTCTGTGAAATTAGCATCCACTCATAGTTAGAAACTATTATAACCTTGATATAAATTATAGAAATTAATTACTCCAATCAAAGTGCTTGTTTAATGGACGGCGATTTAAGATAATAATTCCTTCAATCCTCTTAGATCGTTTTAATGATCAATTCGTAATACACATTTGAAAGGAAACACCCATAAAGTGTCCGCACCATGTTGAGGCTCTTTGGTAGTTACGGGCTATCCACGTCTATTGAGTCTTCTTATTCATTCGGACTTTACCGTTGTGATCTTGAGTATCCCTCAAGATGTGATCTTCGCCAGAAATCCATTTCGACAGCTCTAACCTTTCGGATCTGTTGTTTGTGAGGGTCCGGTTTCATCCCCATACAGAAATACCTGCCCACGGTGGACTATACATTTTTTGTTTTTTTATTACTGCCGATATGAGTGGTAATAAAAGACGAGCGCAATGAATGCACCAAATTTCAAGAATTGAAATAATTTTTTTTTTTCACTTTATTTGTATATTTACAACTGCAACAATTGTTGCATCAAGTAAATTTGATCTTACTGGTTCAGTTCTCTTGTAATGACATTGTTAGAGCAATCACCCACTGGTGAAACTCTTTCACAATGATTTAATCACAACAGATCTCTAGGCCATTTTCGCTTCAAGCGACGAGGAGGATTGTCGGGAAGTGAGGAGAGGAGAGTTGTTGGACAAGAGGATTAGGATGGAGAGCTATGAGGTTGTATAAGTATTAAACTCACTTTTTGGTAGCGAAAAAGTACAATTTTATGTTAAATATTTAATTTTGGAAAACTTAATTTCAATGGTCTATTGGTGTCCTAGTCGATCAGTTCCCTTTTTTCTTTAATTGCACCCTTAACATACTTAATAAAACAATATAAAGGGAGACTTTTTATAAATCCAATAATATTTATATGAAGAAAAGAAAACATTCAGAAGCACACTTTGGAATCATATTTATTCTATAATAACAAATATATATTGAAAAGTCAGATGTATAACCATGCACGCAACCATTACGTTCGTTCGACTTATGCGCTACAATTCGATTTGTCCTATTTACTGCACAGCACGTCTGCAATAGATTGTTTCTGTTCCTAAAATAATGTTTGGGAGCTGAATTGAACTACATATTAGCGACGTTCACTTCAAAAAGAACAGCGTTTTTTTTTTTTTCTTCAACCGGCGTACCCGAGCACGGTGCAGCGCTCTGAAAGTTAGCCAGCCTCGCCTCGAGCAAATAAAAGGAAAATAATGTTTAAATTTGTATTTTTAATAAGCTTTGAACAGGCAGGCACTTTGAATTTTTTGTAATAACTAGCCTTGGCAACACTGCTGTAATCATGGCCGGTGAGACAATCATTGGACACTGTGATAGCGTTATCATTTAAAGCTTATATTATTCAAAGCTCTCGATCAAGTGACTGGTAAATTTCGTGAATTTTTTCCGTCGTAACACGCATGTTTATTGTACCTACTCCTGATCGGTTTGAGACGTTCATCAATCCTGCTCAAACTGATGAAAATCTGAAACCAGTCAGGGCACAACAAACACCACGCGTGTACGATGAATAAAATTAACGATATTATCCACATCAAATTTTCATCAATTGGTGAATTATTCAATTAAATTAAACCAATTATTAATATGTAAAACACTGCCTTGATTGTTTTATTGCAGTACTACGCTTCACACCGCTGCGAATTAGGTAAATTACTCTTCTATTATGTTGTTAATACTTATGGTAATAATAATTATGATTATATTATTTAAACGCTTCAAAAAATATAAACAGTTTAAATGGAATAAAATAGAAATATACAAATTATTAGTAAAATATAACGTAATTAATCAAATCATTAAATTTCAATTAAATTTTGTAAGAAGAAAGAGGCGGCAAATAGTAGATTAAGAATGAAACAGTTTCTAAATACATAAATTGAAACAAAGAGGGATTTTAAAATAAAAAATCAAAATAGAAAACTGAGAGAAGAGGATGAAAACAACAACTCTAAAGGGTCAAAGAGGTGCCAAGAGTGATGATTTACAGGTTACAAGCATGTCTGATATAGCTATACTCTATCTCAATTCCTTTAAGAAAGTCATAAATTGTAGGTGCAAAAGAAAAATGTCCTTTTAATTCGACGATATTAAAGGATAGGGCACTAACGAATAATTTATACACTTCAAAGGAAAATGATCCCAGTACGATTCGATATATTTTACTGTAGAGTTTCATTATTAACTATTGTAAATCAAATTACCAAGGGTGATAATGTAAGCACAGTAAATTGTTTTTACACCTAGTAATAAAATAAAATTAAAGGGGTATAAATTTTGAATGGGAGTTTCAATATTTGGATAAAGATAATTATAAACATTCGTTCAAGCTCTTTGGAAATTTAGGTTAATGAGACAGTATCTTAAATTATGCTAGAATGATTAGATTTTTGAATGGATTATGTTGGCTAGTGTGTATGAAGTAAACAACACAAATATAAACTCACATATAATGATTTGAAAATATAATTTAGAAGGGGTGTCTCTTCATTTGGAGGAGTTAAAGGGGCAGAAGTGGGTTGGTAGCAAAGACGGCAGAAACCAGCTCGTTTGAGCCGTAACAAATATTCGCCGGGTCCACTTGTCTTCAACTTATTTACGTCTGAGTTGGTTAGAAGTTGTTGGCAGGAGGAACAGTTTACCTCATCACCCCCCCCCCTAACACAAAACACACACACACACTCTATTAGAAACAAACCTGGGCTGTCTACAAGAACACCATTACATAAATAGATCACGCCGCAGTTACATCGTCAACCTACAGCTCCAACTAACATCCTCTTGTCAAGAGTTTTTTTAAAAAAAAAACGAGTGATTTAGACACAGACAAAAAAAAATATATAAAATTATAATTCAAGATTCTGTGAGCGTATCAATAAAAATCTTATTTAGATGGTTCGCAATTTAGAAATTAAAATAAATAATTATTTACAAAAAATAGTGTGAAACATTTACAGGACACTTTCACTTACTGCTTTTTAGGCAATATTAAATTTTTTTGAAACTATTTTTTTTTAAGTGGCCCTACTGATCAATCGATTTCTTTTAAAACCAAATTTGGAACTTGACTATACATCTTTAAATTCCTATAAAGATTACTTAGGCCTTAGGCAAACCAGCCGCTCATTTTAAACTAGAAAAACAGTTAATAGCTAAATAAACATATTCTATAGAGCTTACTGTATTTAACTGAGATAATGTTCCATACAAAAATGCTATACGTGTGCCATAAGTATAAGAAGTATTAAGAAAATTGGAGTCTATAACTGCAACTAATTACGTAGATGATGTGCATCACACAGAAATGACAGTTTATTGGCAAGTCGGTCCTATTTTCAGAAGTATAAATGATTTCTTTATCTCGGTGAAAATGTTTGACATAAAGGTTCTAGATCAAAGTCTATATGTAATTAAGATTCCGAGTACATTTTTTTTTTTTTTTTTTAAATTCTTATCGCGATTTCTCGGGGTTCATAAAGCAAATATCAGATTAAAAGGTTCTGCGATTTGTGAGTTTTGGGTTTACACACTAGCTGATGCAATTCAAAAAATACTTTTTTTTGTAAACAGAGGACTTAAAAGTGGAAATTTCATGTGAAAATTCTAAAAAAAAATTATCAATAAAAGTCCTTTCATTTACTTTCTAACTTTGAGTGCAAAACCGACATAGACAAACACACAAACCATTATTGAGAAAAATTAAATAAGGAAACTGTTGATACTTTTCAATTATTATGTCAATATCTTTTTTGATTATTTGGGTTTATAAATAATATGTTAACCGATAGACAATCACTTCAACGTGGAGAGAATCATAGTTCTGAATCAATTCCATGCGTAAGAAAAACGTATCAGCTGTAAGTTGATGATGGCGAAATGATGAAATGGTTAATTATACCAGAATAAAAATTTTTGAAAATTCAAAACTACCGTTCTCTGTCAAGAGAATACAGTGACAAGAACACCATTTAGTGTGAAGATCTAAACAGCAACCAACTGTAAGATTAAAACTGCACCTTAGAGACTCTAGATTTTCATTAGCTCTTGTGCTGTGGTTTATTGAGAAGAATGGAGTTTGCAAGAACTATTCTCCGTTCCAATGAAGTTTTACAACAAAACAAAATATAGTACTACAAGCAATCGTTCATTTTACCAAGTGCTATTGCAATTAATTGTTAGTCTTTGCTTAGCCAAATTATTGAATAAGTGTTTTGGTTCTACAAGCGCTACAAGATTATTTAAAGGTTTTACCAGAATACACTCTGTAAACCTCGTAGACCAGAAATCTAGTGGTTCTAGGATGACAAACCCTGTGCTAGTAAAATTAGAACAATTCAACAGATGAACCATAATCGAATTATTAATATTCTTTACCGAATTTAGATTCTACGGAGGTTGACCGGAAAGCCTACGCTACTGCAATCCTGAGGGTCTATGAGACACCAACTAATTAGACCATCCCCTCCAGTCTCGTCTGTTTAACTAGAATCAGGTGTCTGGGGAGAGATCCTGGTTAAGTATAAAGGCGTCCTCTCCGCAGCCCGATGACATCTCTGATGACAGATGAAAATCCAAAAACCAGTCAGGGATATAATACGAGAACATTTCCGTTACATCTAATCACTTTCAACCACTCTCGGAATTAGGTTCATCAAGTTCGAGTAGTTGGTCTCCAATTTTTGGTAGGCGAATTTGGTTATTTGTCTTTTTGTGGTGAGAAATCTATAAGTAAAGCAAAATTTTAACTTCATGGTAATGTTCGAAATATACGTTTTCTTCAACAGTATATCAACTGTACCTAAAGGAAAGCATTAATAAATGGGTAAAATTTTGATTTTTATATCTTGAGTTCGTAATATCACCTTCTCCAATAAAAAAAATCCATTTATATGACCTTTATTTAAAAGAAAAGCCCCTTAAAAGAGTAAAACGGAAGTTAATAAAAGTAACATATGTTTTCTATTCTGACGTAATAATAGTTATCCTACGGCATACTTATTCCTTCAAAATTTATGGCTATACCATAAATATTGTATGAATATAATGAATTTTATTACTTCAAAAAAAAAAAAAAAAAAGCAATAGGCAAATCGACAACAAAGTCCGTTATTGGCCTGAAATTTATTATACAGTTAAGTTTGAAACCAATTTGACTAAACCCTTAGTAACACTTTCATTTTTACAAAATAAATTTTGAATGAAGCAAGCTTTGTGAGTGTTATCAATTTTGTTTCCACCTTCAGCCATTTCGAGAATAACATTAACTGATTTATCTTTTAATTTTTAGTATTAATTAAATTATAACAATTACGTAAATTATTAAGCGAAGACGTGATTATTCTGCTTCGTTTTAAGCTTTCCTAAGCTCCGTTTCGCTAAAAAATCTTAAGCTTACTGCAAAGAAAAACAGACCGGCCTTTAAAGTGTGCAGTTGAAATATGAGGGATAATTGGTCACAAATGGAGTGAAATACTATTTCTGGTAAACATTTGCGGATAGGTTTTCTTAAGAGCAATCATCAGTTAGCATTCAAAGGTGAAAACAAAACTCAGCTCCGCTAAACAGAAGAAACAAAGAGGCTGATAATAACGGCGAACCCACCTATGTAATTATTCTTAATAACAATTATATACTTTATTAGATCAAAAGAAAATGGCCAAAATTCTTTTTTTTTTTTTTTTTTTTTTTTTTTTTTTTTTTTTTTTTTTTTTTTTTTTTTTGGCGCATCAACAGCTGAGGTCATTAGCGCCCGGAGCTTTTTCCAGTGCACTGCCGGCCTCCGGACAGTGTTCTCTCGTAACAGACAACACTGTCCATCACCGGACAGTGAGCTGTAAGAAGCTCCTAGGAAGAGAAAATCTAAGGGTCAGCTGCTGGATTCGAACCCGGGACCTCCGCGTGGGAGTCCAGTATGCTAACCTCATAGCTAATCCCTTCCCTAAAATTCTTTTAAATCACGGTTTAAAACAATACCACATGTATTGAGTATTCCCACTTATTTGTTAACGAAGACTATTTATTATATTAATGAGGTAAATGGCTTATTAAATTTATAGTAAATTAAAACAGGCCGTTAAGATATTTTCAAATCATCTAGTTGTCAGGGTGCCAGACAGAGGTTTTATTATAGGTAATTTGAACCAGTCGCGCTTAATTTTATCTTTACGTCGTAATTATTTATTTAAAAATGTACAGAATTATTGAATATAATTACACACTGTACTATAGTTAAATATTGACATTCTGTAGTTTAATTAGATATTTTTTTGTAGTTTTGACGATGACTGGATTCAGGTCGGAGATAAATCGAAACTCGGCTGAGTATTTAAATATTCATTCATATTATCCGCTAAAAAATTGTTATTAATAGCAGAATTATGGGAAGCTGAGTTTTCAATTAGAGTCTAGATTTCGCCCACATGGGGTAGAGAGAATGAGCTATTGGAGAACGGAGTGAAATCCCTTCCCTTAAGTGTTAAATGTAATTCCCTCTCCCCAATCATTGGAATATGTTAGAAGACAATCTCTAAACATGGAAAAAAGACTTCTGCTAAAGCTCAGGTAGGTTATAATTTTACTTTATTTTTTACTTTTTCAACGTCAATCACCGGGATCATTTTGTCTTGATTTGTATGGCCTTTAGCAAGTAAAGTAGGTCCTTTTCTCTGGTAAATTAAGTTGTAGAGGTTAGCGGTTCTTATTCATATGAAGTCCTAAGTAAGTCTTAAGTCAGTAAAATTCACCGCCCGATTGGGCAAGTTTGCGGTGATTAACCATGTCACTAGTACCTTTGTGTCAGGCTGGCATGTTCAATTTGGAGGCGGCTCTGTATACACCTTCGCAAGTTTAACACGGAAGGAGAAGCTCCATCTTTTGAAATCGTTTTTGATTCCTCTCTATTTATTGTCAGTAAGCCATCTCTACCTCCGTTCCTCCTTCAATTTTATTTTGGTAAGCGCGATATAGTCCAATAATACGGAATACCGTCAGTAACACCTAGCCGGACACCCAAATGAATATGATCGAAATATTATTTTGGGAAATAGGCAGCCGAGCGGTTAGAAGGCCCGCAAAGCTATGATGTATTATGATATAGGGTTCGATTCCTGGCCTAGGCCTTGGATTTTCTTTAATGTTTAATATGAGAACTTTGTAGTAATGTATGTGTGGTAATCGCCTCCGCCCACGACACCTAAAGCAAAACCCGCCAAACGTACAGTTGGACGCAAAGCCGGCCTGAAAAAAATAGGCATTACTTCACTTTTAAAAACTTTTTATACTGGGAAATTGAACTTTTAGATAACAAAATGTTATTACGTTAGGTCTAATAAAATGTTGATAATAAAAGGTAGCAATGTTAGAATAATATTGCATGAACATATGCTTAAGAAGTGTAACAGTTAAGGCAAAATTAAAATAGCTAATTTATACTTCTTTTTTTTTTTAATATTTTATTGAAATTCGCAACTGCAACGATTGTTGCAACAAGCAAATGTGATATAATATAACAATGTCGTGTATGAAGATAGGAGAAGGCACCCAGTGGCGACACTCCATTATGGAATAGATGCACTATACTGCTCTTATGAGGAGAGTAGAATTTATACTTGAATTTAATTTTTGAAATTATTTTTAAGCATTGACGTTTACTATAATTACAGCTGTTCCCATCACTGGCAGCTGTAAGCAATCTTGCTGACTAGTTCCTACAGTAGTACTTAAACAAGTATTTAATAGAAGTTTTCAAGATTTTAATTTTACACGTTACAGTCTTTTATTCGCTAATAAATAATAAGAGAAATTTACTGAAGTTGGATCTATTCAATCAAAAGCATGGTTAGTAACATTTGCTGACAAAATTACGTCAATACAAAGAATGTTTAAATTTCTATAGAATAATCCGTCTTAAAATTTTGAAAATACCATTTTGCAGTAGGAGAGATGAAAAATTATTTGAATAGAGAGTTTATTAAAGAATGGAAAAGGTAAAAAGAATAAGGCACTAGAAATAATCTTGGGCGACAAGTTATAACGACATAATAAAATGGTAATAAATCTTATTGGAAAGCGTAAAACGGTGTGGCTGAAATTAGGAGAATAACTCAGGGAATTAAAGAGTTCCAAGAGTGGTGGTAATGATGATGTGGTTGTGCGAAGGTGGCTGTAGAAGGCAGGTTGTCCGGGTGTACTGGGTGCTTGTTGGTGATAAATATAATAAGGGGTCGACCGAAAGGGGTTGCGAGTCGCTTCTCTAATTATACACTCGGTATGATTCCTTTACCAAAATATGGTCCCCGTTATGCCCTACTCCTACTTCCTAATACATATGTATAATTTTCAGCTAATTATTTATCGTTGTATAAACAAGCACCACTTTTTAAGTTATTTACTACTTAATGCAAAAAATAGAAAGGGGTAAAGGCAATCAATTTTATTTCTTCTGACTATACTAGATAAGAGAAGGTACTGACATCGTGACCGACTTTCGATTTCGAATTTTCAACGGAAATATTAGTTTTGGGGTCCCCTGAGCTCAGAAATAAGGGCGTTTTTTCGAATTGTTCTGCGTCTGGATCAGTGTCCGTTCAAAAACGAAACATTACAATAGTAATAAGTAATAACAAACGGTCCCATATTTTAACTTAGTCTTCTTTTTGCGTGTAAGTTGTTCTAAAATTTTATTGGACAGATTTAGTTCAAATAGAAGTTATAAATCTTCATGAATCCAATAAACTCAATAAGTCTAAAGAAAAACGTTAGAAACATTACAACAAAACCAAAAAATCAAATTTAGCCAGTTTAAATATCCGCTGAAGACGCAAGTTCGGAATTAGAACATCATCAATATTTGTTCTTAGTAAGACTAAGTCATACTAGTTTATAATTTTTAATTTGTAAATTAGAATAATAAGCTGTTTAAATGACACTATTCTTACCAAAAACACAAGTAAGGCTAGCGAATATTTTTTAAAACATTTTCTCTGTTAAAAACATCAACATTTAAAGTTTATTTATTTATTATAAATACATTATATGGTTTAAAAGTCAAGGTGAAATCATAAGAGCTTTGAAAGCAAGAATAGTGGTGGTAGAGAGTGGTTATATGAGAAAGTAAGAAATAGAAAAAAGGGTGTAGGAAAAAGGACGAAGAAAGAGAATGAAGTTGAGGGGTTTTCCTTTATTATATGTCCCATCATGGGTGGAACCATTAGCCCTGGCAGAAGATTTACAGCCCTACCTACCCGGTGCACTGGGCACCTCCCACACTATAGCTCTCTCGCTTGCACACTCTTCATTCTTACAAGCCTTTAAAATATCCAGCCTCACAGCAGCACCGGCTGCTCTCTCTTCAGTTAACCTCTCATTCCACCCAAATGGCCACAACCCTTTTTTCTTTATTTTCTCTACCAAATCGGGCTCATAAATCCCATCTCCATTTTCAAAAAAGAGAAACCTTTACTTTTATACGATCCGCTTAAAATAGTAAATCGAATATCAGCTAGAATTCATTAGCTTCTTCTCACATTTCACTTTCAAGATCTGTTTCTACTACACTTCAATGTTACGTTAGAATTTAAATAATTTTGGAGAACATTACATTATTACAATTACTCACATTATTTGTTCTTGTATACAATTACTCGTTCCAGATCTTCGACAGAAGCCACGGGATTAAGGTTACCGTATACTGCATTTTTTAGATATCCCCACAAAAAAAAACATTCCATTGGGGTTAAGTCCGGAGATCGAGGTGGCAATTGGATCGGACAATGAGTTCCTAAGCACTTTTCATGGAAATTTCTGTCCAGGTAACCTCGAACCACTCTCGCATTATGTGCTGGGCAACCATCTTGTTGAAAATACATATCTAGCCGACGTTGTAGAGGAACATCTTCAAGCAGAACTGGCAAAATGTCTCTTAAAAAAAAAGTTGGATACCTTGCACCAGTTAAGTTCTCTCTGTAGAAGTATGGGCCGATTAGTTGATTTCCTAAAACTCCACACCAAACGTTTGTAGAAAAAACAACCTGAACGTCGAATAACTCTAGCCTGCCTAGAACTTGACTTCGCCACCATAAGTGCTGCTACAAGCAAAGCGTGGGAGTCCAGAGTTTTGGCTTGCCTATCCGTTGATTGTGCCCAGTTTGAACAACTTCTTTTTTTTAAAAAAATCGTAATTTTGGCAATAAACTGAAATTTGTTTTTCATATTTTAAATTGCCGTAACTTTTGAAAAACCTAACCGATTTCAAAAAAAAAATTATTTGTTATTTTAGCAGCTCAAGTACTATAAAAATGTGCAAAAAATATAACGGTCCATTTTTTAAAAAAAAGAAAAAGTTGGATGCTGTATCTCAAGATACATGGGTTTTAAAAAATGTGTCAATCACTGAAAATAAACTAGACTAAAAATGATTAAATACGTGTTTTCTATTTTTTCGAAATTTCCCGCCGTTCCAAAAAAAAGTGGGTGAAGCATATAACTCTGGGGTCACCCCCTGTATATGCTCGCGAGCAGCCTGACGGATAAGAAGATGAAATTTCCCAATTTGATATTTTTTTTAATCAAAACTACCATATGGGAGCGGAAAATGGACGTTTCGAACTTTATTCGATAGGGTTTTTTTCTTCAGTTTTTGGTAATTTTCACGAAAATGATTTTCTTTTAACTTCGGTACGCTCATAGCGCACTTGTAAGTCTCTTTTATTAGTAACATTCTCCTTGGGCCTTGTATAATAGTGAAATAAGTTTTCCACTCAGTATAATGAGCAGTACTCTCATAAGCAGTATTATATTAAAAGGAAGGAAGTAACTATAATTAGATGAAAACCTGTTGAGATTTTCTCGCACCCAAATATTGCTGTAAGAGAAATTCAAGTATTTTTTCATACAGACATCTTTTTGTTTTCTTTTTTATTAAGTTCTATTTAATTTTATTTTCTGTGGCTCACATAAAAAGAACACATTTTTTTATCTTTTTTTTTTTAAGTATAAAAGGAATAACAAGCTTAATATCTATGACGACATGACAACGTATGTTGACGTCTAAAACTGAAATTGACTTGTAGTAGTTGGTAGACTTGGAAGAGAGAATAAACGGTTGGAAGTGTGGAAAAAGCATGTAAGAGCTAGAGGAATAATTTGTGATGGTTGTTATTGTAAGGAGAGTACAGTTAGGAGAAGGTCCTTCACTTTGGGTAACCCTTTCTACTCCCATCTGACACACAGAGAGAGCTGGCAGTGTGTGTCCAACACAGCCAACATGTCTTACTAAGAACACCCACCCATAAATCAGATACCTTACCCTGCGGCATTCAATTCTAGACTTGCACATGTCATATTTGACAGGATTCCTCAGGCTTCACCCCCTCTCTTACTAATATTTCTCCTTGGTGTTTATACTTTTTTTATTTCTTCCTTTTTTTTTTTCTTGTTCAGGACACTTTCTCCTATCAAGTTAAGACTCGCAACAATATCTAAATCAATAAATTCACTCTCTCTCCTCTAGAATTTGTCAAGAGTAGTGGCCGATTTGTGAGTTATATCGGCTTTCTGGTGTACTGAAGGAATGTCAATAGGTACATTTTCTTAATGATTTCTTTAGCAGAGATCTTTACCTCCACCATCAAAAGTACCTTTCTTTAGTTTAAAATAACAAATTATAATAAAGCCATAGTTTCAGCCTGAAATTTTCTGTCAATCCTTTTTCTTTACAGACGATTAAGACCACTTGCGTTCTTCTTCAGTATTATGTGCTGGTGGTAATTGTAATTTTCAGCAGGAAGGTTTTTAAAAATAATTTAACTGGCTATTGAAAATTCTAAATTGCGAGCTGCATTTAATCTAATTGTTTTACTCAAATAACTTGCCTGCTTTAACCTCCGTGTGCGGTGCTTGGGCTCTAACCTAATAACCTTATTTATAAAAAATCTGGTGTAACACATCATTTCCTGTAACCGAGGGTTATGTCATAATTTTCTATAACCGTATTATTACTATTATTATTTTTTTACTTTGTTTAAACCGCGTCAACATTTGAAGTCATTGGCGCTCAAGCCTTTTTTCAGTAAACTGCCGGCCATCAGACAGGGTTCATTCATTTCAGAAACACTATCCATCACCGGGCAATGAACTGTTAGGAACTTCTTGGAAAAGGAAATCTAAGAGAAGCTGGATTCGAACCAAGGATCGCCATGTGGGAATCCGGAACGCTAATCCCTTCCCTAACTTAATCCTTTAATTATATTAAAAATAAAGTAATCGCCTATTTTTTCAGACGGGGCTTAACGTCCATCTACCAATTTGGTGTCGTGAACGATACGATACAAACCTCGAACATATAAGTACAAACTCGAACGTGAGTATTAGTTTTTCGACAAATTTGTCACTTAGTCAATTACATGTTTAGTAACTACATCTTTTTTTTTTTGAAATTAGATCGCTAATTTCTTTTTTGGTTTTAAATTAACCTATTTAAATAAAATATTAATCTAACTATGACGAAGTTCTAAAATATAAACAGTTGAATCCTTTAAAAATTAATTAATAATTAATATTTCTAAATTGAAAAACAAGATAGTGATTTCATCGCTCTTTTTTAAATGAAATTGTTTTCAATATTAGAGGGTATGTGGGGCAGTAAATAATAATAAACAGATATAAAGCTTAATGAGTAGTTATGTTAGTAGATCTATAAAAGAGAAGAATGCCAGACGGAGGCAGAGGAAGGAGTGAGCGCGATGCCATGAGCGGAGGACAATCTCTTAAAGGCAATTTTCGTATATCATTTGGAGTATAAATGTTTTCCAACAGTGGGTGTACTTTATAGCACCAATTAAGATAGTGGATTGTGTTCTAGTACTACCACCAACACCTCAACGCTTGTAATTACTACATCCATACAAACACACCACCAATGTAAAGAGGTGTTCTTCCTCTACTGATCAACACTCTACTGATCTCCCACATTTCTAGTTTTGCTCTTTTTTTAAAAATTTTTTATTTCTATTTCCGTGCAAATCTTTATTTATAACTGATATACAAAGCAAGTTTATAGTTGTTTATTTATTTCTAAAGTGATTTATTTTAATTATTCCAAATTTTATTTACTTTTTAAATATATGCAAGTAATTATACGTGTATTTATAAAAGAGATGAAAGCAGTGTACTGTGTTGCCATTTGGCTGGTAGCCCTAACATTCATTGTTCTAACTGGTAGAACTGCATTTATTTAGCAGATAATTCTGCACTGTTTTCATTATTTATTTCTGAAATTAATAACTTTCATTTTCCCTGTAACTTGCATTCCAAATGTAAACCTAGTTAAAACAAATTAACATTATAACGTATGGTAATGAATTGGCAAAATTCTGTATTTATGTTTCAATAAAAAAAAATTCCTCAGATGCGTCACAATGTTATCAAAAAAGAAAGTAAATATCTGTTAAATAAAAATAGTTATTTCCTTCTTTTTATTTAGAAATTTACAATCTGCTAAAAGATATGATGAGTAAATGTGACGTGATGAAAGAAAGACGTGGAGAATAGGATGAAAGAAACTATCCAGTGGTCGCACTCTAACTGAGTGAACTAATGACACTGGTCAGTCCCGAAGGAAATCTCGGGACCACTAGAAGTTCAGTCGACGAGCTGGATTGTCCATAAATGTTACAAGACGCGTGGCAGGAAAAGAATTATGGCAATGAAAGCGAGCTGTATGGTATTTAGGGTAATTTGTCTTGGCGAGTACGTAAGGAATGTTAATAATAAAGAGAAACGTTTGAGATGTAAAAAAGGAACATCAAATATCTGACTAAGTAACTTAGATTGAAAGATTTGTATGGTTCTTATATAGGTCGGGTTCGCTGAACCACAGACTCTATTCCGTAAATTCAAATAGGTTTTATAATTGTATTGTGTAATAGACACTTCAGTTTCGTTGGTTATTTAGGGTGTCTACAAAAAACAATATTTTGGAATATGGATAAAAATATAAAATTATTTGTAATTAATTAGATGTTTTCAAATTCATTGGCGTAAATTTAAACATCAAAAAAGTAGACAACTCGAGAGATTTTCCAATACAATTCCTATTTTAATTTAAATTGCTAAAGCTTTGATTACCAAGCCCCCCATAAAAAGATAACTCTAAAAAAATCTTCTAGTCTAATACACTAACTAAAGAGCCATAGCGGTTACTAAGTAAGTTGGTATTTTCTAAAAAGAAATGAAGCAAATTCACAATCATTATCGGCTTGAAAAAGGCACTTCCACTATAAGCAATGCCGTGAAGACGAAGGACCTTGTACCAATGACCGCATTTCTAGTCAAAGAAAAGAGCGACCGTAAGAAAATGAAATGGAATGTTTTAAGGATTAAAGGGGAATCCTGTCTTACATAATCCTGTCAAAAACCACACCACAGTGAACAATGAAATAAGTGAAGGGAGGTACTCAATTGGTAAAAGAATTACCTCCAAACTCGACATTTTAGCAACATACAGGTTCAGGTGACCTCAAAATACTAAAAAACCAAAAAACGCTTCTCAACAATTGGCACTTCCTGTCTGCGAATTCTTTTCAAATTTTGGAAAATAGTTTCATTTTATTTTAGGCATGCCATAAATGAATTTAAAAGACGAATGTTTTAATTTAGATTTTTTAGTCACAGGCCAACAAAAAGTCTGGGGAAATAAAGGTAAATACATACAGTGATAAAATTTTACAATTTCAGAGTTATAATATTAGAAAATTGAAACATTTAATTGACGTATTCTGCGTTTTCAGTAGAGAAGCATGTTTGATTATAATAAACATGGTTATAAAGCAAATATACATTACATTTATAGATAATGTAATGACATGAATTTATAATGTAAATATAATTATATTAACAAAGCAAATGTTACATTACAATATGTCCATTATAAAGTACGGTTATAACTGAATCCATTACATTACTTTATATATATATATATAGGTTTCGGTAAATATTCTAAATTAGATGGAGCCGCGCATGAAATAGACTAGGACGAGAGGCAGAGAGAGTTTGCAGGAATATTAATATTGATGTAGCTGTACTGGAGATCTATCACAGGCACACTATTGAAGAGGTACTAGTGTCATGACGAAATGGAGCACTACGTCACTACGGTGGGTTAGAAACCCAACTGTATAACATTACCTCGGCCCACTCAATATAAGTGAACGGATTTCACTACGCGATAAACCTATCATCAGTTACTGCTGCTCCCAATAACTGGGTGCCGTTATTCGCAGCCAGAAGATACGGTCATGTGTGTAATGTGAGTGAACTAGGGCCTATAATATTGGTCACTATAGTCTAATATTCCCCACTTTTCCTTCATGCGCTTCTCGAACGGATATACGTGATATCTATATGTTACCCGCAACTCAATCCCGGAGCTTGCACAAAAGGAAATAGATTTGCAAACTCTGAGTTGGATACTATTAAATAATCTGGCAACATGAATACCTAGGTAAATTATAAATATTCTGTACTCTATTAAATTCTATTCTATATCCTTAGATTGTAAAATATAAATTTCAATAAACACGTCTAAATGTTGGGCAAGTAAAAAAACAATCACAAATTTCGATGAACATGTTTATATATCCACCAAATTTGTAGAGAGAGTCATTTGTATGTTCCCGCAAGATGTAAGTAGTCTGAAGGCAGCATCCATCAACAGTAGGCCGATTAAGAGTAGTAAACCAACTATTTCGAAGAGGAGAGAAGGTTGTAGAATCAAAGCAATCACCGTTATACTAAAATAATTGTGATCAGTTCTGAATTTTGCAAAAGCGCGCACATATATATCAAATTCGAAATCAACATTTAAAAGAAACATTAAAAGTGTGAGAGAAACGAAAGGAAAATTTGCAGTGATAATCAGTAATTAAATTGTTATTGAAGTGGAATATTGAAGAATGAATTGAGAATCACTGCTACCTATTCATTGAATTAAAACTGCAGAGGTGCAATAAAATTTAAGTACAGAATATGGTAGAGTGGAAGTTTGGAGGAGTGACTGGTGCGGAGGGGCCGAAAGACAGATGCTGAAGTGAGTATATAATAATAATAATAAAAATGATCTGTAATGAAGTGAAAACACCTAATAGGCGCTATGAAGTGGCTTGTAAAGAGAGCCCAGCAATGAGAGAAGACGTAAAACGAACCAAGTGAGTGAGTAGAGGTAATCTTTGATAAAACTGTAGTTTTATGTTGGAGCAAGCCGTAAAAAAAGGAAGGCAGTGTGGAAGCTGGAAGCGCACGCGCTGTAAGTACGTGCAGTGGTGAGTAAGAGTATAATGCATATACACCCTTCTAGGACGGAGGCTGCTGCTGCTGCTGGCAGTCGTACCACAGAGCAGGAAGAAAGCAAGAGGATCAGGAGGTCGGTGGGGAACGACTGAAATATTCATCGACCGCTTTGTCGGATGGACTACTATACTCTCTTCTCGCAGAGAATATCCTAGCTTCACCCTCTTCTACGGCCATCCTCCACACTCTAGATTCCCCTTACAGCTACTTTAATTTATGTTTACGGCCACGGAAAATATCTTTTCTCAGACAATGTCACAGTCCTTCACTCTTTTTGTAATAACAGCAAATGTAAAAACGCAAAAGAACACATACATCATATGGTAACACTTTAGACGCTCTTCCTCGGATACATAAATATTTTACAAAGTGTATTTAATACACAAGCATAACCTAAATTATTTAAGCAATAAAAAATGAAAACGCTATTTCTAGAGAAGTCAATATTAAATTTAATAAGGTGTAGAATAATTGATAAATAGCAATAACCTTCATGGTAAAATAATATATCAGATAAAAGCCTAAATAATCTAGAATAAAAAGATATAATAATTATTTCCGATACTAAATGAGGGAAGTTACATCTCTTCAAACAAAGAAGAAGAGCAGGCATGACGGGAATGAACAGAGGATTTAAAATGGAGAAATTGAAGGTATTTTGGAAGAACTTAAGGATTTAATAGCGAGGAATAGGAAGGCCTCAAGGATGTACTGCGGCGGAATTCAGAGAAGAAATAGTTTACCAATAAAGTAAGGATTCAAAATTGGCGAGGAATCGGCCAAATAAAAACAACTCGTCTTTTTGCCAACAAAAAATAAAATACAATAAATTAAAAATATATATATATATATTGTATTTTATTTTTTTTATTTTTTATTTTTATATTAATGATTTTTTAATTCTCTAAATTGTTAGTATTTTTTGTATTTGTAATATCCAGGCCCTGAAGAAGACAATATATTTGTCTTAAACGTCGGCAAAAAGACGAGTTGTTGTATTTATTTGACCGATTCCTCACCAATCTTGAATCCTTAGTTTAATAATTTACGGTCACGAAACCTATATACAGTCGACTCTCGATAAATCGAAATCCAAGGGACTACAAGAAAAATTCGAATTATTAAGAGTTTTTATTTTGTATATATGTATGTACATACGTATATTGAAAATACGTATGAGCTTACCTAAGTTTTAGACATATATAGCCTCAAGAAAAAAGGAAAAATAATGAAAACGACAAAAAAGAACAAAAAAATTACATATGTATTAACATTTCAATAAATAATAATGTACATATGTACCTAATTAAAAAAATGAAGAACAGTTTTTTGTTTCACTGTGGCTTGACTTAGTCAAGTGACTTAGAATTGTAGAAAGCGTTGATGGTGGAATATTGAAAGTTTTGGCGATTTTTTTCACGGTCGCGATAATTTTTTTTTGTCGGACTCAGAAAGGGAGGCGTACTTCCCATCGTGACAAATTAAGAAAGAGAATTGTAAAGTTAAACTGGACAGGAAAGGAGGGAAACATTACGCAGGAAATAAACAATGAGCGGAAAATGAGAAGTAAACATTACTAGGGAAAATTAGAATTATAAAGAGGTCGAAGCGGCCTCGTTCGAATTATAGAGCCTTCTCTCCCCCTGTTGTTAAGAAAAGGAGTTCGAGTTAACGAGCGTATCTAAATACACTGAAATTTTTCGATTTACCAAAGTTAGCAGCTGTAGAGTTCGAATTATCGAAAAATTCGAATTATCGAGTTTCGAATTATCGAGAGTCGACTGTATTCATATTTAACGATAAAGATAAACTCTTTACAGCCCAGAGCTAGTTCAAGTTTCGAAGCAAAGGGCCAACTTGTGTTTCTGTCCCGATGGCTGAACAAAATAGAATAATTAAAATTGGGAGGCTTAGTTGAGCTCAATTCACTGCCCGACCGGTTAACGAGGAAAACCACAAGGAGTTGCTGATGGAGTGAGCAAGGATGCAGCGAGCTTGGACGAGATGCGGAAGAGAACCCATTAGAGGATGGTCGCGCTAACTTCGAATAAACCATTTACTAGAAAAATTTCTTCCTCACTTAGAAATTCATAAAATATTACTGTTCCTTGTATTACTTGAAGATACTCGTAATTTGCCATCCGTCTTAGAGTTTCAAGTAGTTTGTGAGTTCCATCAAATCAAAAAATTTGTAGAGATGACAGCTATTGTTCAAGGTAAGAAAACATCTCCCAAAATTAAGAAACAGCAAATAATAAAACTACAAAATTTCTTGTTTCCCCTATAATCATTATTATTTTCATTTAACAATTCCAGAGATTTATTTTTATCAGATATATTATTAAAAAAGTTCTTGCAGACTTTATTAATAAAGTAGAAAACTCTTCTGCAACTATATTTATTTAGAAGTTATGTAATTAATAAAGTAGGATCAACACTTTTCTTCCTCGCAAATATTAATACAGGGAATTAATTTAATTAAAACAGTTTACGCTGTACACCCATGAAATAAACATTAATTTTGTTTATTTTTTCAAAAATTTGGCGAAAAAAATTTGCATGACGCTTACATATTGGCCTTTACTTGCTTTATTTTTCATTTTCAACTCAGTTTTGTCAGGTGTTGGTCTTGAAAAATCAGTTTGTAAGTCTGTGCCAAACTTTCGGCACGAACAGCTGCCCAACAAAATATTTTCTCAAATTAAATTAAATCTTAACGACAAAGAAATGACCCCAGCGTTTTTAATTTAAAATTTATGATTACATAAATTGTGATAGTTTTTTTTAGAAATGTTAGCTTTAGAAATAGCTACAGTACTAACAATTTAACAACTAATTTGAACAAAATGTTAAACTACTATCTTTAACCTTCCACTTCCCACTTGGAATACTAACAAAACTATCCCCAGTGAACAGTCCACGACCTACACTTACTGCAAATCCCGAAGTTCTAATCAATATATACCCTTCAAACGGGGCTTTAACTACTACTCACAATGTACAGTTAGTAAAACTGTTCAATGCAATGAAGTGACATTAAAGGTTAGTTCACCACCAGGCGGGCTTTACATATAACACTAAATTAGGTGCCGAAGACAGAGGTGAACATACTTTACTACAAATTTTACATATTAACGATTAAATAAAATCCAAGACCTAGACCGGGAATCGAACCGAGCATCACAATATATCTTAGCATAGCGGGCCTCGCCTATAACCGCTAGCAAGGCGCTTAAGTCTACCACCATTCCACCACATAACTGCCCAAAATGAATCCTCCTAGTACAATTATTCATTTAAAAGCTGTACAGGGTGAACCAGTAAGTAATATCCAAAGGCCTACTGTGTGTAGTACATCAAAAGTGGAGTTCAATGACGTATTGGCCAACTTCATTTTTTCCACTGTTCTTGAGTGACGTCACTCAATTTTTTTTAAAAAAACATTACTTTTTTGCAATAAAAATGTTATTACTCAGAAAGTTTTAGTCCGAACTCGATTCTGATGACACGATTAGAAAGACAGATAAATTTTCTAAAAAATGACACCATTTCGATGCATAAATTTTGCTCCAAACAGCCTCAATCTTCCTCCGGATGCTGGAAAAATAAAAGTAATCGAAATTTTTAAGAAAACTTATTAGGCCCTTATGTGATCATTATCCAACCTAGATGCTGGCACTTTTTATAAAAGTTTCCTTGTTTAATGGGCTTTCAAACGGTATATCATTTTCCAGGATTCCTTTTATCTTCGTATGAGAAATTACGTTTGATTTACAAGAAAACGTGTTCACGAGCACACAACAGTGTTAGTTTATCAAGTTGTTTAATTCATTGAAAACTCTTTTAGATGGACCTGTAGTCAATTTTAAAGTAGATTGTCTTAAAATAGGGAAGTCAAGGGTTACAAATTGCACTTTAAAAATTTATATCTGATCTCTGAAATATTTGAGAAAATATTGTTATAACAATATTTGCTAAAAGACACTTTTTTCTGACTTAATTAATATTTCAAGAGTAACTCCATTTCGAAAATGCATGATCGCTAAACTTTCCGCACAAAGTGAAATTCAAAATTCTGAAGCCATAATTAGCGGCCTTACTTTCACAAATCATATTCTTTTATTATAAGTAATAAAACAAAATTATTATTCTATAGAAATATCTATTCAGCAAAAAGGAAATAATATAAAGGGACGTTAAAATTAAATATATATATATATATCCGGATAAGAGGAGTGTTCCCCCTTGGCAAACACAATATTCTTATATCGCAGCTAAGATGTGCTTTGGAAGATGATTTCTTTTTCGGCACCGTTTGTTCTTTATGGTAGCCATTTCTTCTACTAGGCAGTCCGTGAGCACAATATCTGCAATATCAACTTCAAATATTGCTTGCTATCCACCATTCTTTTATAAAACAGATACAGTTATTGGAATTTTCACATTGCAACAGCAGAATAGCAAAGAACCGCAGATTTTCTGTTCTTTTAGATCAAAGTCAAATCATATATATAAAAAGTAGGAAACTAATATATGTGGTTTTTCATTTTTCTCACTCTCTTAGTGACGTAAGAGGAGGTATTGTAATCGCGCAGACTTTTTATTTTAGTTTTTAGGAAGGCCAACAGTTACCTAAGTTTTTTAGGAAATTGTTCGATTTATGTATAATATTTATAATACGTATAAAGCTTTGAATCAAATCAATCAACACAAGATCGAATATACTTTTTACACAAATCCTATAGATCAGTTCCTCAAAATAATTGTATCTCTCTAGTTCACCTTTATCGCCTTTGATTAATATAAAACTTTCATTTCCCAATCCACCCCATAAGAGAAAATCTTTATATTTAAATTAGTCCTTTCAAATCTAAAAGTTATCATCGCTGTAACGGTAAATCAAGAAAATGTTTGGCATTACTCATCTTCTTGAATTGATAATCTAACCTAAGCTGTAAGAACTATGGACTAGCTATTTCAATTAAAAAATAAATGTCGATATCCCTAAAATGAATAAAATTATTGATCTAAAATTAATATTTGTCAGTAAAATGAAAATGATGAATTACAAAAACAAAAACTGGCACAAATTGTGAAAAAGTGCTGAGAAAAAAAGATGAAAAAAAAAGTACCTTCCTACAGAAAAAACTGAAAACAAAAGAAGTACAAACAAGATCGATACGGAAATGTGAACGGTTAATTGTATTTCGACTTCTTGTAAGGTAAACAAAAAGTTGTTTGTTGTATACATTATCCGCAGGGTAAATACGATAAAAGCGGTTGAACATGGTTTAGGTCTTCTAGAAGTAACAGCAAAGCCCCAGCTCCATGTCCAGCCTTTAGAAGCAAAGGAAAGCAGATATGGTGACATGTCACTGAAACCACACAGCACAACAATGGAAAAGACCAAGAGGATTACTAACTCCCATTCTGCTACACCCTCAGGCTATCGCTTCTACAGTTCTCTAGAAATCATTACAATAGATAGGTCTTAGGTCGAGAGAGGATCTCCAGTTAAACTTGTCATTAATCCAAATGTGAGACAAAACAATGAAAAATTCATTCTTTTAGCCAGCGAAAGGATATTTTATTTAAAAAGATGAAAAATTAATAAATTTAAAAGTTCCAGATAAATAACATTAAAATTGTATTGCATCATTGAGAATCGTCCTTAAATAATCATCTATTTACTTTTTTTAGTCTACATTGAACCCAAAATGTAACAAATAAACTTCATAAATGAATATGGAAATTGGTATAAATAATGGCCTGAAACTTATTTGGAATAAAGATTAACTTCCAGCAGCCAGGACAAGTTTAAAGCAAGTCTAATCAATGAATATTGGATGTAGTAATGGTATAATGAGATGTTTAACAATCATAGTTTTATAAAAAAAAAAAAGTATGGTTACAACTCTTAAACTCTTGTTTGATTTGCCTACGTCTTCTTTCTTTTTGTACTTTATTTCCAAACGTTGCGGTTGCCAGGATCCTCATTAGTAGACTTCCCTCTTTTTTATTGAGGCATATTTACTGTTTTTCGACCCATTATTTTGTTAAAATTATTCTTTTTTTATTTCCCTTAATTTTTGTTTTAGACTATTTCATCAATTTATTTATATTTTGAACACCTTTCTCTCATTTCATTTCTCAGTTGAAATTATTAATTCATTTTTTTATTTCAGAGTAATTAATGATTACTTTTACCCACAACTAATTTTATAGCACGTTCTATTCTTTTGAATGATACTTTTAAGAAGGAACAGAAACGAAACAAGGCAAATAGAACAAATAAAAACCAAAAATAAGAACCAAAGACATAAAATAACTTAAAGGCATACAGAATTAACTAACAGTAAAGATAATCTTAATGATATGAATGTACGGATGAAAATTATTAATACTAAAACTAATAACAACTGTGTTCAATCAATAGCTTCAACAAATGAACAAAATGGCTGGAGATAAAGATCTCTTTCAGAAGATGATGAATATCTATCGACTTGATTTTATTAATCAATTTTGATCTGTCTTTCAAAATTAGTAGCTTAATTCTGTTGTTCAAAGACAACGCTTTCATTTATTTGATTGAAAATAACTGAATAATAACAAATTGAAGAGCAATTTTTTCGAGGGGAATTTAAGCACATGAATGAATATAAGATGGGAGCAAAAAAATAACGTTTGTTAGAAAACTATTGTACATATTACCGAACTGAGTAGATTAGATAATATCGGCTTTCAGGTTTGTGCGTGTGCAAATGAACATTTGATAATCAAATTCAATTGTAATTAAAATATAAAATATAACTGTTATCAAGTAATAACGGAGGAATGGATTGTGAACCTCGAACTAGCTGAGGGCCTGTACAAGTTTTGTTATATATACATTTTTATAACACACTAGCTGGATTTCAAAAATTAATGGCATTTCTATCAGATTAATATAACTTATTAAATACAAAAACTGGCTGAAAGTGATGTTCTGACAGGCGTTTGGAAAAAAAACACCTGTCATCTGCAAATTTAGTGAGTTTAAGACAAACTGAATGTGCGCCCAGCAGAACTGCTACACCTTCGCAAAGACGAACGAAAAATTACGAAAATTAAACTAAAACGAAGAGTACTGCTTCAATAAACAAACTCACTCCACCAAACTCATCGGCCCTTGTAATTCAAAATTTATCGAATAGTTTGTCTCAAATGAGTAATGGGCTTCCGAAAAGTGATCAAGTCATTTGAGAGAATACAATAACCAAGATGCAGAGAGTCTCACATGTTCAAGAGCATTTTAATCAGTAACAGCGGAAATTTAAATCAAGTCTACTATTGCATGAAAAGTTACTTTCTAGAAAGTATCTCTCAATTCATTTTGGCACAAATAAGAAAACCAAATAATGTGAACCACTGTGGAGAAATTGATTATAACAATAAAGCTGATGTTGGAGAGATCGTTATTTCTAACAGCAAGATAGAATAATTCTACAAGAGTTGGTTGGTAGATAAGGGCACGAAACCTGCCAAACCTGGTAGTTGAACAGCGAGCTATATGTATACCTGGATCAATTCCACTGTGTACGAGTGAGAAGGCAAAGCCAGTAATCCCCAAAAGGCAAAAGGGGTAGAGGTAAACTAGTAAGTGGAGGCAAGAGTCTATACAATGGGGACCGAACCACACCGGGGACAACAATATTCGACACTTGAATTGGCAGCACCAACCATCCGCTATACTAGGATACTAGGGGGAGACGATACGAACAGCTATCCTGACAGTTGGTCACATGCAAGTGCACCTTAATACCCACAAGTGAATCCTCTACAGCATTACTACTGATTTGATTAATCGTTACACAAATTATTCCTAAATTTCTATTGCAGTAGGCGAATATTAAACAACCTCTTGTACAAAGGACTTATGAAAAGTTTGTAGTGAACTATTAAACACGAATTATCTTAATTCTTTCAATCGATAAACTTGCCTAATCCACACGTGTGAATTAATTCCATCAGAAACCAACATTTTCATTCAGATGTAAAATATGACCCAAATCTTTAAAAAAATGAAGTCGAAAAAATGTATAAAAAACAAGAAAAAGAAAAAAGAGGTAATTTTTAATTTACAGTTCATGGTAATAAGGATCGACTTTGATACAAGCAGACAGGTATCGATCTTAGTATGTGGTACGGCAGTTTGTACAGAAGGAAATATTTGATAGTGCTGCTTTCAGACAAATGAGAGCTAATGCTGCACAAATATTGCAAGACTTTAGCATAATTAAAATAAATTTGAAAACTACACAATCATTCGGCCATAGAGGGAAAGGGGTGTAGTAGAAGGGAAGTTTCAAAGGAGCCCAGCTATTCCCGCCAATCAACACCTATGTATATAAAGCTACCAACATAAACCACAAACTGCAAGTGCATTACGACGAAGATAATGCACGCATCCATTTGGATTTAGCCAACTCTAGGAAGCCTGTATGATCGTCATTCACACATTACAGAGTGTGAAACTTTACAGAGTCATCTTTTTAAGTAAAAAACATGTTAAGGGTGCAAATGACTTGCCTCGACAGTATCTTTTTAATATTCAATCGCCCTTAACCACAAACTAAAATCTGTCCTCTCCTCCTACAACAATGAAGACATTTCTGCAATTTAATAGCGGACAGTCCAATAAAATGCAGCCAAAAGATATAGAAGTGGTTCTGAAAGAATGAATATATTGCAACGCAGAACATCTACAGAAATTTATATCGTCATATCCACCTTATTGTTTTATGGCGAATCATGTGCAACAATGTTGTAGAGATGATGCTGGAGAAAGTTAAGGCCCGCAATAAGCCTACTGCATGCCCTTGCGGAGCCTTCTCATTTCCTGAAGGAAATTATTCCTGCTAGTGGCGGTGACAATCCTCTTAACGCTGGTTAGGCGATTCGGGGCTGGGGTTGGCCAGCTTCAAAGTGCGCCTGTTCGATACCATATATCGCGCAACATTGGCAGAACGCCTTGCAAAGCCTTGATTCAGCGAAACGACCTTCCTTCTGGCAGCATCTGCCAGAGGTAATCGCCATTGTACCTGCTTTGAGACGAATAATACTTTGTAATAAATACCTAACTCTGTGTTCTTAACGAGAGCATCTTCAGTAGCAGCAGTTCTATTCTAATAATCTGACATTCGTTAGATTAATGCAATATCTCTATAAAGAACGAATAATCTACAAAAACCTCCCCTCAAATATAAATGACAGAAAACTTCTGAGTCGCCTTTTACTTAAATACATTTCACTGCAATCTTGTAGCGCCTTTAATATTGCAGGAGTTTCCAATGATTGCCGCACATGTAATTAGATATGTATTTCTATAAAACACATAAAGATCTTTTAAAATTTATTCATATGTAGATTAGACAGATAAATTAACTTCATTCTGTTGAAGAGAAGAAAAGAAATAATGATAATAAAAAAGGCAGAGAAAACAAACACACGTTGGAATAATAATGAGATGGGTAACATTTAAGATGGCCAAAGGTTCTAGGTTAAAAGTTTCAATATGTTCTAAAGTTTCACCAGGTATCCTGCACTGTTCAGTGTAGAGAGAGAGACAGGGAGGAGCTTGGCGCGGCTGGAAGAGACCATGTGCCTACCAGTCCAATCCATCACTCACAGCTAACGTTATCTCCACTGAAGATCGACTCGATTTACAGCCCAACACTCCTCTATCTTTATTTTTTATTTACTTGCCTCTCCACTCACATTCTCTCTGTCTACCAAATCTATCTTCTTTTTCTCGAATCTTTCGAATGTTTTAACAACGTGATAAACAGATGAAATCCGGAGTGAAGAATATATAATAACTAAGTAGTAAAGATATTTCTTAAACTGATATTTCTTTTATCCTTGCAAGCTAGTGAAGGCAAGATTTCGATTTGGATTTTTCAGTATCTTTATTGAGGCCCACTGAGTATGGAGGCATTTTTGCAATTTAATAGCGCGCAGTCCAGTAAAATGCAGCCAAAAGAAACACAAGCGTTGCCGAAAGAATGAATATATTGCAACGCAGAACTTCTACAGAAATTTCTGTCGTCATTTCCACCTTATCACTTTTTTTGAAAAATTTATCTGTTTGTTTTCCAACCGCCAAAACAAAAACTAAAAACGCAGAAAGTGCAAATACGCTATTAAGTACCAGCAGGAAGCGAGACAAATAAGAATTCCGTCTAAAAAGATTAACCAGAGCAGCTTTAGTTTTTTTTTAGGCGCGCGAAAATCTACAGACACAGGCGCCATAAATATTTTTAAGTGCACCTCTGCTGGCCTGTGGATAGTATTCTCTCCTTACAGATATGTAGCTCAGTCCTTCCCCGTTCAGAGTTCACCAGCCATTTCATCGCTATTTACAGTTTTATCATCTGCATAACATTATAAAGAATTAAATATGTGTAACCAACAAAAAATTCTAAAATTAAAGAAAATCAGGTTGACCAATGGTAGCCCATTATTTTTCAGTTATTATTTATTTGTTTATTTAAGACGCGCCAACCTCTGAGGTTATTGGTACCCGGAGATTTTCCCAGTGCAATGCTGGCCTCTGGACAGTGTTCTCTCGAACATTTATTAGTACTATTATTTTTTAGTACGCTCTTTTAACCGTACATGCACAATGTGGGTCCACCACTTCGATTAGAAAAATTTGTTCCAGAAAACTAATTAAACGGAGTTCACAGAAAGAAGAGTTTTCCACAGTATATTGTGCGGTTCTAACACCTTAATAATATTTAAGCGATAAATGTGTTGCCGAAATTCTATGTTGAAGGAATATTAGTCCAGCGGAAGTGCGCCTGCGAAAAAGGTTTTTTTTTGGGGGGGGGGGGGGAATTTGATTTTCTATTCTATCGCCAAATTGTTTGATTTGAACTTCGCTGAAATGTGCCTATTATAAAGCCGATACTTTGTAAGCTTTTAATTTTTTTAAAAATATATTAATTTTAGGGAGATTCTGGGTGAGCTGTGACGTCACGGACCCTCCCACATCTGTGAAATATTACAGCAAAATATAACTTCAACATAAATTCTAAATAGCAAAAAAAATTAGATTACTTAAACTAACTACAGCCATGTTAGGAAAAGGTCCTTGTAAAGGGCTCACACAAGATTTTATACTTTTTCTTTCTCATTTGTAGAGGAAGTGTTGCGATCGTACCCAAATACAGGAAATACCGTTTTGGGTTGCTCTAAGATTTCTCAGTAAGATAGTGGTGACGTTTACTACAATACGAGTACTAAAAAAAAGTACCCCATTTCAGCAACATGTTCGATTCTAGATATTAATGTAATATTAACTATGATTAATGTAACGATGATGATTGTATCCAATCATTAGATGATGTAATTGTAAAAGCTAGCGACTTCGGGCTTCTGGCCTACTAATAAGAAAGGACAGTTCAAGATATTGAAGGCAACGGCAAATTGATGTAATAAGAAGGTAAATCCACATTTACTTTTTTAGAATTGTCTCTTCCATAGACAAAAAAAAAAAAAGCTAACAGGTAATAAATTAGTAAAACCTCGGCCTTATGAATATCAAGTTTTCGATGACATGTTTTTAATCGCTACAATCAGCACATTCCCCCGAATGCTTTGCTAACATTAAAAAAAAAAAAAAAAAAAAAACTTAGAAATTAAACGTGAATCAACTTTGCTTCCATTTAATTGCTTTGATTAAAACTTTAGTAATTAAGCAGTCCATTACTAAGATATTAAAAAAATAAAAGAATTAACTAATTAAGCAATTGTTATAAAGAAGACGAAGAAAAAAAAAAGATACGGTGAGTAGCGTGGTTATCTTGAGAGGAGATAAACTGTCAGTCATGCCCTTTCCGGCCACGCTGGCCAACCTTCAACATGAAGGAAAATACTAACATCCCTTTTCATTTCAACAACTATAATTATCATTAATATAATATAAAAAATATAAAAGGATTTAATAAACTGAAACTCAAGATGTTACAATTATAACAATTTCTTGAAATACATCTGGCACTCCAAGGTTGTTTAACAATTATTATTAGAAAAACTGAATTAAAAACATGTTAAAAAACCCCCCCTTTATAATAATAATATTTAAGATGCTATGCAATTATATGCAATACAAATTCTACATGACTTTCCATTCACATGTGTGGCAAGCAATTCTTAGTGATGACAGCCAGTGCAAGACAAAAAAAATATGTTTTAAGAAATTAATGTAATTAAATTTTACAGGCGAACTTGACAAGAAGAGAATGCACAGATTGTTTAGTCATACTCGAGCGATAAAATCTAACCAAATCCATTAAAAAAAAGACTTATTTTAAAAGACAAATAAACAAAAAGACAAATTATACTACAGTTTTTGAATGAAACAAAAAAACAAGGAAAAGTCTCCATAGTTCAAAGTTCTTTTTTTTCTTTTTTTTTAAGGCGCCTCAACATTTAGGGTCATTGGCGCCTGGAGCTTTTTTCAGTGCACTACCTCTTCCAGACAGTGTTCTCTCATTACAGTCATTTGGATTTGAATCGTTGATCTCCGCGTTACAATGTCATACACGCTAACCACTGGAGCTAATCCCTTCCCTCAAACAAGTGGTTATATTGAAGATATAGCAGTCGGCAACTGAATTGGCGGCTCAAGGTCATAAAATCCTTAAAAGAACGATCGCTCTTAACTCCATTCCAAGTCTTTTAATTTGAATGATTTAATGAATGAACAGACTACCCTTTTTCTGGTTACCTTTTTTATATAATGAAATATTATTGCATTGAAATATATACAACACTAAGTCCATTTTTTCAAAATTTATTTTTTTAATCTTTCTAATAAAAAATTATTGTTTTTTTATTACACAACCATCTGTTAATGTGCATCCATTTTAATATCCACCAAAGATTTAAGTAAATTAACTCCCGTGGGCTTATAAGTAAGAAAAATCTGCGAAAAAAATCTTTCATTTGCTCTCCAGTAAAAAATTAAAAATGTGACATAGTGTTGTACACGTCCAAGGTTCTATACAGGGTGATCAGCATAACACTACGGTAACTTCGGGAGGTGATTCTGGGCATCATTTGCAACAAAAAATTCCATATAAACTATGGCTCGATTCGGCTCCGTTTTATAGATATTTTTAATTTTATGTTTTTTCAAGGTTTTACTACTTTTTAGCAAAATGTTGTCTATATTTCTTAAACTATTAAAACTACAGCTATTTTAATAAGCTCATTAGAAAGAAGGTTAAATTTCCTTTTAAATAAGCTAATTTGTATTCCACAATAATAATATTAAGTATTTTACTTTGTGGCCCAAACATAAGAAATAGCAAGTTTCTAATTTTTTCCAAAAACTTTGACTTCATTTTTCTCAAAAACATTTTATATGAAAAAACCGTGCACTATTCAGGAAAAACATCTACATACGATCACCTTTCAAACGGTATACAATAATTGGGGTTATTTTAAAAATTGATGCAGAAATCTGTGATTAATTGCAAAAAAGTAGGCCTCAAAACAGCGTCGGCATCATGAAAGGAATTCACCTACAATAAGAATATAACTGATGAGAATCATCAAATCCAGTACGATTTTTTGCAAACGTGTAATTTAATAATTAATTTATTTAAGAACTGTATTCAAAAATATAAAATTTACATTATAAATAATAAAATAAAATAAAAAGAAGAAAAATGAATATGATGTTAAATGAGTGTTAGGTACCAATTTCGAAAGAAAGGATTTTCGTTTAACGAGTTTAGATCTGTGTGTTATTCTGTAGTTAATTAAAGAAATATGCCAAATAATGTGAATTACTCAATCATTGTGCCATCATTGTGAACTACTTAATAAACTTTTCGAATTAACAGGTTGTGAAGAGCCAATGAATAAGCCGAACACAGGAGATTGTGGAGAGCTAATGAATAAGCCAAGAACTTATTACTCGCTCTGATCCCCAAATTAAATAATAGTGAATGGAATACTTCACCGGACCGCCAGTACATCTCCACGATCGTCTTAGCGTTCGGAACACCCTATCAGGAAAACATCTAGAATACTCCCGCCTAGCTTCTCCACTATTCCAATCTACAAAACCGTAGATGTATAACATACGCGATATTCATTATTCGAATACGTTGGCATAATGATTACAAAATGACAACTAAATATCTAATGAAAATGAAGACTTTAATCTATCTTTTTTTCTTGTTGTATTTATTTGTTTTTTAGGATATAACATGTCAGTTTTTAACTAGGGGATTAGAACGTAAATCTTACTGGATCTGATGATTCTGATCAGTTATATTCTTATGGTAGGTGAATTCCTTTCATAACGCCGACGCTGTTTTGAGGCCTACTTTTTTGCAATTAATCACAGATTTCTGCATCAATTTTTAAAATAACCCCAATTATTGTATACCGTTCGAGGTGATCGTATGTAGATGTTTTTCCTGAATAGTGCACGGTTTTTTCGTATAAAATGTTTTTGAGAAAAGTGAAGTCAAAGTTTTTGGAAAAAATTAGAAACTTGCTATTTCTTATGTTTGGGCCACAAAGTAAAATACTTAATATTATTATTTTGGAATACAAATTAGCTTATTTAAAAGGAAATTTAACCTTCTTTCTAATGAGCTTATTAAAATAGCTGTAGCTTTAATAGTTTGAGAAATATAGACAACAGTTTGCTAAAAAGTAGTAACACTTTGAAAAAACATAAAATTAAAAATATCTATAAAACGGAGCCGAATCGAGCCATAGTTTAAATGGAATTTTTTGTTGCAAATGATGCCCAGAATCGCCTCCCGAAGTTACCGTAGTCTTATGCTGAACACCCTGTATATTGACTATAAGAAAAACATTTTAAAACAGATAACTGTCCACACTGTCCTTCAAATGACAATGTGCAGGTGCATCTTCGAATCAATTAGAAAACATGAATCACACTTATAATGGATACATTTTCAACATTCCAATTCGAGATATCCTAAAGGAAGAACCACTAATACATTGAAAATGGAAAATGACATTTCGCTGTAAAGTATTACTTATTTTCCAACAAACCGGGAAAAAAACAGCAAATGGATACAAAAAAAGACTCGCGCGAATTGGTGGATCGAGACAAATGAAACAGATCAGTTAGTATCTTTGACCAATTACTACCACATTTTCTACATATTAATTATAGTTCTCATAATGACCTCACAAAATTTTATTTTCGAAACCACAAACTACTCATTGTACAGAAATAAAGTGGCTCTTCCCTCAAAAGGTTTTCTTATCAAAAGTTATATCTTATTCAATAGATACATATACATAATATCTTATTCAGGTTAAGGTTGTTATATATCTAAATAAAAAGGCCGACATCTTAGTGAGAAGCGTAAACCAAAACTTTCAACCAAAACTGTCTTAAGGAGCATTTCTCTCTGGTCCTCAACCAAAAGTTATTGATCTACATATGTGTAATAAAGTACCTCGATTAAAAGAAATTGTTGAAGCCGTTTTCAAGAAAATTCCCCCCAAAAACGGAAAAATCGCTTCTGCGGAAGATTAACTAGCCTAATTTAGACCAAATGCTTATTATCATGTTTGATGTAGCATCGATAGGAAATAAATATCGATATGATGTAGGAGATATGTAGGATTCTATGTTTTTAGCTATGCTGCACAAACACGGAACCTTTCAGAACCTAACTCCATTGTACAGTTTGTAACCGACGTAACACTGAAATATAATTTAACAAGAAAGCCAACTCTTCCCCAAAATCTACCTCCCAAAAACAAAACTTTCTAGAGAAAAGATAAAATTATAAATCTATATGGATATCTATATTTATAGACACCTATACTTATATTTCAGTTGTTTTTAAGAAATTGAACTATAAATTCAGTACTTATAGTTACGAATTTTCAGAAAATTCTATTAAAAATAAAAACACACACACACATTTAACCCTTTCTTGTTAGTACACAAGAGACAGAACCGTACATTTCAGAAGAATATCTCTTAGAGGCAATCATACCTATTACATAAATCGAATTTTCTATAATTTGTGGTTTTTGAAATCGGAGATCATATACACTCTGCCCAATTCGTAAAAAAACACTTCTTGTACTCAGATGGCCTCAACAGAAATAGTTTTGGTGTAAATTCTAAATAAAAAAATTGGACGATTGCAGTACCTTTCCTTCCTTGCAGATTAAGGAAGTAATAAATCCTTTGATGGAACTTACCCTTAAGTTAGTTAAATATGCAGTTAAAACCAGCAGAAGAGGGCATTAAGTTCAATCGCAGTAACACTTGGAAACAACAAACTCAATTAACGACTTAGTTGTAACAAAGTATATTACTAATGCCTCTGTGTTAGTGTATTGTAGTATAACTAGTTGAAGAGGAGGTATTGGAAAGCAGAAGAAGTAAGGCCGTCCATCAGAAGTGAGCAGATCGTTTGTCCTTAGACAAGTCAACTATCTTGGGAGTAAGGCAGCAAACAGGGAACCGTTTGGAAACACGTTTGGAGAACTGGAAGCCTCTCATGTGTGTAATCACCCAATTCTACAAGAACCAACTATCTGCCTGTCTAATGACAACCATTTACATTCGGTCACCAAGGAGTTCCACTTTAATAACACAGATCAAATGATGGACTATGCTGATTAACTATTTAAGGCAAATTAAGGCAAGCTTTAACATGATTTATGAAATTTACTTATTTAAGAAACCAGCATCCCTGGATTTAATAAATTTCAATCAAATGATTAAATCAACAGAACATATTTGGCGAGAAGATTTGGAATTCTCGTAAAAGAAGGAAAAGAGACACCAGTACCTATTTAAGAATTTATTATTGGCCAACTCCGGTTATCAAGAAGCAACATCTCCAAATATTTTATTAGTATCCTTATTATCAACGTCTGCATCAAATAAAGGCAGTGAAGAAGCAATTTTTAGGCTATAAAACTGATGATATCCCGACAATAGGCTATATTTAAACTTGCAGTTTGAACCAATAAAATTTACAACCAACGCATTCAGAATTTTTATAAAAATATTTTTTGATCTCAGATTACCAACATATAAAGTCTACCATCTCCGATAATCTTCTGCCAATTTCTTATTTTACACATTTATAAAAATTCTCTTGAAAAGACAATAAAATAAATAATTGTTTATGAACAAATTTAGGCCTAATCGACTTTATTATGACTATACCATAGCTTCTGACGAATTTATTGTCTTTTTCGCGGCTATTCACAGCTAAAAGTAGAGAAAAAAAAATACTATCGAAGAAACGGACTACTACAAAAGAATGAAAATGAAAGAAATCGAATGGGCATTGAATAAAAGGTCGTTTTTATGAAGTACAAGGAATAATCCTGCGAACACAAAGTGGGGCGAAGAATATTTCCTTTCAAGGCTCAAGACTTTCATTTTTTTCAATATTTGCTTAACTTCCGCTGGTTAAATGATTCTACAGCTTTTCTTTTTTTAATACCAAAAAAATACAAAGATTTTGTTTATAAAATATTTTGCTTACGCTTTGCCTCATCACTCGATAAAAATGTTCAGTTTCGTAATTCGGAGACCTCAAATAAATGTATTTCTCAATTTCTACTCTAACTACCGAACATCAGTTTACATCAAGTCAAAGCTCAGCTTTCATTCAGTACAACGGGCCTTTCTGATTATCGCAAATTGACCTGAAGCCTGCGTGGAATTACCACAGCAATCCTCAAATGGACATCCATTCGGACATTTTACAATTTCTCATTTTTCAGTTTTGTTAAAAGATTTTTTTCTTTTTTTGCTTGCTTCCCGTCAAAAATTACCTCAACGAGCAAGAGAGATTGATTGAGAAACATAATTACTTAGTAGTCATTTATTTTTAAATATATAGAGAATATAAAGTTACCTAAACATTGCCTTTAACAGTGATAACACAATAAACCCGTTAATATAATAATTTAGGTTTACATAAACTTTATTTGTTTAGATTTAGAGAAGTTTTCGTACTAGTCAAAAACAGGAGCCTTCTACTGATGATCCCTGGAGGGATTGTGGATGTCTGGACCAGAGCTCCGAGGTCTGACATAACGAATTCCAAACACGACCCTTACAAATGAACCTAATGCACGGAGGTTAGATAGATAGAAGCACGACTAGGAACAATACATCATGCTATATCTATGATCAACTATTAGACTAAAATAATTTTCTCTTAAAAGAATATGAAAATCACATATGAAAAGCAGAATGAACTGAGGATAAAAAAGTAACCTGCGTTGGACTTGAAATATTTAAGTTGATAAAATTTGGCAGGGAATTAACCTTCAACACTAACGCCATCTTTAATAGAATTATATAAGAGTTGCTTAGAAAAGGAAAATTTAAGTAATATAAGACTAATTAAAAAGCAAGAAAAAGAAAATATACAATACCTTAAACCCATCTTCTAGTAGATATTTAAGAAAATGTTCAACTCACCTGCAAAAGAAACAAACATCCGCATATTAGAATTATAATAAAATTTATAATTGTAAAGACACATTAGAATATTGTAACAGTCAAACTTTGAGAACAAACAATAAATAAAAAATATTAAAACTATAGTTAAAAACGTTATCTAACCTTCAAAATGAAGTTAAAATATAGAACTGATATTTTGTTTTTTCTTTGCCCTTGCAAGAGAGTGTTTTTGGAAGTTGATGTTCTCAGGTTTTTTAAGACCCCTTGGGGTTTTGCTCTAAAAGTGGGTTTTTGGAATGAGTGTTCGTGAGATAGAGAGGGAGAAAACAGCAGAAAGTTTAAATTTGATATTTCGTAGGGATGCATCAGGAGTTTTATAAATTGAGTTCAATTTTTTGCAATTTTTTCATTTAAGATTTTTTTCAAATATTGTAGGGTCTGCACCGCTGGTCCATATCGTTGATGTGATGTAGCAGCGCCCATATCATAACGCACAAAAATATACGAGCTAAGACGGGTAAAATAAACGATATTTTCTTTTAACTTACAGGTACAAAGGTGTACTGAAAATGTGTCCGGAGCCAATGAAATCAAGTATTTACGTGTTTTAATTAAAAATAACTAAATAAATAAAAGGAAAATAACGTAAACCAAACTTGATAGTTAATAAAAACTAAATAAAATGATTTGATTCAATTTAAATGAAACTGGTAAAATGACAAAACGGGGACATATTTAAGAATAAAATATTGTTTGACGATGCAAACCTATTAGCCATTTTAAGAATGTCAACAATTTGGGCAGCTGGCCAGCACTGGCTGTACCGTGATATTTAATAATAAAACCAAACCATTTTGTTTAGATTTACATATTTAATTATATACTACCACTTGTAGTAAAGGTAAAAAGGTCATAGTAATGACTATAGAGAATTTTGGTTCATTGCACTTAATTTATTAAGAAATTCCAGTACTGTAACTAATTTAATACCGTTAACTGCTCTCAAGTACATAAATCTCTGGAAAAAAAAACTCTGAAGGAGATAGTGTTGCAAAAAATAAATGCTGCAAAAAGCGACAGTACCTGCCCTTCTATAACGACTATTTTACTAAAACAGAGTTGGCGAAAACGTCATCAAATCATATATCCGGTGCTTTCCTCCAAAAAGTACTCCGATTTCTTTTGAACCTGGTATTGTGGATACAATCTAATAACCGAAAGTGCCCATTTACTTGGCAATATTTTGAGATTTTCCCCAAAAAACAACTAGTAATGTTTACTTTGATGAGTATACTTCCACATAAGTTTATCTATGTTACACCAGAGGTCTCTAAACTTTTTACACAGGGGGCCAGTTCACTGCCCCTCAGACCGTTGGAGGGCCGGACTATAAAAAAACTATGAACTAATCCTTATGCACTCTGCACATATCTTATTTTAAAGTAAAAAACGAAACGGGAACAAATGCAGTTTTTAAAATAAAGAAAAAGTAAATTTAAATCAACAAACTGCCCAGTATTTCAATAGAAATTATGGGCCGGCTTTTCACTAAAGTGATGATCAATATTCGGTTTAGTTATAGTGATTTGCCTTTCTTCCTACTTCTGCTGTTATTTCAGACTGCTTCCGGAGCCGTGGCGTGTGCGTCTCGCGTCACCGGAAGTAGTACTGTACTCCAGTACTCCAGGAGCACAGGATGCGGATGTGCTCCTCTCACTGACAACCAATGAAAAAGGTGTCTCTTCTGGAAGTGCGACGGGGGCCAGATAAATGGCCTCAGGGGGCCGCATGTGGCCCGTGGGCCGTAGTTTGGGGATCCCTGATCTACACCTTTCATTTGTTGCATTATCAGGAAATTCGATTGAAGATTACTTCTGCGAGAAAGTTGGGAGATTTTCTCTGATAAGCGATTTGCCTATAATGTACGGGTACTCGCTGTTGTATACTGTTATGAGTGGGAGTTGAATGCTTCACTAAAATAGAGATTGATGAAAACCTAAAACCGGTGAAATACTTCTTTATGCAAAGAATTGTTCACTAACTAGGCTTTTCTCTTTTTTCTAATTTTCTATTTAGAGTTTTGTTTTTTTTTTTGTTTCCATAAACATTCAAAATTTTGATTTGGGTTCTAAAATTTTTAACTTAATATCTTTAAATTTTTCTGAATTGTACGTAAGTAAAGTTTAAAAGAAGTAAATAAAAATATTTTCATAAAAACTTGAGGTGATCTACGAAATAGCGAACCGTAAACTTATGTTTCTAATTAAAGAAATTTGAAAAATTATCTATGGATTCAATATGATTCACATGAAACAGAATCTTGAGAGAAATAATTATAAAACTTTTCCAAGAGTAAATACATAGACAGATATACTGTTCTTCTAGCGTCAAAGATTCCAATGATTTCTGGGTCACAAGCCAAGAAGGTTTGCATTCCAGGTATGTCTTCTGCATACTATTTACTTTTCTATATGGCAAAGATTCACTCGAGACGAATTCCAACAATGCTTTGGATTCTTTCAAAGGAAAAAAAAACTATACTGCTGTGATTTGTATGTAACTTCGAGAATATTTTCGAGGCTGTCATTATTAATTTGACCTCTAAAAGAAACAGAGGGGAGGAATAAAAAAGAATACTATGGCAAAGTGATAAGACAAAGAAATGAAGACTTCTTTTGCTACTGCAGAAGACAGTTTCTAGTAAGGGTGGATGGGCAGGAATTTATTCTTTGATGTTTTATTTTTATCTTTAACATAAAAACTATTACAGACGATAGAAGCAGGTTGATGCATTTTATTAAAAGTTAAATCAACAGCGAATCTTCATGACAATTAAGCGGAACACATCTTAGACACACGTCTGTCAAATTCTGTGAAAGCGCTGATACGGCATAGCGCACAGTAATAATACACTATATCCGTCTGCATGTGTCTGTTTTTCTCGCAGCTTCAACGATTTAATATTTTGTTAAAGTAATTTCTCCCATTCTGAATTATTCTCTCAGCAACACTTTTATAAAAGCTGTAGAAATTAAATTTTGCAAAAATTGCTAAAATTATTCAGCTTTTTTAGTGACTGACAGATTCATCCAAGAAAGAGGAATTATTCCCTTCTTCAGTATTAATTCTTATTTATTCATTAATTTTCCGAGCTTCCAACCAACATGAGGACACAACTCATCTTCAGAATTATAAAAAATATTTGTTAGAAAATATTAAATTTGAGTTTAAAAACACATGATATAAGGAAAAGGATCAGTGGTTAGCGTATACTGGATTCCAACGCGCATATCATGGGTTTGAATCCACCTTGCTGGCCCTTAGATTTTCTCTTCCTAGAAACTATTTTTACAGGTCAATGACCAGTGATGAACAGTGTTGCCTTAAACGAGAGAACACTGTCTGGAGGCTAGCAGTGTACTGTAACACTGAGAAAAGCTCCAGACGCTAATAACCTTGAGAAAACAAAAAAACACATGACAAAGGCGCGATGCCACGATAGCCGAGCGGTTAGAGACAGAGGCCCGCAAAGTTAATATCATGTTTGTGGTACTGGGTTCGATTCCCACTTTAGGCCTTGGATTTTATTTATTGGTTTACATGAGAAATTTATTGAAAAGAATGTTTGCTAAATTGCTTTCGTCTCTGATACCAAATTGGGAAGTTAAACGTAAAGACCTCTGAAATAATAGGCAATACTTTACTCATTTTTCTAACTGTTTATTAATCAAATGAAGTATACTTATCATTATGATTTTACTAAGTTATGTAATAATTAATGAAAGTAGTATGGGAAATAAACAGAAAATAAGACCCACCTCGCCTACCAAAATTTTATTATAGAATCCAAAATAAACTAGCGACCTGTTTAAGTTAATATCAGATTGCTGAAGGCCAAAATGTATAAATCCCAAGAAATATTACATATTTCTCTAATTTCCTATTTCACAGAAAGAAATTTTAGAAAAAATTATATACAGGTGAATCTGGATAAATTAGAGATATTCAAGAAAAAGTCATTATTTGTAAACAAAATTATTATTAAATGTATAAAAAATAATTATATCAATAAATGTTGAAGAAATGACGTAAATGCCTCCATATTTTATATATATATATAGAGTGAGAGGGAGAAAGTGAGAGAGTTAATCCCGTTTGGAGGAAGGAGATATGGAAAGTAGATGAGAAGGATGGATCTAGGGATGGTATAGTGGTTAGAATTAGCTTTGTGGATAAATCGTTCTGCGCTCTAGAGTATTCGATCCTGTGGAATAGTTTAATGGTTAGACATACTGGAGGCTGGAGAGATACAAACTGGATAGAGAGAGAGAGAGAGAGATGTAAACCGCTAACGCTAAAACTTGATTCTAGAAACCCATTCCAAGCTTAATACCACTACGTAAACACTAGTCGTAGATGGGGTTTGTGCGGCACACTAAGACTTCAGGCTTGGACCACACTACCGCAACTCTCCAAAACTACTTGGACAAGTTATCATTTGAACCTTTCAACAACAACACTACATACTGTCTAATGTTATATTCTTCACTTCATTTATTTCTTTTAGTTATTTTCTAGTCAAATTTATTGTCATTTATAAATGTGTGTATGAACAGTTAAATAAAAGTAACTCTACGATTGGCTCAAATTTAATGGCACACATCTTCCTAAAATGTGAGTTTCTAAGTCTTAATCCTAATTGCGAGAAAAAAGAAGCTTCCTGGTTATAACTCAGGGATCTGCGCAAGAATTCGATTTCCCTTTATCGACTTAAAGAAAGCAATCCCCACTTCAGCAGATTAAAGGCAATGTTCAAAGATGCAAGAAGGTTTTAAAGGTATTATTTCACTGCATTTACATTTTTAGTGGCGAAGGAAAGGTTCTCAAAGAGCTTGCTGAAAAGAATATCATGAACAAACCGGAAGTAAAGCTGAGGAAATATGGTAGGCCGAAATCCTGGAAGTGATGAAATAAATGGTTCTCTTCAAAATGGAGGCCGGACAAGACTACTTGCAGAGCCACCACGAAGGGATCGCAGACACTCTACTTTGTTGTATGGATATGACCGCTTCAAACCAGGACGAAATGAAGAATCTAGTCGCTGACTATTATGTCCAAAGTCGGAAGCCCGCTGCCCAGTAACAGCTATTGCTAGAGCTGAATTATGAGTTTAATAAAAGGAATAATGTTATGATTGCAGCAGAATAGATCTCGCTGAACTCATTACTGAAATAAACTAAACAATATGGGTGCCACATATGCCCTACTTTTCTACTTCTCGTACTCTCACTTCTCGTAAGCTCCACAGTTCAACTAGTCAAAGGTCTTAAGTGAACTCCGTTGTTCTTTAATGCACTTCAGCAGGTACCTCGGTAAGAACCAGCTGCATTGGGAAACTCAACGCACCAATACACCCTATTTTCTTGAACTCAACGCCCAAACACATCACTAAGAGTGGAGCTATCGAGCTCTCAGTAAACTTACTACTAAACTGAAGAATATGTGTAAAACATACGCTTTACCTTCAACAAGAAAGGGCATAATAATAACATAAAACAATTATTATATCTAATCTGAAAAGTGGAAGGTTGCACACTCTGATGCTAGAAAATGTTGATTTTATACCAATGCTAGCTTATTGTCTTTAATTCCAACACGTTTTGAATTTAAGAATTATATGAATTGTAAAATATAAATAAATCAATTATTTCGTTGGCAATAAATATAAGCTCTTAGCATTGCGCTGTCGATTACATACTTTCACAGAACACACTCAATATAATAAAATTTCAATATAAAAGTAAAAGAAATTTGAGCGACTTCGAGTAACAAAAGAATATATAATAATAATAATAATAACAAAGTAAAAGAAAAAGTGAGCGAACCTACTTTTATTGAGGTAATACCAAGATGGAATTTTGATTTTATGAAAGTGTGGGGTTTAGAGGATACGCGTATGTGAAGTCTTACCAGTTCAACTTTTACAACCTATCTACAGTCTGCCTTTAGACAAAGACCTTGTCATAAAAAGGAGATAGACGGTTCCATTTTATCCTTTTTGTATTGTTTTTATATTTTCTTTTCTTTACCTTTCCTTTTGAAACACTCAAAAGCTCTGCGGATATTCCAGCCCGGCCTCACATAAACTGAAAATTAACTCCTTAACTTAACCCCTTTAATTGCCAATCCCAGAACGTAAAAGGTCCAAAAAGGAGACGTTTAAAATTTTTTTCTGTATAAGAATGGTTTAGAGCTAAGCGCAGCTAGTTCGCCATGTCTAATTGACTCCATTAGGATTGGAAGAAATACAAATGGAATCGCAGGAGGGCTAGAGTGAACAGTGAGATCAACAGAAAGGAGAAGATTACGAACAGTTGTACAGGTAGAAACATTAGAAGGCGGCAACTACTTTATGAGGCAATATAATTAGCCTTCAATTATCTAATACAATAAGGAGTATTACTTTAATATTCAGTTAGTATTAGTAATAATATAAAAGGGTTATTTTCTATTAACTGTATTAAGGAAGCATAATCATTATTACTACGTTTAGATTATTCATAATTCTCTCAGCAGGTCTCACCACATTAAAAGAGGTAAATAATTTTATTAAAAAATATATAAACATATCAGAATACATAGTTTGCCAAAACTACACATACCACTCCTGAATGTAAAACAGAGGTACAAGTTCAAATGAACAACAAAGATCTGCGGCTTCGCCCACTCTCAAGAGTATATTAATCATTTTTTCGCTTGAATTACTAACATTGTCTTCAAAGTGAATCATTTGTTTCAAAAATGTAGCTGATACTGATTTAGCTGAATTTGGTTCGATATTCAGGATTTGTGATCTGTAGTTGCAAACTCTTAATGGTGGTCCATTTACAGAAGTGTCCTTAAGACCAATCCCCAGAATGTTACGTGTGTCATTTGTGAGAGGAGTAATTAGTTTCTTGCTTCTACTATTACCGCATTTTAAGAAAACTCTTCCGCACTAACAAACTTTCCTACAGTCAAAAAATAATAAATAAATAAATCTGAATGGACTTAAGGACTTGAACGGTACTACCAAACGCACAAATCTCAATCGCATTCAATCCTTACAGTCCGAAATCCTACGTTCAACCAATGCTCCCTTTTACACCTCATAATCCATGAGCCAAACTCTGTTATTTGAAATTTCACTCCAAACTATCCCCTTATTTAAATCCACTTATCCAAAGACTCACAACCTCGACCTTCCCACGAACCTTCCGAGGCGTTTGAGGTTTGGCCGCGCGACCCTCGAATGCCAGACGTCGGCTTCCCAGAGAGTCAGTGGATAGCACTCCCTAAACTTTAAGGGCCCATCACTGGATGGCTGCCGTACAAGAAATCAAGCCAATGTACGTGCGCTTGCTCTAAGTCAACGCACATACTTAATGAACATTTAATCTTTTTTACTTTTTGTGCTTACTGTACAGTGTAAAATTCTTAAATAAAAAAAAAAAATACTATTATTTTGATTATTTAAATTATTATGATAACGTGAAATGAAGTAAAACAAAGTTTACAGGTAAACTAACACTAATAACTATTGCAAACACAAACTTTAACCAGAAAATTAAGGTTATCCTTAAATCAGTCCAATGTCAGAAAAAAAAAAAAGTTTTATATTGCATCCAAAATAGGCACAGTTGGAAATTTTGTCCTTAAATTATAGAGGGGCACTTAATTTATGTGCATTTAGTAGTTGTAAGCGTATTGGGTTTAGCTTTTTGTAGCAATAATATATTTTTTTCTTAAAAATTGTACAAGGACACAAGAGATTAACTGCTACAAACATTTCATTGTGCGCAAGTTAAAGAAAAAGGCACAAACAAGGGAAAGAGCTGCAACAGAATTACAAAGAGCCTGTTAACAATACGTGATAGGTACGTGATACAGCTCCTACAGAGTACTGCCTAAGTCTAATCTAAATCTAAAAGTCATGGATATGGCCAGAAAAGCCGGATTAATTAAGATATTAAGTTTTGGGCAAAACAGGACACTTCAGTCACTTCAATTCTAATTTAAGCTAGTTTTATATCATTTTATTGCAAAACAAACTGAATTTTTATGGAACAAAATATTTCTTACGTATTTATTTTAGTTTAGGTAAGTGCAATTAAATGTGATAATAAAAATATTTTCCACAATTAGTGGTGTCATTTAATTAAAGTAACCCCGGCCAGAAATTACTTCGTCTCACAATTTTAGGAAGCCATAGTCTTAAAAAAAAGACTCCAAAAGTTTAAAATATGCATGTTATACTAGTATTTAAGAAGTATTTGTATGTTAGTTCAAAAAAATTTGAAAACCACGTCATTACAAGCAGTCTTTTCTATTATTGACCAAATTTATTCTAAAAAACGTGTAAAAGTGGGCCTAAAAAAGCCCCGGTTGAGTGCAAATAATTTCTCAAAAAGTAAAAAAAAAAAAAATTATAACTTTTCAACTCAAGGCTTAAATCAGTTCAAAATAATAATGAATTTGAAAAGACTAATGCGTCTGTAGGATGAAACTATTTCCCCTGACTTTTAAAGTGACACTACAAACATAATTGATTAATTGCCAGTTATAACACACGTTTACAATCTAAATTAAACGAGAGCTATAAATCTTGCAATGCAGTGTTGATACAGATGAATTGATCGTGATTTAATTGCTAGGAAAAAGAAAGAAGAGAGTACAGAAAGAGGGTAATTGTTCAATGACAATAACGTTTGAGGGAGGAATAAAAAATTCTAAATTAATATAATAACGATTCCATAATTTACGTTAATATGTACACCACTTATTGGGCTTTAAATATGAACAGTGGAACCTAGCAGAATTATTACTCTGTTGGTAGCAACCAACTAACGATTTTATGCTAACAATTTCATTAATTAAAGGTGCCCCAAAATACAAAGATTTTTAAAGGAAGTAAGATTATTGCCAATTTTATACATAATTTTTTGCCAAGCTTTCGATCTAGACAGAATTACCAACAGTTACAGGAACGATTACAACTAGTTCTTTATCACTAAGGCTTTGCTTTAACATGTTGTGCCAACAAGAAAAGAACAGAAAGTCGAGCGTAGGATTGAAGCACAAACGAAGATCCTGAGTAGCGCAGTACGGGAGATTATTTACAATTTTGCCACCTAAACAGTTTCATTGTAAAGGAGCACAATTCCGAATGTTTCTCCAAAAATTGAACTTCGAATGCTGGGAACAGTCTAATTGGTTCTTTGCTTATTTGTAATTTGCAAAATGAAACGGTGGTAAAAGAGTCAAATTTGTAAAATACAAATTTTACAACCAAACTTAGATAAAACAAAGATTATCAACAAAATACAATGCTAGAAATGCAAGGAAATGAAGCTGTTAGAAACTAAGAATATTATTTGGTTTGTCAAATCTATAAAGGAAAAATGGATTTCAATATATATAATAGGATCATTAAGTTAACGAGATTCAGATGACTTGTATAACAAAATAGAATAAGACTGAAGGGTGAGAGGTTAAAGTGAGGGTGATTGAATGAGGAAATAAGAAAGGAGTCAGGACAGCAGGAGAAGTGAAAAATACAATTCCTATAAATATTGTCAGAGCACATAGAAAATACTGTATCAATATTCGATAGACTAGCTAGCTAAGTGTAATCCAATTTTGTGTGCAAGATGTGGGAAGCGTTCACAAGAAGTTTCTTTACTTTGCTGAACTTGAAAGCATCTTCTTACTACTTAGAAATGGACGTGACCCTCCTACTCTCATCATATCTTGGGCTTAACCAAATTCACTTCTCTAGTCTTAAGTACGTAAATACAAGATACTGAACACTTTCTCTTTTACATGCAAAAGAAAATAGCATAACATACAAGTGACCATCTTGATAGAAATTCTCTTCAAAGTTGCCAAATATTTTGTATTATCTGAATTGAAAGTTCAGCATGTTCAAGTAATAAGATTCTCACCCATTGTGGAAGTCAATAATCGATATACCACCATGAAGTTACACGGCAAGTGACAGTTGAGAAATATGACTTAAGCACATTCTCCAACTTAAAACCAATTAAATAAATACATGAGGGTTCATGTAATTATTAGCGCTAAGCACCATGTACGAGTTGATAAAATAGAGGATTAGTAAATGCTACACTCCTATTGGTGAAAATTCTAACGTTTCAAAATGGCTTCCATGAGTTTATCTCCTAGCATGATCACCTTATTCATTGCTTGAGTGACCACTCTTTTTAAGGATATTTCCAAACAGGTGCCCTATACTGTTGGTTAGTTCACGCGATATCTAGTTTTATGATAATTCCTATACAAATATGTATAATTAGTTAATTTTTCTGACTGTGGTAACAGGAAATTTTACGAACATGTCAAATTTTCGATGCGGTGTTGGGAGTTTTCTCAAAAATCGCAGCAAAAAGTTATTTGATTCGTTTGGGTACCCCGATGGAACCCTCTCCTGCGGTTTCACTTTGAAACTATGCGTACTGATTGTTGTCATGGAGATCTCTACTACCCTTATATTAAGGACATTTCTGGCAGCGGAAATTGATTAACCTTTCTTGTAATGTTGCCCTTAAAAGTGCAACGAACGGATATACCAATTACTTACAACTAAAAATGGTAAAATCTGAAGCTAAAATTTTAAGATTGAGCCAAATTATATAACCGAAAACACTACATTACTAAACAGGGTTATCCTTGTTTAAATTATTATTTTTTTCCCTCCCTAAATTTACTGTGCAGATATTATAACAATATCTAGAGCTTATAACTTTCATTTCTACTTGTTCATTCGTAGCTATTAAAATTGATATATTTTTCAAAGAATTTCTCACCTGTGCAGTTTATCTTTTCGTTACTTATCCATTACTACATTTCAGAAACGCATCGAAACCATAAGAACCATGTTCTGTCCATAAACTGTAAGTGCATTTACATTTGTATTATAGTTATAGACCGAAGATGGTTCCGCAGGCTCCGAAAGCTTCTAAAATACAAGAAATGAAGAAATTTAGAAAAGAAGCTGAAACAGACTTGAATCGTTTCTAACATTGTATAACTCCTTCTTTAAATATTTTTCTATCTAATAATTTGTTTTAGAGTAGTTCTAATACAAAAATATACGGCACATATTAATACCCACCAATTTTCATTGGCTTTAATTTACAATTTTTACAAAAATGTTTTAATAAAAGGCAACATAAGGCCAAGTAAACTCCTTCACTCAAACTCTGTCAAATAAGTGTATTGCTTAGCCAATTTCCAAAGTTAAATATCTGTCCGAAAAAAACAAAAGCATGCTTGATGTATCGGACAAAATCAACAATATTATCTAGCACTAGCGAAAGAAGTACATTTTCAGTGTAAAATATTGTTTAGAATCTCATTGATGAAAAAGATTCTAACATTTTATTTTAGGGCTCTTCTTTTATTCTGATTAGTTCTAAAATATTAGGAAATGTTTAGAGCAACAATATTTTTACTAGCTAATTAGTTAATTCTACTTCAGCAACCAAAAATATCTGAAGAAGGGGCATTCACTTATGAGAAATACTCATTAGTTACTGTATAGGTTGGATAGTATTATGTCACATTTCCTCTGTAAAACTACTTTCTTGTACAATGTTCGCTTCCGCTGGAACAGAACTATCGGTGACACCCTTCAGCAATGAAGACAAGTTCTAATGAGCACCAATGCCCTTTTCTAATGCTATTTCCTGCAAGAATATAACAATATAGCTAATGGTTTAGTAACTAAATTTTCACCTAACCGTCGTTTGACTGAAATCCTTTAAATAGAAAAATGACAAGACTGGACAAAATAATAAAATTTCAAAAAAAAGATTAAATTGTCTTCTGTAATTGCAATAATGAAAATAAATAATAATATTTAATGCCCTGTAATAAAAATAGAGAGAGAGAGACGGAAAAAAATTGCAATAAGTTTCAGATTGTAAAGGCGGTAAAAATAAAAATAAAAAAATATTAAAAGAAAGATCTAAGAAAAATAATTGATACAAGGGTAAATTGTGTACGTACTTCACGGTTGAATCGTTTGTAAAATGGCCCTAGAGACCGTCGATTCATACGATGCGTGGACATAAACTTCTCCATAGGGAACACTTTCATAAAGCATATCTATATATTGATGTAAGTGTAAAAAAAAAAAAGGAAGGTGCGACCATGTCTGACGATGGTTTACGATTATACGTGTCTTTCGACCTTTTGTAACGAACAAACAAACATACTGAGCTAGAGGAGCTAAGGTACTTTATGCACTTAATTGTATTCATACATGTAAAAAAGCGATTTCTCACATTAAATCGATCTCCTACAGCGATACGGCAATATTTAATATAAAGAAATGATAACAGAACTTGAAAAAACAAAAAATTAATATGTTTTTCATTTATTTATAACACATACATTTCTTAATAAAATAAAAAATTGGAAAACAGTGACAGTAGGTGAGTGATGGTGATATTTAGTAGGCATTGGATACATTTAATTAACGCAATGTTTTAAATTAACATGTACCTTTAAGTACACAATATCTATACCATCATACTGGCCAACTATACGAATCAATTAACACGAGGAAATGAGCGCACAGAGCTAGGACACCTGGTATATTGAAGTGGCACTTTACAGGAGACATTGCCACGCCCCCCGGAGCACTCTAAAATGTCTTTTAGACAATAAAATACTTCATACAAATAGGAAATACTTTCTTATTCAGTTACTTGGATGAACTTAGAAGAAAAAATCATTACAACCATCGAAAGAATAGCAAGAAGAAGTGAGGTATTTCTAAGACTTTTATTTCAGAAGTACCGAAATTACGAAAATATCAAATTTGAAATTCCTGTGTTAGAGCAAACAAATACGGACCCCGAATTGAATGAATTGTTCAAAACGCTTTTTATCATCCACTCCCTGTATATTTTCAAAAGATATCCTCAACAGATTAGTTATGTGTATTTATAAATGGGAGAAAAATCTCTTGAAAAAACTCCCACAACTTGAATGAGTATCGTTGACTTCACTTGCAGGTACAGCAAGGTCTCTACTGGTTTCGGATTTTTACCCATCATCAGTTCATTTATAAATTTAGTAAAGACGATTTACGATCACTATGTTTCCTATACAATTCTCTAGCTGACTGTTAGAGAAAGACTAATCCATTTCTGGATCACTGAGTGTTTTGGATCATTTTTTCGGGCGCGGAAGCTCGGATATGTTTAGAATTTAACCACCAATATGTATGCTATGTTATTATGGAAGACGGTTGACAGTGAAATAAGTTCGGCCAACAGATTTGAATACTTAAGGATAGTTGGTCAAAAGATTTGCAGAGTAGATCTTACCCGTAGAGTTTCCCCGATAAAATCTTTTATGCGAGGAACTCTACAAATTACAAGGAATGATACCCAGATATGGAGAAAACAAATAACTCCACAATTTAAATCTTTTACTAATGCTCTGGTGCGCTTCCAAAAAGCCTCGCACAACCTAACTTCTTAGCAGAAGGAATATCCAGGTTAGGAGAACCCCATTTTGAAGCATAAAATTTGGGGTAACTTCTTGTCTCAGCTCTAGCACCTTTAAAGGTAAAAGGCTGGGGCCTGAGGAGTCCATATCTGGATCACTGAGTGTTTTGGATATGTTTAGAATGTTACATATTGCCACCAAATTTATGTAATGTAAATATCTCACTGCTGTCAGAGAACTCTTCAAGCACGAAAACACTCAGACTCAGGAGAGTTGGATCTTCTGAAGTAAGCTATTTCACAAAAAAGATCGGAGTATGAGAGAAATATGCTTACATTTAAGAAGTACTTAAAAAGCGCGTTAAAATAATCGCAAGAAAGCAGTAAACAGCGAAACTTCTCAACATTAATTAGAAAGGACAGCTTCAAATCAGATTTAATTAAAAAAGACACTCAAACCAAAAATCATAATACTTCATATAAATACGAACTGATAACTTGGATGGTGACCTAGAAAGAAGAAAAAAGATTTAAGGACAAGCTTGAAATAAAAAAGAATCAAACAAAAACAAAAAAGTGCTGGTTTGTGAAGAAGTGGCAAAAGGACGAACAGTAGGGCAACACCTTCCTCCACTGTCTTGTGGTAATTATTCATTTTGGTGGGGAGCAACGGGAGCGGATAAGGGTAACTCTGCAACCCTCCAGTACATTGTCCTCCAGGCTCGGGATACTTACTATTCATATACTCCCACAGTCATTAACTCTTTACCGGCTCATCCTCCAGCCTATTTGTACACACTACTTGATTATCAAACCATTCATTCTACACAATCAAAAAGCAAATAACAAGTTGAATTTATGTACTTTTAGAGAATGGAAAGGTAGGTGTTATCTTCAGAAACTTAAATTAGAAGACCAGTTCCTCTTATTAAGAAAATTCTTTAATGGCGACTAAATTTTCAACAAAATTAATTTTTTTTTTTTTTAATCCTAAACGAGAACGTTAAGTTGGAAGGTCTCTGTTATCTGAGCAAAAAGGCTTGCTAACACAAAGAATGTTTCTTTATACGTATAAGTTTTCTGGTTGCAGCAGGTGTAGTATAATGGTTTTCCCTGATCAGAAAATGTGACATTGCGCTCAAAAACCGGAATATCAAACAAACCAACAGGAACCGTGTTATTATTATAGGGACTAGGCTATACCGCAAAGTGGCTTCTTGTACCAACCCCTAGGTAACCTAGTAGATAAATCTTCCACTTTTTGCTACGTCCAGGATCTTACTCACTAGTTTTTGTTGAGATACGATCTCTGGCTGCAAAGTGCTAAATATCTCACATCGCAACCTAACGATTCTATGCAGCCAAAAACTATGTGAGAAGCCATTTTCTCTTCTTTCTGGTAGAGCCCAAAGAGAAGTGCCGTCCGTGTTAAATAATCCCATCCAAAGAAGATGTTTTCTGAACCTGCCGCGCTCTGTAATGAGGCCAGTTACCAGGATGATCTGACATATACCTAACTTCAGGGTCTTGTCGGTTCTTATATTCACACAGACCAAGCATAATATTTTTACCACGTTTAATATCTAGAACAGGGGTCCCCAAACTACGGCCCGCGGGCCACATGCGGCCTCTGAGGACATTTATCCGGCCCCTGCCGCACTTCCGGAAGGGGCATATCTTTCATTGATGGTCAGTGAGAGGAGCACTATATGTGGCGGTGCCGCAAAGCGCTGCGTCGCTCATGTACAGTTTTAATAAGAAAAAGTATTGGAAAATATATATATATTTTTTAATTTGTTTATTTATTTTGCAACTGTGTCTAATACAACAAGCAAGAGAGATGAGAGATAAGGGATGGCGGAAATGCACATGCACGTATATACATATGTGTACATACATATACGTGCACATGCATGTGCTCTAAGGGCGTAAGTGGAATGAACGACGACCTTCCATTGATGGAAGCCGTTAGTTCACCAGATTGGCAAGCTTACATAGCAACCATCCTAGGAGATCGGCGTTATATGTTGAAATGATCGCGTGGCCACCGCCGCTTTAGTCTGCGATGTGTGGATTTGAAGGAAGTATTGTAGTAGACATGTTGTGGATCAGAGGGTTGTAAAGACTGTAGATTTGAGTGAAGTTTTGTGTATCGAGATTGGGCTATTTCAGAGACGAGAGGAATATTTAGATCAGAGTGTATAGTATGATTGGAGACGTAAAAGGGGGCGTTAACTTAGTTCTTAGAATTTTCGATTGTAAGGTTTGAAGTCTGTTGATGTTCGATTTTTTGACACTTCCGTAGAGTTGTATTCCGTACGTCCATATTGGGGCAAGTAGAGCGGTATATAGTTTTCTTTTGTTCAGATTGGAGTCAATTCATTTGAGTCTCGTGTGAGGGTTATAAGTTAGTCCTTTGTCAAGTTGTAGTCCGAGATATCGTACTTGGTTAGTAATTGGTATAGAAGTATTGTGGAAGGAGAGAGGAGTTCTTATTTAGAGTGAATACAATGTATTTTAGATTTTAATTCATTCACTTTGATTCTTGAAAAATAATTTAATTAATTAATGAAATTGACGGATATATTTTTAGAAGAGAATTATTGTAAGTAAAGAGAAAGAAATGTCTATTAGCCATATTCTGTAATAAAAACATTTCAAATCTGCCTTAAAAACGCCATCATATCTGTCGAAACGTTGGCATTTATAAATTATAATAAAAGCTAAGTCTTTTTATTTGACCAAACCTCAATATTTTACGTAGAAAGAATAAACTCTAAATTCTGCGAAAAGTGTCGACAAATTATGTTTCTCGCTCTCCTTAATAAATTTTAATTTTCTGAAATTATCAAACATTAAAAAAGAACTTGGTACGTTCGACGCCACTATTCAACTGGCAGAAAACCGCACACATTTGGACATCGCAGTAAGCCAATTACTATTTGCGGTATGCTGACTAGGTGCGGTTAAATCACTTCCGACTAATTGAATGAACTGCTTTTTTTCCAATGAACTGAAGGTACAAAATGACACCAAGTCATAAGTAACTCTAGAGCATACAGGGGATCCTAAACAAGGTAACGCCTACTTGTCGTGTTCTTTGCGTTTCATCTAGAAAACGATGTATCGTTTTAGGCCAAAGTTGTTTTAAAAATTAAGAAACTATAGGTGGTTATTAAAATATTTACCTCACAGTAATTCATAAATTTTGAGACCAGATTGTTGCTCATTCATAAATTTTAAAGTCCACTACTGTATAGAAGGGAATATGGTGTCATTAATGGCTTTTTATTTTATTGATTACTATCGAGCCTATAAGATAAGATACTGAAAAAGGTAAAAATATTCTCAGTGGCATTTCTTAAACAGCGAATGATAGATATTTAATAAGTCAAAAATAACTTTATTCCCTGGTTTGAGTAGAAAGAAATTACTATCAATAAGCGTGAATCAGTAGTTTGAGTTATAAGTTTATTTGCAGTGGATGCCATCGGGAAATATTACATATCGATCTGTGTATGAGAAGGAGTAACGGTTTGTTTTGGGCCGATGGAGCAGCAGTAGCCGCATTATTGCCAATGAGCACATGTGCTACATTATTAATTTGCCTGGTGTCTACCACTCTGCCTATGTAATGAACAAGGATGAAGAGCAGTGGAGCCGGGTCCACGGGGCAGGCTCCCCAGTCAGACCCCAGCCGATACTTGCACATTGCCGCCCCCACTAGACCCAGCATCACATCTCACTCTCAAACCATTCACTCATATAGCTCCCTCACTCTCAGCTATGCAACGCAATGAGAGTGTTATCGGCTGCTATCCCCATATATACGAGTACAAATATATAATCATATTCGACCATATAAATCGTAAATAATATACAATATGTTAACCAACACAACTGTACAATATTTACATCAATTACCACATAATATTCGTTACCAAATTGTTGTTAGTGTCGTAAATATTTCTAATTATAATTATAATAAAAATTCTCGACAATAAACTAAACTTTTTTGTTATAATTACCTAAAACAAAAAAGCGCAGAAAAAATATTAATGAATGAATTGCCGGATGTATTGTTCCCCTCCAAAGTACCGTGTATTAACATTTGTACGGTACCGATACAATTAATGCTAAAAAACAGTCCTTAAACGCATCACAAGAATTGAAGTCCGAAAGAAGCCGTTATGTGCGAATTTACAAAATGTTTCTTGATTTAGTCCAGATTCCACAAGAAATTATATACGGAATATAAACATCCATGTCTCTAAACAAGAGCAGTGGCAATTTGTTGGAGAGTCTTCAAGTCCAACTTCCGGCCGCTGTCGAGGAGATTGCAAACACATTTCACTATGAATTTCTCATACGACTGGAAATCCATTCCAAAACCACTCTATATACATCTTTGGGCTTTGCGGTCCCATAGATTTTGCAGATAAGGCAGAGGCAATTTGTTCTTGGCTCATACAGCTCATATATATAAACTTATGCGCCAACTCACACGACTCTATCTCACCACAAGTTAAGTGAAGCATTTTTCTTTAAAATTAGAATTTGTACAAAATAAATAAATCGCGACATTTATTCCGTACAGAGGCGATTAACCGATTTTCTTCAAGTTTGGAATTTTACTTAGCTAATTCCAATTATTCGGCGGTCTATGGACCAGGTGTGCCAAGTTGGAGTCTGCATGTGCTGAAAAATCGCGAAGTTAAGAGCGTTGTACGGGGAAGAGGATTTAGTGTCTGTCGTCAAGGTCCTACACGGGCCGTAGTGCCACAGTTGAGTTGAGTTGAATTCCAATTATTCAAGATTACAAAGCCGCTCATTATACTTAAAAAGCACTTTAGAGAGATGTTTAACCTACCAATCTTCCAGAACCGCCTTTTTCTAGTTAAGTAACAATTCCAGGAAAATGTTCGCAATAAAAGTTGTAAATCTTCATGAGTGCCACGAGCATACGTACTTTAAAGAAAATCGTTTCGGTTGCAGCACCCTAGTGAATGGGGTTTGCATTTTTGGAAATTTTATTGAAAGTGGCTAAGATTTTCTTTATAGATTGTGTACCCAATACATATATCTATAACTTTAGAAGCAATCATTTTTCTAAGTTCGATTTAGGGCCATTACTGGAGGAGAGAACGCTTCTTTCCGCTTAAGAGCCATTTTATTGAAGTTTTTTGTTTTTAGAACTTTACAATTACAAAAAAAGTAAAGATATTTTGAAAACATGTCAAACAGACGGTTTATCCTATGCCTCTAATACCATACTTTAAATTTATTAGCTTTATTTAATAAAAGTGTATTATTATTAATACACGAAGACCCAAAGAAATACCAGAGTCTGAACCATGATAACTTTGGTCGTGGGGGGGCACACTAGAATTTTTGGTTAATTATTAAAAAGTTGCAGCTTATTCAGCCCATCTTGAAATGAACTGATTATTTTCAATTGGATGATTGATATAATCACTATGTGAATGCACTTCATTCATTTCTATTGAATCAACCACGATGAATGACAAAAACGAACCGTCAAAATCGGTGTTAACACATCACAGATAATTTTAGTAACATCCTTCATCACTTCGTCAATTCTGGCGCCTTCTTTGGTCGTGTGCTCTTTTCGTATTATCTTTACATATTACCTTCTTTCTAATTGATAACAAATTTAGAATAAATAATAAAGAAAAACCGACCAAAAAAAAAACCCCAAAGAACTTGGAAAAATAAAAAACTTTTGACTTAAATGCTGAAAAGAAAAGAGCAATGACTTATACCTAAAGGTTCTGCCATAGTTACTCGGCGAGCAAGTCGATCGATAAAACAGTTCACAGGAACAACATACACCCTGTGGAACCGTAGTCTAGCTCTTCATTCTACTATCAGTCTACTTTATATGTCCATCAAAACTTTTTATCTAGACTACTTACTCCGTATTTCTGGTTTTATTTATTTCCTATCTTTACGTGAAAAGTTGGATTATTACGCCTGCTTTTGTGCAGAATTAGAAGATTGGAAAAGCATACTTTTCCAATTTTTAATTTAAACAGCAAAAGTTTCTCTTACAAATTCCTACTTGAAGTTGCCCTGGGTTAATTAGATCAAAAAGTGACTGCTGGCAGATTTAGTTAAGCAACTTTCCAACACTGATCGAGGTAAGCCTAGGCCTGTAATAACCACGACCCACAGTAAGATTCCATAAACGCTATTACGAATACGATGAACCTCTACCCAGGTGCCGCCAATTTTTCGATAACAAAATCCTCCATAGGGAGATAATTTAGCTTAAACACTGTATCATAACACCTTGCGCCGCGCACAAAATAACAGCATTCCCTATAATAAAGTATACACGCTTCACCGGTATACAATAATGTGCATCTCAACACCTGCAAACAACTAAACCAATGATTTTACCACTGCAATTTATCTAATGAAGGCTTCAGTACTTGATTACCATAAGTAGGGCACAAAACGTATCTTTTAGTACTTAGGTACTTATAAGAGCAATTTAGATAATTGATTAAATTACATCAAAAGAGTATGTTCTTATATGGTAACAATTTAAAATAACTGGCTAATTTAAAAAAAAATTAAATAATGTTCTTCTTGTAAAAAGAAATATTCTTTACCAAAAATAAAAAGTTGTCAGTTAGTACTTAAGAGAAAACTGCAGCAAAGATCGAAGGAGAAATGCAAAAGGTTCTCGTGTACAAGATAGGCGACCTGTCCACAGACAATTACCAGGTTCGCACTTAGCTATTAAATTTCAACCTAAACATTTTTACATCGATACGTTAATTTATATAGGGCTAGCCAAGGTCCGGTTGCTAGCCAAATCCGTAATATTAATTAAAATCCATGGTCCGGAGTATTAGCAGAGAATGAATGAGAAGCTGGAGATATAGAACGGATGAAAGAGCAGGAGGAGAGTAAACGAGAGGGCTACGAGATAGGAGGGAGCTGGTAGAAGGGCCGCCGAAATGGAGGTTTTATCTCTAAAGGTTCCCAGCAGCAGCAGCAGCCATTTCCACCGCAAACCTCATTTATCTGCTCATGGCCACCCCTCGTCACTCTATCTCTTTCTGATCCAGCACAAGCTACACACCTTACACTGCACACGCAATCTTTCACCCTGTTACTACGTCAAATAATTGCAAATACTTTTAATTAATTCCTTAATCTAAGTAAACTATTAAAAAGAGAGGACGCAAAAAAGAAAAACCGTTTAAATTGTAAACCCAACGTAAATTGTAAACCCAACGTAAATAAATTATAATTGTAAATATGTAATAAATTGTAAATTTCAGCTAAACGCCAGAATTTCAGCTAAACGGTACGGCTTTATCATCATAAACAATGAGAACCTAATCGCAACTTGGCACTGACTAGATATAAAACTTCGCCTAAATTGGTAAGTAATCGCCTACTTTTTTCAGACGGAGCTTAACGTCCAACTACCAATTGTCTAAATTAGTGGATTTTTATTTCTAGTCAAATTGTTTGCGCCTGGAAACTAACTTTACTTCATCAAATTGCTTTCCATATTTTATTACCAGTTAGCTCACAGCCATTTAAGCAGCTACAGTAATTCTATCGTTTAACTTTTAAAATAATCATAATTGGAAATATCAAATGTACTCATTTGGAACCAGCGCATCGCACACCAAATAACAATTCTTGAGAAACAGAGATATGAAGAAATAAGCTAAGTTCCAAAAAGATGAATTGCAAACTATTCTTATGTAGTCTCTTATAAAAGCAGAATTTGGGAAGGAGTCGAGGCATGGCTTGGAAGTGCTAAACCAAACGGTTGCCTGCATCAATGACACAGGTGGCAGAGGTCAAGGTCTACAAACTTATAGAATGAGGTCTATTAGAATTGGCTCCCACTGAAAAGAAAGTAAAATTATACCAGTTTTCAAGGATCAAAATTGTCTGTCGATTCCCAGAGAGTGCGAAATGTGGGGAAAACTCTGATGGACATGTGCTCTAACCAATAGAAATGAGGGGATCATAAAAATCAGTTGTTAAAAGCTTAAGAGTCAATATCTTTCTGGAAGAAATAAAACTGCTTGTCCATCACGCATTTGCCGCTCGTTTACTGCACGTTTTGTAAGTGAACAAGGGTTTAGCCACGCCCAGATTTAGCGGATTGCTTTTTGATTACTTTTTTAAACTAAAACACTAAAAGAACTATAACTTCCAGACACGAGAGTAATCAGAGGACCAAAATAGGGAGGACAGAGTAGTACTTAGCTGAACAAAAACTATGTACAAAAAAAGATAATACAAAAAAAAACTAAAAAAGAAAAACTAGTCTTACAACGAGTCTACCAAAACAATGAGAGAATAAATATAAAAAATAAATGAAAGAAAGTTTCTTTAGAAATTATGAGCTGCATAAAGTCAGTTAAGATGGTATAAAACCAGTTACACCGATATGCTAATGAACAAACCAGTCTCTTGCTAAGTTCTGTCACAAACATTTATTTAAAGAGAAAAAATAAAAAATACGCAACGAAGAAAACTGTTGATGACTAATATTCTAACATTTAAAATAGAAATTAAATAACATGGCCGGAATTAAACCTGATGGTGGGAGCAATTTATTAGTGATGTTAAGATCGTTTTTTGCTTTTTACATTAAAAGAAAAAATGTTGAAGAATCTTTCAAAAAATCGCTTAGATATTACTCACACGACTTTCTCTTACTAGTAAGGTCACCTTTAACACATTTCAAAATGCCTAAAACGAAAAATTATTCAAATAGAAACTTTTCATATAAAAACAAAGATTATAAACATGATGGAGGCAATCTGGGAAAAATCTTTACAAAAAAATAAAACAAAAAATTAGTAAAGTGTGCACTTTCCTCTAATTCGGAATTTTATTACAAAAATTCACACTTCACACTATACACTGACTAACTGAGGGGAGAAGTTACTGAGCGGTAACACTCTGTAATTGTTCTGTAAGATTATAACTACTCTCTTCAGAAGAGAGGAAATCGCGAGGTCAGTGCCGTTTTAATCGCCTAGGAGGAGGACAATCTGTAAGTTCTGATAAAAGTTTTAATAGTGAGTTCTAGCAACCTGGACTTACAAAACCTGGAATTTCTAAGGCTCTTTGGATTGGTTAGATTTGAAACATGGAGCGATAACGATAGTGCGGAGATTGAATTCTTTGGAGATTGGGAGCGTTTCGTTGAACCTAACAGTTCAATACCGCCGCCAAGGCGCGTTCGTATTAAGTTAAATATTAGATCGTTCGTCTAGTAATCTTTTTATAACAACGCAGCAACAAATTTAACTCTCATTTATACAGGACACAAAACCGTACATTGTACTCAAATGGTCCTACAGAGGTAACCTTACCCAGTATCCCTCTCAGAAGTGCTCTTATCCGAAGGGAAAAATGGTTCAAATAAAACTAGTAGTAGTTCAAGTAAAACTATCATTACAATTTGTGATCAAATTTTAAAGAAAAATCGCTGGAGCCAACTAAGAATTTAACGTCGTGTTTCAGTTTGCATTTTAGTTTTCCACCCAATTATATCTTTTTCAAAAACTCCTGACACTGCGCGTAGACTAGAAACCGTCCGATATCTTAAGAAGGAACTTTTTGAAAGAATAAGAGCGTCTTCCTAGTGAATGGTTCACAAAAACCCTTAATCATGGCCATCAAGTTAAGTAGTCCACTTAAATATGGATCATATTTACCTGTTGTATTCAATACAGTTGGCAATTTCAAACACAAGCACACTCAAAAAATGGAATATCCCTATAAAGCCATAAGGCACTATTTTATGGATGGAGTAAATCGAAATTTAAAGTTTAAGTTTCATGCTGTTTCGTTTTAAACATTTCGTTCAGAGAGGGGGGGGGCAAAAACCACGTCTTCGAGGTCTTCAAAGCAGATATTTCCAGTGAATTCCAGTGAATATGAAAATTTGACAAGATGGCCACATTTAGTTTCTTCCTAGTAAGATAAAGTACCAAGAAATCGACAATTTGTTGGAAACTGATGCTCGCTGGAGAATGAAATAAGGTCTCCCTTCCTTGCTGGTTAAAATACAGTACGATTTATAAATGGCGCCATGGTGGCCGAGAGGTTAGAGGTGAGACCTGCGAAGCTAATATGTATTGTGGTACTGGGTTCGATTCCCGGTCTTAGGCCTTGGATTTTATTTAATGGTTAACAAAAGAAATATGTGTTTGCTAGTCGCCTCCGTCCACGACACCTAATTGGTAGTTGGACATAAAGCCCCGCCTGAAAAAATAGGCGATTACTTTACTTTGTACTTTTTTACGATGTATAAATACAAATTTGTTCGAATGATTACTTTAATCATAAATTAACTAATTTCTAGCATAAAGTTCTCTTGAAATAGTTTTAAAAGTCAATAACTACAACTACCAAAATTATGTCCAAAACCGGAAGCCAGAAAGTGAGATTTAAAAAAAGGAAATGTTTTATTTTTTATTATTAAAGACAGCAGCAAGGTGGTCTTGAACTGTTTCGATGCTTTCTTTACTCTGTCTTATTTATTTTAACCAAGAAGGTCTTTGGTTCCAGGAGGTTGATTCTATAATGAACAGAAATGAGGCTAATTAGTGCGCCTGGAAGTGTCGGTCACTGGCAAGAACTACTTCCCGTCATCAAGAGTTCACACCTCACTAAAGCACTTACATATATACATAAGCAAAGAAGGGGGGAAAAAAAAGAGAAGAACAAACTGTGGCTCTTGCTCACTGTGAAACTACCAGCAAAACACCAGCGTCGAGTAATTACCTGAGCTCTAGCAGCCTGGGACAGGAAACTATCGTCAAAGTAATTGGGCCAACACTTTAATCTAAATAAAAAACAGCGACAATTTATTTAAAGCGTGTGATTATATCTGTAAGCATGAACACTTGTGTATGCTTTCCACTCACGTTTCTATTTAAAGTAATTTTTAATGAAATGAAAATTTACTCTATTTTCCTAATTAGCTAACCTGACAAACTGAAAGGGCTTACAGAAAGAGAATTTAGTAGAAATAGTTGCAAATAGATTTTGTAAATTAACAGTCCATCTTTTTTGTTGCTTTACGGTCTCATTATAGATAAGGAAAATTATCCTTAATGAAACTGAGTTTTTTGCGATCTCCTGAGTCCGGAAAAGTGGTTAGAAACAAAACAAAAGAAGAATAAAATGTCGCTGTGTGTTTATAAAAGAATTAGACTGGTGGCTATGTGCTTGAGAAGAAGTTACGGAAAAGCCATGGTCCAAGGCAAAACATCTGGGGAATTTGAGATCAACAAGGGCCTCAGGCAAGGGGACCCGATGTCGCCAACCTTATTTAATATTGTCTTAGAGGCGATTATGAGAAGGCTATCAGTCAGTCTAGGCGGGAATTTGCACACTAGGATGGTACAGGTGTTAGCCTATGCTGATGATGTGGCTTTATTGGCAAGATCTCAAGCAGAGCTAAAGGCAATATTCTTGGAAATGGAAGCAGCGGCCAAAGAGTTTGGATTGGAGGTTAACTGTCAGAAAACCAAATATTTGGTTGTAACAAGAAAGAGAAGGATATTTCGAAACCTATGGGTGGTGAAATATACCTTTGAAGGAGTAAGGAATTTCAAATATTTGGGTTCAGTGTTAACCCCTAAAAACGAGGTAACAGAAGATATTGCTGCAAGAATGGCTGCTGGAAATAGTTACTTATGGGCTCTTCAAACGGTGTTGAGAAGTAAAAATGTGTCAAGAGCAGCAAAAATAAGGCTTTTTAAGACTGTGCTGAGGCCGATTGTCACCTATGGCTCAGAAACGTGGGTTTTGACCCGAGCAGATGAGCAAAGGATACGCAGGTGGGAAAGGAAAATATTAAGGAGAATATTTGGACCTGCGAGGACAGAGGTGGAAGGCTTCAGAATCAGGACGAACCAAGAAGTGGCTGAACTGTTTGGTGAGCCTGATATTGTGTCTTGCATAAAAGCAGGAAGACTGCGATGGTTGGGACACATACACCGAATGGAGGATACAAGGGCTCCAAAAAGAGCGTTGTATGGGCATCCTGGCGGGAGAAGGCCCCGAGGAAGATCACGGCTGAGATGGATGAGGGACGTGGAGAATGATATTGAGGCGGTGGGCCTGCAAGAACGGCTACGAGGGACCGTGATCGCTGGAAAGCCGTTGTGGCTGAGGTCCAGGCCCTTCATGGGTTGTGATGACTAGGGAGTAATAGTAGTAGTGTTTATAAAAGTTCCCCAAAGACGAAAGAACAATCGCAGGATGATGGAACTCCATATTCAGATTTTGTCCCACCAGGAGGGGATCCGCTTGTAACTTTCAATCAAAATTCTTCAACAGCAAGGTACCACTATATTTCTACGGATTTAAAAAAAGATACATATTTGAGATTTTCAAGGAAATGACTCCAATTATATTCATTAATTTTTGTGGACCCATTGTACTTAAATCAGTCTACATCATTTATTCGAGACATTTTTACCCGAAAATTCGATTGAAAAGAAGCACGTCTGAGAGAATAGGTGTGGATCAATTTTCTTATTAAGTACTATTGTAGTATAATGTACGGTCTTATATTTTATAAAGGAGAGTTAAATTGTAGCTAATATACCGAGTTTGAAGGAGATACTACAATCGTAAGTACTAACGAGATTTTTCCCCTTCTTGAAGATTCTCTCGAAAATAGTTTACAAAGATTCCCTGTATTAAAATACAATTAGGTAATAAGGTAAGGCAAGAGAAAGGTAGTGAGAGCAACCAGATTTTATTATTATAATTTGCAAATTAAGACATTTGAGGCAAAAAAAAAAAAGAAAAACTGCGTTTAATTGTTTAGCAACGCTGAAATAAATCAGATCTGGCAGTTCACAAACTATTATTGATTAATCGAGAGATAGTTAAGGTGGGTTATGCTCTCAAGCAGCCTTGCAATACTTAGAAGAGGATGAAGTGGTCCAGTAATGATGCTGATAATGATCAAACCTAATACATAAGTCAAACCACTCTATGTTGCATTTATGTTTGCAAATCACGTATTCTTAAGCTGTCGACACATACCTTTATACAAAAGTGTTTTCCTAATGGAAAATGCTAAATATTTCAGGATGATTTCGATCTTTCCAGTTTTAGAACTACATCTAATTAAAAACTATGTTTACATTTCAATTAGAGCTAATAAAATTTCAAGACAAGTTCATCTGAAATAGATTGACAATATTATCCCGATAGCGGGACTATCGTTCGGCTGCACAAGATATTCCGTTTAAATAAAAAAATAAAAATGGAATTAATAAAAATAAATGTGTTGGGAAAATGGATTGGTCGCTTAGACTAGGCGATGGACAGGGTGCGAAATACAAAATAATATAAAAATCCTACAAAACCACTTTTGAACTCTGTGATAATTTTTTTTAACCAATTATCCATTGGTTTTCGACCCTCCTAGCTCATCTTTTGAACATGTTTCCATAAAACTAAATGCCCATATGCATTAGCTATAGCAATTGTTATCTGATTTTTCCAAATCTATCTGAAATTTATCTAAGGTGTCTGCAGAGGCTTCAAATTTTTCCACATTAACCTAATGGTCCAAAACTTGCTACAGCTCATGGTGTAATATTAAAAAAAAAACAATGTCTCTGATAAACTACACCATTAATGTGCAGGCGCAAAATCTATTACAACTTTAATTGAGAAAAGTTACTGCGTTGGTATAATTTTGAAAGTTTCTATACAGGAGGCACAATGTGCGGTTCTGGTTGTTGGGAGTTTAACCGAAAATTCCAAATCTAAATCAACCATTTGCTAAATAATTTCTAAATCAACAATCTGTTGGAAGCAATCTTTTTGAAAGTCTAAGAAGCATATGTCGCCCGCCACCTTGGGTTTTTCTTAGACTGAGAACTTCCAAGTAATCCACACAGAAGACTTAAAGAAAATTTAAGAAAGTCTTAATTAAGTCTTAAGAAGAAGAAAACTGAATTTAACAGACGCTTGCGACAACTTAAAACACTCTTAATGGTGATAGTTCTAAATTCTTTCTTGATAACCAAAGAATAATGTATTCATCTATTTTAGAACTTATCTAGAGCTATGGGACTTAAACAAACGCACCTATAAATCTCCAAGGATTCAATCTGCAAGATATCCGCGCTTTAGATAAAGGGACTTAATAATTCTCTTGTAATCCGGGTCACCAGAACCCGATACTAGAAATTGCATACTGTGTTTTCCAGGACTCTTTCTGGAAATCCGCTTAGACTTCTAGTGAAAGTAGAGACTAGTGGTTCAATTGAGAATTGGAAGGTTTTGGGAAACCTCCACTAAAATAAAGGTTTAAATGGAAAATGAAAAGTTAATCCCGAGACACCATTCCCACTAAAACACCCTACCTACTTACTTCAGCGGAAAATACATTTTTGTACAAAAAAAAATAATAATAATAATAATTCTAGCTGATCCGTTAGGTTTAGTTTTTAAATTTATGTTTATATTAATAGTAGATAATGGAGGAAATTGCTATAGCCAGTGTGTCTGTCCAGTTTATCTGCTGATCTAGAGAAATTCAGCCAGAGAGCTATACTACATCAGCAGACGGTCGTGGAGGGAGATTCATGCGGTTTGTTTGTGTGGTATATGAGGGCCGGCTAACTTGGAACACATTTAAACAGAAGATAAGCTGGCCACAGGGCAAAGGGACCCACAATAACCATTATATCTATTGGAAAATTCCAGCCAGTTAATAAAAGGGGGTACCCCCCCTCCTCGCTAGCATACTCTACCTATATATAGATTTTCCTTATTCTCCGCAAAAAGTTATCGTTCAAGGCAAAAACATTCGTTACTTTTATTGGTTTCTTTATAATAATATAAAGTCTTTCTTTAAATAGTTTTATCACAGGTTTTTTTAGTTTTGCGCTGACTAATCAGGACTCCGAATAATTTTAGCCATAAACTAGAATAGAATGGCTGCTCAGATCGATGTTCCACAATTACAATTAATAAAAATGGCGGCGCTAATACTAAAAATTATAATTAATACATTTATTTCAAACTCCGAATTTTTAACCATATTTAATAATTAATAACATTATTATAGGTTATGAAACTGGCTCATTAAAACCAAAATGATACTTCAGAGAGAATCTAACCTCAAAATGCCTATTTATAATATATCATTCGGGTAAAAGTTATTGGTCTAAGTGTGTGTGTAATTTACAAAGTTTAGAGAACTTTGTTGGAGACTTTTTTGAGAAAACCTCATAAAAACCCCCCAAAAAAGGATGTCTACTCAGTAAAGTGTTATACTTGCGGTTGAGGAATTTGGATCACTAAGTTACAGTCAAGTACAGTAACTAATAGAATAATAACTTCTTAATTAAATTCACAAAAAAGAAAAAAAAATTGCTTACCCAAATTCTAATAAACCAAATATGCATTTGTACTCACCTGAAACAGAATAAAGAACAATTACAATTTACACTTTAAATTACAAAAAAACAAAAAGGGTACATAACTAATTTACAAAATTAAAACTTTCATCGGACACATTCAGATGTCACATTAACTAATCAATATCTGATTTTTATCACTTTTAATTTTAATTTTAAAATTTCACAGTAGTTATTTATTAACTTCTACTTTCTTCTTTCTTATCTAATTTCGTCTGATACAAGGATGTAACTTAAAGTTACTTCTCTAGTAATTTTAGAAAATGAACCCCAGCAAGGGGGCCGTAGAAACGAATAAGTATCAATTTTAAGATAAACATAATTACTCACAACCACTCTTCCAGAATGCGGTACAAGGCATCAAGAATAATAGAGGGTTGCCTAGAATAATATAGAAGTATATATTTGGAGCTAGCCAGAAAGAAATAGCTAATGAATATTTAAAATAATATTGGGGGCTGGGCCGTTGAAACTTTTACTAATACCAAATCCACTCATGCGTGCTAATATGTGCGGTGGTATAATCAAAATAAGAGTGGGCAAAGAGTGGGCTTACAAATAAAGTTGCCCAGAGTTCAGTAAATTGAATCGTGAAAGTTAAAAATAAAAACCTATTAACAAAAGGGTAATACTAAATTAAAATAGAAATAACTAATATATATATACACAAAATGGTGGAACTAAAGTGCAGAAGTAGCTGCAGGCGTGTTTAACAGAAGTCCGTTTCTATAATGTATGTATTTATGGAGGGAGCAAAAAGATATTACAAGCCAGCCGTTAGAATTTCAATATAACTTGCGACCAACTTCAATTGTGTTTAGTCTTTGAAATGAAACCTATTAGAAAATCGGTAACCGCTGAGTATTTTTAATTTAGTTAAAGAAACGATATCTTGTAAAGTGGGTAAGCCGAGTCATAGAAATGAAATTTAAGTTAGAGACGGAAATGAATTTTTCAAGATTTAGAAGGCGGAAATAAACATTTCGTTAACCGGAGATTTTTTTGTTTACTTTCTGTTACTGTACTAAGTACTTTTACTTAGGAAACGTAATGGTGCAGGTGCCAAGAGTCCGAGAGAAGGGTTTACAGATAAATAACGGCTGAAATACGATAGGTATCAGAAAGTTGAAATTAGATCCCACCAGCAAGAGGATGCCACAATAAGGTTTTGGTCAACATCATTCAACCAAAAGTGCTTTTCAGTTCTTCAAGATTGTCTAAATTTTAATTATGGCACTTTTGGAAGAGGGGCCGATTATGCCATTTTTAAAGAGCCATTACTATTCATCTAATGTACATTTGTATACAGTATTAATAAGTATACAATGGCGGACTAAATTTCTACATTTGAAGTAAATTACCACTGGATTTCCTTAGCCATAATCGCTTGGCATGAATTGCGCACAAGTTAATGCCACTTTACCCAAAGTTTTCCTTATTTTGAAATTTCCTTACAAACAGCTCCTCTGATACTATTTCAACTTTGTATAGTTGTGTTATTGCAAACACATAAATTTACAACTTTTACTAGAAACATTTTCTGCGGAAATATGATCAAGGGTAGTTCTCAAGTTCAAGGGTAATCACCGGGAGGTTATCAGGTAGATTCTATCTTTTGTGTACTGTTAACAAGGTAATATTATTACAGTAAGGAATAGTTTTTTGTCTATTTTGTAAGGTAACATTTTACGGTTTTACAATCTACAATGATGGTGAAAATTAATGTAAGTTAAATTTCCGAATTAGAAGTATATTAATGAGTTTTAACGTTGGGAATAGTAGCAAGAGAAAGAAGTGTACGAGTTTACACCAGATCATTTCACAAGGCCCTTCAACGGCTGTGACCTTTAGCCCGAAGTTAATTTCAGTAATATCTCAATCTCCTGAAGAGTTCTTTGTTACACAAAATGGGCTGTAAGATACTCCACAGAAGAGAATATCTAAAGATAGACACGGTTAGAGCTCAAGATCTGCACGTGGCTTTCTGAAACTAATGCAGAACATGTTCCTGAACATAAGGAAAAGAGATCACTATGGTTTGGACCAGTAAACAGGATGCGGAAAGCCTCTAAAAGAGTTGCATCAGAGTGAAGTAGAAGAGAGAATGTTGCCATAGGCGGCGGGGTGGTTTTCGCAAATAAATTTACAAGAAGTTTCGTTTACGCAAATGAGACACGTAAATTTTGAACCATCTGGAAAAAAATAAAATATAAACTATATACCAACGAAGATTGAAACTCAATTTTGATACTTAGATTTAATCGTAAAACTAACTTTTACAGGCTGAGTGAAAAAAAGAAGAAATGATCAGTTATTATAATTACAGCTAATAAAGTAGTATCACAGCCTAACGTTAGAATCAGCTGATAAGAGAAAATATTGAACGTAGCTGGTAATGTACGAGTAGTACGCACCTGATTCGTTAAAATCCTTGATAAGGTGCAAAATGACTGGCAGTTGGGTTTTGAATGAAATTATCACCTAAATTAGCAACCAATGAAAGGAACAGAGGATTAAATGATGAGAGTAATCGTTGTTGCGTCTGTACACCGGAGAGGACCTACAAACGTAATTACGCAGTTGCTTATTTTATTTTAAATGGCCTATTTATCTGCAGAAATTGTTCTAAATTCTGAAGTTATCAAGAGTTGATCATAAAGATAATCTGCAAGAATTGGCAGGTTGACGGCTGCACTTACTGCAACGTCTAAACAACAAGTACCTTATCCAACCATCTACCCTTTAAATCAGGTATCACCCTTTAAAGTTGGAAAATGGAATGAACTTTGGAAGATAGGAAGGGAAGCCGATGGTACTGCAGGACGATATAACTCAGTATGTGAGAATTCTGTCAAAGGCACGTAATTACACAAAGAAGGGTGAACGTGAAGAGCGCGTTCATCGCCAGCTTTCATGCTCATAAAGCGTTTCTACAAGCACTCCAAGAATTTCTTGATTACATTATACTCATCTCTTCTAGAGACATTTGCTCCTCCTCCTACTACTGCTGCGCCCACCAATGGTACAGGGGTGCGACATATCTAAGAGCATCAGATGGTAGGACGGCCACAGTCTGCCTCTCTCCATCCGGTTCTTGCATTCACCATACCAACACACACTGACTCATTAAAGCTATAGGCATTAATGAATAGCACTGGCTGTGTTTTATGCTGAACATAAACTTAATTCAAACAGATAAATTCAAATCCTAATTCGACTCGATTTTAAAAATATTGCAAGGTCTCTCATTTTAAATTAAGCGAAGATATATATTAATATATATCTTAAATTTATATACATCAAGTTATTATTATCAGGATCTGAGAATAGCATTAAGAGGATCAATTTTAGCACTAGCTAATTGGAATTACTTACTTTAATTAAACAGAGATAAAATACCGGTGATGGTATTTTCCAAGACAAAGAATGCATTTCTGATTATAATCGCCGTTTTGGCATTCAGGGAAGCGGTGAGAGTAGCCGCGCCATACTTGCAAATGTGCAAACTGCGACACATTACTCATCTGGCGTAATAAGGTAGAGAGAGCATCGCGCGGCTGTCTGCGTTAGCTGATGTTAAATCCTGCCAGCTGTGAGGTGCTTGTACCGATACTATTTATACCAAAACAACATGAAGGCAGCTGACTTGTGATTGTGGAGTCTGCGAGTTTATTGGCAAAACATCATGAGTGAGGGATTTGTAGAGGGATTGGAGTTTCGAAGTTTGAATTAGTTACTCATGGCGGAAGCGGAAGCCCACGGAACTGGTGCTATAAATTAGATGAAAACAAATTTTTGTGTTCATACAACTCTTCTTAATAATAATCTCATCATTCTAGCTCACAAGTTTTCTATAAACTCACAAACGTATGGGGGTAATATTTGATTCTTATCACGTAGAAGGAGTCGTCTACCTCCTCACGGAACTAACCTTAATCGAATTTCAGAGAAAAATGTTTCCAGTAACAGCTGTAGAATTATGTATTTGTAAAATAAATCGCAACAAAATCGTTTGTGAGAATATCTTAAAAGACGGGGAAACTTATTCGGCAAAGTGACAATTCTGGTCCCCCGGTTTCCCTAAAGTTTAGAATTTCATCTCACATTTGATTCTGATTAATACTTAGGATTCAAATAGCGAGGATTCGGTACAAATGAAGTAAAACAACTCCTTCTATAGGACGTTGTTGAAACGCAAACGTTTCCACAAATTTATTATTTTCCTCAGAGCACTGTTACGTGAGTCAGTTGAGTTACAGAAAAAAAAACGTACGAAGTTTTTTGATTTTTATTTTGACCGAATCCTCAATATTTCAATCCTCAATATTAATAGTGTCACTAAGGAATATACAAATTCATATTCAGATTAATATCATAAAAGTGGCAAGCCAGGACAATAAAAAGTTTTCGTTTTTTTTAGAAGCTAATCAAACTACTTTTTGCAACTCCATTCTCAACAACTCCTTCAATCTTGATGAATTGCCCATAAACATTGTAAAATTTAACGATGAATTGCCGGCGCCTTCATGTTTTTTGCTTGAAGAGTATCATTTTCCGCACTAGCGAGATTTTCTACAGCAGGAGCCATTTCAAACATCGCCCATGCCAACAAAAACAGTCATGCAGCATCCTATCTGAGATTGCCACGAGCGTGATGAGTCACAGTTCGCACGCTAGACGAGAATGGCGTTCTACTCTTGGACGTACTCCTCTTACTGCGGCACCTAACTTCCTCGATTGAAGGAAATTTAATTGAACAGATCCAAACTTAATGTTTTTTTTAATTAAGAAATTAACAATCGCCATTGCTCAAAAATCTCTCTTCAATGGAGTTCCACTTAGCAGTTTATTTAATATTATATCATGTTAGGGAAAAAACACCATAATTAGATTTTACAGTTCCTATTAGTAAGCATGTCTAATTACCACTAAATAATGCATTTGGTTCAAGAGGAAAGAGAATTTATTACCAATTTCAATCTTATTTTTCCCAAGCTTTCGTCGTGGATACTAGGTCATCCTTAAACATTAGCTGGCTAATTAAGATAGCAGCAAATTGGTTTTGATTTCATTATTTAATAAACTATAATTTGCTTTTTTACCACACTTAGTATTTGGGCTAAAAACTGTGTTTGGTTTAAGAACATCAATGGCGATTATTTAATTATTACTGCAGCTGGAATAAACTTAACCGCAACGTGATCATTTCCTTGTCACCAGAAGCCTTAGATGACATATAAATAGAAACTTAGCGTTTAGAATTTAAAAAAAAAACAGTAAACATTTTCCTTCCTATCTTGTATCAAGTTTTACATCAACTACGGAGCTACAGGAAATATTTCAAAATGTTTAATTATAGAAGAAAATTTAGAATAGCGTTTACAAATTTAACTCAATTGACTCACCATTATACGAGGGTCGTTTGAAAAGTCCGTGAAAAGTCAGAGAGATAGCACTACTGGCGCGTATCGAGGTTATGTTTAGTGAGTAGCATCTCTTGGAAGAACACACACCAAGTTTCAGCCAGATCGGTCTATTTCTTTGTGTTTGGCATTCGTTTGAATCGAGAAAGTCGAGTGATTTTCAAAAAATGGACGAAAAATAATTTCGTGTGTTGATTAAACACTACTTTATGAAAGGCAAAACGCCTCAGGAGACTAAAGAGAAGCTTGATAAACATTATGGTGATTCTGCACCTTCGATTAGAACAGTTTAAAAGTGGTTTCAAAATTTTCGGAGTGGCCATTTGGGCACAAGTGACGCTGAACGTTCTGGACGCCCTGTTGAGGATACTACTCCAGAAATCATTGATAAAATCCATGATATGGTGATGGATGACAGAAGAGTGAAGGTGCGTGAGATTGCTAGTGCTGTGGGCATCTCGAATGAACGGGTACATAATATTTTGCATCAACATTTGGACATGACAAAGCTTAAGTTTCCCCGTGTTGCAAGGACGGTTTGCAGCTGTTCCAGAAGAATCCGCAGGACTTTAAGCGTCGTTTCGTCACTGTGGATGAAACATGGATACATCACTACACTCCTGAGACCAAAGAAGAATCTAAACAATGGGTTACCAAGGGGGAATCTGCGCCAAAAAAGGCGATGACCGTTCCTTCGGCCGGAAAGATTATGGCGACTGTCTTTTGGGATTCGCAAGGAATAATCCTCATCGACTATCTGGAAAAGGGTAAAACTATTACAGGTGCATATTATTCATCGTTATTGGACCGTTTGAAAACCGAGCTGCAAGAAAAACGCCCACGATTGGCCCACAAAAAAGTCCTTTTCCATCACGACAACGCACCAGCTCACACCTCAGCAGTTGTGGTCGCAAAATTAATGGAAATAGGGTTTCAACTCGTTTCACATCCCCCCTATTCTCCAGACTTGGCTCCCTCGGACTACTATTTGTTCCCCAATATGAAGAAATGGCTGGCGGGAAAAAGATTTTATTCAAACGAGGAGGTGATTGCAGAAACGAATGGCTATTTTTCAGACTTGGACAAATCCTATTATTCGGAAGGGATCAACAAACTAGAGCAGCGTTGGACGAAGTGTATACGCCTAAAAGGAGACTATGTTGAAAAATAAAAAAGGTTTACCCCAAAAATTAAGTAGTTTTTATTTTTGCACGGACTTTTCAAACTACCCTCGTATTATTATACACAAAAGTAACTTTAAATTTCAAATTGAACAACATTTCAATAGAAAAGAGAAAAAGTTAAATAGTGAAGACGAGAAGCGATGTACAACCCCTTTTTAAATTTATACACTGGAGTATCCCAAATGTGGGCCAAAAATAAATCTAACATCCCTCTATGAGGATCGCCAGTTATCTATTTCAGATAGCCGTTATTGGGAAACATGCCAAATGTCTTCAAAAATACGTCAACCGAGAAGAGAACATTTATTTATTTATTTTTTTCTGAACTGCATGAATTCATTTTAAAATAATAAAATAGGTTAAACTAATTCTAGTTATAACCTCAATAATTTTCAAGGGAAAAAAAATGTATTATTTAAATAGTGATGAAAGGGGTGATGGTAAATCTCAAAGGGTTTTATTTATTAAAGAATAATAAATAATACTAAACAAAACAAAAAAAAATACTTTAAATTTTAGATTTAATGTTTATTATCCGGTCCAAGCCAGTCAGAACATTCAAATCAATTTAAAATTTCTCAAAACCTGGTTCTGAAAATAGAAAATAAAAATTGATGAGCAAAAATCAGTGCACATGACGTTTACTTTACGAAAATCTGCGAGTCCACCAGTTCAACTGAACGGTGTAACAATTCCTCAAGCTGACGTAGTACGATACTTAGGACTGTACATCGACAAGAGACTCACCTGGAACCCACATACTCGACTGAAACGACAAGACGTGAACAGACGCTACAAGCTACTTACTAGACTACTTGACCGCAGATCCAAACTCGACTTGAATCACAAACTGACAATTTACAAGACACTGTTAAGAACCGATGTGGACATACGGAGCAGAAGTGTGGGGCTCAACCAAACCCTCGTAACTCCAAACGCCTGCAGACACTACAGTCTAAAATCCTACGGAAAATCCTGAACGCTCCATACTACATTTCTAACCTTACCTTACACACTGACCTTCATCTTTTGTCTCTGATCTAATAAAGTCTCGCTTTCGCAAATTTCACAGCCTCCTAGCTCTCCAGCCTAATCCTCTTGTACAACAACTCTCCTCTCCTCACCTTTCAGACAATCCTCCTAGTCGCTTGAAGCGGAAGTGCCCTAGGGACCTATTGGTGTGAGTGTAATATCCACCGAGAAAGAGTTTAACCAATGGTTGATTACTCTTATCACGACTTTTATGTGATTTTAACCTGTATGATCAAATTTAACTTGATGCAACATTTGTTGTAGTTGTAAGTATGGCTAATAAAGTGAGGGAAAAAAAAAGTCCAGTGAAACAAAAATATCTATTACAGCACTAATTGCGATTTATCAAAATAAGGGAGAACTCTATCTTTTTGTTTTTGAACACCACACTTCTCGCGGATCTTTGGGTCCTTCAACATGAGGAATGGGGCTAATGCCCTCTTCCAAACCTACCGTAATCAGTAATTCAGCGCAAGCAATTGTCAACCCAAGAAAAATTAAGCCTGTATATAGAGAACTTAGTAAACGCCCACAACTTTCAAGGAACACAAAACAATTATACATTTTTCTCGTATTTAGAAAAAAGAAAATAAAAATACCTAATAATCGTATATTTTCATTTGAGAAATGGAAGTTCAAATATATATATTTATATATATAATTAATACTAATTGTTTATTCAGCTAAAATTCAGCATTCATGATCATGAACTTGATTTTGTGAAACTTTACACCTAAAATGTATACATCTTTTTTTTTATAACATCTTTAATTTCCTATTTTTGTAAGGATTGTAATTGAGCTATTGTGTTTTTTATGACATATGTATAAGATTTTGTAAGAAGACTTTTACAAAGCTTAAGTATTTTGAAATTTGAGCATATAAATTTCAAGAATTTAGTAAACATGTCTATAGGTTTTTTTTAAATCAAAATTTCAAAATACTAAAGCTTCTTAAAGGTCTTCTTCGTAAATCTTAAACTTATGGCCAATCCTTAAGAAAACAGGAAATCAAAGAAGTTTAAAAAAATCTCTACATTTTGCGTGAACATCTCACGCAGTACCATTTCAAGTACTATCTTCTGAATCAATAAAAAAGTTATTGATTTAGATTTTTGTTTTTGATGCTTCAGCAAGATAATAAGTACATAAATGCTAAAATAGAGAATAAAGGAAAGAATGAATAAACAAAATATATTCATTATCATTCAAAGATGATAGTTTAATATAGTAAACACATTTGTGTGTAATGAGTACGTAAGGATTGTATGAGTAAAAGATCTGTTGTGATTCTATGGAGCCAGATCTCTGCGCTCTACTAACACACACTCCATACATTATATAAACTGATTGTGGTCGGACCACAAAGTTCTCATTTGTGCCACCCTCCTCTTGAACATAGCCAACCACCTCTGTTTATTTGTGTTGTTCTTCCTTAGATTGTAAATCTTAAATCGTCTTACATCAACCAGTAAATTGATGTCTTTTCTAAATATAAATTGAGAGACTTGCAGGCTGCTGTTACAGTCAGCTAAGCAAGGAGCAAGAGCTTGGACGGCCCCAATGTGTAGTGTTATGTTAGCTGGCAGAGAGAATGCGGGGGACATTCGAGATGGTGAGAGCGAGCCTCAGTCAATAGACGCCATTAGAAAGGCAACTTGAAGAGAAGCTGGAGAGGACCTGAGAAGGGACTCACAAACAAACCCAACCCAACACACACACCAGTTTGGTTGGAACATACAGACCCGCCACATATCTCTTCTTAGCAAAAGCTATACCCAAGCCGAATGTACAGACTAACTCATAAACTTCATAACTTTATGTCTCTTACTTCTACCACAAGACATTAATTAATTTTTTCGCCACCCAGCAGAAATTTAGCATCACTCTAGCAGAAATATATTTTACAAGCTAACTCATACGCTTAGAAATAAAGAGGCGCCCTGTGTCGCCGTAAATATGTTTCTTTCAGCTCTTCAAATGTTCTAGACAGAAGGCCGCTGATTTTAGCAGGTTTGCCAAGGAAGTTTCAAGCCAGATTACCCGGTAAGAACCCCTAGAATTTTCCGCAAACAATTCAAAATAACGCTTATACAGAAAACAATTCATGGATAACAAATAGAATTTTCTTCAAAGAAATGCTAAAAGAAAATATATGAAAAACGATACTGAAATTTAATAAAGCGCTGGTCCATCCGAATCTGCTATTCAGAAAACAATTTCACTGAAGGTCCATTTCAATTAGTAAATTTTTATTTGAACAATTATTTGACTAAAATTATTTTTAGTGCATTTTAAAAGGCCATTTTGGTGCAATGGGAACTTTTATAGTTTAGATAATTTTAGAAAAAAATTAATTATTTTTAAAAATTTGTAGTTTGAAAAGTAAAAATGAATTTTTTAAGAATTATATTACGAAAACGTTGAATGATGGTTCACATCAGTTTTTAGATTGGAATAGGATTGGATATGTGTATGGCGCAAAGCCAAATAGATTTGTGAAGTCACTCCCTTAAGTCGTGTGTTGGTGCGTGTTTCCTGGGTTCGCTAAACCCAGAAAGTTGTGCAAGTTCGGTGTGTATTGTGTAAATGTTGAAAATGTTAGTAATTGATTGTGATGCTAGGCTAGAATCCCGAAGATCAAATGTAGAAGTAATTAGTCTACTTACCTATGCGGGTTAGTACGGTGTATTTCTAGCGCTCGCAACGGAATTCTATTCACTATTCGCAAGAAATACCTCCGTTCCCGGACAAGGTTGCACCCACACTTGTCTGCTAGTACTAAGAAATTTAACCGCGTATTCCAGGATATGAAATATTTATTAGATGGGCAATGCCCCAAAAACCTGTTGATAAACAAAAAGTGTTCACGCTTTGACGAAAATATAATCTGTATTAGAACAATGCACATCCAAATACACACATAAAATCATTCATGACAAATTTTGAATGTTAATGTAACGTGAAAATATTCTATTCTAATTCACTGGCCCTTTGTGACAGAATGGTTACAAATCTACGCCAAATTCATAAATTTTGCAATGTGATAACCATCAGCATCACCATAAATTTAATATTTATGTACTTTCGAAGTATTTATTTCATTTTGTGTAAATTTATCATATATGTTGAATATTTTATCCAACAAACATTTTAAAATTAATTCCAATGATATATTTCTCGTCAAAAACAAAGTATACAAAATCCATGGATTTTAGATTAATTATTAGCATTAATATTAGACTAAATCTGGCAGTATCAGCTTTTTAGACGATTAATCCTAGGTTTTACAACATATTTGGCAGCGTTCAATGCTTTGAGCAAGCGAGGACTACGTACATTTCAGAAAACTCAATGGATTTCCTAATTGTGGTAATGCGGAATACTTCTTTGGTACCGGAATCGTCGGCGAAAAGAGAGAGAGCGGATGTGTTGGCAAATGTGGGATACCTTCACCAATATGTTGCCCTGGTAGCTGAAACGAAGCAATTTCTACAGAAATTCAGATAAAATAAGGAAGCTGTTTGAGAGATATTGAAGAATTTTTAAGGACTCTTCAGGAAAAAAGTTTATAAAAGAGATATTATATTAGACAGGCAGACACGAATTATCTTCATTCACTGCGTAAAATGTAATTAATAGTCCTGTATGTTGGGACTACGTTGAGAGAGCGTAGCGCCTCCTGTGCACGATTTGAGAAACTATACGAGGGTCGTTTGAAAAGTCCGTGCAAAAATAAAAACTACTTAATTTTTTGGGGTAAACCTTTTTTATTTTTCAACATAGTCTCCTTTTAGGCTTATACACTTCGTCCAACGCTGCTCTAGTTTGTTCATCCCTTTCGAATAATAGGATTTGTCCAAGTCTGAAAAATAGCCATTCGTTTCTGCAATCACCTCCTCGTTTCAATAAAATCTTTTTCCCGCCAGCCATTTCTTCATATTGGGGAACAAATAGTAGTCCGAGGGAGCCAAGACTGGAGAATAGGGGGGATGTGAAACGAGTTGGAACCCTATTTCCATTAATTTTGCGACCACAACTGCTGAGGTGTGAGCTGGTGCGTTGTCGTGATGGAAAAGGACTTTTTTGTGGACCAATCGTGGGCGTTTTTCTTGCAGCTCGGTTTTCAAACGGTCCAATAACGATGAATAATATGAACCTGTAATAGTTTTACCCTTTTCCAGATAGTCGATGAGGATTATTCCTTGCGAATCCCAAAAGACAGTCGCCATAATCTTTCCGGCCGAAGGAACGGTCTTCGCCTTTTTTGGCGCAGATTCCCCCTTGGTAACCCATTGTATAGATTCTTCTTTGGTCTCAGGAGTGTAGTGATGTATCCATGTTTCATCCACAGTGACGAAACGACGCTTAAAGTCCTGCGGATACTTCTGGAACAGCTGCAAACCGTCCTTGCAACACTTCACACGATTTCGTTTTTGGTCAAGCGTGAGCAATCGCGGCACCCATCTTGCGGAAAGCTTTGTCATGTCCAAATGTTGATGCAAAATATTATGTACCCGTTCATTCGAGATGCCCACAGCACTAGCAATCTCACGCACCTTCACTCTTCTGTCATCCATCACCATATCATGGATTTTATCAATGATTTCTGGAGTAGTAACCTCAACAGGGCGTCCAGAACGTTCAGCGTCACTTGTGCCCAAATGGCCACTCCAAAAATTTTGAAACCACTTTTAAACTGTTCTAATCGAAGGTGCAGAATCACCATAATGTAATCAAGCTTCTCTTTAGTCTCCTGAGGCGTTTTGCCTTTCATAAACTAGTGTTTAATCAACACACAAAATTCTTTTTCGTCCATTTTTTGAAAATCACTCGACTTTCTCGATTCAAACGAATGCCAAACACAAAGAAATAGACCGATCTGGCTGAAACTTGGAGTGTGTTCTTCCAAGAGATGCTACTCACTAAACATAACCTCGATACGCGCCAGTAGTGCTATCTCTGACTTTGCACGGACTTTTCAAACGACCCTCGTATTTTGGGGAAAAGCAGCTCACGGATACCGTACGTTAAAGGAGGCTGCTTCTAGGAGAAGACCATGAGAGCGTACTTTTTGGAAAATTGGAGAGGAAAAGATACGTTTGACTCAGGACTCGCGTTCTTAAAAAATTTAGAAAAAATAAACAGATAGATAAATATGTATCAAGGCACTGAGGTGGACTTGCAGCATTAATAAAATAACAAATATGATGTATTCATATTTCCATTACTATTAGTGGCGCCAACGCATTCATATTTTTCATTGTTCTTTCAACTTTCATTTCAACGCTAATTTAATAAAGAGGCATTCAAATGCCATATTTTGATGGATAGCGTTAAAATTAGTTATTACTATTGAATTAACTAAACAATTAAAAAAGAAAAGGATCAATGTTTAAAAATCTATTTGTATATTAATTTTTAATTTAAATTCAAAAACAATACTATTAAAGAAATTATTGTTTAATAACATAAGATGTCTGACAAAGAAAGAATTTAAAATTATGTGGTGTACATAAGGTAATGAATGTTACATTGAATGGAAATAAAAAATGTCGGGTCCATTTATTCTAGAAAATAGTTATTTAACCGTTAACTTTTAGTGGTGATGAAAACCTATTCGTCTGTGATTTTTTAAAGTTTTGTTCTTTGAGGCTAAAAATCTAAAAACGGGATGATGGCAGACCACCGTAGATTGTAATTACCCCATATTAATTCTACTTTATGTACTATTTAAATTTGAGACCGTGACTTAAAAGAGACTCCGTCAACTCTGTGACTATTACATTCAGATTGGTATAATTTTCTCAGAGATTACGGCCCTTCTTGTCTGAATTTCGCTTGCTTTATATTAATCACTTGCGGGAGATTTGTATTCGCTGGTGGTTTCTGATTTTGAAATTATTAGCATCAAAAATTTCGTTGATTTTAATCGTCGTAGCACTCACGTTCATTGTGTCTTCAACCGTTTCAAACTTTTTATCAATCAGAAATAGTTTAATCAGTTTGTTGCTGAGATTTCGACTTCACTTCCGTTTCTGTCTCGCGCTACATTTGCTACTTCTGATTGATGCTAAACATGCTGACTGATTATCGATTATATCCAGCACTGCGAACCCAACCAAATTTTCTATCTGTAATTTCCATTGAGTATTTTTTAAATCTTACTTTTTTTTTCATTTGAACGCTTGGTGACAATATTTACATTGCATTCAATAAACGTGAACTATGACGGTAGTTGCCATGACCAATATATTTGGTATAATGAAAATGTTTATATCTCTCACGTTACAGAGACAACACTATCACCGGACAATGAGCTATAATAAGCTCCACGGAAGAACATATCTAAGGAGCTGGGTTCGAACCCAAGATCTCTGCGTGAAAACCAGTTATTATATTTATATTCAACAATAATCCCTCATGGCAACTGTAAAAATATTAATTTCACCAACAGACACTTGATTGCATGACATTTAGTCAAGAACAACAAAATTCGAAATATATGTCTTTATACCTAGACGTCTGAATCTCTCTGAAGTACAGTCGTTTGAGGAGATATGGTCTTTACTGAAGGCAATATAGTGGGCACGATTTCAACGTCACTTGAGAAGAAGACCGAGGCGGCAGTCGTATAGAGTTGGCAGCACTGCTATAAAACCGTTATTGCGGTAGAGTACGAACTAGCAGCACACAGAGAGAAAGAGGCCTGTTTGTAAATGTGCACTTGGGTTTACGGCTCGTAGGGCTCTATGAGCTATGCAGCGATAACCGTTCCAGCAACAGGTGCCCGCCGTCCCTTTTTTAAGGGGGAGGAATACCCACCCGTCGCCACTCTTCTCACCCAACCCAGTCATCCTGCCAATTTACACAAAATTTACTTTGTGAGGTTAGTGTACTCTTTGTACAATGGTTACCTCATACTAGGCCATACAAACAGTAAGTACCACAAAGCTAAAATACTTAAAGTCACAAACTTGAACGTTATATAAACCAACATACCTATCACGATGTTTATTCAAGGCTATACTAATAAACCACCTAAACCACATTATCCTCTTCTAAATCACAAATGACGTAATAAAATTATATAGGTATATTAAAATAGCCCGTCATAAATAAGTATCTAGCTGTGACCAAGTAGGTACTGAATACAGTCACTAGAATGGGACCTCAGTTAATCCACTGGTGACGAAATAATTACTAGATATGAGTGTTAGTTTAATTCCCATTAACTGAAATTCGACCTACATTCATGTCAAACATCTCCCAAAAGTGTTTCAATAAAACATCGCAGTCAAAGAAGAAGAAAAAGTAATTATTTTCCAAAAAGCACACTTTACAATATTCACAAAATAGCACAATAAAACATTTGGCTGGAATTCTCACTCTACTGTCTCTTGTCGCAGTTAACATAATTAAATTTTTCGTGAAACCTACAATATATACCAAAAAGTAGTTGAATTTAAAATTTTAAATCTTTACTTTAAGAGTGCCACTTTCGAAAAAATCTATTCTGTAATAAAGCAATTCTGGTCTGTCTACTTTCTTCGAATTCGGCATTCTTTATGCACATTCGATTTATATTAATATTTAATACGTGATAGGTCCATATATTATATTGAAATTGACATCATTAGAAGTAAGACAAAGCCCAGAAGTGACATTAATACAATTTTCATGTAAATGTTAGTAAAGAAAAAGTAATGGAATTTCTTTTTCTGAATAAGTACTCAAGGTTTAAAGTAAATCGAAGCAGCCAGATTCGAGATAAAAAAAAAAAGATAATAATACTAATGTAAATAAAGAAAATGGCACTATCGATAGTCTTGATTTTGTCCGAAAGGTTATTTTCGATTACTGTAAAAATAAAAAATATAAATTTTAAAAATACTAATAATAATTGCCTATTTTTTCAGGAGGGGCTTTACGTCCAACTACCAATTAGGTGTCGTGGAGGGAGGAGCGACTAGTAAGCATACTTTACTGTAAATTTCTCATATTAACCATTAAATAAAATCCAAGGCCTAAGATCGGGAATCGAACCCAGTACCACAATACATATTAGCTTTACAGGTCTCACCACTAACCGCTCGGCTACGTGGCACCTACTTTTTTCGATTACTATGTTAGCAAGAAATCAGATATAAAGGCCCATCCAACCAGCTCTTCGAAAAGTGCCCTAATTCGTATTTTGCCGAGAAAATATTTCCAGTAGAACTAAGGGTGAGCAAGAATAGAACCATCATAAAAACATTCATAAAATAATAATCATAATTCATAATTCTCTCCTTTTCTTTTAATTAATTAATTGGAATCATTAAAAATTTAATAAAATAAAATCAATCCTAGTATCGTTTTAACCGATGGCCGTAAGTTAGCTCGATTTTGAAAATGCGCCAAACTTTTAATAGCTAGTGATTTATTGCTCAGCATCAAAAATAACAAAAGAACGCTATAATAAAACTAAACATGAACACTAAAGTTCTAGCATTACACTATTTCTCACTTAGAACTTTACACTAACAGCTTACAGTCAGGACTGGACTTGTTAGGCACAAACTCTTCCCTGTTCTAGACTTGACTTCATATTCTGAATATACTCTTCAACAATGTTTTCAAAAATCTGGAGTAATCGTGCGCTAGCTCTACCTAGTGGTCAACTGGGGATCTTGAGTTGCTAACCCATTTTTTTTTTTTTTTTTTTAGAGATACTGCCCCGATTTGAGGGAACGCACTACAGCTGAGCTGTTAGAGGAGAGGATGGCGAAGGGCCAATACACTATCTTTTCCTTAGATTTTAGTAATGAGATTTGAATACTCCAAAGTAAGTTAGCAGTTCACTTCTGTTACAACCAATTTTTCTCAGGGCAAGCAAGGAAAATTATAAAGTAATCGCTGAATGTCCAAATCTAAAGCGATATGATACCTGATAATGGGACAGAACTATCAAGCTTAACTATCAAGCTTAAGATTGAATTAAAGAGGAAATAATGGTAAATAAATAGAAATAAAGGAAAATAGCAGAGGGGAGATGAGTTGTAATGGAGCTGGGAGAGTGCCGGCGACGTGGCCAATACGGAGTGCAACTGGCAGCCCCATAACTTAGCTCGCCACGACACTCAGAGATTTATTAATACATATTTATTACGGAGTAAAAGAGCCTGCTCACCACACCCTCATTCATATTCCCCGCTTCTGCTTACTAAATACACTTTTAATTACTTTATTACCACTCCATAACTATTACTCCTCCAACCCTTCATTTTTATTTCCAACCTGCCGCCTCCTTTCCTAAAATACATTCCACTTTCGCTAAATTTACGACTAACAACAAATTAACATTTTCACTTTTTAATCGTGTAAAATTTTAGATTACCAGTTGTCACAGGAAATGCCTTGTTTTGATGCCGCTTGAGTTTTTGGTAATGGTTTTGTGTGCGTGTGTGCGAAAAATATCTGAAAAACTCGAAAGAAGCTGAACTTTCTATTTAGAATGGACTTTAAAGTACGCCTTGAATGCAATTCTAGCGATCCAAACCTCTCAGCTAAAAGTAACACTTTACTGTGCGGATTTCAAAATCCAAAAAATGCTCCTAAGATTTTTTTTTATTTAAACTACGTGAGCACATTATACTCATTGCGTTTACAACTTTTCCTGCAACAATTTTTCCCATTGAAAATCCGATTGATGTTAGTTCAGGTGAAGAAGAGTTGGTAGCTCACTCTAAAGGGCGATTTCAGGATAATTGTACTGAAAGTTTTCCTTTCTTAAAATCTTGGTTAAATATGTCTTGATTAGAGTTCCCAAATTTGCAGAGAATTCCAAAATTACCGGAAGTATGATATTATTCAATGGATTTCTCACTTCCAGGGCTTTTTTTTACATAAATTGATTTCTAAATTTTCTCTTAATTTCGTATTTATAAAAAAAAAAAAAAATTAAATAATTTGTTGGGATTTTTTAGCCATTTTGAGTGTGTTGAAATGTTCCTATAGAAATAGAAAAGAAATTTATTATTCTGGGACAATTGTCCCCTAAGAATAAATACAGGTACAAATAGAGGCCTTAACAGTTTGGCCTGTGATTAAACGGAAAATAAATAAATAAATAAGAATTTACAAAAGAGTGAAAAAAAAAATAATAATAACAGCAGAAACTAAGGAAATAAATTAAAACAATTCGAATTTCGGAGGAAGCTGAATAGAAAGGAGATAACTGAATAGAAGGGTTTTAAAGATGGACAGGGTAGGAGCATGGCGGACAGATGATGGCAAGGAGTTCCAGAGAGAGGTAGCACGTATTAGGAAGGATTTGTCAAAGGATGAGGTACGGTGTGAGGGAATATAGAGATCAGATGAGCTAGTTCTAGTGTTACGGGAATAGATGGAGGATTTAAACTTAAGGAGTTGGAAAATATAGGAAGGCCTTTGAGAATGGATCACTTGAAAAGTCATCATCACTTGATGATTCTATAAGTCTTCGAATACGGGAATTGAAGCAAGAATGTCGCGTAAGTTTGGTTTACAAAATTAATTTTGTTTTAATGGATGAATGCTTCACTGCTATTAACTCAAAGTTCTACCAACACTGAATTATACTGACATATTTAACAATCGTTTGCCGGATTTGGCAGGCCTACTGCTTTTCCTTATTATTCAGTTAAGTAGGTTCCGAACAATCCGCGACAAGCAGGGCCTCCATCATTTTCGCCAAAAAGATTTCATTTTTAGAGTCACAACAAATCAAATCTGGAATCCCTATAATCATTATTTCAGAAAAAAGGTTCTACTAAGCAATAACTGTTTATTTGAAAAAAAAAAAGCGAATTCTTGAAAAATTAGCAGCCCCTTGAGACAGCAACTAAAAGAAAAAGCCATCTTGGGAAAGATGTTTAAAATGACAGTTACTCGTACATGACTACTACAAGTATGATACAAGCATTCAATGATATAAGAAAATCATTGGAGCCGTTTCCGGGAAAACCTCGAAAAGCTGAAAAAATAAACTATTGGCTCTTCCCGTTGTCTGATATTGTTGAAAAACTTTTGACCGTATCTCATGGTGCTTCTGATTTTGAATTATCCAAAAAGTGCTCACAAAACACAAACACACTTTTGAAATAACAAGTGTTTCAGAGTGAGGGGTTCTTAAAACGAATATTCTCGCTGAAAACTGAAAACCGAAAATCTGCACTATAGCGAAACCTTCTCCTAACAAGAACTAGTGAGAAAATGCTGGTGAGTTGTTAGCAAAAAAGGCAGAAAAATACTGAACATTGCGCTAGAAATCAGCACACATCTCAGGAGACCTAACTGGACTTAAGATTAATACATGCGGTAGGGAAGGGTTAACGAGAAAGATCTACATTTTCGAATAAAATCATTTCTTTGTCCACAACAAACTGAAATCAAATTGCTGTCAACGAGATAGAAATACTAAGCATTTAATTCAATTGGGTTACTACTTAAAGTGAATGCAGAATGAGGAGCACGCACGTCTAATTCTTCGACAGGAAGTGACTTCCCCTAAGAAGTACAAACTAATTCGAATTGTAATAATTAAATAGTAATCTTTAGTTAAATAAAAAAAAAAGGACACCAAAGTGAGAACAGAAATGACATAATTGAAAACTATAACTAATTAATGTTAACAGACAGTTAATGCTAGGAATCGTGGCTGTCCTCACCTTTGTCTATGAGGGTATGCGTGTATTTAATGTATTATTATTGTTATTAATTCTACACATCTAATCACGCGATAGACTCAAACCGACACACATATGCACAAACATATAATACAAATGCATTTCTAATTTGACATTAGTTGATACTAATTATTGGGGCATTTATATACATTACAACTTGATATGTGGACGGTGCACGCATTAAAGACAGTTAAGACTTGTCTAAAACAGAAATCGGCAATATATAAATAGTGCCGCAAAGACAATGCGCTCCTGAGGGGCAGCTGGCACTCGTCACCATCCTCAAACCAAACGTACGGTTTTTTTTTTATTTATTTATTTATTTTAACTAAAATGGTTAGCGGACAAGCGAAGACAATCTAGAGTGAATGGGAACAGAGAAATGTTTAAGGAAAGAAAGACAGCACAAGCGAACAATCTCTCTTACAGTATCCTTTCTGTCTGTCCTTTTTATATGCACACACCAATACAAACAGATCTGTGCACACTAACACAATACAAATACACAAACTTCTATCTCTTTTACCTTCATTTAAATATTTCGCCAGCCCATCTGTATACAATTGAATTGAATTGAATAAGGGGTGTAAGAGGTTGGGGAAGATATTGAAGGAGAAGGAAAAAGGAAGAAAGTTGATAGAGGAAGAAAAGAAGATGGCTTGCAGAGCGCTGGAAAAGAGTGGAATACAAAAAAAAAGAAAGAAAATAAACGAGATAGAGGAAAGTAAATTCCAAAGAGGAAAAGATAGAAGGCGTGCCAAATCATTGTGTCAGGTGGAGTAGCCAACAGCGCGGGAGACTTATCTGTTCACAGGGCGGTATAATGAGGCGACACAGAATACCCACCTTCACAGATACATACATCTCACAATCACGAGCAAGAATAAAGATACCGGCAACCAGCATCCCGGGTAATTGCCATAAGTCATAGAATGCAGCCAAGGACATGACACATCCCCATCTCACTCCTTACTAAATTATATAACTGTGTTCCTTCATTCAATCTAGCACTAATAATCATTGCAATTCGCGTGCATCGTACACAATGTGCAGCACTAAAGGGGCTACTTTCAATGCAAGTAAATTTCAATACTCGATTAACGGACATCAAGGCCGATTATCGCTACATAACCTTTACTCTCAGTCATTAAGTACTCGCCCCAATCTAATAACATCCCTAAACCTTTCGGCAGATAAACTACGGTATCTTGGACTCAATATCGGGCCCCATCCGGACGACATACCCGACTAAGGTCACATAAACTTAACACACGTAACCAAATGCTCATGGACTACTCCTCAAACGCTCCAAATTGACTCTAATGAACGAAAAGAAACTACGTAGCCCTATTAGCCCCAAACTGGGCATACGGATTTGAACTGTACGGTAGAGACAACCGCATTCAAAATACTTTGCACCATTGTTAACAAATCCTTTCAATCCACACTGACGTAAAATACCACCTGCCCTTGGCTTCGCCCAATCCCGTGACTACAAATTTCATTCCAAACTGTTCCAACATTACAAACTCACTCATAGCAAACTTGACCTTTTTCTCAAATCCTACCCGAAAGTAGCTAGCTACAAAAGGGACATCCTTCATCTGTAACCTGTATAATGATGGTCATCGTTAGACAGACCTTACTCATGTCTTTCTAGCCATTTAGCTTTATGTTTTATATGAAATTTGCTGTCCACACGCCCGTGTAAATGACACAGAGAAATAATGGTAATAGAATTCAGAACTCAATAAATTAAAACGCTTTCGTTGTTAATTATTCAAATGTTTTCATACATTTTTCTGAAAGCAATTATTCGTAAGCAAGATGTTGCTTTGGTGAAAAAAAAAATTGGAGTCTGTATTGGTCCACTAAACAACAGTTTAGATTCATCTTTTGGCGGGGAATCAGAACGAAAGAACAGATTATGAAAAACCAGCGTAATATTCCAAGAAACAAGAGAATTATACAAATAAATAACTAATACAAACAATATTTTAGAAATTAATACAAATACACTTTCATGGAATATTCAATGATTGTTTATCAGCAATGGCCAGATTAGTTTTGGGAACCAATGTTCTTTGTTTCAACGTTTTGGAAACCTTTCTTAGGAGCTGCTGAAAATGTAAGGAACTTAATACATTCTAAGAGCTGAACTTTTCAAGATTCTTTAGATCTTTGCTAACTGGCGAACCAATAAATATTCCACCAATAATAATGTGAAGCGAAAAACAAATCAAATTAAGTGAACATAAATCAGCAAAGTTATAGACCAATTTTAAAACAATCCTACTGCCACCATTTATACGTACGTAAACATCACCATCTTACGTGAACTAAAATGGAGCAATCAAAAAAGATTTTTAAAAAAATGTAGAGACAAATCGTTCTTTGCTAAGTGATAAAAAGAAAAATCGGCAACATGAAGAAGATATTATAGTGAATTAGTGTTTAGAAGACAGATGTCATAACTAACCCAATAAAAAAACACTTAACAAATCATTACGTACACTTTTAACTTTTATAACCTATTATTTTCTTCAGGCCGTGATTATGAGGTGTTTCCAAGGTAGAAATGCTAGGTAGGCACTGGTACAATCTCCTATCTAGTTGGCTGTAATGGCTGATATAATCAGTGAGAACGCCTCACTCTCTCAATCCGAATTCTTTTTTTCCCCCTTTCTGGAGTTTGTTTTCCGTCTTTTTCCTACAATTTTCCTTTTCAAGCTTAACCTTCAGTTTAGGTCAAATTAGCTAAATATATCAGTGCAGAAATGCGCAAACTAAGTCTATAAATAAAATCAATTGAAATAATTTTCAATTTTCCATTTAGTAAATTGCAGAGCAACGTGAATAAATTATAGAGTGGACACTTCCTGATTTCCTGTTGCTACAATTCTAGAATTGCTGACTTACAGCTACATATTAACATACCTCAAAATGCCCTAAACGACATTTTAAGCAAAGTTTTCAGAAAACGTTTGAGGCATTTTAAAAGAAAAAAATATCCAAAAAAGTGAAAAAACTATTTACTAATTTCGTACTTCCGGCACCACTGGAATTTTCTAAGAACTAGTAAGAAATTTTATTAAGATATGTAACTCCTTTTATAATATAAAACACGCATAGTCGTACATCATACTGAAATGGTACGTAAGAGAGAAGGATAGTAACCACTTCTCTCGAGAGGCAACTTTAATGGGACAGTCCTGGGAAATTGAAAATTGAACTTCTATCACTTGTGCTTTGAGGAAATAATCCAACTTCAAAGAAAATCGTTGCAACCATTTTCTAAAACATGCAGGAATAGTTATTTATTTAACAAGTGTGGAAAGTAGTACTTTTCCTCACACGAGGCAGGGTTTGCACGCACGAGCGAGCGAAACGAGGCGAGTGCAAGTGCAAATTGCCGAGTGTGAGGAAAATACTTTACACTCGAGTTAAATATTATATTTTTTCTGCAACCATTAGGGTTATTAACTAAAAAATAAACTAAACAGGAATCACTAGAATCCATTTTAAATTTCTATAAGGTAACACTATAACCTTTTTAACTGTTATAATTAAAAATATCTAATTATTTTTTAAAATATTATTTTTATTTCTATATTCCTTTCAATTTTTATTTTATTTTATTTAGATAAAATAAATTAAAATAAGCTTATTAAAGTTTTACAGAAAATATTTAATAACAAAACTTCTTATATCAAGGAAGCACAATAAAGTTTTTTCACTCACTAGTGAGGAAAGTGACACTAATGGGAATTTTTCCCCACTAGTGAGGGAACACAGCTGATTTTAATTGAGTAATGAGAACATTCCTACATGGTTGCAGAAAAAATTTATTTGTTAAATGGCACTTTCCCTTGGCTGATTTTGTCTAAAAGCTTGGAGGTGCCCATGGAGGAATTGATTCGAATTATCCATCTTTCAGCGAGTTCCCGTTTTTTGAGCTATGCAATTACACTAATTTGTAAAAAAAAAAAAAATACACTTTTTCAAACTCAGTGGACCCCAAAAGGAAAATTACCAATGAAAACTCAAAATTGATGATCCCAAATACTAGTAGAACATAAGTGAAAGTAAAAAAAAAACTAATATCTTATCTGAACAGGATGAATTAAAGAATCAAAAACAGGTAATAGAAGGAAGATACAATTATGTCCGCATTAAATTAACATAAATTTATAGAATAGTAGAGCAAAAAGAAAAGAGAATAACTGTAGGTAATTAAGGAGCGGCTAGTAGATGTTTAGTGGGGCCGGAGTTGGCCTCACAATTAATATTACCAAAAAGGGAGACATTACATTATTTCTAATTCTTCTTCTTCTTTAAAAGAATGTACAGCGAATATTAAAACACACTACAAAACTATACAGAACTATCGCCACTTCTTGCCCGCTATTAAACTATAAAATTAATTTTATAGAGAAACCGTTAATGACGTGTCTAGATTCAGCATATAAATATTTATATTAAGGCATAATCAATTTGTAAATTACTAATAACATACTAACTAAGACTAGTTTATTACGATACATTACTTTATAATTAGCCGAATATTAAATGTGAAATAAAACACCCCAAGTCACAGAGAATGAATCAATTTCCCAAACATGAACTGAATGGAATATTACAAAAACTGTTTAGGGAAATAGAGGATAAACCGTTTATTGATGGAAGTGGAAGATTTCTTACAACCCTAACAGGCACTATTGATTCATCTAGTGGGGTCAATATCTGGTCGAAGCACGACCATTGTGAATGCTTCTAGTTCCTCACCAGCTAAAGAGATACTGGGTGTTCTATCCAGAGAAAGATTGGCTCAGCATGACAAGAGTTAAATTTTATAGTTCCAACTTTTTCAGCATACAAAAGATAAGGTTATTGGAAACGTAAAGTCAAAACACAATCTAAAAATGAAGTCAGCAACAGAAACCAAGGGACAACGAGAATTCGTTGAAATCTTATTTACTCTACGAGAACAACAACGTTTCTGATGAACGGATTTTTCGGTGACACTCAGACCTCTTCACCAGAAGATCATTAATTTTAAAGGAACTAACGTCGCAGTTTTCTAGTTTCTCATAATCTTTAAACCATTTTTCATGTCAACAATTTTAAACTAAAAATTAGGATTATTGTGTTAGTCAGGTATTGTTAGGAATAATATTGCTCGCGGCTAAATTATTTATATCCTAACGCCTTTGGTATACAACGCTTCGATTGGCGTTAAAATAGAGCAATGGCTGACATATGCTCATGCGTTTGAAAAAGTTTTATGTATAACAGTCTTATCGAAATAACTGAACTAACAGAAGAGTTGCAATTCTTACTACAAGGTTATGACTGATAATTATGCAAAACAGTTTGAACTTCATACGATGGTTTCCTTCAGATCACCTCACAACACATTATTTTACTGTTTTCAATTTATTTGATATTAAAAATCTGTACAATTAGTAGAAGTGCTCGTCGGTGTAATGTTCACGACAATCCCGCTCAATCTCATGCTACACAAATGACAAAATTTGAAACCATTTTCTTGTAATGATTACGCTTTGTTATGCTTTTTGTTGGATCATTTAAGCAAAAAATTATTATTATTATACAAAATTCAACAAAAGTTATGTTTTATTATATATTTATGAAATATAGCGAACAATAATAGTCATAGTGGGTGAATAAATTTATGGTTTAATAAAATAAATAAGCAGTTAATAATATCTAAGGAATATAAAGTAAATCGGAATTTATGTATTGTTGGAGTATTTACAATTTTATTATACAGTTATAAAGCTATTGCAAATATCGATTCAAGGTGAGACGAAGCCATAACGCAAGTTAGAAGGCATTTTCTCTAAAATTATAATTGGTTATTGCGATGCAAACAACAAATCATATTTCATAGATGGACAAGTTTACTGCGGAAGATTGGTCAGCCTCTTCCTTTCATTGTCTTCTGTTCTCTCTTTATTTCCGCTTACCATCTTGCAACATTTTATTATTGTATCTGTATAAATTGTTGAATAGGGATTTTGTACTGTATATAGAGGGGAATGGTTCTACGGATGGAGGTAGAGTATATATATACGGAGAAGATGAAGAGGTGATGGTGAAGCCTGTGTAGTTACACACACGCACGCTGTACGGGAGAAATATGGAGACATGTAATAAGAGGAGGAAGGCGCGTACGTATGGCAGGTGAGTTAGTAGTGTGCGTGCAACATATGTGTACACCATAACACGGTCACGAGCCCAAATAGTAACTTTAGTTTGAAAAACCATCATACAGCTGGGATCGAATCGAGTTCGGCAGGCACGCTCTTACCACACTACAACTGCGACATGTTGTGCTCGTCAGGACGACATAGAACTGTACATAACTTCACTTACACTCTTGTTGGCAGTGTCTCCACCTCCAATATGGTGTTTCCATTTCATTCTCACATAAATATAAGCAAACATATCTCCAAGACATTGGTAATCCACACAGTATTTCGTTCTCCACCGCTACACAGCTTGGATACTTCTCCAAGACAGAGTTATGCTTTCTCTTCGTCTGCTCCAGTCTTTACAATAAAGAGTTGCTCGAATGTTGTTCGCGTGTGCGCTCGTAGTTTGGTACATTAAAGTTCAAAACCTTCTCAAGTCGCACTTGAAAGCTCAAACAAGTACAACAGTGTGCATTCTAAGGCGCTTAAAATACATTGCTACTCGTAAGAGCTTGGTGACGGCAGCCGCAAGAATCATGGTTCCACACCCCACTGTTGCACACACGTGGCCACACTACAATCTACTTAGAAGCAAAACAAATATAAATAAAACAAGAAACACCCCTCTTGGAAACGTCACAAACATCACTATTTAACATTTATTTTTTGTCTCAAAACAGCACTCGGACTATATTTAATCCATTCTTAGACCAAGATGACAACTTTGTTTAACAAGAGAAAGACCGCTCTACTAAATATTATTCCTTCACTCATGACGCCACTCGAGAACCTCACTTCCTTCACATTTTACTTCTTCCACTTTTTGATTTATATTTTAATATTTCAGGCAAAAAACTACAATCAATTTTACCAGTTACAATTTCATTACGAAAATTCACTCAAAAAACATCGTAGTATACATAGATATTGTAAATTATTTTGTACTTATTTATGCATAAGATTACATTAACTAATACACGAGAATACACGTGGTCCAGGGCCTGTGGGGTATATAAACGCGCAGAGTTAGTTCTAGAAACGTTTGGAAGCCATATGCCTGCCACTCTCATTGGAATTCCAGAATGAAGGTTTTAAAAGACGAAGTAGGTATTCCCAAAATATATTGTTATTTAGGTGAGAAATATACAAAAATGTTTGCTGTACAAATTTTATGCTATTTCTGGAGTACGTTTTTGTGTTAGCTACTATTTCCGTCTTTGAAATTAAACAAAACGGCATACAGATAAAGACTGACTGATAAACATCTACCTGCCTTAATGAAGATTGTCTGTTCTCAGCCTCTGTATCCAGATATTGGAAAAATAGACAAAAATTATAAATATGATGTGGCCGGCGTGAATCTTGCCTGTTGCACCAAGTGGCTCGCGGTTTAATCGAGTATGACATCCCTGGTCTAGCCGAACCGGTTTCCGACAAAAATAACAGCCTCAGATAAGAAATAAACTTGTGTGCGTTTCATATAAAACACACGGTAAGGCACAAAGAAGAATTGTGACAACTAGGAAGATGGCGAGGTGTACGGCGGCTGATTCATACCTTTATGTTCCACCTTCTGAGAGCCCATAACAGTCAGGACGCTTTCACTAAGTAAGACCAACTTCATATAACCAATGTAATTCATTACACCTTTTGCTACAGCATAGCGGCCAAAATTGCGTTCCATACAGAATCCTGGCCGCTCACAAACCTCTCCCAAGTGTAACTTAGCCCAGGAATTCTCACAGTGATAACGCATAATACCTATTTCATAGACTGAATGTATTAAAGTACGAATAACGCACTGGTTCTCGCCTAGCAAACCTACACATCATTGAGTTCATCTCCTTCAAATAGTGCCCAGTAACAACTTTCTTCTGGATTTACACCACGTGAACTCCTTTTGCTTACTCGTAAACTTTTAAAAAGAAAAACTAGTATTATTGTAAGAAGTTTTAGCAACAGAAAATAAAATGTAAAGTTGCAGTAAAGGAAATATCTAGGGATCGCTTTAGGATGTAGTGGAATTCTCAGTTCTAATTCAGCCAAGGTTGCCTTACATTTACAATAAAGAAATAGCACTTCTTCTAAGGTGTTTTATTCATTTTATAGCAATGGCTAGAGACCTGACTAAAATAATTCTTACAAAAAAATTAAATAAAAAATTGTATCAAATTATTTCAAATCCCCCCCCCCTTAACCCGACAGATAAATCAGTTAATGCAGAATCTGGACAGAAAACAGTGTATCATCGTATATTTCTACCCCATTATCACTAATGTTTACGCTTTTAAACAACTCTAGTAACAAAATAAATATAATTGGTTGAAGCAATCATTCTCAATAAGGAGGCCATTGTTTTGATGTTTGGCAAATGACTTCAAAAAAAGTTGCACTTCCTTTACAGCGAATTTCAGCAAATTCGGAATTTTATTTACACTTTACCTATTAATATTATAGAAGTAATAAAATTACTTATTGCGTTGAATTAAATGAAACTTTAAAGGTTAAGGATGTTTTGAAAAATATCAACAGCACCTAATGAAATATCAAATTTAAATTAGCTGCAACACTTTCGCTTGTTTTAGTTATGCTGACTGCATATTTTTTAGATATGTGTCAACATTTTATTGCAGAACTGGAGATGTCCGAAACCGATTTGAAAAAGGAAGCAGATTAACTGAGTAGTAAGGGAATACTGGATTCCAACGCAGAGATATTGGTTTCGAATCCCTTAGATTTTCTATTCTTACAGCTCACTGTCCAGTGATGGATAGTGATGTCTGTAACGAGAGAACACTGTCCGAAGGCCAGCAGAACACTGAAAAAAACTTCGCTAATCACGCTAGTAACCTCAGATGTTGACGCGCCTCGAATACCAAAAGGAAATAAAGATTAGGAGTAGGTAATATTTAGAATATTCTGACGGCATATTTATTCTATTACAGAATAAAGAAATTAAAAGAAAAAAAAAAAAACGAGTGCACTCCAACTAAAAATGAGGAAATTTTACAGAATTTCATTAAGCGAAATGGTAAAATCATTTACAGAAATGTGTTCTAAAAATTGAAACTAGAATTTGAACGTTTCATTGCTGTCTAAGTACAGAGAGAGAGAGATTAACGAAAACGCTACAGATAATGGGCTGCATAAACCATTTTAAAATTATTTGAATAATTTATGGGGAAATTTGTAAGCAAGATGTGCTAAATATCCCAATTTGAGTCTGAATACTTGTAGAGAGGGTGGTTCTTCCCTTTGCCTTTGAATTAACAATGATATAAACAAATTAAATTTTTTAATAAACAAAGTATTAACTTTCATGTATTTTTTTTTAATAAGTATTTTTAACATTTAAATTTAAATAGCATTCGTGCAACATTCAAAATAAGTAAATATTATGTCAATAAATTAAAGATATAAATCGACAAGCCTAAACAACTACTAATGAAGTGCACGCAATCTCCAAATCATTGTGCATCACCCCAACTGGAAAAAATATGTACATAAACGATATTATACATGCGGGCGTTTGTACGTGTGGATTTACATGTATAATAAGTAACATAGTTAACATTATTGTAGGTGCCAAACAATGGAAAAAGTAACTTATCTCTTTTCTTATCTATTATAGAATTAATTACATGGTTATAAGTGCGCTGGAAAATTAAATTTTAAAAAAGAGAACTAATTCTATTATTACCCACAAAATGTTCTGATTCGCGATCTACGGCGCAGGAGAGAAACTATTAGGAAAGGTAACTGACTAAAATGGTGGCCAAAAAGAATTGGTGTATTTAGGGGTATCAAATGGTGAAGGTATTTTCATAGTTTTAGGCTGGATATTACGAGTAATCCATATAGTTGTTACGAAAAAATTGTACAAATTAATTAAATTTCTAGAAATAAATGCGAAAAAAAACTAAAAATAAAGAATCAAGTTTTTACTTCAATAAAACAAATAATTCTGCCTTCTCCTTATAAATAAACAAGATTCTGTTTAAATAAAATGAGGATCCGGAAAAAAACAAATACTTTAATTTTTAATGTTTGGACAAATATGTCGTGAACTTATTTAAAGGAAGTAAAATCAATTTCTAAATTCTAATGTGAATATCAACTTAGAATGATCAAAAGTATGTAAACGATATTTTAACCATGTAAACTAAAATGCACTATTTTCGACCCAATCATAAGCTCGCGTTGCGCATGAACATTGGGATTCAGAAAATTAATATCGCAGGAATGAAGCAACTTGGCCATTGTGTTATTTTCCAAAACTTCATCTAATTTCAACTCAACTATTGGATATCTTTAGTCAATTGAGTGTCAAATAATAATAATAATAAAGGAAGAAGCTATTTACCTCTTGGTAAATTGGTTTGGACAACTGGATGATTTGTCGACTAGATAGAGTATGTTGTACGATTGAAGAACACATTTTTAGTCGGTACGGTTAGATTAATCGAAATCTTAGCAAACATAGTTTACAGAAAGTAACGAGGTGGGCGAAACCTAAAGGACAAGGAATGTACAAGAAGGCATAATGAACTCTGGAATAAATTAGAAGCAAGACTACCAAAGCAAGGGACCCTTCAAAACTTATATTTCTAGACAACGTTTCGATCGTGTTATTTTTTAAATATTAGTATTACTATTTTAGTATACAATTTTAATAGAAATTAAACATTTTTTAATTGAAAGGAAAAAATAATAATAATAATGACACCATCGTAGCCACAATTACAGATATTAAAAAAGTAATCATGCGCCTAAGAACATAATTACCTGTAATCAAGGAAATTTATTAGGAATGTGCACAGGATAAGGGTAAATCAACTTTCTGGACAATCAAAGATCTTTCTGTATGGTTATCAACGTTCAGCAATCATGTTTTTGTAATTATTGAGATGTATTTAACAATAACTAGACTCCTTTTACAAATACACGAATAATGGCCGAATAAGTTGTTTATATTCATTATTTTAGTTTATTTATTGTAACAAATAAATTTTATATTCACATAATAAATAACAAAACCTTAAGATTTAATGTCAATTATAAAAAATAATTTTTTCTTCCCTCTCTTAAAACCACTACAATTAGTATAACTGAAAGAGAAAAAGAGGCAAATACTTATTTTAATAATAATTTTCTTCAGATCATATTATTGTTCATTATTTAACATTAATGTATTCAAAAAAGCAAGACAGAGAGCCGCCGTTGGACCGGTAATAGCTCAATTATTTTTTAATACGCGGCTCAGTAATTTACATTGAATTAAATGTAATAGTTCTAATTAAATTGTGAAGATAATGGTGAGTATCTAGCTTTTAATGGTAGACTAATTTTGGATTTTACTACAATTATAATATTCAAAATAATATAACTCGGTAAAAAATCGAGGGTTCTTAATAACAGCAAAAGAGATATTCAGTATAAAATATTATATATATATATATTATATATATATATATATAAAAAGAAGCAATTTTATTGTTTTCATTGCCTTAAATCAATTTTGAACATAATTCTATTAGTAAGTGGTTTAAAGAAGTTAAGGTTAACCAGCCTTATCACAATCTACACTATTATCTTAAAGTGCAGCAAGGGAAAAGGATAAAAAAAAGGAAGGTAATTTACATGGAATTAAAGATAATGGCCGTGACTAATTGTAGCAGGTCAATCTAATGACAAAGGATATCTAATTTGGATAAAAAGAAGTAAAGAAAAGTAAATGAAGCTAGAGGTGGGTGAATGGGTGCCCTTTTAAAAAGGGAGTCACCACAGTATAATTAATCGTAAGGGCCGTGGATATAGAATTAAACCGTGAACTTCAAAGTGTCAAAACCACTTGAGCTAAGGTTGCCTTCTAATTTCGTCTTGTTTTTGTTACATCCAACTCTCTGCCGTTCCTCGTGTTTCCACTTTGTCCTCTACTTTTTCTCTTTAAATAATATTGTTTGTAATGGTGGCAGCCACTCGGCAGGCGATGACCGCTATCACTGAAATTAGATTACTTTATTGCCCCCAGTGAGGCAATTGTCTCAACTCTGATGTCATTCACTTATTTATATCGCTTCACTCAATTGCTAATAAAGATTAGATACGAATTAAAAATATGTGATCTCGTTATTTTCTAACACTTCATTTAATTACTACACTACTATTGAATATCTCTAGTCAATTGAGTAATAGATAATAAAAGTAAAAGGAAGAAGATATTTAACTCTGGAGTGGACACCTGGATTCAATTTAATATAATCCAAGTTAATGGTTTATTTTGTACGATTGAAGAAAGCATTCCCAGTGGGTGAGATTGACCAACCAAAATCTTAAGCTCAATGAAGCAGATTAGTGAGTGGCACTAAAAAGAAGCACGCTATGAGCCCAATCTTACATTTCTGAACTATAGCAACAAATATCGAAAAACCAGAATGGGTAGACTCCTTTAAAAGTGATCAGATTTCAGTATAACACCAGTGTTCGGAGTTAGAAGGAGCAAACATTGTCAGAACAGCAGTGAGTGATCGCACCAGAATAGTTTTCGATTGGTATCGCCTAGTTTTTTAAATTTACGAGAGAAAAACTATTTTAGTGTACGTTTCATAAAAAGTGGGCTAAAAACAGTTGTAGATCGTCTATTTTTCAGAAAACAAGTATAATTCCTTTAGATTGCCATCATTTTAAAACCACTGAAACTTACACCTACAAAAATCTTATATTAATTGATCCCAAAAATCGCAACATACTTTGAAAATATAGTTTACTTATTTTGAGATAGGTAATTAGAAAATATTACAATTAAAAACTTACGTGAGTTCCAAACGAATATTTAAATACAACTTATGCAACTTACCTGAAAGCAAAACAAAAAAATCAATTAGTATGGCATAACTTCTCGTTAAATTTAAAAATTTTACTTTTTATCCAACAATGCACATGATGGGTGGTTACAGTAGAGATTATGGTTGGCACCTGAAGGCTAAGAATCTCCTAAAAGAAGCTACTCTGATTAATAATGGCACACTAGGACACTCAAGCCAACCAATAAAATGTTTTTGAAAAGAGTTGGTTTTTATTTTTAAAAACTCAAAAGATTCTGGAATGTTACAGAATAGAAGAAGAAGAAGGTTACAGAATTCTAGAAGGTTTATCTTGGAATTCTAATGATGCTTTCATAGAATGTGTATATTTAATATGAGACATAACTTATTTTGTTTCAAAGTTTAGGGAAAGATGAATGAGCAGATCCTTGAGGAATTCATCAATCTTCCTGGTGAAATATTATAGCAAAGTTTCGTCGAAAAGAATCGACAATCAGAAGAAAGGGATTGTACCTTAAAAGGGATGTTCCAGGCGCTCACGTACTTAAGAAGAAAATATTCAACGAAGTCAAAAGGCTATTCAGCGATACCCCAGTCAATTTGGTCACTCAAAGACTATCCGATCTTTTTTTATAATTACATTATGAGATGGCTAAACTGAATGACGACATAACGACAAGACAGTGGGACACCGTCTGAACCCAAAAGAAATCAGAACGCTACTTGTAAGTAACACGGGGCTGGATTCCTTCCAGCAATTTACTCACAAATATCACATTTTCCTAGAACCACTTTTCTGACTCAGGGAATCCGCTGAAAACTCCATTTCGAATACGATCGCAATAATTCTTGCAGCTCTATTGAGAAAAAGTAAAGAATAACTAGCCAACAGTGTGTATAGATCGAAATGTATAACAACACTCATTAGTTTGTATTTAGTGTTTTAGAGAAGGTAATTCGCTTTATGGCTGTTATACGATTTAAACATTCAAAATGTTTAGATATCATCAAAGTGTAATTACACACCATGTGAAACCTTACAACACAAGAGCTGTAATTATTTCGAATTTAGTCTAAATTATAGTAGAAGAATGAAGTTACAGTACCGAAATACAACATCATTAACACAATCCTTTACTTCCTTTAGTTTACTCTTATTCGTAAACTACGTAATTAAAAAATATTAAACAAAACTATCAAATACTTCATTTAATCAATTTAATATTCAAAATAAAAACTTTAATTCAAAAACAATCAAGTTCTCAAAATATTTTATTATATAAAATCGATAAAGAACTAAACATTTAGTAGGGATTCCAGACTTCACTTGGTGTTATAAAACTGCATACAAAATTTGAATTTAATGAATTACTGAAGAAGAGATATTTATCGTTCTTAAGAGTGCGAAAAGTTTAAAATTCTTAAATTTACTAGTCAATTTTTTTCTCATTAATCGAACTGAACGAAATTACTAAAGGTAGTACTTGCTGACAGATTTCCTGAAGCAATGGGCCAATGAAAGAGATATGCCAACTTCAAGGGCGAATTTGGTTTTTACATTTATCAAAATGATTTTGCAAAGATACTGCGGTAAACACTAAATTATTTTGAGTCTAGTGTTCGCATTAATTTAAAATTTACCCAAGAATGATATAGTGCTTATCGACATAAGACCAGTTTTTACATTCACATAAACCATCATGTAGAATAACCATTCTATGAAGTTTTAAGTTTTTATTCACTACACAATGTTTAATAAAATCAAAATGTTTAAATTTAATTTTTAATAAAATTTTAGGGGGCCAATGACGTCAGATATCTTAAAGCACCAATCAGTAAGAATTGGCAGTACCGGTCTGGCCCGATTTTCTTTAAATTTAGAAAACCAGTCCCGAATTGGATACTTATTAACATCATATAGGTAACAGGGCAGTACAATATACAGAAATGGCACACCCAAAAGTGCGTTTAATAAAATGTTTTCTGGAATAATGTTTAAGATAACACAGATCAGATCTACAGATGTAGTACTTAGAGTTTAAGGGAAATCCTGCCAGCCGTTTTCGAAAATAACTAAATTTAGTAAAGTAAACTTTCAGTTGAACGAATTTGAACTTATTGTGGTGTCCGTTGTTGGCACTAACCGAAATATCAGATCCCAATTTTTCAGTTTTTGAGTTACCGTGGATACACAACAAACACAACCGCACTAAATAGTAAATCCACACAAAAGCGATACACTCTTTTAGCATAGTAAGAGCATAATAAATAAATGTTAAAGCACCAACAAAGCTCTAACGTTTCCGTCCATTACATAATTATATTTCAAAAAATGAGAAGGAAAATCAGTGAAGATGCTGGGCCGCCAGTAACTAAATATAAACGGTAATGGGAATCGGAGTCGAGTGTTAAAGTTAAGGTAATAGATAACATACTTAAAGAATGGAATCAGCGAATTCGGAAGATGGTATTAGTAAGATATGAGGCCGACATAAAGTGGTGAATCGCAGTTTGACGTCTGAACAGCTTACACTGGAACCGGACGGTTAAAAAAAATAATAATTACATATATATAAGTATATTCAAAAGAAGATTTTTATTTGAGCGAGACGCACGCTGAGAAGTATATGTGCGAGCAGGATGGCGGATGACGGGCCATAAAACAAGTGTCGGTGGCCAAGCTATGGAGAGTCTACATGGTAGACAGAGAGCGATAATGCAGTACCTCCAAGAAGGGTGGTAAGAACCTCGGTGAGGTAAAAAGAGTTAATTAAGAAATGATGTGGGCGGTATGTGATGATGAAGGTGAGTCATTAGGGATGCTGTCAATACGGTATGATATAAGGAGCAGTGAGTACTAGTCAAGTTCAGACGCTTGCCGCCATAGCCTCCAAGTCGGCATACTACAAAACTAAAATCTCTAACACGAGGAGTATACATTCTCAATTCCAACTTAGTCATGGACATTCGGTCATTCTCTTCATCAGCTTAAATTCACTAACCGCTATTCACCAGCTTCTACTTCATTTATTCTAGACTCAACTTTTCATCAACCAAAACTAATTTACTTTCAATACGACCGAGTTAATGTCAAAGCTTTTTTTTAAAAAAAAAACAAAAAACAAAAGTTGTTCTACTAATTCCTTTAAATTTCATTTTCAAAAGTGTTAGCATGATCTTCAATTAAGATTTCAGATAGAATCTGAATTTTCATTCTAGTCTTAAAACACTCCACGCATCTTAAATGATAGTATTTTAAAATCAAACAGATTTTATTAATTTAATTAGATCCAACCAAAAGCCAAAATATTAGACGTCTGATCTGAAGCATTGACATTGCTCTTAAAGCAATTTTCGTAATAAACTTTTAGTCGGAATTTACATAGTAAAATCAAAGTTAAGGCTACTCACTCATTGTACACAAATGACACTTTAGAGTAGCTTGGCCCAACATTACCCCCAAAACTAATTTAAGAACCATATTTCTGAGGAATTGTTTAATCTAAAGGTTTTACATCTACATTCATGCGATTATAGTATATGAGGTTTATAGAAAAATATGTGGAACTGTTTGACGTGTATTGGCTAATTTTATCTAAAAGCTAGATATAGGGTCCCCGTGGTTGCATCGATTCGAAGTATCAATATCACATACAGAGACCAAAGAATAACAATAATAAACCAGAAACCAGTTTTCAAACTCAACGGACTTGAAAACAGATATCTCCGGAGAAAACTCAAAAACCGAAATCAGAACGAGCACAATATCTTCTTTTAACAATAAACAATTAAATACATTTTTGAGAATACACCAACTACAGTAGGCGTTTAGTAAAATCATTATTCTATGGGAGCTGTAGATTTAAAATAGTACCAAATAGGTAGCTCAGTACAGATTCTACCGGGATCTGAATTGGCAATCTAGAAACATTGTTAGCAGTTAGTATCTTTTAGATATTTAATGAAGTATAGACAGAGATATAAGGAGTGTGGTAGAAAAGAAGGGGGATTTTTAGCCACTAAAGGAAGGAGGGTGGAGATTACGATACAGCGAAGAGAAGTACATACCCAATTAACTTGGTGCGCGGATAATATTAACGACAAAGGGTGTATGAGAGAAATGGATGGAGAAAGAGAGGCTACAAGAAATAAAATAAAGAAGAAGACAGAAAATATAGTTGAAGAGAACATTTGCATGAGTGACCACGGATACACAAGCAGAGCGGCAGTCGGCTAGATAGATAGCAAACAGGAGGAAGCATTCATGGATAAGGTGGGGAGTAGGCTAGGCTCTCTCGTATTTAAGGGCATTGTAATATGTAAATGGTGGCTCGGACGGTACACTGGCCAGGCAGCGTAGTACACTGAGCTCCTAAAGGCGAAGTAGCGAAAGGCCGGCGGGTGTGTGTGAACGAGGCAAGCTTGGAAATGTTGCTTGCCTTGGTTGGGGGTCAATCTCTCTATCGGCGAAGGTAGCGCTGGTCTCTATCGCCGGTTCTCAAGTTGGCCGCGCCGTGTACAAACATACCCACATCTCCAGTACGTCCATCTTCTGCCAGCATGCTCCTCCACCCAGAACTAACTACTATCACAATACTGGCCAAAAGATATCTCCGTGCGTTTACACTTGTCTAAATACTGCAGTTACCTAGTACCCTAGATAAATAATGCATTATTTTATATAAATTCGCCCAGCTAACTATCATAGCAAGTTAGTACCTGCCGTCCGCGTTAACCATCCGAGTATGAAGCCACTAAATAGCCTAAAGTCCACAGCAACCATCTACACTTTAATAATCAGTGCGTAAAGAATTTTTAATCTGTGATAGTAAAAGTATTATCCACAAAGAATAAGTTCCAGCTGCATAAACAGATACTGGTGAACACATTATGGATGGTCAGAATTCGTTGCATTCGACCAGAATGTCAAGATAATAACAGTTGCAGTTTGTTTGTAACGTCTGTGTGTTGAATCATCCTGATTTAGCATCCTGCGATTCCTCTTTATTTCCGAAACTTGGAATGAAGTTAAAAGTTTGTCGTTTTAAGGAAATTTCGGCCAAATTAGCTTCGACACGAGCTTTGAAGGTAATTCTACAAGGTCATCTGGCATAACAATCATCATTAAATTGATGTAACAACCGTATGAACCTGGAAAGATTTATTTCAAATAAGTAACTCAAACTAAACAATAGTTTCTAGTCTCTGTTTGTACACTATTCTTTTCTTACAAATTCTTTGACACACTCTAGATATAAAAGCACCGATTCACGCTCTATACCTCTCTATGCATCGACTCCCTCTCTGTCACCCATCAAACGAATTTTATGCAAATTCCTAACTAACCCGGATCTATTACTAATGAATATTAAAACTTCTCCTGCACTGGATTTATGGATTTATTAGCTATTATTCATGAGTGTCATTGGATTAGAGTTGATGTCATTTCGTCTGTGACAGTTATCTAATTTTAAATAAATATATTGTTTGCAAACGAAAACAAATTGCACACCTATTATGAAGAAATATGCAGATGAAATTTATGTCATTCGGAGACGTTTTGGTTTGGTTCATTTGTTTGGTTACGAAAGAAAGATTACCAATAAAAATCTATTTTACTATATGTACGGTAGGCAATCCATGTTAAGAATTGACTTTTCTATCGCTTCTCGATTATTATCAAAATCTATATAAACTAGATACTATAATATAAAATTTTGGTTGTTTAAATGATTCTTTAAAATTATTTTGGACCCGCAAAACTTCAGGATTGTAAAACTACACTAAGAGAATCATCGCTACAAATGATAGCTTTGGTTAACCAGTCTTAGTACCTGCTGTACTGACAATATTTAAAAAACGGGTTTATTTTATTCCTGGTAGTTAATACTAACCGGTGGCAGACCACTTCAGTTAATACTATTTAATGAATAATTAATTTAATGAATAGGTGTAAATTTAAAAAAACAGAAAAGTGTGAGTCAATCTAATTTTCAACTAATTTCTAAGACCAGCTGGGTAGTACTATAAAAAATTATAACTTTGTAACAGCACGTCAGTTTTGTTAAACTTGTAATAAAATTAAATCTATACATACATTGTACACTAATTTATTTGCTATAAAACATGTAATTCAACCATCAAAAGCCGGTATTAATGTAGTAAAAATATTATTAAAAAAAGAAAAAAAAAATTAATAAAACCAGCTGTATTGTGTGAACATGGCAGGCATGGATGGCGCGCGCCTATTAATGTTAACACTTGAACGAAGTCTACAATTTCCTCGTCTTGGGCATGAATCATGATGGCTAGACCAACACCTCATTACTGGGCCTTAATACGAATTTTATGCTAATTAAGGTAGTTGCCCCATCATCAGAACCTTCTCAATATGACCATTCCTAGTACACTAGTACACTAAACTAGTCTCCATTTACTAACTCTCCTCACAATCGACATTCCCCTACGATTCAAACTACGCAGATTTTATTGGGAAAAATGAAACATTTTGACGAATGCCAAGTTAGAATGAGAAACTACAATAGAATTTGAATTTTCCTAAAGATTCTCTCAATTTCATTTCTGCCTCTCACTCGCCAATCACGTTAGAGCAGATTTACTAATTTAGTGTTTTCTCCAGAGATGTGAGTTTGGAGATCGCCAGAGTCCGAAAAAATGTTTTTTACACAATGTGTGACTAATACAATAACTGCGACTAAAAAACGATAAATCGCCGCAAGTAAAAAATTTAAAATTTCCGCTAAGTGCCAGATGGTTCAACAGTGAGTTCTTTAGTCAAAAATCAGAATTATCTGAATGTTTCATTTTACGGAATCGAGTTTACCCTAATTTTTGAGATTTCCTGAATAACGACTTCAATGCTCTCTTTTGCATGTCTTTATGCTCATTGCAATAAGTAGAACTTATATTTGATACATGATTCCAAGAAATTGCTTTCATTATGCCCTTTCTAGTAGAAGATTTAAGGTTAAGCTTAAATAACTAGAGTGTTATTTAAGTGAAATGGCCACATTATAAATATTAAAACTGTCCGGTAGGACAGTTGTATAAGGGTTTTGATCATCAAAAACTGCACGAAAAAGCGTAACGTTGAAAAACACCCAACTTTGACAATTTTTTTCTCTTTTTCTATAAAAGATAAAATTCCCAAATTTTCTTTAAATCTTACTCCAAACCCTCCTTTATAACTGTAATTTTTTTTGCAACAACCCAGATCTAATAGGTTACGAGAAAAAAAATTGCTGAAAATGAGCAAAAACGGCTTTTTCAAAAAATGTTCTTGTTCTTGTTCTTCTTGTTGTTGTTGTTACCTTTTTTGTAAACAACGTAGCGCCTAAACGCGAGAACCGATTTTCATGAATGAGGTGTCATTCGATTCGGAATTTTATGTAGATGTGCCTTTTGGGGGTCTCGATTCTGTACATCGAATGGGAGAGGAGTTAGCCCCCTTTATATAAGGCCACCTCCAAAATTATTATTAAAACTGTCCGGTAGGACAGTTGTATAAGGGTTGACCATCAAAAACTGCACGAAAAAGCGTAACGTTGAAAAACACCCAACTTTGACAATTTTTTTCTATTTTTCTATAAAAGATAAAATTCCCAAATTTTCTTTATAATATAGGGCAAATCCTCCTTTATAACTGTAATTTTTTTGCAACCACCCAGATCTAATAGGTTTCGAGAAAAAAGTTGCCGAAAATGAGCAAAAACGGCTTTTTCAAAAAATGTTCTTGTTCTTGTTCTTCTTCTTCTTCTTGTTCTTGTTGTTACCTTTTTTGTAAACAACGTAGCGCCTAAACGCGTGAACCGATTTTCATGAATGAGGTGTCATTCGATTCGGAATTTTATGTAGATGTGCCTTTTGGGGGTCTCGGCCCTGTACATTGAATGGGAGAGGAGTTAGCCCCCTTTATGTAAGGCCCCCTCCAAAATTATTATTACTAATTACTCTGTAAATCTTGGCCCGATTTTGATAAAATTTGGTAGGATGATAGGGTTAGGGCTCCCCTACCTAACAATAAAGCGACGATCTGCTCTTACACTTGTTAAGGGGAAGTATAGCAATCGTTTCAAATTATCGACACGTGAACCGATTTTCATGAATGAAGTGTCATTCGAATCGAAATTTTGTACAGATTTGTACTTTAAAAGTCTCGACGCTATGCCTCATAAGGAGTGGAGTTCGCCCCACCCAAATAAGGCCCTTTCTAAAACTATTATTACCAATATTTCTACAAAGCTTAGTCCGATTTTGATAAAATTTAGCACGAAGAAGTGATTAAAGCTCCTCTATGTGGCTGTGAAGTGCCATCATGCTCTTACACCTACTAAGAGGAAGTACTGCAATCGTTAAAATTATCAATGAGTGAACCGATTTACATCAATGAATTGTCGTTCGATTCAAAATCTTTGCCTTTTAGGGAGAAGTACTGTAATCGCAGTTTATTTTTCTTGCTCGTCTTAAAAGGAAGTACTGAAATCGCAGTTTAATTTTGCTATTTACGTACAAATACCTTCCTATTTTATTCAAAACGCTTTCTCAAAAAAATGGTTATTGAGGATGGTTTGGGGACCGTAACTATAATCATTCTTTAAAAAGATCTCTCCAGTGGTAGTTACGGTTCCGATTTAACACCTTATCAGGTTATAATGATAGAATAGCTTATTCCAAATTTTAAAAAATCTGTAAAGCAGACGTAACTTTGCAAATAGACAAAAAGGAAAATCTATCCAAAAGGTACAAAAATCTCCTTAACAAAAACTTACAGTTTTAAAAGTTAAGTATAAGGGTTGATTAAACGCCAAAAGGTACACAAATCAGCAGTTCCCAACATTTCATTAATACTTCATTGATATAATTTAAGTAATTTTACTGCATTAACTTTTCCTTCACATTTTTTAGAATTTATTAGATGTCACAGACCCTTATGCTGGCCAGTTCATTCATAATATTTTTTTATTATAATTATGATAAAATGAGTGATGAATTATTCTGAGTAGTCACATATACATGCATGTTAAAGTAGAAAAAAACAAAGTTAGAGTCGGCCACTTTTTAAATTTCAATCACGGAGGATTCAAAACAATATTTCAGTCTTAAATTCGTCTTACCGAAATATTCGTGAGCACAAATAACATACATTTAATAACAAGTAGATTATTCAACAATATTTACTCATTTCTCAATTGTAATTTAATTTAGTCCCCCTAATTTTACTTATGGTAAAATACTGGAATAATTAGCTGTCCTAAAAATATGCATATCTTTATTTTCTTTATTTTATATTACATATATATAACATTGTGGGAAGAACACCTAGATTGAGAATGTAATTGAAGAAAACTATATTATTTGCGATAAAGCCAGATTATTTATTACTTATTATTACAAACGTTTGACTACAACATAAAATAACAATTACTTTAATCGAAGAATGAACTTAAACCAATGATTTTTATTTAAAAATAAAAATAAATGCATAAAATCATTGATGTAAAAAAAGTTTATGAATTTTTTAGCCTCTTATTTTTTTTATATTTTTTATAACGTTTTCTTTTTCACCTGTGATTAATAGTTTGATTATTATAGATAAATAGATATTACAGTCAATCTAAGTTAAATGGTGTGCTACTTGAGTAAATATTTTGTAGACGAAAATGGCCAGCATAAGGGTCTGTGACATCTAATAAATTCTTAAAAAATATTAATGAAAATTAATACGGTAAAATTACTTAAATAATATGAATGAAGTATTAATGAAATGTTGGGTACTTGCTGATTTGTGTACCTTTTGGCGTTTAATCAACCCTTATACTTAACTTTTAAAACTGTAAGTTTTTGTTATTACTAATTACACTGTAAATCTTGGCCCGATTTTGATAAAATTTGGTAGGATGATAGGGTTAGGGCTCCCCTACGTAACATTAAAGCGGCGATCAGCTCTTACACTTGTTAAGGGGAAGTAAAGCAATCGTTGCAAATTATCGACACGTGAACCGATTTTCATGAATGAGGTGTCATTCGATTCGGAATTTTATGTAGATGTGCCTTTTGGGGGTCTCGATTCTGTACATCGAATGGGAGAGGAGTTAGCCCCCTTTATATAAGGCCACCTCCAAAATTATTATTACTAATTACACTGTAAATCTTGGCCCGATTTTGATAAAATTTGGTAGGATGATAGGGTTAGGGCTCCCCTACGTAACATTAAAGCGGCGATCAGCTCTTACACTTGTTAAGGGGAAGTAAAGCAATCGTTGCAAATTATCGACACGTGAACCGATTTTCATGAATGAAGTGTCATTCGAATCGAAATTTTGTACAGATTTGCACTTTAAAAGTCTCGACGCTGTGCCTTATAAGGAGGGGAGTTCGCCCCACCCAAATAAGGACCTTTCTAAAACTATTATTACCAATAATTTGTATAACGCTTAGTCCGATTTTGATAAAATTCAGCTCGAATAAGTGGTTAAAGCTCCTCTACGTTGCTGATGCTCTTGCACCTACTAAGAGGAAGTACTACAATCGTTTAAATTATCAATGAGTGAACCGATTTAAATCAATGAATTGACGTTCGATTAAAAAATCTTTGCCTCTTTGCCTTTTAGGGAGAAGTACTGCAATCGTAGTTTATTTTTCTTACTCCTCTTAAAAGGAAGTACTGAAATCGCAGTTTAATTTTGCTATTTACGTACAAATACCTTCCTATGTTATTCAAAACGCTTTTTCAAAAAAATTGTTATTGAGGATGGTTTGGGGGAACGCAACTATAATCATTCTTTAAAAAGATCTCTCCAGTAGTAGTTACGGTTCCGACTTAACATCTTATCAGATTATAATGATAGAATTGTTTATTCCAAATTTTAAAAAAATCTGTAAAGCAGATATGTAACTTTGTAAAATAAACAAAAAGGAAAATCTATCCAAAAGGTACAAAAATCTCCTTAACAAAAACTTACAGTTTAAAATGTTAAGTATAAGGGTTGATTAAACGCCAAAAGGTACACAAATCAGCGAGTACCCAACATTTCATTAATACTTCATTAATAGTTGAGTAATTCTACTGCATTAATTTTCATTAATAAGTTATTTTTTAGAATTTATTAGATGTCACAGACCCTTATGCTGGCCACTTCATTTATAATATTTTTTTGTTATAATTATGATAAATCACATATATATGTACATGCATGTTAAAGTAGAAAAAGACAAAGTTAGAGTAGGCTACTGTCTTGAATTCGTCTTACCGAAATATTCGTGAGCACAAATAATACACAGTTAATAACAAGTAGATTATTCAACAACAATTATTCATTTCTCAATTGTAATTTAATTTAATTATACCTAGATTGAGAATGTAATTGAAGAAAACTATATATTTGCGATAAAGCCAGATAATTATTACCTATTATTATAAACGTTTGACTGCTACATAAAATAACAATTACTTTAATCGAAGAATGAACTTAAACCGACGATTTTTATTTAAAAATAAAAATAAATAAATAAAATAAACAAAATCATTGGTGTAAGTTTTTTATTAAAAAAAAAAGTTTTGAATTTTTTAGCCTCATATTTTTTTTTCTTTTCAACCTGTAATTAACAGTTTGATTATTATAAATAACTAGATATTACAGTCAATCTACAGTGCTACTTGAACATATATTTTGTAGACGAAAATGGCCAGCATAAGGGTCTGTGATATTTAATAAAATCTAAAAAATAACTTATTAATGAAAATTAATGCAGTAGAATTACTTAACTATCAATGAAGTATTAATGAAATGTTGGGTACTTGCTGATTTGTGTACTTTTTGGCGTTTAATCAACCCTTATACTTAACTTTTTAAACTGTAAGTTTTTGTTAAGGAGATTTGTGTACCTTTTGGCGTTTAATCAACCCTTATACTTAACTTTTTAAACTGTAAGTTTTTGTTAAGGAGATTTGTGTACCTTTTGGCGTTTAATCAACCCTTATACTTAACATTTTAAACTGTAAGTTTTTGTTAAGGAGATTTGTGTACCTTTTGGCGTTTAATCAACCCTTATACTTAACATTTTAAACTGTAAGTTTTTGTTAAGGAGATTTGTGTACCTTTTGGCGTTTAATCAACCCTTATACTTAACATTTTAAACTGTAAGTTTTTGTTAAGGAGATTTGTGTACCTTTTGGCGTTTAATCAACCCTTATACTTAACATTTTAAACTGTAAGTTTTTGTTAAGGAGATTTGTGTACCTTTTGGCGTTTAATCAACCCTTATACTTAACATTTTAAACTGTAAGTTTTTGTTAAGGAGATTTGTGTACCTTTTGGCGTTTAATCAACCCTTATACTTAACATTTTAAACTGTAAGTTTTTGTTAAGGAGATTTGTGTACCTTTTGGCGTTTAATCAACCCTTATACTTAACATTTTAAACTGTAAGTTTTTGTTAAGGAGATTTCTTTAACAAAAATATTATAAGCTTTCAAGATTTGAAATTGGAAGAAAATCAGTATCGCGAAGTTCAACTTTGGGATGAATTTTATGTTTGTAGTCATTTCTGTTTTACATCTCCTTAACAAAAATAGCAATTTTTGGGGAAATTTCGGTTACAAAAACTGCGTTAGGAACAAACGGTGTGATCGCTCCCTACGAATTTTCGCTGAAGGATTTAACAGAAAGAGAGTAAATGAAATTAAAAGTACAGAAGTACCCATTTTTTTTTTTTTTTTTTTTTTTTCCCCCAAAAATACAATTTTCTCTAAACTTGTGAGTATATTGTAAATGCATTGGATTATAAATTTACCTATCTATAGGTCAATAACTTATTTGGTTAGTTTTTCTATTAACATTCTAGGATTCTACACCGGGTGTAATTTAGTTCTTCAAAGTTTCATTTTGTCGGTGAGGGCAGTTTTACCATCTAAATAAAGAGTTTGCAAAATGAGACAGAACTCTGAGAATGGTGATGAAATAAAGCCTTGTGAGTGTAGATACTTCATTACTAGTTACTGCTAGTTAGAGCAAGTGTAAGAATAATATTAGTTAATCAAAAATAAGAAGAAAAGGCACAATAATACGATAGAAAAGAATGATATATGGTCTTAATAATATATGATAATTATTCAATTAAAAAGTAGACAGTTTTATCCCCTTCTTTTTATAATATATAGCCACCCACAAAAACAATTTATGCAACAAAGTTACGTACGCAATTTAAAGATGACTAAGGTGTCATAGTAACCGCTTAATCTACAATGATTTTGACATCCATGACTCTTGTCCATCAAAGTATAAAGTATAAGTAAATGAATTGTATGTGGTGACTAGGTGTCTACCTTCACACGCCGTTATGTTACAAGCAATACAACAGCAACAAAAATAAAATGGATAAAGAAAAAGTAAAAAGATGAGTAGGACAGGAATGCGGGCAAAAAACCCGATGCTGAGTGTGTGTTCGCGCGGGGAGAGGGGAGCCTGATGTAGTCGAGTGTGACTGCAGGACGCCTTGATGCACAATCAGCCATCAATCAGTCGGCCGTACGTGTGACTGTCCACTCTACATATCTCACCATCAGCTCTTTAATCTCTCATTTCTACATTCACACTTAGTTACTTCTATATATATCCCTCTCATTAAATACACTCATTAAAATAAAAACAGTATCCAACAGAAATGTTCATAAACATTTACATTTGAATCTTAACTGTTGTCCAGAGTATAAATCTGGAAAGTTTATGATCTAAAATGACAAGGAGCAACAAATAAGAAACCTTCGATAGGCTGCAAATAAACCTAGGATTTGTCACTGTTTCACAAGATAATACTTATTTCAATAATGTTTAAACAAATGTTTGGGAACATTACTTTCTTCTTCCTGCAATTATTACTAAAATAATAGGTAGGTTTTGAAGCCTGCAACAATCTATTTGTAGGTGAGGTGTGGATAGAGTAGCCTTCGTGGAGCACTTTAGAGGAATTCTTAATGAAATACCTCTCCGAGAGCACCCGACTTTTTTTTTTTTAAATGTTAATGCTAAACGTTAGAGGACCCAGCAATGTGAATTCTAAATAAATTCGTTGATATCATTGGTGATGGATTAACTGGTCCGTGCGGGCCTACAGCCTACGCTATCCAAATCCTTGTGCCCGCATAACTATCCGAAAAAATAACAGCACTAACACAATTAGAGTAATCGACGAATATCCACTCCTAGGCCGTAGCCACCTAAGGTTTACAACTAGGCAACATTAAGGAAAACAGCCTATTCCCGTCAACCTATACCGACCAAAATGCCTCAACCTAACCGCCTCGCAAATAATCAGTCTTAAGATAGATGTTTCCCCTCCGTCTAACAAGATTAGGAAAAGGCATGAACCACGTTTTTGTGGAAGTATCTTCTTAAACCAGCATGCAATAGGGGAAACCAAACAGACAGCCTGAGAGACTTCCATCCAAGTCCCTACAGCATCTCTTTAACAATCGTAGACCGGCCACGAACCACTAATATTGATTGTCAGGACAATAAATGCGAGGACGTTCCTTATCGGATACATGACATGCAAGTGTCGAACAACAAGTGGGGAGAGAATGCGAGATGATTAAGACTGATGAGGGAGATTAAGGCTCCCAAATTCAGCCAGAGTATCCCCTGTTACATTTGATCTGGCTTCCGGATTACAAAAAAAACCCCCCTCTGATGGCAGTATTCACTTTCAGCATCCAAGGGACACTCTAGTCTGGGATTGAAAACAAAAGAGTTTAGCGCCTTCAAAGCAGTCTAAATATCCGATCAGACAGTTTTGAGTCCGCTCATCCAAAACACAAAGAGTGTTTTCTCTTTAACATTCTTAAACAAAGCTTGATAATTTTCAAAATTGACTGATTATGTGTTGGTGGAAATTTACTGTACGCTGAATGCAAGTAACTGTATGAAACTGCATAAATTATCGCAGCAGGCCTGCTAGGTTGTCTAGTTGGTGCAGTAAGCAGGAGGACTCCATTGGAGGAATGACAAGTTCATTGACCCTGCAGGGAATCTTTAGATGCAATGTAGAATATAGCTTTTACTAGTACGTAATAAGCGAATAATTTTTTTTTTAAAGCAGTGACTAAAACTCGTTTTAAACCATAACTAGAAGAGCAGCAAAATATTTAAATGCTATTTCTTGCATTAGCCCCCGAACAGCCTTCAGGATTCTATGACTAGCACTCGGAAATACTAGGCGTGACTTGTACTTGGCAATTTGAATTGATAGCGCAAGGTATGCCAAGAAAAAAAAATAGCGTACTGTTGAAACTAATATAATAACCTGACTTAGATACGATCGCCAATTCGTCATCGCAAAACCAACATGTAACCAAGAGGTAACCTTTTTTTAATCACGACACAGCAGATGGATATTGAAAAAAGAGGTACATAATTATAACGCGCTATCATAATGTACTCTTGTTATCGTGCAGATAAGATTGTGATATCGGATAACCACTTTCCTTTGTAATAAACAGGAAGTAGATCTACGTAAAAACTAAATAATTAACCTCCTGACAAGATCACTGGTTACTCCAAAATAGTGAGCATCAAAATGGACGCTTCCATTTCATGTTGTTGCCCACTTGATAGCTAATGCCTTTGTAAACTGGTAAAAAAGCTCATTAAAGAAAACAAAAATAAAATGCAACAGAATTTTGGAATGAGTAACTTAGGAAGCTTTAGAGAGCTTATAATTCAAATGTTTTATAAATTTTGATAAGACTAAGTGCATAGAGAATTAGGAACAATGAGAATATTTATCCTTAAAATAACAATTAACAAAGATACTGTTAGTTAAGCGATTAATGACCTAGAAGAGGTTAGTAAGGGATCCTGCTACTAGCTGCTTCAAAATTCTCTAAAAATTAGCTACTTAATGAACATGTGTCAGACGATCTGGCCACTTTTTGTAACCTATTAACTATGGTAACTGTCAGCAAGCCTGCGCACATGATAATCAAACGTGCTAATCTCAATGACCAGTCTAACAGTAAAAATGGTGAAACACAGAACGATACGTGCACTATAAACTAGAATAATGAAAGTGCTAGAAACAAGTAGTGCTGCGCAAATACGCTAACTGGAGTATCTCGAGTGTTGTTGGGCAGTAAATGTGTGTTGTTAGGACATACCGAAGTTTTCACTTTTATTAATGACGTTTCACTCGATTCACACGCACCGATCTAGAGAGTGTGCCGTTCGGATGAGTGATAAATCTTGAAGCAAATGTGTACAGTGAGGAATTCTCCGTCAGTATTGCGTGCACTTCACTGACCGCACCATGTATGAGGAAAGAACTGAGTTCGACATTTGGGAAAGAATACATTTATTAACAAACATTATTACTTGAAAAAAAAAAATCTAACTTAGGGGGACTAAAACTGAAAAATCAAAATCTTGGGCAGTGCTAGCTGGTTCTTCATCTATTATCCACTCTGTGGGAACGCTTCAAACACTCTTAAGACTTGACTAGGATCAGCCTCCTTCACTTACTGGAATTAGACATTGATATTTATGTTACAAGCTAAATCTGCATTATTGTAACACCTTCAATACTACATCGGAGCGAAAGAAAGTAAAAAGAGATAAAAAAAAAACAGTAGAAATCTTACATATCTACTTAAATAATAAAAAGTAAGTTAAGAGAAGTTTGTTTGGCTAAGTGAAGAATGGAAGCCAAAGAGAGAGGAAGCAAAACTAACTGGGAATGAATAGAAAAGAAACGTTAACCATAGCGGTAAGTTAAAAGAAACTAAGAGAAGTTGAAAGTAGAATGAGATGATAATAATAAAGAGTTGTCAGGTGATTGTAATATAGTAAAGAAGAGAGTGCGCAAGCGCTAAACTAGCGAGAGAGGACAGTGGCGACGAAGAACAGTTGTGCGGGTGAATCACCTTTTTGTCATGGTAAGGAAAGAGGGCCGACCATTAGGGGCAAATGAGACGGACATGAACCTGGCCGCAACTCCTTCTCTCCTGGTCTTGCTAATAACGTCCACCGGTGAGTGCGCTTCGCCGGTCAATGTCAACCCTCTATCTACTCGCTGCTCAAATTAATGGCACGCTCAAATTAAATATACCTCCATTTTAAACCCATGTTCAACACTATAGAGAAAAGAGCGAAATAAGATACACCAGCAACCAGAGATCTATTCATTAAAACTTACAAAGAAAACTAATTTCCAGTGTTTCAAGTTCGAAACAAAAATTTTAACGTAACAACTCTTTACGGACTATCGAATTTTAGTTTGTAAGAAATGATGGGTTTCCCCAAGGATGCAGTTTGTCTCCGACCCTTTTCAAAATTTACATCGATGTGAGTCTTCGCTTCTGGTCTAGGAAATGTAATAAAATGGGGTTGGAAATAAAGGATGGGTCCATTCTTCATAGTTTGCTCTTTGCCGATGACCAGGTAGTCTCCGCGCAACATACTCATGACTCCACCAAGAATTGGGGACTCAAGGTGAATTTCCAAAAAAAGTGAATATATGACCAAGGATGGAGGACGCCTAATAATTGGAAATAAAAATATAAGAAATGAGAATCATTTTAAATACCTTGGGGTCGGTTCTAGAACTATATTAAGAAGGATTGCTGAGAATCGGAAGACTATTGCTAATCTGAATCCAGTATTATGGAGCAAAAATATTCTTAACAGCACCAAAAGAATAATTTTTTGAAGCCGTAGTGCACAGTATATTACTGTATGGATGCGAGACATGGTCAGTTGGGTCGCAAGATTAGAAAAAAACTGGTAGCTACCGAAATGGACTTTTGGCGCAGATCTGCGAGAAAATCCCGAAAAATTAACGAATGATAAGATCCGGGAGATTATGAATGTCCAGAAGTGTTGCTAGAAGTTATTTGTGAGAGACGACTCCAGTGGTTTGGCAATGTTAAAAGAATGGCTCCAGAAAGGGTGCCCCAACATTGGTTTGGGAATTGGATGGTAGAAGGAGGAGAGGCCGCCCGAGACTTGCTTGGAGGTCTGTAGTCGATATAGATATGACAGGCTATGGATTGACGGAGAGTGATGCCGACGATAGGTTTATTGGAGACAAAGAATATTTGGCGAGGAAAACCTCAATTGTGGGGAAACTCCTTAGAAAAAAAAAGAAAGAAATGATGGGTCCCGCAAAGCTCGATTGATTTTATCTATTCAGCATGCATGCTTATCTGTATTGCTGAAAAAAAATTAATCAAATAAAAGTTTTAGATCTACGCTCTTGAAAAATAAATACAAAATTTTGGAAAAAAAAAAGGGACTTCCAGATGAGAAATTTAGTAACAGATTTCCTTTTTGGAACAATTTGAAACACGAAGTTTCAGCTTTTTGCGATATTTCGTTTATGAGATATTTTGAAAACAAAACAGACCAATCAGAAGTTAAAAAGAATTTAAGTTAAAATACTGTAACATTACTGGTATGTTTATAAAATGGATAATATGAACACCTTGGTAAAAGCAATGACACTGTAATGATTATTATTTCATCAATAGCTGCGTAGAAATGCGGTAAAGCTGACTAGCAGTCTCATTTATATAGTGGTGAGGCTATTTCAGGTGAGTTTGATAGGGCGCGCCTAATCGATTTCTGTCAACAGTCAACACTAAGCTTTATAAAATATTTGGCGAACAAAATTTAATTTATAAAAACAAAATACTTTGAGGCAGTGGTTTAGGTTTTTTTCTCTATCCGCGAGAAAACCCTCAACTATGAGCATCCCCCTAGCTATTCCTTAATTCACTCAAATCCTCTCCCCGCTTTATACAAAATATACGGGCAAATTAATGCCCATTCACCAGGACTATCTCAGTAACCAATCCTATTACTTCATTAATAACATTAACTTTCAATAATTCTAATTGGACAATTTATTTATCAAATTTTTAATTATTATTATTTAATTTACTATTATTTGGGCCTTTGATATGTTTGGATAGTAGTTTGGCTATATTTAATGTGATGGCTCTAGCAGGTGATCTGTATGACACAAACTATTTAAGTGTTTGTTACTTTTTAACGTCATCAAATTTATTTCCTGGCAAGAGTTATTTCGTCATGGCAAGCAATCAATTTAAAGTGTAACCAAGTGGAAACTTGCAACAGTAATATGTACGTTTTAACCTGTTCAAAATATTTTCATTATCTTTATATTTACACGTATTATTTACGAAAGCGAATAATATTTTTTTAAAGATGGCAATACAATTATTGGATAAGTTTGGGATAACTACGAAATCTAACGAATCTAAGAATGTTCAATAAGTTCAACCAGTTGGGAGTAAAGAAAGATAATCGGTATAAAGACATACACAACTGTAATTTAAGTTTCAAACCAGGGCATTTTCGTGAACTCGGTTTTTACCAATATTACTGTCTTTTACAATATACTGTTTGGAAAAACTCTACATTTTTATGATGTGGCACACGAGAGAAGAATGTTCCCCACTCCTCACTAGAACTGCACTAAATAAATTCCACAGAAGCGATAATCAAGAAAATGAACCAATGCCCAATTTTCTTTTTACAAGAAATTTTAGTAAATCATTTAATTCTACAGTATAATTATTACAAAAGATTTAGGAACGTTCGTCCAATTGTAATAGTACTTCAAAGACAACTATACTCACCGCCATCTCCCAGAAGTGTCAATTTTTAAACAATTTTTACTGGGAAAACGTTCTAAATAAGTTACAGACCTACAGGCGTGTAATAAATATAAGCAGGTTACAGAAAACCGTTTTAAGTCATTAGGAAAAATTCTAATCCTATTGCAGAAGAATTTTCTTCAAACCCAGAAGTTAAATAAAACAAATATAACCCTTAACAGTGCACAATTTGTTGGGCCGTCCATGACATAAAAATGACACTTTAGAGGTTATCAAACTATCCCCTCATTGAAGTACCTCACATTAAATTTTACTGAAAAAATGAAACTAGCAGTAAGTGAATAAAACTAGTAAGAGAAACACTAGAGAATACCCGGAGTTTCTGGGTTCAAGTCCAAACTGCCCAGAATCCAAATTTAATTTTGAAATACAAAATTAATATACAGAAAATAAAATAAAAAGATAAACTGTATTAACAGAATTCAGTTATGTAACCCCGTCCATCTTTGCAATTATTGTTCCATTCAAGTTAAAAACAACGTTACATGGCCGACTGATAGTGATGTAATAATTTACATCGTTAATAATATAGAATTAACTGTGGTACAACTAATTGCAAACACCGTCACAAACAGAAGTAACAATTTATTTAAACAGAAGTTCACCAGCAGCACATCTACACTCACCCTTCTGTATCATTCTACTACTACTACTACAAACGAAAAGCACAAACCAGTCCAAATAATGCTATACTGTATGTCGGTTCGAAACATTTAATTTCGTGTTACATAAATTGCCATTGCCCTACAACAATCCCTAATCCTGTACTCGACAAAATATCTGTAATACTTTTATAGGAAGGGTTTTGAAGTTATGTGTAGGGTTATTTATACTCTTAAAATCAACAGGAGCTAATATTTTATAGATAAGTAGTCAACATTAGCTAAATTAGATATTAAATACTTCAATGTGTATTTGAAAAAAAAAAATGCTCTTTGATTTTCTATCCGCCATAGCACGATTATTGTAACTGTTATTACCCCTGACCGGTTACGGCCTTTCCTCAGGGGTAGGCCAATCAGTTTGTTGAAGAGATTTCGCCTTCAACTCATGATTCCGTCTCTAGCTTGGAGACAGCAAGTGTAGTGCGAGACGGAAACGGAAGTGAAGTCGAAATCTCAAAACCAAACTGATTGACCTACTTCTAAAGTTGAAAGTTCGAAACCGGTACAGAGTTACAATAAACATGCTCGCTACGACTGCTAAAATCAAAGACATCATCCAGTACTGCGGATCTAATCACATCTTTAACTAGTAACCATCACTAACCAAAAAAAAAAATCCAAACTAAAATCCATAAAATACAATAATTTCCTGAAACTGAACCATCAACTAAAATTTTTTGGCTAAAAACCATAGATTTTAAGAATATTAAGGAACATTCTAACGAGGCTTAAGTTCGGCCACACGCGTCTAACCCACGTGTCTATTTACTAGTGGGTGGAAGAAGACCTAGATGCTTTTTTTTTTTTGTAGGGAGAGGCTAACTGTGTGATCCACATCCTTGAAGAGTGCCAGGCTCTGCAACCAGAAAGGCATCGAGTAGGACTACCACGTAAAACTTGCGCGCAATTTTAAAAGAGGATTCTGTACATACTGAGGGGCTATTAGCTTTTTTAAAAAATGTTAGCTTATTCCATAGAATTTAGGTTAGGATATTGGATTTTCGCTTAGGTTATGTTAGGTTAAACTTCATTTAAATGGGGAGTGTAATATCGAGTACCTCCTCATTAGAATGCATGCAAGGAGTGTAAGTTTGTGATTGTGTGTACGTATTTATTAGCATGAATGTATTTATTGGCGTGAGTGTATTTATAGTATGATGTCATTAGGTTGAGTGCATTTCTAATGTTGAATGTAGCAATTGGATGCTAGTTGAAAAAAAAAAAAAAAAAAAAAAAAAAAAAAAAAAAAAAAATTAAGGAACATTAATTTTAAGGGCAGAAAAAAATCCAAGATTCCAGGTCTGTTATAATTTGAACATCTTCAAAGCAGATCCATTTCTGGAACAAAACTTTTACGGATGCACACAATAACTTTTATTATCGCAATTCACAGTTGAAATTTACAGGCGCAGCAGTAGTCGAGCGGTTATTGGAACTCGGATTTTTCGCGACCAATTTAATCCTTCACAATATTATGTAAGTGAAAGGACATAAAACGGGATTGGCACTTTGAAGATATGCCTTTAAGTACAAGGTATTGCGGTTAAGGCGATTTCATCTGTTAGTTACTGGTCAGAGTTACGAAATGTCAAGTTTCACTTTTATACGATTTTCCTTTTCTGCACTGAATTAGCACATATACAGATATATTCACAAATAGGCTATACCCTAAAAACCACTTTTTCGGACTAAGTGGATCTAAGTACAAATATTTACGCTGGGAACTCTACATCCAAAATATAGCAGGATCGCAACTTTCTTTACCTAGTACGGGAAATTGCTGAAATAATGTTAATTCTAGTTCTAAAACTTAGAAATGGAAACTAATGCAAAGCTATTCAACTGAAATCAAAGAATTAAGTGTATCTGTACAGTAATGAGAATGAAAATGAAAAAAAGAAATAGCCAGAACAAATGTAAACGTAAAACTAAAAAAAACGAGAAGCAAATAGATATGATGGAAAGAAAAAACGACTAAGAGGATGAAGAAGGCAAGATGGCAAGTAATAATTCATATTGCTGGGAGACAGGGCGATAGTGTTAGAGGCAATGATGTGCACCTCCAACAGACACAAATTAAAATCCCACCTCAGGGCCGACAACGGGGCTCGTACTTATCTGCTGGCGATCAGACACACTTCCACCAGATTCACTACCACAGCCGAACGGCAGCCAGTACACACTCGGCCAACTCTGTCTTGAAAATAGATCCAGATGAGCGGTACGCCAAGGATGTGAAGGGATTGAAGATAGTGGCCAGGGACAAGCTATGACTAATTACTGTCCTACACACACACTATCTCAGACGGTGCTGCTCTGTACTACATTAGTCAATCTCCAATCATGCTTTTAGAACGTAAAAGACCCCTATATATATATATATATGTATATACCTCATGCAGAAGTAAAAACTAAATAACACACACAAACCGAACTAATAACTGAACTAAAATGCATATAACGCTTCCTTCAATGGCGAATCATTCCAAGTTTGTAATAGGAAGATTAGCAAGAACCATTGGTTCTTAAGCTAGAGTGCATGTATACTCAGGAAATGGTTTAAGCTTCTTGAGAAGGTGTGAGACTTAATTCTGAAAGAATAATTTTGTCATTTCAGTAATTAAGATTTGCGCATTTTTAATCTATTGCTTGTAAAAGTAAAAGTTCTAGTTCTATGTGTGTGTGTAATGTATGAGCGAAATTTATAGAAACAAAGCTAACAATAATTTTCGAAGAAATTTCAAAAAGATGAAAAATCCATAGTGAAAAAATAGAACTTTAAAATCTTAGAATTTTTCTACACTTTTACCGTAAGTAACATAACCAACAAAGCATAAGTACGAGTAAATAATATCATAGATTACACAAAAAAGGTCCATTCATAGGGAAATGTAACGATGCCTGTAATCGTAGGAGCTGTTTTCGAGAAAATCTCAAAAAAGATAGAAAAATCGATTTAGTTTAGCCGATTTTGATCGATCTTTTGAAGGCGTCTAGGCAAAGTATCACATTTCTTTAATTTTTGGAGTAACCGTGGATAAACAAAACGCAGACCAATTTGTAAAAAAAGACTATTTCTAATACAAAAGGCCTCAAAAGAAGTAGAACCTCAAAATCAAAATCAGCACGATTACAATACGTTCTGAGAGTTAAAGAAGAAGACTTACCGAATTTCCAGGTGTTACTAGCTATGGCATCAATGTTTACCTAATGCTATAAATACTCTAACTTTAAATAAATAAAGCGAAAAAAAAGAAGCAAAAAACAAAAATAAAGATTAGTTAAGACCCAAAATTCAAAAACAAAGAAAGAGGAAAAAAGTTATTGTTTACAAATGTGCAGCCTGTATACGTGCACTTTTTTTGTGGTCCAGGCTGACCTCATGAAGTGGAGAGCTTGCGCACAGTTGATTTATAGGTAGATCATATCTCTTTAGGAGACATTGTAGTCGTTTGTAACTATACTTCAGTTCTTTGTCCACGAAAAAAGTCATTAATGTCTTCTACATATGTGGCAGTCATTTGTGTATGTATCCCAAGTTTTTTTTTTTTTTTGTATTATTTTCTGATTTTATTTTTAGAATGAATTCAGAATGTTCAAGAATGCAAAAAACAACCATTTGTTGAGGCTGGTGGTTCTCTTATAAAAATTCACGATATAAAACTAACAAGTTTACCTGAGCAAGAGTAGTTAACGTTAACTTAATAATCTTTCGAAAATGAATACATGGTTACGTGGCATGCGGTAGATAACTTGTACGATTTAACTAGATTAAAATATAATTTTTATTACAAAGTTACCGCTTACGGGAAAAACATCTAAGTAAACCGTTTAAACACTAAATAATAATGTGTCACGACTCGAGTTACCATTTATGGAAACCAGGAAGTTAGCGGCTGGATAAAAAAGAAAACAAGAACATTAGATTTAATTCTGTTACAAATAATCACAAATTGAAAATATTCAGTTTGAACTCGAATCAGACTGGTTATAACAAAGCTAAAACAACCACAGCGAAGTTTTCGCAGTTGTCTAGAGAGTAAATTGTGGCGAGAAGTTAAAAATGAAAATTTTGTCGGTTTCCTTCCCACAAAAAGCTTCAATTTTGATCGTAATATTTCGCCATTTAAAAGAAAATAAAACGAAGAAAAAGAAGAAAACGCCGACACTAGGTTATGCTAGCTTCTGAAGAATTAGGAATCGTTCATCAAGAATTCTCCTTTGTCAGAAATTAAGACACTAGGAACGTCGGACATTTCGAGAACTTTTGTCGCACGTCCACAGAAGTTTTTGCCAATTTTCTAGCTTTAATCGAGCTAGTAATTCGAAAACAAGATACCAATTATAAAAGTGCGATACATCTTAATGAGTGGTTGGCGATTACTCAACATTTTTTAGACAACAGGAGATTCTTTTATAAATTTGTTTATCTAATCAGATTTTACGAAGCAAATAACACAACAGTAACTGGATAATCATCATTTTGCTTTTCATAACTGCAACTTCACTCTGCACCTCACGCGACGCACTATTAGTGGTCTAGCATCTTTTTTTTTCATTCTTTAAATGATAATTGTTAATTTTTGGGTCTCATAATTCTGTTGCCAGTAAAGTAATGCCCACTTTGTCAGACGTTTTCTTCATTGTGCGCTCAAATAAATTTTCAACTTGTCCTCGTTTTGTTATTTCCTATTCTTTTCAATCTGTTTTTCAGCCCAAATCCTATCAAATATTCTACAAATTTACAAATACTAAAGAAGGTTTTATGTAATAGGATTTAATTACGTCACCTAATTAAAATATTTGACCTAAATAAATACATTGAAAGGAATATACGGTAAAATGCAGATTTGCAGCACTACACTGTTTTGTAAATCAAATTTAACATTTATATTCAACATTTACAATACAAAAGCATAGTGAAGTGGGCCGTTAAATCAAACGGTACCCATTCTCGTAATGATGTGATTGTAAATTTTTTAGGGTAGCCCAAAGAATATTTACTTTTCAGCAAATAGACTCTGTGTTTATGAAGCAACTAATTAAAATAGAATATGCAGTAAAAATAGTATTTTATAAAACATAGATGTGTCGTCTGTTCCATATGGAAACAAGCAGAGCCATACAATCCGGTCTTCCTTCGACAGTCTTAAAATAGTGGAATTAAAAAAAAAAAAAAAAAATTGTTAGTCTCCAAATAACGGGGGGACGAGCGGACTAATGTGTGAGTGTATTAGAGAGACTGAGGAGAACTTGCGAGCGGCGAACAGGATGAAGAAGTTGGCATGGGTACAACTCTCTCGGACCTAACTAAAAACGGACACACTTTAGGTAAATAAACACCAACCAGCTATCTCGAGCTTTACGCCGCTCTTTTGCTTCTGTAATTTTATGGATGGTTTGTAGGAATATTCTTATCACAAATAATACGCCTAAATACTAAATATACCTTTTTCTAAAATCATTAATAAAGCTTCACTTGTTCATACAAAATTATAAAGAATCAAGACCACCTTTCTGTAGAGATATCAGCCATTTTTAAACCATTATTTATGTGATTCGCAAGCTACTTTTTTTTTCAACTTAAACTATAATGGACTAAGAGAAAATAATAACATTTACAGTTTACTAAACATAACTTTGCTTTAAATACATAAAACTGTTGAGTAATTAAAGTCACGCAAACATGTTCGTATATAATCACTACATGGAAGCAAACAATAAATGTCACTTTTAAATTAATTCTAAAAAATAAGAATAAAAAATGCTCAACGGCTAAAAAGTGAAGACGCAATAGTTGTGATCAAAACTAACATAAATTACTGTTCATCTTTTTTGGTGACAGACGCATTAAACCAAAGAACCAATTTCAATCTTCCTTTTAATGCCAAGTTCATAGTAGGTCATCTTCAGGGCTTATTATTATGTCTGTACAACATACAACTGCAATTATGCTAAAGGTAGATGGTGTCTTTCGTCCCGAATGTTTATGAATTCGCCTAAAGAGCCTAAAGAATCGGGACTAAAGGCACACCAACCTTGCCTTCAAACACCCTTAATGTAAAACAAATTACAATTGTTCACAAGTATTAGCTATAAAGATGACATAATCCCAAGGTGCAAAGATTGACATTCAAACAGATAAAATAAGAGTAAAATTGGCAATTATTATGTATGAACCCAATAAATTACCATTTTAAAAGGTGTAATGAACATTATAGCTCCCATAATAAAACTAAAAGACAATTTAATTACTAATTAAATTACTACATTGAATAAGTGGCCACATAAAATAGTAGAACAGCTTGAAGTGTTGGAAAGGGAAAACCCCGGTAAAAAATTTGAACAGCTGAAGAAATGCTATTTTGGAAAAGTTACTGAAAACATGATTATTGGCCTATTAAAGGGAAGAATACTTAGGAGATGACGCCACGGTAGCCGAGCGGTTAGAGGCAAGACCTGCAAAGCTAATATATATTGTGGTACTTGGTTCAATTCTTGGTCTTAGGCCTTGGATTTTATTTAATGGTTAATAAAGAGGAATACTTTAGTGACGGTTTAAATTCTCAAACGAAATTGCAATTTACCTAAAAACAGATAACTTTCACTTTATTCAAAACGTTTTACCAAGAAAAATTTTATGTAGAGTTCTTTGGAGACAGCAACTCTAAGCATCATTTTAAACAATCTCTCCAGCAGACAATTTCAAGTTATAATGAAAGTATTGCTTATTCCAAATGTTAAGAAAAGAACAAACATTTAAAGACGAAATTTTCTCGAAACAGCCTTATTGATTATTTAGGACTATAGAATGTTAAATCAAAAATAGGTTCTAACAACTTCCATTTTACAACTCTAAAATATTACCTACGCACAAAATATGCATATCCGTTTAAATACCTACTAGGATTCTTAAGTATTATTTCAGCATTTGGAAAAAAAAAGATGTTTACATAGAACGATTTGTACCAAACTACTTTCGTTCTTGTGTCATATAAATAAAATAATACCTTATTTATTTCCTGCATATCGAACATCTGCATGATTGTAATGCTTCCACCCAGGAAGGGTAAGGTAAAGTAAAAGAAACTGAAATGTTATGGTAATATAAACGAAATGAAGTGCTCCTGTCGATTATCAATTGTAACTCAAGTATTGGATATTTATATATTAATTTAAATAATTACAACTTGAACAAATTTATCTGCTAACAACTATTATATAACTTGATTGATTCACACAAAATACCATCTCACCAATTTGGGTTCAGGTCAAAGCATTTATCAATAACATCAAGTTAAGCGAGTAACTGAACATATCGTGAATAAAGCAGAAAATAGAAAATACACAGCAGCTGTATTTCCTGATTTAGCTAATGCATTTCTAAATTTTTACACGCTGGACTGCTTCTCAAATTAGGTAGACTAACGCTCTTAATTACATTATTCATATCTTGCGATTATTTTTAACTTTCTGGGAAGCAAACAATAACATTTACTGTACTCGACGATAATACTCGCGAGCAATTTCAATTTCTACTCTATGGACACTCCTAAATCTACTATAACCATGTTAGCAACTTACAACACAATGTCATTAACAAAAGACAACTGCAAAGACATTAACTATCACCGACTTACAGATATTAACTAATCTTATAACAAACTGATTCAAAATAAATAAATAGAATAAAAAAATACCGAAAGCTTAAGAAAAAGTCTTCCCTCTAAGAAGGTTACGAAATGAAGATCTAAGATTCCTACAAACAAAATCTCTTAAAATCAGAACGATCAAGGAGTGTGCTGGTTCGACGTAACTCTGGACATGGACACAAAAACAGCAACAATAATAACCCATCTGAGACAGTTATGGCCACTTATTAACATAAAAACTCCAGGTAATAACGTACAAGACACTACTAAAACATATTCTGACATATCTCATTCAAATTTGGATAACAGCTAAACGACTGACCGATCAACTGCAGACATTACAACAAATAATTCACTTCATGCGATGGATTTCGTGTTGTAGTAAATAATAATCATTGTATTTTTACAACGATTACACTTAAAAAAAATAAGTGATATAATTATCATTATAACCTAGTTAGGAGCAATTGATTTGATTCACTTGTTTTCAGTAGTGACTTCGTTTTTTCTTCTTCTTATTTGGTAAAGTGTAAGGAGATGCACTTGATAAAATTCCTCGACTTGTTAGTTATGACTTAATGCATTAAAAAGAATTTAGAAATCAATTCCAAAAACATCATAAAGAAATCAGGAATGCTTATTTTGAACTTACAGTAGATTTTAAAAAAACTCAAAGAACAGATGAAAAAAGATTATAAAACAATTTGGGTAAACAAAAACACTAAATTGGCATTTAAAAGGGAAGGTTAAAGAAGACTAATAATTCCAAAAAACCATTTAGAGTAAACCTTGAATACTAATTTTAAACTTGTAGTCAAATATTGAGAATACCCAAAAAGGTTTAAAATTAATTTCAGTACTTTTCGTTGCATTCGAAATTAAAGAATTAAGAAGCACAGAAGTTAGTCATGGACATTATATCAATATTTCATAAGGAACAATTAAATGATAAAATGTTATGTTCATACAAGAATAATAAAAAAAATAATTGATAATAAAGTCTTACCTTGTTTAACAAATATAAAAGTTCATCAGCATCCCAATAGATCACCTGTCCAACAGCATTTTACACTTGACACTAGGTTAAAATAGTAATTCACAACACTATTCGCACTAGAACTGTTTATCACGCACCAAGAATTACTTAAACACAATTTATAAAATACAACTTAACTTTAACACGCAATAATATTCGCTTACAAAGCCACAGTAATAAATAGACATAACGAACAAGTAAAGATGGCCGCCGGTAACTGGCCAGGTTGATCAGTTGATAAAGTAAGGTTATCTAAGCTGACCAAACAACTTTTCATTTATTTTCATTCATAATCTTCAAAAATAAAATAAAATATAATCAGTATTAAGAAATTAAATATTAAAAAAACTTTAAATTAAACGAATATTTAAGTTGTGTATGTGTTCACAACAAATGTTTTTTTATTTGCATTAATTTAATTTTGAAAAAACTTCAATATTTTATTGTTGACTTTAAAATAAATCGATGAAATAAAATCCCCAATTCGCTAATCATGTATGAAATTATTTGAAAAAAAAAGTTGGTCACCCTGCTTAGATAACCTTCATTTACCAGCTGATCTCCTAGGCAATGATTTCCTCGGCGGCCATCTTTAACTCGTTAGTGGTGTTGCTTTATTGTCGCGATTTTTTATATGAATATTAGTAAGTATTAAAGTGAAATTCTATTTTGTAAATTTGTTTTAGTTATTCTTAGTGCGTGATATACAGTTTGAGTGCAAATAGTGTTGTGAATAATTTTAACTTGTGTCAAGTACTATTGGATTGGTGATCTACTGAGGTGCTGATGAACTTTTATATTCTTCAAACAAGGTAAGACTTTGATATCGATTACATATTTTAATATTTAATTTTATTCTTATTATTCTTGCAAGGAAATAGCATGTTATCTATCATTTAATTATTACTTACGAATTAATATTAATACTATGCCTTGACTAAGTATGGTGTTGATTAATTCTTCAATTTTGAATTTTGAACTTAAATTGAAAAACTGACTCATACCTAGTTCATTTGTACTGAGATATAATAGTTGATAAATTAAATATTGATGAATATGTGATTCTAATCTTCTGTCTATATTCTATTTATATTCTAATATTTTATTTATTTACGCAACTAATGCGTAAATAAATAAAATCTAAAATATGACACTTTTAATAGTAGAGAGCGTGCTACACGCTTGTTATATTCGTGCATTTTTGGCGGAGGTAGGACCTTTTGTCGTTTAATGAAACGTTATACTTAACGTTTTAAACTGTAAGATTTGTTAAGATCTCTACTATCATTTAACAGGTAAATAAAATTCATCCTGTTAATGCAGAACAGTAATAGTTTAAAAGAGGTAAGGTGTTAGTTAGGATTAGTGGTTAGTTTTGAACTACCAGGTGGTTCGAGATCCTTGGATTTTCTCTCTCTAGGAGCGAAGGACCCGCGCTCTGAAAAAAAGCCGATTTAAGACGTCGACACGCCTCAAATGGAATTTTTTAAAAAAAAATTTAAAGGAAGAATTTGATGAACAGCTAAAAAAAATACGAAATGAAATTATAGTTAGAGAGGCAATTATTCTATTAATAATACAGCGTACTAATAATCACTGAGCTAGATGTTTGTTAATGAATGTAATAATGGAACAACAGCAAAGAGGTGGAGGGGACTAGAGTATGGTGGCTTATGCAACTTATTAATCTCATGTACGATGAGGGTTGCTAATGAGAATAATCCCAGGAGCCAGTAAAAATTGGTTAAAAAAAACAATATACTAGCATGAACTGTAGTTAGTGCAGCAGAGATACAGAATGATGCACTCAAAATGCACTTAATTAAATGTAACACACGTATAAAATACCATACACTACAATATACAGTGACATCCGCGCTTCCATTAATGTGCAAGAGTGTGGAGAGTGGGGAAGGTTTACAGAGAGCTGTGCGATCGAAAGGCAGCGTAAGGCTTGTCCGAACGATTCTATTAGTGTGCTATGGAGCACTCTAATATTCACTAACACAAACACAAAACGCCCATGTATATATACAGTTAAACACCATGCGTGTATAATAGGAAGGAGGACGATACAGTTACAGTTGCTCGTGTCATATAATCTAGTTCTCGCTGGCTTTTTTTTTTAAACTCTTTTTTAATAGATTTGACTCTGTAACACTAATTAACTTGTGGCCTTGAAGTTTTTTTTGGATTATTTTAGTTTAGTTTTTTTTAAACAGGAGTATGAGTTACTGAAGAAATGTTAACAGCATTAATTATATTTGTAATTGAATCAAAGAACTGCTCTAGACATACACAGTTCTGACGTGTCAAGATCCAGATGAGTGTAAAAACACGGCTGCAGAACAAGCCGACTGACACTTTTAAGGACTGTAATAAACCTGGCTTTTTAAACTATTCAAAACATATTTATTTAAAACTATAGGGCACTGATTCAACTTTAAGTGAAGAATAAGAAAGAAATGCCTATTTTTCTGGCGGGCTTTAGGTCCTACCACTAAATTAAGTATCGGAGACAGAGGTGGATACCAAATGTAATTTACGACAAAATTTCTCTTTTTAACATATTATTTTTTTTTATTATTTATCATTTTATTGAAATTTACACCTGTACCTACAGGGTACACTAAGTAAATGGGATAAATGTATAGATAACGTGGCAGACGTGAATGATGGTCATCCAGTGATGGCCGCCATTAGTCACTCAGTTGGTCACGGGGCCAACGGCGCCTCAGCCGTCTTCGAGGATTGGAGGATAGCGTAGATGAAAACAAGTTTACAGCTAAAGGGTTGGGATGAAGTGAGAGTTTTTGATGAAAATTTTTATATCGGATTTTGGCAAGTTCGGAGATGAGTGGAATTTGGAGATCTGTATGGATTGTGTGGTTGCTAACATAGAATGGAGCGTCTACTATGAGGCGGAGTATTTTGGATTGGAGTGTTTGCAGTCTATTGATGTTTGATTTTTTAGCTGTTCCGTAAAGTTCGAGTCCGTAAGTCTCCATATTGGTGTGAGAAGAGCTGTATAGAGTCGTTGTTTGTTCTGTAGTGAGAGTTTTGAGAGTTTGTCAAGTAGTCTGGCTAGAAGTTTGTATCGTTTGTTTAGTTCGGTACGTTTAAGTCTCGTATGGGGGTTCCAGGCAAGTCTCTTGTCTAGGTACATTCCAAGGTAAAGTCAAGGTACTGACTTTATTTTTTCTGCTTAGTCCCGTTTTAGTTCAACGTTTTTCCTATTCGTATATTTCATCCCTTGAAGGACAATGGGTAGAATATCCATCTACAGCTGCAATCACCTCTTTATTGGACCCATAACGTTTAGATTTACGGAGGAAGGGTGACCAATCAAGTGAATGGAACAAATGTTCCAACAATTCTTCTTCCCATCCTTACTTTTCCAATCTCAGTTTCCTTCAGACGAAGCACCTCTGCTAACTTCCTGTTCTTTTGCAACCTAGGCTAACGAATTCGTTCAACCATCTGACCCACAAGTCTTGAATACTTTCGCCAGTTAATGTTCTATCCTTTGCATGCTACCCTGGAACTGGCATAACTTTCATGGCAAAAGAAATCCACTTCACAGAGGATTTTTGTATCTCTGGCTTCCTTAATTTCTCTTTCCTATTGTGTATTTAAGGACCTTTTAACTTTAAAGAATTGATACACAAAATTAGATACTTTTTAAAACATAGCTGCCAAATTCCTTTATCCAATTGTTTTTGGTTGAAACAAATGCGGCAAGCTATTTGTAAAAAATCAATCTTATACCTCATTCTCTCTTAAGAAATTTCTGTTTTATCAACTATCTCACTTTTAATTGCCGAAAGTCCAATTGGTATTGCGCACTTTCTCAAATTGTCAACTGTGGATGCAGTATTATTTCATCTTACACGTCCTACAACCTTCAAGACAAATAAGAACACCCGAAGTTCAATCTAGTAGTCCATTTCTCCACGATGAAGGAGCAGGATAAAGAGTTTATCCAGTTAAAATAAATACATACTTTAAAATGCCGTTAAAACAAGAGAAGGCTATTCCATAAGATTCAAAAACTGACATACCTTCATTACAGAGAGACGTAAACCGTTATATTAACGTTATATTTGAATGATATAAAAGAACTTAAGTATAAATAAAACTAACAAGTTGTATAATTTGAAAACTGAAATCATAGATTTAAGTTCTATTAAGAACTTTGTTTGTCCGATTTATTGTTGTCTGTTGACTGTCCAAAACTTTGTAGCGTTGAGATCTTAGTCAATCTTACTTTATGCATTATCTTCCAGAGGAAGGATGTTACTTTTTCTCCATTCCATCATAATTCAGCAACATATGTAAATAAATATTAAAGACTATTATGATGAAGTAGATTAGTGCAGAGGTTAAAAATGTAGCCTTTGATGCGACTGGCGAGGATTCTGTAGGCACAATGACTAGGACAACACAAAATTTGTAAAGATATAGTGTGGATACTTCCAACGCCAGTAAAGTAGTTCAAAAAATTGTAATTTCTTTATACCAATCTAACCAAACTCAACTCTGGTAAAATGAATCGAAACTTTGAATTTTGTTCCGACGATTGTTGAACTAAAGCACCGATTCCGTCCAAGAGAAAAGTGTTTTTTCTGTGAGAAGGATGGCGGACATTCCTGTCATTTAGTTAATATATTCATACAAAATCGTGTCACTACTTTTCTCTTAAAACCATATTAAGCCTTTACGTAATAAATAAATAATTCAGAAAACTATAAAAACATCGGCAAAAAAAAAAAAAAAACTAACGTAAACAATTTGATGTTAAATTAGACAGATGTTATGTAAACTAAAGTAGAAAACCATCCCGAATACTGTATTGTTTTTAGATTAACTTTACGATGTGGGTTCAACAACCTGAAATGGGCAAAAATATGCAAAGGTTTTTTAGATACTGTATTTGGATAGCAGTGCTGTGAAAGATATTCAGTTTATACCAGACTTAAAACATAATTTAGTAAATTCTTATGGATTTTATTTTTTAGAATTTTTTTTAAAATTTCTAATTAAATAATTTAATTTTATTCTGATCCTCTATTCCTTTTATTCTATTCCTTTATTCCTAATGTGGTACTTCGATTTTGTGGTAAAACCGGAAATATTCATCCCAAAAAGTGGTTTTTACAATTTGGTTCTTTGAGTTTGTGGGATGTGAGCAGTCAGCACAACTCAAAACAGAACTCACGGTACCTTCAAATTTGATATCTCGAATCGCTGACAACAAGTGACCGGATAATAAGCTTTTGGACAAAAGTTTTGCTACCTGACAGTTCAATTTCTCCTAAAATCACTCCAAAGATTTGTTGTTTTTTGTTTTTGTTTGTTTTAACTTAGTATATCCCTCTATAACGATCTCAAAATCTCATACGTAACTGACGAATCTAAATCTAAATATAGAAAATTCTTTGACTCTCTTCCATTCTGCACAAATCCTCTTGTTCGAAATCTTGCCTCCAAAACGATTCCAGATCGTCCTCCACGACGATTGAAACGCTGTTGGCCTCGTGACCAGCTCCAGTAATGTACGAAACTCCAGCGAGAGTGTTGCCGGTGGGCAGCTTCTCTCCTCAAGTTGATCCAGTCATGAAGTGTTCTTTCCTCATAATCACTGATTACATTTTATTCTTTGTAGATTGTGAATAGCAAATAAATTAAAAAAAAAAAAAATTATAAATTTAATTTTTAGCCTAAATTTTATTTCTAAAAACGTTTACCCACGAACCACCTATTTTATGGCAATTTTGGAGAAAAGCTATGGGTTTAGCTTCTCCCTAAAGTTCAATTTCAGTTTAATTTTCGGCCTTGTTGCCAGTCTAATTACTAATAAGAATTAAATGTTTCATTGAAATAATAAACTTTTCTGAATAAATTTTTAGTTTTTAACCGTTTTCTTGAACAAATCCTGAATCGAGGGAATTGAGGTAGAGTCGAATCGGTGTTAGCTCCAGAATTGTTAGTAAGAAATAAAATCACTTAAATTCATTATTGTAATTATAACTTATGTAAGAGAATTTGATGAAGAATGCAGTATGAAGATAATCAGTCAATTTGTAATCACTACATATTTGAAGGATTGTTAATATCGTATCTGTATTCTTGCATTGTGTCTAATAACACGTGTGAAGTACTAAGTGCTGTCTTCGTTGTTGCCATCCTTCAATAATTCATTGCACAACCTCATTATGTGTTTATTGAGATACCACTATAAAGGCATACTTGAAGATACAATATTCTCGCTCCAATAATTCTATTGGTGTATTCCAAAGATATACTCTTTTGTCTAATTTATTCAATTTGACGTTATGACATTATCATAAGTTTATTTATTATTCATTTTCAAACAATAAAAATCTGGCGAAGACCTCTGAAGATGGCTGAAAACTAAAAAAAAAAAAATTATTCATAAAAATGGCGTTTTAGGTCCATCTTCTTCGAGTTTGGGTTTCCTTTTGTTAGAATGTAGGTAACGAGGCCCTCACACTGTAGCGATATTTTGAGGGAAGATTTTCCTCAGCTTTGCAGGAAACATCAAATTCTAGTCCAAGCCAAAAACATATCAAGTTTATCAAGACGGAGAAGTGGAAGAGGACAACCACACAGTCTTAGTTCTCTTACTGTGGCAGAAATGCACGGCCGAGAGAAAGACTACAAACTAGACCTACACTGTAGGGTTTGGTAAAAGAAATGGGTAGCGAAAGAGGAATCAGAGTGTGGAACCATGGCCGACGCCTACTGGTTCTTAGTCAATGAATGTTACAAAAAAAAAAGATAAAGACTCGTTTTCAATCAATTCTCAACTAATTCATTAAAAAGTCAACTAGCTTTACCCTCAATCACCCTTGGCCCACAGGTTGACTCTCTACTATTTAACATTCTGAATCACTGCTACTTGTTCGCTTAACAAATTAATTTTAATTTTTAAATGAAATAAGTACCTTATTTATTCTAGTTCGGCTAATATAAGAGCCGTTAATCAGTTACATGTCGTGTGGTTATCTAAATGAAACCAAAACCGGCTACTTTCCGTGGTCAAAAGCAATCAGAAGGGTAAACGGAAGTAGAATGCGAGAGGAACTTTAATGAGATAAAATTAATTCAATAAGTGCCAAATATTACTTGATAAAACATGAGGTAAACGTTAAGCAGTTAGATCAGATGACCTACTGACTGATATTTGAACGTTAGCACATCATTAGCCTTGTTCAGTAATTTAACTGTCACAAGGAAATTAAAGAAATCTGTAAGCCTTGAGTACAGCCCATCCATTCGTCATCATCTCACGCAAGGGGAAAAACATTTGTTATATATTTGTAAACATTTATTAGGTGATGGTTTAGAAATAAAAGGAACAGAAATAAAGTACAGTTAATGAATTTATTAGTAAGGTTAAAAACTACTAAGAGGAAAAGAAGTAAATCAAATTCTAGTCCAAGCCAAAAACATATCAAGTTTATCAAGACGGAGAAGTGGAAGAGGACAACCACACAGTCTTAGTTCTCTTACTGTGGCAGAAATGCACGGCCGAGAGAAAGACTACAAACTAGACCTACACTGTAGGGTTTGGTAAAAGAAATGGGTAGCGAAAGAGGAATCAGAGTGTGGAACCATGGCCGACGCCTACTGGCTCTTAGTCAATGAATGTTACAAAAAAAAAAGATAAAGACTCGTTTTCAATCAATTCTCAACTAATTCACTCCTTAACAAAAACTTACAGTTTAAAAAGTTAAGTATAAGGGTTGATTAAACGCCAAAAGGTACACAAATCAGCAAGTACCCAACATTTCATTAATACTTCATTGATATTATTTAAGTAATTTTACCGCATTAATTTTCATTAATATTTTTTAAGAATTTATTAGATGTCACATACCCTTATGCTGGCCATTTTCATCTACAAAATATTTGTTCAAGTAGCACACCATTTAACTTAGATTGACTGTAATATCTATTTATCTATAATAATCAAACTATTAATCACTGGTGAAAAAGAAAACGTTATAAAAAATAAAAAAATATGAGGCTAAAAAATTCATAAACTTTTTTAAAAATTGCTTACACCAACTTACATCAATGATTTTATTTATTTTTATTTTTAAATAAAAATCGTCGGTTTAAGTTCATTCTTCGATAAAGTAATTGTTATTTTATGAAGTAGTCAATCTGGCTTTATCGTAAATAATATAGTTTTCTTCAATTACATTCTCCATCTAGGTGTTCTTCCCACAATGTTGTGTATATGTAATATAAAATAAATAAGATATGCATATTTTTAGGACAGCTAATTATTCCAGTATTTTACCATAAGTAAAATTAGGGGAACTAAATTAAATTACAATTGAGAAATGAATAATTGTTGTTGAATAATCTACTTGTTATTAACTGTGTGTTATTTGTCCTCACGAATATTTCGGTAAGACGAATTCAAGACTGAAATATTGCTTTAAATCCTCCGTGATTCAAATTTAAACAGTAGCCGGCTCTAAATTTGTCTTTTTCTAATTTAACATGCATGTATATGTGACAACTTCAGAATCAGAAGAATAATTTGGAATAGAGTTAAAATAAAGTACCTATTTATACGAAGATATAATATACATTTTATCACAATTATAACTATTATGAATGAACTGGCCAGCATAAGGGTATGTGACATCTAATAAATTCTTAAAAAATATTAATGAAAATTAATGCGGTAAAATTACTTAAATAATATCAATGAAGTATTAATGAAATGTTGGGTACTTGCTGATTTGTGTACCTTTTGGCGTTTAATCAACCCTTATACTTAACTTTTTAAACTGTAAGTTTTTGTTAAGGAGATTTTTGTACCTTTTGGACAGATTTTCCTTTTTGTCTATTAGCAAAGTTACATATCTGCTTTACAGATTGGATTTTTTTAAAATTTGGAATAAGCTATTCTATCATTATAACCTGATAAGGTGTTAAATCGGAACCGTAACTACTACTGGAGAGATCTTTTTAAAGAATGGTTATAGTTGCGGTCCCCAAACCATCCTCAATAACAATTTTTTTGAGAAAGCCTTTTTATATAAAATAGGAAGGTATTTGTACGTAAATAGCAAAATTAAACTGCGATTTCAGTACTTCCTTTTAAGAGGAGCAAGAAAAATAAACTGCGATTACAGTACTTCTTTCTAAAAGGCAAAGATTTTGAATCGAACGACAATTCATTGATGTAAATCGGTTCACTCATTGATAATTTTAACGATTGCAGTACTTCCTCTTAGTAGGTGTAAGAGCATGATGGCACTTCACAGCCACGTAGAGGAGCTTTAATCACTTCTTCGTGCTAAATTTTATCAAAATCGGGTTAAGCTTTGTAGAAATATTGGTAATAATAGTTTTAGAAAGGGCCTTATTTGGGTGGGGCAAACTCCCCTCCTTATGAGGCATAGCGTCGAGACTTTTAAAGTACAAATCTGTACAAAATTTCGATTCATTCATGAAAATCGGTTCACGTGTCGATAATTTGAAACGATTGCTATACTTCCCCTTAATAAGTGTAAGAGCAGATCGTCGCTTTATTGTTAGGTAGGGGAGCCCTAACCCTATCATCCTACCAAATTTTATCAAAATAGGGCCAAGATTTACAGAGTAATTAGTAATAATAATTTTGGAGGGGGCCTTACATAAAGGGGGCTAACTCCTCTCCCATTCGATGTACAGGGCCGAGACCCCCAAAAGGCACATCTACATAAAGTTCCGAATCGAATGACACCTCATTCATGAAAATCGGTTCACGCGTTTAGGCGCTACGTTGTTTACAAAAAAGGTAACAAGAACAACAACAAGAACAACAAGAAGAAGAAGAACAAGAACAAGAACATTTTTTGAAAAAGCCGTTTTTGCTCATTTTCGGCAACTTTTTTCTCGAAACCTATTAGATCTGGGTGGTTGCAAAAAAATTATAGTTATAAAGGAGAATTTGGAGTAAGATTTAAAGAAAATTTGGGAATTTTATCTTTTATAGAAAAATAGAAAAAAATTGTCAAAGTTGGGTGTTTTTCAACGTTACACTTTTTCGTGCAGTTTTTGATGGTCAACCCTTATACAACTGTCCTACCGGACAGTTTTAATTAAAAAGTCAACTAGCTTTACCCTCAATCACCCTTGGCCCACAGGTTGACTCTCTACTATTTAACATTCTGAATCACTGCTACTTGTTCGCTTAACAAATTAATTTTAATTTTTAAATGAAATAAGTACCTTATTTATTCTAGTTCGGCTAATATAAGAGCCGTTAATCAGTTACATGTCGTGTGGTTATCTAAATGAAACCAAAACCGGCTACTTTCCGTGGTCAAAAGCAATCAGAAGGGTAAACGGAAGTAGAATGCGAGAGGAACTTTAATGAGATAAAATTAATTCAATAAGTGCCAAATATTACTTGATAAAACATGAGGTAAACGTTAAGCAGTTAGATCAGATGACCTACTGACTGATATTTGAACGTTAGCACATCATTAGCCTTGTTCAGTAATTTAACTGTCACAAGGAAATTAAAGAAATCTGTAAGCCTTGAGTACAGCCCATCCATTCGTCATCATCTCACGCAAGGGGAAAAACATTTGTTATATATTTGTAAACATTTATTAGGTGATGGTTTAGAAATAAAAGGAACAGAAATAAAGTACAGTTAATGAATTTATTAGTAAGGTTAAAAACTACTAAGAGGAAAAGAAGTAAATCAAATTTAACGAAAAGCAGTTAACCTTTTGATCCTCTATATTAAGTGTAGTCAAGTCGTTTAGTGTAATTAATAATTGAAAACAAAGTAAAAACGAATGCAAGGCATGGTAGCATTTAGAATGATAGATTGCGGCGAGTCCTAACTGACGGCACAGAATATAAATATAGTGTACTGGGCGGAGCAGTCTCTTAATGAGTATAAATACATTGCTGTTTGAATGTAATACATCAAAAAAAACGTTCCTATGTAGATGTACACTGTATTGCGGACAGAAATAATACATGACTGTCAAATTGATAAAATAAACTAATTTTTAAGTCTGATTTTTCAGAGTTTTCTATAAGGTAGTTTCAGACAGATAGAATGAGATAGATACTAATTTTACGTCTTGTTTTTAATTAACAAATTTTGTTAACGATTAATAATTATAAAATTATTAGATTTCATTTTTTAATAACCTGAGTTCAGAAAATTCTGTTCAACAATGGCAATAATTTTCTTGCAGTAATTATTACACAACTGCCACTTACAAATTATTTAAATTATTAAATATAAGTATTTTTACATGAGTTTACGCTGTAACAATCGTTGAGGCTGTAATCGTTGAAATAGGTTTTGAGAAAAATTTTGTCTGAAAGCTTATTGCCTAATTGTGGTAGACTTAACTATAGAACAAATTTGAACTTACTGCGTTTTTTTCGTTTCCACAAACAGTTACAGACTAATTTCTAAAATCCCCTTTTTTTTTTTGGATTTAGGGGACCTCAAAATGGATTTATTCGGTGAAGACAATCTATAATTTGAAAATTCCGTCTAGTATAGTAAAGGAAAAAAACACCTCTCTAGAACCACGAACTAAATAAGAAACCAAATTCTAGGAAACACCTCTCTAGAACCACGAACTAAATAAGAAACCAAATTCTAGGAAACACCTCTCTAGAACCACGAACTAAATAAGAAACCAAATTCTAGGAAACACCTCTCTAGAACCACGAACTAAATAAGAAACCAAATTCTAGGAAACACCTCTCTAGAACCACGAACTAAATAAGAAACCAAATTCTAGGAAACACCTCTCTAGAACCACGAACTAAATAAGAAACCAAATTCTAGGAAACACCTCTCTAGAACCACGAACTAAATAAGAAACCAAATTCTAGGAAACACCTCTCTAGAACCACGAACTAAATAAGAAACCAAATTCTAGGAAACACCTCTCTAGAACCACGAACTAAATAAGAAACCAAATTCTAGGATCAGCAAATGAACTTTCAGTTTAAAAAGAACATTTCACACCAAATAGAGGACTTTCTTCTAATTTGGTAGTTACACGAAAAGCACGCCTAAAAAATAGGCATTACTTTAAAGTAGTAAAAAAACAGGTAAAGTAATCGCCTATTTTTTTAGGTGGGGCTTAACATCCAACTACCAATTAGTTGTCGTGGACGGAGGCGATTAGCAAACATATTTTGCTGTAAATTTCTTTTGTTAATCATTAAATAAAATCCAAGGCCTAAGACCGGGGAATCGAACCCAGTACCACAATACAAATTAGCTTCGCAGGTCCCGCCACTAACCGCTCGGCTACTGAGGCGCCTAACTTTATAAGACTTACTCTTCTTGCTAATCATCAAAAAACAAATTTAAAATTTAATTTCAAGTCAAGAATGTGAAAAAAACAAAAACAAAAAGAAATTGATGTTATAGATGGAGTTACCTTTTTGTTTTTTTTAAACTAACGCAATAATTAAATATTTCTTCTAATCTCACTGTTTTTAAATATCACAGTAGACATTTTATTTTTTACAGAAATATTTTCCCACAGTAATGCAAGAAGAATGGTATAGAGGAGGGGAACGAGCGAAGGAAGAGGGACTGAGAGAAACTACTGCCCCTCTTGTATTTAGAGCTCAACTTCCCTGTTAGTTTAGGGCTGAGCTCATATGATCCTTGGGTACACCCCTTAATACCATCACTTCCTTTCCAACTGGCAAGGTTATCTCTAACTGGTCTAGCTTATCAAAGGGGAAACACAGCTACCTTAAACTAGGAAGATGGCTGCAACAGAGATTAGGAAAAGAGTCGTATTCAAACAGAGGAAGAATCATCAACCCAGCTACTGGGCAAATAGAGGGCCAGAGCTTTATCTAAATAGTCATATAAAAATCTAACCACACAAATGTCTACAAGTTTATCCGGTTCTATGCACTTACTTCTTCTACTCGCGGATATTTAATAATAATTATATCTTCATTAATTTCTAAGGACTTCAAAAGGTGTAATTAGAACACCAAGGTTCTAATAAATCAGTTTAATTTTTAATACTTAAGTTATATGTTTAGTTTCGAAGTTTAGTAAAAGTAATGTAAATTAGAGTCAAATTGGCAAGCGAACTAAGTCCATGCCCAAAGTTTCGTTTTTAAGTACAGAAATGTTTGATTATTTTGATGATTTAGTTAGGATAAATATTTTGCTTTTTGTACGTTGTTTCTAAATAAACACTATTATTATGCCTTCATTAATTTCTAAGGTCTTCAAAGATGTAATTAGAACACTAATTTTTTTTTTTTTTTACTACTGAAGAAAGAGCAAAATAGCGTGAAAAGTTCACTTCCGAAATACACAAATCTTTGAACTTGGACTTAAATTAGCTACTGTTAACATTTTGAGAAGTTCAAACTTAATGAAATACACTTTAAAAAAAAAAACAAACTTTACTTCTTGCCCAGAGCTCACTACAATTATCCGTCTCAGGAAAGAAAAAAATTACAGATCTGAAGTGTAATATTCCAATTTTTCAGCAAATTGTCGGAGATGTTTCCATGTAATTCTATTATTTATCCCTAACATCTTCTTATAGAACCATCCCTTCAATTCTACAATGATGATTACTATAATTTTTGAAAGGAAAAAAAAAATGAAACAAATTTGTCAGTAACATAATTATTAAAGAGCTGAACTTCTTCCAACGGGAAAAAAGAAAAAGTCTGTAATTTACCTGAAAGGGAACTGCCAAGGTAAAAAAGAAAGGACAGCAGCAGGTGATAATTCTAAAACATTCCCTTCTATCATAAAGCAGTCATCGCAAGGCCAAACTAATATTATAATAGCTACCTTTAAAGTACTTCAATTTTACTAGATTAAGCTAGGAATAACTTCCGATCTATGTGGAAGTGAATCAAAACCAACAATAGATTGAAATAAACCGAGATGTTAATAACTGATTCGAAACGATTCAAATCAAGTCTCAAAAAAGATAACTAACAGATGAGGAAGATAAGTACGCATATCTGGTGATTATCAAACGCATCGCAGAAATTACGTGTTTCAATTCCTCTCCTTGTTTTCTTTATTTATTAATTTTTTTATTTTTTTTAAATTTCTTTCTTCAATACTAATTTTGCACCTGAAGTTATTCTTACTACATGTCATAATGTTTGTAACCTACGTAATGCATGCGCTGGGTAAAGATAATTTCTGTAGATATAACTGCCCAACCTATCATTACCGTTATTTGCATTGTAATTTATAAGGGGCAAGATTAAAGGCCTTTAATAGTTTACGATATATTCATGTTTACAGTGCTAACTAGATTGCCATTTCTGCTAAGCTTGTACGTATTTAAATTAACATATTGCATCTTTATTTTTATTTATTTATTTTTTTTAACTACCTTTTACACCATTCCATTTTAATATTATACACATTAATCAGTGCTGATCAGGTAACGAATGTATCACATGTTGTACTGCAATTTTCATTGAATTAGAAAACGAAATCTGGATTAAACACTCGTACGATTTTTCTTACCGCCGTTCACGAACTGAAGTTTTCATGAAGAATAATTCGAAATGGCATTTTCAGTTTGTAACCTTTCTTCAAGTTGGAAATTTCATTTAAATATTTTATCCTTATTTACTATTTTATGGTGATTATCCCATAAATTATGCTGCTACTAGAATGGCACCTATCTTGGACCTTGAACTACCTATCTTGGACTCATCTTGAACTGTTCTTTTCGCTTAAAAGTGCCCTTAAACAAATATCAAAATGAAAGGAATCATTTTCTATTAAATCTTTTAAAAAAGTAAAAAAAATATGGGAACTTTTGATTAGTTGACTTCTTCAAAAATGAACTTCTTAACTTTTATTTTTGTTGTTCTTGTTCTGTAGAAATAAAGAAGCCGAATTGAACTAGATGGTAATCTAAGTGTAAATGCGACATTAAAATGCTCTCGGAAATGACTCAAAGAAGTACATTCTGAACATTTGGTCAAACCCTATTTTCCGTACAAAGCATATGGTCCAGTAAAAACCAACTGTGGATAAAGTAAGCTACCTTGGACTGTACCTAGAGATGTCATGGAATCTCCCAGACTAGACTGAAAAGACAAGAAACTAACCAACGCTACAAACTTCTCGCCAGACTGCTTGACAACTAAGCTCAACCTACAAAACAAGAGACTCTTATATCTACTGTTACTGCGACCTATTTAGTCATACGGCATCGAAGTATGGGGATTGACTAAACGTTCCAACACTCTACAATCAAACTTCCAGACTTAAGAATCAAAAATACTACGAAAACTACTTAACGCTCCATTCTATATTTCTAACCTCACCATTCATAATGACCTCGAAATCCCTTTCATTAACGACCTTACTAAAACTCGTTTCTTGAAATTTCATTCCTTTACAGCAGCTCATCCTAATCCTTTAATTGAACACTTATCTTCTTACACAATACCAGGTAATCCTCCAAGGAGATTGAAGAGAAGATGGCCCCGCGACCTACTCTCCTCATAAGAACAGTATAGTGCATGTGTTCACGTTAACGGAGTGTCGCCACATTATATTATATCACATTTGCTTGTTGCAACAATAGCTGTAGTTGCTAATTTCATTAAAAGATTACCAAAAAAAAATAACGTATCCAGTGTAAACTAAATAAAAGCATTCTATATCATTTTAAAATTCAAAAAAATGTGAATACGAGTATTTATAAAACTGAAGAAATCATTGAACAAAAATATTTTTTTAAGAATTGAATGACAAGAAAGATGAAACTGGATGAGCTATAAAACCAACAGTTGTGTCCAGTCTCTAAAAATATTCCTGATTACATCCGGAAAAGGAATAAATAGGATGTTCACAGGTAATGGCGTGGCCTGACTCTAACAGATGGTAAGAATTCTACGAGGGGAAATACCTCCCAATGTGTTAGTTCTTTGTAAACTGTAATTCAAGGAAACATCACCAACTGAAGACATTACATGGACAACTCTTATAATTTCTACTCTTCAGACGAATGTAAAAATCTACTTTTATTATAATACTTTTATATAAAAGCGCTACGGTAGCGGAGCGGTGAGAGGCGAGACCTATGAAGCTAATATGTATTGTGGTACTGGGTTCGATTCCCGGTCTTAGGTCTTGGATTTTATTTAATGGTTAATAAAAGAAATTTACAGTAAAGTATGTTTGTTAGTGGCCTCCGTCCACGACACCTAATTTGGTAGCTGGACGTAAAGTCCGTCTGAAAAAATTGGCAATATATACTTTACTTATAATACTTTTATAAATTGGAGCTACTTTTGACAAAATCTCTATAAAGGGAAAAATCCATTCAGAGAAGGGATTATTATTCTGGTTGTTAATTTTTTTTAAACTTTTAGAAAATTAGAAATACATTTATCCATTCTTCATAAAATCCAAGACCATATTGTAATCTTTGTTTAGGACAAACCTACCCCCATCCTGGCATTAAAGTGCCGTTATCCCAATTTTGCTGGAAAAGTGTTTCAAATAGAAGTTTTAGAACCACATGGCGAACATGTGAATATAAATTTAATAGAAAATTGTAGGAGCTATTTGCGGGAAAATCTAGTAAAACATTTTTTTTTTCGCTAAGTTTCGGGTTCCCAAGTTAGACAAAATCGGAACATGAAGTTACTACTTCCTGTGATTTACCGTTTGAGGTATTTCGCTCAGGGAACCTCAAAATGAATCTTTCAGGTGAAAACGCGAAATAGAAAATTTGTCTCGACCGTAATAATTTCCTCTAACTAGCTACAGAGAGTAAAAAATACGGACGGATGGGGCATTACAGAAAAGTTACGACTGTTAGATAAAAATCCATGAGCATAGAAAAGGAAAAACCAAGTTCATGACGCAATAATTTTTGTTTTAAATACAAAATATTTATTATTCCTCTTAATTTATTTTTATGTGAAAAATTGTATTGGTAGGTACAATGGCCAATCATTACGTAATGTTTGAGAAATTGTAAATATGAAACGTACATACAGTTTAATGTACATAACGGTACAAGAAAGCACAAAATGTTTGACGAGTAGTTCGCAGTGGAACTCTAATACAATGAGCAGGTGTTCCTTCGAGAATACTCAAGATCGGACAGGTGCAGTTTCAAGATAGCTGTATTACTTTAAACTAGGACAAACACTATTTCGGCAACCATTCCTCCTCCTCCCCCATTTGCACTCTCTTTTGACGGTATTCCCAGAGTACAGTTGAATAATAAATGCAAACCATTTTGCGAAAATGATCATTGCCGCGAGTTCATTTTTTAATAAATATTTTGACAAGTTTCAACACAAAATATTGATATTTAATCTATACTCTTCAAAATTCAAAATTGATAGTTAATTGGTAAAAAAGAAAACAAATCTACTGCTTTCTTAAAGCAAGGCTAATATTGATACATGCGCGGCATGATACAAATCAATGCTAGTTTTTGTAACTAACTAAGAAACTTGACGGATTGACTCATGTTGGCAGCACACTGCTCGCGGTGGTTTGACGCTGTGATTGTAAGTTTTTCGGTTCTACAAAATGAAAGATTTTTTTTTTATTATTATTAAAATATATGTCAGCGTTTTCTTTCCAATTCATACATTTTTAAAAGATTATTAATAATAGATATTAATTACGCCTAATTAATATAATTACTAAATAAACTATATTACAATATTTTACTATTGTTAACTAAGTTTAGTTTATTTAATTTTTTCAATAATATTATAGAAAAATATTCTATTCTATCGCTTAGTTTAATAGTTAGCGTTTTGGATTCCCACGTGGAAATGCCGGGTTAAGTTCCAGCTGCAAATTACACGAAATAAGAGAAACCATAATATTGTATTAATATGTACTTACGTTAAGTCCGGCTTATTCGAATTATTAAAACAAATATTCCACCCAATTGGATTTCATAGAGAAAAATTCTGAACCAATCTGAGGGGAGAAAAATGCAATGGTTTAAATTAAATTAATTAAGAATTTAGCTAGATAATTAGTATAAAAAAGTTCTAATAGTAAATTCTTGGAGCCATTTTTGGAAAAACTGTGAAAAACTTAAAATTGCTTCAGTAAGATCGCACTGTAAAAACTATTTTAGTTAGAATTATATTTGATAAGCGCCGGGCCGTAAACTTAACAAAACTAACTAAGAACTTAATAAAACAATTAAAAAGCATCAGGATTTCTAATTCTGGACAAAGAAATTACACGAAATTACAGAGACCATAATATTGTATTAACATGTACTTACGTTAAGTCCGGCTTATTCGAATTATTAAAACAAATATTCCACCCACTTACCTGTAAAACAAACAAAATATCAATTAGTATGCACATAGTTAACCATAGTTTTAGTTATAATAAAATTTTAGTAAAATAATAATAGGAAAACTCAAATTAAGCAATAAAATTTATGTAAAGTGAATATAAAAACTAAATTGAAAAATTATGAATAATATAGTTGATTTCATTTTATCCGACAGGATCTGCTTAACGAATTTAGATTTCTATCCGCTTTTTTAGGGTATTGTGTTCATCGGGTGTGTTAGAGAATTTGTTTTCCAATCTCCACTGATCCGGTTGTGCGAAGAGATTTAAGTAGATAAAATCCGGTGTGGAACCTTACTTTTACTGCATTTAAGTAGGTAAGTTCCCTAGAAATTAGTTCACTTCAACATTATACATCATAACTTAAAGGTGCGATAAAACAAAACTTCAAAAATCTATTACTTAAAGCAGTATTTCCGAACAGCCAATAATCTTCAAATTCGAAGTTTCGGATGCTTTATAAGTCCAAACATTGACTGAAATGACGTTCAAGGAAAGCGCAACCCCTCTCCTAGCCCAGAACTGCACCTTATTTGCAACTTCCTGCGTAAAGGTTACAAATGAAAGTTGTAGAGCTATGTGTAAGCATTAAGAGCGCCATGTTTAAAGAAAATCGCCTTTGTTGAGAAATTCTTACAAAACTGGAAAAAAAATTTCAGCAAAGTGCCACTTTCAGTTGATTTTAGTCCCAAAGCTAGGTGTCAGGTCCTAACCTCCGTTTGGGGCAGGGTAAGAATAGTCTCAAGGTATCCCCTGCCTGTCGTAAGAGAACGGTCACCTGGAATGGTGCGGTAAATCCAAGCTGACACCAGGAGGGTGTAGATTAACCGTAATTCATGGTATCCATGACTGGGCCAGTGACCATTCTAGGCCTTAAGTAGGAGACATAGTCTCGCTACGAAATGGTACCACGGGATCGTGAGTCTGCCCGCTGGAGTTCTGTCTCCAGGCTCACGAGTTGAGGAAAGGTTTCGTGGTGGTCGAGATATTGCAATGATGTTGGTACAGTCCCTATGATCTATTGTGTGAGGGAGGATGGTTGTTTAGCCTTCGGAAATAGTTACGCCACCTTCTCTCAGTCACCACGAGAACATGTCAGGTCCTACCGTTTCACCCCAAACCTGATATTCAATTTTCGCGATTCTTCGTTACTAGTTATGCGAGTCACAAACTTCCCTAACAAATCTAAAATTATCTAAAAACCTCAAAAATTTAGAGTAACTATTTATTTTTATATTTTGGCGACTCATTCATTAGTCCAATTTGAAGAAAGATTAGTGCCAATTTCAGTTATTAATTTGTATTTATTTTTTGCCAAGCTTTAGACTTAGGGACAAAGTCATCTTCTGGGCTTATGCTTGTTTATTAATAGTAATTTGTTTTACATCGTGGGTATTAGTTATTATGTCTTCAGTTCTGGCTGCTTACTTGATCTCTTAATTGGTACCTAAATGCATTATCAACTTTCCGCTATTCGAGATTTTTCTCTTTTTCAGATATTTTAAAAATACTCACCCAGAGAGGGAGGTGTGAGAAAGAGAGAACATTCTCTAAAACCTAAATTTTCGAACTTGGGTTTCCTCAAAACGTGAACTACAGTTAAAATTCTCTACTGAAAAATAATCGCAATCAAAACACTTCGTTTAACGTGTAGAAAGAGACTGCAAGAATGAAACGGAAAAAGAGAGAAAATGAAATGCATACACAAAATAGTGTAGAGTAAGATGTGGCCTCTGGCACGTGACAAAAAGACAAGCCATGTAATGTCATACATGAGTCACGTGTTGTACAAACAAAAACATACTAAAGTGTCATACGTTTGTTATAAATATATATATGTATGTGTAAGTGTTTGTTTGACTGTGTATGTGTGTAAAGTTAGGCAGGTCACGCAGTGCTCTCTACAGTCTAATTAATGGTTCGGAAATCCTCATCAATGGATGGGACAATTAACGCGTCCATCACAAAACGAACTCTATCTGTCTCAGTCATTCCCTGATGACAAGGACAACAACGTAGAGCACACATACAGCAAACAAAACACCCTCTTGGAACTGTATTATAACATGGCTCATAAAAGTGACACCCATTTGTCCAAATACAAGAGTATATAGATAGACAAACTGTCTAAAAGAGTAACAGATATTTTAATAAATCAATAAACACGCATCAATAATATTATATCACATCATAATATAGTGATGTATGGTATAGAAAGAAGTTGTACAATATGTTGGGATTTATTAACAATTGTGTCAATCAAACATTTGATATAAATCATATGTAACCTACTTGTATATATAACTGAGCTAAATATAGTGATTAAACAGAAATCTGTAACAAACCATCACGTACTAGAGCACACATACGTCTCAAACTCTGTGTATTTAAGGAATATTTATATAGATCGTCACTCTTGGATTTCGTGAGTTCACATCTTGCCATTTTGAAGTATGGCGATTATTCTGCCGTCAAATTTTGATCATAAATCTACCTGTGTTAATAAAACTGCATTCAAATTACTCAATCTTCAACTTCAATGTGCGACAAAAATATAAAAATTTAAAAAGGGGTAATTATGGGTTAAAATATTCTAATCATCTGAAGAGATTAATCACCATCCAGTGACCGCAATTCTAGTTCATATTGTTTGGGTCGCAAGTAAAGCACTATAGTTCTCTGTAACATCTGTTGTAGCATCCTTCCTGTTGTTTGTCATAAAATCTGGTAATCCAGATTACAATGCACAATGAGGAAATATGGAACAGAGCATGTGATGATGGACTAGAGTTTGCTTATGGATACGCAAAACTACAAGTAATTGTACATCAACAGTCTTCGCTCTAAGAGTAGAGTTGAGGGCCGATAAGCCAAGATATCACCAAGGACACTGAGTTGCCTACAAGTTAGAAATCCTTTTCTGGATGGTAGCAAATCCTACTATCCAGTCCTTTCCTGATTCTCAGCGATCATCATAACGTGGGTCCTTGGGTAAAAACTTGTCGCGAATGGGAAATCACACCACTATAATGTTGAAGATACAGACAGAAGCGCTCTTAGCGGTTATTAAGAGAAATGCTATCAACACTAATTTTAAATTTTTAGAAACAATTCAACCAAAATTAAGAATGAAATCGTGTGGGATAATATGTCTAGCTTTAGAGGTAACTTAAAACCACTTAAAATATTAAAAATTAATTTAAGTAACTATCTCTGGAAGCTTCCATGCCGTAATTAAGCCTTAACCGTAAACTTCATTTGTTAGCTTTATTTGAAGCCCTACCTTGCTTTAAAAGCATCTAGACTCATGACTAAACTTCACCAAAGGGTGGGCACAAAAATCTTTACACTATTTAACTTAAATAAAACGCTTCAAAACTGACTACCAAACATTAAAACGATCTCAGCAACAATTAATACAAAATGTACTTTAACAAACAATATACAAAACAAAATGAACTAAAGATGGCTCTGATCGTCTGAGTAGATCAGATTGCATTTATGTGGATATTAACTAGTCGACATAAGTAACTGAATAATCCTTGTAGCGACCATTGCAACGTTACCAGCTCAGAGTTTTGCATAGAATAAAAACAGAAAGCAAGTGAGGAGGTTTACTTTTATAAACTGCAATGAACTTCTACGTCTTCTAAACAATCAAGCGACAACTCAGTCAATGCTTTGTTTTCTTTCGCTACCAGTCTTGACATAAACTATAAATTCATTTCCATTGCATTTCATCCTTGATTCAATTTAATGGCTTATCATTTATTTAACTTTTGTTGGAATTCAATGTTTTTTGTACTCCAACACATCTTCGAATTTGTAAATAAGGAACATGCTATAACTTGGAGACTCTGTAGTCTTCTCCAGAGAGCCATCAACACTGAGGAAGACCGTTCTTTTAATATTCACATGGATCGATTTACTCCAAAGTAACGAGTTTTACAAATTGGACAGCTAGCCTTTCATTAAGCAGTTTTCTTTTAAACAATCAATTCTGAAGTCAAAGGAGCGTATATCCTTATGTCTAGGTACTTAATCTCGGTTTAAAGATCCACAGTCAAGGTCGGAGAAGAGCCGTTTATTTCCATATACTTCTTGATCTCAAAGACCCATTTCCAGGAAGCTGCAAGCAGTTTCCTGATCTTATATCCGAAATCAATCTCATCTACAACTTTAACAACTTGATCAAATTGCAGCATGTATCGGGGGTTTCCTCTTTCAATCTTATTCCCATTTTACACTTTTCCTTTCCACTCTAAAAGGGAAACATGAAGGAAGATATTACTAAGAAAGGACTAAATGAAGAGAGCATCTTTCTCTGACTCCATTATACAGATAATGATTCTGATAGACAATTTTTTAAAACTCAATTTAATGTCCAAAATAAGCCAAATGAAGCATTAGTAAGAACTACAGTGGTATCTCGGTTTTCGTACGACTTGACTTTCGAACAAATCGATATTCGACCAAGAAATTCGAGAAAATATTGTCCTGTAATCCGAACAAACATTTGGAACTCGAACACCACCAAGATGAGCCGAGTTGTTTTTATATTTACACTTTTAGATCTTATTTCTTGTTTAAATACATGTTTAGACATAAAATAAAAAAAATTAGGCTAGTAAAACGGCATATTTCTGGGGCTTAGAAACGAAATAAACTACGAGGGTCGTTTGAAAAGTCCGTGCAAAAATAAAAACTACTTAATTTTTTGGGGTAAACCTTTTTTATTTTTCAACATTGTCTCCTTTTAGGCTTATGCACTTCGTCCAACGCTGCTCTAGTTTGTTGATCCCTTCCGAATAATAGGATTTGTCCAAGTCTGAAAAATAGCCATTCGTTTCTGCAATCACCTCCTCGTTTGAATAAAATCTTTTTCCCGCCAGCCAATTCTTCATATTGGGGAACAAATAGTAGTCCGAGGGAGCTAAGTCTGGAGAATAGGGGGGATGCGAAACGAGTTGGAACCCTATTTCCATTAATTTTGCGAACACAACTGCTGAGGTGTGAGCTGGTGCGTTGTCGTGATGGAAAAGGACTTTTTTGTGGGCCAATCGTGGGCGTTTTTCTCGCAGCTCGGTTTTCAAACGGTCCAATAACGATGAATAATATGCACCTGTAATAGTTTTACCCTTTTCCAGATAGTCGATGAGGATTATTCCTTGCGAATCCCAAAAGACAGTCGCCATAATCTTTCCGGCCGAAGGAACGGTCTTCGCCTTTTTTGGCGCAGATTCCCCCTTGGTAACCCATTGTTTAGATTGTTCTTTGGTCTCAGGAGTGTAGTGATGTATCCATGTTTCATCCATAGTGACGAAACGACGCTTAAAGTCCTGCGGATTCTTCTGGAACAGCTGCAAACCGTCCTTGCAACACTTTACACGATTTCGTTTTTGATCAAGCGTGAGCAATCGCGGCACCCATCTTGCGGATAGCTTTGTCATGTCCAAAAAATGCAAAATATTATGTACCCGTTCATTCGAGATGCCCACAGCACTAGCAATCTCACGCACCTTCACTCTTCTGTCATCCATCACCATATCATGGATTTTATCAATGATTTCTGGAGTAGTAACCTCAACAGGGCGTCCAGAACGTTCAGCGTTACTTGTGCCCATATGGCCACTCCGAAAATTTTGAAACCACTTATAAACTGTTCTTATCGAAGGTGCAGAGTCACCATAATGTTTATCAAGCTTCTCTTTAGTCTCCTGAGGCGTTTTGCCTTTCATAAAGTAGTGTTTAATCAACACACGAAATTCTTTTTCGTCCATTTTTTGAAAATCACTCGACTTCCTCGATTCAAACGAATGCCAAACACAAAGAAATAGACCGATCTGGCTGAAACTTGGTGTGTGTTCTTCCAAGAGGTGCTGCTAACTAAACATAACCTCGATACGCGCCAGTGGTGCTATCTCTCTGACTTTGCACGGACTTTTCAAACGACCCTCGTACATAGTTTACATTATTTCTTATGGGATAAATTGTTTTGGTTCTCAAACAAATTGGTTCTCGACCGCACTTCCGGAACGAATTGTGGTCGAGAACCGAGGTACCACTGTATTTATAACAGCTACAAATAAGGTAACCTTGGTCAGAATATGATTGCTAAAACATTTAAGATAAGACCCTAATATTAAATTTTTTAAAATAGATTAATTTAGCGAGGATTCTTTCATTTAATTGAATAAACATTAACAAATTTTCAACAAAAAGCGATAAAGTGAAAAAAAAAATGATATTACCAGAGGTAATTTCTTTATAGAAGCAGTAACCATAATTTTAAGTAATTAAAAATATTTACGATATATTCAGGAGAGAGGACCAAAAGGATGTCCATAAAAGCGGGAATCATTTGCGGCGGTAATTTATTACATTCAGTAGAATTACTGTTGAATATAGAACACTTTTTTTCAATCTACAAGAAAAACTCCGTTAAAGAATGTGAATTTGTTTCCTTTCCGTCTTTGTCCAAGTACCACAGCGACTGTCTGTCTTTAATTGCTAAGAATGCATGTCCTCCAAGAGGAAGTAATCAATATATTGTGTAATGAACAAGCAAAACACAACCAATACGATAAATAAAAAGCAGCTCATGTTAAAAAAAAAAAAAATTATTGGAAGTTGTCATCGGCATCAAGAAGGCACTGTTTCGTGACAATGCGCCCCTCCTTCCGAGAAAAAAAAAACTTACTGAAATAGAATGTAATTAATTAAGATGTTTAGTGTTTCCCTTTTTTTTGGTATTTTTTAATAGACACAGGTTCATACCACTACACTACCAAATAAGTAATAAAAAAAACTCGTACAATGTTCATTCAATAATGTTATTTTTCCCTTTTTTTTACGGCTAAAAATAAATTAATCGTTTATAATTGATAATTGAAATGCAAAAATACACACATTTATAAAGACCAGGATGTAGGTACAGTGTGCGTGTTTTACTACATGGATAGGCAAGCGTAGAAGTTTGCTTTGCGCTAGGGCTTTAAAGGTAATTAGTATAACATGTTATTATGTCATAAAAGATTCTAAACAATGGACAAAATGCTGTAGCAGGTAGAACAAGAGCCATAGCAAAACGTTATTGTATTATGTAACGAAGTATACAGGGGCTTTGCATCACAGGCCGTAAGCTTGATCATCGCTCTTTAGACTTACAATAGCTACCGATGTTATTAGATTTTATAATTTTTTTGCATAATTTAATAACTACGAGGGTCGTTTGAAAAGTCCGTGCAAAGTCAAAGAGATAGCACTACTGGCGCGTATCGAGGTTATGTTTAGTTAGTAGCATCTCTTGGAAGAACACACCCCAAGTTTCAGCAGATCGGTCTATTTCTTTGTGTTTGGCATTCGTTTGAATCGAGGAAGTCGAGTGATTTTCAAAAAATGGACGAAAAAGAATTTCGTGTGTTGATTAAACACTACTTTATGAAAGGCAAAACGCCTGAGGAGACTAAAGAGAAGCTTGATAAACATTATCGTGACTCTGCACCTTTGATTAGAACAGTTTATAAGTGGTTTCAAAATTTTCGGAGTGGCCATATGGGCGGGCACATGTGACGCTGAACGTTCTGGACGCCCTGTTGAGGTTACTACTCCAAAAATCATTGATAAAATCCATGATATGGTGATGGATGACAGAAGAGTGAAGGTGCGGTGAGATTGCTAGTGCTGTGGGCATCTCGAATGAACGGGTACATAATATTTTGCATCAACATTTGGACATGACAAAGCTATTCGCAAGATGGGTGCCGCGATTGCTCACGCTTGACCAAAAACGAAATCGTGTGAAGTGTTGCAAGGACGGTTTGCAGCTGTTCCAGAAGAATCCGCATTACTTTAAGCGTCGTTTCGTCACTGTGGATGAAACATGGATACATCACTACACTCCTGAGACCAAAGAACAATCTAAACAATGGGTTACCAAGGGGGAATCTGCGCCAAAAAAGGCGAAGACCGTTTCTTCGGCCGGAAAGATTATTGCGACTGTCTTTTGGGATTCGCAAGGAATAATCCTCATCGACTATCTGGAAAAGGGTAAAACTATTACAGGTGCATATTATTCATCGTTATTGGACCGTTTGAAAACCGAGCTGCAAGAAAAACGCCCACGATTGGCCCACAAAAAAGTCCTTTTCCATCACGACAACGCACCAGCGAACCTCAGCAGTTGTGGTCGCAAAATTAATGGAAATAGGGTTCCAACTCGTTTCACATCCCCCCTATTCTCCAAACTTGGCTCCCTCGGACTACTATTTGTTCCCCAATATGAAGAAATGGCTGGCGGGAAAAAGATTTTATTGAAACGAGGAGGTGATTGCAGAAACGAATGGCTATTTTTCAGACTTGGACAAATCCTATTATTCGGAAGGGATCAACAAACTAGAGCAGCGTTGGACGAAGTGTATAAGCCTAAAAGGAGACTATGTTGAAAAATAAAAAAGGTTTACCCCAAAAAATTAATTAGTTTTTATTTTTGCACGGACTTTTCAAACGACCCTCGTAATAGACACTTAGATATCTGGTTTTAGGAGGATACTTCGTTTGAAAATTTCCGAAAAATATTGCGCTGAACGATACTTCTTTCTCTTTTTCCAAGTAAACATTTAACCACTTTAAAGGTAACTGACGCCATCACCGGGAGCTTAATAGAGGATAAAGTATTTTCAAATAATTGATGTTTGTTTTCGTGTGGTTGGCAAAAGCTAATTCACACACCGGAGAGGCAACTTCCACCTGAGATGAAGAAATGTCCTTTAGACCAATTAAATTTATTAAAAAAACAAACTGTCAACTGAGAGCTGAGAAATGAAATAACAATGTTGCTGAGATAAGCACAATGGATTGTTCATTGGATCTCTACGCGCATATTACGGCGCGAGGCTAGCCAGTAAATTGGTGTCATGAGTGACGTTGACCCAAACGATCATAAGCGATCATTGTTTTCTAAGACAGTGAGGGACATCTAAAGAGAATTCTAAGACATAATAAAAACATTAAAGTCCTTTAATGCACATGAAGACTGTTCGAACACATCTCATGCTGCAATTAATACTAAACTAGCCAAACCACCAACCATTTTTATACTAAATAAAAACACAGCAGTTCACATTTCTTAGTATAAAATAATTTCTAAAGAATAATAAAATAATAATAATAATAATGTTAATAAAACTACAGGAATATAATTATAAAATTCTTGGAAGGAGTATAATCTAGATAATACTATAAAGAGGAAAAAAACAACAAATACAAATCTCTTCATAACTTTTATGGCTCTATCACGGTTACTCTTCTGAGAAGATTTCTTAGTTCAAAACAATGAAAGTAGCAATATTAAAAATAACTAATAAAATCCGCAGATAAAAGTAATACTTTCTAGTTATTGATAATTGATAATACAGTTTGGGCTAGTTGATAAATTTTATCAAACATATTGTCGGTTATCATTGTCACGTAAACATTATCACGCACAAATTTCTTCTTTTTTTTGCAATCTCTTAACTCTTGAATAACTAAATTGAAATCAACTTTAAATATTCTTCGTTTCATGTGTGAAAAACGTAAAATTATCTTCTAATTTTTTTTGGATAAAACGATGTCATGAAAAGAAAATGATCTGAAAAAGCAATTAACTTAAATTTACTTTTTTTTAGTAATCTTATTTCGGCAAGTTGTATGCATAATTCATAAAAATGGTTCTTAAATATAGATTCAACTTATTTATGACTTATTCAAGATTTATCGTATTCTTTGCGGGAAAATTTTGACTCGCACAAACATATTGAACAAAAAAAAATGCAATGAAATATGCAGCAACTCTCTAAATATTTGGATATTTATCCTTGCTCATCTTATCTTTGTTTTTATCACTTTATTAAAATCAGATCTGACTTTACCACTAAAATTTGTTAATGTTCACGTCAGCTTCGCTAGTAACTTCCAGATGTTCGCTATCGACCTTAATCTATGTCTTGGCCACCTTTCGTGTATAAAGTTCTCAGTAGAACTTTTTTTTTAAAAAAAAAATGAAACCCAGTTCTAGTTTGAAAGAAGTTAAATCTGCCCTTGGTCACAAAAAAGTGTGAATTTCAAAAGTGAAACAAAACAAATCAAAATATTGAATAAAATTAATACATCTTTTTTATGAAAAAGTGAAATACTTGGCGCATGCTACGAATAGATTTGTAATATAAGAGATGAAACTAATATATTTCTAGCAAGAGAAGCTAAGTGTTGGTAAAGTACATACACTGGAGTGTAGCAGTGAGCAGGCCTCAGGTATACAGATACATATTTATTTGTACATATTGACTTAGGCGATGTCAAGTCGAATAGAAATGATGTTCAAGAGCGAGATATCTTATTGTCAACATGGTGTTTATAATATTTGTGTATTTGTGTTTGCTTACACATCATCTGTTTGTTGGTGTGGGTGCATGTAGTGACACAGATCTCTTTACCCATACCCACGCAATGAGCTGCAAGCTGTTTAGAACTTGATACGAGCAATTAGGTAACTTTGCTCTTATTTCTTTTCTTCAAAGTATCCCCCTCCATAGCGGATTTGTGAGGAGCGATGTTCTGCATCTATCACCTCCCATGGTGTCCAATATCTCTATTGGGCAATTTCTTGGTGATACCTCTGGTTCTTTTCAAATAAGACTTTATTAATTAAAAAATATAGATTTTTTTTAGCTAATTCCCTCTTGAGTATCATTCCTTGTCTATTTTTTGAGTTGACTACCTGACCGTCATTATAATCGTTGATTGATCCAGGATGTATTCTCTTTGGGAACATAGAAGAAAGGAGTACGCTCACTCCAGGAAGTAGGTAACTCTCTAATGCCGGCTTCCCGCCCTTCTTACACTTATTTGGAGATGGATTTAGATTTAATGATTCAGCATCCCATCCTCTGGTTTCTTATCATTTAGGAAATATTGCTTCAAAATATCTTAAATAGCTTTAGACAGGAAGAGTTCCTTGGTAAATCGAGTGGTTGTTCTAAGAACTTCTCTGGGAAACATGAATGAGTGGATTCATTATCTGGTGATGCCAGGATCAGTTACACGTGTATAATACCTATGCTTTGGTCAAAACAGTGTTCTACGACAGCAAAATTGCAACAACGAAATAGCATTAGTGCCAGACAATGTACATATCCCTAAATTTTAGAAAAATTGCACATTGTACAATTCAATAAAATGTTTGAAAAGAGAAATATAGAATCTGCGCGTTGAAAAAGGATGTAGTACACTGACACGGAGGTCAATTGGGTCTACTTTAGATTCACACTCCGAGCCAGTAGGCTTTCGTAAAGTCGAGTTGGTGGCTGCAGTGAACACTTACCGAAGCAACCTGACAGCGATTCTTTTGACTTACGGCAATATTTTTCAAGCCTTTTTATTGAATTAATTTTTAAGAGACTCTAAATTACAGTTATAAATTATGACATCTAAGAGTAACCAAAGGTAAAGTTCACAAAAGCATCATCTTTTTACGATATCCACGAAATGAGCTGCTCAATTAGGTGAATAACTGCAAGCTAAAAAACAAAAAATACGCATATTCTCTAATTAGTGCAGTAAGATTGCAGAAATTCCAGTTTCAATCAGATCAATTTCAAAAAAAATAACAAGAAATCAGAGAGTTGTCAAGAATGTCAATGTGATAAGGAATAAATAACCGAGCTTTTGGCACCAAAAAAGGTTAACTACCATCCCTTTTTTAAATTTAAGCTACCGTTCAGAACATTCAGTTTTTAAGTATATATATATATATATATAGCAATGATAAAATATGTCAGGATTTAGTGAATAAGATTTTAAGCTATAGAAATAGAACTAACTGAAACACAATGACTTGATTTGTTTAAATCAAATCTTACAAATGGTGGCATGAAGCCAATTTTAATTATACGCATTTCGGCGTTCACAAAGTTAGAATAATCTAACGATCTTGTTTGTAAGGATGGAGCTCTATTCAGTATGCGAAAACAATCTGATGTGACATACTCATCCGACTTTCTCTTATTATACGTAATCTAGAATTTAAGATGATCAGTATTTTAAGAATAAAATGCTCGAAGGGGTGGGTATATTCTCTGGGTTAGTAACAAATATTATTCAAAATCGTAATTTTGAAAACAGATTTCATCACGACAAACATTATCTATTAACAGTGACGCTACAACTCATCCTCTGGGTTGCAGGAGGCCAGGACTCAGAATTCCCAGTTCCAAGCAGAAGCTATCAAGTTGTAGATACCTATCCGCCTGGAATCCTCCACCACACCATCCCGACCATCTTAATGCCTTGTAAAGATCATAGTTCTCTTCGTTGGACTTTCTTTTCAACTTCTCTTGACCAACCCGAAAACTAGCCTATACATTTGCCATAATATTTTCCTTTCAAAAATCATTTTTTATTTAAAAAAAAAAAAAATCGGCGTCGAAGTGGCCTAGGCGTCAAGGTTATAATAAACGCAGAACATATCAGACAGGATTTATATATAGCAGTGTTTTTGTAGTGCTGGAAATGAGGCGGATGTTCTGATAGAAGCGCAGTTCGTAAAAGGGGATATTTGCAAACCGAAAGACGCTCACAGGGTCTTCTAGAGCGATGGCGAGAAACTTCACTAACATAATACACTGTAAAACCGTAAATTTCCCTGCAAAGCACCTCAGATGCATAGAACAGAAGTTAGCGCAAACAATGGTTTCATAATCGAGAAAATATTTAAAACAAGTAACAATCAAACATCTGGTCGTGGAATACTCTTCAACCCTGGAATTTCAGTAACACATTCAATCCTCCTTGATGATCCTCAAAGGTCATCTATTTCAAACAGATATGACTTGATAGAGAAGCCATAACACTCTCTCCTCCCCCCCCAAAAAAAGTGCCCCAATCAAATTTTCCTGAAAAATTTCACAAAAAGAAAATTGTATATCTACAAAACTGCAGTTTGTTGGATAAAAATCGGAACCATATTGGAAAAACAATTGAAATATTCCTTCACTGAATTGCTGAAGAGTTTTTGCCCGTAAACTTCCTGTCGTCCCAAGGGATAAGGGTTCAGATACATGCAGTTTAAACCCCTTTCGACGTTTTCTTCTGTTCAGCTAGTGTTCACATGCCGCAAACTACTAAACGCTTACTTCTCGTAACACTCTGTTTACAAATTTGGCACTTTCTCCTTCCAGAAATAAGGGAAGGTAAAATATTTAATTTTGATTACCTGGGGTAGATTCTGTGTTCCTCAAGAGTTACGTCAATGAAACAACAAACTACTGAAAGAAAATCTTTAATTCAACTTTCTTTTCAACTTCTCTTGACCAACCCGAAAACTAGCCTATACATTTGCCATAATATACAATGCCTTGCATTATACACAAACTTTCGGTGGTTTAGAAAGATAAATAATAAGTAACTTTGCACTATTGAAAAAATTATAAATAAATAAAATAAAAAGAATTGAAGTTAACTGGAATAATCATCACAGATGTCTGCACCTTCCTTGAGATACCAGCAAGAAGTGAACCTTCGTAGAGTACACCTGACAACGAGCCAAAAGAGAGTAAGAAGTGGAAGATTGACAAACGTTTGAAAAAAGGAGGTAAAGGATGAATTGAATATTTTCGGGTAAACAGTAATGCTCAAAGACTCTTTGGAACCGGAATTTCCTTCAAAGTTAACGCAGTATGTTCGACATTACCTTCGACTGATGTTCGACATTACCTTCGACAGGAGATATTTAAAAACAAAGCAAAAAAAAAGAAGATTTTACTGCAAGAATAGATAAATTCCAAACAATTAATGTATATTTATGTAAAATTAATCTTTAATGTATAAGAGAAGTGCTTTATTTATTCAAATTTCAATGTAATAATGCAACGAACTGATTTTCTCTTTGATAAATATAGAAACAAAAATAAACAGTCCAAAATCTACACGGAAGTAAACTCATGTCCATTATAATGGTTGAGGAAGTTTTAGTCGTTGTTAGTTGACACATTCTCAGATCTTCGCCACCAGTCGGCACCACTACAGCCTAAACTCTCCTTGTTGCAGCTTTTAAAGATCTTAAGTATACCCAAGGGAAGGCCCCAAAACGGACTCGCATTGTTACCCAGCTGCTAAGAGGACGACTGTCACAAGTTGGTCGTAAAATTGTTTTACTACCGACTAAAAATTCCAACCATCCCACTAAATCTAAGAATTCCTGCTTCTCTGGTACTTTGCCACACCCTTCTTCATCCAGTTCTGTTTCTTATTTCCCTTTGAGTGTTTCTTAATCTGCATACTTGGCTCGTCAACTAAGAATTATACACATACATGTGCTCCGTTCGTATTTATACTTAAATATGCTTTTTAGAAACATTTGTAATAATAGCAGTATTAAAACATCTTCAATTATTTACTTTTTCATATTGAAAATTCAAACCACTTATGATCCAAATACTTCCATTTTCTGAGATTGCTGCTTCAAGTTTGTTGTAGTCTACAAGGCGCGGTCACAAAATATTTAGAAAAAATGCATGTGGAATCAACTTCTCTGAGTGATTATTTCTTATTTCCGAAACTAAAATCAGTGCGTTGAGGACGCCGATTCGAGACCAAAAAAATAAAGTTCCGTTTTTCTGAACAGAATCTTAGGAATCAAATTTAACATTCCCCAATGCAGCCAAAACTAACCGATGGCTCAAACGTATGCTGTATGCTTACAAGCTCCTGAACCTGCAATATTCAGTCAACATGCCGACCACCAGAGCCCACTTAAAGCTCCTCTTGCGGCTCTGACCAAGCTAATCCTCCGTTAACTTTGTCAAGAATCTCAAGACTTATTTTCTGGCAATCTTGGGCTCGCAGTAAAACTATTACCGCGGTCCATGGCAGGTTTACTGGAACTTTGCCGGGTCAATTCTCGTTGCATTTAAATTAATTTCTTAAATTTTGTTTTTGAGAAGCTTGCACTTATCAGATATCGGAAAAGGAAGTAAAATACCTTATGAAAATTAACCCAATGTAAAAAAAAGTTTATCTGTAAAATTCGGCTTCCAAAAAATTACCAACTGTTTAGAGAAAAAACAAAAAATGTAGCCTATAAGGTATTATACAGTACAGGATCAAGAAACTGTTACAGCTTACTACTTTCAAACAATAAAGCCACTGTGCAGGTGATTTTCACAAAATAAGAAAGAATCAATTCTGTATGGGCTTCAAGTGTGCAGCAGTGTTTAATAGAAAATTAAAAAATCAATAGAAACTAAAAAATTATCAATATAGGAGGCTAGCTAGCCATCAAGTTTGACAGATATGTCTTTCTTTGTAAGTATGATTACATAATAATGGCCAAAAACAGCGGCCGATATGACATTGGAAATCTTGACATATCAAGTGATTGACCGCTATTTCTTGCTACATAAACGGACAAACAAAACATCTATAACTTGTATAATAGACAGGTGAAAAGACTCGTTACCGTTCAATGGTTCCCTCTAATTTTCCAATCAAAGTACATATTTCATGGCAGAACATTGTTCCATCCACTCATGGAATATTCACCAGCCGAACTACCCAGTAAGCCAGAAATATTTCATAATCAATAAATAACAATTTTTAATCACTGCAAATGATAATGGTCTAAATAAAAGCTCCCAAAAGCAATTTAAAAGAATAATTATGTAGTGAAATAAGTAAACTAAATAAAAAAAGACAATCCAATTTAAACTTTTCTAAAAATTCAAAAATATTTGCATAAAACATGATGAAGCTTCTTTTCAATGCATCGCAATTCGTATTCTGCAAAATAACTGTCAAAACACCAGTGACTTCCCATGACTGAAGATCTGGGAACTACTTCGGTTTGATGTAATTAAGATATTCCACAAAGAATTAGCCTTCCAATGCATCACCTTGATTAACTTCACTAATCCAAGTCAATACTTATGATTTTCTTGGCGTTAATAACCCCAGCAGTTGGGATGCGCCCTGCCTCCCAAAAACACTTACTATCTATCTTCAGTAGCTAATGGACAAATTTAAATTGACCAAACTAGATCTTCATAGTAACTTAAATATGACAAAGCAATTAAAGACAGATTTTTTTTTTTTTTAAGAACAATGAATTAGGCTATTTTACATAAGGACGTACACTAGCGCAGGCCCACTATCTTTTGATGGTAAATTACGCAAAGAATGAAATTTAGCAAATAACTGAATCACAAAAAATGAAATCAGGAATGTGTAATTTGGGCGTAATCCCAACCAGGGTCTCTGGATTTCCCAATAGATGACCAACAAGAAAAGATCAGAAAAGAAATTGAAGGTAAATTATAATGGCCGTTTTCAAGGACAATATTACCTGTCACGAAATCGCATTAATCTGAAACTGGACTAAAAGTTTAATTTTGACTTTAGCATGTAATAAACTTTAAATTATTGGATGATATTGGACGATTTGATGAGTACCTCTACATGGCTTCTCATCACCATAACATTTATTTTTATAGTACAGTACTATGATGTAAGATGGGCGCCGTGTAGCGCCGAATCTAGGTCCAAAATGGCTAATATTCCACTCACAAAAAAAAAACCTAAAAAATCTAAAGCCTTCCAGCTCGAAACTGCCGGGCCCATTAACGTATCTTCCCGAAACCGATTAGAGACCAATCCCTGATCCTGTGTCAGTGCTATGTATCTGCTTCGAATATCCAATCTTTTTTGAAAAACGTTCGGATAGACTCTAAAATAGTTACTGCTAATTTGCCTCATATACATTTAATCAAATATTTACAGCAGAACAATTTTGCTGTATTACAAGTAAAAACGATAAGTAGTACGAGAGTGGAACGGTTATCCGAGATATTTACAAGAAGTGAAGAATGAGAAATATGCAGGCAATAGATCACTATCTATTCACTAATGAGACGAAGGTATTTACAGATAGAGATGAAAGAGATCGAGAGCAATTTGCAGAATAAAATATCGCTTAGAGTTTTCTGTACATTCGTAAAGTAAATATGTAGCAAGCATTTGATATAATGTAGACAGTGGCAATTGTTGACATTACCCGCCAAACAACTCACGTTTTCAGCTTATTCCTGACATCATGTTTCGGACAAACGTTGCGGATAATACTAAAGAACTTTCCGAAGCTGGTTAGGACTGTTGTAAGGGCAAATGTAGAGAGTGGCAGAAATATTACAAAGTGAAAGTCAAATTCTCTGTACCAAACCTGATAATAGACGAAAATCCAAAACCGGTCACAAATAGTGGACAAAAAATGCTGGCTTTAAAGACTAAATGATAAAACCAACGGCGTTATGAGTACAAAAAGTAGGCAAAAGGACCGCTTTCCAGATAAATTGCGAAAACAGTAAGTTAGCAAAAAGAAAAAAACCGTTCACATCATCCAATTTAGTCCGAAACGTATGAGTTAGTTGTGTACGGCGCACCTAAACTCTTATAGCTTAACAAAAAATTTCTGCAATTTTTTGGTTTCGAATTATACTGTTCTCAAAAAAGATCACGCAACAAAATGTTCTTTGTTTATAAACCTATCTTTTACATGCTATTCGACAATTAAGAACAACGGCCTTGTGAAGTGAAATGAATGATAAGGTAACAGTGTATCTGTAAAGGATCTTTCTCTCCTGAGAACTATTCTCAACTCTACCCCCGACCTTCCAGAAAGGGACGGACACCACAATAAAAACAAAAAGTTATACCTAATAGATTTTTTGTTCTCTTTTTCCTCTTCGAATGTTTTCACTTGGGCGGCTGATAAAAATCATTTTCGGTAATAAATGTTATAGCTCAGGTAGAGAATTTTATTGCAACATTTTTTTTTGTATAAACTATAGAATTAGGTTGGTGAAAGTTAGAACAAAAACGAATTAAATTCTGCCCAGTCAGACTGTCAATCAAACTAAAGGTTTAGCCAGTGTGAGTGAATGTTAAATTATTTCACAAGTGATTCTTTTTTTTATTACATAATGTATCTGTAGTAAATAATATCTTCAAGAATACGAGGAAATATTCTGAACTACATTACTTTTGGCAAAATTATATTAAACTTTGGTTAAAATAAATTGATTTTGAAAATGTGCTCGAGTATAAATCCCCCTAAAAAAGTTCTCAAATTTTCACTCAATCGAAGCAGATATTTCGATAAAATTCAAGTTTGCTAATTGACTAAACGATCGCAATACTTCATCTTACTGAATAAAATCCTGTCTATAATAGATCCTCTAGCTGAAATTCACCGTTTAAGGGGTAAAACTTGTGAACTTCTATTAAGTAATCAATAGAAATTAAGTCTTTAAAGAAAGATAAAATTTTAGTCCATATCAGCTAATGATCACCGTAAGTAGCACTCAAATAGAATGTAACAAGATATTACAACTCTTCTCGTCGCCAATAAATCTGCAAAATAAAGTTATATTAAACCAACTGAGATAGGGAGAGAGAAAAATATGCTCAAATTCCCACACTTTGCCGAGTTATAATAATAAATATTCACAGCCAAAACATCACCATAAAACGTGTTTACAGTTGGAGGGCCAGGGAGGGGAGAAATGAATACACTTAGGATGAGTTATGTATGTGATAGTAATAAATAAATTTTCTATTGATCTAGCAAATCAACAGGTGCACATGGAGAGAAATCTGAATATTTATTACCAATAAAATTAATAGATAATAAAATAAAAATTATACGAATTAAAAAGATAAATAAAGAACCAAGAATACTTCTTAAGTAGAATAAATAATATATCACGATGAACACATAATATTCAACTGTAGGTAATACAGAGCAAGAGGACATCTAGGCTGTGGCAAATATTGTGGTAGTTCATTAAAACGGTTTAGGTGAAACATGGGGTTAAATGCAGCACGAACAGAAAACTGCAGATAAGATCGACAAAACATGGCGTGCTGAACTTCAGCTCTAAGTTTATCAATCACAACATCATCAACATCATACTTCATGCTCCACTCCGGGACCGCTGTTGTACCCTCACAAGCCTGGCCAGCTCGCCTTTTACAATCAGTTTTACTTTCCATTTAAACTTAATTTATTCACAAAATTATTATTTATATTTCACAACGCTCTATTCTGGCTGAATTCAATTTACTAATAATAAATTTCTGGAGTCAGAGGTATTCAGGATAAGGTGATCCTTTAAGAGAGTACTATAATATAAGCTTCTTGCAGGATATAATTACTGGCAAACAAACCGCATCATGAGGCTCTCGGTGCTGGCTCCAAAGGAGTACTTCCAAAGGCACGATAATGAGGCCAAGATGGCTCAGCGATGAGAGCATCGTGCGTAAATAAAATATAAAAGAAACGCCTAAAACATCAAAATAATAAGACCAATAATTTTGCCGCTAGATTTTGACTTATTTCAGTAAATGTGCGTGCAATGTATGGTACATAATGGTTATGCTACGATATCTAAGATGCGAAAAAAATTATTAATAATAATAATTTAATAGGAGGAAAAATTAGCAAAGTGGTTAACGTGCTGGATTCCCACACGGTGATCCCGAGTTCGAATCCAGCTGCTAGCCCTTAGATTTTCTCTTCCTAGGCTTACTGGCCGGCGATGGACAGCATTGTCTGGTGATTGATGCCTCTGACCTCAGATTTTGACGCGCCTTAAATAGACAAAATAATAATAATGAGAAAACTGTTAACTCCTTAAAAAAATTAGATCATTGCTTTTTCATAGTCAACAGACTTGTTAATGAATGAATGTTAATGTTAATGAACTACACACTGGAACATCTGGAGACTGGAGCTAACCAATTAATACCAAAAACTATCTAAAAATATTTCACTTGTTTACATTTTCAATTGATAAACCAACAAGAAGTAGGACTGAGTGTAGCCTAGAGGCAGTACTTGGCTGAATGACTCCCATCTTGGTCAAGCAGACCAGTTGAAATATTCCTCTCACTCTAAAGAAGCCTTGTCAAACTTTCTTCTAAGGGGCCACTTTAATGCGATATGTGATTCTAATGTCTCTAACACGGATTATGTACATGACTATGAAGGCATAGCTAGAATACCGTTGGAATAAAACCGGTTAACAGGATAGGTTTTTTGAATTTTCAGGAAATAACTGGCAGGACAAAAGCACTTTTTTTTTTCTTCTTCTATTATTTTCCCGAGGGACGTGCACCTAGGACGTGCCGTCTTGTTAGACTAGGACGGCACTGCTCAACCCAGAGTAAACTAGTTTGGCAGTCACAGCTTCCTTCTGGGCCACAACATGTATCTAATTAGGCGTAATTATAAAGCTTCATCTCACTAATATGCATAAAAAAACTTTACTTCTTCACTAATCAGGGTAATCACAAACAAAGCTTTCAATGACATTTAGCTCGATAATGCACCACAACTGCCTACCTTGAATAATCACTGGTGATTTTAACCAGCTGAACAACAATGCAAATTCTTTTATAAATTTAGGAATTGATTTAGAGCAGGCGAGTTGTATGCTTCAATACCATCAGCATTTTAGACTTATCACGCACTCTCATTGAGCTACATCTATTTCTACTTCCTAAATTTCTAAATACTTATTCCTAAATACTAAATGTGGTGAATTCGTCATAAATTTTAGACGCATTTCACTCCAGTTTTTTAGTTATTTATCAAAGAGGAATTCTATGAAATTGTCAGAGACTAAATTGACTTCACTGTCAGCCATTTTAAGGGCCATAGAAGGAAACCATTTTGTTATTTCTTCGGCAAAACTTTCTGAAGAACTCATACAACTACCACAATTCAAATTAATTTTTTGGACCAAATCGGCCAGTCGAAAAAAGTGAAAGGTTAATTTATATTTTCCCGCTTACCTACCCGTAATCTGGACTTTAGTAGGCCGGAAGATAGACTGATGATCCGACAAGTGAGAAAAAGTTGGGGAAAAAAAAATTTAAAAAAATTAATTGATTAAGCAAAATAGTGTTCAGATTATGCAACCCACTGGAAAAAGTAATTTGAGAGACTTGTGCGAAAAGTGATTATTTTCTGAGCTATAACAGTACGAGTGAAAAACCCAATCGAATAGTCTCAATAATTAATTATACTTCAGTAAAATTTCAAAAAATAAATAAATAAATAAAAAATTCGATAAAACAATTAGACTTTACAAGTCAGGAGGCAATTCTCAGAACTAAATATTACCCAAAAAATTGTCCAATTTGTAATCAGTAATAGAATTTAAACAAAAGTAAAAATCAAAGCCAGAAAGTAAGCTTATGACGCAAAGAAACAGTTTACAAAAACAAGCGGCGAGGACCAATTTAGAAAAGTATTTCACTTTTACTTAAGTGATTATTTCGTGATCAGAGAACTTTGCCATGGATAGAAGTCCAGAGTTGGACAATCCACAGTTTATATAAAAATGAAATCCACCTTTAAACAGAGAGAACAAAAAACATCACACTACGAATGTGAATACATTTGAAAAATCCCAAAGATTGACAAACTGTCAAGACAGGATTTATAAATATCGAAGTACGTAATTACAATTCAATTTATTTAGAATTAATTTCGCGTTAAAATAAATTACAATAATGATGAGAAGGCATGATAAAAGGAAATGTGATGATGATGCAGAGAGGAGATTGAGGAAAAAACAAAGAAAGGAGAGTGGAGGCAGAAGAAACGGCAATGAAGAGATTCATTATCTTTATTTCTTTCGTCACCGCAAAGCGAGGCGGCTATAACGCACGGCAATCACTTGCGTTTTCTTCACGGTCTTAAAGCATAGCCTTCTACTTTCATTTCTTTTAGCTTCCTCCACTTCTTCTTCAGCGCACTCTTTCACCTTCTATTGTTCTTCTTCCTGATACTTGTGGTACTGTCATAAAGCCGCCGACTGCCCGCTACATACCTAGTACAACAAACTATGATTTCTATCTAATGACCATATCTTTTTATTTTCTTCCTTTTAGATTTATATTTGTTTCTTTTTTATAAAGAAGGAAGTAAGTCACTGTTGTACTAACATGCATGAAAAAGCCATTGCAATTAACTCAAGCCTACATAAAATTTTATCAGTCCTCTATGTCTTTCAAACTAGTTTCTTATATTTTTACTCGAATAACATAGTATAAATCTGTGAGGGGAACATACTTCTAAAGAAGTACGTACAATTATCCTAGACTCTAAGAATCTCAACTAGGATCAACAAATGATCTGACGAACAATATCTACATATTTTATTTTTTATGCTGTTCTCTCACATTGATGACTCCTCCCAATAAAAACATTTTGAAACATATTAACGGGGATAAAACAGAAATAAATTTATTAATTTTGCAACAAGCGCTTCAATTAATTTATTCATAAATATGAAAGTGTCTCCTGGGTGTCAGAAAGTGCAATTTGCACAACGCAACCAATCCTAATCTGTACGAGAGAAGAGGAAAAAACGGATTTTGGAATTACTTTAGGTCCCAACATGGCTGAAGAACAACTCCAAAATTATTTTTAAATCTATTTTTATTTATTTTGTTTTGGCGCCTCGACAAATTTGTTATTTCTTCTAACTGAAATGTTTTCCTGAAAAATATTATTTAGGAGAAAATTAGTTTTCTGCTAAAGTGCCACAAAAAGTGTAAATTGGTGTTTTGCATTTCCCAAACTAGGACTGAAAAGACAAGAAACCAACGCTATAAACTTCTCGCAAGGCTACTTGACAAACGATCGAAACTAAACCAAAATAACAAAACTCTTATACTTTCTGTTACTGCCACCTGCATATTTGGTCATCGAAGTATGTCGTACCAATTCTCTGCGCATCCAGTCCATTACAGTCGAAAATACTTCGAAAACTTCTTAACGCTCTGTTTTATAAAAGTGAGTTCAATAAGAGATCTTGCTAGCACATCTCATAATATTTAATTGCATTTAATATACAGTAATGAAGCAATAAATTTTCGCAAAATGGCATTTTTAAAGAAAATTCATACTTACAGAGCTATAGATTAAAATTGGAAAATTCTGTCTGTCAGAAAAGGAGACGATAAAATAGAGGCAATTAATGAATAGCCGATAAGGAGCGTTCATGGAATCTGATCCAGCTTTATTGGAGATAAACAAGCGATTTTAAAAGTATTTTGCTTCTTTAACGTTATACGTTTTTATATTTAGAGTAATTGATCATTCGAAATTATGCAAGTTGAACTCTCATTGCCTTAGCGGTGAACATAACAGAGAACAGTTAGAAGAAAACGGAAGAACAAATCCAAGACAAGAACTGAAAGCAATAAAAAGTGAGCAACAATAACACTTAATTACTTTTGACTTAATTTTAGTGGTTGTCAGTTAGGAGGCTAAGCAGCGCTCAACTTTTCTCTCTCCTCGCCAAGACACCTGGCCACCACCTCTACTTCTGGAATAATTAAAAAAAAAAGAAGTGTATACATCAACTTAAATGTCCCATCCTCAGTGGGCTATAACATTCTGAACCATTCTTATGCTAATCTTTCAGTACCCTCGCTCTAAATCACTCTCTCTGGTTATCTCCATAATTTTTTATCATCACTTGAGTGCTTTATTTGTTTCTTTTTTTATCGAAAAGCGGATTTTTTTAAAAAATTAAGCATTTAAAGAGTTAATTTATTTAATTAGAATTAGATTAGAAGACATTTTCAAGCCCAAACTAGATGAATTTGCCAAATCTTACGCAAAATTTGTGACACAACTAGCAGCATTCCATTTCGGAAGCTCTGTAGCTGAAGTAGTGGTGCTCTCTGAAATCATGGCTTAGGCAAAAGAACCGAGGTTATAAATCTGTATTAGTTCAATTAGGCTTATTCATTTTAATAGAAATACTAAAAAAAAAAAATGAGTTTTAATTAATTTATTTTACAAAAACTGCAATGAAACATAAATTAACCTAACTAACCTAAAATGTAATAATTATTACAATTTTGCATGTTAATATTTAATACTGAATATTTAATCCTGACTTGTTAGATCTAATTGCAAATGATTAAAGTTGCAAAGCGACCAGAATTGTTTCGTTTGAAATATTTAAAAAAAGCACGAAAAACGTATCAAAAAGCTTACAAAAAAAATACATTAATTTGAATTTATGTTAAAGGTTTAAAAGTATTTGAATATTTCCTTATTCCATAAAAGAGTTATTTTTTGGAAGAGTGAATGGAGGTAATACAATAGGATGGATGAACGACAGCTCTGACCTTGCGCATTTAAAATTAGCAATTAAAATAATTGGTCCTAAAAAAATTAGTATGATAATTTAACATGGCGGTAAAGTATAAATATTTTATTAAATTGCTAATGCTTACATGTTTTTATTTCAAGGAAAAAAAAATGTAAAACCTTAAATTTAAAGAGAATTTAAAACTGCGTATCAACATTTAATTTAAACTTACTTTCAGAAATATCTAAAATATATCCAAACTCTGGATTTGGAGCTATTGATTCCAAAAATGATTAAATTTAACGTTTTGCCTGCTTAAACCTGCAGTTAGATTTTTCTTACATAATACCATATTATTATTAGAGAAGATCTTCGGCAATTCTGTTATATTTTAAGAGGCCTTATGAGCGAGACGAAATTAAACTATTCATGCTGAATAACGCGAATATGTTCGCAAATTTGGACATTTTTATCTTAATTTAGACCCTAATATAACTTATGTTAAATAATCGAATCAAGGCTCGTTACAGGTCTTTGTCTAAGAAGTCATGAGAGAAGTTCTTCCCACTAAGAATCTTGACTTCTAAATACTTATTTTTGATTTCCTTTACCGATGAAAACGGCAAATGATGAGCTTGCTGAATTGGAGGATTTAAATGTTTTTGTTTTACGATATTTTTTTTCTCTTCTAAAGAGTTTTACTCAAATTGGGGCGCTCCAAAAGAAAACTCCAAATGTATCGCTCGCATTGCATTACCTTAAAATGGTTTAACACTGTCAAGGATTGGGGTCAGTTTTATTTGATTTTGGTCTTTTTGTGAAGAATTAATTTTGTTTGCTGATGATCTTTATATAATGAAATGTCTAAAAAGTGGAACTTTTTTAGTAAGGCAAGTGTGGGATCTAGACAGTGGAGAGCCTAAGCCTAAATAGTTCAAGTTTGTACGTAAGGTCTGTCCTAGAAACAGTTTGTTTCAGAAATGCCCAGATTGACATCCAAAATTGGTTACAATACTTTTTACCAGTTAATTGATACTCTCTCCATAAACGGTTGTAATTCATTGACTAAAATAGTGTATCAAAATGACAGAGCTAAAGAAACATCTCAAACGTCTCTTTGCATTTGAAAAAATAAAATAATCTGAAGTAATCAAAGTAAAATAAGGGATAACTGTAAAGAGATGAATGATTGAAAACGAATAAATAAACCAGTATTGATTGGTAAAGGCTATACTGAGTTCCAGGCCTAGACAAGCCCCGAAATTTCAACTAGAAGGATTGATTCCGCTCTAAGTGATTCACTGCGATTGTGAACAGAAATCAATAGTCTGACAATGCAAAAAGTAAATTTAAAATTTTCTCACATTAACAAAAAAATAATAAGCCAATAAGTGCAGCAGTAAGCATAAATTGCAGTCGCTTAAGAGTAAAATGATCGATATGTAAGTATTAAACACCTAACTGGTTATATTTTTTTTATTTGGAGTAATAAATAAGACAAAGAATGGATCTTGTCTATACGCATCAATACCATAGAATATGTGTTTGCATGTATATGAATGTTGTTTGCTTCTATTGGGTAGCGTGCGGCAGTCCTATTAAAACAGCCAATCGGCATGTTACAATCGGCAATAAGAGAGTTGCTCGGACTAATGGCGGGCCCACAGCTCGTGCATATGGACGAACAATTAGGTGGAGTAGAAAACTAACCAACTTCTATTCTTAACATCTTTTACCGTTCTGAGGTGAACATTATTTATTTCTGTGTTTAACCATGTGAACAAACAGTCAGCCAAGTTTACCACTAAAATTTAATCAACACATAACTTAATTATTCACGATTTTGTCAAAACTGTATTCAACGAATATTCTTTAACGTTTATACCAAATATATGCAGGTTTAACATCTCAGGCAATAAGCTAAAAATGCATTACTTCCTTTTCTTTGTATATTTTGGCACATCGACTTCAGTGTTTTCATCCAAAATCATATTCTTCGATTCTGTATCTTGTGTGATGATGACATCAACACAACCTATCTTTCCGGAGGAACCTTTAACACCTCCTCTCGTATCCACATCGATCTAGTCAACTAGAGGAAGTTGGATTAATTGGTTATGTTCATTATTGGAGCACACATAATGATAAACAGTTCCAACAACAACAGTTTAATTACAACAAAACAATACATCTTAGCATTTCGGACCTCGCCTCTAACCTCTCGGCTATCGTGGCGCTTTAGCAGGATGGTGTGCATGTAGAAAAAGACTTCGTCCTCCAAATTTAATTTTTACGAAAAATTCTCAGTTAACTGAGAGCAATAAGAAATTACAGCAAATACCATCTCAAATTAAAGAAAATACAGGAAAGTGACCAACCACATCTTCTCAGCATAGTAGTACAACGAGAACACAAACATTGCTCTGAATTTGTAACCGGGTATATCCACTACAGTAAGAGCTACTAGGTGTGCTCCTCTCCAGTCTAAAATGTGGCGGGTGTAAAAGCGGAAATACACAGTGATGAATAGTTGTACGCTGGTGGGAAGGCCAAAAGGGGCTTATACCACACATAGGGTATGTTTCAAACCTAAGGGGGATAGCGCTGACACACGTACGCGCCCTCAAACACACATATACAGACTTACAAACTATTTTTACCTAAGGATAGAAGACTGCATCTGCATTCCAGTGGACCAGTCCACCCTTCCTGACCCTCATCATTTACAGCCACACATCTACACTACAACCGCATACTTATTACACAAGTTTCACTTACACACAAGCTCACCTCAGCATCATACTATCTTATTCTAATAAACTATAATGGCTAAACATAATCCAACGCTTTAAAGTTGTCATGTATTTAAACTTAAAAACATACCGTATTAAAGTATAACCAGGCAATATCATATTATGGTTATAATAAAAATATCTAAATAAAAAATATATTATAACTAATAAACATTACACGGAGATTTTATTAACTGAATTATTATTATTATTGTATTAACCACTAGAAGTAACCATTACCATAAAAATACAGATAAGTTCTTTTAAATACTTTTTACGCGATTATAATTGTCGAAGGAGATTATTTTTTTATAGCGGTAATAGAAAGAGCTATTTTTAAATCATTATTTTTATAAGCGAGTTTTTCAAAAGCGAATAAGGGCGAGAATTGATTTCTGGTTTTAAAATACAAATAAATAATTAAAAAGAAAAAACAGATTTAGGTATCTAAAGTTATTTTTTACTTCACTCAAAAGATGTACAGTCAGAGAATTTATTTTTTACTAGTTTTCTATAATTCTGTGAAACAGTACTCCTTCGGGTTAAAGAGTAAGCCGCCCTCTTTTAGCGTAACCCACCTCCATACTCAAAACAAATTTGACTGACATACGACGGTGGTACTGCTACTTCATGGGCTGTTCTACTTATAAAAACTGTTCACATAAACCATGGTTGAATTCTCGAAGTTCTGGAGAAAAATGGTCATCATAAGGCTCTTTTTGATTCGCCTAAACTTAACGGTCAAAAGGCCCTGTGGCCAGATATTTTTTTTAGGTAAATTTTTTAAAATAATATAGTAATCGCCTATTTTTTCAGGCGGAGCGACTAGCAAACATACTTTATTGTAAAATTTCTTTTATTAACCATTAAATCCAAGGCCTAAGACCGGGAATCGAACCCAGTACCACAATGCACATTAGCTTTGCAGGTCTAAAATAATATAATATCATTTGGACTATTATCATTTTGACAGAGTTCTCATTTGTCGGCTTAAAATTAAACCAAATTAATAACTTTCCCACCAGAGAAATAACTTCCACACAAACTATGTCCATTTCATATTTGAGCTATAACTGGTCAAATCTTTGCAATGCTTATTCATGTAATCCTTGTTTGAGCGTTTGAGTTACGTACTGAGCACTTTTTGAGCGTCTACTACTAGATAAACAAATCCTCCTTTGTTAAGAAATAGATTATTTTAATGTTTTAAAAATCTAATAACCCCTAAGTACTATTTAGTAACGTAGAATCACAGCACTAACTGTTTTCTTTGCCATTCATTAGTCTGCATTTACTTTCCCCTTATTGGGCTGAGACATTTATGTACGACCATTTATAAATCTTGAAGGAAGCAATTAAATTACACAAATTAACGTTAAAAATTAAATTAATTCGAAAGTAAAAAAATTGTCAAAATTGAGTTTTGAGGTCTCCTAAGGCAGAAATAATTTTTTTCAGAAAAATATCTTCAAAAAACAAAAAACTCTGAAAGATGGGTACTTTAGATGTACACTCAACAGCAAAAAAAAAACCGGACACTCAGATTTGGTTTCATAATTTTGTTAAATACGTTAATCTTTTTAATTTATGGTAAGAATTGGTTTATTTGAAAGTTATTTACACAAAATCTGACACAAATGACTAATTTTATTAATTATTAACACAAAATTATAAAATAAAGAAAAAATAAGAAATTAACACTTTATTTTAAAAACTTTATTCTTTATTTTTATCAGGTTTTCTGACACGAGATGTTCTTCTAATAGCGGGTATTTCTCCCTCTTCTACGGCGAAGGGTCCTCATCCTGTCAGGCATAGAAGAAATTAAATTTTGGACGTACTCCACCGGCAGAGCATCCCATTCTTCACGAAGAGCAATTTGGAGCTGATTTAAGTCACTAGGAGGAGGATGACGATGTCTAACACGCCTTCCTAATTTATCTCATAAATGTTCTATGGGATTCATATCGGGAGTTCGTGCAGGCCAGTCCAGAACTGTGATTCCCACTTGCTCCAAGTATTCGGTAACAATTCTGACGGTATGTGGGCGAGCATAAATGAATTGGTCACCAATAAATGGAGCCAACGGGATCACAGCCTCTAGGAGCACTTCCTCAATGTACCTCCGAGCAATCAGAGCCCCCATTATCAATGAAAATCAGTACAGTATGGGCGTGGAAATTGATTCCACCCCAAACCATAACTGATCTCCTTTCGAAAGGTCGTGACTCGCGAAGAGTACATTGAGCAAATCGCTCCCCTGATCGTCTGCACACTCTGTCTCGATCGTCTGAGTGGTATAGACCAAAGCGAGACTCATCTGTGAATAAAACTGTTCCCCATTGCTCTACAGTCCAATGAAAATGCTCGTCGGCAAATAATCGCCTTTCTCTACGATGCCTTTCCAGGAGTTGGAGCCCTGTCGCGGGGCGCCTCGCTTCAAGTTCACGCTCCCTCAGTCTCCGCCGTACTGTGTCCGAGCTAACACGCGTATTTCGCGCCACTTGAAGCCTGTCCCGAACCTCAGGAGCAGTTAAATGGCGGTCTCTCAATACTGAGAGCGTGATAAATCGATCGTCCACTTCAGTTGTGGCCCTTGGTCGGCCACTGCCAGCCCTCCGTTCATAACTGCCAGTCTCCCGGAAACGCCGGAGTGCATCATTAATGGCGGACTTCGCTACACCAAAGGTTTCTGCGATAGATCGGACGCTCCGGCCTTCTCTTGCCAAGGCATCAGCTCGGGCTACGTCTACATTCGAAAGAACCAAAATAAAAAAAAACACGTCTATTAAAGACAGAAAGGCGCGGTTAATAAATTAAAGATCTCTAAAGGTGCGAAAACCTGCTTACAGTTTAGAAGAGTTCCGTCAGATAAAGCAGCCCCAAGACAAATAAGCCACATCTGAGTCTTATCTCATGCCCTACTAATCCTGAAGGGATTAGTTCAATGGACCTAGACCCTTCCTTCTCTGTAATAACCAGATTACCCACAAAAACACACATTACTGATAATCAGCTTTTAATATAAAAAATATTAAGTGTCCGGTTTTTTTTATGTTGAGTGTAGATCTGGTCCACATAAGGGCTCTATCTCTTAACTTAACGATCAAAATTCTCCAACCTTAAGTACCAAAGTAACCTGTAAAGATGCTTCATTTTTCTGAGATTTGTTCGAAACTTCCTAGTTGTGCCTTCAAAGTTTGCATCTATATATCTCCAGGCTACTTACTGGATTCATAACTTTTTTTTATATATATATATATATACATATATATAATTTTATTTTTAGAGTATTGTTGGAAAAGTACAGTTGTGGAAAGAATCTCTCATCAAATAAAGTGTAATTTTACAATGTATTGTGCAAGTTTTATAATCTAGATATCAAAATCAACGTTACGAAGTCAAAATATATAGTATTTACTCTCAGACGGAAAATCCTACCTCCTATCATCTTGAACCAAACTCCTACACCAACTGTGGACAAAGTACGCTACCTTGGACTGTACCTAGACCTAAACGGTTGACATGGAATACTAGACTGAAAAGACTAGAAACTAACCAACGCTACAAACTTCTCGCCAGACTACTTAACCTACATAACAAAAGACTCTTATATCTACTGTTTCTCGCCAGACTACTTGATAAACGTTCGAAACTTAACCTACATAACAAAAGACTCTTATATCCACTGTTTCTCGCCAGACTACTTGATAAACGTTCGAAACTTAACCTACATAACAAAAGACTCTTATTTCTACTGTTTCTCGCCAGACTACTTGATAAACGTTCGAAACTTAACCTACATAACAAAAGACTCTTATATCTACTGTTTCTCGCCAGGACTACTTCATAAACGTTCGAAACTTAACCTACATAACAAAAGACTCTTATATCTACTGTTTCTCGCCAGGACTACTTGATAAACGTTCGAAACTTAACCTACATAACAAAAGACTCTTATATCTACTGTTTCTCGCCAGGACTACTTGATAAACGTTCGAAACTTAACCTACATAACAAAAGACTCTTATATCCACTGTTTCTCGCCAGGACTACTTGATAAACGTTCGAAACTTAACCTACATAACAAAAGACTCTTATATCTACTGTTTCTCGCCAGGACTACTTGATAAACGTCCGAAACTTAACCTACATAACAAAAGACTCTTATATCTACTGTTTCTCGCCAGGACTACTTGATAAACGTTCGAAACTTAACCTACATAACAAAAGGCTCTTATATCTACTGTTTCTGCGACCCATTTGGTCATACGGCATCGAAGTATGGGGAAATTACGATAAAAGATTTTTTTTTTTAAATAATTATATATTTTCAAATTTTGGATTTTGTAAAAAAATGATAAAAGCTCAAAGAGAGAAAGTGAGATGGGGCTTTCTGACATAATTAAATTTATAAAGGTAAATTTGCTGCCAATAATTCTGTTAGAGTAATATATTATAGAGGTTATTGAATTATGAGTTTTTTTAAAAAAAAAAGAAAGCAATCTTTTAAAGGAATCATACAGAGAGACGCCATGATGTGTGGGAATGAATCAACCAATAAATATATAAATGTCAACAAAACTCTCATAAAGCTTGTATTCCTTGACATTTATCTCTAATAATCTTTACGCTTGTATCAAAATATATAACACAAAATTAATAAATCATAAATTTTAGAATGTTTTTCAAAAATATATAAACTTATCTTGTTTTCAATCAGAATGATTATAAAATAAAAGTAAATGTTTCACTTAACTTTTACTCTCTTTTAATATTAGCAACTCTTATTTAAGTAAATGAAAATATTATTAGACAAATTAATGTAAATAAATTAGAAATAATGATACAGCAAAGTTGCAGCACTTTTAGGAAGGCAACAAAAAATACTTGAGAATACCACGAGGAAGAGAAGAAAATAAAAGAAACCCATTTACCACATGGTCCCTTCCAGGTATATGTACTCATACATAACATTATATATATACATCTTTGTGTATGTGTGCTTCTCTGACAGCAACGGATTTTTTTGTGTGTTATAAATACACGTTATGCTAAACTTAACTCAACCAACAATCAACTAGAAATTCAACAGAAAAACATATACTTTCGCCTTTCTACAAATAGCCAGATTAAATATTATGGTTAACAGGGAATATTCCGTTTTTTGTTTTAGTCAAAGCGCGTCAACATCATCTAATGAGCTCCTGGATGGAGCCTTCTCAATGTCTCCTAAGGACGATGTCATCTTATTTCAGAGCTCTGGTAAATTTTGAATCGTAAGTTTGTTTGTTTTTTACAGTTTTTTAACACTACAAAAAAAAAAAATTAAAAGACACTAAAACTGGACATTTTCATTGAATAAGTATTAATATGAATATACGAGGGTCGTTTGAAAAGTCCGTGCAAAGTCAGAGAGATAGCACCACTGGCGCGTATCAAGGTTATGTTTAGTTAGTAGCATCTCTTGGAAGAACACACACCAAGTTTCAGCCAGATCGGTCTATTTCTTTGTGTTTGGCATTCGTTTGAATCGAGGAAGTCGAGTGATTTTCAAAAAATGGACGAAAAAGAATTTCGTGTGTTGATTAAACACCACTTTATGAAAGGCAAAACGCCTCAGGAGACTAAAGAGAAGCTTGATAAACATTATGGTGACTCTGCACCTTCGATTAGAACAGTTTATAAGTGGTTTCAAAATTTTCGGAGTGGCCATATGGGCACAAGTGACGCTGAACGTTCTGGACGCCCTGTTGAGGTTACTACTCCAGAAATCATTGATAAAATCCATGATATGGTAATGGATGACAGAAGAGTGAAGGTGCGTGAGATTGCTAGTGCTGTGGGCATCTCAAATGAACGGGTACATAATATTTTGCATCAACATTTGGACATGACAAAGCTATCCGCAAGATGGGTGCCGCGATTGCTCACGCTTGACCAAAAACGAAATCGTGTGAAGTGTTGCAAGGACGGTTTGCAGCTGTTCCAGAAGAATCCGCAGGACTTTAAGCGTCGTTTCGTCATTGTGAATGAAACATGGATACATCACTACACTCCTGAGACCAAAGAACAATCTAAACAATGGGTTACTAAGGGGGAATCTGCGCCAAAAAAGGCGAAGACCGTTCCTTCGGCCGGAAAGATTATGGCGACTGTCTTTTGGGATTCGCAAGGAATAATCCTCATTGACTATCTGGAAAAGGGTAAAACTATTACAGGTGCATATTATTCATCGTTATTGGACCGTTTGAAAACTGAGCTGCAAGAAAAACGCCCACGATTGGCCCACAAAAAAGTCCTTTTCCATCACGACAACGCACCAGCTCACACCTCAGCAGTTGCGGTCGCAAAATTAATGGAAATAGGGTTCCAACTCGTTTCACATCCCCCTATTCTCCAGACTTGGCTTCCTCGGACTACTATTTGTTCCCCAATACGAAGAAATGGCTGGCGGGAAAAAGATTTCATTCAAACGAGGAGGTGATTGCAGAAACGAATGGCTATTTTTCAGACTTGGACAAATCCTGTTATTCGGAAGGGATCAACAAACTAGAGCAGCGTTGGACGAAGTGTATAAGCCTAAAAGGAGACTATGTTGAAAAATAAAAAAGGTTTACCCCAAAAAATTAAGTAGTTTTTATTTTTGCACGGACTTTTCAAACGACCCTCGTATAGGTTTCGTGACCGTGAATTATTAACTTAAAGGATTCGAAATTGGCGAGGAATCGGTCCAAATAAAAACAGCAACTCCTCTTTTTGCCGACGTTTCGGCAAATATATTATCTTCTTCAGGTCCTGGACATTACAAATAAAAAAAAATACTAACAATTTAGAGAATCAGTAATATAAAAATAAATAAATACAATACATTTTATATAATTATTGAAACTTACGAGCCAGAAACTGGTATACAAATACAAATATAACGGGACTAACACGGGAATTTTGATAATGACTATAAAGAGATGGGACAGATACAATAGACCAGCGGTTCCCAACCTGGGGTGCGCGAAAGATTGTTTAGGGGTGCGCACAAAAAAAAGTTATTATGGCGGAAGATATAAAAATTATACAGATATATTATTAATGAGAAAACAATAATAAATGATTCCTACAACTTAATTACAAAATTATTATAATAAAACTGAATAACAATTGACAAGAATTAAGTACTCATTCGATACTGCAGTATTTTTTTAAAGTAAATATATTTGTATATCTAAAATTATTAAATGATTTCTTGAAAATGTAAAAATTCGAAAAATGTTGCTTTAGTTTTGACTAATATTACACATGGCCCGCATATAATTTACTTCTCCTTTATTAACGCTTTGCTGTTTCAATTTACGACCCCCGCAATAGTTATTGGTTTGAAATGTTCACCTATTCATAGATGATTTTTTTAATAGGAACATATTCTTTACAAGACACATTATATTCAGATTGTTTTGCTGTTAATTTAAAGTTACAATACGTAAAATCAAGGATACGATTATTTATTTTATATATATATAAGTTAGGGGTACTCACTAAGGAAACAATCAGGTAAAGGGGTACACTAATAAAAAAAGATTGGGAACCGCTGCAATAGACTAATAACAATGTTCAATTTGACAAAAGAATAAATAAAATAGATATTGGGAAATTTCTTTTAATACCAAAACGTTACAAACAAACATAGGAGAATCCAAAAATCCTTATGAACCAAATACATATGAACCAAATGATCACAGTTAACTTTAGAACAGACAATTTGATCATTAAAAAATAAAAAGATATCTAACTTCTGTACATAATTATTGCTGTGTTTTTTAAATTTACTTCTGATCATTTGGTTTATTGTATTTAATTAATTTATTTTTATATTACTGATTTTTAATATTATTGATTTTCTAAATTGTTTGTATTTTTTGTATTTGTACTATCCAGGCCCTGAAGAAGACAATATATATTTGTCGAAACGTTGGCAAAAAAAAACGAGTTGCTGTTTTTATTTGACCGATTCCTCGCCAATTTTGAATCCTTAAGTTAATAATTATTAAGTGAGCATAAGGAGAGTAGGCTTAGAAACTGCGATAAGATTTATCGATTTTTCAGATCGATTTCACTTGCTATTTTCTACTAGAATTATCGCCTCGATTACTTTCTCCTCCAACAATTGTGGCTACAGATGACATTTACTTTACACCGTTTAGCCAACAACAGAATTTTATACTTCAGACGGCCAAATTGTCATTTTAACATGGAACTTTAACAATAAATTTAGCAATTCTTAGTATTATAAGTAGGGTGGCCGCCGGTTGCAAGAAAATGGTAGATTAGCGGGAAAACGTGGTCCAGCCAATTGAGAGGTTTTGGATCCCCACATTACCATTAGGGCCTAATTCCCATAAGATTTTTTTCTCTTTTGAGATAATTTGTAAAACACAAACATCTCCGGTCCAAGCTACAGGTCCTTCGATATTCTCTTCCTTGGGAGCTCTTTACATCTCACTTACTCGGTGATGGATAGTGTAATCTGTAAAGAGAGAACACTGTTTGGAAGTCGGCAGTGTACTGAAAAAGCTCCGGGGGCCAATAACCTCTGATTAAATCATGAAAAAAAAATAATTACTCATGACAAATTTTTGAAGAGATCTCAAGAGATAGCGATGACCTCAGGTATCACACAATAACTTTATTGCATTCAACCAAACGCACAGTATTTAGGGCTGAACACAAAAGTGTGTTTGTTTCCAAAAAGAAAGTTGAAAGATTGGGTGCTTAAACCCGGTGAGGAAATACGATAAAGGAAGTGGCTAGCTCGGCAAGTCTATCTCTTCTTCAAGCCAGGAATCCCAGCAATGCTTTCAATGCAAAGTGAAATTATTTAAATGGCGTGACAATATACTTTACAAAGCAGAACTTGCGGAGAAACTCAGTCCTAAAGATAAATTTAAAATATATATTTCAAATAAAAGTAATGAGTATTTCAATTCATAAAAGTGTAGGAAGTCAATTGGAATCGAATTTCGAGAAAAATTGCTGAACACTGAGAGATTTCAACTACAAAAAAACGCACATTCGGTAGACTGATTCCGGTTTAAACCTTTTGGTTCATGGGGGTTTCTCAAAGAGTGAATTCCGTCAGAGTATTAACTTTAATCAATTTTTCACAATGCTAAATGGAAAATGCAATTCTTCCTCCAGTGCATTTCTTTAATACCATAATAAAGTTACAAATATATATATAATTAACACATCCCACAGATTTGCGAAGATAAAAAAAGAACAAAACAAACATAAAATATAAATTGTTAAATATTTATGTAAGGAAATTATCTATTTAAATCTGCAAGGTCACGTCATCTCGTTAAAGACATAAAATCCTCATTCTCGTGGCTATAAAAATGCGAATAAATTTTATTTTACACATAGATAATTTTTTTACGTGTGTGTTTAAAAAGTCGATGAGGTATTTGGTAATAAATCTATCAGTTTGTATTAACATATTCAATCAATCAATTCATTACTTTGTAGACTGTGGTGGGCTACATAATAGAGGCATCTCAAGTGAGACGGCACAGAATGATATTGCAAAAACAAATCTGTTGTGATCAATTCTTTACCTCCGTGTGTTCATGAAACTTTACAATTTTCTTATTAAAAAGATTTGTATAATTAAAAAATACAATTTATGAGGAAAAAAGAAAGCTGCTAATTGCGTCTTAGTTTTTGCCAAGCTTTCGATCTAAGGACCTAGGTCAGTGGTCGGCAAAGTGCGGCTCCAGAGCCGCATGTGGCTCTTTGGCTCCTTAAGTGCGGCTCTGGCACAAATATCCACGGAAGGCGCAATAATATTTTCATTTAAAAAAAAAACTTGGTAAGAAAAAAAATTACATCTTATTTTGATAAATTAAAATTCTTCTATAAATCGAGAACATGTATAATTTGCTGTTTAAGTTAAAAGATAGGTAGGTAATTAAAATTTTATATTGTTGTAAAAATACATCGAGTTTAATTTTATTAGTTTTCGTAAACGTAAACACAAACCATGTACAAGCTACCGGCTGAAATTGTTCGTATGTTATAGCAGGTTTCAGGAATTTAAAAAAAGCAGAGCAACTTTATTTTTAACAAATTTGTCAAAAATTCTCTTAATGCTACTATAACCGAGTTGAAACTTTCTCCTTTTGAAATTGACATTGGTAGCTTTGAAATACAATTGCTGGATTTAAAAAACAAGGAGATATGGCGCTCTAAATTCGAACGTCTTTGTGTTGAATTGGAAATATTGGAGAAGAAAAAATGTGATCTTAGTTCACAACACAAGTGGTCTGCTTTGAATGACCTGGAGAAGGAAGACATGATCATTTTCAACGTTTGGAATAGTATTCCTGACACTTACGATCAGCTGAAAAAGCTCGCGTTTGCTGTTCTTTCCCTTTTCGGTTCTACATATATATGCGAACAATCTTTTTCAAGCATGAACATTATCAAGAGTAAACTGTGAAGTCGTCTTATTGATGAGAACTTGGAATCATGCCTAAAATTAAAAACAACAGCATACAAACCTGACTTACTCAAACTTTCCAAGGAGATGCAAGCACATTGTTCGCATTAATAAATATTTATTAAGTATGAAATTTAGTTTTATTTAGTGTACTACTTATTTAGTGTAATAAAAGTTTACTAAACAAGCAGATTTGGCTCCCATTTTTTTTTAAAATCGTTGTAATGTTCATATTTGGCTCTTTGGCTAATAAGTTTGCCGACCACTGACCTAGGTCATCTTCAGAACTTATGCTATTGACAATAACAACATTTTTACATCTAAGGTTATTGTGACCTCTATCCTGACTGACAAGAGCTGGTACTACAGTTACTGAATGACCAAATAACCATCCAATGAAGAGTTATTTTAATACTTAACCAAAACTTTCATCAACTCTATAGATTACAATAAAATGTATTTCATTTGTTTCATTTAAGTCAATTTGTTATCTAGTTTTGGGTTATATTGTTGTTCGTTATTTATTTGGATAGAAATAAATTTTTAATAAAGCATATTAATACTTGTACGAGATACAACCTGAGGGTCAGGGTTACTGACCTTAGGGAAAACACATATAGACCAAATTTTATAAAATCACTTTTCGGAAAATTGGGGACCGCCCCCTTCAAAAAAGGGTATTTCTAGTAAAAACATAATTTTGAAAATTTGACAATATAAGGATTGGTATAGTTATATTTTTTTCATAAATTCATAAGGAAATGGATAATGAGCGAACTTAATCTCTCTATTTATGTTAAGGACATTGCTTAAACGGGAGGAAATTTTTCTGAAACTTATTACTTATACAAGATAAAGCCCCCTCGTTCAGTGTGGCTGGAAGGTTTAAAATAGGATGTACTGGAGGGATGTAAATATTTAAATAAGGGTTGCTTTTCTCTGTCTCTCTCCTATATATATATATATATGTCTGTCGGTGTGTGTGTTTAAATGTTTTAAAATAATTGGCGGAGGGGCCCGAATGTACAATTTGGTTCTAAAGGCTTTACCTCAGCCCCTGTTGTGGATATCGCCATCTCTGTCTGCGCTACTTCTACTCTGCATTTCCATCTCTCTCAATCCTACACATACACAAACACATCAACGAGAGAGAGGGTGTGAGTGTGTGTGAAAGCACCAGGTTCGTTCTATGGCCCTCCTCTCTTAGAACGTTCTCCACTCTGTTAGGCCCAACTCCTCCAGGCATTAACCAGGCTCCGTCTGTGTGAGCCAGCTATTAATCATTGGTTGAACTAGTCAGTTGTAAATAGGGACGCCTAGTGTAGAGATGAGGTATATATATATATATATATATATATATTGTGTATGTGCGTGCGTGCGGGCGCGCGTATGAAGGCGCGCTTTGCTCGTCTGTCCATTTCCAATGCGAGATGAGGGGACTCAGATAAAATAGTTAAGTTATAATTGACATGAACTCTTCTCAGTCCGTCCTCGCTCCATCTTTATACTTCTGTTCTCTAAAACTCCTCCACATCTACCGCCCCCCACCCCCCGCCGACAGCCTAACACACCATACCCTTCCACTCCCAAACCCCTTTTTTAGAAAACCACTACTATATACCATAGATCTTTTATATGTAGAATAACTTGGTCCAAATAACACATAGCCTGAGTCTAACCTGAAACATAGCCAGTAAATGCGCTCTTTTGCTCCTCTCTCATTCTAACAGGCTCTGTTTCAACACAACACCAGTATGTCGGAGTGTAATGGGGCGCAGAGCCAAAGATACTGCTGCTAACACAGGTGGCCAAAATCGGACAAATTCGCCCATAACTTCACCTGTTTGTGTTAATATTAAACCGGATTTATAAACTGGCATTGTTTTTACACATATTATATTCATCTAATAACATCTCATATCCTTATTAACATCAGTTTCTTTCCTTGTTGCTCTCTCTCTCTCTCTCTCTCTCTCTCTATGTATATATATTTCTTTTTGTATTGTTTGCATTTGAAATCATTAATAACAATAGCACCATTAATCATCACCTTATTAAATGATCAAAAACTGTTCAAAAAAAAAATAAGAATCTTTATAAATGTTTTTTAAATTTTACCTTAACTAGGTACACATTTTTTTTTTTACAAATTCTCAGAGAAATAAAGAACTAATTTTTCGAATTTACAAAGAAGGTTTCGCAGAAAATATAATGAAATAATGAGAATATAATGAAAATGACAATTCCACCGCGTTACTCAGACACCACATTGACAACAAACACAACTTTGACTTTCAGAATGTGACCGTACTCGATAGGGGAAAAAACCAGTATAAGCGAAATTTTCTTGAAATGTGCCACATAGTAAAACAGAACAACACAGTTAACTTTAGGACAGACACGTCGAATTTGGCCAACTGCTACAATTTTGTCATTAAAAAAATAAATAGATATCCAAATTTTGTACATAATTAATTATTGCTGTTTTTTTTTTTAAATTTACTTCAAATCTTTTGGTCATTTGTTATTTAGTGCATAAGGGATATTTGGTTTCTCCTGTGTTTTGTGTTTAACGATTTTTGTTGTTTAAAGAAATTTCCCAATATTTATTGTATTTACTCTTTTGTTGTAATTAGTCTATTGTATCTGTCCAATTGTAATTACCAAAATTCCCGTGTAAGTCCCGCTATATCTGTATATATATATACCTGCTTCTCCATTTCTGGCTCTTAGTTTCTGTAACTCAACCAACCCGCATAGCCACGTAAGTTTCAATAATTATAAAGAATTTATTGTATTTTACTGTTTATTTTTGTATTACTGTTTTTTCTATGTTACTGACTCTGTAAATAGTTTTGTATTTGTAATATCCAGGCCCTGAAGAGGACAATATATTTGTCGAAACGTTGGCAAAAAGATGAGTTGTTTTATTTGACCGATTCCTCGCAAATCTTCCATTCTAAGTTTAACAATTTGCGGTCACGAAAACTATACATATATTCAGAATATATTATATTCATATTCAGAAAATATAAATATTTTTCCAATAAATAGTTCAAAATAATTAAGCTAATTTCTACAATGTATTTCTATAAATCCCAGTTTGGAAAGAAAGGAAACTGAAATTTCAACGAACAAGAAGTCGCGACTTGGACAAAAAGAAAGATGTGACCTGCAAATTTTACTTTAAAATAATTTACTAAAATAAATAGAATTTATTATGAATGAGATGCTGGTCTATCATCTTAATACTTTCGATTTTTTTTTTTTAAACGACGAATTTAAATTATTACAAACTAATTAGAGCGGATCTTCTTCGCTAGAGAATATGTTCTTCCTTAATTTATAACGATGGAGGCACATTTCCTTAAGTTTAATAGATTTTTTTTATGGCTGCAACTTGTAAACATAATTATAATACGAGCAATACAACGTAACAAATCATTGGCACACCAAGAATTTTTTCGGAGGGTTCAAGTTTTTAAAAAATTCGTGCATTAATTTTTCATTTATAAACAATTCATTCATTTGGGATACAACACAATCACATTCTTGAGATTATTTCTGAAATTGACAATATTATTTTTAAGAAATAAGATAAATATTAATAAAAGACAGTTATTAATTGTTACTTAATAATCAGAAGTTAATTTCAAGTTGTAATATTGGGGTTCTCGGACTACTTAAAGAGAGAAAAAGGGTAGCGGAGTTCTAAACCGTGGTGGCGTCCACAGCGTTGGAACAGGACAAAATAGTTATAGAAGCTGGTGAGCGAAAACAACAGGCCAGAGGCTAAGAAGGTTGATTAGTCCATGGAATTACTCCAAAAGGGGCCGGAAAGCCTACGATCTGAGACCCCATGAAGGGCCACGGCAGACAGAGTTAACCCCGTAAGGATCGTCTTTTGTAATCAACAGTATTTTACAATATTAGAGTGGTCGCAATTTGCAATAGGATTGTATTAGTTGACACCTTAATATTAGGATGTTTATTAAGATAACAAATAACTTCATGAACCTTTAATAATAGCCATTTTATAACGACAGATTTTCGAACACAGTACTTACACTTTTTTTTTTTTGTTACATCTAGACCACACATAACATAAAAGAGGTCTTCGTTAACAGACTCGGAGAATGAATAAATGCTACAAAAAAAATAAGCGTTGATGGAATTGAGTAAAAAAAGACAAACGGAAATATAAAACACTAGCAAAGGGTTAAAAAAGTTTTGCCTGGATGTTCGATGAAATCTGAAAGTTTGTGACTTCGAAACAAGTTCGACCGATCCTCATGGCTTGTTATTAAATTAAAATTAAAAGCTTAATTTTAATAAAACTACTCTCGAAACTTAATGGATCACAAAACTAATTTAAATAAAAATAGGCACTCGATTTTCTCAGAATATATCTATTTTTTCCCTGATCTCTCCAAGTGTCTTGTTTATGGGCTAACGAGACACTTACGTAATACTTACAAGTATTAGAGAGGGGAGGGGTTACAATGCTTAATAAATCCTATAAAATTTTCTATAACTTAGGCAATAAAGTATTAACATAAAGCCAGGCTTTTACATTCGAATAATTGAAAAGTATTACGATAGAAATCCAAAAACGTATATGTAAACGTTTTAAAGACACAGATTATAGTAATTTATGTCAAAATGACTGTCATTATCTCAAGTAATCATTTGGAAAGAATTTTAAGAAGCACTTATTTCGATAATTTCCTAAAGAAGTAAATTAATCTCAGCTCTTTTAATCCAACAGACTACGAGTTATATATGTGCTAAATAAAACAAACAGTTCGTTAATATTGATAGAGATTTTATTAAACATCATGTCCTTCAAAAACACTATGTATTTTAAAAAATTAAAGAAAATAATGAATTATTATTATATAAATTATAGAAACTTCAATATGTCATTGAAGATATTAAAAGAATGTGAAGTAACCTTGGTTATTAAACTGTGAGAAATTCTTCTTGAAACGAAACACTTCCGCTTCACCTGGTTCAAAAATGAAAACTTTTTTCCTTAATATTTGAATGAATGGACCATAATTGTCTTCTAAAAATACTTCACTGTGATTAAAAATAATAGAAGTATTAATTAGTTTCCATTCAAAATTGTTTAAATTTGTACGTTATTAACGGCACTATGAGACGATAAGAAAAGGTCCGACAGTTCAGATTAACAACCATTTTGAACTCCTAGGAATCCAGTATCCTGAGAATACAGTCCTTCCAATCCACAATCCTCAAACTAATCGTCAATTCTCCTTTTCAACTTTCCAATGCATCCACTCCATTATGACCTTAATAGATCTTTTATTTCTGGATTAATCCCGAACTTGTTTCTTTACTTTTCACAATAATCTAACCAGTCATCCTAATCCTACAGCTCAAGCTATCTCTTTCACTTAACTGACAACCCACTATACCCTTAAATCGGCAATATCCTATTATCAAACTAAATCTTAAGCTCTTGGACACTTCCAGCAATGTGTGCGGATTATAGGGCACTTGAAATTTCATTCACAGATACCAATTTGTTAGATATAAACATTTGTACAGGATGCAATATACAAATTAAAGTGGTTAGAGGCATGTTTAGCAAAGCTAAGAAGTATTGTGGTACTGGATTCGAGCCCCGGTCTAGGCCTTGAATTTTATTTAATGGATAAATTAAAGGAATTTGCAGTACTCGTAAAGTACGTTTGCTTGACGCTTCTGTCCTCGACGCCTAATTTGATAGTTAGACGTAAAGCCCGCCTGAAAAAATAGGCGTTCCTTTACTTTATGCAAATATAAATTAGTCGCGATTCAATAATTAAAACACAAAGAGCACGCATCATTTAAACAAATTAACCTAAAAAACTGCCATTAGTGATAAAAAAAAAATTAAAATAATTTCTTCCCTTATCACTGGACCTTGCTGGTGGTAATACTTTTAAAACACCGAAACTCCTACTGTTAAAGTATGGTCAAAATACTTAGGAGAATAAATTCTAACCTTTAATTAAGATCATTTTGTAATTGAAACAAAAAACTAGAAAAGCGCTGTAAATTCTTCGCAATAGACACTCCAAGTTATCCCTAGGGTCTAGCCCTTTCTAACAATGTGAACTTGGATAGCTCCTAGAGGAATAAGGTATTATAATGTAGCTAGACTTGGGCAGAATTTTTTAAAATTACTTATTACAGAAACCTGATGAAGTTGAATACCTACGGTACAGAAGGAACAACACTCCTTTAACTAACAAGGAATGTTATTTATTCTTAGTTTACAGCACAATAACTATCTACTATGTTGATTAGATCCGCAGTGATAGAAAACAACTGAGATGTTGCTTGTTGCTATTCTTGCACTAAATAACCGCATTAAGAATTGCTTGCATTGTCAAAGTTTGATTCAATTTTACGCATAAGTTGCTTTTCATTTTCTCACCCTCAGTGAAAAGTACTTTAGAAGTGAAGTTGTCTGTTTGATAAGCCAAACAAATAGTAATAAATCTAAACCGATCAGAACTGAACAGGAAAAACTGAAATTCCACATCTAAAGCTGAAGTGTACTCCGTTTCGTTGCAGAAAACGTTAAGAATGTGAAGAAACTAAAAAAAAACACTTGCTCCTCAGCAAGACTGCTCCCATTAAACAGCAAAACACATCAAAGTTATCGGATAGTAAATGATCCAATTAATCGAATAAACTTTAACCTTCTTTTATACATAACTTATCTTTCTTCTCAAATCTTAATGTATTATAAATGCGAAAACTATGCTGATAGGTTGCCAGACATATCCTCTTAGATTTAAAATGATGTACATCAATATATATTACGCTTAAATGCAATAATATATAAATATATATATATTAGAAGAGTATTCATTTACTTATAATTTGTACATAGAATATCTTTACCTAACCATTCGCAAGAGAAGTCGTAAACTAAAAATTAGTTCCAAGGAATTAAGTTCAACGCAACATTACTTCCAAAATATTATGTTCATATCCTGTTCTAAAAAAATTATTTTACCACCTTCGCGAAATTTCTCTCTTAAAAATAAAATAGAAATAAATAAATTATTAACAAAAATAAATAACATTAAAATATTAATCTTTCGCCGCAAAATCCACACTGCCAGATGTTCGAACATATAAAATAATTTCAACTGTTCAAATTATTTTTCTATTTGAAAAAATAAAAGCGATGAAATTAATAGTAAAAGGAGGTTATTATACAGATAAAATGTTTTTTAAAGATCTATATGATGTTAAATAATAATTAACCTGGTTTATGATATAGTACAAACTGTTAAAGAGAAAAAGTAGTTAGTGCCAAGTAATTAATTATAAAAAGTGTTAGAAAAGACAATTTTAACAAGATGGACAGACCTAACAGATATAGATCTGTATATAACAGTTCATTCATAAATTGTTCATTTTCTTTGGCATAATGCATTATAGGAATTAGGTTTGATTTGTACGCATACAACTTATCATCAGCACAGCTTAGCAGCATATTGGTTAACAACAAGTTGTCTGACACATTGTTTGAAATATTGCTTTTATCATTTTTTATTCTTTTTAAAGTGGCAATATGTACACCAATATGTAGGGTTATTAAAAGGGCTATGCAGTTGACAAATTAATTTCATTTGTTTAATTTTGGGACGACAATACGATGTGGAGGTAATTAGAGACTGTTTTAAGAATTGGAGGAATCATACTCCTGGCTCACCATATTTAACTGCAAGTGATCTTCTAGTTGTTAATTTACAAATGTCAAAAGTAACAGTGTTACACACTGCTTTAATGGTTCAGAGCAGAGGAATGCTGAAGAAATTTTCAGCGCTCCGTATAAATAACGATTCAACAGCGGTGTGAGTAAAATTGTCTAGGACTGATTTCTTCTTGAATTTTACTCGGAGCGATTTACTTAAATGGTCTTTACTGTGTAACCAACTACTTTAAGTCTTCTTGATTCTGTAGAGTACTATTTAACTCTTTCTTGAATCTGAAGCTAACTACTTAATTCATTGTGTCCCAGTTATGACCAAAATAACTCTTCTCGATTAGAAGGGAATTTTTTTAAATTATCTTGATTGTGACTTAACTTATATTTACTGTGCAGCGAACTCTTCTTAACTGCAGTTTGAGAATTTGAACTGCTGCAATGCCCAACACAAATATTAATTAGAAACGTTCATTCTCTCAGGGTGGGAGTTCTCTTTCTCCTACAATGTACAGTATTATCACATTTTTTATATATTCGGACGTAATGTCCCACAATAAAACGAAGCGAAGAGAGCGATAGAAAGCGTATAGTTTACTCCTTTACAATTAAAAAAAAAAAACTATAAATTTTGGCGCTTACTAGTCCCGCTCATTACCACTACGTCAATTGCGCCCCTCTTTTCCCATTGCACCATTCTTCAGCCATTATAAATTTCCTTAACTTCATAAATCTTTAGGATTACTACAAATATGACTAGTGATTATCATTCTCAACTTAACTCAAAAGAATTTTCCAAGCAAGCAAAAAAGAGAAATCCAAGAGATAAATGACGAGTTAATTTCAATATCTAGCTCTTTGCAAAATTAGAAGTTTCGGTTTGAGGTTGCTCCTCAGAAAGAATGCAGAATACAGACTGGCTGGTTCCACTGATTGTTGAAATAGATTTGTTCAGCCGCGCACAGCCTTCTCTTGGTGGTTTATCTTTCCCGCTATCTCGCTACTCATCTTCCCGCGCTTCTGTGATTCCCGCCAAACTAATGTAGCCTCTCATCTATAACCTTTGCTGTGTTTTGGCTCATTTGTTTCCAGGTTCCAAGACAGTGTATCTCATTCATCGGCAAGAAGAAGGAGCAACAACCCGCCTTCCTGTATCCTTTAAATATTTATCTCCTCAGCATAAGTTTTTCCTCCATCTTCAGCATTAGGGTTAGTCCGGTGTTCTTGTTTTTGTCATCTTTAAGGCCCTGGCCCTTCCGGCCTTGACCCCACTTGTGTCTAACCTTGACGAGAAGGTGAGGCTTGCGAATAAAGGACACTAGAGACTAACCCTCTCTAAAAATCTCGCGTCTTCGCCGCCTGCTGAGAAGGTTGTGTGCGACTGGACAAGATTATAACTAGAAAAGTCCTGACATTACAACTTTCTGAATATGTAATTTATGAAAAAGCAAGAAATCAACTTAGAGATTCATTTCTTACGAAAAAGGTTAAAACGAGAAATTCATTATAAGGGAATGATCCATAACTTGTACTAAAGGGTATGATCAAATTATTTTTAACAAGTTCCAATGTTATTTACAAAAAATAAATTTTGCATATTATATAGTGAATAAAATTTAACGAATAAGAAAAGGTTTCATATAATGTAGGAAATTCTAAGTGATTCATCATTCAAAAAGAACCGTTTAAAATGAAGAAAAGAGAAATAATGAACAATTACGACCCGAAGAGATTGTGGAGTTTAAATAAAGTAGAAAGAAAGAAAAGGTGTGCCTTGAAAAGCAAGAAATTTATAACAATTTATGCAGCCTGTCACAATCCACTTCAGATTATGCTTATTTAAATATTTCTTTTTCAAGTCATCACTTAAAACCTTAAAATTAATAGCGAAAAAGGAGAATAAAATATAAAAAATAAAACAACGTTGACTCTACGTTTTCATATTATTTTTTAATATAAATGTGATCAATTCAACTTACGCTTAAAAAACAAATCAAGCCTTATTTCTTCTTAATGAAGCATGAATTGATCTGAAGCTTTTTTGAATGAAATGAACCAGAATGATCTTTAGAATGAAATAATAACGTATTATCATGAAGGAAGCTGGCCTTTTCAGTGAGATTCTTTAGCCGTACCTTTGCTACCTGCACGAAATATATATCGCACTGTCACCCACACACTTGATACGCCATTGATCAATATGATCAAGTTATATGATCAATCCTAAATATTAGGTTAACGTGTACAAGAATATTACAAGACTTTTGAAGGAAATTCTGCAGGTATTCTCATCAAAATGGTCATAAAATTCTTTGATTTGGCTTTTTCAGAAAATAAAGCTACCATTAAGTTCTCGCAACAGGTCCAAATTCTCACCGTACATTCTGAAAGGAAACCTAAAAAGGCTTTTCGTTCATGAACTGGGGGGTTCTCGAGCAAGAATATGTAAGGAAATAAGACGTTAAAGAAACTCTTGAAGAACATCAACAAAAACATAGCGAGAATGATGAAATATTAAAAGTTCCTCACGAATTCATTTCTCAACTAATCAATAGAAGTTGATTTTTTAACCATAAAATTTCTAAAATTAAAAAAATCAAAAACTGCAGGCAATAAGTTAACTGAAAACACACAAAGACAAAAGAGCGTAGGTCCACTAGCTATAGAACATCTTTGGTTACTTCCAGACATAACATATTTAGTACTTGAGTATAAGCTTGATAATGAGAAAATTCGCTATTTGTATCAGACTGTCGATCTCCACCGTTAATCGATAGTACGCCGTTTTTTAAATTTAACTTATCCTTCTAATTAATTACTTAGTGTCCGATTAATCGAATTAAAAAAAAAAATGGAAAAATGCTGAAATCGTCAATGGGTGAAATAGGAAGTCCTCTCACCTTTTTATGGATTTTCTGTTTATTTCTAGGGACACATAAAAAGTGCAGATTCTGTAAGGATGAAAAGTAAAGCAACAATTGGCCTCAAAAAGGAAGCGTGCTTATCACACTACCAATAAAAATCGTCTTAAGGAGGTTCTCGCACTTCCAGGATGACCTATCAAGGTTGATAAAGTTCCAATAAAGCTTAGTAACTTGTAAATAGAGATTTTCCGTGCTCTCATAGAAAACAGAAGAAAGAAAATTAATTAAATTTCTACAAAATGAAACACCATGTAAGGAAGACAACGTTTCTCAACATTTTTTCGACGGATAAGCAATAATTTCAAAGTTTTTCGAGAGTTTGTACAAATCAATTAGTTTTGATTAATACAGATTAAATGCAATTTAACTTGGAAGCGAGAACTGTCAAGCTGAGAATGTTACGTTCGAACCCTAAGATTGACCTTGGCATTTATAGGGTGAAAAAGTTTAGAATAGAAAATTATTCTCATTTTCGAAATGGATCCGGTCATAAATGACCTGAATACATCGTTAAACCCGTTAAACCGTTAACAGTAAACCCGTTGGTAATTAATTATAATCAATAAAAAATTCTTAGAATTGATTTTTACAATCATAAAATAGGCATGGTCCGCAATCTCATCAAGGTGTTGTCTTGAGAACAGACGATACTAATAAAAAAGCAATCATAACTGTGTCGATCAGCCACATATGAGCTACTAATGGTTTATTAATTCCAATAATTGAATCTTACAAATTGTCTATGTTAATATGAAATATTAAACATGATAATAAATTTAGACATTTGTTGAGGCATCATTGAAAAATAAAATTTTTGTTACAATATAGCCAACTGCATTGTATTATAAATTACATTATACAGTATGAGAAATAACCCAGCTATTTAGTTTATTGGAAAGGGAAATTGCAGGAATGAATGAATACCATGCAGAAGAGCTGACAAACAGAGGTAATGTGGTCGTGGTTGAAGAGGATCTCTGCTAGCTTCCCGTCTAACAGCCTGGGAAACACAATATCAGCTGTGGGATATGTGGTACTGCAATACCTGCTCCACTTGAAAACCATTCTCAAGTACTGCTATTCGCAGTTAAAGAGGGAGTTCGCCAAAATTTCACCTACTCCACTTAGGAAAAGACCCTTCAATTTATCTATACTATACAGTTTTACGTTATTATTCAGTAGGCATTTATTGAGAAAAAAAAAATGTGAATCGATAAATGAGTTGAAATTCATTTCTTTTTAAAATTTTAGGGTTTAAATAGCGTCATGTTCAAACAAAATTATGGATGCAGCACACGGATACAATAGAGCTTCCAATTTCGTTAACAGAACGGGGAAACAACTGACCTACCTGATAACTAACAAGACATACTAAATGTGCTATAAAGTAAGGTAAAATCAATGCCTATTTGCCTTTATGTCCAATACCGATCAGGGGTGTCGCGGGTGGAGGCGGATAACAAACATACTTTACTTAAATTAAAATTTAAAAAAAAAAAAAAAAAAAATCATTAAATAATATCCAAGGCCTAGACCGGAAATAGAAAAAAGTACCACAATATATAGATGCTTTGCTCGGTTACCGTGGCGTCTAAATAACGCCCTTGACATCAATATTTGGGACATTCAGAGGAATGAACCAGCCCTGAGTGCCCAGGAAAGGCCTGTCACTTATTGGACTTCCCATCTTCATCCATTATTAGAATTACAAAATTAATTAAAGAAAAGAAATAATAGTATTCAGAGCAAACTTGAAGCAGATAAAAAAAATTATGAAACTCGCATTTAGCTTGGAATTTTAAATTTCCTCAATGTTAAACAAGAAAAACATAAAACAAAAGATTCCTCAAAGACTACTTTACTATTTTCAGGTGACTTTAGAGATCAGGTGAAGTGAACGAAGGCGGCTACAATCATATTAATTGCAACATTCTCATACTAGTAAAAAAAATAAAAGCCAAGGGATTGAGAGCAATGGATTACAATCCCGATGAGCAGCTCTTAGCTCGTCGATCCAGGCTATAACTGCTCAACTATTGCGGCTACTCTTACAGATTATATTAGGAAATGAAATCAAATGAACTTAACCTAATCCATCCTGACTAATCAAAACGAAGGCATTTACTATGAACTCCACGACGGAGGACAACTGTACACCTTTGAAAGTGCAAGAAAGAGGACGGATCTGAAGGAAAATCAAACTAATTTTTTCCTCCAGTAACCAGATTTCTTGAACTTTACAGATATGGGGGCAAGTAAATCACGAATGGACGAGTCGCAGTCTAAAGAAATCTTATCTGTGGTTACCAAATCAAATTTGCAGTACAACAATGGACGGTTACAGAAGATAGATGACCGCTTTTGTTAAACTCTGAGGTAATTCTGGATTCAATGGTCAGCCACCGAAGATCGAAAAGTATTTCAAGAATGTCCTTGTGGAAGCCAAAGCCGAACAGTATTTAGGTAGACTTTTCACCATTGTTATGACTCATTATGGGCTGCAAATGAAGTATTACAGCAGTGATTGCACTTACAAATCAATTTTCACAATTTATTTTACTACTACCAGACACTTCTGTAATTTTGAGGAGATTAGTAACTCAAAACTCACGGAAAAGGCGATCGTTTCATCTACCCAAAATTATCAGAAAAATTACTATCACACGTGGGACTACTGTCGAGGTTAATATCGATTTTTATACTTGAGGTTTTAGTTCTGGCAGTTTATATTTCAAGAAGTAAATAACGACGGGATTTCTTTTTAATTAGATTAGAGGCTGTAACAAGGAACATTGTCGGGGTTGCACATAATTAATTATTTTAATAAATCTACACGTTAGAGTCTGGTGATTTCAATACGTTTCCCTCAAAATTCCTCAGAGAACCGATATCACTAAGGAGGTTATTCAATAAAAAGAAAGGAATAAGACAGCATAATAGATAGTGGCTGAAAATAAAAAGCCAATATGAGAAGGTAATAATAATGATGATGATGATGGCAAGGGTTGAAACTATTCTGGACTGCTGAGGGTATTGCCTGCCGAATCAACCAACAGTGTTAATGTGGTATTTAATGAAAGTAGATGGTTGAAGGCAGATAAAAAAATATATTGGAAGTAACAGTGGAACAGGATGAGGGAAGAAGTGGAAAGAGTTTTGGGAACTAGGTGGAAGACGATGGAAACGAGGGAAACTGAGAGAATTCTAGTAGAAAATAAATGGGAGTTACTGTTGGGGGTGGCCGCCGGCAGCAGCACATGCGTAAACGGTGCAGATAACGGGCGGTTGTATATTACCTAGGAGGAAAAGGGAGCGCGAGCCGTATTGGCCCTGCTCGCTTCCTGTTCCTCATCACCTAGCTACGCCACTGCCGCCGTCTGCCGCTATTTACAGGACATCAGAGCCAAACATTGGACACTCGCCGAGACCGCGCCCGCTTCTCTAACCAAGAATTCAGGAAATTAACCTCAGTTGCCCAAGAAAAGAGAGAAAAAAACACAAATGACGGTATTTCCGTTTATACTAAGTTGCTGTTTAATAAAAAACAAAATAAGTATATAAACCATTATATGCGTTTTTTCTTTATTTCAAAAATTAAAATAGGTCATTTCCAATATAGAACAAATTATTCCAACTTGAGCGGATAAACAAATGGCTAATCAAGAATTAAAAAACAATCACTTATTCCCCCTAATTATTATTTCAATTCTCGCAGAATTGCTTAGTATCCTTATGAACTATTTGGTCAATACCAGAACTGGCGACACTAAAAACATAGGAAATGTCATTAAAGAATCAAAGTCAAAATTGATCCCAAATGAATGTTAACCTCATTTAAAAGTCAAATCTTTAGCGATCACTCCTACACAACTAGTAATTCTAAAATGGGCCCGTGAGTTTGATTAGAATGACTTGACAGTCCACATAAAATACGATACATATAATTTAATCTAATTTGGTCCAGATCTGAATTATCAAAGTGCTTCCTCTTCTATAGATCTAAATTACATTGTGGAAGAACTATTATTAACTCAACTACCCATTCACCAATTTACTTCAACTTTCTCCAGAAAAAAACAAAATTACATATATTTCTACAAATTTTGGTATAATAAATAGCCCCCCACCAAATACACATATATAATTGTTTTACTCACTTGAAGCGTTAATCAAATAATTCAGTTGTTACATTAAGAGAGGTAATTTTTAAATTTTCTAATTTTGCGTAGGTTGAGATGTTATTATAGCGGAGTTAAGTAAAAAAAAAAATATTTTTTTAAACAATGAAGTATAGTTCATACTGTCATAGCCGGAGATGTGTCCTATGGTACTGATTGTATTTCTACCTTGCTACGGTTTGTTATACCCACGCGTTATCTCTCCTCTCTTTTTCTACATACTTCAAGTCTACCTTGACTGATTTTGTAAGAACTTTTCTTCTTAACTTGTAACCTTAGTATAACATTTGGACTTGATGATGTGTATACGTTATATTTATTAGAACTAAGTTTATTTCTTCATGTAAGTTGTACTAGAGATTGCTGCTGAATACAATGACTAAATATGCATATTTTGTAGTCCATGTAGTCGTTCTTAATTATCATTCATTCAAATTACAACTCCCGTTCAATAAGACTTCATAAATCCACAAAACTATTTATATATTTTCAATTTATGCTTAAATACTTTGTTTTTCTTGTTACGCGAGAAGGGGAAATTTTTTATTATTCAGGCGCTTGAACATCAACGGTCAATCGCGCCCGCAGCGTCTTTTCAAAGACCTCTGCATCTTTACGAGGATGTTCTCTTGATTCAGACAACAGTGTGTCAATCAGCTGACCAGATCTACAGAAAGACTCGAAGAAAAAACCAATTTTATAATTTAAAACATTTTTTTCTTTTTAGCCAAGAAGTAATGCAATTCTAAATTTTTCATCAATATAAATTGAGCAATTTAAAATAATATCTTGAGTGTCCCCCCTGAGGGTTCGGGGGTAGAATAGACCCACAGTGTCCACCGCTTGTCGTAGGAGGCGACTAAAGGAGCAACTGTCCGTTGGCCTAATCCTTACGTCCTTTCAAATCTTAACTTTATCCTATATCCTATCCTTTTCCTCTTTTTTCTCCCTGGGCTTTTAAGGGCGGATGAAGCGTTTGGTGAAGGCAGTTCATCTAAGGGGAGAATAACCCCGAAATAAAGTATTCCAGCAAGTCTAGGGTGCTGTGAGGAGGCAGCCCCTCCACTAGACTTACCCAGCAGAAGGCCGGTTACCTACTCTGGGGAAAATTAATTAACTCAATCTCTTCACAATAAGTAATAATAAAATAAATAAAATATTGTGAAGACGGAATAGGCATATTGCCTAATCCCTGAAGTGAAGAAGAAGAAGAAGATCTTGAGTGTGGAATACTCGTCTGATTTTCACTTCTGCGGTTTGGTTACTATTTATGATATACATGTCGAATTGTCTAAAAAGTGAACCACACATAAAAAGACAGCTAGTCTCGAATTTGGAACTTCATGTTCTCAACTCAGTTCACAATCACTGATCTTCCTCTCATACCTCTTTATTGCAAAACTTATGACCTTTAGAAAATCGCTAACATCAATATTCTCAATCCAGTTAATTAGAAATATAGTTGAAAACTTTATAGCCCCAAACATTTAATGTCCTCAGAGTTCAGAAATAAAACTTCTCTTGAGCAGAGTCCATTAATCTTGTCCTCTCAGACTTTATTATTTTTCGCTCAAGGAGGGGGGAAAAATAGTATCTCAGGTGTAGCTGAGCTTCTTACAAATGAGTAAAACTTTTCAATCATTGATGTTTCTTATAATTAGATTGTGGGTTTTGTAAAAAAAAAAAAAAAAAATGTTATTACAAGAGATTACAAGCTTCGATGAATTTGTATCAAAACTAGAGATTGATTTTAGCTAAAACGTGGAAGTTTTGAAAATATTGAGGTCCCATCGCTACTGATGGAAGTTTAAAGAGGAATAATTAGTGTTTAAACTAAAACATGGCTTCATTAAATAAACATTTCACAGGTCTTTGGTCGAACAACAGCAGAAGAATAAAAAGGAATTTTTTGTAAAAGTGAATATTTGGTATTACAGTTTGCTGGTTGAATTCTCTTAGACTCACCCAGTACAATTGGGTTGGGCTTTAGAAGTGGACAGCGAAACAGCGACCAGTCAAGAAAAAGGAAAAGAAGAAATAAGAAGAGGGAGAAAGAAAGAGAAATAAAACTGTATATTTTTTATGGTTTAAAGGAGCAAAGCGAGCTGTGCAGAAGAGGCCGTGAGGAACTGGTTTGCCCTGCACATACCACCACACACCCGACCTGTGCACTCTCTTACTATCCTTCAAAATCTAATTTAACCATCAGACGAAATGAAAAAAAAGACGAGTTATACTGAAGAGAGTTAGAGACAGACTGACGCAGTGGGTATGTGTACACGGAGGAAGCTACTACAGGCAACAGCAATAGATAGAACCAATTTTTCGCGTTAAGACCATTGTTGTCCGGGTCAGATAAAGCGAGAGAGAGAGAAGCCAATGTATGTGTAACATGGGAGGCATGGTGGTTATATCCTCTCCCAATCTTTACCTCCCGCTGCTGGCCCAAACTTCACCATGCCAACCCTAGGATTCTGCGCCCGTAGCATTTACGGTGCGATAATAGCTTAATATACGTGTTGCAAACCGCTCTTTTATAAATGTGGAATATAACAAAAAAAAAAAAAACTGGAATAGAGTAGTTCCCCTCGGATCACAGACGCACAAACCAATAGTGCTATCTCCTCTAGCATGGAAGACAAGCTGTCAATATTCTACAGAAACCAGCAACCACGAATTCCGAGCATTCACAACGCCTACATTTCTTGAATGCCATTTAATCTAATATCTAATATACCAACTTTCTTTCATATTTATTCGTAACATTTCAATTTCAAAATAATTTAGTTGCATTCATATCTAGGGATGAAAAGGGAGGGAGTTCAAATTTTAAAAATATTTTTGAATATTTGGGAAAAAGACTAGTATTTCCAATAAGAACCCGGCCTTCTTAAAATATATAAGTGGTCCATGAATACTGTACAAACTAATAATAATAATTGTAACGTATATGTACTCAATTTTTGTTTGTTTAAATATTTTATTGAAATTCGCAACTGCAACAACTGTTGCAACAAGCAAATGTGATATAATATAAAACAATAAGAAGAAGGCACCCAGTGGCGACACTCCATTAACGTGAATAGATGCACTATACTGGTGCTATTACGGCCTAAATAAGTACCTTAAAAGTAAATTGCTGACAAGAGGCACCAAACTTAGGCTATACAAGACCCTCATTCGGCCTGTCTTGGCATATACCTCAGAAACCTGAACCATCTCAAAGACAGACGAACATCGCCTGCAGGTGTTCGAGAGAAAGCTACTGCGCAAACTCTACGGCCCAGTACGTGAAGGCATGACCTGGCGACGTAGGAAGAATAGACAGCTATATGATCTAATGAAGGAACCCCCAGTAGTAGCCTGGATTAAATTAAACCGGCTGAGATGGGCAGGCCATGTGGAGAGGCTGAGTGCCGATGAGATTCTCTGCAAACTGCTGCGCGGGACCCCGGATAGGAGGCGGAGGGTAGGTAGACCTAAACTGCGTTGGTCTGATGGAGTTGCCCAGGACGCGAGGAATATCCTCGGACTGCGTAACTGGATGACGGTCGCTAGAGTTAGAGACGACTGGCGGAAGCGTATTGAGGAGGCCAAGACCCGCATCACTGGGTTGTAGAGCCAGGAAAGAAGAAGAAGAAGATGCGCTATACTGATCTTAAGAGGAAAGTAGATCGCGGGGCCATCTTCTCTTCAATCTCCTTGGAGGATTACCTGGTAATGTGGAGGAAGATAGGTGTTCTATGAGAGGGTTAGGATGAGCTGCTGTAGAGGAATGAAATTTGAGAAAACGAGTTTTAGCAAGGTCTTTATTGAAAGGGATTTTGAGGTCCTTATGAATGGTGAGGTTAGAAATATAGAATAGAGCGTTAATTGGTTTTCGTAGTATTTTTGACTCAAAAGTCTGGATGCGTAGAGAGTTGGAACGTTTGGTCGATCCCCATACTTCGATGCCGTATGACCAAATAGGCCGTAGTAACAGAAGGTTTATACCTTATGGGTATTTTGCTACGTAGGTTGAGTTTCGATCGTTTGTCAAGTAGTCTGGCGAGAAGTTTGTAGCGTTGGTTAGTTTTTTGTCTTTTCAGTCTAGTCTGGCGGATTCCAAGACAACCGATTGTCTAGGTACAGTCCAAGGTAGTGTACATTGTCCACAGTTGGTACAGGACAACAATTTTATTTGGGAAATTCCAGCTTGAGGATTAATGGTTGTCACTCTCCTACATCTGTACAGAATCATAGCTCCATTTGTTGGTGACCTTCAGGGCATAATTCCCTCGTCTAAAAATTAGACACAATTTTAGATTATAAGGTGCCAAGGAGGTTGCCAGCCATCTACGCCACTGAGACTAAAGAGACCGGATGTGGCACTGTTTAAATTGTAACAAACTCCCCCGTTCTGTCCGTTGGATTAGTCTCAAGCGACTGGTGAGGGACCCGTGGGGCTTGAAGACAAGCCAACGGGACGAGCTTTCAGCCATACAAGCCCTTATAACATTGAAAGACCTACGTGCAGTGAGGTTTCTTCTTCCTTTTGTCAAACATACCCTGACTATCCGAACTCATCGACGCCAGTATACTCCAGTATACGTTCGGGTAAATAAATAAATTTTAAGCGAGTAGCTAATAAAGATTATTGAATTATAAATAACTTTTCGCCTGCCTCTGACCTGAGGACTATTTGTGGATGCACTCTTTGTTTGTTGCGGCAATCTGCTGTGCTCAGGTCTTTTAGAAGGCTACACGGCCAAGTACTCTACCCATCTCATTGTGCGACTCATACCCAGTATGTTTCACAAGTATCAATCATCGCAGAACTTGACAATCGGTGGAGCTACCTATAGGTTTAAAAAAATTATGATTCTGGATTTGATTTACCTTCCCTAATAATCTTTGGCAGCAACTTGTTCAGCAACTAGCTCTGTCTAAAATAATGCTGCACGAGAAACGAGACAAATCTCGGTCTCGGTCTCGGTCATTATCATCGCAGCTTGCGAAAATAATCTTTCCGATGGCACTGAAGTTGCACAGATACTAAAAATATCTTTTGCCATTCTAGACAAATTTTTGAAGGAATTCTCAAGTGTTTTCCACCATTCTAAAATGTCAACGTCTACTGGTGCTTGGTCTAATTTGGTGTAATTAATTATTTCTGTCTTCCATGCTTCGGTGATATTTGCTGATTTTTGAGCAAATGGTGCAAAAATATTGATGCAGTCGTCGTCGTCGTCAAAAGCTGAATCATCAGATTCTTTTTCTTCACCAACAGCCATAACTAATGGAGCGGGAAGTTTGTTGGGAGGTGTATTTTTTATTTCACGAATCGACTTGTTATAGGAGGCAGATATGTTATTTGGGTCTTTCATTTGGCGCGTTTTCAACATCTTTTTGAAATTATATAAAGATATATAACAGCAATAGTAATATATGATGCATTGAAGTGTAAGTAGTTGTCTTCTTTTACACACATTTTCATTACCAATATATAAATTAAAATAATTATTAGAAAATAATATTTTTTGAAAAGATTATTAATAGCAAACCGCCTTTAATACTTAAACAAAAATTCAAAAAACTGAGACCGAGACCGAGACTTGAGCGAACGAGACCGAGACCGAGATCGAGACTGCATAAAGTCTCGCCTTGTCTCGGTCTCGTGCAGCACTAGTCTAAAAGTTTGTGGCCGGTTTTCCTAGGCTTAGCAATATACCTGCCTCGGATTAGCACAGTTCCCTTCTAACCCTGATTAGGACCACCCTTCCTCTGACTCAAAACCCTAAGGGCATAACCGTCTCTTAGTTATTAATAACTGTCATAATTTTTTATTTTAGATTCCACGTTGCCTCAGAGTTCATATAGCTTAAATTATTTTGTAAAACACATTCTCAGAAACAATCTTAAGGAAATTATTGTGTTGTATCCTAAATGAAAATTAGTTTTATTTGCCAAATTGGTAGCCAGTTCCAACTAATGAAGCATTATTTCTAATTTCCCACCCCTCAAAAGATCAAAACTAAAAAATTAAAATTTTAAGATCATTTAAAGGAAGACAGCCCTATTGTTGCAAACAGATTTTAACCATAACTAAAGCCTTACTTTGACATGAAATACTTATCATTAGAATATAACTGAAATAGTATTTATTTCTCATTTTTGCGATGAATGAACAACGAAAGGTAGGCCTCACAATTAGTAACAACATAACTGATATAAACTTCCGGTTGAGGGTCCACTATTACAGGAAGAGATAATACTGACTAGTTTCTAGGTGTTTAAATTCGACAAAGGAAGCACAATAATTTATTCTACGTCGAATTAATTTTTGTTTTGTTTTTTCGAGTAGGAAAAATAAGTCTACCGGATTTTTTTTTTCCCAGTTTTTGGCAAATTTCTAGGCCAACGCGAAACGGTTTTACTTGAACATGGACATCCCACTTATGTTAGGCATAACACTTTTGGTTTATAAAGTTTTTTATAGAGGGATTTTTTAGTTTGTAGGTTCTAGAAATATGTGTTGTCACGTTCATAGAGACTTTGATTGGGGGCACTTCTAGATCCAAATGGATTTATCCATTCCCTATGAACCATGCTAGCTCCTAAGGCAATTTGTAGCTTTCTATTTTTGAAGACTTACAGCAGTCTAACTAGCACCCGCGCATACAGGGGCTCGCATGTTAGTAAAGGTTTGAATATAGTTGTATTTGCGGTCTAGAACAATGACGTTTCACAGATGTCTGTAGGGTAACTAGCTGGCAGAGCTATCGAAGAGTTTCTAGGTCTTTTTTTTAATGAAAATCGTTCATTTTCGGGGATTAGACCGCAATCTGACTTTTTTAATTGTTGGTGTACAGCGTAGAAGGCGTAATTATTTATTTTAACTCATCTAATTGTCCCAGTTTGAGAAAAAAAATGCAGTTACAAGATTACTTATAAAAGTTCTGTCCGGTAGTGAGCACACTAGATTGGATGCGAGGGAATAACAATTTAGAAATATCTGTGATAATCGCGAAAATTTTCTATGCAAGCAAATGTTCCAATCTTCCTAAATTAATGAAAATAATTTTCTGAAAAACCAAATTGATTGTAATAACCAACAATAAAATGCTATACGAATATATTTAAACAAATACAATTGGATTTTAAAACAATTCACATATGAAAAAGGTAAGTTGAAACCTTTGGTAAAATTATCTCTCAAAAATAGATATAAATACAGTACAGAGAATATAATAAAATTTTGCAATAACAGGCAGATAATACCTAAATTGTAGGGCAGAAATAATATAAAGGGCAATCCCTTCTCTCTCTACCACACTATATTTCCCTCACAACGTTACAATAATCAGAAAAGTTATATTTTAGAATTAAAATGAATATTTATAAAACATTTTCTCGTTTATAAAATAATACTGAGAAAGGAAAAATAAATTTTTGTTCTAACTTCCAGGTTAAAAGATTTTTTTAAATTAAGGAAAATTGAGCAGATAAAAAAAAAAATGTATATTATATTTCTTAAAGAATTTGAGAGCACATTCCAATTCAAGGCCCCTAATTTTTCTGTAATTTTTAGTAATTAACAATTTTAAGGTGGGTATCCAAAGGCATGGGATCCAGGCCTCTTCTCGATTAATAATACAATTTTCTCGATCACTCTTCACACCTTACTCATAAACCTGCAGTTTCATTACAATACACTCTTATAAGTCAAATGCAAATTCTATGCATTCCTATAGGTAATGTGCAACTAATTATATGAATTTCTCAACCTTCACTACCTTTCAGTACATGTCCGGTAGGCGCCTCTAAGTTCCTACTACTGAGGAAGTCCTCAGGCTTATATCCTTCTGTATAAATCTCTGACTGGGTGGGTGCAAGAGCAGCAAGTAGGCATCTTTTCATGTCCATTTCTTTTAATCCTTAATCTTTATTTGATTTATTATTATTATTTAATTGCGAGAAAAGCTCCTTTGTTTATTTTTCTTACCCTGGATTTCTTGGTGTCTAGGAATCCAGAAATGGCTCACTGTTTTCTTCTGTCCTAGTTCATTAAGTCTTCTTCTACATCCCCTTCAAAACTTTGATGGGCACTCCGGCTGCTCCAGAACTTTGTAACACCAATTAACCAACTTTTTTTGACTTTTATTCATTTTCATTGTGGTTTTTTGGTTTCTATGGGGTATGCAACCCCTTGATACAAGTTGACCCAATCAGATGTAACAAGTTTTACCTTTTATCGCCTTTATTATTGTTTGTGAAAACTATAATTATTAAACATGGGTGGCTTAGGTTAAGTTTGCAAGCATTTTAAAAATCAAGACTAAGGAGATCTATGAATCCGTAACGCAATCTGTTTTCGTCACTACGGTACTGATAGAACTTTGAAAGGAAGTTAGGGAAAGCAAAGAAATGGCAAAAAGTAGCCGCTACACCAGCTGCGCGTTTCCTTCAAAGCGACGGCTGAGCGTATGGATATTTCTTTACGAATAAAAGCAATGCCTTAGTGACGCAACCTGATGAAAAAGAATATTCCATCAAAGAGGGATTGCAATAACACAGTTGAACAATATATTGTATAAGTTATATTAGGGTTGATCGTCAAAAACGGTATGAAAATGCGTAATGATGAAAAACACCCAACTTTGACAATTTTTTCTTTTTTTCCATAAAAGATAAAATTCCTAAATTTTCTTTAAAATATAGCGCGTATCCTCCTTTATTACTGCAATTTTTTGCAATAACATAGATTAAATAAATTTTGAGAAAAGCGTAGCCCAATTAATAAAAAACGGCACTTTCAGAAAACGTTCATCTTCTTGTAAAAATTTAAGATAGATTGTAAGGTAGGTTACATCTAATTTCATTCAGATCATATTAAATCGAAAATAATTAGACAAGATCTTCTTTATAATACGGACAAAATAAAATTCTATGCAAAATAGCAATAAATAAATAAGATTGGGATTAATTGCGATAAATTATTTATAATTCAATTAATAACTCTTTAATTATTTACTATTAGGGGTATTTACAGAAAGCCAACGCTGAGGACCTTCGCCAATGTCGACAGCGATTAATATGGAAATTTACGTCCCACTTTTCCAATGAATATTCGGAATTCATTTAGTTAACCCGACTAGGGAAGAACGCCGACAGGAGGGAAGGATCCCCACAGTTCTAGCTCTGTTCTAATGCAAATAGCCAGGGATTTGATTTTAAACGGGCTTTCGAAAAACAATGAGTTTCTCATAGGGCGCGAAAAATTCATGGCTCTCTGCATCCCTGAACCACTCACTCCTGTAGCCATCACCAACTCAATCATACTCCTCCGGCCAGCGCCTCACGCCCCTCCAGTCCACTTTCCTCCTCACCTTGGACTCCCTTCTCTCTACAAAGAGCTGTTTACTCCACTCCTAAACCAATCATCTTCTACCGTCCAAAGAAACACTAGAATTCAAAATAAAAATAAAATTATTAACCGACTACAATTATGGTCAATTAAATTACAAACCCTTAATTCCCTCGTCCACCTATATTCTCTAAACTCTTGCAGTATACAAGCAAGTCTAAAGGCCACTTTTCTTAAATCGTTATCCTTCACTCCCTGCCTATCAAGCCTGGTAAAGGAGTATAATTACTATACTAATTTTTTATTTTAGACATTAACTGTCTTATAGCTGAATACTTTGCAATTATGCTATTAATCCCACTCTTCGATTGGAGATATTTTACGGATAAAATTAATTCATGCATCTGCTAAGAAAATAGTCGTCTAAGTAAAAACACTGAATATTTTCTAAATTTCCCTGGCGTTGCGAGAAGCGATAAGGAGGCTAGCAGTTAACCAACTGCTTAACCATTAACAGGTAGACCTTTCCTTCTGGCAACTAGCGTCCCTAGTGTTATTTTTTATACTTTTTTTTAACTTCAGCGTTTAGCAACCCACAGGCAAAGGAAAAACTTCTTTATCTCCAAGTTACACCTGTCCAATAGCTAGGGTGGAGGATTACTGCCTGCTGCACCTCTTCTAGCCGCTTCTCTGAACTTCAGACCCTGCAGTCGCTCTTCTAAGAAGAACGGGCAACACTTCCCACTGGTATCTTCCTTACCGAAAATAGGATATCTCCTCGGTCAGCGGCCAATATTTCGAAACCTTGCTTCCTTTATTGAGGTTACCTAAACTAAATGCTGAGAAACTTCCAGTTTCAAGGAAACGGCGTCTCTAAGAGACAGGCAGATCTAAAAAAACAACAGCTTTATTGCAACTCAATTTTTGTTGACGGAGGGAGGCTGACTGTTTTTGGAACGAGAAGTTTTTACCCTGAGGAGGGCCTACTTTTGGGGCATATTTTTAGCTTTATTTATTCTTTGTAAAGTAAAGTAATCACCTATTTTTTCAGGCGGTCCAACTACCAATTAGATGTCGTGGACGGAGGCGACTAGCAAACATACTTTACTGTAAATTTCTTTTATTAACCATTAAATAAAATCCAAGTCCTAAGACCGGGAATCGAACCCAGTACCATAATACATATTAGCTTCGCAGGTCTCGCCTCTAACCGCTCGGCTACCGTGGCGCCCTTATTCTTTGTTTGCATAATAACGGTACAATCTGTAAGCTTTCGTAGTCCACTTCTTGCACCACCCAGTCCAATGCCGGCATGTCAACTAAAAATGCACTTATTTCAATTACTCACGCTAAAAACCTGGGCACCAAGTTATTAGAACCAACATTTCATTTGTGAAATCCAATTAGATTTTAAGCAGTTATTTCTGCTTTTTAAGTTCATAAAATGAAATAAATTAAACTAATAATTTTAATAATTAAAAAGAATAACTCAAATTTAGACGTTTATTAATTTTACTAAATTATAACCAATCTGGTTGGAAAGCGGCGGCCTCTTTGATTGTGCACGAACTTATGCGAGATAGAGTGGCAAAATATAAGACCGTAATAATTACAAGCATGTATGTTTCTTTGTGTCATATTTATGTAGCGTGGTAGCACAGGATAGACTCCTTGTAAGGACGGGGAAAAAAAAAAGGTTTATGTCTAAAAGAGTTGTAGAGAGGTCCTGGAACTGCCCTCAATAGCATTAACAGGGAACATATTATCTTAGCAGGATCCCTGGGCCCTGCTGACACACCCCTTGTGGATGCGCATGTAATCCAGTTAGTCCTTGGCCATTCAAATGTTAATTTGGCGGTTTCAAATTTTGAACCATGCTACAGAGAGAGAGGGAAAAAAATATATGTATATAAGTGTAAAAACAAAACCAAAAACACTGCTAGCAAGAAAGAGAGAACCGAGTTGAAGTTTACTCTTTTTTTTATATACATGTGGGTACGCCGGTTAAAAAAGTAAAAATTAAAAAAAATCAGAATGAGAGAGAAGAATAGATGTAAGAGGGTTTGGAAAAAATAAAAAGCTCTGCTTTAATAAAGTGGGATTTGGTTCAGATGATGTTGTCCAATATTTTCTTGTCGTGACAATGGTGGAATGTTTCTTTCTCTCGCCTGCAGGTTCCTTTTTCATATTTTTTTATTTTTTCTCTTTAGAAAAAAAAAAGAAACCTCCAACTGGCTGGCTTTCCTCCTGCTCCTCTTACACCGTGAGTATATCACGCATTCCGACATTACCATACAACTTGAGCGTAGCGGATTAAAGCGGCACTCATTTGTTAACTAATGGTTAGATCTGACCAATTAAAGACCAGCAGGGGGGTATTTCTCTTTCTATTTTATTCTCTCTCTCTATTTCTAACTTTATATGTTCAAACTCCCTCGCCTTATAAACATACTATAGAATATAACACCCAGCGGATTCTGTATAAGCAGGAAACATGGATGGGAAATAAAAAGATATTGAAGTAGTAAGAAACAGAAATATATATAATATATACACACATATCTGTATATATACCTACACAATTTTTCATTTACGGACTAACTGCGGTGTGCACAACAACTGCACGCTGCTACTCACACTGACGGCCATCTTGGAACAGCATTACCAGTCCCTCCCTCCTCCTCTTTATTCGACATCACAGCGCGCACTTCACAAACTACTTTCTGCTATCTAAATATAACCACAAACAAACCTTCCCATGGTCATTAACTAATCTCTAAAATTATTAAAATACCTTAGAAATATAAGCATGTACCACCTTAGCTACTCATCAACACGCAAATTGGTGGCTAATATTAATTAAAATAAAGTATAGAAAACGTAAAAATTATTGTAAACGTTATACAGGAACTTTAAGAGCAATATAAAACTAGGAGAACTCATTGGAGAAGTAATTTTAAGGTAACAAAAAAAAATTATCTATAAACTTAGCCAATGAAAAAACCAAACAAAATGTCGGTAATTTTAATTCAAAAACAACTTATTAAAAATCGAATCAATTACAATTACAGTAGAATCAGTGGAGAATTTAGATTGAACATGTCCTTTGTTAGGGTGGCTCCGAACCGCGCCAAGCAGTCCGCCTCTTTGTCACCATATACTTACTATGTTACTTTAAAAAAAAAAAAAACATGTGTCCTGCAACAGTTGCGATTTCAACATCGCTTTAGTCAAAGGCTAGCGATATTTAATACCGATTTACTTGGTATAGAAGTCTTTGCGATAAGGTTAAATTCTAAAGATTAATTTTTTCCTAATAGAAGGGCTGGAATAGTGATTCCCGGATGCGGCAAACCTAGCCCTTTATGGAAGTTAAGATACTGAGCAGTTGAACAGGCATTATGCTGAAATATGGAAAGCTGTAGATGGGAATCTATTGTTTGGCTTCAAAGGATGCTGCAAACCAAATCGCAACAATTATGAGGGATACGTGCTTAACCCATTAACTGCCAAATTTTTTTTTTGAGAAATTTTACTATTTTTTCAAAAAATATAGTTTTTTAATAACTCCAGTATTAAATAAAAAGTATTTAAACATTTCATTTTATTAAAAAAATGAATTTCTTTGAAAAGTCCCATTTGGGGATTATGGCAACTACAGGTACAAAAAATCATTTTTTAAAAAACATTTGATCTTTGTAAAAATGAAGTATATACTTCAACAGAGATCATTTTATTATTAAAAGAATGAACCTAAGGGTTTAAAATATTAAGTTTAAAAAAAATTAATAAGAATTGTCAAATTTTTGAAAATAGGAGTGCCACTTTCCCATACATTCTACATGTATCCCTACATTGCATTTCCTAAGTTTATCACATCTTCATCCTCGTACCAATATATCTGCTCTTGCGGAAGAGAAAGGTATCCAATAAACAGTAGGAATTAAATAAACTTAAGTAGGCAGTCTACAGAAAACTGGATTTCATAACGATAATTTTTGCAGCGAAAGATATACTCTCTTTCACAACATTCAGCATTGTCTTCTGACATCAGGGTTTCGAACATCTGTACAGGTAATTTGCCTTGAAGAACTTTTTCTTTTTTCCTCTCTTTCTAAAATTACCTTGATTATCTTCAGAGTTTGAAGAAATCACTTTAATTTTCTTTCAAGATGACCTCACAGGCTATTTTTTTTTTTTGTGACATTTTTTAGCTTTTTTAGGCGGGCAAGGTAATTCTTCATTGATACCTTCTTTAGGAAGATTTGTGTAAATTTCGATAAGTCCTGGTAGGTACTTTGGAAGTGTAGATTCTAAGACATACTCATCAGTCAGAGCAGCTACTAAATCTGGTGGTAACTCCACGATGTCGATAACATTACTGCCCTCAATTCCATCATCAAATTATTCTAGAAAATAGGGATCATTTTCTATTGACTCTAAGTTCACCCAAAGTGAGTTGTTTTGAACCCATAGCTGGAGAAACCAAAAAACTGATTTCACAAAAAATGTACCTCTATCAGCCATAATCCCCAAATGGGGATCACTAAATATAAGGTCAAAACTCGAAACAAAAGGCTTCATTTGGGAAGAAAACTATATGTTCCAAAAGTTAAAGATATAGGGCACATATTAAACGCAGAATAAGTTTTAAACTAGAACTCGTTGATATTTTTTTTAAATTGTGAACTCGGTCATAATTACTCTTACCGCTCACCTTGCGTGTTGACAACTTCAAAATGTTATTTTTTAGTTAAAAAAAAACTATAGTTATTGCAAACTCACTTAAAATGTTTACACACTGTTTTATTAACGTTTTAGAAGGGTACAATATCAAAACTATCAATTCTGCCGACTGAAAAACCTAAAAAAAACCTATGATCCCCAAATGGGGCCTATGGCAGGTAATGGGTTAAGATTCGACGCTTGCATACGATCTCAATGAGTATATTTTGAGTTATTTCTAAGAGTTCCTAATTTTGCTGCAATAGAAAACTGAAGATTTTATTATTTAAGCAACTATAAATTTAAACCCTTAGATTTGTAGATTCTTTGATTGAACGAAATAGGACCTAAGTTCGCTTAACATTTTACACTTTTCCCTAACAAGTTTCCCGAATTTACCAGACGTAGAACCCCATAGAAGTATAACTCATCTACAAAATCCTAGACAGGTTTCCTAATGAAAGTTAATAGAAAAATATAGAAAAAAATGAAAATAAGTCTGTAACTAAATACCAAAGAACTGCAAGACAAATAAGTTCCGCTAATTCAAATGATCTTTGACAAATTCACTAATCTCAAATTTGTACAAAACTTTGATCTATTGCACTTAAACCAACATCAAAATGGAGGCAGACAGGTACTTAGCTAACAATAATAAATCAGAGAGTAAGTATAAGTCAAGATGTCAGCACATGTGTGAAACCAAACCCCACTAGGTCTTCTTATCAGATACAGCTTCCCCAGAACCCTGAGGCAAACATTTTTTTTACAATCTGGAACTTAACACGAATTTCTCTTATTCCAATTAATTTTTAAAGTGTAAAGCTTTTTCAAATATAAAATTCTACAAATAAAATGGAGGATGTAGGAGATATAGATGTTTTGTCCGCAAGTGTGAATAAAGTGACAATGACAAAAATATGCTGCCGCATACGTGAAATTAAGGTTCTATAGAGTCTAGAGTCCACTTAGAGTCACTTTTCATGGGGGTTAATGTAACGTAGAACAGAAAAAGCATGCACTTAGAAGAGGGTAAGAGGATAAAATACAAATTTGAAGTTAGTTTCTCTTTTGGAAAACCAATTAAAGGGCAGATAACTCTAAACAGTTTTCTAAAACCAAAGAAAAATCTAATTTCGCTGAGAAAGCGTTAAAAACAAAAGTGACAGGCATTTTGGTGCAAACTTAGATCTGAAGTAGAACAGTATCATAAATGGAAGTTTCTAACTTTCGAGCTTAGAACGGTTTTTAATATTTGAGATGTTCTGTTCACTCATACACACACATGCACCACGCGCGTGCGTTTGTATCACACACACATTTGAAATAAATAACATTTTTACAAAGATAGCGCACAAGGTTGGGGTTATCTATGTCAAACCACTCTTTTTTTTCTGTAACATTTAGTTTGATTAATTGTATTTCTTTAACAACAAAACATAAATAAAGAAATTATAATGATTTATGGGCAGTTATATAGCTCTTATTGGAATTGTTTTAAATTATATCTAACATAATTAGGTAGTTGGATATTTCATTTTGTTTAAAAATTATTTGAACAATTAATGAGTTCATCAAGTTTATCTGATATATAAGGTTAGTTTAATTTATATTTTATTGGGATTTTAAGTTTGTTTAATCGGAATAAATTTTGGTTAATTGCAAATTTCAAAACTTTTCAGTTTTCATTTTCTTCTCTGTAGATACGAGGGTCGTTTGAAAAGTCCGTGCAAAGTCAGAGAGATAGCACTACTGGCGCGTATCGAGGTTATGTTTAGTTAGTAGCATCTCTAGGAAGAACACACACCAAGTTTCAGCCAGATCGGTCTATTTCTTTGTGTTTGGCATTCGTTTGAATCGAGGAAGTCGAGTGATTTTCAAAAAATGGACGAAAAAGAATTTCGTGTGTTGATTAAACACTACTTTATGAAAGGCAAAACGCCTCAGGAGACTAAAGAGAAGCTTGATAAACATTATCGTGACTCTGCACCTTTGATTAGAACAGTTTATAAGTGGTTTCAAAATTTTCGGAGTGGCCATATGGGCGGGCACAAGTGACGCTGAACGTTCTGGACGCCCTGTTGAGGTTACTACTCCAGAAATCATTGATAAAATCCATGATATGGTGATGGATGACAGAAGAGTGAAGGTGCGGTGAGATTGCTAGTGCTGTGGGCATCTCGAATGAACGGGTACATAATATTTTGCATCAACATTTGGACATGACAAAGCTATTCGTAAGATGGGTGCCGCGATTGCTCACGCTTGACCAAAAACGAAATCGTGTGAAGTGTTGCAAGGACGGTTTGCAGCTGTTCCAGAAGAATCCGCAGGACTTTAAGCGTCGTTTCGTCACTGTGGATGAAACATGGATACATCACTACACTCCTGAGACCAAAGAACAATCTAAACAATGGGTTACCATAGGGGAATCTGCGCCAAAAAAGGCGAAGACCGTTCCTTCGGCCGGAAAGATTAAAGCGACTGTCTTTTGGGATTCGCAAGGAATAATCCTCATCGACTATCTGGAAAAGGGTAAAACTATTACAGGTGCATATTATTCATCGTTATTGGACCGTTTGAAAACCGAGCTGCAAGAAAAACGCCACCGATTGGCCCACAAAAAAGTCCTTTTCCATCACGACAACGCACCAGCTCACACCTCAGCAGTTGTGGTCGCAAAATTAATGGAAATAGGGTTCCAACTCGTTTCACATCCCCCCTATTCTCCAGACTTGGCTCCCTCGGACTACTATTTGTTCCCCAATATGAAGAAATGGCTGGCGGGAAAAAGATTTTATTCAAACGAGGAGGTGATTGCAGAAACGAATGGCTATTTTTCAGACTTGGACAAATCCTATTTATTCGGAAGGGATCAACAAACTAGAGCAGCGTTGGACGAAGTGTATAAGCCTAAAAGGAGACTATGTTGAAAAATGAAAAAGGTTTACCCCAAAATATTAAGTAGTTTTTATTTTTGCACGGACTTTTCAAACGACCCTCGTATTTATCGAGGGTTACCAAGAAAAAGTGACCATTATTTTCCTTTCTTAAGAAATTCCACAGCTTTAAGTACCACTTACATACCTCTGCTGAGTATAAACATGATTTATATAAACTCTAGATTCTGTAAAATGTTTCCCTACTTTGATATCCCATTATAAAGTACTGCTGTAAGCATTTCAAGTTAAGACTTTGAACAAAAAACTTATAAAACTAAGCGTAGGTTTGGTGATCAGCTTACAGAAGTTATACAAGTTTCAAAAGTGAAGTAGATAGGCCCTTATAACGAAACACCAAGACAGGGCGGCTTTGAGGAGGTTTTAAGGGGGAGATGGCAAGTCAAATCCAACCCCAAATGATATGTTGGGTAATCCATGAATTCAAAGGAGGGTACACAATGGAAATAAATGAGCGCAATTTCTGGGGGTGTAAGAAGTAGTTGGGTGACAAGAGGACTATGATGTTTAAGCTAAAAGAAACACGATGGCATCGGCAGGTAGTAGAAACAAATTGCAAACTGCGTGAATAAAATTGCCTCTTCGGACTAATGGTTTATAAGATGATTGACAGGCCCTAGATTATCGTAGGGCGTGGAGGTGAGTGTTAGATGCTGTCCAAGAAGAGAGAGATAAAACTGAGTTTTTTGGGCAAAGAAGGTTCTGAGGAAAGTTCTAGGCTCACGAAATAGAATGGGAGGTGGAGATTCTGCAATAAGATGAAGATATCCAAGTTATTCGGTGAATCAGCCTCGTGATTATTTAATTTTGTTTTTTTACAGCGCATCAACTGTTGAGGTCATTAACGCTTCTAATCATCAACTTTAGGTTACTATTGTTAAAAAATACCAAATATAAAACAATGATCTAGTTCAGGGACACCAGATGCCCTAAACAGATGATATCAAGCAGGAAAGGAGGAAGAAGAATAAGAGGAAGTCCGAGACTGAGGTGGTTGACTGATGTGGAGGACATCCTCAGAAAAATTAGGAATGAGAAAGAAAGCCAAGGACACGCAAGTAATTCTGAACGAGGCCCAACTAGAGCTGTAGGGCCACAAGTAAGAAGGGAGAATCTTTATACTAACCTATACCTTTTCAGATCACGATGAGAATGGATACACTTTAATGGGTCCCTAGAAAAATGCATCTGATTTGCGCTTCTAAAAACTGTATTTCCATCTGGTGAACGAGGGAAATCGTAAAACAAAAGATCTTAAATCTGTTCCCAGCATACTTCTACAATCTTTACTCTCATTACAGACTGAAGGTTAATATCCATCCACAATGAAAATAGCGAAGTTTATTCCAGCTAGAACTCACAAGTCTGTCAGAGTAAAGGGAAGATGAATGATTTCCACCCACTGTCCAAGCCAGACTTAGCTACAGCCGACTGCCATTTGTTGCAGCCAATGCCAAACTATTTGCTGGAGAGAATTTGATAACTTGCCCAGAGTTAAAACTAGAATGAGAGAAATTTCTCAGCCCAAGGTGTGGAATCAGCGAAGGATCCAAACAAATCAGACTGATAGCTTAAAGCTATCAATCACAATGGCTGTGCAACAACATTTGCGATATTAAAACCAAAAAAAAATATTAAGCTAAAAAATATTTTTTGAATATCACCAAGGAATACAGAAACAAAAATAAAATAAAAATTCTACACTAGCGCATTATATCCGTTAATTTAATGTTACATCAAAGTTGAGAAAGAAAAAAGTAGTATGCGTGAGATATACAGTTAAGATGGCCAAGTGGCTAGCATACATAAACATGCAGTATATGAAAACATGTGCTAATCTAGCATTTAAATGCTTGCCCACTAAAGTCAAAAGACAACAAAGAAAAGAAATAATCAACGGCAAAGTTATTCTGACAAGATTTCAGTTGCAGTAGAAATATATGTATATCCAACCAGTTGATATCTTACATTACCTATCCTTAACGTAAAAATTCCTACATATTCCACTGAAGGTAAGAGTTTTGCATATCAATATGGACCCATCAATACCGCACATTAAACACCAGAAGATAAATAAATATATATTTATAAAGAATTGGGTATCTACTTATCTAATAACAGTTAATCTTTTGACTACGATTAAAATAATAAAATTATCAACGTTCGTAATAAAGAAATGTCGAGACCTATTAAAATATCAATAATAAATCTAGTTATATTGATTAATAACAGGCTATAAATCACATTACTGATTAATGAGCCGGTCCATTCATAATCTTCTTGAGATAAATCTTTGTGAATATGTATGAGAGGGGAACAGTGATGCTCTGTCGGCCTATCAAATAATATTTACTGCAAATATGAATTATAACAAATCATCCCTAGTTACTAGTAAATTTATAACAAATAGATTTGGCTTTCAGTGGGCAATTACAGGTCTTTTAGCAGAGAATGGACTCAGCGAAGCAGCACTACTTCATCATCTAACATGTTCGAAAGACTCTACTTCAATCCCAATTATTTTTGGGTCACCCGAACACGAAAAAAGTAGGATTGTTGATACTAAGATTTTTTTTTTTTTATTGTATTTAATTTCAAGCACACCACTTTGAAAGCTGGGATCGAACGTTAATATTAGAAATGAACTCAATTGATTCTTAATTATTTTCTCTAATGCTTTTAATTTTGCGTCAGTTTCAAAAAAGCTCTGTTTAGCTCTAGTGCAAATTCTTTTCGTGTGTATAATCCAGCTTTAGGTGTGTTCTTGTAAATTTATTATAAAAAATTAATAAATAAAGCACATTATTATTTTTATATTTTTATTATTATTATGCAGCTTTATTCCGAAAGGGAGCCGAATTGCTGTAGCATCTCCACTATTAATTGCGCAATTATCCAATTCTATAAGTTCTTGTTCAGTACAGCAGATGGATACGGCGTGTCCATATTGGGTCCCAGTAATCTTTTGTATTTGCAATCTTCCTTCTACTTACAGTAACTACTTGTTGAAAATAATTACAAGAATTAATTAACATCGTAAGTAAAACGGCCAATTACTTTTCTCGGATATTAATATAAGAAATGCAATAACGCATTTCTAAAAAAAGTTAATCAATAAAATGGCTATAAATATCTTGCATTAAAATCTGCAAATGGAAAACATAAAAAAAAAAACTGAGACTAATATGAAATTAGTTATTTTTATTAATTTGAATTTTTCAAGAACTGCAACTCACATTTAAACAACCCCGACCTTTATTTAATTAATATTAATAAAGTGTAATTCTGGTTAAATATTTATTAAATGTCAGTACGCGAGCAAAAAACTGCAAATTTAAAGTAATTTATACTTTTTTTCTACGGTAATCTATACGTACAAAAAAGAGAAAAACCATAATACGAAGAGATTAGCTCTCTGAACATGGCTAGGTATAGTCTACCTAACAATGGAATGAATTGCTTATCACGAGAGGACATTGTCTAAAAGCTGGCAGCAATGAGGACCAAATAAAAAATATAAAAATCAGCTTGAAAGGAAAGAATTTGTTTTTGACATTTTCCTTATTTTAATTTATCAAAAATGTAAATAATTTACTTTTAGAGCTAGAAATGAGTGCGTAGTCAGCTATTCCAATTCGTACTATTGATAGCAAATTTCATAGCTTATCTGCATTGTGAAGTATCTGTTGAAGTGGATCTTTATCCCGCTAAAATAATCTACATTATGCGGACATAAAGCACGATAGAGACGTAACTGAACGAAGATTCACGCAACGGTCTTACTTCGGGGCACACGACTTACTGGAACCAGCAAACACATTCACCTACTTGCACTCTAAACAAATTGCAGTTTTTTTCAATAGGTAATAAATCAAGATATTAAAACAAGTTTTGGAACAGAATCAAACGTTTAATTTATGTATTCCTTCTCTCTCTAATCTTTAATCGTTAGTACCAAAGGTATCCACCTGCCGCTCGCTGCCTAATACTATCGCCAATCATTTTACCAAATTAAATGATATAAGATATTAATCACTTATAAGACCCTCTCTTTCAGTATAATTTTTTATTTACTTATAATTCACAACTGCAGTACATTTCTGCAAGAATGAAGCTGATACAACATGATACTTAGTATAAACAATGAGTAGCATTAGAGGAAAATTCACCCATTGGTGAAACACCCAAAAAAGAGCATTTCACTGTTATGCACTGGCACTTACTTCATTAAGAAGATCACGTGGCCACCGGCACTTCAACCTTCTTGGAGGATTTCCTGGTAATGCAGGGATAAGTTGGGGAAATAGAGGATTAGAATGTGAGGAAATTGAAGCGTGGAATTTAGAGACAGCTTCAGAAACATAAGGAACAAGGAGATCTCAGTGCAAGGTAGTGTTAAATGCAAAGAAAGGTGCATTAGCGATTTGATGAGTGTTTTTGATTGAAAAGATTGGATTCTGTAGATCTTTAAAGCTTTGGCTGAGCTTCAGTTCCATTCAGCATTCCCAGACAGGTTTGTGTATCATTGTTTAGATAAGACGTTTGTTTTTTAGAGCAAGTTTGGATCGTTTTTTGTCAAGAGAGAAGTTGGAATCGTCTGTTTAGTTCTTTCCGTTTGAGTCTAGTATGTGGATTACAGGTTCAGCGTTTGCCATTCAGTATAATTAAAACCATAAACTACTCCAACAAATCAATTTCAAATTTCTAAACATTTACTTTTCACTGAATAAATGTAGGTTGTTATTAGCTGCGAGCCTGCAGAAACTGGCGCCTTAACCTTCAGGAGAAAATGTTTTGGATACTGCTTAAATAAGCGTAGGTGTTTTCAATATAATTTCGGAAGTAGATAAGAAATTTTAAAATTAAAGACTCGTGCGTGACACCCTAGTGTGGATTACTGTCACACAACATACTGTTCTGAAGAACTCTGGCAAAATCGGGTAAAAAAGAGCAAAATCGTGGATTAATCAAAAATTTGTAAGATTGATGAAGAATCTTTCGACCAATTTCGAAATAGGTTTTATTTTTTTAGCTTTATGCAGGTGTTTTCTCCTCAAGAAAAATGGCTGGCAAAACTGCAACTTTAATCTAAGCTAATATTTCGTGAAATTTACTTGGTTTTTCGGGATTATATTGATTTATGAATACACGAGAATCTTCCTTGTTCATGATAATCCGAACCTTTCTACGTTCCAAGAAAAAGTGCAATAAGTGCAAAGAAATAAGAAAGGTTCAGTTGTATTCATAATACATCTAAACCCTGAAGAAGTGAATAAATTTCAAGAAATATTGGCTTAGATTAAAGTTGCATCTGGTTTAACCTCGACTAAAAAAAAAATAATAATTTCTTTATTTAATGCTCCAAAAGAACAAACTTTCTTTAGAATATACAATTAGCAACGAGTACGCGACTGTCTGTAGCAAATCGGAAGGAAATGCGGCCGAAATAGCAGATAACTTGTTATCTAGAAATAAGTACGGTTTCAATATTACAGAAATATTACCCAAAATGTAAGAACTGGAAAACAATCTTTGCCTTCTTTGGTGACAGCTTAAATTGAGGCGGAAGAAGAGAAATTATTGCCTATTTCAGTATTTTTAAAAGATCTCGGCCTTGTAATTACTAGGTCATCTTCAAAGCTTAGGCTGGTTGATTACATAAATAGCACTTAACATTTTTAATACACGATAACCGGTTATATTAGATTAATATAAAAGTTATGTTAATATTAAAAGAATATTTAGCTTGTAGGAAGAGATTAGGTTGAAGTTACAACAATGCATCACTTTACATTGAAGAATTTCTGCAAAAAGCTTCTTTAATTATTTTCTTTAATCTTTAAATAGTTTCAGTCAGTAATGGATCCTCGTAGCTCTGAGGAGAATAATGTGAACTTGACAGGATTTATGTGCACTTGTAAAGACTTTGCGAAGATTGCTAAAGTACTCGTATATAGATATGATAAAAAAAAAATGAAATGAGATTATATTCAGCTTCAATCATAGTTTACTCATATTTACAATGCAGAGCTTTCTACCCAGGGACTAGGTCATCTTCAGGGCCTCGTGGAACATATTTTACAACAAAACAAAAGATATCGTTAAACATAATTGATCTAACATATAACTGTGTTACATAAAATAATGTAAAATGTTATCATCCCAATAAAATATGTTCTACAGCCCAGAAAGATGACCTAGTATCTGTATTGAAAGCTCGGCATAATAAATTTGACTGAAATTAGCTCTTGCCTTTCTCTTCCCTGTGGGTGAATCATTCAGTCAGCAAAGAGAGATGAACAGACTCAACAATAACTGATTAATTTCTACCCATTTTAAATGCTTTTGTTTTTTTAGTAAGGGGCAAAAAACCCCCAAGAAATAGATTTAATGAATTCTTTTGGAAAAGATAATAAAACAGCTTTGCATTTTTTAAGGTCAATATAGGTTTGCGGAAACGTATTGCCTCCATCTCATGCGTCAGCCGATCTACCCAATAACCATCACGTGCTTTTTATGAATAAAATAACAGCAGCAATGGACGCGCCGAACTGATGTCACATTTCTGCCGCCACACCATACTCCATATTATATTATGTACAAGGACGGCAACATAAATTTCTACAGGAAACAAGCTATGCAGGGCCGCAATATCCATTCAATTCAGTCTCCTCCGTAAATCTTAAAATTATGTATGTATAGTTTTCAATTAGTTTAGTAACCTCATTATTAGTTCGTTCAAAATATAGGCGGTTGTAAAGATTCTGAAACTGGTGCGTATTTCTTCCACTGTTTTTTTAGAACTGCGTCAACATCAGAATTCGTTGGTGCCCGGAGCTTTTTTTTGCGATTAGCGATTATTTCTAAATCCATTTTGCGAAAATATTTTAATTCAATACGAAACATTTCTAGCACTATCTTTTTCCCTCAAGAATTTGTGACGAAGATAATAAAATGAAAATTACTTCAGGAAATGGCGATGAAAGAAATGAAGGACGGAATTAGTTGGCGAACGAGCTAGCGCTGGAAGATGGTTATGAAATATTTGATTGGCTATATTTTATCGTTTATTAAATACATTAAATCTAACTGCTCTAACGATTACGACTTCACTGCAAAGTTGCCAACTGTAAAAATATTCCCTTTGATCTTTTTTCATTTTATTTAAAGTAATTGTCTTTACTAGGAATATTAACAACTTTTTTAATTATCTCTTGGTCTCTTCTAGTTTATGTTTTATTATTGCCTGATTTAAACTTAAATGTATTCTAAGTTCAAATACAAAAGTTTTTATGGTCTATGAACTATAAGTTCGTCTAAATGAGTTTTTTCCCATATCTTCTTTTGACTGAACGTCATTTGAATGTACACGCAAAGAAACAATGATTTTCCCCGTCATAATACGCCTGTTATTCTAATTTCAGACCGGTTTCGGATCTTCTATCTTCAGAGATAGATCCATTCGACTTATTCTAAGAGAAGGGCGTCAATGATTACGTGCTGTTTCAGTAATTAAAGATATTCAACTCAGTAATTGAAACAAAGCGATAGTTCAACTTCATTCTGGGCAGCTAATTTCGATGGCAGCGAAACGATCCAGCAGCGATAAACCAGAAGAAAACAGGAGAGAAATCAAATCGGTTTGCACAGTATAAAAGCGGAAACAGCAAACATTAGATCCGAGAGAAATACGATAGCACAGAAAGGTGGCCCAGTTTAAAACAACACACTGCATCCTTCAATGCCAATGCTTCATTCAAGCACCCAATGCCAGTTAGATCAAATTACTGAATGAACAAGAAAAAAAAAAGCCAAAAACAAAATGCTCACTGCTTGACCACAAATTGGTTAAACCAAGAGGAAATGGCCGGATGTTATTATATAAACAAGTCCACAATTTTCCGTTTTAAAACTCGTAAAAATTTCAGGCCATTGAACATCCATATTCAATTAGAGCCGCTACTTAAGCATTCAAAGTTGTAATGGATGTTGCCCATATTATAGCAACTTAAGGAGTGCCATTATCCTTATTAAGAGCAGAAGACCGGGCTTAAGTTAACTTCCATAATATATAATATAAATGAAATTCCTTATAGTAAAGATATTAAGATTTCACAAGTGTGACGTAGGAAAACAAACTAAACTATTAAGTGACGTGTTTGTGTCTGTGAAGTGGGCAGAGGAGGGGGGGAGGCCTATTGGTTGAGTGGTATAAGATAAATCATTAAAGTTTGATTAGACCATGTAGTCTGCGTTGTAGAAAGACCTGAGGCATTTGATGAAACCTCCTCGCTCTATCCTTGCCTCTGCCTCTTAAGACTTCTTTTATTTTCTTATTCCTTTTGTAGTGGCACAGCCCTCCCCAGTCCGCCTTCTTGCGCAGGCCGCACTACGTACTAGGATAATGGTTCGTATTATTCATTCTTCAGTCAATTAAATAGGTAGACTAGTAAAACCCTATAGGCTATTTCATGTCCCGCCCGCCGCGGCACACCCTCGCTCCATCCTACCCCATATCAGTTCAACTTTTATTATTATTTTTTTTCTACTCTTCTAAAGTTCTCTCTCTTTTCCTAAACTATTTCCAACTTACCTTTCTCTTATAAAACGTCAATGCCGGAAAACACATATACACTTATACAATAGGACAACGGCCGGATATGTATGGCTAGGTAGTTTTTATTTTTATTTTTTATTATCCATTATTATTATTTCATATCAAACAAAAGAATGGATGCGAAGCGCGCAAACACCGCTAGAAACGAAGGAAGTAATTGAAAATAATAATCTCTGATCTCATTACAAACAATAAGTGTTATACATTCGCATCGGTGATTCCAAATTTAACCATTTTAATACAAATTTCCTTTACATGAAGCTGAATAAGCAAATCAAATCAAATTATACCTATTATTATTGTTTTTTAAAAGGTCATTCAATTAATTTGTTTAGTTTTTCCTAACCAATTTTATTATACCAACGGAGATGTTGTATTCAGGATTTCCATTAGGCGTTTCCCTAAGATCTCTCAAAACAGTTGCACGAAATGTACGTCGCTTGAATAAGTAAAACACCTGCGACCGGTAATATTAATTTAATAACTAACTATTAACAAAATCACCAAAAATAAATAATTTTTAAAATAAAAGTCACAGATTCAAAGATCGTAGCTTATGCAAAGTTAAGAAATCGCAGGAGAAATTTTTCAGAAAACATTTAACAACTAAACAAAAATCTAATTAGTTTAATGATTCCCCCCCCCCCCCGGTTGACCGATTTTGCCCAAAACTTTATTGTGGTATCTTCTGCTGGGGTACCTAAACTAAATACCAAATTTGAACTCTATGTGTTTTTTTTCGTTTTTGAGTTAATACAAACACACCCACATACTTATTTGTAAAATCATACCAGGGGGATCTTAAAAAGAAAATACTTCCAAGGAAACTTTGGAAATCAGCACGATTATAAAGCACCTCTCTCAGTAAAGAGAAAATACTAAAATACTAAAGTCCGAGGAAAAGCGTTCATGAAAACTATCAGGATTTAAAAAAATTATAATAAACGAATGCGTTGGCTGATAATTCGAAAAACAATGAATTAAACGAGTAAAATAAGATTGCAGTTTATCTACAAAACTGATGCACTCAGCGAAAGCTGCAACAAGATTAACTTCCATTTAATTCAACTGGTGCACCAACACCGTTCTCTAAAATATACTAACGATTCACAACTATTAAATGTTTACTACTGCAGATAATCACTTCAAGATCTTTTTTTAATTAAATTTTCTTACAATACTAACATTATTTCTGTTAAAATTCTGTAAATAAATCTACATTTACATAAGTAAAAAAAGTTATAAACTAAAAGTTTTAATAAATAGTATAAATAAGCTGGCTGTCAATTATTTAACTGGCTTGAAAAATAAAATTACAAAATGAAAATAAAGAGTTGGAAGTGGAATTCTTAGAGTAAAATAAAGATTGTGGAGTTCAAAGACACCTCAGCCCTGCGGGCATAACAAACTGAATCGCCAAAGAACAACACCACTTACAGACTTGTTCCTTTTATTTACCCGGATATATTTAAATATTATACTCTTTTTTATCTGGGTTATTGCAAGGAAAAAAAATATTAATGTTAAAATAAAAGTTATATGTATAACAATTCGTTATTACTAACTAATGTAATTAGATATATAAGATTAGATTCATTTCGGCTATTATCTGAACAATTAAGGAGCAAATAGATTCGCTGTCGGGCCTCTTTTGAATCTGACTCAACACTACCTCGTATAATGTTACAGTGCATAGAACCAGTTCTACCTTCGCTACAGTTCTGTAGCATTAGATTCAATTGTTTCGCTTAAAAAAAATAAAATGGGTAGCGAGAATTGAACCTCCAAAATGAGCAAAGTGAAGACACCCAAAATCCGAATCAACAATAAATACCAAAAATGTTCGCACTTTTACTTGAAAAATCAATTAAAACTAGCTTTTGGAAGTATGTAAAATATCTTTTTCCTTTTCTTTTAGAACTACGAAGAAGGTTGCAATCGTGTTAAACTTACGATATCGTGGTTTAAACTGAATAAAATTTAAATTTCCACATGGCTCGATAGTACGCCCTGTTATTGGCATGGTACGTCCAGCACCTCAACGAGCACATGCTGCACTAGAACAATCACCGAGAACTGCAAGGAAAAAAAGCAAGAAATACCCAGAAGTATTCGACTGGAAACTGCATCAATGACTCAACCTTCACTCCGAACTGTAGCTTCTTAATAATTTACATTTTTCTCAATTTTTTTTTCCTTTTTTAAAGTTGAAATTTCTTGATAATATCTTACTACAAAAACTAATTTAAATTTTGGTAAGAGGCCCCTAACTGTAAAGTTTTACCAGTGACTGACCTGCCTAATTGTGGTGGGATAAAGAGGCAAAGCAGCCAACAAAGGGACAATTCATGGGGGCATCGACTTCTATTTTAGAAAGCCTATTTCCTGCCAAGACCGTCCGAGTAAATACCTAACCACTTCTCGCCGTAAACAATCTGGCACAAAACGCTAAATACTTTCTTCCCAATTAATTTTAAAATTCTCCTTAAATTTGGATAGGAACAAGCTTATTTATTCAAAATGGTTTCAGGAATTTATTTTTCCGCTTGAGGAGATTTTCGTTGAATACCGCAAGACAGCAGCTTGTTTCGAGACCCCAAAAATAAGGCATAATTTTAAAGCATATTTTCCTCCCCTACATAGAATCTAAAACAACACCTATGTGGAAGACATTGCCAACATAGCTTAAAAAAAGATAGGAATACATATGGATTATATAACCTTACAAAGCGAATATAAGCATGGATGTACGCAAGGAATTAATATGGAAGCGTGAAATGTATGATTCAAAAAGAAGATACAGTGACTTAGATAAACTGTATGAGAAAGCCTCAATGAATTAATTTAAACAGAATTAGCATCCATTATACTGGCATTAAAATATGTACGAACTCTTCCTAGAGCTCTCAGGCCGGCTACGGGTATTGTCAGTAACGAGAGAACACTGTCTCTCCAGAGGCTATCAGTGTGCTCCAGCGCTAATGTCCTAAGATGATTAGGGGCAGAATTAATTCATATAAGCAAATATAGAATACAAGAGGTGCCACGGTAGCAGAGCGGTTAGAGGCGAGGCCCGAAAAGCTAAAGTGTATTTTGGTTCTGAGTTTGATTCCCTTGGATTTTACTCAATAGTTAATAGGAGGAAGTTACAGTAAAGTATGTTTCCTAATGGCCGCCTCCTAATGGTATCTAAACCCAGAAATCAAAATTCAACCTCTCTGCGACGTTACGTTCTTTATTTATGCTGCGTGCACACTCCTCATACATAAGAAACACAAACCACTATTTTTGGGCACAAAAACGGAGATATCCTGTGAGAAATCGAATTAAAAAATTGTCCACTATCACAATATTTCTCTCCCCCCAGAGAAAGGAGAAGTCAATCAATAGAAATCAACACTTTCATGTTATATATAAAAACTTACAGTTTTGAAGCTACTTTTTTTTGTAGTTTTTTTAAAAACCTTTTTGCAGAGTTTAAAAAAAAAAAAAAGCGTTCATATTAAAACGTACTGCCTTTAAATTTTATGTAAATTCCAATAAATAAATAACTGTTTTAAGAACAAAGTAGTATAAGGAAAGACAACTCTGAGTGAGGAGACTGGAGGATAGGTAAGACAATTACGACAGTAGACGGGAAAGACAATAATTGCTTTAAAAGGCAGTTGATGTACGAACCGAAGTAAGCAGATTTGTTGATAAACCAATTCGCTACAAATACTTGTTAGTCCGCCGCCCCCTAATACAGTAAGCAGATCAAAATACTCAAACAACAACAACACACACTTGGAAAGAAAGTGAGAGTGGGGAATCTCATTTTGTACTGTGCACTCAAGTACACTGATTCACCCTTTTTTAATCCAATCTAGAAGGTAAAAGGTATGGTTACAACTAATGCATACAGTAAAAGTAATGTTATAACAAAACAGTTTATGCATTACCCATGTAAACATATGTTGCGGTGTTGCCGCGGAGAGAAGTACCCCCAGTGTGCGTGAGGCGACTGGTGAGGGGCTATTGGTACACAGATTTACTCTTCTCTTACATATTGGATTATGTACGCCCACTTTAACCAAAATCTTGTTTCAACTATTCAGTATAAACTTGCTAAATTAAATCGTTTATCGGTACTAAAATGGGATCTTTATTAATCATGTTTGGTAAATTTATAGATATTCAAAATTTTGAGTTCTCAATTAAAATACAGTTTTCAAGTTTTCTACGGCTGGATAGAGTAACGGAATACACAAGATACGGAATTGGCCGCCGCCTGATTGGCAAGGAAGGGGCAACATCTTGAACCTAACAGCCGTGTTGTTGGTGGTCGTGAAATAGTGCACCAAGAAGCACACTCCTTACGGTAATGACCCCTAGAGTTGAAGGCACTACAATATTTTCCTGGGGGTGACTACACATACATATCCTTCTACTTTGATAGAACAAATTGATAGTACTAAGTGGATAACCGGGCTGCAGGGAGTAAGATGGCATTATAAGAGAAACATCGGCAGGGGTATTGGCTGAAAATATGAGCCAGTGGTATCAAACTATCCATTCTATCTCTGGGAAGTGCGGCCACAAATGCATTTTGGCGCCGAATCCGAGGTCACAGAGTTCTCTCATAACTTCACTAACGAACTGATGCAAATTTTGAGATCCAAGGGACTAACTGAGCCAAAATGCACCTCCTTCCACAAAGATGGTCAACGTTAAAATTAATTTGGATTAGGCCATTTCTGTTATAAAATTTTAATTTTTTGTATGACATACTGCTGAATTCAAACTCAAAATATGGCAAAGTTCAAACGTTTATATTTTATTTAAATGTGGCAAAATGGCAAGGCACGGTTTCTTTGTAAAACAGTAAACTTTTAAATATTTTTTACTCCTTCATATCGGCAGGAACTAAAAAAATAAACAACTTTGAGGTTACCATAAAAGAAATATCTTTATATTTTTAAAAGATTTTGCGTAAATACTAAGAAAACTGAAATAGTTACAAATAAAACATGTTTAAACATTTAAGAATTAGGTAAAAAAAAATTAAATAATTAGAAGAAATGTAATAGTCTAAATCACTTCCTTCAATAAACAGAAGCATTTATTTTTTAAGTAAAAAAAATTAGTAGACCATTTGACATTTGAAAAGATCAGGTTTCTTCTTAGTCATAAATTCAAACTAGGTTATGGAACAAGACAAACATATTGTGAGTAACGTGAAAGTTTATAAATTTAAAAAATGAATTACATGTTTCTTAAAAATATTTGAATTCAAAAACAGTTTAAATATGTACCAATCGGTACTAAAATGGGATCTTTCTTACTTCCGAATTATTCGCAATATTTTGGAAATTAGTAGGGAAATTCTTTTTCAATTCTATTAACTGAGAGACAACCTACAAGAATTCTATTTGTACAGCAAGTTTTTGTTTTGTAAGGACACTTATCAAAGTAGATGTACCTGAATGACCAATTTTGATTCCTCGAAAAAGTTTTCTATGTATTGCTTTTGAATGTAGAAATATTGAGCGTATTTCCTTGACATGGGATAATCTAGAATATCGTGACGACAACATAAAATGCTTTGTCTTGGGACGGTTTAGCGGCAACGGAAATTCACCTAAACTTTTATAAGTCTACTCCTTTACTTTCAACTGTTTAGAAATGAGTGGCTGAATTTAAAATGGTCGTACTTCCCTTGAAGACGGTCTATTGAAAGACGGCCCCGTATCTCCAATAAGAGAAGAGAATATCGAAAGGTGCGCAATGACGTAACGGTCGAGAGGCGATTTTAGGTGGATAGGCTAGATAATACTAAAGAATATAATAGCATTTTACATCAAAAATTAATGATGACAAAATTTTTTGCAAGGTACGAGTGCCGTGTTTATTAAGAAGTGCCTAATCACGTACAATGGAAAAAATTAATTTAGCAGCTAAGTTTGAATTTATTAAAAAAAAAAAAAGCCTAAAAATTGACAACCAGCAGAATTATTAATTATTATTGAAATCCCGATCAAATGCAGGCACCTGCCTGTAATCCCGAAGATAACATCACACCTTGCTATCCCTCCAATAAATTCCTATTTCCTCTATAGGAAATCCGTAAATGACTTCCATTGGATTAATAGGAGATGCAGAAGAATTATTTAAAAAAAAAACAGTAAATAATAAGTGTTTAAAAATATTTTACGCTTTTTTTAAAACTTCAAGTTGTGCACAAAAGAAATGGAGTGTAAACACTGAAGCAAATATATATATATATTCACTGTTATATCTAAGAATACGGAGACACAATATTTCCTAGAGGGACGGCAGCCTAAATCCCGCTACAATTCTCCGCGTCACAGACCGATCGAGAACTCAATGATTTCCATCAACTGTAAGAGATGCTGCTTAAAAATAATTAAAATATTACGCGTTTTTTTTCTCAGAGAAGCAAAGTAAGTACAAAACCGAGACTACTTAGATCTATCCTATAAAGTACTTGCATTATTTTTGAGTCACGTTTTTCAGGCTTTCGATTATTTTCACAATATGTTTGATTAACAGACAGTGCAATTTTTTAACAAACTATTATCAAAATATCCTGAAGAGATCGCTGAATGCATCTCGGATAAGATCAAGAATGTTTTTAGCTCCGGCGGTCCACGCTAATTTTAACCACAAACTGTTTCTGAGATAAAACGTCGCAATAGCGTCGTTTCCTTTTTAACAGAGAAGAAAAAATGGTTCTGTTCAGTTATAGATAATTTAATTTTCTATATAAATGACAAATCCATTGCTAAGATCATTTTTCGAAAATTTGCTAATATTGCATTTCCTTTATTTCCCATTTTTCGCCATCAGCCAAGTTATAAAAAAAATGAGTGCTAATCCAAACCAACTTGAGATAGTATAATTTCTAATTAAGAAACGTTCCTTACTTCTTTTAACCAAAATTTAACAAAACAAAAATAATAAATACGAAAAAATTAATTAAAAGTTTGATAAAAATATTACAGTTTAATATCAATAACTTAGTTCACTTGGACAACATATTTCCTGCCAATTATGACACTATCTTGCAGTTTATATTATCAGCGCTACGGAAAGTGGGCTGGGGAATTTTTATTATATATGTGTATATATATATATAAATTCTAATTTATCACTACCTATTTACTGATAACATATAAAGTTCTAAGGAGTGTAAATGTTTTATTCTAAAACTTGTAAAATGAAAAATATTTAAATACATTTTTTAATACTGTATTAACACTAAACCTACCACGACCGGTCAATTGACCGTTTTTTAAATTTGGTTTAAATTTTCTAATTACAGCGTTATCCTACCGCCATTAAACTGCACGACTTTTCCTAAAATACGAGGGTCGTTTGAAAAGTCCGTGCAAAAATAAAAACTACTTAATTTTTTGGGGTAAACCTTTTTTATTTTTCAACATAGTCTCCTTTTAGGCTTATACACTTCGTCCAACGCTGCTCTAGTTTGTTGATCCCTTCCGAATAATAGGATTTGTCCAAGTCTGAAAAATAGCCATTCGTTTCGTTTCTGCAATCACCTCCTCGTTTGAATAAAATCTTTTTCCCGCCAGCCATTTCTTCATATTGGGGAACAAATAGTAGTCCGAGGGAGCCAAGTCTGGAGAATAGGGGGGATGTGAAACGAGTTGGAACCCTATTTCCATTAATTTTGCGACCACAACTGCTGAGGTGTGAGCTGGTGCGTTGTCGTGATGGAAAAGGACTTTTTTGTAGGCCAATCGTGGGCGTTTTTCTTGCAGCTCGATTTTCAAACGGTCCAATAACGATGAATAATATGCACCTGTAATAGTTTTACCCTTTTCCAGATAGTCGATGAGGATTATTCCTTGAGAATCCCAAAAGACAGTCACCATAATCTTTCCGGCCGAAGGAACGGTCTTCGCCTTTTTTGGCGCAGATTCCCCCTTGGTAACCCATTGTCTCAGGAGTGTAGTGATGTATCCATGTTTCATCCACAGTGACGAAACGACGCTTAAAGTCCTGCAGATTCTTCTGGATCAGCTGCAAACCGTCCTTGCAACACTTCACACGATTTCGTTTTTGGTCAAGCGTGAGCAATCGCGGCACCCATCTTGCGGATAGCTTTGTCATGTCCAAATGTTGATGCAAAATATTATGTACCCGTTCATTCGAGATGCCCACAGCACTAGCAATCTCACGCACCTTCACTCTTGGGTCATTCCATGTCAAATCAACACAAAAAAAGACCATTTTTGACCTCACCATCTCGGATTTTCTTGAAATTTGGCACATGTGTACTATTGGTATAGACTTGGAAAAATATGAAATTTTACTGTGATATGTCAACTGGTTTATGAGTTACAGGGCTGTAAAGTTGCCAAAAATGGGCCGAAAAACAGGGAACCCCGTGTTTTTGAATTACTGTAGAAGCTTTCCTAAGTGAGCTACAGACTTGGGATTGGTGTCATTTTATAGCATATATAATGCCCTTTCCTGTGATATGCGACACCATATGGGTTAGGATTAATAAAGTTTGTTAAATTTAAATTTAAAATTTAAATTTTAAATTTTTTAAAAAGTACATATTTTAAAATTTTAAAATTAATTCTATGAATAGCTAATAGTGTTATGAATCACTGGGCAAAATATTAATTTGGGACGACAATGGCTTCATTGTTAAAAAAAATTAAGACTAAAGCTCCTTTTCATGGAGAATATATTTTAATAAAATTAAAGTAATAAATAAATTGAAAATAGTAATAATGAATCAATGAATCATAATTAATAATTGTTAAGATTTAAAATATTGATTTTGAAATCATTTTTAGAATTAATAATTATGATTACAGTAATTATTCATATTAATTATAATATATTATTTTAATGAAATTATGCAGTTAATCAAATTATACAAAAATAATTCAATTCAATATCTTTGTTTAAGAACAGTCTTCTTTGGCTGAGATAACAGCCTCTTTAAGTTTGTTTAAGTCGGCAAAGGGCCTTTTGATGGCGTAGGGGGTTCGGTAAAGAGACTGGCAGCTCGTGCCAGTTTGCAACGACCCTATGGAAATCAAATCCAAACTTCACTACAACTTTTTGAGTGGGCAGTAGAAAACATCACCAACATAGACTTTGCATATTCAACCCTGGAAGACTATGTTGAATCTGAATGTTTTTTAAAAAATCGGTTTGCTCAAGCATTGGCTATTAAAGGAACTTAGCAATACCATGCTTTCATTCCCAGAAGTCAATCCAAAATATTGGTTAAAAACGTTTCTACGAAATCAGAAGCTTGCGAAGTTTCAAAATTCCCTGATAAACTAAAATTAGCCGACATATCAGGTTATATCAGTGTAGTCTATAAAGAAACTGGTGGCTTGGATATGTTTTAGAGAAAAATGAAGAACTTGATGAAGTAAAAGTAACTTTTCTTCATCCAGCTGGACCCTCTAAATTATCTCGTATCCAAGAAATGCTGATATTCTTTGGGTCTCAGTAGTGGATGTTTTGATAAAAATTGATCCTGTGACTCTGACAGGAAGAACTTACATATGTCCTTCTAGAAAGTGATGCATATCAAACAAATGAAGCCTTTTCAAGCTTAAAATAATAAAGAGATCCTATTACTTAACAGTATGTTTTACTTTGGACTTATTAGTGGAATTATTATTAGCATTATTATATTAACATGAATTCAGAGTTGAATTAATCGGATTGGAGCTTTAGACTTAATTTTTTTTAACAATGAAGCCATTGTCGTCCCAAATTAATATTTTGCCCAGTGATTCATAACACTATTAGCTATTCATAGAATTAATTTTAAAATTTTAAAATATGTACTTTTAAAAAATTTAAAATTTAAATTTTAAATTTAAATTTAACAAACTTTATTAATCCTAACCCATATGGTGTCGCATATCACAGGAAAGGGCATTATATATGCTATAAAATGACACCAATCCCAAGTCTGTAGCTCACTTAGGAAAGCTTCTACAGTAATTCAAAAACACGGGGTTCCCTGTTTTTCGGCCCATTTTTGGCAACTTTACAGCCCTGTAACTCATAAACCAGTTGACATATCACAGTAAAATTTCATATTTTTCCAAGTCTATACCAATAGTACACATGTGCCAAATTTCAAGAAAATCCGAGATGGTGAGGTTCAGACCCCGTGTTGATTTGACATGGAATGACCCTCTTCTGTCATCCATCGCCATATCATGGATTTTATCAATGATTTCTGGAGTAGTAACCTCAACAGGGCGTCCAGAACGTTCAGCGTCACTTGTGCCCATATGGCCACTCCGAAAATTTTGAAACCACTTATAAACTGTTCTAATCGAAGGTGCAGAGTCACCATAATGTTTATCAAGCTTCTCTTTAGTCACCTCAGGCGTTTTGCCTTTCATAAAGTAGTGTTTAATCAACACACGAAATTCTTTTTCGTTCATTTTTTGAAAATCACTCGACTTCTTCGATTCAAACGAATGCCAAACACAAAGAAATAGACCGATCTGGCTGAAACTTGGTGTGTGTTCTTCCAAGAGATGCTACTAACTAAACATAACCTCGATACGCGCCAGTGGTGCTATCTCTCTGACTTTGCACGGACTTTTCAAACGTCCCTCGTATGTATACAATTGTTTTTTTAAAATTCACGTCTTTTCCAAATATTTGATTTTTGAGAAAAATATGTTGTCCGTCTTAACTACCGCGACCGGTCATTTGACCGGCTGAATATTTTCATTTTATTTACTTATTTTAATATTTTATTTTATTATTATTTTTTTGTAACAGAATTCTCTCGAAAACTCAATTTGATAATGCATTTATCGGATTATTGTTTGCGTGTGGTGCATGTGAGGCAAAAAATGTACGATATTGCCCTTTTCTATGGAACAAAAAATGGGGACGAGCATTCTTCTCAAACACTATGAGCAGAAATGTGTAGACGGAAATTTTGAGGTTCATTCGAGTGGATCAAAGAAATAATCGTTTACAAACCGATAAATTTGCTTTGATTTCTAAATTTTGGAACAAACTCGTTGAGAACAGTCAAAACTGTTCTAACCAAGAGCACATATCTCTTCCAAGGACATTTGTTCCCAACAAAGTCAAGATGCAGATTTACTCAGTTCACGCCAAATAAACCGGACAAATTTGGTATCAAATCTTGGCTAGCGTTCGATGTAATAAAAGGCTTTCCATTTTTGCTTGGGGAGTTGGTCGCTTTGAAATTAGCAGAAATTTATACAGCTCGTGGAAGAAATATAACCGTGGAAAATTTCGGAGATGGCCTCAACAAATAGTTTTCAATATCCTAGACTTAGCAGGGATAAATGCGTGGATTTGGTATAAATAAACTACCAGAAGTGAAATTTCAAGGCAAAATTTGTGTAACCATTGCAAAAGCATGAAAAATATTAGTACACGAACAAATGGTCGGAAAATAGCCAAATAAGGTACTGCAAAGGCAATAAGACTAAAAAATGCTGTCTAAACTGTAAAAAATACGTATGCGGGAAATTTGCAATTGAGAAGTCTATAATTATAAAAAAATGATGCAAAAAAGAGTAAATCTACGAGAATTAATTTTAAACAAAAGAAACTACGCTTTTTCATTGTTAAATAATTAATATCTTTATTCTAAAATAAGAAATTTTAGTGATTTTAAAGTCCGGTCATTTGACTGGTCACCGTAGGAATAGTTATGCATAAATGTCGGCAGGTTTAGTGTTAAGAATTATTAGTTTATTTACAGTTTTCGAGCGGTTTAAATGTTATTATAAATAGTCAAAAGTTGACAAAGTAGCGCTAATAATAATATTAGAGATGTATTTTAGTTGTGCTTGATAAATAATTAAAAATACATATATATTTGAAAATAAACTCTAATAAAAAATTAAAAAAGTTACAGCTTAATTTTGAAACATATTTAAAGAAAAAGGTTCCATTAAAAACGAAATTATTACACTTTGCGAACAGGATCAAAATGAAATAATTAGCTCCCTTGAAACTAAGTCAAATAATTTATTTTTAATTTAAAGTGCGTTTAGCCTAATAAATTAATATGTCTTCATTATGTGGCTAATATAAAAATCTCAGCTTCTATTAAATAAATGAAGATAAAGCGTAAATACTTCAAAAAAAATAAATAAATATTTCGGTGATGATTTCTAGAAACATAAAAAATGATTTACTGCAATAAAAGAGATGAGGAGAGTGGCCTACTTCGTTATTTATCGCTTCCATTTAATAATTTTATTAGTAAATATAGTGTATAATTAGAAAAAGTAATAAAATTCTATATTAATAAGTTTTTCTCCAATAAAATAAAAGTAATTTAAAAAAAGAGGAAACAAAAAAATTACATAACCCACGACCTACACCAATCCAAGAGCACATCCATCCGACATTATAATTCTGGCCACTATTTTTTGAACAGAAAATTTGTTTTTAAAAAACTACTGTCCCACTGATGCGAGTGTAAGGCGTTTTGTCTCACTTTTTTTCCTTATTTCTCTTTCTCAGTCTCGTTCATTCTTTACTAAAACAAATTCTGGATATGTGCCCACTTGTACTCAAGAAAGATGGCGTCTTGGCCAACACTATTCATATAGCTTAAATAAATATCTATCTTGACATATCTACGATGTGAGGAAGTGTCATGTAACCCTGCTAATAAAACTCAAAATAAAAAAAAACTGACAAAAATATCAATCTCAAGAAAATTACGTTTTAAAATACCAAGAAACTTTATATAAGAAATACCTTAGTAACTTGAAGTGAAATTTTAAAAAAATAACCTACAATGTTGCAAAAAAAAAACCTAAATTAACTGTTAACTTAGTTTGTAAATATTTTAAAATAAGGCGGAAAAATTTAAATTGAATTATTTCAAAGCACGAGAATATTTTTAAAATGCCAATTTAATTCAGAAAAATTTAAATATAAAATCTATTTAAACCTAAACCTATAAAAGGGCATTAAAAGTAACCCATAAAGGGCGCAAAGTTTCTTTAAAAACTCGTTCTGATTTACAGCATCATGCTGATTAAAGAGATTTCGAGAAAAATGTAAGATAAAAATAGCCCAAAACTGTTTTCTCTTCAGTATTTATTCTAGTTCACGCTGTAACCATTTTTAAATAACATCGGTGCGGCTAAACGCGTGAATCGATTACATGAATGAAATAAAAATTCGAAATTTTGAGTAGATGGGCCTTTTTGGAGATAAAATAAACTTCTATCGCATTGCACTGAACACTTTTTATTCATTCTATTCTAATAATACATACTCTAATAATATCAGTGATTTTTTTGTAATATTGACATGTTTCGGATCTAAATCCAAGTTTAGAAATTGAACCATCGAGTGTATGTAAAGAATTTAAAAGTTTCTGCGAGATTATTACCACACTCAAAAGAGTGTTTTTGAAAGTTATGATACTATCTCTGAAGATAGAATCAAAATTCTAAATCTCTTAGAATTGCAATTAAATTGGCCAGCAATTTGAATACAAAATTGAATCCTTCAAAAAGCTATAAAATCAAAAAGTTGTGTGCTTAGATAAAACAATCATTACGGATTTAATTGATTACCGTTAATAATCATAACCATTAAAAAAAACACACACACACACAATTTTATCCAAAATTGTATAAATTTTGTGCAAATCAAAGAAAAAAAGAAAAAAATGAATTGTGCACGCCATTGTGCAGGACCTACCCAGTAAACTAAATAGCATGCTGAATAGATTCACTTTCACGCTTATATTTAAATAAATGATATACCTTAAAAAGTCTACTTACTTTCCAATCACCGATTTATTACTATTAAGCCCTTTTATTTCCATTATCTTAAAAAGTAGAAAATGACTAGATCTTTTTGTTTTACTTACTTAATTTTTAGTCAAAATTGTTATAAATAAATACATTTCTCATGGGTACAACAAGGAAACAGATTTATAGATGCTAAATTTAGCGTACTTTGGTTACCGTTTCATTCATGTATTTAAAACACAAACAGCAAAAAGAAGAAGGAAGAAATTATCTTGGGCAGCGACAATAAAATTTTAAACTACTTAAATATACAGTTAAGTTTCCTCAAAATTAGAAATACGGCGTATGGATTAAGCTAAAACGAAATCTCAGCCTTTAAATTAAATAAATGCCAAAAAATGTAAGTAAAAATTGCTGCCCAACCGTTCTCAGACAGGACTTCTCTTTATTTTTGCTTGTAAGAATTAACAGACTAATGTGAAATACACGTTTCATTAATGTTAATTGTAAAAAAAAATAAATAAATAATTTCAAAACAATTTAAAAAGGAAACATTTACAGGAAATCGTAAAATAATGTTAAAACAAGATATTACTTTTAATTTTATCGAACTTAATTTAAATGTGTCCATTATTTCCTTGTTTGTGTACATTCCTATCCAACATCCAATTAGAATAGAACAATAAATACTTATTTGGATCATTTTACTCACTTTCTTTCTCTAATGAAACAGAAACTTTACACCGAGTAAATAGTGGTTATAGATAAGACTGCAGCATTCCATCGAAAAGGCCAAGCTTCACAAGTAGAGAAACAAAAAAAAAGGTTCTTGGAGTAAAATAAAATCTGTATAAAGATTGGGATAAGAATACCTTCGTATTTCCCGTAAATTTATTGTACAGCAAAATGGCGGACGATATTGTAAACAAATGTTTATTACTCACAAATACTTGGTGAGCTGAAGGCGACAAATTTCTAAATAGCGACAATCGATTCGCTTGAATAGAAATAAGGATCGATGCATGAGAAGAACAAAGAGCAAAGAGCCGAAACATCTCTCGTGCCACTCTAACGCGCTACTATTGAGTGATTACGATTCCCTCAATCATTCGGTCATTCCAAACTTGAGGAATTTTGGGTGAAATTTAGAGAGTAAAGAACTCCTGTTAATCCGGTGCCACTTTTTAAACTTCCAAATGGTTTTTTTGCGATTTTTGCGAAAAAAAAAATGCTATAGTGCATTGTATATTGAAAACTGCCATAAGTACAAATTAGAAGTTATAACTATGAGCGAAAAAAGAAAAATATTAATTATTTTTAAGGTATTTTACGTAGTTCTGGCTTAAATACCACTATAAAAACTACGTTTTAGACTGTAAACAAGTTAATGATTTGTTCAGAAGTACAGAAGTCGGTTTATCATCAAAGTCATCAATGGAGAGAGGATCAGCAATGCTGGAGAACACTGCCGTGGCATATCATTTCTGCTGGCTACCTGAAGCCCCTAAATTTCTTTTTAGTATTCGATATGTAAGCATCTCTCTTCAGAAAGGATTAGTAACACAAAAGAAAAATTAGTTTGATGGAACACTTTGTTTGAGAGTAGACTTGGAAAATGAAGTTCGACATCATCCAAAGATGTACACTGGGAGATATTACGATGTGTCCGTGAAGAAGCAGATTTCATCATTTTTGTCATCACTTTTGTCCGCTGCGGATAGCGCCTCTAACACTTCGGCAGATTTCTATCTGGCAAGATTTCGAATAGGATTAAGCACGAAATTCACTTTGTCTATATAAAGTATTGGCATAAGTGAGAGGTATCCAACTAGCATTCCGTCAGAATCAATGAAAACAGTAACCAAAGGTGACTTACGGCAACGAGCTTACCAGTATGAAATTGTTCTCAGTTAGAGTTTCTCGCTACATCATGAGAAAGTATTCGGTGCAACAGTTTGTATACTGCACTGTATAGTGACCACGCCACTGAACCTGAGCGCTTCAATAACTGCAAGAGAGAATATTAATTTCTTGGTTACCGGCGACTTTATCTCCTCTACCTCTCTACATCTTGAATTCTAAACATATAGGCCAATAGCATAAAGAGAAAAATATTCGTTTCTCGGCACGGCAAGAAAAACCCTTTTGATTTTTTTTTTTTTTCATTGTTGCCCTATCCTTCAGACACAACTGGTGCCGTCCATGAAGAGTTATTTTAGAAGTGGTGGATTCAATTTATTTATGAACGAGTACCACTCGAAGGAACCTCTGAGAAAGGGCATTCATTATTAAAGGGCTTTCTAGGTCAATGCCGAAAAATTGAGAACTGTGAAAAATATTTGTAAAAAAAATTGGAACATTTGTACTGTAAAAATTATGTTTACGAGGGTCGTTTGAAAAGTTCGTGCAAAGTCAGAGAGATAGCTCTACTGGCGCGTATCGAGGTTATGTTTAGTTAGTAGCATCTCTTGGAAGAACACACACCAAGTTTCAGCCAGATCGGTCTATTTCTTTGTGTTTGGCATTCGTTTGAATCGAGGAAGTCGAGTGATTTTCTCACGCTTGACCAAAAACGAAATCGTGTGAAGTGTTGCAAGGACAGTTTGCAGCTGTTCCAGAAGAATCCGCAGGACTTTAAGCGTCGTTTCGTCACTGTGGATGAAACATGGATACATCACTATACTCCTGAGGCCAAAGAACAATCTAAACAATGGGTTACCAAGGGGGAATCTGCGCCAAAAAAAGGGCGAAGACCGTTCCTTCGGCCGGAAAGATTATGGCGACTGACTTTTGGGATTCGCAAGGAATAATCCTCATCGACTATATGGAAAAGGGTAAAACTATTAAAGGTGCATATTATTCATCGTTAATGGACCGTTTGAAAACCGAGCTGCAAGAAAAACGCCCACGATTGGCCCACAAAAAAGTCCTTTTCCATCACGACAACGCACCAGCTCACACCTCAGCAGTTGTGGTTGCAAAATTAATGGAAATAGGGTTCCAACTCGTTTCACATCCCCCCTATTCTCCAGACTTGGCTCCCTCGGACTACTATTTGTTCCCCAATATGAAGAAATGGCTGGCGGGAAAAAGATTTTATTCAAACGAGGAGGTGATTGCAGAAACGAATGGCTATTTTTCAGACTTGGACAAATCCTATTATTCGAAAGGTATCAACAAACTAGAGCAGCGTTGGACGAAGTGTATAAGCCTAAAAGGAGACTATGTTGAAAAATAAAAAAGGTTTACCCCAAAAAATTAAGTAGTTTTTATTTTTGCACGGACTTTTCAAACGACCCTCGTAGATCGTTCCCAATCACAAGTTTGGGCGTATTTCTCGTAATAGAATAGACTCGTAATAGACTAACCACATCTAACGTTCCACAAACTGGGAATTTCTTCCATTCCTTACTCTTTCTATTTTTTTTTTATAAGATTCACAGAATAATTCATTATTTTCTACTTGTTGTTCATTCTTTTTGGTGACTGATTCATAGTTTCAATTTTACAATTTTGGAAATGTACTACACAAGTTTGGCTTTTTTTTTAAAGATATAAATATAAGTTTTCTTAATTAAAATTCATAATTTGCAAGATATTTTTAATTCATCTCGTTCAACAAATTATTCTAAACGATTTGAGACCAATACTGTAAGCCCAAACCGCTTAGTACACCAACTACAATTGAAAGGCGGTCAGCCGGGATACTAACCACTATTTTCGAGCTGGAACCACTTCGAGATCAAAATTATTTCATTAAAATTAAATTTAATCCTCTAACTATACGATAGCAGTTAATTTATGTGAACATGGTAGAGTGATTTAAGTGGTATAATAAACAGTTTTCACATCTTAGTTTGAAATCTCGGACTTCTACCTCCTTAAAAAAAGTCTTTTTTCTTTTAATGGCAGAAATGACTTTTCTTCATTTAATATAAGGCTTGGCAATTTAGAAACCGGTTACAGTACAATGACTTTTGCACAAAATAAAATAATAAATAAATAAATAAATAACACTATTTCATTGACAGGGGGGGGGGAATCTTAATTAATTTAAAATTTACGCCAAATAAATTAATTTAATTATTTTTTAATATGTTGCCACAACTAACTAAGTAAACAAATAACTCTTTTAATAAAAAAAATTAAGATTTTTTTTTCCTCTTTCTTTTAATGAAATAATTGAATTAATTATTTAGACGTTACAGGAGATGATATTATATCTTTAAAAATAAAAAGACTACCAAGAAAGAACAAGATATACTACAGGAAAGGAAAGAAAAAAAATCTGTTATCGATTAATTTACGATATAGAATTAATGGTGCAATTTACTTTTATATATGGCCGGGAAGAGCTCTTATAATTATAGGTTAGTGTACTACGTAGGAACTGATCGAGTATATATTAAAAATTAGTATATTATGTTATACTGGAAGAAGGGTTAAAATAAAAAAAAAGTGATAAAGGATAATCACGTGGAGGCGGACGGCAGATCTGGGAAAGCTACTGTACGGGGGATTTAATCTTTATCGCACATTTAGAAAGGTTAAATGGGGGTATTTTTCTTCATGTATGTATACGTTCTGAGTGTTTATGATTTTTAAAGAAGATGAAAAGAAAATTGACAGCCAAGATGTTTACTATGAAGAAGCAGGAAGTTAGTTCTAGAGCGACGATGTAGAGAGGCCCAGTGTAGTTAGCACGCCTGTGTCACCCATAGCAAATTGATACCAATTTTCCTACATCCAAGCCTTTTTTTTTATCTCATTTTTTTCCTTTTTTATGTGTTGGCTACAGAATTCAGAAGTTCTTTCACATGACCATGAGAAGCATCTTATTCCAGACTAACCACATCTAACGTTCCACAAACTGGGAATTTCTTCCATTCCTTACTCTTTCTATTTTTTTTTTATAAGATTCACAGAATAATTCATTATTTTCTACTTGTTGTTCATTCTTTTTGGTGACTGATTCATAGTTTCAATGGGATTGAAAAAATAACTGCCATTTCAGTCTAGAAATATTTATTTTGCCGAGCTTTCGACCTAGGGACTAGGTCATCTTCAGGGCTAGTTTAGAAAGTAATACAGTGGAACCTCGCATAACGAGCACCTCGCTTAACGAGTAATTCGCATAACGAGTAAAACAAATTGATTCTTATAGCGTGCGATGTTTCGCATAACGATAGTTTTCTAATGACATTTCGCTGACTGTGCAGTTTTCGCTGACTCATCGAAAACTGCGCATTCTTCGATTAGTCATTCCTGTTTACGCATATGCGTTTCATATTCTCCACGTATCTAATGCACTGATACAGTCGAAATAAATGTTATAAAAAAAAATGTTATCAATATTCTTTTTGCATGGAACCAATTATCCCCTTTTATTTTAATTTAAATGAAAAAAATTGTTTCGCTTAACGAGTATTTCGCTTAACGAGTAAGGTTCTGGAACGAATTATGCTCGTTAAGCGAGGTTCGACTGTACTATTACATTTCAGGGTTGGTGTGTCTTCTGTCTTGTCTGTTCATGGACACACCAACCCTGAAATGTAATAGTATTACTTTGTAAACTAGCCCTGAAGATGACCTAGTCCCTAGGTCGAAAGCTCGGCAAAATAAATTTTTCTAGACTGAAATGGCAGTTATTTTTTCAATCCCATTATTTTCTACGTATATACTTAAAAAATTATTTACTTATTAAATCAACAACTTTTCCTAATTAATCATTTGAAATATATAATCACCAGATTATTAATTTAAATTTAATTCTAATTTAAACATGTTTTATCACCTAATAAATTAATAATACAAATAATAATGAAAGAGAGACAAGGGATTAAGAGGTTAGCGGGTTCGAATCCAACTGCTGGCCCTTAGATTTTCTCTTCCAATAAGCTTACACCTCAATGCCAGTGATTGATAGTGTTGTCTGTAAAGAGATAAAACTGTCCGGAGGCCGGCAGTGCACTGAAAAAAGCTGCGGGCGCCAATAACCGCGTTGACGCGCCTTAAATCGTTAAAAAATAAAAATAATAATAAAATAAAATATTTTAACTTCTTCAAATAACATAAAAATACTATATTATATTTAAGTATAATCTTCGACCGCCAAAACTTAGAAATTGAACTTCTACGCAAGTATGTACAATCATCTTCCGAAATAACCAATATCTACGCAGTAAGCCTGCAAGTTCTTGATAAATGAACGGAATAATTTAAGTTTAGAAACGAAGGAGGGATCGATCTGTTATAGAGATTTAAGTCAAAATCAGTTAACCAAAAATTATGTATTATTTATGATTTGTATTTTCGCAATATTCTTGCAAATAACTCCGTTTGTTTGTTTTTCCCACATTAAATAAACGTTTAGTGATTCTTTCAAGAAAATCGATTCACTTAGAAATACTGAGCTGAAGAGGATTTCTATTTCACAATTGGTGGTTGAACATGCTCCGATTACCAGCACTCACTTAGAAAACATAGTTTTTGTACAAATTTAAAAACATATTCTGTACAATTTGCGAAAATATTTCAACAAAAAATTCGACCAATCATCCAACCAAAGAGAATATTTCTGCTTACAATCAAATTAATAAGGAGAACTAAAACAAAAAGAAAACTATGCTATTCACATCCTACAACCTCAAATCCCACAACAAAGTTGCTATAGAAGCCAACAACACAGTCTTAGCAAAAGGAAAAATATTTTCAATAATCGTTAAGTTAGAACTTCTCAATTCTTCGAAACATTTTTTTAAATTACTAAACAATAAATCATAAATGTTGCTTTGAACAACCAAAGAATCGATTAAGAAATAAAGGGAAAAATTGCGTAGACAATCAACAATCTTAGCAATAGTTTTGTAAAGGCATTATCCAATTTTTTCGAGGATATGAAGAACCTTCTCCGATACTAGGCAATCAAGTTCTAAAAATAAGTATTTCATTAACCAAATAATAACATCAACATTAGCGAAGGACAATTAAACAATTGTGAAATTTAGACTTAAAATAAGTAAAAAAAAGGAATAAAATGAATTAATTTTTTGGACCAATACCAATTCTTTGTCATTGCTTAAGCCTAATTTCATCATTGTTTACTGCACACCAATTTTACACCTTATTATAAAATAGTTTTTTTTTCTTTTAGAAATCATTGGTAAAGATATCTGTATTTTAATTTTTCAAGCGGTGTGACGCCATTAAAATGATGCCACTTAAATTAAAAGTAATAAGCGCGAAATATTTCATTATACGGATCAATTTAAATTAAAAACTGCTTTCATTTGTAAAGTACTCAAGATTTTTTTAATTAATTGCTACCTGGTCGCCATGTGAAATGAAAAATAGTGAAATAAGTTCAGTCTACGAAATAAAGCCAACAATGCTAATTGCAACAGAAGTGAACCTATCCTATACAGTTTTAAATTCTTTAAAATAATTTAAATGCCAAAAAAATAAATAACTTTAAAAATAAAACTAAACAAAGCGTAAAACAAAATAAATCTAAAGCTAATAACGCATTTAATGGACTTTAAAATGTTATCTATCTACATAAGAACTTTAAAACTGAGCAAATGCATTAAAAGTAATATTTTTCTATAACAAGCTATAAAACATTTATACTCCAAAACAAACAACTTCAACATAATCCTGGTATAGCTTTTTATATAAATATAATATAAACAAAAATCTGGTTTTTTGGTAGAATATTTAAATTCTTCTCGCCCTTTATAATACATCAATGAAATTATTTATTTAAAAAAAAAGCCGTCTAACAAAAATTTAATCCGTTTTCCCTAAGTTTATGGATTAAATGAAAATCTAAAGTTTTATAAAGAGTTGATTTCAACTTTTGTAAAGAATTTTTTTTTGTTTTTGTTATACGAGGTGTGTTCAAAAAGTAACGGGAATTTTTAAATTTCGCGGGTTTGGAGAGTCTGATTGTAAAATTTTTTTTTTTTATTGTGTTGGTACACATGCCCCTGAAGTACGATAAAATTTTTAGTAATATTCATTGTTTACTTCTTAAGTGGCAGCCGTTAAGGTTAGACGTGTTTTTCGAGCTTGGCGATTTTTTTTTGTTAAAAAAAATGGATCAAAGAATTTGTATTAAATTTTGCGTAAAAAATGAAATAAAGTGTGTGAAATGTTAATAAAGGCATATGGTGAGTCTGCTATGAGTAAAACAAGGATTTACGAGTGGTATAAGCGTTTCCAAGATGGCCGCGAAAACGTTGAAGATGACGAACGACCTGGACGTCCAAGCACATCAACAACCGATGAAAACGTGAAAAAAGTGAAAGAAATGGTTATGAACGATCGCCGAATCACAATCAGAGAAGTCGCTGATGATGTTGCCATATCAATTGGCTCATGCCATGAAATTTTTTCGGATGTTTTGGGTATGAAACGTGTGGCAGCAAAATTTGTTCCAAAATTGTTGAATTTCGAACAAAAACAGCGGAGAATGGAAGTTGCTCAAGAGTCACTCAATGAAGTCGACAACGATGCGGATCTACTGAAACGTGTTATAACAGGTGACGAAACATGGGTTTACGGATATGATGTCGAAACTAAGGCTCAATCGTCCCAGTGGAGGCATTCTGGATCGCCAAGACCGAACAAGGCTCGACAAGTGCGGTCGAATGTGAAGGTTATGCTCACTGTGTTCTTCGATTTTAATGGCATAGTACATCATGAATTCTTGCCACAAGGTCAAACAATCAATAAGGAGTACTACCTACAAGTTCAACGCCGTTTGCGTGAAGCAATCCGAAAAAAACGCCCGGATTTGTGGCAAAACAATTCATGGATTTTGCACCACGATAATGCACCTGCTCACACTTCATTGCTTGTTCGTGAATTTTTGGCCAAAAACAAAACTTTAACGATGCCCCAGCCTCCATATTCGCCAGACATGGCTCCATGTGACTTTTTTCTATTTCCAAACATAAAGAGAACATTAAAAGGCCGTCGTTTTACAAGCATAGATGACATTAAAAGCGAATCGCTGAAAGAGCTGAAAGCTATCACAAAGATCGAGTTTCAGAAGTGTTTCGAGGATTGGAAAAAGCGCTGGCACAAGTGTATTGTATGCGAAGGGGACTACTTTGAAGGCGACAATATTAATGTAGATGAATAAATAAATATTTTTTTCAAAAAACGAAAATTCCCGTTACTTTTTGAACACACCTCGTATAGGTTTAATGAGGAGAAACGAATCCGAACAATGTTTGTGCTTGTTTTCTTGCTCTTTTTACGCGGTTTGTATTTTTTGGAGGTGCCAAATTTTTTCCTCAACAAAACTGCCAACGAATTGAAATGGAGATAAATTAGTGCACGAGAAAATGTATTAATTTCAATTTAATGGACTTCTACAGAAGAAGTAATATTGAATTATCTAACATTTTTCTCCCCTCAATATGGCTGGTTTCTCGATCCTGCTAGTTTATTTTGAATTTTGTTTAGTTGTTAAAGATGTTGAAAGGTTTTTTTAAAGCCATTAGCCAAATGTTTCGGCAGGATGTGAGAGATAAAAACAAAAATTGGACAATCTACCGGCAAAGCCGGTGGCGGAATCTTTTACTTATGCATTAGATAGAAAATTATTTCGTGTTGTTTACTTTACTTTTTTTTAGACTGAAGATTAGTTTTAAAAATTAGATAAATGGTGAGTATGGTCAAGGTTAGATTTTTGGAACACATAAATCTCTGGATTGGTGAATTTCGATCGAGTAACTCTTCATTCTGAATCTGAGGCTTATTTGCGCTGCACTACTTGAAACATCTGAATTCTACATTATTTTCAAACACCCACGTTATAAAACTTTTATCGATTAAAGTATGTACTATTACATTTATTTTTTATGTTAGTTTTCTTTTTAATAATAATGAAGCTGGATGAGGGGGAGTTATTTTGGTTTATTGAACACTGTCAGAGGAATGACGATATGAGTAGAATATTTTTGAGCTTTAATAGGAGTGTAGAGGAAGTATAATGTGTGGAGGATGGAAAGAGAAGAGTGAAGAGCAAGTGAGTAGGTGGGCTAGAAGAGGAGGGAGGAGAAAGAGATGGAAGCAGTCTGGAGATGAGGAGTGAAGAGGGATGCTGTGTTGGTTGTTTGGAAGTTGAAGAGAGCACGGCGAATGGAGGAGTGTAGCATTGACGGTAGCAGAGTATATAGTGTGCTAGAGGATGGAAGCTGAAGAGATCCTTTGGAAGGGTGAGACACGCCAGAGAGCCAGCAGCCACTATATTGATCTGAATGCTTCTCTTATACTCTCCCCTGCTTACTACCTCTTCCAGCTCCTCTACCGCTTATATTCTGTCTGTAATTTAAGTCAGAGATACCAACCAGAAGAGAAGAAGAAGTAGAAGAAAGAGCCATATAGAAATGCAAACCAAACAAGAAATGCGTTTTGCAATTTCTTTTATTTATTCGGCCAAAAAAAGAGAAAAGAACTGCAAAAATAAATAAAATAAAAAAGCAAGTAGAGTGTGCGCACAATTCAATGAGCGAACAGGCACAGTGGTTCCTGGTGTGAGCGGATGGCCTTTCGCGTACTATAGGCTTTAGCCTCAACAGAAAGATGGCCCATCTCCAAAAATCAAGGAAGTAAATTTCACCGTCCAACAACAAATGACACCAATTACCTGTTTGAAACAGTCTTCAACCTCTAACTACATCCTATATCTTCAGGCATTTCAGCTTTAGCACTAACGCTAACTGAAGAAACAATACCAACTATAATAATTCATTAAACCAACCAGAATAATTTACATAGACTTATATTATGTTCACATTTCATCCGTTGATGATAGCAAAAAAAAAAATGGCCGATATTTAATTAAAGATCGTGGACGAACAAGAAGCACATTTACAAATATCCGCGCATTACTTTTTACCCACTAACTCAGCATCTTCGCAACAAATAATTACTCGTACGTACCAACGGTTTTTTAGTTTAATAAAATATATATGTATGTGTTTTATAATACTGTTAACCCGCTTACCGCCGCAAAAAGATTAGGGTTTGTCCAGGGCGTTTTTTTTTTTTTTTACGCAATTTGAAAATTAATACCATAAAACATTCAATAAACATCGTCTCCTCCCCCTTGCTTCATTTACAATAAAGCATTGCGTCGTTTGAGACAAGCTGGACTATACATTACACTCCACTGGCTATCAAGTAGTGGTCCCATAGAATGGCAAGCTGGGGTTTCAAATATTTAGTTGGCCGCTCTTCAGATAAATATAACTTAACTTATCATCGTTTTGGACTTTTTAAAAAATTTAATCTCAATTTATAATTTATTTTAATATTAGCAATATTTATTTAAGTTTAATTTTTCAGAAATAAAGTTGTATTTAAAAGCGACATAGTGTTACTTTTGAGCAAATTTACGATGTTCACTAATAGCCAAACGTTTCTGAAGCCTGCCAAGTCAAATATTTGTCTTAATGGCAAAAATAAAGACTTTCAACTACTTTAATAAACGAATCTGATTGGAAGAGTTAACATAATAAACATTATCTTTATTATTAATTCATTTTATTTTAATTATGTTAAAATTCAAAACTAAAGAAACAAAAGTCGCCGGTAGCAATTTTCTACATCAAAATGCTCGAGGCTATTGATCTTTATGGTTATTTATTTTTTTAATCCAAAATCTTCACTTTTTCTTGTAATATTCAGGGAATTTCAAATTTATTTAGGCACTTTTCATAATTTCCTACTTCGCAATCATCCAACTTAAAAAAATATATTTACATAGTATTGAAAAAGTTATTGAGTCTTCTTTGAAAATTTAGTAATGAAATGAATTAATGAATCTTTGATGGTGGATGAAAATAAGTTAGCGACAGAAATATAAAAATCGCGCTTGTTTTGACGGATGAAATTAAGTATATATTTAATAAATTATAAAAGTTGGTTTATTTTTATAACCTACTAACTTATATTTATTTACTGTCTGCCTACTTATTTTATTACTAAATACTTTTTCTTCATTTTGGGCATAATAGTAACTTGGGTTAACTAAATTATTCGAAAGCAGTGGACAATATCCAACTTGGGACCGTTTACGTCTTCATCTAATGGGTAAGACTTCAGATAGTTAATACTTTAAAACCATTTTCAGAAAAATAAAAAGATCTAAATTATCTGCTTTTTGCCTTTCGGAACTGATTATTGTAAAGAGAAAAGAAACTTAATGCTACTTAAACTAAGGCTTATTTTGCGATTAATTAGGTATCCGGGGATAAATAGCTTGGCTAAATCCTAACAGCCATGCCTTAAATTGGGAATCAAATCAGTTTTGCTTTGTAAACTTAGCGTTGAGAAGTCTACTAGACCAGGAGTGAGCAACCTTTTTAATCAATGGGCCAATTTAAATTTAATTTTTTTTTTGGCGGGCCGCACATAGATCAACTCTTATTAATAATTTACGAAACTTCGTACGAAACGCATCGCGTCCGTATTGCATGCTTGAACAAGTCACCGACAAGTGTGTATCTCGTCACAAAAAAAATCGCGCAGACGCGCCGCGTTCGTATTGCATGTTTAAAAACGTCGTCGACAAGTAACTAGCCATAAAAAAATATGTAGGTTTAGTATGTACGACCATTTTATTATAATTAATTTTATAACAATATATTGATGGGAGAAAGTCGATAAAATAAGTTCAATTTTAGAAATGCTTGGCGGGCCGCGTGTTGCTCATCCTTGTACTAGACCATGGACGCTTGTTGCTTGCATTTGAATACAGCCAGAAAAGTTACATTGGAAAATTTAAAAATTATGCGGAACTATTCAGTATCTAGTTGGAAAAAATAAAAAAAGAAATTCAAGAAAATACTAAAGCTCCATAAATGAATAAATGTAAAATAATAGGCAGTAAGTTAGATTTCATTTTGCGTTTGATCCTAAAAATATATCAGTAAGTAACTTTAAATGTTTCTAAGATTGCTCTCTTCCATTACTCAACTAAACACTTACTGTAAATTATTTACTCAACATAACTACATAAATCTCCAAATAAATTTGAAAAGAATAATAAAAGAAAAATCAAAACAGAGATTTGAGATTCAATTAAGACTAACAAAAAAAAACGGAAATTAAATTTTATTACTATTCAATACATAAAAGTTAAGATATTTATGCAAACAAAATGAAAGAGAACGATGGTTTCAACGAGCGGATCAATTCAACATACGGACCTCTTAACCTATACTAAATCACTTCCACCCACTGCCAACGCAATAATGCAAATATTATACCGAAAAGGCTACTTTTTATTTTGTTTCTATATAGTTATCTTTAAAGCCTTAAACCTTAACGTTTTATAACAAAATATTTGGGGACAAACTTTTAAAATTTATTAAAAAAACAAATCTGTATTGTTCTTAAAAAAAAACTATCATTGGAAAAAAAATGTCCAAAAAACTTGAATAAAGCAAATAAAAAAAAATAATAAAACTTAAATTTAATGGTTTAATAAAATAAGAAAGTGAAAGGAGCAAAAACTGCATTGAATGTTGTAAACCAGCTTGTCTATTTAAATAGTACGGGGAAAAGAAAAGGTGTAAATCAGTTTGAAAGGTCTTTTTAGGACATTGAGCAAAGGAGTTTTGATGTGGGATGTTTGTGGACTTCTAATCTGAAAGTAAGGCTGTATAGATTGAGTGTATAGGCTGTAAAACTGTAATGACTACTATAAACGCGGTAGCAAAAGCCCTGTATAGAAGTAGTATTGGGGAAAAGCCCCACAGAGGAGACTGGGTGATATAAAGGAAGAGACTCCCCTAGCCAGCCACACGTCGGCAACACTTACCCGCCAACCATCGCTGTCTAAGCCGGCCAACTATCTGCCGCTTTTACCTTAAACTCAACTACCCTTCCAAACGCGTTCTTTTTTAAAATTCTTTAAATATTTTCTTTTATTATTATGAAAAATTAAACAATTATAAAAAAAAAATTCCCAACTTTTTTATTTATATATTTAAAAAAAAAAAAAATACAAAAAGAAAAAAAGAATACGTTTTTGCTTGGCTTAATGAGAAACAGACAGGGGTTCACATTACCTAACGAAGGAAAGCAGAAAAAATGTCTCTTTACCTTAGAATTAGTGTCAATCAAATTTGGACATGACGCTCATTTAGTATATCCAGATTTCACAATTACTTTAGCCTAACAATTAACTCAAAAAAAACTTTAATTAATGTAATTTAATTAAGACAAATTATTTTTATTTAAAGAAAAGTAGGTAATTAATTAATTACCCTGACAGAAAAATGTTGGACAAGTATTTTTTTTATTTAATTTTTTTTTTACCCGAATTAATTTAATTAAATAATATTACGCATTTTTACGCGAATTACTTTTATCTTTTTTATTTTTACTTATTTATAGCAAAAATATTGGATTTCTTAAACAAATCATGCTACTCTAATTCTTCTATATATTTTTTTCTATTTTGAATTTCATTAAATATAATAATCGTTTCTAAGTCTATAAGTTACTTTCCATGCCAAAAGGATTACAGAATATTTTACTGGACAAATTCCTAACGGGCACGTGACTATTCATTTAAACTATACCATTAAGCCAAAAATTTAAACGAAACACGGATATATTCCATGGATGAAATCATAAAAAAGGGTACTAGTTGGTTCCCTAAAAATTATTTTGTTTAAAATATAACTGGTTTATTTTTTGTTGAATAGAATACTTTGAATGCAGCAAATAAGTGTTTGCTTATTTTTTTTAAGATAAAGAACTAAAGCACTTTTTTTATTTCTGAACACATTTTGTTAAGTTCTACGCGGTGTTATTTACTGAGAAACTACAGCAGCGAACATCATTTGCGAGATGAGAGTAAAAAGGAATGCAATTTCTCATTCGAATTAAATCCTATCTAGAGAAATTAGAAGAGCACGAGGATCATATTTATTCATCCAATTAAATAGTGCAATTTAAAAGATTTTAAATTTCTACTGGATTGAATGCGCGACTTAACATGAATTGATTGGTAAAGTTTGTATCATTGTTTAGGTTCAGAACCTTCCGATTTCCATTAATCATGAAAAGTCCCAAAAAATATGATTTTTTATTAGGCCCTATAAAAGAACCGCCCTTATTTTTGCCATGGGTAATTAAAAGACTAAAAATGTGGATTTTTAAAATGTAGTTATCGTTTTGTATCTTTAGAATAACAATTTCAATAATTAACAATAAGGATTCCTTTCGATGACATTCAACAGAGAGCAACTGCCTAAACAAAATGTTCAATGTAAGGTAAAAGAGTGAATGACTTTGAAGCAACGAGAATGCCGAGGAAGAATGGCAATGATAATATCACCGTATTCATAAACATTTTAATGATAACATAAAGGCAATTAATTGAAGAACATTGTATGTTATGCTAATACAACAAAAGATGGACCAGTGAATCATGAAAATAAATAAATCAACTCACCAGTCTTCTCTTTGATTTCACACAGAACACTAAATAACGAGGGCTTCATCCTGTGACAGTTTAGTGTGTGTTTTCTGAAACAACCGATTTATTTAATTACTACATTGTTTATAGTTTTTTTTAAAAAAAGTTTAACTCAATGAAAAAGGTACTACAAATTTAATCTGAAATGCCCTCATAAAAAACATGTCAGGTTATGCATGTTCAGTAACAATACGTTAACTTCGTTTTAGGTTATCCTTTCAACAAAATAACTGTCACATGGAATAAACTAAACTATTTTTTTTCAATTGTGAGCAGAATTTGTATGATTTTAAAAGAAAGAAGGGAGCTACAGTAAAAATAGAGATTGTTTACACTACCCTATCACAACAGACCTCATTATATCTAACTGATTTCCCTCTTGTAGCTCTAAATTTTTGATTTATAAGGCAAATTCAACCCGTGATTCTAACACACTGGCTATATAATTGCATTTAATCACAGCACCGGCAAAAAAAAGGGAATCTAACTGTCAGAAGGTTAGGTTATGTTTATAGTGTTTGTTTACCTTGCTTGAGCCTCATCCAGTGACTGATCTGTGATGTTCATTATTTGTTGAAGAATTTCGCCGATGTCTTGCTTTCTTGTTTCTTGATCTGGGGTAGCAGGTGCCCCGTGATTAGGGTCCACAGGCTGCATACCATATCCTTGAGGCAACATACCAACTTGGCCGGGCACAGGATGCATCATGCGATTCTGATCGTCCATGCTGCACACACTAACACGCACTAATCTTCTTTTCCATTGACAACACTGAGTAACCACGCGATGTCACTAAACTACCGAGCCGCGGAATGCCCTGCTCACTGTCTGTTCACAATAAAACCTTCACAGCCATTAAGGGAAGTGAGCTTACTAAAAGCGGCCAATCGCAGAGCAACCTATGCGCCTGGCTTCTGACCGCTCCGTTCTTAATAACTCTAGCGCCACCTACTCTACAAATATGAACCGCTCGATTCTGCATTAACTCATACGTATACACTGTAAGTATTAAAGGTTTTATGTGTTTGAAAACGATAACATGCTTGAATTTACAATGCTTTGGTGACGAGCACAAGTCGAAAAATGAAAAACGTATTTTATACTACAAACTATAATGGCTCCCCTAACACTAGAAGAAATCACGCTTGTCTAAGCCACGCCTACCGACCAAATTCAAAGAGCACATGTTGGTATAAACAAAATAACTACATGAACCGGACCTTAAGTGATTGATATGTGCTTTAGACACCTACCGGGAGATTACTGTCCGTAAAGGTAGAAAGAAAAATAACATTAAGAAACTAAAACACATGATTTACGATGGGGAAACAAAGATGGCCGCCTGCGTTGGGGATGCGCACTAGAATCTTTGAATAATTTTAGCAACTCAGCGCTATCTATTGAGAGTTTAAGGTACTTCTTATGTTTTCCTTGAATGCTTAAAAGCAATGAGTAAATCTTAAGAAAAAGTAGTAAAATTAAATCATGGCAAGTTTGCAAATACTCTTTAATTTAAAAAAATATGGTAACTACATTTCTACAAATAAGGTATTTTCAAAATAATCCTTTATTTAGAAAATAAAACATCCTAGTTTTTATGATCATCAAATATACACATTATTTTAAAGATATTAAGTGCATATATTTTATGTACAACATGTAATTTAATAAATTATTTCAACAAATATATTTCTTTTACTAAGAAAGACAATAAAATAGAATCTTACGGTTTATTACGAATTAAACATAAGATTTTCAAAAATCCGTTTTGTGTAAAACGAAAAAAAATTAGCAACTTATTGTTGGGCAGCATTTGTGACAATACATTTTTTCGGCTAGTAAATAAATTCGTTTATTTTGATTTCGCTTATTATTATGAAGCATAAAGAAAATGCATTCACTTAAATTGTGAATGTGACATGTTACTTTACACATGCGATATAGGTATTCAGGTAAATGAAAAAAAAAAATGCAAAATGTAAAAAATTCAACAACAAAAAAAAGTAAAATCAAAATATCAATACTATGAATAGAAGTATAAAACAGTGTTGTAGAACTGTTCTTCTGATATAAAAATTAAATTGAATTGGTATCATATTTTTTTTTAATATTCTTAAACAGAATAAAATTTATAATATAAAATCATTAATATCCAATTCTATCTCTTAAAATAATTGAGAGAAAAAAATGCAAGCAATGATTTACGTCTGTGATAAAATAATCAAATAAAATATACATCAGTTTTGTATTTACATTCGTAACTAATTCATTTATACTAATTTTAAGTAAAATACTTGTAATTATTCTAAATTAAAAAATGATGCCCTGTGAGCACAACTAAAGCACGTGCTCTTAATAATCCGAAATTTTCAAACATTAACATCAAATTAGGTAGTTATTAAATATGTTTTTTAAAGAAAACATTTAGATTATAAATCGTAACAGTTGAACTTGATATGTATTTTAAATTTTATGTATAGCAAACCATAATATAATTTAATTGATAGATTAGATGTAAATAAAAAATAAATACACGGCTGATTATATTGAATTTCAACGTTGCAAATTACATTATTATTAAAACTAATTGTATTATCATAATTAAAGCTTCTAAGTGACATTAAAAATAAAAACTAATAAATTATTCAGGATCATCAAATGGTATAGATTTGAAAATTCAAATATTAAACTAATTTTTAGTTTTCAAGGAAACACAATTTTAAATTCTTAAAAAAGTAATTCATTTTAATGTCAGATAAAAGAATATCTTATAAAACTGATAAATTTTTTGTTTATAAATTCGAAGTTAATTTTAATAATAATTACTAGTATTGACAATTATTAATAATTATTATTATTATTATTTAGTTTGTGTAACCCTTCGAATCCAAGCACATTCCTAAATAATTGTTTAATGGTATAAAATAATAGATAATTCACTTTTATTTTTATTTTTTATAATTTTTGGTGTTTTTTATTTTTCAGTTGTATATTTTTCTTTAAATGCTCTAATATTTTTCCATTTTCTCAGGAATTCAGAATTTAGTAATTATGCCGAAAAGATCCCCTTACATTACTGATCACATTGTTTACTAAAAAAATATATATATAAGAAATAATAAATTATTATTATTGTGATAAATGGTTTTTTAAAATAAGTGACAATAAGTAACATAATAAAATATTAGCTGAGAATAAATAATTACAGAGAGAAATACTATTGTTTGTTTAGATTCTTAAGTCAAACATCTTCTAAACTAAATTTGTAATAAACTGAATGAATAATTTGGGCGTTTGGCCGTTGTTACAATATAAATTTCAATTGGTTGGCTGGGGGCAAAAATAGATAATTGTTTTTTAAATATTCGACCAGGTAAATTTTTAATAATTTAATATTAATTTTTCATGAATTCATTTCCCCTGAACATCACACTCAAAAACTGACAATCATAAAATAAAAAGAAATAAGTAATAAATCTCTTTAAACAAGTTTTGCGAAATATCCACATGATTTCTAGTCTAGGCTCAGAGAAAAATATACAACCTGACAAAATGAGTATTCGAAAAGTTATTAATGGATGCCACTGATCTTAGAAAATGGAAACCTTGTCATCTTAAGCGATTTGTGCCGATATGCCCAAATAAAGAATATTAAAAGTTAATATGTCATTTATACTGTCTGATCAGTTTCAGTCCGAGCTTTCAGAGATCACTCCATCTCGTTTAATATCCACCCTATCAGAGTATAAAATAAGCTCAAAAATTAAAATAATTGAAAAACTTGAACTACACAATGTCCACTTATGCTTTTTGTCAGAAAGCTTTACTTAATTTTTAATTTATTAAAGGAACAATGAAATTTTTTTAAAAAAGTATCAATTTATTTGGACAGAGAATTTGGTACAATGCAACCAAACAAATATTAAAATAAAACCACTCTAATAATTTTTTTATAATTTATTTAAGGCTTAACATCTGAGATCATCGGCGCCTTAGTGATAGTGTATTTGCAACCGAAACTTAGTTATTGGTACCAAAATAAAATGCACTTTTATTATTTATAAGGCACTTATAATATCTAATTTAATTTTAGTGAATTACCATAAATCTTTTTCTTTAATTTAAACTAGATATAAACAGTAACCACCAAAATGAAACAAAAAACTAATAATTCTAAAGTAGAACGTAAAAAGTTACATATCCAATTAAAGTTATTAAAATATAATCAATTGGTTAATCAACTAAACAAATATTTAAATAGATACTAAAAACAGAACATGGTCAGCAATAAAAAAAATAATAAAACTAATAACATTTATGTAAATTAAAAATATTCTTAGTTAATCGGTAACAACCAGGACTTCATCAATACTTTTGGATTTAATACAGACCATTATTGTAGCTAGCACTGAATTTAGTCGACGATCCATGGCATTTAAATGGTCTTTGGTTAATATAGGTGCTAGTGAACAAGATTCCATCAGTTTCTGTAGCCAATAACCTAACTTACCTTTGAGAGATATTAGAACAGAGACAAATTTTTCTCTTATCCTGAAAATGAAACAAATTTGTTTATTATACGTATATGTTTTAAAAAAAATAGTATTGAGTGCAAGTCGTACCAAGTAAAATTAGCGCCTGTACTGGGTACTTTAAATATATTAATATATAAAATCGCTACATCGTTAAACTACCGGTGGACTGTGCTTGAAAAATTCAAATACATGATTTTTTTTTTTTTTTATTATTAATCTAAAATCAAGTATGCGATATTGTCACAGTTTTTATATTGAGTTTCCCCAAGAAATACATAAGTTGAGTAAAAAAGAAAAAAAAAATGAAAGGTTTTAGCCAACGTAGCGACGAAAACCCTAACTTAAATATACCGAGTATACATTAGATCTACTGATTCTTCTGATTAAAAATTTTTTTCAGGAACATTCTATTACGGCCTCATTTAGAGGGGCTAATTCTAAAGAGCCGTACTGGTGGCATGAGTGGTTCTGACATTGAATGGCGAGACTTGAAAATATAGATGAAATTCAGAGTTTCAAGAAAGTGAAGTGTGGAATTCCTTCTTTTTCTATGTGATTCCCCAAAAACCAATGGGATTGATTCTTCAATTAATTAGTAATTAGTTTTCTGCTTCACTTTTACGGAAAACTGAATTTAGGAGGATTACCAATGGAGACAGGTTTTATCGATTTTTACTTATAAACCCTAAATTCTTTTACATAAATTCTTGAAAGAGTGACCACATTTTTTTGCTAAGAGCGCATCAGAATTGTCTTCTAGGAAGAGGAATCAAACATTTATAAACAGAAGAGATAAGTTATTATCCTTATGCTAATAATACTTATAGTATTTAATTAATGATCATCATTAAAAGTTGTTTTTCCAATTTCCAAACTTACAAAAGAGTAGATCCAAATTGATTTTTGCCTTGAAGGGATCTAACAAGGTGTTAGGGGAGAATAGAGCGAATCTCTTTTAGTTTTTAGCTCTTTTAATTTTTGAAACATAACTTTGTAATATTTAAAAAATGTTAACATAAGGCTGCTCATAAATAATGACAGAAAGAGGATAATTAATGAGTTATTTTTTATTTTTTTATTAAGAAGTGCAGAATAAAAAACAATCAGCAGTTAAAATATTAAGTAACATAATTGCATTATTAAAATAAATAAAAAAAAAACTGCACCAAAAAAATTAATAAATACAAATAAACAACGAACAAATTTGAAACTGAACCTGTAATTAAAAATTTGGGTAACTCATTAGCACAAACAGTTGACTTATTAATAGGAAGGAAAAAAAAGCTGATGCAAGAGCAGACCCGCATAAATTGCACTTAAATAATTATGTCTAATTAATTTTTTTTTTGTCTTCTTTTTTCTGGCGCATAAACAAACGAAAAAAGTTACAATTCTTGTTTGCGTGAAAAGAATTGTTGTATCAGTAATGATATAAAATATATACTTAATTCTAAATATAAATTTGTACCGTACCGCTTGGGTTCTAGGCACTTCACAACAATATCAGATTTGATTGTTCATTAAAAAAAAAAATTCGTTTAACTAATCTTAATCTGTTTGTGAGTTGATGACTCCTCCTACTAAGTAATGGGTAATGGTATCTCATAATAGTCTTGCCCCAGACAGTTTGCTGCAATTTTTATTTGAATGTGCTCCTGTCGATCCAGTTAGAGTTCATTATTTTGACACCATTGTACAACAAAATGTTTCTATATATCAATAATAACTTTATTATTATGTTCACCATCATTTCTTTTAATGATTCAAATTGCATTTACCAACTTGTCAATGAGGATTAAAGAACTTGAGCATTCTTACTTTCAAAATAGTAGTTACTTCTTTACATTCTATTCCCATTATAATTTTCTTATATTGTTAATTTGAATTCCTAGAGCACATTTTTAATTTTCTTTTTATTTACATTCATATACTCATATAATCGTACGTTTTAGTTTTAGTAAAGCAATAATCTTCCCTCTGCATAAAAAAGGGGATTTCAATCGGTAAATAATTACCGCGGTATATCATTTTTGGACTCTATTTCTAAATTATTTACAGGACTTTTACTTCTGAGACTGGAGCGCTGGGTCAGTGAAAATAATATTTTAAATGAATTTCAAGCAGGGTTCCGCAAGGGATATTCAACAGTGGACCAAATTTTTAATTTAATGAATATTGTAAAAATTGTAACTTCACAAAAGAGAAAGAAAGTTTATGCATTTTTTATTGATTACAGGTCCGCATTTGATTCTCCTGATAGAAGAGTCATTTTTTATAAACTAACTACCCTCGGAGTATCCAATAAATTTATGAATACTTTGCGTGGATTATACATGAATAGTGAAGCATCTGTGTGGACTAACGGCGGAGTTACGGATAGTTTTGAAACAACTATGGGTTTGAAACAAGGGTGTCTATTATCACCAATTATTTTTTCCCTTTTTTTAAATGATCTTACTGACTATATAGGTGGGGGATTGTACATCAAAGGTGTAAATATAAGATGTCTCTTGTATGCTGATGACACTGTCATGGTTGCTGATCACCCAAACGTGTTCCAAAAAATGATCAACAGATTAGCGGAGTACTCAGAAAAGTCAAATTTATCTATTAATTTGGACAAATCAAAGATCCTGGTTTTTAGAAATGGAGGTAAACTCGCCAATAACGAACATTGGACTCTTAATGGGGAAAATGTAGAGGTCGTTAATACATATAAGTACCTGGGTTTTACGTTGACGCCTAAATTATCATTAAACCAGCATTTTGAGGAAAAATTGAGTCTGTCCAAGCGCGCGCTTATGACAACATATAATGAATTAATTAGGAACGAAAATATCGTAACGCGGGCAAAGTTTCAGATTTTCAACAGCGTTATGAGGTCCACAATGTGTTATGCAGCTCAAGTGTGGGGTTACCTTCAATCTCAAACTGTGGAGAAGTTTAACCTTTTTTTTCTCAAAAAACTATTTTTGTTGCCAATGAACACTCCTAATTATGTATTGTACCAGGAAACGAATACTAGTCCTTTGCTTCTATACACTTTAAGGCTGCATTGTAATTATGTACATAAAGTTTTATCGTTGCCGCATGACCGCCTTCCCAGAATGCTGGCGGAAGAAATTATCAAGAGGGGGTTATTCTGGCATAAAGAACTTCAAACTTTATATAATAGATTTCAAATAGTCTGTCCGGTTTCTACCAAGGAGATGTATAGTGTTGAGACGGTAAATAAGCTGCTGGAATGTGTTGGCTCTGAATTTGAAAATAGCTTGCGCTTAAGTATGAATAAATCGCAGTTTCAGTTTATATAAGGAGCTGAAGGTAAATCTCGGTGAGAGGCATTATCTGAGAAATGATAATTATAATGCTCACAAGAAGCAGGTTATTTTCAAATTGAGAGGCCAATTATTTAATCTAAATTACAATGTCAGCAGACCTGTTATACACGTGCGCTATGCAATACAGGTGCAATAGAAAATATTGTCCATTTTCTGGGTATGTGTCCCGTACTCCAGGAATTTAGAATCAGATGGCTAGGGGAAAATTATTTATCTTATGAAGGGGTGATAAATTATTTGAATGGTGACTTCGGCTGGGACAATTTGTATGAATACACAAGGAGAGCCTGGAGTTTATATTTAATTTCACATTTCAATTTTTAAATTTTTTTTTTCATTTGATAAGTTTTTCTTTTAGTTTGTGAGAGTCAACTTGTCGGACGGACTACGGTCCATGTACAAGTGTTTTTGTATGTATATAACCAAAATGATTGTATCTACAGTTTCAAAATAAACACATTATTATTATTATTATTATTATTATTATTATTATTATTACTCGTACATTCAATTTACTCAGTTTGTTTCCTTGTGTATATTGGTCGCGCAACTCCCTATTAAAGAATTTTATCTTGTTTTTGTACTATACTTTAAGAATTTAAGAAATTACTCAAAATAATAATAATACAAACAGTTAGGGAAAAGATTAGCTATGCGGTTAGCGTATTGGATCCCCACGCGGAGGTCCCGGGTTCGAATCCAGTTGCTGACCCTTAGATTTTCTCTTCCTAGGAGCTTCTTACAGCTCACTGTCCGGTAATGGGCAGTGTTGTATGTAACGAGAAAACCCTGTCCGGAGGCCGGCATTGCACTGAAAAAAGCTCCGGACGCCAATAACCTTAGATGTTGACGCGCCTTTAAACATTTTTAAAAAAAAATACAAACAGTTGCAAACAGACCTGAAAAAAAAAGTGCAATCATCAAAATGAAAAGTACTGTTTTAGATCGTGTAGTCTTAAAAGGATGGCGCCCAATCTTCTAACTCTCTCAGAGATTTAAATAAAGCTCACAAAATAAAAAAATCCATTCATTAAAGTAGTCCTGGCAGTTGAAAGATTTTCAATCACTAAGTTTCAGTCAGATCGTCAGGAGAGACTATCGAAACAAAACTTTCACATTCTGCTTTTTTTGTTGTTTAAGCATGTTCGAAAACTACTTTTTCGGATTCACAGAACCTCAAACTGAACATTTCAGTTCATAAAACCTAATATTTGTCATAAACACAGTAGTTTTCCTGCAAGTCCAAAGAAATGATATAAAACTAATAAACTTTGCAAAAATATACACGGAGATGGGCTTAGGTTTTGAAATGTTTATAGGGTTCAAACTGCTTCTTTAACGTATGATAAAAAAAATTCTTGTAATGAACAAAACACCAAATTTGGAAGTAAATATTTTAAATCCCCTGATCAAGCTAAAGCTGTAGATATAACTGTGGTTAGCTGTGGTTATAGCTGAGGTAGGCTTTTCAAACATTTTATAGCTTTTTATAGCCTAATGAAGTTCTGAAGATAGGCAACCAAGAAGACAGTTCCTTTCAAGTCATTCTGCAATGGAGGGAGGACCAAATGATAAATAAATTCAGGAGATGTCATTGCACATGAATTTCGTTTAAAAAAAAAAACTTATTCCAGGAAAATGAAAAGCTAACTCAAAAAAAGCAATATTATGGCCCTTAAGCGAGACAGAGACTTGTGAGGATTAGCGGACGTACTAAAGGAACCAGTTGTAAATAAAACTAAAAGTAAAAAAAAAAAAAAACTGTCTGACCAACAAAAATCCTAAAGAGAAGAAAAGAGAACTGTGTTCAATTCTACCCTTATGGAACACAATTTCTCCAATCCTCCCATTTAGGAAGGTATAAGCTGGAAAACAGGTTTGCCAGACACGATCATCAGTGATCGGGTAACGGCTTTCACAAGCAAGAGGTTTGAAGAGTCTTGGAAAGATAAGGAAGGAACCAATACCTCTCACTCTGGCGCGCCACTTACAAGCGAACGGCCCAGTCGAGAGTTTACTGAGATGGTATAGTTGTTGAATTTGCTAATGAAGCAAATTGATTGAGACAAAATCAGAAGAGTCTGTTGAATTATTTTCATTAAACGAGAAATCCCGACCAAACTGTACCCAAGTCGGGGAAACTCAATTAGAGTAAAAGAGAATTGGTGAAGAACCCCAGTTAGGAGACGAATTACTGAAAAACAAGCAAAGGACGATGCGAATGGGCTTAGTATAAGAGTTCTTGTCATTTCAGGTTCTTACAGATTTTTAATACTGGTGCTCCGCCATTGGAGAGTTTTTCCTCTCTTATAATTGTATTATTTATTTACTCATTTTATTCTATACTTGAGGCCCAGATTCTGATGTAAGTAAATCTCGCCGTCGCACTTCGGCATAGATTTATTGTTCTATTAAAACAAGCTTTTATTAATTTGAGATCTAGCTTCTCAGTTTAAGAGGTTTTAAAATTACTTAAGATTACTGAGAAACAATGATGCAATCTAACAGTTCATTCAGCATTGGAAGAGGCAAATTTATCGTATTTATATTTTCAATTTCGTATAATTGAACGTCAATTTTTCGCAGGTATTGCAATTTGCAATTCCAAGGTCCTGAGTTCCCAGTTAGATGACTTCTATTTCTGATGTTGCTACCACTTTATCTCTCTCCCCTCTTTCTCTGTGCGAGTGTGAGTGAGGAGGAAAGGGGTAACTATGGGAAGAGAAAACAAATATCTCAAAAAGTAATGACTACTGGAAATACATACTTAATATTTGGTTACTACACAAAGGAACATAGTTTTGGCCCTGGAAGAGATTCTGTATTATTTTTATTTTTTTAAAAGCTCGCTATTTTCTCTAAATTAACGCAAAATATAATTTTTATAATTTTATTCATGAACAATGAAAAATCACTCACCGACAACACTGATAAAGTGGAGCTAAAATATCAATATGATCCACATAGGGATTTCCAAAACTGAAATCATAAAATATAATATTAATATTACTAAAATCAACATCAATTATCACAATAATAATAATAATATAAAAAAGATAATATAAAAATAATAATAATAAAATTAATCATCTATAGCTAACCTTTTCGCGTTATCAATAAGCAAAACTTTTGAACGTTCGTGTGAAAAATGTTCATAGTGATGTCGATCTCCGTTATCAATTAAAAAATCAAACACAGAAGTTTCTACTAAATCCAAAAGTTTTCTTTCATCTTTATAGGGTTTGGCTTTTTTAATAACATCACAATATTCAGTATACATTTCCCACCTGCAAAATGTATTATTGTTCAAAGATCAACTTATTATAGAAGTTAATGCGTTAGAATTGCACCAGCAGCACAGTTTGGAATATTAACACAAGAAAGTTAAGCGAAAAAATAAGTGACGCGAGGCAGATATCCGTACAATCCTTAAGTGTGCTAGATATCACGAGAGTAATTTTAAATAATCGCATAAATAATATTAAATAATGAACATAAATAATGAGCAAAATATTACAAATTCATTACATTCTTTTTTCGATATCTTAGGATCCACTCTTTTTGCCTAACTAACTTTTCCATAGGCTACTTTAATTTTTTTCTTGAGTCTCTCCTCTGAATGCCTGCTGTCCGTTTTTGCTTCTATTTATTGAGCAATGCTTCTTAATGATTTATAAAGTGCTTAGCCCTTAATTTTACTCCCAGAATTTCAGGTTGCTTTACTAAATCATTCAAGCAGTCATAAAAAGAAAGGCATTAGTTAAACCCGTCATATTCATCAAAGCCTTATTGGTTTTCGGTTTTCAGCACCCCTAGCCAAACTTTAAAACATCATTCATTAACTTTACATAATGAATCAATCTTCTAATGTTACCTCTGCTTTCAAAACTGTTCTTCAAAAGTTGGGTAAGAACAGTCCATAATCCAATAAAGTCTGCTGTTTTACTCTTAATTCTACTCTTTTTTTATCTTTGAGATAAAATAGAGTAATGTATGAACTGATCAATATCTTTCTTTTTTATTCAATTTAAGAATATAATTTTGATGTTTGTATAGCAGTCTGACAACTTCAGTTGAACAACTACAGGTTGGAAATTCGAAGGTCCTGTAGTAGGTCGTAGATCTTCTACTACCGCAACCCCTGAAATGTTTGGGCGCCAATTTGAAAATTTGCCTTAATAAAAAATTATTCTATTGTTTAAGGAAATATCATTAACAATTCGGAGTATTGAACAACCTCTGATAAGAACACCTAACGTCTTTGTCATATCACTCTCAAGGTTTTCTTGATTGCCTTAAATTAGTTGGCTGCGCTATAGGGTAGTAACGTTAAAATTACTTTTAAGAAAGGGAGAAGACTCAGGCTCGTTTAAAACTATATTCTAAAAAGCTCCGGCTCCATCATGTTTTGCTAGACAGGACGTTGTGTTGTAAATTATAAAGACGGAATACGGTGCGTATAAGTGGCAAGTGTAAAGAAGATGGTTGCGCGGTCCCAGCTCGAGAAGACATTTTAAAAGACCTAAAGAAATGGTGACGCCGAAAAAATGCACAAGATTTATTCTTTAAACAATGAATTATTTGTCAAATTAAGTAGACGTTATTAAGTTTAATAACTGGCCATTACACATATGACTAAGATTTAACAAATTAAAATTAAAATGTTAAAAAAAATGTAAAATACATGTAAGTATAATAGGTGCAAAAATATAAAGACTACATAGTTAAGATATTTTAAAAGTTATATCACATTGCTTGGTTTTTATTGTAGGTTCGTTGCCACGGGTGTCTCGCTCTTCTTGTTTCCCATTTATTAGGAAGCCACAACGCTATTGAGCCTTCTAAAAAAGATCCCTTGGCGCAAACTCCATCATCTGGCTTGCAATAGATGCATACTCCATAAAAGCAAGTATTATTTCCTACATCAACAAAAATTAAAACAACGATATGATCAAAACATTAAAAAACATTTCTGGTGAATTGTATTAGCGAGGAAACTTGTATTCAATGGATAAAAATTGGTAGCACAAGATTGAACGAGTCTCCCTGAAGAAGTCTTCTTCAGATATATGACAACTTTAGTTTAAGGGTTCAATCTTGAAATAAATTGAGCAATTTGTCACTAATTTTCAGAGATTCTCTCACATAAATGAAAAAAGAATAATTACCTAACCTATTTTTCCATTATTGTTATAAGAAAAATAAACAATGAAGATCTCTCTGCACATTTTGGAGAATGAATATTCACATTTCTTATGAATAGAAAAAAAAAAACAGTAATTGTTCGTCATTATGATCTCTCAAATGAAATAATTTAACAGTATAAATAACAATCCACCAGGGAAGAGCTTACACCACTGTCGTTAGTCCACCTGGATTTTCACGCAGAAATCCCAAGCCTAATCCCTTCAAAAACCAGCTTCCTTCTCATAGATTTTTTCGTAAAAGCCTCTTACTGATATATGTAATGAGAGAATACTGCTCAGAATCCGGAAAAAGGATTTGAACTCCAGACTCGCTTTAAATTAAATAATTAATAATAATAACCCATGAAGGATGAACTATCCTGATGCTAACCCTTAGCGACAGATTAGTATTTATTAAGGTTGGTATTATTGTTTCAAGTCGAAGTCTTTCATCTAGTGTAGCTTATGATTACGTTACATAACTAACTCGTCTAGTATGGCATGATGAACTCCTTAGTCTTTGCAAAAAGGCAACCAGCGGACATCCATGATACTGAAGACAGCAAATCCACCGACGCTGAGATATGGTCATGTAGATATTGTTGCTCCCATATGGTCATTCTCTTTTCCCTTGAATTCTGAATAATGATAATGTGGGATGGCAGTCGAGGCAATGGTGAAGTTCGGCTGATAATCTCTTAAGTTAAATATTCGCTTCCACGAAAAAGATAGCTTTCGAAAGAAGGTATATACTTATAATAAAAATGGCAATGATGATGTCAGACATGATACGTATACTGAGAAAAATCTTAGGCAAGACAATCAAACAAAACCTATAATTTACTGTCCGGTGACAGACAGTGTTGGCTTTAAAGATAAATCTACCAGTTTGCTGTTATTCACCAAGAAACCACTAAAGCGAATTCCATCAAATTTTTACGTACTTTTAACTTAAATAAATAAAGGATGCTAATGAACAGTCGCTGCACAAAAAAAACAAAAAAAAAACATCCATTTTAAGGGTTTGGAAACTTGAAAAAATAGTATTCAACAATACGAGAAATCTTTTGGCTGAAACCACGCAACTGAAAAGCAGTTGTAACCACGAGGAAACTGGAAGTGAGAGCTGAGGAAGCCGCTGAGATTGAGACATTCCAGAGCATTGCACAAATCCATTTAACTATTTTTATCATAGGACAATTAATTAATTATATTAATGACCAAAAATCATACCATTTTTATAAAATGTTCTACTCAAATCGTAAGTAGAAACGGGTAATATTTCTGTATCTAAATTCAAAATTCTTCCGCTGACAATAGGTGCTCTATTTAACTCTAGTAATCTAGATAAATGAAAGGCAGCAATTTCACCATTATGTCTATCTTTTCCAGAATATACAGTTCCCTCGATAATAGTGTTACGTTCATACCTAAAAATCAATATAATAAAAAATTATAAAGGATGGCCCAAAATCCACAAAATACATTTTCATGAAAGTCCAGAAAAAACTACTCACCATTTAGGCTTGAAAAGGGCTTTTTGGTGTCCTTCAAGAGTTAAAAGTATTTTTAACTGTGAACCTTTTGGTAAAATATCAGCAGCAATGATCTTACTTAGTTCCAATTTCTGTAAAATGTTATGCAAAAGTGGAGAATATTTTGGTACAACTTGTTCCGCGTTCACCCACTAAAATTAAAAATAATAATAATTATTATTATAGGTTTAATTTATAGGAGTCATTCTGTTAGGGGAATATATTCCTGTGCTCATTTTAGTGAACTTTGAGAGAGCTTTAAGAAAACGTTGTTCTAACGCATGGCAAAAGCTGTACAATCTGGAAAAAGAAAATAAGGATGAATATTATGCTGATTTTAGCCTAGGATCCTCAACTATGGTTTGTAGAGGTTCAACCATAACTTCACGAATCCGCACCTCCAAAAAATTAAGTTACCTGATAGTCCTAAATGTTACTGCGGTAACAGAGAGGATGTGGACGTCAATCATCTCTTCTTTAGATGCAGCAGGAATAGTAAGAATAATGACGAGATTCTATACTAACCATAAGCACATGTACGATTTCCATATAGCGCTAAAAGTATTTTAGCTGTAATGAATCCTGATGCGCTACGAAGCATTTATAAATTCTTTAGATGAAATAAAATAAAGATATAGGATTTATAAATCAGACAGACTCCAGTTTCTACATTAGTTATTGTATACTCACACTAAACACACTCATTACTACATACATAACTAAATACACCACACTATGCACCTAACACCTAGCGAAGCCACATTCAGTTATCATTGTATTGTTTCAAGGAAGGAATAAGCTTGGATTCAGTGCTCAAGTTATCCTTACCTCATGGAAACCACGAGGAAGAAAGCCACTGTAACCTCGTGGAATTTACGGAGAAGAAAGAAATGAAAGAAGTTCTCAAACCAACTGAATATTGAAAAAGATAGGTTGGTTTTTCCACCGATATAACTGTGAATCTAATAGGTTAGTTTTTTCCAGCTCCCATAAACAATAACGTTAATGTGCAAACAAATCCAATAAATATAATATATATGTTGGATAATTCGTTTATAGCAGTTTACGATACACTACGATGGAAATATTCACTATCCACAGATTATTGTTTCTATTTTATTAATAGACTTAATTTCTATTTTTTTTTTTTTTTTTGGCGCCTTAATTTCTATATTAAACTTATCTTAGTAATTCATAACCTTGAAGATTTATTTTTCGCTTGAAACGAGTATCTTGCTTAACTTTTGAATTGGAGATAATATAATGTACTGCTAGGGAGATGCATTTCATTTATCTATTGAAAAAGGTAAAGCAGCAGTCACTCACTCGAATTTCCTAGCTGAAGAACATTGATCTGCCACTATAATTCAGCAGACGATAATTATCTGTTTCGTTGGATTAACGTTAAGGTAAAATAATATCGTTTTGTAAGAATAAATTAGTTTATAAACTAATAACAAGTAAAGAAAAATCACCTTAGCCGCAACAGACCACAAATCAACAGGGTATGAAACGTTCGTTTTCGTTAACAACAACGAAAAATTATGAATATATTTCTTTGACAGCTTTAGTTCATTGTAAAATGCATCCATTGAATCTAAAACGTCTGCAACTCTCTGAGCAGCTAGTAATGAAGTATTGGCCATTACATTCTGAGTATCTGCAGGAAAAACTTTTGCGGCAACTTTTACTTCAGAATCATTATTATCCTGAAATTGTACATTATTAATCATCTTGATCCTTATTTATGCACTTAAACATAATTGCAGTACATACCTGTTTATTAGTCACAGAAGAAGATGCTTCATAAGGAAGGGAATACAGAAAGTATAAATTAATTAATACAGTAAGTAGTACAAAACCGAGAAAATATTTGTAACGGATTAAGCGTTTCTCAATACTGCACATTGAAGGGCAAGCATTTAATAAATACATAAAACGATGGAAGGAGAATTGTTTACTATTATAACATGACTGTAACCTTTCCACCTTGTTGGTAGGATTGTTGGAAGGTTTCACTAGAATAATTTGCTACCTGAGAATTATATACAAATGTATTCTCAGGCGTGTGCAAAATATTTAATGTAAAGGTGTACAAGATATTTAATTTATCTCACTACAAGCAAATAGCATAAATTCAGTGAATACTAAGCATACAGTTAACTGCTGTACTTACAGAAGCCGAAAAATTTTTGAAGACTCATAATTTATAAAAACACAATGATTTTAAAGTTCGATCAATCATTTTTTGGTTAGCTTAAATTTGACAGAAAGGATTGGGAAAGTGGCAAATAATAATTTTGGTAACATTTTATAATTGATATTATTTTTTTGTAGAATTTTAAGTAAATATTGAATTGGTCTTAATTAAAAAGTAGGAAAAAATAAAAACCTTCCTGAATTGGGCCATATAGGTATTTAAAAAAAGAATGTTCTGCGTCTCCCTTTAACTTTTGTACTTTAAATTTGTAAGCAGTCTTACAAATAAGTTTAAATGAGAGTATTTTACTTTCTTAGCATTTCAACTTGTATAATATTTAATAAAGAAACTATTAATCTAACTTATTCTTTAAGTGGGGAAAAATATAAATAACAAAATATCGTATTGACTTAATTGACACGATTATTATACTTTATACTCTATTAGGTAATCTTGAATTCGACGTAGTGGAGATGACCTTTTTACTTTTAAAACCTGTGGCAGTACTAAACCTAAAAAAAAATCTGTTATTAATTAAACATCAGCTATTTAAAAGCAACTGTAAAGTTTACCATAAGAGTGAATTGCGTAAGAAATATTGCAGCTTACTTTGTTACGAGATAAAGGCACCTGTTTACTTCTGTATGGCAGCAGTCGACGGCTGTTCGCCGCTGCCAAGTTAGTGTATTAACAATAGCAAGCCTTCCTTAATCCTTTTCTCATGAAGTAGAGTTATTTTAAATTAAAAAATATATTGTCCTTGCCAAAGTGTGATTTAAATTGGTGATTGTTATCAAGATGTCTACTGATTATGATGAAATAGAAACTTTAGAAGATGAACTAAAAAACATTCAGAATGTTATCCACTTAACGAGAGAAAATATAGATGCTCTTAATGCTAAATTTGCTGGTCTACAACATCCTCCTCCTATGTATTTGACTGAATACCAAGAATTAACAAGTAAGTTGCATGAATTAGAAGTTAAAGAGCAGCAGTTAAACGAGCAAATTAACTATCAAAAAACTTACTTACAAGAAGGAGATAGTGAAGTAAATATACAAAGTAGTGCAGAAAGAGGACAAAAGACCAATATACAACCTTCTCTTAAAAGTGTAGTACGTGCACATTTACCTAATCAGCAACGAACAGGTGTGCAAGTGAAACCGAGACAAACGGTACGAGATGCGCTTGCCAAAGCAATGAAACTTCGTAATTTAACACCGGAAATGTGTGTTGTATACGCTGCTAATAGTGACACGCAAATTCCCTGGGATGCCGATTTGTCATTGATTGATACTGAAGAAATTAAGGTTGAAATAATTGAAAAGTTTCCTATCACATCTAGTATTTCTCATAATTTTGTGCGCAAGACTTTTTTTTCATTAGTTTTTTGTGAATGCTGTAGACGATTACTGTTTCAAGGTTTTTGCTGCAGAACTTGTGGTTATCGGTTTCATCAACGGTGTGCGGCTGGTGTTCCTGCACTGTGTCAGCAAGTACGTATGGTAGACACTTATTATCAAATGTTATTAGCTAATCCAGAAACATCAGCAGGAATCCTTCAAATGCCATCGAATTATGGCATGAGCAGGCAAACAACCAGAAGACATCCACGGTCTCTATGCCACGGAGAGCGTTCAAGTTCTGCCCCAAATGTATGTTACAATTTAGTTAATGTTAGTTCAGGAGATACAAATTCATTGGATGAATTAGTCAGTCTAGTAAATGTAGGACCTGCCTTGGCAAGTAATAGATTACCTCATTCCCAAAGTGCACAAGCTTCACCTACTAATGCTCTTAGACCGTGGAGGCCTAGAGCTCGTTCTGCTGATGAAAGTGCCAACAAGAAGATAAGTAAAGACGGTCCAAGAGAGTCAATTGAAGACTGGGAAATTCCAGCCGATGAAATATTGACAGGGCAAAGAATTGGTTCAGGGTCTTTCGGAACAGTATATAAGGGCCATTGGCATGGTTCAGTAGCCATAAAAACATTAAATGTTAAAGACCCAACTAGTGCTCAATTGCAAGCTTTTAAAAATGAAGTTGCGGTATTAAGAAAGACAAGACATGTTAACATATTACTTTTTATGGGATACGTAAGTAAACCTCAGCTATCAATCGTTACTCAGTGGTGTGAAGGATCAAGTATTTATAGGCATTTGCATGTGCAAGAAACCAAGTTTGATCTGTGGACTTTGATTGATATAGCCCGCCAAACAGCACAAGGCATGGATTATTTGCATGCCAAAAATATTATACATAGGGATTTAAAAAGTAATAATATATTTCTTCACGATATGGTTGTGAAAATTGGTGATTTTGGCCTCGCTACAGTAAAAACAAGATGGTCTGGCGGAAAGCAGTTTCAGCAACCTACTGGATCAATTTTATGGATGGCACCAGAAGTTATTAGAATGCAAGAGGATAGCCCTTACAGCTTTCAGTCTGATGTGTATGCATATGGTGTTGTTTTATACGAGCTCTTTACGGGTCAGTTGCCTTACAGTCAAATTAATAATAAAGATCAAATATTGTTCATGGTCGGAAGGGGATATCTACGTCCAGATCTGAATAAACTTACTGCTGATACCCCTAAAGCTTTACGAAGGCTTTTAGAAGACTGTATTCAGTTTAAACGCGAGAATCGTCCTTTATTTAGGCAAATATTAGCCTCCCTTGAAAGTCAGATAAATTCTATGCCTAAAATTCAGAGATCCACATCGGAGCCATTGCTTAATAGAACACAGCTACAATCTGATGACTTACTTTATTCATGTGCTTCACCAAAAACTCCAGTTAATACTCAGTTTGGTGCTTTTCCATTTTCCCCTGTTGGAGGAATATAATTGTATCCAACTTCAAAAGTACGTTACTAATATTTTTATTAAAGGCATGTTAATTAATCGGGGAAATTGTGATTTAAATAAATTAAATTGATTTTGAGACCAAAATTAATAATGACATTGGGTATTTCGAAAATGGCATTCTTTAAATACGTAGTTCACTTATAAATTTAAAATGTTTAACATAAAAAAAAAAACTATCCTCTGCTTAAATATTAAAAAAAGCCTGATCGGAAACTAGTATTAAAATTTATCATGACTTTACGTGGTGTGAAACTGTACAGTGTATTTTAAGAAGTATGTGGTAATTTACCAGCAATAATTATTGTGTGGTTTATTTAAGTACCTGGTATTGAATCCAATCTTTTGTAGCTTAGACTTGTTTTACGTTAAGCGATGACATCACTGTTTTCTTGTTCATTAATTGTCCACTGTGCAATATTTAAATTGAATATAAAATTTACTTAATGTTTATTGTGAAAAACATAGATTATTTGTATTGTTGATAAATTGGTTGACTGCGAACTATAGTTTTTGAATTTACATAAACGTAGTTTCATAAGCAAATTATGAATGATTTGTGAACCGCTTTTCATAAATATTATTGATTCTTAAAATTAGAGAAGTTTTTATTAAAGGACATTGTTTTAATTAGTAACATTGGACAAACTTGTACTCAATTGTATAGTTTAACTAGACAGAAAAATTTTGGTAAAATATAGATTCCAGTCTCATTAACTCTTAACTGTAAGTTTAACTAGCTAATCATTTAAGACGTTGCAGTCTGTGTAAAGCTTCATAGGTATGCAAAAAAAATTACTCAATCTGCCTATGTGAAATAGAATTTCATGTGGTTATTTCTTGTTTGCTTTTATAGGAGACTAAAGGGAGAGAGAAGTGCGAAATGGGTTTGGATCAGTGCAGGTTGTGTATCAATTGTGAATGTTTCCTTCTTTCTTTTATTTTTAAACCAGGTCTTTATATTGCTGCAAAAATAAACATGGACATTGTGCAATTATTGCAATAAATTATCTGTCTTTAGCCTAATACTAATGTTCATTTTCTATTTTGCCTCATGACGCCCTTATTGTCCCACATTATTTTCTCAAATTTAAAGCACAGTATCTTTATTACTTTGATTTTCAAAAATAGATATGTAACTTGAAAAGTTATTAAATTATTGGTTTACTTATTAATCAGTATTATGTGAAATTTATTTATTTAAAATATAATTTGCTCTAGAACTCTTATCAAATTTGTTTTCAAGAAAAGCATTTTAGAAATCAGCATTTTGGATTGTGTATATATCATGTTAAAATTAATTCGTAATAATATATTTATGGTTCTTAAATATAGTGCCAATTTTGTATAAATAGTTTGCCTGGAATGCTGAGGTCGATTATCTTTAACATTGAGCAGAACTATGGTGTCATTGCAATATGGCAAAAAGTATTTCAAGCTACAGATGGTTTTATCTGAACTGTTGCGTTTGTTAGTGTTTGAAAAATTGTATTTATTGTTTAACAATTGGTAAATCAAGACTGCGCCATTACGATTGTGTATATAATCTCTCTACATATATATATACATATTATATTATAATTAACTTTCTTTTTATTATTTATGCCAATTCCTAGACTCGCCTCAAATAAACTTCAATTGTTTAACAAAATATTTTGTCTTGTAATGTTAAAAAACTTTCATTAAAATCAAATTATAAATTATTTCCTCTTCCTTTTTGAATGCAGTCTTTGGTTATATTTTTCCTTTTTAAAGTTACACTTTTTTCCTTATTAAAAGAAAATGCAATGGTTGTTTTCTATCTTATTCTTTGCTGGATATAATATTTTACCGTCATACGGTAATAGAAACAAAAAATTTAATATATTATATTTGTAATATTTGTCTTTAAGATTTATTTTATTTTTTGCACAAATGAATTAGCAAAGTTAATGGGGTTTCCTCGTCGAATTTAACTTTTTAGTTTACTAATTTTGGTTCCTATGAACAATACTCATTAAACGAACTTGCGAGCAAAAAGTAAGTTTATGAACGAAAGTTCTCAGTACAACACAAATGAATGTATATAACACACACACACACACATATATATATATATATATATATATATATATATTAAATATTGTGTTATACACTTAAAATAAATAATCCGATTTTCTTTTGGACCAATCACTTTGTGCAACAAACCGGGAATAGTACATAAACAATCAATAATTTATTTGCAATCAATTTGAACTATATATTTAAAGAATTTAACAGTAGTTGTAGTACCAGTCTTAGCTTTCGACGCGAAAAAAAGTTTTCTACAAACTACAAAATACAATTCGTTTTTAAAGCTTAATAATTTCAGACAATAGGATTATATTTTATTTTTTAATATTTGTTATAGTTCTTGTTAGCTAATACTGCATCTAGAATACTTTTATCTGACAAATATGGGATTGCTTTAATATAATTATTGAATTTTGCCTTGTAAAGTGTAAATGTTATGAAAAAATACTTATCAGCATTCTATTTATTATCATCTCATCATCATTATCAAAAGTCTTGGTCTGGATTAAATAGAAAAGAAATCTATAAAACAATGTTTCTTTCCAACAAAAAATTACTCGTCACCGGACAGTGAGCTGTAAGAGAGAAATCTAAGGGCAGCTGGATTCAAACCCGGGATTACCGCGTGGGAATCTATTATGCTAACCACATAGCTAATTTCTTCCCTCTTAATTACTAATTTTTCTTTTCTAAAATATTTTTATTATACTTTTCTAACAATTGGGATGAGACTGGTTACGCGGATTTTGACCCTATACCTTAAAAATTCAGGAATCCATTATCATTATCCTAAGAATTTTAAGTGAATGCACTCAAATGCATCAAAGTCTTACCTACTATGGTCGTTCAAATTTTATTTTAATGCATTCACTCTTCATTAACAGAATTTTACCTTTTCCCCACAAACAAAATTTCTTTTTCAATCTAAAGTAAGTATAATTATATATTTTACAGAAATTCAGATTTTTTAAATTTTAAATTTAATAGTACACCAAATGAGATCTTAACTTTTATTATTATATTTAATAATAACTGTAATAAATACACTAATGACCAAGGCGGTCGGTGCGCAAACAAAATAATTGTGACTTTGTTTTGTTTTACTTTTAAATCTATCTAAATTTTTATCTAATATTTGTGATCTCAAAGGTGCATTGCAACCATTGCAAGGCATTGATTGACATCGTCAAGGATTATGCGAAGTACTGCGAATTGTGTTCGAATCAAGGCAAATTTTTTATTTAGAAACAAATTTTAAGAAGAAACATGCCTTAAAAGTTTATACTAGAATTGATTTTGCTCTCTTTTAAATAAATAGAAAATGCAAATTTATTTAGATGGTTATGTGTACACTTTGATCAAGTAAATTCGGATCTCGTTAAATTATTGAACCCATTTCAAAATGCACTGTTTGGTCTGCACCAATAGTTATAGTTTTCTAGAATTGTGTTCGAGAAAGCATTTGTTCGAGCTAAGCTCAATTAAAACATCAGAAAAGAACAGTGAGTGCTGGTAACAACACAGATTCTGTCAAGATAAGAAGGGCCAAGAGTTTTACACTAGTGGAATTGATGCGTTTCTTTCATGTGCCGCTAAACCCTGAAAGGTCCAAGTACTTACATTTTAAGTTGAAAATGACTAATTTCAGTCTTTCTAAGAAAAAAAAAGTGGAGTTTAAAGAAAAAGCACGTCGAGACCTATTGAAGTAGGGTTGACTAAGCGTTTAAATTAGGTAATTTTCAAGGTGAGAGATTAAAGCTATTAATTAGAAGCCAAAAATTTAGGATTAGAAGTACTTATAAACTGAGTTTGTGCGTTTTGAAAACTTTTATTATTTATATAGAGAAAAGTATTCTTAACTACTAATATAAACTAAGTAATATTCTTTTAATAAGTAGTTGTCATTACAACCTTGGAACTGTGCAAACAGTTTGCTTACTGAAACTGATAAATTTGCTTATAAATATTCCTGGGCAACATTTATGTTTCTGAGAAAGAAAGTGTGCTATAATACTTTGCTGAAGAGTGAGGCTTTTTATAGCAGATACGATTTACATATGAATGTTTTAATGGCAATAGTTACAAAAAATAAGTAGAAAAAAAGAATAAAAGGTAAAAGCTTCAGCTGATTCGTCCCGGCGGTTCACAAGATTAATCTGCAACGACCAGGCATTTAAGAGAAAAAGTTATACTGAACATATTTTATAATAAGAAAAAGTAAAATAAATTTTTCAATTGGTTGCCTCATTGGACTTTACTCATTAACATGTGAAATGGTCTAGCAGGTGCTGGTGCCTAGCGGTAAATATTGTAAGTAAAACTTTAATACTAGTTTTTATTCAGTGACAATATTTTAAACTAACCATATTTTATTTATCAGTTTTTAGACATTAGAAAATATGTATTAAATCGATTTTGTACGGTGAAACGTATTTAGGAAGCCCTTAGAGCCTAGATTCCTCTCTGGCAGCAATTGCAATATTTTCTCAGCGAAAGACCGTGGACTTACCATTCTAAAAGTCATAACTTCATTATTCCTAAACTAGCTTTTTCCTGCTGAGCCTATTTACTGGCTTTCTTCCTCCATGAAGCCTTTGCCCCCTCCCTCCAAACAATCGTGTATAAGCAAGAGTGTCATAGGTATGAATATTTAGGGCAAAACCCTTTTTTCCTAGACAGAAATGGCATTCCTAATAACACGACACATATTTTCTTGTAAAGACGATTTTGTAATCCTTAAATCCCTCAAAACCATTTCATTGCAATTCATACCTGCAGCTCCCCCGACTTACAGAATACATCTTGAAGCATGATTTAGAGCAGGGGAGCCAATCTCAATTAAACCACGGGCCACTTGGTGCAACATGCAAAATTCACGCGGGTCACAACATATTTACAAATTTTTCCTATTTTTCCAATATCTGGATACAGAGACTGAGAACAGACAATCTTCAATAAGGCAGATAATGTTTATCAGTCAATTTTATCTGTAGGCCGTTTAATTTCATAGATAGAAATAGTTGCTCACACATAAACGTTCTCTAAAAATAACACAAAATACAACTGACATTTTTGGATATTTCTAACCTAAATAAGAATATATTTTGGGAATTCGTTTTTAAAACAGAATATTCTGGAATTCCACTGAGAGTTGCAGGCACATGGCTTCCAAATATCGCTAGAACTACGAGCATGTCAGCGCGTTTATACCAGTCTACAGGCCCCCAGAAAAGGCCCTGGGCCATGTGTATTCTCGTCTTCAGTAATTAACGGAAACTGGGAATTGTGTGCACGATGTTGCCTTGATCTCTCCTAAGCGCTATTTCCTTCATAAAAACTTTTTCTATTTTATTTCAGTACATCGTGGGCCACAAGAAATTACCTCGGAGGCCGCTAGTTTGACACCACTGGTCAAGAGAATGGAATATTAAAACTTAAACTGACAAATAGTCACTCTACCTTTATCCTCTGGAGAACAATTTGCCCAACAATTACTTCCAAATGGTAAATTCCTTCCTACAGTTGATAAAGTCGCTACTTTTTCTTACCCATATATGTATATGCCAACGAATATTTAATTTTTAATATCTGTAGACTGTCTTGGAAGTCTGTCAATGGGCAGCTGAAAGAATATTAAGATGAAGGGATATTCCAAGTTTGCGGAAAATGGCTCGAAGTAAAATATGACATTCTTGGACACATTCTTTTCATTTTAGGCTTTTACCGATAATGCCACCAGTAGGCTTCATCATACATATCATATAAATGTGCCCTTTTGTGTTGCACTCTTGTGAAATACCGATTTTCGATACTACAGTGGGTCGTAATAGGAGAATTCATAATAAACTGATATTACCTTAAACCCCTTGAAAAATTGTTAATTAATGCTTGGAGGTACATAACAACAATCGAAATAAAAAGAAAAGAAAAAATACTAAAACCGTAATATCTCTTGTTCGAGAAAAATTAATGCTCCATGGAAAAATATTTAGAAATAGCCGACATTTTCGAAGCATCAATCAGTAATAATGGAAGCTAGAGCATGTGCTACTGAGAAACTATTTCAAACTTAGCACGTTGACAAGTCCCAAGGATCAAAGAGAATATTCCTTTTTCGAGTTCAACAAGCTACTGATTGACCGATTCTGTTCTGAAAGGTTGTGGCTTTTTAGATTTTTATGTGGTTCACGAAGTCTAGCCTTGCATTGCGAAAGATGTTAAATATATTTACTGAATTATAAAATATGATAAAAATTATAATGATATTAAATAATATAAAAAATGTCAAAATATATACTTGTTCTTGGGATGCGCTCAGAAGCAATTCAGCAAAGGTAGTTATGCCCCAAGGAGCTTTAGATATTGCACTCGCATCGGAAAGTGCATTTAAAAAATCCTACTACAGGGTGTCTACTTTCTAGTCTTAGAAGGGGCCTTTAATAACACTTCTCACACGGAGGTTGGAAGGACCCTACATAAAAGAGGGGTTGATAACACAACATTCAAGGGGTTTAAGGCGTTTTTATCCACCAGAGCCATTGAGCATTCAAGGACTGGCCAACTCAGTTCAACTAAGAGCTGCCTTCAGGGGGATTTCGGTCATCCATAATGGGCAGCCAGGTGGTTTAAGAACTCCTTTACCAACTGACAGATTTAGGTGTTTTTTATGGGGGGGGGGGGGATATGCCGTTGTTGCGGTTATTATTGATAGGAAGAACCCTCTGCCAAATTATTCAGCATGGGTTAGATGTTACTGTAATAATGTCACTAATAAGTGGTACTCCTCCGTGGGGTTTCAAGTAACAAAAATTATAACGTTTACTAGAAGAAGATTCCTCCCACAATTACGATTAACTGCAAATTTGAAATGGAAGAGGGAGATTATGTACATCTTATCACTTTCGAAGGCAAGCTCCTCCTTTGGGACAGACTGAGTGTTTATCACCAGACCTTCAACATAATCCCAAATTTGTAATTTTATTCCTCTATTGTCCTAACCCAACTACTTAAAGTCAAAATTATTGGAGAATATACCTACATTTGAAATAGTTAACACTATTTAAGTGAAAGTTCCTTTCTTTTACTGACACCTAGTGGATGAAACTAAAACTATTTATTAAAATTCGAGAGATTTCTCGGAATTTAATAAGAAAACTGTAAATTTTCCAACCAAGATTTAATAAACAAAAGAATGAATTTTCTCTTCCAGCAACTGGTTTGAGTCCAGATTTGAAAGAGGAAATTTGTGAAACCCGCTTGATTTTTAAGGTTAAAAAAATGACAATGGATAAAGCATTCAGTTTATTAAATAAAAATGAAATAATTAAAAATTCTCCGATGAATTTAAAATTAATCAAATTGTTTATTTAAAAATAATCGGAAGATAGCTCTTGATTATGTACATTCATTCACATAATTATACAGCGTAATAATTTGTTGAAAGCCAAAAGTGTATTATTACTTAACGCTATTGCCATATAAACTGAATGCATTGTGCGAAATGCAGCAATTTATAAGTAAAAGAGGAGAAATTTTATATAGTGTGAAGTTCACACTGTGAACTTTGTTTACCCCACTTACAAATTTTAATCTAGATATCTTTATAAATAATAATGAAAAAGGGATTAAACCAGAAACAATTAGCTTATAGTTATAGATTTTGACTTTTAATATTTGTACTATTACTTTGGCTTTCAACACTTTCAATATTTCGCATTATAAAGAATTTTTAAGAGCATATTATTAATTGCACAAATATATATATATTTATATATAGACAAATGGAATATTTTGATTGATCTCTTTTGTATTTTTTTCTTTTCAGGAAGATATTTTAAAAATCTACACAAATTTACATTTGGGACACATAACTTAAATACATTTTTAAATTACAGTAACTATATAATACATTCACGTCAATAAAAATAATACTAAACATAATTCAACACTTATCACAGAAAAAACACACATATACGATAAAGTTATATTATATTAAATATGACCTATTTTGAAAAATATAAATAAAAAAAAAAGAGGGAAATAATCGGAATACTATAGATATGAGTTGTATAAGCTCTTGTTGAAAGCAAGTAAATCCATGGCTGTCTTCTTTGTTTTAGTTTCAAACCCAATGACTCAAGAATATCTGAAAGCAGAATCAAATGTTAGCGACCATTTCTCATATCTGGAGATAACAGCATAAAATTAGAGCAAGAAAGTAATTCACTCGATTGAATTAAGACTGAATTGAAAACTTCCTTTGATTAATAGAATCGAACTGAGTGCTTTCATTATTGGAAAAATTATTTTACTCAGCGGGGTTTGAATTGATGAGCATTTTTACTTAGAAAGAGATTTAAAAGTTTTATGAGTTTCAGGTCAGCAAGAGGTTATTATTCAGCAGTAATTATAAATATAATTACGACTTACAAACAATACTGCGTAAGTTTTTATTGAATGATTAGATCAGAAAATGTTTTCTTGCTTTTAAGAATCTCATGGTTTGAACTTTACAGACACCATCTGCTCTGATAGAATACAAACATTATCTGTTTAGTTTTCCAGCCGTAGAGAATTGTGGATTGCTAAGATTACAAATCCTGTTTGGAAGGTACGGTTCTACTTTTCATTAGATCATTTCCTGCCGATTATTCGATGAAAATAGAAAGGTGCCAAATATTCGTTGTACGCTATAAGGAAAATTTGATAAAATATGTATTATGGTACTCTTTATCAGTCTGCCAGACCCAACTAAATCGGTTGATAGGATATTCTCAATAATTTATGGCACATTGTCTAAAGAATGAGCGAAATTGAATGAGGCAACATTAAATGGTTTATAGCGCTGCCAGCCCAACTGTGAACTAGTTGGACTGAATATTTCGACGCAATTGAAAATGAAGATTTTTCAGACAAGGTTCATGCAGGAGATAAATATTATCATGCCAATCACACATGTAATGATCACCAGTTATTCATGTTAAAAGATATATTTTTTACGACCACGATACAGATTAAGTCCGACCATCTGAGAATTTCGTTAGTTCAGTTCAGCTATTCGTTAGTTAGATCAGAGAAGTTTTACTGATATAAAATTGAAGATACATCCACCTACAGTCAACTCGAATGGACAAGCTAAGCTACTGGGTGCTTGTTTTTTAATACAATCTCATTTACAAAAAGAATGTTTGCAACAAAATCATTTATAAAATAAAAATGTACTCCTTCTTGAAAATTTGCTAGATATCGATCGTTACTTTGGGGACAATAACAACAGAAAAACTAACGTCTTTTCTTTCCACAAACTTTGACATATTCAGGGAATTATCAAATAGATATCAAACAAAATAGGGGAGAAACAAACTAAAATTTGGTCTTCAAATAATGAGGACATTCTTTGAATACATTTCTTTTAAAGGCACGTAATAGCTTGAGAACAGAGTGAATGGATGATAGCTTGTCGTTGACTATACACGCTTCTGACGAATAGGATAACAGAAGAGAAAAAACAGATATAATTAGAAAATACCTGTTTGAGAATGCAGTTCTGAAGGAAACTGTACAGAAATTAAATTCACTTTGAACATATCGTACCTGATAAAAGAACTACTTACCGGCAATTATTGGTTGAGGAGGGTATTGGTCACCTGAGAGATGGACAGCAAAGGACTCCCGTCCTGCTTATCTGAGGATAGCCGCAATCCCCTCCCGCCACTGCTGATCTGTAAATCAATATTATGAATGTGTAATGAATTTACATTAGCCTTAAATCTTATTCAAGGAAAATATTTTGTAACTTTTAGTTGACTTTTTTTTTATAATTCGTGAGTCACGTTAACTTTTCAATTTAACTTTAAAAAATACTATTTATCCAGACACAAATTAATAACGTAGCACTTAGATTAGTTAATTGTGTCAGTTAAATAAGAATATTTGTAACTAACTGTAAAGTCTTGAATTCATCTAAAGTCGTCTTAATAGTGAATGTTGTAGTTAATAAGTGGACAAATTTTCTTTCATTTTTATACACTGGTTATTTAAATGACACTTTGAAATATTTTGAGTCAGACGATCATTTCAATAAATTACTGAATGATGTTGCTATGCGGTGCTGGCGTGTTGTGCAGCAGAGGAAGCAAGCGATAACAATTTGGAAGTTTTAAACAACAGTTTGAAGAAATATGTAAAAATAAATAAATAAACCTATCTCCACTACATTTCAAAACCCTCGTTATTTACAATCCCATCTTTCTCTTACCGCAATTTTCATGAAGAAATTTTGTTGAAACAATATTGTGCGAAGAAAAATCATAAATTTGACCCGACCTCACAATAGACTTTCTTCGAATTTTAAATTTTTGTTTTTGTTTTTGAGATCCCTGTAAGTATTTGAGCGCGTTCTTATTATCTGTATACTTATCACTTAAATGACACTAGTCGGAAGCTTGATAACCCTACCTCTCCTCCAGCACTGCCTTATCAAGCACTTGTCTGAGAAAATTTTACAAATAAAAGTACACATAAATCGTATCTAATCGTATAAGTCGTAGCCGTTTTCGAAAAAATCTCCCAAAAAAAACTGAAAAATTGAAAACTATGTACTTCGACCGTTCATTTTGTCTAAAAGCTTGATGCAAGGCCCTGAGTCGAAACTTTAATTTGAACCTACTGAGATTTTGAGTCATTCTGACCACACAATTTGTAAAAACCAAGTGCTCTGAAAACAAACATTTTCCGGTGTCAGATCGAAATGGAAATTGCAATACTTCCTTTTGTTAGCAGTAAGATGAAGAAGTAAAAAAACCTGGTGAGAATTCTCGCGGCTTTCTCTTACTCAGATTCCCTTAGCCCTAACTTACAAATTTTTTCAAACGCTAAAACATATGTCTTTCTCCCTCCGTCAGAATACATTAATACTAATTTTCCTAGCTAAAGTATTATTCAAATAAAAGTTATAGTTCTAGGCGTAAGTATCGTATATGGGACAGGAATATGGTACAAGTGGCTCGTAATGCCTAGTCTAAAACCTAGATTTTTGCTTAGTCCAAACCTAGTCTAATACCTAGTCATATACCTAGCTTAGTGTATGCCTAGTCTAATACCTAATTTAATGTCTAGTCTAATACCTAATTTTATGCTTAGTCCAAGCCTAGTCTAATACCTAGTCATATACCTAGCTTAGTGTATGCCTAGTCTAATACCTAGTTTTATGCTTAGTCCAAGCCTAGTCTAATACCTAGTCATATACCTAGCTTAGTGTATGCCTAGTCTAATACCTAATTTAATGTCTAGTCTAATACCTAGCATTATGCTTCGTCTAGCCTAGTCTAATGCCAAGTCTAATTCCTAGCCTTACGCTTAGTGAAAGCATAGTCTAATGAAAGGCTTAAATTCGAATTATAGGCAGTTTAACTTGAAAAGAATTAGCTCTTGGATCCGTAATAAAGTATTTTGAAGGCTACTTGAAGGTTAATTCAAATAGCAACCATGTTCAATGTTCAGTAAAAGTACCGATCTAATTTTGTTTTGTAATATCTTTAGTGGCGTTGTCTGAGTTTGCAAAATAATTGTTCTTTTATCCTTTCCAAAGAAATTAATTGCAACGAGGTAATTAGTTACTATTGTGAATAGCACCTCTTTGAGCTGAATTTAACGTTTTCGTTGATAGTGGAGATAGTGTATAAAATCATAAACTTCAAAAATATTGGAAATTATTTAAAAAAAAAATAAATAAATAAATAAAATAAAAATAAATCTTACACATCTAAATTCTAGAACACATAGTTCCGTGCATACTACTTCATGCAAAATATTTTCAAATAATAATCTATAGCAAATTTTTGATTACATATCTTTATGAATTAACCTTGTTTTATACAACCCCTGAGATAACAGACTCTAATTTTTTACCTCTTTTTAAAAAATAAAGATTTTCCTTTTCCTTCTTGTAATATTTTACGTGACTCGAATTGAGTCAGTCAAAAATTGAAAAATAAAAAAAAAATGAAAGGAAAAGAAAACTGCAGAACCTACTGGGTGAATAAGACAAAGTGACTCACTGGTGGTAAGGATAGATCTGGTGAGGCCATACCTCTTGGCCATGCTCACTATACTGATAGTGGCTGTACTTGGGGCTCTGCACGTGCGGCGGGGTTTCTGGTTTCCATTTCGTCTCCGCTAGATTGTTCATTTCCGCTAGTGACTTGAGTGGATCGCCAAACTTCTTCTCCTGGTATGAAGGTGAGCCGCCCTGGGGAGACCTGCTGCTGGAAGAAGTGGGCGTGTGCGCCGCTCCACTTCCCCACATCAGCACGGTCTGCCGGGGCGGCTCGGACGGGGGGCCGCCGGGCGAGTAATGCTGTAACATTCCTTCCTCTACTTTGGGTGTCACCAGACCGTTCACACCTCCTCCGGCAGGAGACGAACCTGCCGAATTCGACGATGACAGATTGTCCATTGATTTTACACTCTTCTTATGCGGTATATCACACAACGGCACCGCTACTACACTTTGCAAACCTGGTCCTACAGAATAACTGGTCACATCCAGACACTTACTGTACCGACTATTATCTATTACCGTCGCGTACTTTTGTTCGAGTGGTTGATGGCACCCATACAGTTTGTCGCAGTCAGTCTTGCCTAATTGGTGTACACTATGACCGGTTTCATATGTTGGCAAACAGGTAGCTGCATTTCTAGGCGCCATTTCCAGAAAGCCATTGGAAACGTAAGGCGATGTGGAGGCGTGATAATCTGGATAATAAGTGCCTAGTGGTCGATACTGATGGAACAGGTTGTCGGTAGTCGATGTGAGAAACCTATTATCGTAAAGACTTTGGTGGAAGTTGCCCGAGTGGCTGATGTAAGAGTCTGGTGGCGCTGTAGTTGGATAGCTACTTCCGTACATGTTGAGGTTGGAGTAAGCCGCCGCTACTGCTGCCGCTGAATCTGGTACGATGAATTCAGGCGTGTCAGGAGGCGCCACCACTGGAGTATGAGAGGACAGTTTCCGCTTAGTTCGGCAAGACGAGAGGAAATCTCTCAGTTGAGTTTTATACCTCCTGTTAACCCGCTGAGGTGTGCTGGACTGTGTGCTGGTAGACGTCGTCCCAGTACTTCCCACTAATTCGCTGTCCGAGAAGTAACTATTGGTCAGCCCTGCGTCTAAGTAACTCACTTTGAAATCCATCGTTCTTTTACCAAGAAGATCCCTGCCTTCTTCTTCCCTACAACAAATATTTTGGTATTTTAAAACAAAAGCACACTCTTCGGAATAAAGTAGTTCTGTTACAGCTAAGAATTGTACTCACATTAAAGGTCGATGTGTACTTATCACAAAATCAGGTTTGGAATTTTTATAAACAAGCCTTGAACTAGTTTGCAACCACTGCCATTGGCCTTCTTTGCTCTGGTACCGATACGCTATCATTCCCGAAGCACCCGTTTTTAATACTGAAACACGCAAAGTATACGTGAAGTGCGGTTTATCTAAGAACTAAATATTATTGATAAAGGAAGAGAAATTATTGCCAATTTTGTGTTCTTCTATTTATCTTTGCCGAAGTAGCGATAGGGTGTAGGTCATCTTTAGGATGTAGTGATTAATTGGACATTTGTTATGTTGTTAGCTAGCGTAAGATTGCGTGTTAACATAATGAAATAACCAAACAGTTGCCACCATCCTTTGAAGTTAACCTTTGAAGTTGACACACAGTTTTTATGCTAGCTGCAAGTAAAGAAAAAATGCAAATTGTTAAAAAGTGTAAGTAAGCCCTGAAGATGACCTAGAGCTAAGGTCGAAAGCTCGGCAAAGATGAATAAAAAATATGGGTGAACTTGGCCATAATTTCTCTTCATTTTTAGGATATTTGCACTTTACTCACCAATAAGTGATGTGGCATAATCACTTATAGTAAAATAGTTTATTGAACTAGCAAATGTACAAAATATGAATGAATTCAGATTTGTCACATTTGAACTTTTTAAACATTTCTCTCGAATTGAATAAGTTAAATAATGAAATTTAAATGAATTAAATTTGAGGATTTTTAATTGTTTCAAAACAAAAGTAATTTTAGAAATATTTGAACATAATTAATAGATGTAATCGAATTAATTTTTACATTCATTTATGTATCTAGCGGTCAGCGATCCAAGAATTGGATTCTAGGTTATAAAAACTACTAAAACCTAACTGCATATTAAACTTAATATAACTACTTCAAATAAAAAAAAACTTACATTCTTGATGAGCGCTTGCCACATAGGCAAGGTCATCATAATGGACTAGATCATATCCCCCAATGTCTGCTAATTCTGAATCCGAATATCCTAATAACATTTTGCCTCTCTGATCCATAGAGACCAGTGAAAGGTCGAGTTTATGTTTACTCTTGAACATGACCTCTTTATGCGGAATCTCTAATAAAGAAGGCGGTCCGAATGGTGTGCATAATGCAAACAACGCTAGTGGAGGCTCTTCAGTCTTACGGTTCTGTCCATGAAGCACTTTGATTCTCCCTCGGATATCCAGCCTCTGAAATAAAAAATAAGATGTAATTAAGGAAGAATTAAACTGACAAATAGCATTGTTGCTTTTAATAGGTTGAAGTATACTGTGCTTTTAAATAATAATAAAAATAATCAATTCGGATTTCGGAGACATCACTCAACTTCTCACCACGTGCTTCGCAGTTGCTGCTCAGCAGTATTGCCTGAGTGTTTTCCTTGCAGGGTGTGGCACGAGGGACTACTGTTTAAGCTGAGGGAGTTTCTTCCTCATACATACTACCTCATCCTCAAATCCTACCTAAAAGATCGATATTTCGGAGTCAACTGTAGAGCAGCAGACTCTGATATCCATCTAGCCAGAGCTGGTGTTCCTCAGGGCAGTGTCCTAGCTCCTCTTTTTTACTCTTTACATACAGCAGATATACATCAACATCCGAACACCATCCTTTCCTCCTTTGCTGACGAATCTGCAATCTTATCTCCTCATTCCGATTCTCTTATCGCTACACGAGCTCTACATACACACATCAACCACTTACAGGAATGGCTTATCAAATGGCAAATCAAAACTAACGTTACAAAATCAAAATATATAGTATTTACTCTCAGACGGAAAATCCTACCTCCTATCATCTTGAACCAAACTCCTATACCAACTGTGGACAAAGTCCGCTACCTTGGACTGCACCTAGACAAACGGTTGTCATGGAATCCCCATACTAGACTGAAAAGACAAGAAACTAACCAACGCTACAAACCTCTCGCCAGACTACTTGACAAACGTTCGAAACTTAACCTAAATAACAAAAGACTCTTATATCTATGTTACTGCGGCCTATTTGGTCACACGGCATCGAAGTATGGGGATCGACTAGGCGTTCCAACTCACTACGCCTCCAGACATTACAGTCAAAAATACTTCGAAAATTTCTTAACGCTCCGTTCTATGTATCTAACCTCACTATCCATAATGACCTCAAAATACGAGTACCTTTCATTACAGATCTTGCTAACACTCGTTTTCTCAAATTTCATTCCTCTACAGCTGCTCATCCTAACCCTCTCATAGAACACTTATCTCCCTCCACATTACCAGGTAATCCTCTAAGGAGATTGAAGAGAAGACGGCCTCGAGATCTTCTCTTATCGTGAGAGCAGTATAGTAAAGCCCGTTACTGGAGTGGCACCACTGGGTGCCTACTCCACTCATGATTTTCTTTTATTTTTTTATCAGGTACCATATTTGCTTGTTGCAACAACCGTTGCAGTTGTAAATTCCAATAAAAGATTAAAAAAATAAATAAAATAAATAATAATAATAATAATAAACAATTTACAAATCTACAACTGTTTTAGTAAATTAAATGCTTTTTTGTTTTAAATATTAACATAATGCGCGTCAATATCTCTCAAGCCATTGGTGCTCGTAGCCTCTACGCCCACTGTCGGGTCTCCGGTGTTATCTTCCCATGGGCATCACTGGCCATCACAGTGCCATATTTTGCAGGTTGTGGGCTTTTTAAACTCCTTCGATCTGCAAAACTTTTTGTGCTTTAAGAAAGAAATCTACTACCTCTGCGTTTAAAAATTTATTTACTAGTTTCTTTCCATTTATTTAAGAGTGAAGGTTACGCTCAAACTGAATTCAATTCAGTTCTTCAGTAATTATCAAATTAATAAAATACTACTTTTAAATGTAGAGTTAGTAACTTATCAATAATTTGCCGCACTTAACGGGTACTTTTACAATATTAAGAAAATTACAACATAAAATAAACCAAATCATAAAACTAACATTTAGTGACTCTAGAAATTTCCCGGGGGACCATTAGTTTTAAAAAGTATTTTTTACAATATTGTTTTGTGAGCGAATGTACAAGAAAATCGTAAATTTTAATGATTCGTTTGCGTACCTTCTCGGAATCTGTCAATTTAACGAGAAAAAACTTTAAACTAGACGTATCTTCACTTTAAGGGATGAATATTTCAGGAAAGTAGCTGATGTGATGGTAACCTGCATAGGACCTAGGCCTATAACTCTTATTTGAAACATCTTTTCAGGAAAATTCGAGATTTAAATGTCAAAATTTTGAATTTGAAAAAATGGTGTGGCTAAATTTTGGATTCCTGTTTTGTTTTTTAAAAAATTTTTGTGTTTCAAAATCTAGTCGAGCTGAAAAGTTTGTTTTTATTAAAACTTGCTACTCATTAGTTTCGCTTGTAACTTGTTTCTTGAAATTTCGGCTTTCGTTATTGCTCTCAGCGATTCTTTTTTTTTTTTTTTTCAAATCTCAAGTTTCAAAAAAATATTGCATTGCTGTAAATGAAAGACATGTGAGTGTGCGAAACAGTTTTCTTTATGGTGATCACGAATTAACTAAATGTCACTAACCTAAATTAAAAAAATATTTCTTGTAAAATATTTATCTTTCTGTTGATTTTAATGCCCTATGAAATTCGATGCCCAGAGTTGCGGCTACCTTTACACGGCTCTGGTTTTAAGCAGTATAAATCATTAAACAGCCAACTTTAATACCTAATACGATAGTTATTTATTTATACTACGTTTGTCGTTACACCTGGATGCAAAAATAAGTTAAGTATATCAAATCCTCGAGTTGCACAAAAAAAAAATAATGAAAAAAGTTAATAATTTGTTATTTGCTGTTTGCTTCAGACAGTGAACAACAAAAACACACAGGGCAACATTGACTGCATCATCCTGCTGCGTTACAACCTATAGATGTACATGTTTATGGCAATGCCTTCTTGAACATTTCTCCGCAATGAACCTGATCTATAATTCATCTCAATATAATCTTAACTCATTTAGTAGCTTTAAATCAATAAACATCGATGTGTTTGTTATCGAACTCAACACACACAAACACTCACGTATTTCTTAATTTTTTTTTTATTTCTATCAGGAGGTTACTTTGACCTCAGTTTCACTTTCTCACTGACTGCATGGTTGTCTTTTATTTTTTATTAGAAGTTTTTCATCAAAATGTTCTCATTAAATAAATAAATACAAATAAGGGAAGGGATTAGCTATGTGGTTAATATATTGGATCCCTTCGCGACAATCCCGGGTTTCAATCCAGCTGTTATCCCTTATATTTTCTCACCCTAGAAGCTCTTGCAGCTGAATTTTCGGTGATTGACCGTTGGTTGTCTGTGGAGAGAGAACACTGTCATAAGCCGGCCTGTGCATGAGAAGGTCCATTGATTTTAGATGATGAAGAATTAAAAAAAAAAAAAAAAAAATCAATGCTCACTAGATCATAAAAGCCCTTGTCTAAAAACCAAATTCATTTGGACTAAGCACCATTACATTGTGTTGAAAGTATTATATTAAAGCAAAGCAACAAATTTAGAAATCTCCTTACTGTGTGTTTCCTTCAAATCGTACCTTGCACAAGCTTGCACCTTATACCCGTCCTCTCTTTGACCCCTTTTACTCAGAAATAATCTGGGGCTGACGCTATTATTAGTTTGGTAACGGCTAAAGGAGAAAATTGCCTTACCAAAAGCACAATTTCAGGAAATTGCCTGTATTTTTCAACTGTCAGTGGCCCCAAGGTTATTTGGAAAATATGTTTCAATTAGTTTTTCAATTGGATTTTCATTAACTTGATTGTAAGAACAGATCCTAATTTAGAACCAAATATTTCTTTCCATAAAATAAAGGACAGCAGTTGTGACTAAATACCTGTTAGTATGACAGATGTCATTTTGGACCGGATATAGAAGATGATATCATCTAATTAGAGTAGTGGCACCGGATGGGACAGTTCTTTCTTAACGTTATATAATCCTTAGTGCGTTTAATTATTCATAAGAGAACTTAAAAAAATAAAATTATATAAAAAAATAGGCAGCTTAAACTTCCAAAATGTATAATTATTACTAAAGGTATGAATAATTGTTAATTACCTGATACTTTATAAAAATTTTATTACTTGAGATATACAGTGGTCAAAAAAAGTATTCATACACTAAGTTTTTTAACAATGAATTTAATGCTCTCATTTTCTTTTATAAACATAAAGAATTGAGTAAAAAGCAGAAAAATAAAACCCTATTGAAAATTCATGGTCTTGTTTAGAGCGAAAAATTCGAAAATTGAAATGTTCTTCCAGAAAAGAGCTCATAACCAATTTAAAGAATTCATGGGCAGAAATCACATCTCAAGAGATACTAAGCCTGGTGGAATCTATGCCAAGGAGGCTTCAGGCAATAACCAATGCAAAGGGATTGCTTACAAAATATTAAGTCTTTAGTTTTGCGTTAATTATAACATTCAGACTGAGTGTATGAATACTTATTTTGCATAAAATAAATTATTTTTTCTGCTTTTTAATCAATTTTTTATGTTTATAAAAGAAAATGAGTGCATTAAATTCATTGTTACTATCTTCGATTTCAGTGCTGAAGAAATAGTCATCCTAGAAACAAAAGTTCAGTAGATAAAGTAAAAAAACTTAGTGTATGAATACTTCTTTTGACCACTAGATATGTATGAATAAAACAGTTCATTCTGTACAAACAATAGTTTGATTGAATTTTCTACTTTAGAGATATATTGCTCTCTTCTCTGATTTTTGGACATTTTTTCAGAAAATACTTGTTTTAGACTTCTGCAAGGAGGATGTGAATGGATACCATTAGAGTACTAACCAGTTCTGATGACTAGTAATTATTTGGGGAAACTCCGAATGAGAACGAACCATCGAATGGTAGCGTTAAGGGTGTGAACTACTTTCAGGATTTTGGAAGCAAAGTAACTAAAGTAATCGCCCATTTTTTCAGGTGGTGCTAAACTTCCAACTCGTGTTGTAGACGGGGACAAATGCCCATACTTTTCTACTAACATTTATTCTAACAAATAAACAGTAGCTACACGCGACACTCGAACTAAGGATCTCCAACTTATAAATCCACATTCGTGACCACTACGCCAACATCCGCCTCGGATTTTGATAGTTACAAACATAAACTACAAGACCTCTACATAGTTTGGTAGTAGTTTAGATGTGTAATTCTGCACAAGCTATGAATTCATCTTGTAAGACTTGCGAGGGGAACTTATTTATTTATTATTTTTTAAATTAAGGCACGTTGACATCTGAGGTCACTGGTACCCAGAGTTTTTTTTTCAGTGCACTGCTGGTCAGTGACCGACAAAACTGTCTATCAATGGAACTGCCACTGTAAGATGAGCTGAATCGACAAGATGGTGGAGTAATGTTAGTAGTATAAACACTGCAGTTAATAGAAGTAACTCATTTTCTTGCGGCAGCTTGGACTATCCACAAAGCAAGGGAAGTAGTGCTCGATGGCCGGCTTTACCAAAGTTGACTCTAACCTTGTCCATATAAAATATCTTGTTAGCCGGTCTTTAAATTCGACCATTAGAGGTTCCTAGAACATTTTCCAAGGTATCAGCTGACTCTAGAGACTGGCATGATTGTCGATAAAACGCCGGCCTCCGTAGGTGTGTTTACCTAAATATGACCTCAGTTTTGGCCTGGTTTGTCCTAATCTTCCCCCTCATGCAAAACGTATATCCTTATTTAAGCGGTTGGCAATTTTTACACAGGAGATGACACCAAGATAATGATTAATTTTGTATTGAAATGACTTCAACCGGATGCGTAGAAAGGATACGAAAAACAGCCGACGTTTGGTCTGGAAGCGCCATGTCAGCCTTCTTCTCCTAGCCATGATCTGGGAAGGGCGTTCTTACTGTAGAATTTTTTAAGAAAAAAAAGAATAAAACTAGAACTCTCTTTTAGTAATCTACCTTTAATATCTGCCATTCTTTTATGAATTTTATAAAGACTGAATTTTCTTAATTATTGATTCAATTAGGTTGATTAAACTCATTACTATTTCAAAAATGGAACTCTTTACTTATAAACATCTTTTAAAATTACATTCTTATCTTTTTAAGGTTAGAAGTTAATTAAGAACATTCTCGATGAATTAACCTCTCTTCGCGTCACTGTATCCAGATAAAAAAGTGTATCAAACGTAAGAAATTAATTAAAAAATATTTGAAATAGTTTCCGTAATATTTTAATTTACTTTGTACAAAAATGTTAGCTATTTCTCTTAACCTATAACTAACAGTCATTTGACCCACCTGCTAATAATTGTTTTTTTTTTTTGTTGCCACAACTTTCGTAAGTAATGAGCGCGTTTTGTACCAAATGTCTTTCTACTCAACCAATAAGCCAAGGGTGATCTTATCAATGCATAATAAGATTTTAAAAAGATTCAAGTTCGCTAGTCTGTAGCATCTTAATGAATTTAACCTTTGATTAGCTATAAGGTTAGCATACTGGACTCCCACGCGGAGGTCCCGGGTTCGAATCCAGCAGCTGACCCTTAGATTTTCTCTTCCTAGGAGCTTCTTACAGCTCACTGTCCGGTGATGGACAATGTTGTCTGTAACGAGAGAACACTGTCCGGAGGCCGGCAGTACACTGAAAAAAGCTCCGGGCGCCAATAACCTTAGATGTTGACGCGCCTTAAATCATTTAAAAAAAAAAAATGTAACCTTTTGAAGGAGGTTACTAATGATCTAGTTGATTATCGACTGTCATATTAACATTTTTTCCTAACAAAGAAAAAGTAGCTTCTTGAGGGATTCAAAATGGAGATCTTCCATTTACAAAGCCACGCTACGTAACTACTACAACAACACCTGTCCCGTAATATTAGGTACCTTTCCAGCTAGATAATGCTCGGCCATAAACCTTCCGACAGATCAAGGGTGCCATGAAGACCTTGATAGCACTAATCTTACTTTATAACCATCCAGAATTCAGATATATTTTTATATTTTTGAGCAAACCAAAATGAATTTATTGAACTATTTAATACGACCTTTTTATGATAGTTTACGAAATGCCCAATTTCAGGAGTTGACACAATATATTTTGTACATAGATTTGCTTGAAATCTATTTCTGTTCAACATTTTCTTATATCAATTTTAAGTTAATAACTTAAATTATTACTTGGATTGCAACACCCTTCAATTAAGAGACTATCTTACATCTTTTATTTCACAAACTAGGAATTACATGAAAAAAAATTTCCAGTACTAAGTATTGTACGAAAAAATTATGACTACAAATTAAATTACGGATAAAATCACAAACAACATCTAAACAAATCTTACCAGAAAGCCGGAAGTATTGTCCAGTAAACACCTAAATCTGACGGTAAAACTACGTTCAAGGAGGTGTGACTGGTCTGGATGCAGTGCATCTTGCAGTTGTAAACCTGAAGAGTCCTGCGGTAGAAATGAATTCCACATCAACTGACGTTGCAGTTCTTCTCTATCTTCCGAATGCACTAATTCGTACACGCTTTGATGAACTATATCCGACTGAAACAGATAAAAATAAATTGAAATTAACAAAATCTGCCGTACTTAAGAAATAAATTCATAATTTTGGCAGTATGATTCTATGCTAAACATCTTAATAGCTTACACGAATTCTCTGAAACTTCTAGATCTAACTATCAAATTTCTTCTGCCTTCGAATTATTTTTCATTTCTTAAACAAAGAGGGAAAATGTCCCAAAAGAACCTTTTTCAATGTTGCGCGAAGTATTAACCACCCGATCTCTCGGAAAACGTTTCAATTAAAAAAATATTGGTTCAGTTCTACTGATTCGGCGTTGATAATAAGAAAACTCGTTAAAAAAATTATATACATACATCACAGAAAAAAACTTAAGAGCGCCATTTTTCAAACTTTGAATTTATTCTCAGTAATATTAGAGAACTAGCTGTACCCGTTCACACGTTGCTGTGTTTAACAAAAAGGCAGTTTTGATACCTCAAACATAATTAATGATCAAATGTATACAATACATCGAAATGAAAATTAACAATAAAATTATCCCTACTTCAGAGTACAGTAGTGTCCTTGCAAAGGTATCATTTCTACATAAAGTTAAAAATTCAGTTAATGTTGTTGGCGGTGGTGACATTGCTCTTGCACTTACATTTTCTGATGTAAAGTACACACGATGTCCATTTTCTGCTAAATGAACAACCGTTGGATATCGCTCATGAATGGAAAATGATAAAATACGCCATACGGCCTCATTGCTACTTATGAAGCGTCCCAGTTGATATTGGGTGACTTCATCGTTAGATGCAGTTGTATTTTCCACTCCAAACACTGCCATATCGCTTCCTTTGTTCACATATTTGCAAATATATTTTATAGCTTTCACTGAATTGCAGTACCCAACATTTATGGGTGCGTTATACGTTTTTAGTAGTAATGGAGAATATGGTACTACCCAACGATTATCAACGTCAATAGTATTGTTGAGTACTTTTGGTTTAATGGATTTTCCACCATCTTCGGTATAATTTATTCTCGTATTATTAATTGCAAAAAACTGTTTTTCATGGTTTTCATGGTTACACTTTCAACAAATATTACTAATTAAATGTTCAGAATGTTTAGGTGACTATCTGGCAGAGATGTATGCGATTTACAAGGCATTGGTGACTGTGGGAGGCATTGTGGGGAACATAGCGATTTGCTCAGACTCCACAAGCTCCCTACTTTCCCTGAGACAAATGTACTCGAAACACCCAATTGTACAGAACATCCATGCTTCGCTGTACAATTTGAGGCAAGAGGGGACAAATGTAATATTCGTTTGGACACCAGGTCACTCTGGAATCACTGGAAATGAAACTGCTGACGTGGCAGCAAAGGCGGCAGCCAATATGGAAGTTACGGTCCAGAGACATCTGCCGGTAGATGTGATCAGGGAAATCAAAATAAAAGTCCTTCAGGGTTGGCAGAATGAGTGGACCTCAGTAACTGCTAACAAACTGAGGGAAATTAAAGATACCGTCGCACCCTGGGACAGTAGTTACAGAGGTAACAGAAGGGAAGAAGTGGTGTTAGCTCGATTGAGGATCGGCCACACTCGACTAACCCACGGATATTTAATGAATAGAGATGCGGCGCCGATTTGCAGCTCCTGTGATGTCCCCCTTACAGTGAAGCATATAATGCTAGACTGTTCCAGGTGTAATAGGAGTAGAGTATCTAATCACATACCAGGGAGAATAGAGGACGCTCTCGGCAATGACCAGAGCACTATCGATAGAGTCATAAAGTACCTGCAAGATATTCACATATATAATTATATTTAGATGTACCTGAAATTAATAAATTGTAAATAATATTAAATAGTTGATAATTTTTAGTGATAGTGATAATACTGTGATAATATTATATTACTGTGATAACTACTGTGATAATACTGAATCTGTAAATCATATTTTTAAGGACATTGTTATAAGTTGTTGTTAGTATTTGGTTGTTTAGTTTGTTATTTAGTCGTTTAGTAACTTAGTCTAGTTAGTAGTGAGTTTAGCCAAAAGGAACAAGGGCAGAGGGCATAATAACCCATTGGTTCATTGCCCCCAAAAAAAAAAAAAAAAAAAAAAAAAAAAAAAAAAAAAAAAAAAAAAAAAAAAAAAAAAATTAAATGTTATTTTGATATTTTTGGGATATTTGTTCGGGTGCACCTAGAGCCCCAACTATGATTTAAAAAAAAAAAAAATGCAAAACCCTTCCCGGGGATATACCTAATAATTTCCCAAATTTTCACGGCGATTGGATGTATGGTTTTTGAATCTATCGAGTACAAACATACAGACACACATTCATTTTTAAATTATATAGATTAGTCTAATTAAACAGTAAATTGCGGCAGATTAGATTAGATTGAAGTCACTTTCTTCGTAATGAGAGTACCTCGCAACGAGGTACTTTGAAAAGCTGAACATCTTGCTGCCAGCAAGAACTAAAATCACAGCCTTAACCAAAGATCATAATGTTCGTTTATTAGTCAAAGGTTGGATGCTATCTTGTAGAGAATGTGGCGTCCAATAGGGTTCCAAGGCAATGTTACTGGAGTAATCCAAAGTTTAGATTTTCGTCAGCAACTTGTGGTGAATAGTGCTTTATAGATCAAGCACCAAATGTAAATAACACAAAGCTTCAAAGAAATATAAAAAATAAAATAACATTTTATCAAGTAGACCTTTAATTCCATAGCAATTTCTAATAAACACACCATGTAGAAATATGAACATGTTATAGAATTTGACACGATTTTTAGTGCTTTACTTTATGTGGAATGAAACAGGGTAATGAAAAATTTACTTGACAGAACTGAGTCTATACTTATAGTAGTTTTGGTGGCACGCTCAATTGAATATTTGATGTTCAGTAATTACAGTAATCTAAAATGTAGAATTCCAAACATGTTCTAAATAAGCGTTGCACAGATTGTTAGCAAATAATACATCCAGTCAAATAGAAAAAAAAAAAAAAAAAATCATATTTTTAGTTTTACATATTTTTTTTTTTAATGATTTAAGGTGCGTCAACATCTGAGGTTTATGGGCGCCCGGAGCTTTTTTCAGTGCACTCCGGACAGTGTTCTCTCTTTACAGACAACACTGTCCATCACCGGATAGTGAGCTGTAAGAAGCTCTTAGGAAGAGAAAATCTAAGGACCAGCAGTTGGATTCGAACCCAGGACCTTCGCATGGGAATCCAATACGCTACCCGCACAGCTAATCCCTTCCCTAGTTTTACATATTATAGTTTATTACTGATAAAGTGGAGAATAGAAAGAGACTGATGGATAGATTGCTTGTAGAAGTTTTATGTAGTTTTGTTATTTCCAAAAATTGCTTCGGAAATTATTTTTTATTTTTACTTTGATCGTAAACAAAAGTTTGATTTCTAGATTGATCTCCTTTATTTTGTTGGGTTATGCCGTTTATGGAAGGTAAATTGTAAGATATTTCCAAAATTTCTAACAGGATTTAGAAAAGGTAGACTGATGAATCAGAAAATAATCAACTTCGCTTCAGTTAAATTTTCATAATAATTAACCGCCTGTGACTTGCTTAAATTGCTTAAGATAAGCTTCTTTTTTTTCTATTTCGCCCAAGGATTGTTTGGATGAACGTTTCAAAGGAGTATCAATAGAAGAGAGAAGGGACGAGCGATGATGACAGTAGACATTAAGCGAAATCGGGTAACTAAAGTAGCTGGATTGGAAAAACTACCACAAATCTTGCGAATAACTCCAAAAATCTGGAAAAAACTTTGCACAATTTTTGCTTAAACTATTTCTTGTAATATAACGTTACTTGGACTGTAATCACAGTTAAACTTTTTTTACAAAACAGTAGCGCTTAGCACTCTAGTTATGGGGTAGAGGAGATGTTATTCTTAATAACATCATGAATACTTCATGATTTAGCGCATTCAAAAACTTGACAGTAACTCTAATTTTACTTTCATCGTTGAGGAAAATTTCATTATTTGTATTTTAATTTAATAGCTGGCCAATTACACTTTCATACGCGTGTACAAACATTGTAAACAAAGTTTATAATCAAAGAGTTTACGTAGAGGAACATCACAACTATTGCAAGCTTGGTGAGATCTCGATTATCAATTTTTTCCATTTAAAAGAGCACCATCTGTCTTAATACGTAATCCAGCAGCGCTTATTTGAAGAAGCAGTGGTGTAAGATTGAAGTAAGTTTAATATTGTGAGTGAGCACCCCAGTTGCTTTATTTTAGTTACTGTATCCAGCTAAGGTACTAAGCAGCAAGGAGAAACCTTGTTAGCCTCCTTGGCTTTTCAGCTACAGAAGAGCTCCGCTGTGAATGCTCATCACTTTATTTAAATAAAGAAATATCACACGGAATAATTTATAAACATTTTTTTTCGGTAATAATTATGGGTTCAGGTGTTGCGTGAATTCAATCGATGTTAACAGATTTCCTGGAGCAAATAAAAAAATTCTTTTAAAACTTAGTTCCATATATAATTATTATAATGTCAAAAGAGATAAATTAATGGATTTAATTATTAGAAACATAAGCTATAAAGAATATAAATATATAGAAAGATTATAAAATGATAAATAGTAAAACGGTAGCTGTGTAAAGAGGAAGAAGACATGTTGGCTGCGTACTGTGTGGAAATGTTTAATCAATGTAAAGGAGTCCCAGTGGCCGAGCTGCGCCAGTGGGCCGGCGGTAGGAACTAGTGGTAGAAGCGCGAGAGCAGTGTACAACACCGACCTCATGCCGAGAGAGTGGTGCAGAGGTGATAGGACCAGTGATTCATGGTAATTGCGTCAGGAATACAGCGTTCACAGTGTTCTCAGCGAGAGGGGCAGAAACCCTGCGGACTGAACACCAGGGCTCTCGCAGCCTGCCACCGACGGCCTCCCCTCCAGCACCCTGGTTCTACTTCCTTTGCCTTCTGTAATCTACACTGTTACAAACTGCTACTGCAATCTGCATTAGCCTTTAACAATTTCCTAGCTACTTTTCATTATTTTGTTCCTCATTAATAATTTCAAGTTATTTTTCAAAAAAAAAGAAAAAAAAAGCCTAACGCAGATCACAGAATAGAATGTTTAACTGAAAGAGTAACACGTTAACCAACAACTTTCTTTAAAACCAGCTTAATTTTTCAAATAAACTTAGGATGGAAGATTTGCGAGAAATCGGTCAAATAAAACAACTAGTCTTTTTGCCAACGTTTCGACAAATATATTGTCCTCTTTATAAACAGTTTCTGTAACTCAACCAACCCGCAATATAATGGTCAATATATTGGTCGACAATACGATATATTGGTCGAAACGTTGTTGGCAAAAAGACGAGTTGTTTTATTTGACCGATTCCTCGCAAATCTTCCATCCTAAGTTTAACAATTTGCGGTCACGAAAACTATATATTCATTTTCAAATAAAGCTTTTTTGAAAATATGGTTAGGTCCACAGAGCTGTTAGACTCAGCCCGTGGTACCCCGCTATATTGATTGTGTTTCTTTCTTGATTGAGGTTCTCTAGAAAATAACTTCTATAATGTGCCTGCACTTCGTGATGCAATGCGTAGATATTGTATACGAGGGTCGTTTGAAAAGTCCGTGCAAAGTCAGAGAGATAGCACCACTGGCGCGTATCGAGGTTATTTTTAGTTAGTAGCATCTCTTGGAAGAACACACACCAAGTTTCAGCCAGATCGGTCTATTACTTTGTGTTTGGCATTCGTTTGAATCGAGGAAGTCGAGTGATTTTCAAAAAATGGACGAAAAAGAATTTCGTGTGTAGATTAAACACTACTTTATGAAAGGCAAAACACCTCAGGTGACTAAAGAGAAGCTTGATAAACATTATGGTGACTCTGCACCTTCGATTAGAACAGTTTATAAGTGGTTTCAAAATTTTCGGAGTGGCCATATGGGCACAAGTGACGCTGAACGTTCTGGACGCCCTGTTGAGGTTACTACTCCAGAAATCTTTGATAAAATCCATGATATGGTGATGGATGACAGAAGAGTGAAGGTGCGTGAGATTGCTAGTGCTGTGGGCATCTCGAATGAACGGGTACATAATATTTTGCATCAACATTTGGACATGACAAAGCTATTCGCAAGATGGGTGCCGCGATTGCTCACGCTTGACCAAAAACGAAATCGTGTGAAGTGTTGCAAGGACGGTTTGCAGCTGTTCCAGAAGAATCCGCAGGACTTTAAGCGTCGTTTTGTCACTATGGATGAAACATGGATACATCACTACACTCCTGAGACCAAAGAACAATCTAAACAATGGGTTACCAAGGGGGAATCTGCGCCAAAAAAGGCGAAGACCGTTCCTTCGGCCGGAAAGATTATGGCGACTGTCTTTTGGGATTCGCAAGGAATAATCCTCATCGACTATCTGGAAAAGGGTAAAACTATTACAGGTGCATATTATTCATCGTTATTGGACCGTTTGAAAACCGAGCTGCAAGAAAAACGCCCACGATTGGCCCACAAAAAAGTCCTTTTCCATCACGACAACGCACCAGCTCACACCTCAGCAGCTGTGGTCGCAAAATTAATGGAAATAGGGTTCCAACTCGTTTCACATCCCCCCTATTCTCCAGACTTGGCTCCCTCGGACTACTATTTGTTCCCCAATATGAAGAAATGGCTGGCGGGAAAAAGATTTTATTCAAACGAGGAGGTGATTGCAGAAACGAATGGCTATTTTTCAGACTTGGACAAATCCTATTATTCGGAAGGGATCAACAAACTAGAGCAGCGTTGGACGAAGTGTATAAGCCTAAAAGGAGACTATGTTGAAAAATAAAAAAGGTTTACCCCAAAAAATTAAGTAGCTTTTATTTTTGCACGGACTTTTCAAACGACCCTCGTATATCGTCATAACTGCAATGCAATAATATTTTAGAATATTTGGTTTGAGGGTTGTTCTAGATTCTAGACAGTAGGCATTCCTCTAAATTATCGTTTTACTAAATTATAGTTTTTGCGAAGCTAATATGTATTGTGGTAGTGGGTTCGATTCCCGGTCTTAGGCCTTGGATTTTATTTAATGGTTAATAAAAGAAATTTACAGTAAAGAATTGAATATATTTCAAAAATATCGTGATTTGCATAGTTGGACCTTGTGATTTTTTTGAAAAAGTTTTGTAATTAAAAGGCATTTTTTTCTTTCTATTTTCCAAACAGTTAGCACGAGTAAATATTTTTGTTCTGCACAATTATTATTATTATTATTTACTTTTTGTCCTGCTAGATCTAGACAATTAATTTTTTTTTTAGAAGTTATTACGAAAAAATGAGATTTCTAATTTATGTATATGCATTCAAGATTTTATTCTTGAACAGTTGTGAATCATTTCTCCTATTTCTTCTGAACTAAGCTCACCCGAACTTTTTTAGGCACGTCAACATTTGAGGTCATTGGTGCCCGGAGTTTTCTTTCTCTGTACTGGCCAGCTTTCAGACAGGTTTACAGACAACATTCTCCAACATCGGAAAGTCAGCTGTAAGAAGCTCCTAGGAAGAAAAAATTCAAAGGCCAGCAGCTGGATTCGAATCCGGGATCTCCATGAGAGTCCAGTAAGCATAATATATTTATTTTCATTACAATAATTGTATTTTAAGATATCTTCATCTGATTTTTTTTTTTTTAAAGCTTAAATAATAAATTTATGATGAGTAAAATGAACGAAAAGAATACAAGAAAATAAGACTAACTCTAATCATCTACATTAGAAGACATTATGGAGTGCGCTGTGGTAACATAATCATTAAATACGAGTTATTAAGTATAGACATCGCTCGAAGCGGGCTCGGCTTCTTTCTTCAGAAACACTATAAAGCGCCTAACGCTATCATCGCGCCCGTAATGTCTATATTTCTTAGTTTTAATGAAGGAACTAGCGGTTGAACTCCAGTCAATCTGCTTTTTTCCCTTCCTATTATTTTGTCCGTGAGTGTTTTATGATTTATAAGCTTACTATAAAGTTAAAGATAAATGTTACACATTTGAGTTAAATATTTATAGAAATATAAATATTATTTAAATAGATATATATCATGGAAATTAAGTTTTAAATAGTGCTTAAAAAGCATTAAAATCTTTAGCCAGACAATATTTTATTTTTAATAGGCAATTAAATAGTTTTTATTTTTTTTATACAATAACCAAGAAATAGTAGAGGTACAGTTTTACATTTTTCACCTCTTTACAATTATTTTCATTTTTGAAAACCGTAGAGTGAAGTTTGCATCCTTTAATCGCAAAGTAAGACGTTTAAGGGTTACTCTCGTTTCATATTTTCGTATTTTTTTAAGCTGCAATCACGGATGTTGGTTATTTTACTATATTGATTGATTCAGAGAATTGGGAGTTGGCTGATCCAAAGATAAAGAAAATTGTTGGAGCCGTTTCGATGGGGGAAAAATGGAAAAACATTCATTAAAGGGAACTTAGCTTCATAAACATTTACAGATTGAAATCGTACAAATATTCGAATGGATACACCCAATTGAGAACGAAAATGGGGTGTTTACCAATTGTCTGCATTTATGTATATCTATATCACGGTTCGCCTAGAACGATTTTAATTAAAAAGTTCACCAACATGAAAATTTTTTCTTTCTTCTTATTATTTGGGTCAAAACCAACCAAAATCCACTGAAAACCAAATCGGTTTACGTTGCGGATTTTTTTAAAAAAATTTTCAGGTCAAAAAACGGCTTTTTTTGCATTGTTAAGCCTAATAAATGGAAAAACAATACAGTTTTTTTGCAAAACCAATGAATGCATTTAGAAGCTGAGGGAATTTCCGACAGATTGATGTATTTTATAAATGATAAAAATGAAATTTCGACATTCAAAATCAATAAAAAAGACATTTTTTTAGCAAAATAAGGCAAAAACATGGGTTTCTCGCATTTCAAAGCTTACTTAACAAATAAATCATCGTTTTTTTGTGGAAGCGAATGGGACTTTTCAAAAATGAGAAAAATTCCTGCAAAATACAATATTTATACACTGGAAAAAGGGAAATTTTCCAATTCAAATTCATTTAATGAAACTTTTTGGATTATTAGAGCCTAAATAATTTTTCTGACGGAAATTCCCTCAGCTTCAAAATGCATGCAGTGGTTTTGCAAAAAACTGTATCGTTTTTCCATTCATTAGGCTTAACAATGCAAAAAAAAAAAGTTTTTCCCGTTTTTTGACCTGAAAAATTAAAAATAAAAAAATCCGCAACGTAAACCGATTTGGTTTTCAGTGGATTTTAGTTAGTTTTGACCCAAATAATAAGGAGAAAGAAAAATTTTTCATGTTGGTGAACTTTTCAATTAAAATCGTTCTAGGCGAACCGTGATATATTATACTATCAGCATAACTCAATAACTTAAAACCGCATTTGATATTTCATGGATCCAAGAACTTTGTTATAGTCAGAAGGTAAAGTGCCAATTTGAAAATGCTTTTTTCTTTCAATTTAGTTGTATTGTTTTCAAAAAATATGAATTGGTGATTTGAATTAAGCTTTTCTATTCTATTCTGTTCTACAAAATATATTAAAACTGTCCGGTAGGACAGTTGTATAAGGGTTGATCATCAAAAACTGCACGAAAAAGCGTTAGGTTTAAAAACACCCAACTTTGACAATTTTTTTCTCTTTTTCTATAAAAGATAAAATTCCCAAATTTTCTTTAAAATATAGGGCAAACCCTCCTTTATGACTGTAATTTTTTTGCAACAAGCTAGATTTGATAGATATTGAGAAAAAAGATGCTCAAAATGAGCAAAAACGGCATTTTCAAAAAATGTTCTTGTTCTTGTTCTTCTTGTTCTTCTTGTTGTTGTTGTTACCTTTTTTGTAAACAACGTAGCGCCTAAACGCGTGAACCGATTTTCATGAATGAAATGTCATTCGATTCGGAATTTTATGTAGATGTGCCTTTTGGGGGTCGCGACGCTGTACATGGAATGGGAGAGGAGTTAGCCCCTTTTATGTAAGGCCCCCTCCAAAATTATTATCATTAATTACTCTGTAAATCTTAGCCCGATTTTGATAAAATTTGGTAGGATGACAGGGTTTGGGCTCCCCTACCTAACATTAAAGCGACGATCTGCTCTTACACTTGTTAAGGGGAAGTATAGCAATCGTTTCAAATTATCGAAACGTAAACCGATTTTCATGAATAAAGTGTCATTCGAATCGAAATTTTGTACAGATTTGCACTTTAAAAGTCTCGACGCTGTGCCTCATAAGGAGGGGAGTTTGCCCCACCCAAGTAAGGCCCTTTCTAAAACTATTATTACCAATATTTCTATAACGGTTAGTCCGATTTTGATAAAATTTAGTAAGAAGAAGTGGTTAAAGCTCCTCTACGTGGCTGTGAAGTGCCATCATGCTCTTACACCTACTAAGAGGAAGTATTGCAATCGTTAAAATTTTCAATGAGTGAACCGATTTTCATCAATGAATTGTAGTTCGATTCAAAATCTTTGCCTCTTTGCCTTTTAGGGAGAAGTACTGTAATCGCAGTTTATTTTTCTTACTCCTCTTAAAGGGAAGTACTGAAATCGCAGTTTAATTTTGCTATTTACGTACAAATTACCTTCCTATTTTATTCAAAACGCTTTCTCAAAAAAATTGTTATTGAGGATGGTTTGGGGACCGCAAATATAATCATTCTTTAAAAAGATCTGTCCAGTGGTAGTAACTCCGACTTAACACCTTTTCAGGTTATAATGATAAAATTAAATTTATTATTCCCAATTTTAATAAAATCTGAAAAGCAGATATGTAACTTTGCAAAACATACAAAAAAGAAAATCTATCCAAAAGGTACAAAAATCTCTTTAACAAAAACTTACAGTTTAAAATGTTAAGTATAAGGGTTGATTAAACGCCAAAAGGTACACAAATCAGCTAGTACCCAACATTTCATTGATATTATTTTAAGTAATTTTACTACATTAATTTTCATTAATATTTTTTTGAATTTATTAGATGTTTCACAGACCCTTATGCTGGCCAGTTCATTCATTTTCTTTTTCTTTTCTTTTATGATTTAAGTCGCGTCAACATCAAGGTTATTGGCGCCCGGAGCTTTTTTCAGTGCACTGCCGGCCTCCGGACAGTGTTCTCTCGTTACAGACAACTCTGTCCATCACCCGGACAGTGAGCTGTAAGAAGCTCTTAGAAAGAGAAAATCTAAGGGTCAGCAGCTGGATTCGAACCCGGAACCTCCACGTGGGAATCCAATATGCTAACCGCATAGCTAATCCCTTCCCTTCGTTCATTCATAATATTTTATTTTTTTGTTATAATTATGATAAAATGTATATTATATTTTCGTAATTAAATAGGTACTTTATTTTAGCTTTATTCCAAATTATTCTTCTGATTTATCTTTATTATGCTCTTTATTCTGAATAGTCACATATATCGTATGTATGTACATGCACGTTAAAGTAAAAAAAGACAAAGGCAGAGTCGGCTACTATTTAAATTTGAATCACGGATTTAAAACAATATTTCAGTCTAGAATTCGTCTTTCCGAAGTATTTGTGAGCACAAATAACGCGTAGGTAATATCAAGTAAATTATTCAACAATAATTAGTCATTTCTCAATTGTAATTTAATGTAGTCCCTCTAATTTTACTTATAGTAAAATACTGGAATAATTATGTTAGCTGTCATAAAAATATGCATATCTTATTTATCTTATTACAGTCATTCTAAGTTAAATGGTGTTCTACTTGAACAAATATTTTGTAGATTAAAATGGCCAGCATAAGGGTCTGTGAAACATCTAATAAATTCAAAAAAATATTAATGAAAATTAATGTAGTAAAATTACTTAAAATAATATCAATGAAATGTTGGGTACTAGCTGATTTGTGTACCTTTTGGCGTTTAATCAACCCTTATACTTAACATTTTAAACTGTAAGTTTTTGTTAAAGATTAATCATTTGCTTCGCTTTGTTTAAGAATTGTTTAATTTTCAGTTTAATTGAAAAACAAAATAATTCAAATCTGAATTCGTCTATTAATGAGAAATGGAGTACTTAAACCGTGCCCTCCGTAATTTGGTGTCGGTATTAATCACAAAGTTAGTTCAGTCGGCTTACTAAGTCCACTAGTAAGTACTTGCTCCTATACCAAGTTTATTAATCATTATGTTCCTTTTATATGGTCAGTATAGTTTTTCTATTCATTCATAAAGAGATGTACGTTATGAAGGAAGGTTATACTGCACGAGGTTGTTCAACTCTTTTCTTTCACCAAACTTTATGTTGAGAAAATTCATTTTTACTGTTGTACGTATATCTTTCAATGCTCTTAGATAAAAGAAATAAGAACTTAAAAGATGACTTAATGGAAACATCAAAGAACTATAAAGCCGCTTTAAAGCCACCTCTAAGGATAATAAATTTCTTCATTATGGTCGTAATTTTAGAATTGCTAGTGAATTTAAAAAAAAACAACAAGAAACTAGCATATAAGGAAAGAGAAGTAAAACCACACATTAAAATAAAACGGGAGTTTTTGGGTAGTCTAGCGGACAGCAGGTGTTCAAATTGGCTGATTGACAAGTGTGCTTGTCCGATCAAGGTATCCTGGCTCATGTCCTTAAGTCCAGTTAATGACCTCACCAACCTTGGTAGTGTATTTGTTTTTTATTTACCTCCATTTATTGACTTAGAATTTAAATTTTCCACATTGAGATTTTACTTTATTTAGCAACTTATTCACTTCATTCAGTAGATGTGTATTGGATACAGAGGAAAGAACTCGCAAGAAAATCGCTCTCAATAGCACACACTAATCATGATAAGAGATTCGGGTTGGCATTAAGAAATATGCCTCATACATTCCTCTGGTCGAGATTAACCAGTTAGGCGCGTTTGACGTGTATACAAGTCAAACCAAATCTCTGTTATGGTGCGTTCGACGTGTATACTCGTGAAAAATATAAAATTACCATTAACTATAAAAACTCGAAATTTTAATAAAATACACCAAGAATATTACTTGATGGGGTGTTTCCTTTATCTTACCAATAGAACTGCCAAGTATTTTATACGGAGGGGGTGGAGGGAGTCAGCCAAATGATAAGTGGTTGGTACATGTTTGGTCTCCGCATTAGAGATTGGGAATTAGGCACACAAATAGAAGCTCTCAACCCTTGTGCAATGCCGTTTTTACCTTAGATAGAGGTTCAGATCTCAGTACGAGCATGATTTCATTTTGCACAGAATTTAAAGCTCTTTTCTTTCTTGTAAAAGCTCTTGCGTCTCTAGTTAACGTGAAGCGGTGCGAGATTTTGAATGAGCACAGAATGCTCTGTAATCTCAAGCCGCAGAAATTGCAGAAAAAGTGCTTGCAGTGACAATTATGACGTTGTAAAATTTTAGTTGTTTTGCCCTGCATTTGACGTGTATACACGTCATTGTCTGATTTTAATTCCGCACACTGTGGGGGGGGGGGGGTTAAAACTAAATTCCACGCTTATCTGGTTAAAGAAGATTTGGAAGGCTTGTGGAAAAAGTCACCAATTTGAACTTTGTTCTTTGTGGAACTGGACGGAGAACTTCATCTAATACTCGTCAAATTGGGTGTCAGCATTCAAGGATCAGTTACCTCCACAAAGATCATTAACCCACTTACATAGGATAGAATCTTGAGAAAGAAGTGGCTAATTACAATATATCCACTGAAATGCCAACATTTACTTCAGACAGGGTCTTTTTTTTCTTCTTCAATAACCATCACTTTCCTGGCAAAGACTTGGTACCCTTTCTTGGGCTCTTCATAGACAAAAGAACCTACCCTCAAGACTTGAAAGATAAGCCACGTCCAAACGTGCCATCTTCTACTTGAACGCCAAAAACCATTGGACTTGAGCGTTTTGGCAAATTGGACCATCCCGTTATTCAAGATTTCTGTCTTTTCTTTTAGATTTAAATTGATGTGTAGAAAGTTTTTTTGGGGGGTAATTTTTTGATGACTCTAGCTGTTTGACCCCAAAAAGCATCTACAGTCGACTCTCGATAAATCGAAATCCAAGGGACTACAAGAAAAATTCGAATTATCGAGACTTCGAATTATCAAGAAGTTTGAATTATCAAGAAGGGGGGAAAAAATTCGAATTATTAAGAGTTTTTATTATGTATATATGTATGTACATACGTATATTGAAAATACGTATGAGCTCACCTAAGTTTTAGACATATATAGCCTCAAGTAAAAAAGTAAAAATAATGAAAACGACAAAAAAGAACAAAAAAATTACATATGTATTAACATTTCAATAAATAATAATATACATATGTACCTAATTTAAAAAATGAAGAACAGTTTTTGTTTCAATGTGGCTTGACTTAGTCAAGTGACTTAGAATTGCAGAAAGCGTTGATGGTGGAATATTGAGAGTTTTGGCGATATCTTTTTTTTCGAACCACTTTTCACGGCCGCGATAATTTTTCTTTTTGTCGGACACAGTAAGGGAGACGTACTTTCCATCGTGACAAACTAAGAAAGAGAATTGGAAAGTTAAACTGGGCTGAAAGAAGGGAAACATTATGCAGGAAATGAACAATAAGCGGAAAATGAGAAGTAAACATTACTAGGGAAAATTCGAATTATAAAGAGGGGAAGCGGCCTCGTTCGAATTTTTTTTTTTTTTTTTTTTTTAGCGCATCAACAGCTGAGGTTATTAGCGCTCGGAGCTTTTTTCAGTGCACTGCCGGCCTCCGGACAGTGTTCTCTCGTTACAGACAACACTGTCCATCACCGGACAGTGAGCTGTAAGAAGCTCCTAGGAAGAGAAAATCTAAGGGTCAGCTGCTGGATTCGAACCCGGGACCTCCGCGTGGGAGTCCAGTATGCTAACCTCATAGCTAATCCCTTCCCTTCGTTCGAATTATAAAGCCTTCTCTCCCCCTGTTGTTAAGGGAAAAGGATTTCGAGTTATCGAGCGTATCGAAATACACTGCATTCTTTCGATTTACCGAAGTTAACAGCTGTAGAGTTTAAATTATCGAAAAATTCGAATTATCGAGAGTCGACTGTAGGTAGTTAGGATTTTTTCTAAGGAATCAATTCGCTGCAATTTTTGGGCTTATCATCTTTTCAGATTAACAAGAATTACGCATATTATGAAAATTAAGAACTAGAGAATATGTTTCCTTTAAAGTCAACTAGTGTATTATTTAAATGGAATAATAATTTTTATCAAAAGTTTAATTATGTAAACTGCGATGAGAGAAATTGATATGAGAGGTCACACCTGATTGTTAACTTTTTAATTCTATTATTATTATTATTATTTTTTTTTTTTTTTTTTTTTTTGCCGGCGCATCGACATCTCGATCATTAGCGCCTAATTCTATTATTATTATTAATTTTGTTAGAAATTTACATCTGAATTTAGTATAATAATTATATTTACAAGTTTTTAACATGATTATTTAAAATTGTATTCATCCATTGTTATGCCACAAGACGGTTTATAAGGTCGCGGCACCTTCGACATCGTTATCGTCGGTGTGGATTTCTAGAGGCAGTACGGGTGTCAGTGGAAAATACGAGTACTTGTGGAAAGTAGTACTGATAGGAGCAGTAAACAAGTAGTGGGATAACAAATTCACTTAAATGTTTTTCAAGTACATTGTATAATATATATACAAATCATTAATTTATGAATGGTAATTAATTCAATAAAATGCGACCGAATACAATCAATAAATTGAAAATAATGATGTTATTTATCTTAAATAATATTTATCTGTTGGAAGCAATACCGCATTTTCATGTTGTAAATGGCTGCGAAGAAAGGAGTTAATTAATTTTAAGGAAGAAAAGAATACAAGCAATACTACAAGTAGTTAAGAAATAAGAAGTTGATTATCTGTAGCTTGCGAATAAGAAGTAAATCTGTTTAGGCGTACTCACTTTTGGTGCGTGTGGGAAGTGCGTTAGTATAAAAACTTTAGGACTGTGCAGCTCTAATAGAGACCAGACAGCCTTACAGGTGTTAACTACGTTTCGGGACCTGTCTTCGCCAAACATTAAATCACCTCATTGGCCCAACAAAACTAATTTATTTAACTCATTTAAATATAAATCTAATTTCGGAATTAATTTAGCGCTTGTACTGATCAAAATTTTGATTCTTTTATCACAGTCTTGTTTATTTAGTTTTACCTCGAATCTCTCTGCAGTTAAATCAAATGAACAGCGTAAAGTTAGTATTTAACATTTTTTAATTTTAATTCAATGTATTAAGTTGTTTAGGCTTCTTGATAGTGATTTGGATTAAAAATGAAACTTTAAATATTTTGTTTATAATATTTTATAAACGGTGCTGATAAATCTATACTTAAGTTTGATGTTTGCATCGCAAATTACAGTTTGTCAAAATATTAATTTTAAAAAGCATTAAATGGTAGAAGGTAAATTTGTATTAATAAAATACAGTCACCTTTAAAATGTGTTAACGCAACAAATGTTTTATATATTATATTAAAACTGTCCGGCAGGACAGTTAACATACATACGATATATAGGGGTTGATCATCAAAAACCGCACAATAAAGCGTAACTTAACTTATTACACTAATTCACAACACTATTTACAATAAAATTTAATATCACGCACTAAGAATATCTTAAACACAATTTATAAAATAGAACTTCACTTAAAGATTCACTTAATAAGTCACGTGAAGGTTAGGTAAGCAGAGTGGCCAACTTTTTTTCCTTTATTTTCGTTCATAAATAAAATAAAATTAGTAAACGTATAATTAGCGAATTAGGGATATTCTTTCATTCATAAATAAAAAAAAGTTGGTCACTCTGCTTTAGATAACCTTAACTTACCAGCTGATCTTCCTGGCCAGTTACCGGCGGCTATCTTTAACTGATAAATGATGTCTCTTTATTAACCTGATTTTTAAGTAATATTAGTGCGTGTTAAAGTTAATTTAATTTTATAAATTGTGTTTAAGTTATTCTTAGTGCGTGATATACAGTTCTAGTGCGAATAGTGTTGTGAATTATTTTAACTGGTGTCAAGTGCTATTGGGCTGGTGGGTGATCTATTGAGATGCTGATGAACTTTTATATTCTTCAAACAAGGTAAGACTTTTATCAATTAATTATTTTAAATTTCAATTATATTTTTATTAGGCTTGCATGCAGATAACATTTAATTATTTAATTATTACTTACAAATTAATATTAATGCTACGTCTTGATTATGTTAAGTGTTAGTTAATTCTTCAATTTTGAATATTACGAAAAGAATTTAATTGATATCTAAACCTTTGTTATGTATTCTTTAATCTTATTTTTCAATCGACTGTAAGTTTTAAAATATTTGCTTTAGTAGAAAGCAAAACTAAGTTCTAGAAAATTAGATTATGTAAAGTGAGGTAGCAGAAAGTCATGCGAGTGTTAGAAAGATAGGGCGCTAATGACCTCAGTCGTCGATGCGCCAAAAAAAAAAAATGAAAAATTGAAAAATATTTTATTAAAGCTACCAAGTGGTATAGATTGCGTATTATTTATTAGAATAATTTGAATATTGGGCAATTCGGCAGATGACAAAATTTTTAAAGATCAAATGGGCAGGTGTGCCAATGAGTGGCGATCAGCCTGCAGATATTCCAGATCGGGACAAGATAATGTTACTCAAATAAAACATTATATTGGTAATTAATATTTGCATTATCGTTTATGTTGAAAGCCAGCATCAAATATTCTTTTTGCCTAATTATGTCCACTCAGGTAGCAACTACTTGTGTATCATTTTATATATAATTATTGGTATTTCAGGAAACTATTTTGTGATTGTTTAACCAGCATAATTCTACATGTAAACTATCTTATCATAGTTTTTATTGTAACTTTAATGTTCATTAATTATTATAGTTTAACATAATGAGATATGATGCAAGAGATATGTTTCTGACGCATACTTGAAAAGTGCTTAAGATTTGGGCAATTCAGGAAAGCGACAGAAATGTATTTTCTTTCTCTTTGTGGTCATCGGAGATGATATCATTCAGCTTGTCTTGGCCAACAGAGCGGTATTTCTTATTTAGTGATGTAGTCATTCCGTTGGTGATCATTCAACCATCTTTCTGTTAAATAAAGTGGATGATATCCTAAGAGGATTGGCCAGGAAGAGTGCGCCTCACAGGGTTCTATTGCGGCACCCACGAATTAAGAGCAGTCTTTCTTCTTTGTCGTCTGACTAGACAGTATGGTGTATGATATTGCAAACTTAGAATGTTCGGTGGATTTAAAATACAAAAATTTGAGTTCGAATCGTTGAACCTTGTTGTTAATAGTACGCAAAAGTAGAAAAAGTGTTCACACAAAATTTTGTTTTATTTTACTTTAAATCATTCGAAGCGAAACAGATTTATAATTCTCGTTCATTGCCACAGTCGTTTTTTTTAGTGGCCACCTCCTCCAAAAAATACCCACTAACCCAGTAAATAACTGTTTATATGTAGAAACCCTTAAAACCCTTTTATCTAACTAACGAAATGATCACTGAACGGCAGATTTGTCCAAATTACCCTTATTTTAAGTATGCTATAACCTTTTACGCTCCAAATTTAGTACGCACGCAAAATTCTTTGTTTTTTTGGTACATTGTTTTAGATTTAAAAAAAATGGCCCACTTTTCTTTAATGATTCCTCTAATTCTAAACGATAAGCTTGAACTGCTGTAGAAAATTACACAGTTTATGTATTATATAAGAAAGGCGCTTTGGCTGAATATTCGCTGTTATTTTCTGAGCCTCTTAAGAATAATTTGACTTTATAAAAAATTATAGCAAATAGGAGCAATTTGATAGCTTTTATTTCGCTTTATTTTAAAATATAAAAGTAATTTCCGCCATGTATTTATCTGATATTAGAGGTTTTTTTGTTTTGTTTAATTGTAACAAATTTAAGAGTTTTAAAACATGATTTTAAAGCCCCAAACAAGGAGAATGGTTCTTCTAGAATCTCACGAAATGTTAAAAACTTAATTGAACCTTCAAACTGCGATATAAATCTTTGTCCATCTCTTGAATAGAAGAAGAGCTCCGCGCAGTCCACCATCAAAATGGCTAGGCAAGATTGGTGGAATCTCCTCTGTAGTTGGTCGAATATATTGTGTTCGTTGCACTATGCATAAACTAACGCCTGCAAGGCGAGAGGCATGTTCATGATTTATGTACAGAGAGGGGAGCTTACAGAAATATTTATACGAATAGCTCTCTCAGCCTCTTCCAGTCTCTCACATATTGTAACAAAAACGTGCTCAGTTTGTGTTTGGTTCAGCTCCCATTCGTATGTCCCTCGGTAGGGTTTCCTTCCGGGCCATGTTCTACACTCCGAAAAACGAGTTGTATAAATGTTAAACACAACTAATAAAAGAACCTACAAATGGTGAAAAGAATTTGTTTGGAATCCCTCACACTAATTCAAGCATTTATGGTCAATGATTTACGTACACTGAAATTGGTCGGAACTTTTGTGCTAACGTTTCGATCAAAACTATTTGAACAATAGATTGTTAGTAAAGAACATAAAAAATGTTGGTCATAATGTACATTACCCTGATATACTATAAGCTTACTCCTCAACCTCTCCAAAATCTTTGAAAAACTGCTCCTAAAGAGAATTCTGCCCATCCTTGGCTCCAATAACATTATTCCCTTTCACCAATTCGGATTCCACGCCAACCTCTCTACTAGCCAGCAATGCTTCAGAGTCGTCGATGTCATCACCTCTGCTTTTGAGAATAAAAAGTACTGTTCAGGAGTTTTCCAAGACATTGCCCAGGCCATTGATAAGGTATGGCACTTAGGTCTCCTCTACATACTTAAAAAATTCCTATCAGACACTTATTGATTCTTATATATTTTTCTTTTATATTGATATTTTGATTCTACGATCCTATTTAACTCATCGTCATTTTAAAGTACGAGTGGGCTTCGAATATTCTCTAGTTAAACCTATCTCCGCCGGAGTTCCACAAGGCAGCATCCTTGGTCCCATCCTTTACACCATATACACTGCTAATATTTCTACACACCCAAACACCTTAATCACTACTTATGCTGACGATACTGCCATCCTCTCTACCCACACAGAACCATCCGAAACCTCCAAATTCCTCAAGAGCACCTCAACTTAATAGGAAGCTGGTGCACCCATTGGCGCATAAGAATTAATGAAAGCAAATGCGCACACGTAACTTTCACGCTCAGGCGTCAAACGTGCTAAAATGTGTTTTTACTCAACAATCCCATCCCTTCCTCGAACGTAGTAAGCTACCTGGGTTTTTACTTGGACAGTAGACTCACGTGGAATCTCCACACGAGACTCAAAAGACTACAACTAGACCAAAGGTACGGACAACTAAGATGCATGATCGGACCTGAATCAAAACTGACTACTCCAAACAAACTAACCATCTACAATACTCTACTTCAACCCATCTGGACTTACGGATCAGAGCTGTGGGGCTCAACTAAACCTCCAATATCTCCCGCATCCAATCCTTCCAATCAAAAGTCCTCCGCCGTATTGTTAATGCTCTCTAATATGTCTCTAACTTCAACCTTCACAAAGGCCTAAATTTCGATTTTGTCACTGAAACAATCCATTCACGATTCCTCAATATCCACCTGCCATCCCAATTCAACAGCTCAAACTCTTTCCTCATCAACCCATCCTGATAATCCTTCATGACGTCTAAAACGATGTTGGCCGGGCAGCTTTCGCATCATGTATTGTACTTATTGCAATCAGACTTTGCCTTATATGTATATGTATTTTTATACAAGTAGCAAATAAACACATACATATACAGGGTGACCAGAGTTATAGGCTCCACCCACTTTTTTTTTAACGGCGGGAAATTTCGAAAAAATAAAAAACACGTATTCAATCATTTTTAGTCTAGTTTATTTTCAGTGATTGACCCATTTTTTTAAACCTCTGTATCTCAAGATACAGCATCCAACTTTGTTTTTTCAAATGGAACGTTATATTTTTTGTTGCATATTTTTATAGTATTTGAGCTCCTAAAAAAAACAAAAAAAATTTTTTGAAATCGGTTAGGTTTTTCAAAAGTTATGATAATATAAAATATGGAACACAAATTTCAGTTTACTGTCAAAATTACGTTATTTTTTTTAAAGAATCTGTTCAAACTGGGCACAATCAATGGATAGGCAAGCCAAAACTCTGGACTCCCACGCTTTGCTTGTAGCAGCACTTATGGTGGCGAAGTCAAGATCTAGGCAGGCTAGAGTTATTCGACGTATCAGATCATCGACTGAAGCCACTGGATTAAGGATACTTTACACTTTATTTTTTAGGTATCCCCACAAAAAATAGTCCATTGGGGTTAAGTCCGGAGATCGAGGTGGCCATTGGATGGGACAATGAGTCCCTAAACACTTTTCATGGAAATTTCTGTCCAGGTAACCTCGAACCACACTCGCATTATGTGCCGGGCAACCATCTTGTTGAAAATACATATCTAGCCGACGTTGTAGAGGAACATCTTCTAGCAGAACTGGCAAAATGTCTCTTAAAAAAAAAGTTGGATACCTTGCACCAGTTAAGTTCTCTCTGTAGAAGTATGGGCCGATTAGTTGATTTCCTAAAACTCCACACCAAACGTTTGTAGAAAAAACAACCTGAACGTCGAATAACTCTAGCCTGTCTAGATCTTGACTTCGCCACGATAAGTGCTGCTACAAGCAAAGCGTGGGAGTCCCAGAGTTTTGGCTTGCCTATCCGTTGATTGTGCCCAGTTTGAACAGATTCTTTAAAAAAAATAAAGTAATTTTGACAATAAACTGAATTTTTTTTCCATATTTTAAATTACCATAACTTTCGAAAAACCTAGCCGATTTCAAAAATTTTTTTTTTGTTTTTTTTAGGAGCTCAAATACTATAAAAATATGCAAAAAAATATAACGTTCCATTTGAAAAACAAAAGTTGGATGCTGTATCTCGAGATACAGGGGTTTAAAAAAATGGGTCAATCACTGAAAATAAACTAGACTAAAAATGATTAAATACGTGTTTTTTATTTTTTCGAAATTTCCCGCCGTTTAAAAAAAAAGTGGGTGGAGCATATAACTCTGGTCACCCTGTATATAAATAAATGTTGGTAGAAACTTAAATTTGTTAAGTAAGCAAATATGGAGACAAATACAAAAACTGAATTTATATACTTTTCAATTAAAATTACTTCGATATCCGTTAATGTTTAATATTAATTTACGTCGCTTTAGACAGACAAAGGCTTCCTTTACCTCACTTTTGATCAATGAGGTTAAAAATAAAACATTATAAATACAAAACTTGAGAATACTATCAATTACAATAAATTAATACTAACACTAAAGTAAATAAAAATACCAAACTAAAAGCAAATTTACACATTAACAGAAGTTTATTTGTTTAAAGTGATATTAAGGAGATAAAAGTTTTACACACGTTTGGAATGATGGACTAACATGATGTTGTTATTGTTGGGCACATTGTTTATTTGTTGTAGACGATGAGAAGTATAGAGGGGGCATTCAGAGTAGCTGTAGACTTTGGAGTGTATAATACAATTAATTTTATTACACTTGTTAGCCTTCATTCTGTATAATTCTTCAGCTTTTATTAACACTTTTATGATGAAAATATGTTAATAGCATTATGTGCACTTAATGATGTATTAAGGATAAATTATAGAGAAAGAAAGCGCACACTCACTCTTACTTTGTCATTAAACTGCTGATTCTTTTCAACAATTTTATAAAACCTGATCTTTACAAAGTATTGTAATAATTAAAATTTAACATTTAACAATTAACTACACAAATGGTATGTGAAGCATATTATTTATTGTTTTGGACACTAATTTTTAATTTAGAAGGTTTCTAGTTAACTAATATGAGATAATGCTTCTCTCACAACTATAATCTAAATTAGAAATGATAAACCGAACAATGGATAATTTGGTTTTATTTTTTGATTCTCCTTTTTATTTATTTATTATCTCTTCTAGTAATCAAAGCTGTTCTTTTCTCAATCATGTTCACAAAAATTATAATTAGATTTAAGGAAAGTAATTTTTTTTAGAGTTCTACTGAATTTTGAAGTTAATTTTTTGGCAGAAACATTGTGCAACGGATTTTAAAATTATTCTGCAGTTGTTAATGAAGTCGATAGTTATTCAAAATCTTGAGGTCCAAGTCAAGAATATGGTAATTTGAAGCTTCACTAGTCTGCTTGATTAGAGATGATGATTTTGAAGCAATATGATAATTTAGGGTAATTCCTGCGCTAATTTAAAGCAAGACAATCCTCCTTTCATAGAACACTTTGCTCGCCTCTGATAGTCTTTAATGAATCTTAATTTATTTTCTAAAAAATTAGTTTCTAATTGGTAATCCAAAATTACAACTTGCTTAAATTATTTTACAGTATTCTGAATGGCTTGAAAAATTTTATTGGAACTTAGTACAGTGATAAAAACATATAAATGTGGAATTTTTATTGGGATGAGTTTTCTTGGTAGGGATTGAGATGAGAAGAGTAGCTTTGCTCTAAATAACCATTTCTGTGCAGTATATGTGGTCGTATCTCTTGTGGACTGTTGAGGTGGGTTACATCTATTGTTAAATTTCGAATTTATTTAAAATTTCTCAACCGAAAATTCCTTTTTTCTGCAACCATGTAGGGAAGTTCTCATTACTCAATTAAAATCAGCTGTGTAATGCCCAACTTCCCACACTAGTGGGGGGAAATTCCCATTAGTGTCACTTTCCGCACAAGTGAGTGGAAAAACTTTATTGTGCTTCCTTGATATAAGAAGTTTTGTTATTAACATAAATATTAAAGCTGTAAAACTCTAATAAGCTTATTTAAATTTATTTTATTTAAATAATTAAAAAACGAATATTAAAAAATAAAATAAAAATTGAAAGGAATATAGAAATAAAAATAATACTTTAATAAATAATTAGATATTTTTAATTATAACAGTTAAAAAGGTTATAGTGTTACCTTATAGAAATTTAAAATGGATTCTAGTGATTCCTGTTTAGAAAACACTCCTCCATCAATAAAAGAAACAGCAGAAAATGTAATAAGTAATGTAAATACGTAAGTAATGTAAATAATTGTAACATAACAATAAATGTTTATAATAAATAAATTACTTTTTGTAGACTGTAAAAATGAAATTTTTAATTTTATTAGTTAATAAATGGTTGCAGAAAAAATATAATATTTAACTCTAGTGTAAAGTATTTTCCTCACACTCGGCAATTTGCACTTGCACTCGCATCGCTTCGCTCGCTCGTGCGTGCAAACCCTGCCTCGCGTGAAGAAAAGTACTACTTTCCACACTTGTTAAATAAATAACTATTTATTCAATAGATTGTCCATTTTTTGAGATTCTCGTGAAAGTGGCTCCCCTTAAATTTTGTACCTACGCGCACACTTATTTATTAATTTTAGTACCTCCGCCTTAGAACAGTTTCTGAGGAGTTATTGCAATGGGATTCCCTGGTATATTGTTAATTATTATTATTATGTTATATTATTGTGTAATTTACGATTTAACAAACTGTATAATGTTGGTAATGATCAAATATGAATAAAATAATTTTTGTTTATAATTTTTTTTTTTTATTTAGTAATTTACAATCTGTATAAGTATATACAATAAGTAAATAGGATGTAAAAAAGATGAACTGGAGCGGGAAGAGCAGGAGGAGAGAAGCTACCCAGCGGCAGCACTCTCTATTGAGATAGGGGAATATGAAGAGGAGAATATGAGTATGAGAGAGGAGAGATAGGAGAGCAATGACGTTTAGTTCTTAGGCTGGAAACATAGTGGAGCGGCGAGCAAAGCGAAGAGCAAAGCGGCGAAATCAAACACAAGTAAACATATGGGACCGCGCATAGTGGAGAGCAAAGCGAAGATAGAGCAACGCTATCTATAGTGAGTGGAGCAATGCGTTATGACATGTTTGATTTCTTCGCTCTCATCGCGCTCAATTTGTAAAGGTTACTTTTCAAAGGTTACGGATATTGTTACATTTATTGGTTTAAAGAAACCTCTATGGGAACATAGTATTTGCGAAGCTACAATAGTTTTTAACAATTAATAATTAATAGTTAAAATTAATTAACAATTAGTTAATGGAGAATTCAGGTAATTTTTGCTACATTTAATTTGGTTCTCAATCCCTTAATGCTAACTTTCATCTAAATACTAGGCAAAATTAAATTACATTTTCACGTCCTACTACTTCTGATCAGGACGAATTCTCCAATCCTTCTTCTGTAGCGTTGTAGTACTCCAGTTTTTCAGATGAATAACATTAATTTACAAGAGTACAATTCTGCAATTGTTTGAAGATCGGCATAAAAGGGATATGTTGTCACTGGCCTCCCGCTCGCAGCATTACTCTCTTTATAACCAGCTATTGAGTCAGGATCTACCTGATAATTATAAAAAATATATGTCAGACGAGGGTAGTTTACACCTAAAGAGAGTGGTGTTTCGGGCGAGATGCCAGCTGTTAGATCTGAACTTCAAGCCGTGGGCAGATGAAAATTCCCGACTCTGCACTATGTGTAATTTGGGTGTAGAAGAGTGTGCTTTCCACTTCCTTGCCGTGTGTCCGATACTCAGGGAGTACAGGGTAAGGTGGTTCAATAAGGCAGAATTGACTAGTGACGAGATTATAAGTTTTTTTAACGGAAGGGGCAACTGGTACCCGTTGTATTCATACGTACAGACCGCATCCACTTATAGAGCTTTCCTGATCTCACAATACAATGGATAGTTTTATTTTTCACTTTAATTATTTATTTTTATTTATTTTATTCAGTTTTATGTATTTTACCTTTAATCTCATACTAATTATTTTATCTCCAATCTCTTACTACTGAAGTATGTTATTTTTGTTTTTTTTATTTTTGGTTGCATTAAAAAAAAAAAAAAAAAAAATGTGTAATTATTATTTAATTAAGTAAATTGTTTATTAAAATTAGAAGTAAATATTTTCAGTTGTTTTTAACATACGAGGTTAACTTGGCAGACGGACAAATGTCCATTGTCTATAGTGTATTTGTATATATAAATTTTTTGTGTGTATTTTGTAAATTAGAAAAATAAAAACACTATCTATCTATCTATCTATCATCTAAATACTAGGCAAAATTAAATTACATTTTCACGTCCTACTACTTCTGATCAGGACGAATTCTCCAATCCTTCTTCTGTAGCGTCGTAGTCCAGTTTTTCAGATGAATAACATTAATTTACGACAAATCATGGAGTAGTGATTTAATAAAATTATTGTTTTTTTTAGTTGACTAATTTCTTTTTATCTGTATATATTTCTATTTTGTTTTTATTTATTTTTTTCTTACCTTAAAGTAACTGCCAGGAGTAATGGGGTTGCACTGGGCTAGTTTGTAATCAAATGTTGAAATAGACATTCGAAAATACGCACGAAACTTGCCAGGATGCTCCCGAAGTTGTTGGTACAAGTGATGAAATTCACCAAGTTCATTTCTAGACTTATTTATGTTATGCACACTGCAGCTCCTACTACTAAGCTGCTGCAAATACCAAAGTTTCAACGAATAATTTTCATACAAAAATAGTTCCTCCATCTTGTTTTGTCAAAAGGAGAACGCGACTAAACTCGTCACTAAGTGCATGCGAATCTTTGCTCGCTACTCGTCGCTTTCTTTGATTTGAAGCAGCTATCATCGCCGCTTTGCTCGCCGCTCCACTATGTTTCCAGCCTTAGACAGTAAGGAAGTCACGGGGCCGCTGGCGATTCAGTCGGCGAGGAGTATTGTTAGGGATGTCAGAGGAGGCAAGAGACTGTACTAGGGAATGTTGAGGTCGGGTGAAGAGTGAGGTTAGTCACGTAGAAAGGAGCGTCAGCTATCTGTCGGAGGAGTTTTGACTGAAATGTTTGTACTCACCGTATGTTTGTAGGTTTGGTTAATAAAATAATTAAAATCAAATATTCGGAATCTCAAGAAAATGGACAGGTTAGAACCTTGATGGCGTTGTAGCAAGAAAAAGTCATGTGAGTGTGTTCACGCTAGATTTATTTACGATCACTTCCACTGGTCGATTGATATTGGAAATGGATATACTTCTAAATTCAAAGCGGCCTATATAATTCTGATAAAATCATTGAAAAAAAACCCTAAATTGAATAACCGCAGGACATAAAAATGATAAATTAGTGGAATTCAGTAGAATTAGTGGACTTTGGAATGGAACTGCGGATTTCCCATTATCGCTATTAGACAAGCTGACAGGCATCGTAATATCGACCGTTTGTGCCGACTATTACAGGCCGCCGGCGGCAAACTTTAATTAGCTAGGCTAATCTAAAAGTCGAACCGCCTTTTTACTACGTCATGTGCCAGATTTCACATGTACCCACAACTCCAAACTTTCCAAACTGTTTCAAAGTTTTCCACATCGTTATTTCTCATTTACTTCCCGTTGTTGACTCAACCAAGACCCATCCCCTCACTTTGTTTTAACAGTTCAACAAAGCTTCTTTAAACTTTACCTTCTCCCGAGTTTCGATCTTGCAATGCTTGAGAAAATTAACTTTACACAGAATGCATACAATTATTTGTTGATGATATACTTCCTCTTTGCCACCTGAGACTTCAACCGACCGAGAGCATTCTTGGGAGAGTAGTGGAGAAAGGCAACACTCTTTCAATTGAAGTTGGCACTTCAATTTGATGTACGGTGTCATCACCTGTATTATATCAAATCTATGTTGTTGCAACAAAATTACAGTTTCAAAGGATTTGTCCTATATTTTAAAGAAAATTCGGGAATTTTATCTTTTATAGAAAAAGAGAGAAAATTTGTCAAAGTTGGGTGTTTTTCAACGTTATGCTTTTTCGTGCAGTTTTTGACGATCAACCCTTATACAACTGTCCTACCGGACAGTTTTAATACGAATTATATATCCTTCCTTATGTTCCTAATCGGCTGAGTGTAGGTACAATTTCTCTGCGACTAGATTTACCAAATACGTACTTTTTTCGTTTCCAATATTTATTTAATGAGTAACGAAAATAAGGGGTTTTTCCACTGGAGTTAAGACGTAGCACGTTGTTATTACGTTTCTAGCAGTTGGAAGAGAGGATAAAAAGTGCTTTTTTCATTACAAATTATTGTGACTGCATAATACAGTCGAGCCTCCCATAAAGGACACTCTCACTAGCGGCCACCTCCATTTACGGACAGTTTTTGGATTTCCCCGTCTTACCCCTATACACTTTCTATATAAAAGAACCTCTGTCTAACGGACACACAGAGCCACCGCGGGCATTGATTTTGGGGAAAGGATTATATGTTTCACCTCTCACCAACGACCACCTTATTATATATTAAAAGTTCGTTTGACGCGGTGATAAAAATAATTATCCCCTCTCAAGTTTCTCTTTTTTTCTGGTTTTTCCTAAAGTTTCCTATATAACCTAATACATCTTGTACCATTTTAATCATTTTTCAGTATTACTTTGGAAGAACAATATTATATTTTCCGATATGTCTCTCAAACGAAAGTGGTTAACTCTAGAAGAGAAAATAAATGTGTTGGAAGATTTTGCAAAAACCATATATGTAATATAAAATATAATTACTCGTATCAGAGAAATGTTTAAATAAAATATCATTTTTTAGTATGATGATAATTTTACCATAAATTATTATTATTATAAATAAATGTGAAGCTTTTCATAAAAATTGTTATAAAAAATATTAAATAAGTCAATAATATGTAGGTTTTTGCTAAATTTTTTTGGATAATTAAGAAAAACTTGATGCATATCATATAGCTAAATAATTATGCAATTATGTACGTTTTTTAATCTCGTATTAATAATAAACAATTTTTAAATAGATGTTTGGGAAAAAACCCATATTTTTTCATTATGAAATTTGCCTACACTCCTTCTAACGGCCACCTCCAAACAGCGGCCACTTTGCTTTCCCCCGCCAGTGACCGTTATTGAGAGGTTCGACTGTAGTTATTTGTTTGACTAGAGCGGTAGGGGTAGCTTTTCTACAAGTGCGGGATATTTTAGATAATTCAATTTTTTAGGCGCCACGGTAGCCGAGCAATTAGAGGCAAAAATCTTATAATTCAAACAGTAACGGAACTGATAATTTCTTAAAAAAGGAAATAAAATAATATTTCGGATAAAAGGACAATTAAATAAACAGAATTCATTGGTGATTTTATTATTATTTTTAGTTGGCGTTGAGTAGTAGTGTTGGTTAGTTTCTTGTCTTTTCAGTCTACGTAGTGTCGGGATTCCGTACTAAAAAAGTGGTTTACTGGATCACATTTCATTTTATTCATTAATATTTCACAATTTCAATCCTAATCGGTAAATTCCCTTCACAGAGACTGGCATGCTTTTCTATCCAATTCAAAAATATTTCTTCTCCAAGAGACTTCGACACCTAAATTATGTCATACAATCTGTGCTTTTTCTGCTACCAACCAAATTCAGTTAAAGACAGAACTTGAATACGCTTCCATCAGGAGAAACAACTGATCATCGTCCTTCTGAGTAGCTTACAGGTTCTTTCTAGGTCACATTCAGGGTTCTTTCTGTGGCACACAATGTCCACCGAGTTTATCTCACATTAAGAATGGACTCAGCATTGGTTTTCCCTTTGAATTTCAGTCCCAAATAAATACTGTCCCAACCTGTTAATGTTATAATAATAAGTTAAGACCAAATTAATATAACAACATTTGTTTTTAATAATAAAAATAATTTATGCATAATTTTTTAAAGAAGTTGATTTCGTCATAGATGAAATGGGGCTCCTTATCTCAAACTTTATTGCAAAAAAGTGCATTAATTAACATTAGCTAAACAAATAGCTGCAAGGTAAAACTAATAGATAGGGAAGTGTGGAAACTGTAAGTGCATTATTATTTGTGTTAAATGGCAATGCAACCGTATTTATCACGGATAGTTTCAATTTAGAGCCAGCTGTTGCTTCATGCTGTGCAACCGGTTATTCTTACATTATTTTTATTAGATGTTTAATAAGTTATAAGTAATTAACGCTATCAGCGATTGTTTTGAATGATTGTTTACAAATTTGCATAATAACGCAAAAGTGAAGATTTTGTTGATAGAAGTTTAATATTGTAAGGACTTGGGAAACCAGATTTGGAGTACTGAACACTTTCCAAAGCTGTTTTAGTCCCTGAGAGTCCAATCAGGTACGGGTTTGTGAACTCCTCCAATTGCAGTCACGTGTTTATCTCCACAACTTACGAGAATCTCAGCAAACTCCTTTCATAAAACAAAAGAGACTCAGATTTTATGCTACAAGAATCAAAACGTCAGCTTATGCAGTTCTACACAATGGCTCCAGGAATAGAGGGAGTGTCGCTATCGTTTCGTATATAGAATTGTTAGCGCCTTTTAAACGGCTTCTTTGAACGTGCATTGACGCCCATAAATCACCCATAACTTCAATCGCTCTCTGAAACTATGGCTTTGAGCATTGTAAATCTCTCAGCACTATAAACACAAATATTGGCCTTACTATTGGTTGCTGTTCTTTTCTCAGCCTACCAAGATCGCTACTTCAGAGTGCGGAGTCATAAGTGACTGTGTTAGTTTTAGGATAGAATTTTTCATTAAATTGCCGCAATGAAACTTATTTTTGCATCAATTACGTAACAATAAGGATCGTTACGTTATCTTTTTCTTCTTGTGCTTTGTTTAGCCTGCGAACTTTACCAATTCTTCGTCTCACTTTTAAAAAAAAAAGGAGACGCGCTTTTTAGAATGTCTGTCCACGCAAAAACGCCTTCCAGCCAAGAAAGCCTCTTCGACAACATTCTGATTTGTTCAACTGCTTTCTTAGATTTTGCCCTTTGAGTTTCCCCAATTCTTTTCTTCACTTGCATCCATTTTATTATATCTTCGCTTACTCCTTCCTCCTTGTTCACTACTGTCACTTTAAATCTATTATCTTTGTATTTTTTCCTTTCTTCATTTTTATCTGGTGTTATTCTTATCCCTTTCAGGTTTTTTTTATCCCATCACTTCCGTTTGACTCTGTTTTAGAATTACTTTAATCTAGGTATGTAATCTAGCATGCGCAATAATCACAAATTCTCGTTAGACAGCGCCTATATTCTTAATTCTGATTAAATTACAAATAAAGTAATTCAAAGTATCGAAAGCTTCTTCAGGTAGATAAGGATACTAAAGATTGGAACTTGTACTCCGTCTATGATGAATCTTTCATTCCGTTTGTCCAAAATATAAACAATGTTAGTGTAATATTTTATTTGTGAAATTGATTCTGGTGGATGTGAGGCATTAAATGGCCATTAGCCACTTAGCCACCGTGGAACGTGATGTTAACTAGTAACTAGCTGGTAGCAGAACGAGTAAGTAAGGTAATGTTATGTACCCAACAACAATGAATGACATATGGTCAGAAATATTTAATTAGGGAGTGAATGGCCCTTCGCGTTCTTCGATACCGCCTCGTCCTTAGCTACTTAGAGTAAACCTATCATTAACTGTACATTATCTTTTCTATATCTCTTTTTAAACTAAAAAAGCGAGGCGTTATGAATTTTATAATAATCAATATGGAAGTGTATTTAGCACGGGAGGCAGCACGCCGAAGAAGGTCGAACGTTCAACCCAGGCAATGATGCCGGGTACTTGTAGCAAGTAACGAAGCAGCGCTTTGCTAATTGCAGTTAAAATGCGAGGTAAATTTTAAGTATAAAGGTTAAGATGGAGACTTTTTAGTAATTTTATTGGCGAAACAAGACTAGTAAAATAAAGTTACATTTTCAGGCGGGCTTTTCGTCTAACTACCAAATTAGATTTCGTAGACGGAGGCGACAAGCAAACATACTTTACTACAAAATTCTCATATTAAACATTAAATAAAATCCAAGGCCTAGACCAGGAATTAAACCAAATACCTCCATAACACTTAGCTTTGAGGCCGTTCGGCTACTTTGGCGCCTAAAACTAGACTAAGAATTATTTTTATTGTTTTAAAAGATTATTTAGTAATAAAAAAAATCACTTTTGAAAATAAAAAAAGAAACAAATTAAAACAAATCTTGCGAGAAGATCTCGCTGACCTCCTTTTATTAAAAATAGAATTTTATTATCTAAATCATTTGGATATTACTCCAATCGTGAAGATAAGTATAATATTGAGATTATCGGAGGATAGACATCCATTTCTCAGGGTCTAGGAAAGCGTCCTTTTTTCTTCCAGTTTAAAATTTGTTTCTGAGCACCCCTAACTGTTGAGAGAGATGAAACTAAAGTCGTGCCTTTGAAAAAAGAATAGTTTATACCAGAGTACTAATGGAGTCCTGATCATTCCAATGTTCTGCCGATCTGATCTGTCGCGGTATAATCAATCAGCGTAGTTCCCAATACCATTTAAATAACTACCCCATGCACTTATGAGGCAATCGTTTCTAAAAGTCTTGTGTGAGCTGAAGTTGGTTGGTAAAAGAATCGTCTAAATTCTGTAAAATACTTTTATTTTGAAATGCACCAGAAGATGTGAAAAATCCTGAGGTGAAAAAATATTTAGCAATTACCTAGTGGAGGTTTTGCAAGAAAACATTTACTGACCTCCAAAGCCGTGGAATAGCGCTGCCAGAGACGCCCAATATCTCGGAGGATTAGCAGCGCAGTAAGCACAAACATGAGTGCGGAGAATTAGAATAAGCTTTACCAAAAATTAATAACTGAATATAGGAAATTTAATCAAATTAAGAGGGTAAAAAAACAGCGTCAAGCTTTTTTAAAAATATTTTTTCGTTAGAGACTTTAACAGAGTGTAATGATTATTGTAGCATTAGGAAGATAATATTGAATTAGCCGGACACGATGTAGGGGGTGAAGCGTATCCTGCAGTTCGGAACAGATGTGCCCAGGTGTCGGCGCGATGGAGTGCTCTATGCTAATCACTATCATAATTATATGGCTTGGAAACAATCGGTCGGGTCAAAAGGGCATATGCCACAGGGCGGCCTTAGGTCCTACATCTGTTTCTACATTACCTTCAGTAGCCATTTACTACAGCCCAACTTAATGGTTGATTTTTTTTTCATTTAATACTTAGGCTATTCAATTGAGGTTCTTTCTTTTGGAAATATTAATCTCCTTTCAATTTGTGGTTAATTAGCAAAAAAATTAGTAAAAATGTCTTATAATTTCATTTAGTGTTTCATGTCGCAAACAACTTTTTTCCGCACTCGTAACCATGTGGTAAAGAGCGATTTTCTGCACGACCCTTGGCGAAATATTCTCCTACAATAGAATGCAAGTATCCAGAACGATCATAATTTAGTGATTTCAATATTTTAATATTAATTGAAGAATAATTAAATGTTAATACTTATTATAATGATGCATAAATACACGGTCCACATGTGTGTGCATTCTATAGGTATACACCCACACACTTAAATATGGACAATTAATTAATTAAGTATTATATGGTTTAAGTTATCCTCTATTAGGTCTAATAAAACCAAATTGTACGCACTTGCAACTAAATAGATCAGCTGCTGGAATTAATAGTTTGCAATAATTATATGTTGAGTTGGAAATAATAATTGCACTTCGTAAGAATTGACTGTTTCTCGTTAGCTCTTTGTGTGGGAATCACTGATTCTTTTTGGTTGAATCACACTAATAGTTTTTTATTACATCACAATTCTGATTTATAACTTCTGTCTTATTTCGAATTAGTATTAGTTACTATCTAGAATCGTTTTGGATTAAATATTGAGTACAAGAATGACAATAAATAGTCAGAATAGGTCAATACAAGGTCTTCTTTGTCAGCGACATTCGAGATATAACTACAGATTGCTTGACCTAGAAGAGGCCCTGCAAAATATCACAGGACCCTTTTTGGTGGTATTGAACAAAACTTCGTTTTCGAACTGCAACCAACAAAGAATTGGTGCCCAAAAAGTCACAGGAGGTAGTGGGCCTCTGGCCAGAATCAGGCGTAAAAGTTAATCAATTGTTACTGGTTCAAACATACTGCTGGGCTGCCTCTTGAGAATCATCGTAGATTAAAGAAACGCATGCATCGCATTGGACTGGCCAATCTCGGTACTGACAGAAGGAACAGAAAAGGGCGTTGTAGGTATTGTGTTAAAGAGCAGGAATGGTTCGGCTATTCGGAGAAGAAAAACTCTCCACACTTTGACTAGAAGCCCTTCACCTAACTCCAATGTATAGTTAAACAGACAGGAAAAGAAGAATTGCTGCAATTGCTAGATACCGCACAGAACCTCTTAGTTGCAGTGGCAAAGACTATCTTGCCATCTCTAGAAGAGTCTAGTCTTTGATCGCAAGGAAAAGCACTAGTAGGCAATTAGAGTTTGTAGTTTTGTAGGGCGATGTTTGCTGCATAGAACAAAAACAATTCCATTCCTCAGGAAGCGATCGATAAAGCTGCTACGTCGGTAGGCCGTAGTTTGCAATAACACCTAACTCACCCACCGTTCTATAAACGCCGCTTGATACACTTATAAATCGCTTCCATATAGCAGAATAGATGCTCTGCAGTGTAAATTAAAACTGTCCGGTAGGACAGTTGTATAAGGGTTGATCATCAAAAACTGCACGAAAAAGCGTAACGTTGAAAACCACCCAACTTTGACAATTTTTTTCTCTTTTTCTATAAAAAATAAAATTCCCAAATTTTCTTTAAATTATAGGGCAAATCCTCCTTAATGACTGTAATTTTTTTGCAACAACCCAGATCTAATAGGTTTCGAGAAAAAAGTTGCCAAAAATGAGCAAAAACCGCTTTTTCAAAAAATGTTCTTGTTCTTGTTCTTGTTGTTACCTTTTTTGTAAACAACGTAGCGCCTAAACGCGCAAACCGATTTTCATGAATGAGGTGTCATTCGATTCAGTATTTTATGTAGATGTGCCTTTTGGGGGTCCCGACGCTGTACATCGAATGGGAGAGGAGTTAGCCCCCTTTATGTAAGGCCCCCTCCAAAATTATTATTACTAATAACTCTGTAAATCTTGGCCCGATTTTGATAGAATTTGGTAGGATGATAGGGTTAGGGCTCCCCTACGTAACAATAAAGCGACGATCTGCTCTTACACTTGTTAAGGGGAAGTATAGCAATCGTTTCAAATTATCGACACGTGAACCGATTTGCATGAATGAAGGGTCATTCGAATCGAAATTTTGTACAGATTTGCACTTTAAAAGTCTCGACGCCGTGCCTCATAAGGAGGGGAGTTTGCCCCACCCAAATTTTAAACTTTCTAAAACTATTATTACCAATATTTCTATAACGCTTAGTCCGATTGTGATAAAATTCAGCTCAAATAAGTGGTTAAAGCTCCTCTACGTTGCTGATGCTCTTGCACCTACTAAGAGGAAGTACTGCAATCATTTAAATTATCAATGAGTGAACCGATTTAAATCAATGAATTGTCGTTCGATTAAAAGATCTTTGCCTCTTTGCCTTTTAGGAAGAAGTACTGCAATCGTAGTTTATTTTTCTTACTCCTCTTAAAAGGAAGTACTGAAATCGCAGTTTAATTTTGCTATTTACGTACAAATACCTTCCTATGTTATTCAAAACGCTTTTTCAAAAAAATTGTTATTGAGGATGGTTTGGGGGAACGCAACTATAATCATTCTTTAAAAAGATCTCTCCATTGGTAGTTACGGTTCCGACTTAACACCTTATCAGATTATAATGATAGAATTGTTTATTCCAAATTTTAAAAAAATCTGTAAAGAACATATGTAACTTTGTAAAATAAACAAAAAGGAAAATCTACCCAAAAGGTACAAAAATCTCCTTAACAAAAACTTACAGTTTAAAATGTTAAGTATAAGGGTTGATTAAACGCCAAAAGGTACACAAATCAGCGAGTACTCAACATTTCATTAATTCTTCATTAATAGTTAAGGAATTCTACTGCATTAATTTTCATTAATAAGTTATTTTTTAGAATTTATTAGATGTCACAGACCCTTATGCTGGCCACTTCATTTATAATATTTTTTTGTTATAATTATGATAAATCACATAAATATGTACATGCATGTTAAAGTAGAAAAAGACAAAGAGTAGGCTACTGTCTTGGATTCGTCTTACCGAAATATTCGTGAGCACAAATAACACAGTTAATAACAAGTAGATTATTCAACAACAATTATTCATTTCTCAATTGTAATTTAATTTAGTCCCCCTAATTTTACTTATAGTAAAATACTGGAATAATTAGCTGCCCTAAAAATATGCATATCTTATTTAGATACTTTATATTACATATATACAACATTGTGGGATGAATACCTAGATTGAGAATGTAATTGAAGAAAACTATATTTTTTGCGATAAAGCCAGATAATTATTACCTATTTTTATAAACGTTTGACTACTTCATACAATAACAATTACTTTAATCGAAGAATGAACTTAAACCGACGATTTTTATTTAAAAATAAAAATAAATAAATAAAATAAACAAAATCATTGGTGTAAGTTTTTTATAAAAAAAAGGTTTTGAATTTTTTAGCCTCATAATTTTTTTATATTTTTTATAACGTTTTTCTTTTTAACCTGTAATTAATAGTTTCATTATTATAGATAACTAGATATTACAGTCAATCTACAGTGCTACTTGAACATATATTTTGTAGACGAAAATGGCCAGCATAAGGGTCTGGGACATCTAATAAATTCTAAAAAATAACTTATTAATGAAAATTAATGCAGTAGAATTCCTTAACTATTAATGAAGAATTAATGAAATGTTGAGTACTCGCTGATTTGTGTACCTTTTGGCGTTTAATCAACCCTTATACTTAACATTTTAAACTGTAAGTTTTTGTTAAGGTTTATAGAAAGAGGAGTCTTTAAAATCCCAAATGAATCAGGAACATAAAAATCATGCGTGTTTGCGCAGAAAATCAACGTTTTAAAAACTAAATTATTTTCTTTTTTTCCAGAACCAATAAAGAAAAAGTGCCTGACATTTATTGTAGTTTGATATTTTGTAGACCAAATCTACTCTACCTCTCCAATAACGAGACAACGGCTACTTTACGATGTAGTAATTAATTATAATGATAAAATAACTGCACATTTAGAATTATTTCTAACTCCATTATTCTTCAATATGGCTTACGGCCAATTTGTAGGCATATGCTTGATTTTTTTCCACTTCAAGATCATTGTGTCTGAAACAAAATCAATAATGATTGATTTATAATAAATGTGGCAAAGGGTTCATGATTGCGTGGACACGCGTTTTCATGCACTCTGCTGGTCACCTACAACCAAACGCTTATATTAATATCTGCGAGTTCCACCACACGACAACATGCAAGCACTGTTAAGACCTCCGAAATGGTGGACCAGAAGTAGGGTAGAGTCTTCTATTGACCACAGCTAGGAGGTTCATTCAGAGGACCTAAGGTAAGAGAGAAGAGCTGAACGCGTTAGGAAAGCAATGCGTGCTGTAGTGGGGCTGCAGAGTACTCTTCATTCAGCGGCCGGCCAGTTCACGTCAAATAGCGTGACAATGTAGCCACCATTCACCTTTCTACGCCACTGTTTACTACTCACCTTACGTATTTCAACCTATATACTATTTCACTTTGATGATGTTGAACAAAAACTGTGCATAGCACGCCAATTTTGATAGTAAAATACGAGTAAACATCTGCGTTTCATCAGCTTAAATTGTGATTTTACGTAAAACTGGTCATTAGAGTAAAACAAAATCATATCCACATTTTCAGAGACTACGGTGAACCTTTAGTCGCATTGGCAAAGAACTCAGCTAATTTTAAAGTATTCCATTCTTTAAGGAATCATAATGGAACCTCTAGTGGTACTGGTGAAGGCCAGTAGCTAATGACCAAGAATCACATCCTTAAGAGACTACGATGAATCTCTGGTTACACTGGCCAGTCTGCAAGTAATAACTTTCTTCAGAATTCATTTTTTCACATATTTGACACTAATCCTTAATTTCTTTTCATTTTTATTTGTTTTCAAGTAGATTTCAAAAAACTAGATAAAATTAAAAGTATTCTAAACATCTAATTAAAGATTCTTTACGATACGAAAGTTAAGGCATCACTAACGAGCCACAGAGACATATTAACGTAAACGTCTGCAGGTAAAGACGGCCGAGCTAATCTTAAGTTTACACCAAACGAAGAGAGTCTAGAACCAGAGTAATGTAACTTGATTCTTAGAAAGTTCTTCCAGCAAATGTACTTTCAAGAAAGCTGTCTGCTCTAAAAGATCGATTTTATGCTCAGTCTGTTCTCACTCCTACAACATAACCTCGTTAATAAGTTTTTAACTGAAAATTATTTAAATAAAAGCCACAAATCTGTATGTAACATATATATTTACTAGTGCAGAACTTAGAGAGCTCCATGTGTGCAATTTTGGTACTAAGTTTACTTCAAATTACAGAAATTTATCTATCTATTATCTATCTATCAATTTTGGCACTAAGTTTTAAAGAAAATCGTTGCAGCTGTTTTCAAGAAAATCTCAAAAAATTAGTTGAAAAAACTGTCAGTAAATTTAAATTTTTGGTTCAGTTATATGGAACTAGGCGTCCACACAGTGGATTATCCAAAATATAAATTTGAAATTGTTAAAATTTTTCGTTTTTTATTTGATTTAGAAAATTTGACACGATGTCAATTGTGCAATCGATTGAGAACAAACAGCAATCGAAAAAGGATTGTTTCATGAAAATGTACTGTCTCAAACTTTATTAAAAAATAAATAAATAAATACATAGATATTTATATACGTATAACCTAAAGGACAGGTTATCCATGGAGATGTGTTTAGAAAAAAAAATCTACAACTAGCTAGAAGGCAGGGAGATAACGGCTTAACCTTCTAAAAGCATATGTTTTTTTACCATCTGTTTACACCATCCGAACAAGAATGAATACATTTTCGTAAATACTCAGAGTGGGCGGAATCAGAGAAATAATAATTATTTACTTGAGAATTCAAAAATTACTTTTTTATCAACTTAAAATTAATTTCAGTTTACTTCATATTCCGTAAATAATATTTAGCTTGAGAATTATTTATTATTTCAACGAAAGAATGAAAGCAAATGTAAAGAATAAGGAGAGAATAAAATTGAATGATCTACTATAAAGAGTTATCGTAAGAGATTTATTTGTGATGTAAAGGAGTTGGCGCTGCCAAACAAACAGTCGCGGCGACCATAACAGCCTACTAAATTACATTCAGCTCCATTACCGAGGGGCAGTGCGACCAACAGAGTGCGCCTGCGTCTGTTCAGCGCTCTATTTGTCTTGCGATCAACCCTTTTTGCCTTCGGACTCCCCGCTGACTGTCCGCTCGCTCGGCAGCAAGATATTTTATAATCACATTACCACGTCAACTGGAAAAAAAAGGGTCTCTACGAATTAAAACTCCCAAACTGTTTTTAATTCACCTCGAACATCATTTACATACAGGAGTGGGGGGAAGACGGAGAGGAGAGATGCTGGCGCGTTGGTTGAGGCCGGCCCGAACCACAGATATATATATATCTCTACATGGTCTAAACCATAGACTGGAACACGTGGTTTACAACTTAAACTCTTTATTGGACCGAAGAGATTTATTGAGGAAGGTGCAATTAAATTTTATTTTGTTACATTCTCTGAGAACTCTCGGTTAGATGTACACATATATTTTTTTAAGTTTATAGTGGGTACATAAAATAATGTTAAAGGAAGAAACGAGTAATTAGTCCAAGTATTGTAAGTGAGATTTCATAAATGACGGTTATTTTTGAGCATTCGTAGTTTGGAAGTTGTTGGACCGTTTTCATCTCATACATTCATTTGAAATATCCGCAACAAAATCTTTCATTCCACCATGTCCAAGTATAACAAGAGAAGACACGAATTTATACGAATACAAAATCACCAATCCTTATACTTCAAGACTTCATTATTATTTACAATCGTTAATCTTCAAAAGAAAAAGCTTCGAGGAGAAAGTATCTTCTATAGAAGCCAGAGACTTTCCTTCTAAAATCATGAACGTCATCCTTATCTGTCCATAATGGATGAACTAATATCCCGGTTATTTGGGTCCCTGATTTCAGCATTCATTTTAAGAGTTGAGGAATTCTCCTTTTAATCTGTTTGCTCACAGGGAGCTCTACGAGAAGCTATGCGTCTGTGTGCAAAAATATATTTCATCAACCCCCTACGTGAAATTTAAAAATAAGGAATAAAAGTAAACGAACTAGTACTTCAGCCAACTCCTTTTTTACACGGTAGACACGTTCCTTAGCAAACCGTGCAAAAAAAAAAAAAAAAAAATCGTGTACAAAATACGTGACTTATGGTAAATTTGGGGATATGTTCCACAACTTTAAAAAATCGTGTAAGATGGAAAAACGTTTTCCCAAAAATACGTGTAAAAATAATAATAAAATCCATATTACATAGGTATTTATAAAACAAAAATTCATTTTTATTAAAACAAAAATTAGTGTACAATGAAAATTCAGTTCATAACTATATATACAAATTAAAATTGAAATTAGGAATAAAAATCAATTTCGCAGCTATTCATCGCTTCTCGATAACAAGCACGTGCACGTTTATTGCGAACTGGATCAAAACTGCAATGATCAGTAGATATGTCAGTATACGAGGGTCGTTTGAAAAGTCCGTGCAAAGTCAGAGAGATAGCATCACTGGCGCGTATGGAGGTTATGTTTAGTTAGTAGCATCTCTCGGAAGAACACACACCAAGTTTCAGCCAGATTGGTCTATTTCTTTGTGTTTGGCATTCGTTTGAATCGAGGAAGTCGAGTGATTTTCAAAAAATGGACGAAAAAGAATTTCGTGTGTTGATTAAACACTACTTTATGAAAGGCAAAACGCCTGAGGAGACTAAAGAGAAGCTTGATAAACATTATGGTGACTCTGCACCTTCGATTAGAACAGTTTATAAGTGGTTTCAAAATTTTCGGAGTGGCCATATGGGCACAAGTGACGCTGAACGTTCTGGACGCCCTGTTGAGGTTACTACTCCAGAAATCATTGATAAAATAATATTTTAAATAATACCATATTATGGTGATGGATGACAGAAGAGTGAAGGTGCGTGAGATTGCTAGTGCTGTGGGCATCTCGAATGAACGGGTACATAATATTTTGCATCAACATTTGGACATGACAAAGCTATCCGCAAGATGGGTGCTGCGATTGCTCACGCTTAACCAAAAACGAAATCGTGTGAAGTGTTGCAAGGACGGTTTGCAGCTGTTCCAGAAGAATCCGCAGGACTTTAAGCGTCGTTTCGTCACTGTGGATGAAACATGGATACATCACTACACTCCTGAGACCAAAGAACAATCTAAACAATGGGTTACTAAGGGGGAATCTGCGCCAAAAAAGGCGAAGACCGTTCCTTCGGCCGGAAAGATTATGGCGACTGTCTTTTGGGATTCGCAAGGAATAATCCTCATCGACTATCTGGAAAAGGGTAAAACTATTACAGGTGCATATTATTCATCGTTATTGGACCGTTTGAAAACCGAGCTGCAAGAAAAACGCCCACGATTGGCCCACAAAAAAGTCCTTTTCCATCACGACAACGCACCAGCTCACACCTCAGCAGTTGTGGTCGCAAAATTAATGGAAATAGGGTTCCAACTCGTTTCACATCCCCCCTATTCTCCAGACTTGGCTCTCGGACTACTATTTGTTCCCCAATATGAAGAAATGGCTGGCGGGAAAAAGATTTTATTCAAACGAGGGGGTGATTGCAGAAACGAATGGCTATTTTTCAGACTTGGACAAATCCTATTATTCGGAAGAAATCAACAAACTAGAGCAGCGTTGGACGAAGTGTATAAGCCTAAAAGGAGACTATGTTGAAAAATAAAAAAGGTTTACCCCAAAAAATTAAGTAGTTTTTATTTTTGCACGGACTTTTCAAACGACCCTCGTATGTGATATACTAAACACTTGATCACTGAATAACGAAATGCTGTGTTTACGCAGAAGTAGAACGAGATAAAGAAAAAAAAAGTGCATAAAATTCGGGTATTCCCCGTGACTTCCGTAAACAAACCATGGAGTCATGTGATGTCAACAAGATCAAGTCACTAATACTAATATGTGTGTGCATAGAAGTCGGTCTTCTGATCACATTGTCAAAATTAAAAAATTGTATTTCTTCTTATTGGTCTACCGTGTTATATCAAAATCGTGTAAAAAAAGAGTTGGTCGAACCTACTACAGTAGTAGAGTGAATTTGGTATGGCAACTTTCACTCTTTATAAAGGAATTGACCAACATTTTATTTTAATTCTCTATATTCTATTTGAGCAGCGGCTCTCAACCAAGCCGCTCCTGTATTATATCCTGCCCACTTCCACGCGGCGACTCTGTACTAAACTTCAACTCCTTGGTTCCGGAAGTTTCTAGGAGCAGTTTAAATACAAAATGTACAAAGGAAGAAAAACGAATGTGCTAGTTACTAACGATTCACTGGCTGACCATAATTTAGTGTGAACTGCTAGTAAAAGATGACATTAATGATATTACATTGCAACACAGTCAATTAAATTACCACAAGTTTACCTCCTGAACTAATCATTTCTACACTACTGTAGCAAACCATCATCGGCTAATCTGCCGTTAATACATGATTAATTTAGTGATCACCGTTGTAGTTAACTAATGCAGCTTATTGACTAGCGCCTCTTGTAGAAGAGCCAGTAATTTTGGAATATGTCCATGTTGTTATCTGAATACAAACTTTAAAAATGAAAATTTGAACTATTTCATTCTTCATCGAAATTATTGCCAAGAGAAATACACCATCTTGTGGCTAATTGCTTGGGAAGTAACTGGTATAAATAAGTTCATTTCTAACCGGATGATCCTTGACTAATTACTGACCTTCACAAGAATCTAGTCAATATCTTCTATTTCTATGCAGCGCTTTAACTTATAATTTTCTGTGAAGTTTATACTAAAATCGTAAAAACAAACATTTGATTTTAATTTCTTCTGTAATGGACTGAAACCCCCCCCTTTAGCTGTTTGTGGAGGGGTTACACGTGCTGCAAATTAATGTTCCGTGACCTGATTCCCCTTAATCCATATCGTTAATTTCACATCGGAAACGAGATCTACCTCGTGTGTTTGAGAATACTCTGGGCATTGTCTTGGACCACGTGACTGAGTCTAAGTGTGAGAAGAGGGGCATTAAAAAGGAATTCTTTTGAAGCAGCCTTCCACGTATAGACAACATTTGACGTAATGACAGGCTGTATAATGTCTACAAAGTTGCTCGCTGGTACCTCGGCTCGTAGTTTTAACGCTGACGTCAAAGAAGCTAGCTCATTTAAACTAGACTGCTTCTCATCTACTGTTAACAATACAAAATAAATTTATTCTGCTTTTTCTTACTAAATAGAACTATTGAGTTTTTTTTATTTGTTTCTTAATTGTACAAACTTGAGGGTCTGCGGAAGTAGTACTAAATAGTGTAAGAAGTATTTAAGACTCCAATCCGGCGGCGAAAAAATAAATAAAAGAATACTAACTCCGTTAATCGAAAAAGATTGACAAATGTTCTGAAATAAATGAAAATTCTACTTTTTTGTCTCCGCACTTCCGGCAGTTTTTAGGGATTCGAGTTTCCTTCATTCTAAGAATGTGCTCTCACCTCCTCAACTTTCCTCCTCTTATCGAACCCACGAAGTCCTGTCTTTTGAACCGTTTCCTTGAGTCCACATTTTTCCTTACCTTGCACCTGGACTCAATTCCATAATGAGCCAAAGGTTTTTCGAAGATTCCTTTCTCTCTCCCCAAAGTTCAGCCTGCGCTCATCATCTTAATGTGAGCACCCAATTTATTTCACAGGTGTATGTTGCAAGTTGGCCTCAATACAGTTTCTTCGCCACTCGCCACTCTAGTTACCTGTCTAAAACTAGAGGACATTTTTCAGTACCCTGAAAGTCCTGATGTTCTTATTTTTCCTGTTTGTTCTTCAATCACCTCATTTTTCTTTCCTCATTGTGGACGGCTTCAAAATACGTAACGTAAATACTTTACTTCAAAATCGTATTAAAATACAAGTATATCACCTCTATTTCTACACTATTCAAGGGACGAATACTTCAATTTCTTGTACAAACTAATTGAACTATAGATTTTTTTTTAAAAGAAGAATTTTACAACTACGTTGAGACCGGCTCCCAAATCAATTTTGTCATAACATTAAGAAATAAACATGGCCAGCCTTGCCCAATAACAAGATAATTAAGTATTACAATTTAAATTAAAACCCAATATGAAATGAATGACATATTTAAAAAAAACAAAAAACGAAATTGAGAAGTGGAGTATAATATTAATGCTAACACTAGAGAGGCTAGGACACAATGATTATTAACCTATAAGATGAATAAATTATGCATATTAATAAGTGTCGATGTAATTAATGCATGAGAAATCTGCTTCAGCTGGGGAGGCACCGTCATGGTACATTTCACTTCTTATTAAGGGAGCCCTAACTTATATAATAATAACTGTGTTTTCGTTTTTAATTTTACTCTTTTTTTTTTATAAATGAATATTTTATTATATATTACCATAATATGTGAATTGAATTAAATTTGTTTATTTGTTTAAAATGCATTTTTAATTTTGTTTGGAGCGTTTACGAGTTTTCAATAACTATTTAGCTGGGGTTGCTGAACTCATGAGGCTGTTATTTTATAGCGAAAAAATTATTATAATTTTAGAGTATTGTTCATGGTTTTTGGTGGCCAAAATTAAAAAAAGAATATTAATGGCTTATGGCTGAAATTTGCAATATTCTCTTACCCATTTTTGGATTTGGATTTTTTTGCTTTTGGCATTGGCTTTCACCATCCAGCTAGCGACATTTACTTATATCGTATCAGTGCAGATTCACTACTGTGAATAGTGAAATCTTCTAACACATCTACTTATGTCTCCTACCTACTGTTTTCATCTAATCATCCTAAACCTATTACTATATAGGTAATAATTTCCATCTTTTTAGCCTCATGTTGGCAATGTGCAATGTGACCTTATGTCGCATTTGCCTTTTCTGTATACGCCGTTTCAAGGACACTGTACTTATTGGTAAATTATGGATTGTGGCAAATAAATTTTGTGGAGAAAGATAATGTCCTCCTACCAAAACGAAGCCTCTAAGGATACTTTCCTTTCTTTCTTTAGGTATCTTGTTAACTACATGTTTGAGGTATTCTTGTTCATTTTACTGGACACTGATTTTGTACAGATATGAGGCTTAAACTGTGTGATTAATATCTAACTCTTTTCTCACAGCTGTCCTTTGAACTAAGATCGCTTGGGTCTTTCGGTCTTCAAGGGCTAATAAAATGACCCTTGTTGTCATTATTGTCGTTTGCCTGCTACTTCTGCAAGGCTCACTTTGTAATCCATTAATCTTCCGTTTTACCACTGTTAGTGGCCTTCTTTGCAACATGGTCTTCCATTTTGTTGAGTCGTACCCCAAGTGTCCCTTTACCAATAAAATGGAATTGAATTACTTAAGTTGTGGTATTTTTTTTTTTTAATTTAAGGCGCCTCAACATATAAGACTATTGGCGCCAGGAGCTTTTTTTTCCAGTGCACTGCTGGCCTGCGGACAGTAGTCTTTTATAATAAACAACACTGTCCATCACAGGAGTGAGCTGTTAGAACTCCTAAAAAGAGTAAATCTAAGGGCCCCATACGCATACGCTTGGTCACTCATTCCAACCGTTCGACCTTAAACATAGGAATAGCGAATTTTGGCAGAGGGAGCAAAAATAACGGAAAACAAAATTAGACATTAAAATATTGAAGTGTTTGTTTGAAAACCATCGATACTGGATAACGATGCGATAAATATAATTATTAGGCTTAGAATACCTACTTGTAAAGTACTTCTAGGGTTGCCTATGACCTTACTAAAAAAGCCTAGACTACAGAAGAGCTGGAGGAGATAATTTATGTCCTTCTCCCAAAGATTTGTTTTTTTCCTGTTCCCACTTCTTCAAAATAGAAATGTTACAGCGCGTTGAACCATTGAGCGAGAAGAGGGAGGTCGAAGAGGTAACCGCTCCGTATATTTACATAAGCCCCTGCCGGACGCCAGTGGAACCTCCCTGTACTAACAGTTACAGCGGCTAATTTGTAATTCATTACTGTGACGTCACACATAGGTGATACATGGGCTCCAAGTAGTGGACAAATTATTCATTCTGCCAACAGTATTCTTGCTAACAACCTAACACCAGGTAATATAGTTCTACCTCCTACTTATAATTTATGGATTTTATATGGATGTAATTTTAAACATTCTAGGTGTTTATTAATTCATATGATTATTTGTAAATTAGTTTGAACGTTTCAGATAGTTTTATACTGCTAAAAGAAGAGATTGGACTGACTCCAAATCATGAAGCGCAGACCAGAACCATTGGCAGGCTCCTCTGATGACGCTAATGATAAAAGTAATGATGGAGTTTAAAATTTCATTACAGGCAGAAGAATAATGTTTAAATTGATTAGACGCTCTCTTCAGATGTATAAAACAATTCTTTCAGAATGCCTATTTATTTTTCAGCCAGGCAGTACGCCCAACTAGCTTGCAGGATGTGGACGGAGGCGGATATCCAGCACACTTAACTTAATTTTTTTAATTAATTCATTAATTACCGCCATCTTTTTATCATTTATTGTATCAAATAAATTCTATGACTAGCGCCGGGAATCATGTTTGTTACTTCCACATATTCTTCAGCTCGAATGCTGCATATTAAGTCTTTATTCAGACTTAGATTACCTTGGCAGAATAAAATTGGTATTAAGGCAGTTTGATATTATTATTATACGAAGCAGCTGACATTTGCACATTTCGATGTTTCATTAGATAAAAGGTTGGAGATTCAGATATTTCGGTATAGACTTATTATCAACAACAATTTTGCTGCAAAGAATGACTTTGTGGAGGAAGTTTGCACACATCAGTCTTTGACAGGTGCTGGAATGTAGAGATTAGATTGAATGAAAGGGCGGTCCCACCAAAAAGCGGAAGGAATGCAGGCAATCCAAATGCCCATTGTTCCCCGCCCGCCCCTCACCTCATAAGAGGTACCGGGGCTTTAAAACAACTAATCCGGCTAAAAATTGCTGGATAGCAGTACAATAAACTAATAAAGTAGCAACAGGACACTAGGGAGTACGGCGACTCAATCGCCCAGTGCACTGAATAAACCTAGAGAGTTCTGGTAAAGATTACCAGATGCTACAATCTCCTGTAGAGAAACATTTAACCTCCCGAAGACGAGAAATCTAGATTTAGAATATACGGGGCACACCTCTACGAAGTGCCGCACAGTCTCATTGGACTCACCACAGCCAGCACAATTTGGCGACTGGATAAGGCCGCATTTGAAAAGATGGTACACTAAATTCGCATGTCCACTCAACACCTGAACCAACTGGCGGATCCGGGACCTGCTAAAACCAACCATAGCCGTTTTTGACAGGCCAAGAATTTCCTTAGCCTGACGGCAGTCAGCACGGGATCTCCACCGTTTCCGGTGTTCCTTCAAAATCTACTGCTCCACCTCTGTTCTACAACGTCGATACAGGGATAATGGGATGAGGAGTCATTGTTATCAACGCAGCTCCTTCCTACTGGAATGTAGACTGTGTTCTTTAGATTTCAGAAAACCATTTGAATGCCCTTTATGATTCTTCCCAGAACACAATTTAGTTCTGCCCTACTTACAATCACCTTTTATTGTTGAGATTAAGCAATTCTAAACAAATACATGGTTTAAACGGAAGGCATATATTTCTGTAATTTCTCTCAAAACTCAACAGTAAATCAATTTACATTTCAATGATTTCAACTAATCAGATGCGTATTACGGTGCTGTACTATCGCTGTAATGAATCGCCATCTTAGTAATTCCATTAATTAGCCAATAATAATGTAAATTAATTCATAAATAACAGCTGTAATTTAAGAATTAATTTATTGAATATTTTCGTTGTGGATATTTTATTACTCAACAGAATAAATTAAAATGCATCAGATAAATACTTTCTATTTTTAAAGTATAGATTGCAACAAACAGTATCGATTTAATAGATAATTTACCTTACTCATTTGTGGGTTCTTTATTTTATTCAATTAATGCTGTTATTTTTGTTTGGTTATTTTGTATAGTCTTGATTCCATTGGACAATCGAACCCGCTTATGAAAACTTATATACGAGAAGCAGTCGCTTGTTCTGTTCAAGATTACCGAAAAATTGGCCAGCACTGCTCTATTTCCGTTGAATATATTATTGGCAGATAGATAGAGTAAGAAAACAAAAACTTGATTGGTGTGAATGCAGCTGAATTGTACGATGAGTTAGTAAATGTACTTCTTAAAGTTTTGTTGAAAAAAAGGTGTATTAAATCTATTATAAATGAGTAGAGTTAATTGTTCTTGAAATTGCAGAGATTTTAGAAAAGAATAAGAAGCGAGAGCAAGGTGTAAATGTGTTTGAAAGAGCTGTGTCACGGAACTGGGCAACAAGTGACAGACACGCTACATTCACTCACCTGGTGAAAGCCCAGGTAGTTCTCTATTGTGTGCGTAGCGAAGAACACCTCTCCCTCGCACGTCAGTATCAGCAGAAACCCGTTCAGAGCCTGTAAAGAAAAATCAGATAGTTTTAATGTTTTATTATTTACAATTAGCGGTATAAAATATGCATGCAGGCCACAGTGATTTATAGTTAATTTGTCAGCAGCTGGAGTGTACCCAGATTATTTCAAGAAGAGAACGTTTTGTTTGATAAGTGAACGCTTTGTTTTTAGGGTTTTCAAAATAATTTAGACAACTTGATCTCTTTAATCTGTTAAATAAACATTGACAATCATTGAGCTGTTCGCTGCACAACTCCATAAAACAAAAAATGGAGAAATGCGATGAAATAATGTACATTGTTTTTTTATAATTATTTTTATAATATAAATTCAAAAAACTTAACGTTATCATTTAACGACTGCTACTGAATTTGAGTTGAATTATTGCAATGATTTACATTACAGCATGGAATTAATAAAAAAAAAATATTTTCGGCCAAAACAAATTTGTCGTTTTATGTTTATTATAAATATAAAACGAACCAATTGCTTTGACACTTAAATTTAAGATCTTTCAAAAAGTGGAGGTAATCGATTTGTTCAATGAACGGCTCAATTCATAGTCAGTCATTCATTATTAATTAAGTACCTAATTACTTTATGCTTACTATTCTGGGAGGTTCTAACAAAGCTCTGAATTAGAAGAAGAGAAAATCCGAAGTTAATCCGATCCACAATATTAGGTAAGCCCAGAAAACTGGCTACAGCCTTCAGACTGAGCTAGTGGTGGTAATCCATTTATTTAAAAGAGGATATTAATTCCAGAGTCGTTATTTCTCAGAAATTCTGGCTTTATTAACATTGCAGATAGCCAATAAAGCCAGAGTGTCTGAGAAAATGACGACTCTGGCATTAATATCCTCTTAAAAGTAAATGGATTGCGACTAGCTCAGTCTGCAAGGAAGACTGTGGCCAGTTTACTGGGCTTACCACCAGACTACTCGCCATGGGAGAGCAACCCAGTAAAGGCTCAGCGAATCTTTCATCGTACCGCCAAGAAGATCGATATTAGTCGAACTAATGATAATAATGGCAATTAAGTTAGTAATTTTGAATCTTAACTGTACATTTTTTTTTGTAACATACAATTTGATAAACATAAAATCCAGGGCTTTAAAGTGTATAAATAAATAAATTTAAAAAAAATCACAAAACTTGCCAATATTAATTAAAGGCAGATAAGAATTGTAGATTTCCGATACATTTAGCCAAATACAGGATGTTGGCAGAACTGAGAGGCGACTGACGTTATTGTGGGAAGGTTAGCTGCTGTGATTTGTCGGCAAGGCTTTGTAGGAGAATAGAACTAGGGACAACCAAGGGTGGCCGTTAAAAAAAGGACACAAGGGTGTGTATTGGTAGGGTAGGGTGTTCCCCTCAGCACCAAAATGGCTGCTAGAACTCTTTCTTGTGTAGTTGGGTATATTCTGAAAGTAATTTCTTGGGTGCAGTTCGATTATTACTATTAATGGCCTCTCATTCATTTCCTCTAACTATAGCGATCGCTACTATGGAGTTACTCGCCATTTCTAATTAGTGTGGCAATATTCACGAGGCTTAGGAACCCTTTGTACTTTGCTTTAATTTTGTCATACGTGACGCCGATTTATTCTCTTAAACCTATTTGTCGCTTTTGCAAATAACAAATTGTAAACGTTCTTTTATCCAAAATTGAAATTATTTACTTACAAGTACAGTATCACGTGGTGTTTCAGGTCAACCGCCTATACAGGGTGAACCAGTAATTATTGTCCATAGGCCTATTGTGTGTAGTTCATCTAAAGTGGAGTTCAATGGCGTATTGGCCAACTTCATATTTTCCACTATTCTTGAGTGACGTCACTTTAATTTTTTTTCTAAAATCATTACTTTTTTTTTCCAATTAAAAAGTTATTACTCAGAAAGTTTTAGTCCGAATTCAATTCTAATAACACGGTTAGAAAAACCGATAAATTTGCTAAAAATTGATACTATTTCGAAGCATAAGTTATTCTTCAAACAGCCTCAATCTTCCCCCGAATGCTGGAAAAAGTAAAAGTAATCGAAATTTTTAAGAAAACTCATTAGGCCCTTACGTGATAATTATCAGATCTAGGTACTGGCACTTTTTATAAACGTTTCGTTTTTTAATGGGCTTTCTAACGGTATATCATTTTCCAGGATTCCTTTTATCTTCGTATGAGAAATTACGTTTGATTTACAAGAAAACGTGTTCACGAGCACTCAAGAGTGTTAGTTATCAAGTTGTTTAATTCATTGAAATCTCTTTAGATGGACGAGTAGTCTAAAAGTAGATTGTCTTAAAATAAGGAAGTCAAAGGTTTCAAATTGAACTTTAAAAAACAGTGGAAAATATGAAGTTGGCCAATACGCCATTGAACTCCACTTTAGATGAACTACACACAATAGGCCTATGGACAATACTTACTGGTTCACCCTGTATACTCTGACTAAAACCAAATAATGGAATTTGTATTGGGTTACTTATGTCCTAGATAAAGCACTAGAATTTAGAGATTGCTTGAGTTTTATTTTTTTACTTTCTCTTGTTCTAATTTCCATTTTTGAGATTCCCTAAGTCCGTAAAAGTAGATTTTAGTTTTTACAAAACGGTCTGCATGTCAGTCCGTAACCACTTCAAATCAAAAGCAAAAAATAGCAAATCTTGTAACTTTTTTTTAAACATATATGAATGTTTCCCAGTCGCAGCTTCATCCTCAGCTTTTACAATAGCAGAATTTTACTTTTTAAAGCTCCATATTTTGGAAAATTGAGGATTATTTTTAACAGTAGTTTAAGCTGAATACGGCCCTAGGCAAGTTTATTCTTAAAAATATATTTTTAAAGAAATAAACGAATAAAGTGCTCAATCTAATTACAAAAGGTTTGTTTTTTTTAAGACGATTAACAAGTATTTGAATACATTAGTCTATTAGAAATAATTACAAGAACTTAATTAATTTTTAATTTGAAATATTAATCAACGTCGCCAAGAAAGAGAAGTCTGCATGGAACAATTTGGAATAATAATCCTTTAACCGAATCAACGGTCTCTTTGCCAATATTTTCAGAATCGAGGAGTTATCTTTAGTTACAGACAAGCTGTCTCTAATAATTTGTTTATAGAATGAGTCAAAAAATTATTGACAGATTGTCATGTGTCAGGAGTAAGCGAAGGATAATTGCTCCCCAGTGAATGAAGGACGTACTACGTAGATGTAGGGGAAGCCTAAGAAGACTTCAGGAAAGCTTTGCAGAAGGTGGTGAAAGGCACAATTAGCGAAATGAGGGTAGGAACATCTGCTAAAGGAGGCCAAAGGCTGAAGAGTCCAAAAATGTGAAGATAGAAATGAATAAATAAAAACCTTGGCTGTCCAAACATTTTGAAAATGCAAAAATTATCCATAATTTCCAATAATGAAGATAATTCATGCGCTTTTTTAAAACTGAAAGAAAAGCCTAATAAATTCGGGTGTTTTAAAAAAGGAAATTAGTAAATTATAAAGGAACTCTTTATTAAGGGAGGATTTGGTTTAATGTAGGCTGAGGAAGCGGTACGCCAACTCGCTGACTTGAGTGCTGCAACCTTTTACGATGTCTCGAGTGTGGCTCATCTCCTAATACACGTCACATACTATCAGCTGCACATCGTCATTCACCAAATTATTCATACCATTTGCATTCATAATCTCAAATTATTTTAGATAATTCTTTTTTTATAGCCAGATGACGACCACCATTGTGAGATTGGAAGTAAGAGATCGAAGGTGCAGCATTGTTCTCTTTGGGGAAGACGCGTCTGATATGAACTCCAACAGCCGTAGCTTACGACCTGCATTCCACTTGCACATATTAGATGGTCAAATTGGCGTGGTCTTTATTTACTATAAATATTACAATGGTGATGCACATCATGACGGTTGGTGACATCTACTTTTGGAAAACCAAAATCTTTGATGTGAGAAAATATAAGTTCTTCTTAGAGTGTAAGCAATGGCTGTAGCAAAAGGTAGAATGACAGTCCAATTACAAGAACATTTTTCACGCCATTATTTGAGGAATTGTATGGAACAGCCTTAACCGAATCATCGTCACTCTCGACGAGAGTCATAGTAGAGGAGTGAGTGAGACAGTTTGAAAAAAAGAGAGGTAATGGAAGTGACGGTACGATACAAATATAGAAGGTTGTGGAGCGCCTGCGTACTAAGCAGATCAATACGGATAAGAGTATTACGGCGTGTAGAAGAGTGCGGGTATGCTATCGACCTACCTAATGTACAATACCAGTTGGTGGGTTTGGAGGTGGTAGTCGCAGTACTGGGGGCCAGGAGCCCTCTTAACTCGGAACGCCATCTCCTCATACTTGGCAACTTCAATCTCCCATTACGGTTGCTGTGCCGTATCAAAACACCCTAAACGCAATCACTTAGAAAACTCTCAGACATGAGCACAATACATAAATGACAATCAGGAGTTTTGTATTTTCATTTTTTAGAACACGAAAGAAATAGTTGTACGATTTGTTTCAAAAATGGAAGAGCCACAGGGCTGATGATTCAGATACCAATTGCAGTCTTTTGAGAGCTATTCGAAGATTCCGGCATCAAGTTTCTCTTCCTAAAGCAAAAAAAAAAAAATATTGCGATCTTGGCAAATTTTCGATTTATACCAAAAAGCCGCAGTTTTCAGGCTTTCTTTTTTTGGGGAAAAAATGTTTTGGTGCCACCAATGGAACGGAACATATATTCGTTTAAGCCTCAGTTATTGTAATATTGTGCTGTGAAATAATAGTAGATTTACAAATCAAGTGAAAAGAGCTTAAATTGTTTTGGCGAGGAACAGAGCAGTGAATTAGCTGTACACAGATATGTTTAATGTACGTTTCAATAGTTAACAGAAAAAGTAATCAAATAGCAGCACAACGCTGCAGCTTCGGAGCTGGTGTGGTAGGTTTTTTTTTAGATTGGATGAATCGACTGTGAAGTAAACCGAGATATTAAATAAATCGTGTTGAATCCTTCTCAAAGCAGCACTAAAAATAAAGAATTTTTTAACAATTTCATGCTAGTAATAAATTTTTAATAAAACTCTATGTTTAGTTAAAAGTACTTTTTTAAGAGGTAAAATATCATTATAGTTTCAGGTAGTTTGTTTACGTCTTATAAAATACTATATAACTGCATTGAAAGTGTCTCTAGATGTTTGTTAAGTTGATGATTTGTAATCCTTCATGTATGAACTCACCATGAGTGAGCACTGATATCTCAAACTGCCTTCGTCGCCTATTTCTGTCCAAGTTGATGTGTTGTCAATCCATATTACTTCATAAATTCTTAAGAAATATACAGTTCTCCTGACCATAATGTCTTTTATTGAATATTGAATCATCTCAGGCATTTGCCTGAGAAAGCTGGCTATTTAGCCAGCTTTCTATTTTGGAAAACTTGCAGCTTATTCGTTGCACAGTCTTACTTGCACCGAAACGTAAAGGGCTAGCGGGACCAGTAAAGATTTAAATAAAGTTGAACAAAAAACAATCTTGATCAATGAGGTTTTAGTATCGTCCATTGGTCTTGGTTATTTTAGGGTTGAGTTTAAGAGCAACTAAAACTTATTTCTTTTTGGTAACCAGATTGCTATTTGACTTTTCAATTGTAGGCGTTTTAAGATTGGTAGCCTTACAACTCACGAACGAAATTGCCTCTGCTTAAGATAACCATATTACTATAAGTTAATTCATAAAGGAATCCACTTATTAACCTTACACTACTTATAATAAACAATTTACCCAAGCTCAGTAATCACCAAAATAAATTATAGATAAAAATTATTGAAGGAATATAGTCTTTAGTGGTAATTACGTAATATAAGGCTACTATTTATTCAAATTTGATAAATAAATTATAACTATCTAAGAACAAGTGAGTTAGTCTGGTTGATTCTATTATCAGATATTCTGTTAGATTGTAGCTGCATGGGGAAATAACTCAGTTAATTGTTAAATCATCGTGGCTAATTAGAAATCATAAATCTCAGAATGTTGTTGAACTTTATTTTTATACGATTCAGTGTCTCGTTTCAGATTTTGTAATAAAATGGAGGGAACACGGGTCTATTATTTTGTTAGTTAGGGACTTTAGAATTTCTTGTTTAGTTTTATTTATGTCTAATAGGTGGAACCTTACCGAGGTATCTGACTGTACCCTTGCGAACAAAATCCCTTAACTACAAGCACCACTTTACTAAATGTAAATTTCATCTTTGAGATTGCGACAAAAATATCTCCATTTTGTCTTTAAGAATTCTAAAAATACCTGAAGTTCCATTCAATGGATTATTTCATTATTCTAAGATTTTTTTTTTTCGAAAACGTCTTCTTAATTTTCTCTGGCCTTCGTATTTCTATCCTGGAGGAATTGGTTCTAGGCATTTCGAGGAGTGATGAAATGTTTCTGTAAGTGAACAAGTCGAGGATGTTGTAAGAAAAAGTGGTGAAAGTGTTCACACCGGATAACTGAGGTTACTAACGCCCAAGTTTTTTTCTGTTCATTGCCTGCTTCCGGACAATGTTCTCTCCACTCTGATAGCAATGTTTATTACCGAACAGTGAACTAGTAAAAAACTCCTAACCTGAATATTGTAATATCACCATTTATTTGCTAAAAATGTTCAGAAAAATTAATATTAGTCCTAGTTTTATTAACATTTAAAATATTCACGATTTTTAGAGGTGACTGAATACCGACGGGAAATTGCTACAGCGATTTCTATGATTTCTTTTTTGGTTTAAAGTAAATCATGGAACAAACCACTAGCATCATCTCGACTCCTATCGATCACTTATTGACCTTTCACATTACTTCATTGAACACCTGTTTTACAATTAAGATTTTTAATTTACAATTAAAATACTCACCTTACAGAAAAACAAGGATTAGAATGAATGGTGTAGTAGGTGAACAGCAGAACTGAGACTTACGGGAGTGTCTGTAAGTGTGTTAGTGTCCGGTAACGCACGGGAGCTGCAGGAGTCGATACTATCTGTACACTGTTCATTGGAAGCAAGCAGAGTACAATTTATATGCTTTTTCTTCTATCTCATTATAAGGAGAGTCGACTGTTTCTCGTATCAGCATATCCGCCGCCAAGGTAGAACACAAACCTTCTAGTGTTACCTCAGGAGCCTCTCCGGATATTCTCCTGCCTTCTTATCTGCACTTCGCTCCGATTTACACTCCCACACTCGACAGAAAATAAAACATTATAATTGGTCTTTACTTTTTGTTTAAATACTTTACATCCTGTCTAATTAATATGTAATTCTTAAATTTACATTTCTTATAAATTGTAGAAGTGAAATATGCCTTTATCTTTAAAGGGGTTTCTTCTGATAGGAACAAATACCTTGATGGAGGTCAACTGCTTGCCTCCACTAAGAATCTGTCGCTAAATTGCTGACTGAGAATCTGGAGTAGCTTTGTTCTCCTATCATCCCGTCCACCCTTTGCCGGTCTGCTGATGTGTAAGCTCTCAGGGCATTAAAAAAATAATTAAAAATATGCTTTTGGTTTGGTATGATGTTACTGCTGTCTTCAGGCAGCACACAGAAACTGATGTGGATTTATTTTTACAGACTACTTGAATATGTAATTTTCAATGTTACGAAGTTTCAGAACATGGCATAAGCTGAACCTTCACTTCAGGTTTTCTTGTCTCGGCAAGCTGCTCTGTCGGATTTGCTTAATTGATTCCAAAATTTTGTTGTGAACTTTATGATGTGAAAGTTTCAGTAGATTTATATCATTTGTCCAAATTATCTAGTGTTTGTTCACTATCCATATAGTTAGCCACTTAGGACCATATGATTATTTAATTATGAAATAGGTTTGAACAATGTTAGAATTGTAAAATAAAGAGTTTATTAAAGAACTACTGTTTTATTTATTTTCTTTTTTTAATCGAAGAGTTACAATAACATATTTGCCAGATTTATCATTTAATTGGAGAGAAATGACTAATGTCTGAGCCAATATTGTTTTACTTCATCACTGGTCAACTAAATTGTTACTTAGAGCTAAATTTATTTAGATAATTTTTTATTATTTGCTTCAATATTTCTGTTCCTTAGTTATTTATTTGTTCCAAATTGTAAGACACTTCCTTTCATTTGCAATTAGCAACTCTTTACAAATTAATAAAAAAAGTAGTAAACAAAATTTGGATTTTCTTGTATTTTGCAGCTCAGTAGCCGAATTATTTTTCATTTTTCTAGTAGCAATGTTTTCTCCCAAACTTAAATGTGTCATTCTGAGCTGACTGACTTTATTAAACTTCTTTCTTTTATTCTCAATTAATGCAAGGCTAAACAGAAATGTATCTTTTTTGTTTGGTGAGTCCGTATTTAACCAGATAAGCGTGGAATTTAGTTTACCCACCCCCCACCGGGTGCGGAATTAAAATCAGACAATGACGTGTATACACGTCGAACCCAGGGCAAAACAACCAAACGTTTACAGCGTCATAATAGTCACTGCAAGCACTTTTTCTGCAATCTCTGGGGGCTTGAGATTACAGAGCATTATGTGCTTTTTCAAAATATGCATTGCCTAGGTAACTAGGGACGCAAGAGCTTTTACAAGAAAAGAGAAAAGAGCTTTGAATTCTGCGCAAAATGAAATCATGCTCGTACTGAGGTCTGAACCTCTATCTAAGAGGTAAAAACGGCATTGCACAAGGGTTGAGAGCTTCTATTTGTGTGCCTAATTCCCAATCTCTAATGCGGAGACCAAACATGTACCAACCACTTATCATTTGGCTGACTCCCTCCACCCCCTCCGTATAAAATACTTGGCAGTTCTATTGGTAAGATAAAGGAAACACCCCATCAAGTAATATTCTTGGTGTATTTTATTAAAATTTCGAGTTTTTATAGTTAATGGTAATTTTATATTTTCCACAACGATTATACACGTCGAACGCACCGTAATAGAGATTTGGTTTGACGTGTATACACGTCAAAGACGCTTAACAGTTTAAGATTGTGTATCTCAAAGAAGACCACATTTTGTTTAATTTCAAAGAAGAAAATAACAAACTTCATGAGAATATGTTATTTATGATGATTATTAATGGAAATTTAGTTCATCAGAATTTCTATTCTACTTAAAAAAGTTGCGAATACAAATAACAAAATAAAATGTATATGAATTTAAATTGGAAGCTCATATAATTGTAACAATAAGTGCTTTTAGTCAGTCTGGAAGGATATTAGATGGCGGAGGGCTGGAGCAATGCTGTCCAGATATGTCGGGAAAGTGGGCACTGAGGAGGCTCCTGCCCAACGGTAGGCCGGCTCATACCTCCCTCTTTTGATCAATAACTTTACCTCTGATCTACTCTAGTCTAGAAATAGCTTCTCTTCTTCAAACTATATTACTTATCAAATCCCTAATAATCTATCTACATTATTTTAAATTATAACTAAATAAAAAAATCCGTAATTTACTTGATTTACGTCAAACCAAAACTTCTTTTTTTTTAAATATATAAATTGTGCTGTTATTAATTGTCAGACCAAACTGTTTAGCAGCTATTTCCACAAAATTTCTGGCTTTCAAACACCTTCAGGGTAATTTGATGAAGAATATGTCGCGGACCGGCATAATACTCGTACAAAGTACAGTTTTTTAACACTTTGAATCAGTTCATTCAGGTCACATTAGAAACACTTCAGTCAGCTAGACCACGGCTACCTCTAAACTATACAATCATTAATTCATAGTTAAATGAACCCACGCAGAAACCAATTTGTTGCGAGCAGAAATGGTATCCGATTGAATAAGTAAAGTGAAGCTTTAGATGAATAAGAAAGGATAATCAAATAAGCACTTGTGTTTATTAACCCGTCATAATCATGCATGTTTACGACAATAACCGGCGAGAAGTTGGAGAAAGATGTAGTTCAGATATTTTTATTATAAACGATCTGCGAACACGACCTGAGTAAGCAAAAGTGCAAGAGTGCCGACATTGTGTTAAAGATGTTCGATTGTCACGATTATGCTGGGAGCAGAAACAAAAGCTTTGTTGATTTATTGATTAGAGTGAAAGAGTATTTAAACTTTGAAATGATTTTGCGGAAAAAAAACGCAATGAAATCCCTGGATTAATCGAAGGAAGCACTATTTTTTATATTCTTCTTTGAGGAAGCGCTTTTCTCGAAGTCCTACTGAATTCTATTTTATCATCAAAATAACCTACCAAACCCAAAAAATAAAATATAACAATATATTTTATATAATATAATACATCTAGAAAAGAACTTAATTTGAAGGAAAAGATTAGTGGGTCAAATTAGGTACCCATTCCTTTTCCACTAACTCACTTCCAGTACATTAAAGGAATCAGTTGCCAAAATGCTTCCTCTGTCAGTGGTTCTTTTAATAAGGTGTTGGAATGTTTAAAACGTTTTGACTGAGAACAGGGGCGAGCAAGTGAACAGGAGAAGCCGCCAAATTGAGTAATAAAACATGGTATATTGGCGGCACGCAACTATCTCACACGAAAGCCCAGTCTACATAACCAGTTACATTTAACGACAAATTAGCTTTGAAATAATAATTATTTTATTTCCACTATTGAAATATAAATTTTGGATAGCATATACACTGACAGAAATACATAAATTGCTTTAAAAAAATATCAGACTCAATAAATTTTGTAACTGAAATGAATAAAAATAAATGGGAATAAGAAGTTAGATCAACTCATTCATTAGACAATAACTGATCAGTTAGAACAGTTAAGTATTTACTTTAGTCTGCTATAATCTTCAATTCTGGCATTTACTTTCTTCAGCAAAGAAATATTTACTGGCTTACATAGTCTTCGTCGTCATTCAAGTTGGTGTTTCACTGCAGTGAATTTTTAGAAGGAATTTCGTATATACAGTTGTGTTCAAAACACAGAATTTGTAAACTAGAAAAAGACAAGAAATAATTAACATTCTACAATAATTGCGAGAATGAAATATTCTTTAAGGTTATAAAACCTCCTCTCTTTATCCTTAGACTGGATTTTGTGAATTGTAAGATTGGTGAATTATTGAAACTTATTAATCAGGGTTATTTCTACAAAGCTTTTGTTACAGTGTAAAAACATTACTTATACGAGATGAAAATTGCGGTAATTTATAATTAGAAGTTGATCCTTAGCTGAAGATCATTGTGAGAGGATGAACTTAAACTTTTTCATTTTATCAATTATAAAATATTAAAAAATAGAAGACTTTTCTTGCTTAATGTCTTCTTTTCTTTACTAACAATGTAAGGGTAAACAGAAAATTGGAAAATAATGGTTATTTTCTTGCGAAGTAGGTAAAAGAAAATTGTAGGCCTTGTTTCACCAATTGTTCCCCGCCATTTTGTATGTTTATTTGCATAGGGCTGTTTATTTAACGATTTTTAAAGATTTAATGATTAATAGTTTGATACCTCCTAGTGTAAGTTAAATGGGTGCTACACGATACTGAACACAAAATTTTGTAGATGCAAATGGCCAACTATGTAATCCGTCAAGGCCGTGGGGCTATAAGGATAATTGTAGGCCTATTAACCGGTCACTGCCGGCTCAGAAAACACATGCATCGCATGGGGGCCTGGCAGATGATAGCCTCTGTAGGTTCTGTCAGGAAGAGGAGGAAACAGCACTGCACGTGTTGTGTCAGTGTGATGAGCTTGTCTGGCTAAGGATGTTACTTCTCAGGAGAGGAAAAACCAAGGCCCGAGAGCTTTACACAGGAGTCGCTCTCCAGAATTAAGAGTCTGATTAAACGGACGGGTCTGGAGGGCGAGCCACAATAGATCCAAAGGGGTCGCAGTGGCGCGTTGGCCTTAAGGGCCGCCCTATTAGGATCTTATAAGGGTCTATGACATGTAAAAAATTCTAAACAATATTAAGGAAAATTTAATGCAGCAAATTATTTAAATAATACTATTTTTTTTTTTTTTAATGATTTAAGGCGCGTCAACATCTAAGATTATTGGCGCCCGGAGCTTTTTTCAGTGCACTGCCGGCCTCTGGACAGTGTTCTCTCGTTACAGACAACACTGTCCATCACCGGACAGTGAGGTGTAAGAAGCTCCTAGGAAGAGAAAATCTAAGAGTCAGCAGCTGGATTCGAACCCGGGACCTCCGCGTAGGAGTCCAGTATGCTAACCGCATAGCTAATCCCTTCCCTTTGAATGATACTATTGTTATAAAATTTGAATAAAACACGATAAGCTGTTTCGAACGTTTCTCAATGGCTGAAATTACGAGCTGAAGTAAGAATGAAATAATGGGTTCTCGCTGATTTGTCTACCTTTTGTTGTTTAATCGACCCTTATACGCAACTTTTTAGACTGAAATTTTTTGTTAAGGAGATTATAAACCAGTAATGTCAGAGTAAAATGATATATTTTTTAATTTTATTTTGGGGTAAGTTATGTTAAAAGTGTTACAGAAAGTGCAGACCAGAGCCATAGGTAAGGCACGAAATATATTGGTGTGCTCTTTTATGTACTCATACGAGGGAGTGTAGTTGTAAGAAAGTGTTTCTGGTAGGAGACCTCTAGGGTCTTAGTACTGAACCCCCGGAATTACAGATCACGTACCATATCGTGCCAAAACACTAGTTGTTTGTCTAATTACCACTCTGGCCGTATCTCGTACAACGCTGAATACAAATGTACTATGCTCTTAGCAGGCTACTATTCCATATTACCCAATTAGCTAACCTGTACTAACCATTTCGTTCCTTAGATAACATTAAAATTGAATTTCATTTCTTTGTTTTCTTCTATTGCTTTTATTAAGCGGTTTATATTAATTTCTTTTTCCCTCTTTATACATTTTCAACATTTTTACATGGTAAGGTGCAGATCTTGATAATAGGTTATGAATAAATTTCAGTATAAAATAGAGATCATTTATTTAACTGCCCGAAAAAAAGGCAAAACAGATTTTTAAGTTCTAAAATCAACCTACCAAGCTCCAAATCACAATTACAAACACAAAAAAATCTACCATGGAGCCTATTTAATTTATACTTACATTAGCAAAGAGGTTTACAGATACCAAAATAATTGGTCGAACCAACAGATAAATCGAGTGAACAGAAAAAGAAGCTGTACAGTCACAAGTAATAAAAACAATAAATAATTACTTTTATTTATTTATTTTTATTTTTTAAATAAAAATGCTGAACTTCTTTTCAGATGAAAAAACATCCAACTCTTCTGGAACTGAATTGTTCTACTTCTGCACCTGATTTCCAGTTTCCTAATATACCTATTAGGAACTAAAGAGAATAAGACACTACTTAGTAATAAAATAAAATAGAATATAAAAGTAAAGTCATAAGCACATAAAATTAGAAAATAAATAATATCTAATAAATTAAATAAATCCTGATCTAAGAATATAAAAATAGGAGAGAGGAAACCAAAATTTAGAAATGCAATAAATAGATAAAGATCTAAATTATTAAAGTTTCTACGTATTCAGACGAAATAAGACTTCTCATTTTTAAGGATCTTCGACCGAAATCAAATAAATCGTTTAATTTTTTTATATAAAACATGTCTAATAGAATTTGAACTTTAATATCAACATCTAAAATAAAATTAAATCATTACATTGTCACAGAATTTACAGTTTTAAATAGGTATATTTGATGAAGTTGTTGCCACGAGGACCTCCACAATAAGTGGAAATACATGACTGTAGGAAGGGTGTCTGAAAGGAAAGAATCAGTCGGAGCACTCTGTGAAGAAGGAAAAGATACGTGACAGAGCTGTGGGTAAGTTCGCGTGACATCCCTCCCCAATCTATTAGTTGATTGTTAGCGTTTGGAGAGATTGTCTGCGAGAGGGGGTATTGTCTGCTACCAATCCTCTGTATCACATATCTCTAACTCTTAGTATTTACTTTTAATGAGCTACACATGTTGCTTTTTAACTTTTATGAAAATCGCTAAGATTACCATAATTAGGAAAGCGATTAGTTTTGTGGTTAGTGCAATGGTTTCCCACGCGGAGATTTCGTGGTCGAATAAAGCTGACTATTCTTCGATTTTCTCTACATAGAAGCCTCTACAGCTCACAGTCTGATGATGGACAAGGTGTCTTTAGCGAGAGAACAATGTACAGAGGCTGAAAAGTGGCTACAGGTACCAATGACTTTAGATGTTGTCCTTAGAGATTACCATAATTATTTTATGGTAATATTGGGCCAAAACAAATGATTTGACGGGTAAGATTAGTATTAATGCATTTTTCTGACATTTTCCAAGTTATCAATTTTTTTTTTTTTTTTTTTTTTTTTTTTTTTTTTTTTTTTTTTTTTTAATTTATTTGTTAAGTTACACCAGCGCTAGATGCACTATTAGTAACAATGTCAATAGTTGATACCACTACAAACTCCACTAATTGAGGGGAGAAGTTACCCAGTGATAACACTCCCTATGTCATCTCTAGGATTAGCTACTCTCCTCAGAAGAGAGAAAATCGCGAGGCCACTGGCGTTTTAGTCGTCTGGGAGGATGATCTGGATGGTGATGAGATGATAAGTGGCGGACAAGAGGATTGGAATGAGAGTGCATGTTCTGATGAAAACTTTTATAGCGAGTTCGTGCAACCTGACCAACAAACGGAATTTCCAGGTCTGTGTGGATGGTTAGATTAGAAACATAAAATGGAGCGTTAACGATAGTGCGGAGAATTTTAGACTGAAGAGATTGAATTCGTTGAAGATTGGAGCGTTTCGTTGAACCCCACAGTTCAATACCGTACGTCCAGGCGGGTTTTAGTATGGAATTGTAAATCAGTCGTTTGTTATTAAGTGAAAGTTTTGAACGTTGGTCTAGAAGTCTTTTAAGTAGTCGATAACGCCTGTTAACTTCAGTTCGTTTAAGTCGTGTGTGCGGGTTCCAAGTCAGTCTTTTGTCTAAATAAAGCCCAAAATAACGGACAACATTGGCAGGAGGAATTGGAATTGAGTCATAGAAGATCGGAGGAAGAGTGATGCGGCGGAGAGTAAAAGTAATATTTTGAGATTTGGTTTCATTTAACTTGATTTTCCATTTTTTAAACCATTCCTCAAGAGAAAAGAGATATGTTTGAAGGTTTCTATGTGAAGTTACCGGATCAATGTGAGGAGAAAGTATAGCGGTATCATCTGCATAAGTTAGAAGGACAGTTTCAGGATGGATTGGTATGTCTGCTGTGTATATAACATATAGGATAGGTCCTAAGATGCTTCCTTGTGGAACACCCGCTTCAATGCGATGTTTAGCTGAATACGATGTCCCGATTTGAATTTGAAAATGACGATCAGACAAATAGGATTTCAAGATGAGGAAGTGAGTGAACGGAAGAATGCCCTTGAGTTTCCAGAGCAAGCCCGGGTGCCAAACCCGATCGAAGGCTTGCTTCACATCGAGAAAGACACCCGAGCAACACTCTTTCTTCTCAAGGGAGGATGAAATCGTGTCTACCACTCGATGGCACTGTTGTACAGTAGAGTGTTGTCGCCTAAATCCAAATTGATGGTCTGGAATAATTTTAGAGGATTCGAGTATGGGAAGAATTTGTTTTAAAAGAAGTTTCTCAAGAATTTTGCCAAGAATTGGCAGTAGACTAATTGGTCGGTAAGAAGAAGAAAGATGAAGTGGCTTGTTAGGTTTAGGAATAGGGTAAATTAAAGAGGATTTCCATAGAATCGGGAAGTAAGTTGTTCTTAGTACTGAATTGTAGATAGTAGTTAAGAGGACTATTGCTTTTTTGGGAAGACGTCGGAGAATTTTAGCAGTTATGAGATCAGGGCCAGGGGCTTTCTTAAGAGAGAGATGTTTAATGATAAATAGAATGTCAGAAGGAGTGAAATGTTTCGGTGGTAAGGAGAGAGGAAGAGGTAGGTCAAGATCTGATCGTAAGGATTCGTGGAATGAAGTATTGATCATATCTTGATGAGGGGTAAAAACTGAGGAAAAATGAGAGGCAAACAAGGAAGCTTTGTCTTCGTCAGATGCAGCCCAAGAGCCGTCAACACGACGGAGAGGTGTTGGAGTGGTTTTGTAAGACAAGATTTTCTTAGTAGCAGTCCAAAGCGAGTTGTCTTCCGTAGTTAGTGTTAGTGTGTAGTCTTGGAAACGTTCATCCTTCAACTGTTTAAGTTCAGTTTTAAGTTGGTGCGTTAGTCTATTGTAGAGTCGTTTGTCAGATGGATAGCGAGTTCGTTGCCACTTAGCTCTTGCACGTCGTTTATCCATAATAAGAGTCCGTATAAACAAAGGGATATTGGATGTGCGGGTTCGTTGTTGGTTAGTGTGGTGTAAAGTTGATTGTCTTATAGATTCTTGTATGGTTTCAGTAAATTGTTCTACCGCATTGTCAATGTCTTCTTTTGATTTAAGAGGAATACGTAAGTCTATGTTACTTTCTATTTCAAATTGAAATTTTTCCCAATCTACGGGGCCAGTGATGAGAGATGGTTTGGAAGGTCTGTGGATGGGACAAGTGTCGAGAGTAATTAAAACAGGGCTATGGTCTGAAGAAAGTTCTGTCAAGGTCGAAACTTCAAAGTAGTGAGCTACCTGAGAAAGTATGAAGAAGTCAAGAATGTCAGGGAGTTTGGATAAGGATGTGGGCCAGTACGTAGGTTGGTTAGGTGAAACAATGTTGTAGTTTTTTGAAAAAAGGACATTCATGAGTGTACGCCCGCGAGGGTTAGTCGTGCGACACCCCCATTGTTGGTTTTTTGCGTTATAGTCTCCTCCTGCAAGAAATTTAGTTCCGAGAGAATTAAAGTAGGAGATAAATTGCAGCTCAGAAATAGATTTATTCGGCGGACAGTACACTGCAGCAAGATTAATTTTATGCGGATGAGTGAACAAGGAGATTGCAGAGGATTGAAGGTAGTCTGTAGCAGATGAAGGGAGAGCATTATGAAGTAAGGAGTTTCTGACCAATATTGCCGCGCCACCATGAGCAGTATCATCAGGATGATCGGTCCTGTATGTCTGATAGTCTGAAATGTAAAAGTGTGATCTACTTGTAAAGTGTGTTTCCGTCAGTAGGGCCACGTCAATGCGTTTGTCATGTAGCAAAGTATTAAGTTCGTCTCTGTGGGAGTTCAACCCATTCGCATTCCAGAGAAGGATGGTTAAAGAATGTTGTGTTGGAGAGATCATGGTTTTATGCCTGGAAGGAGGTGAGTAATAAGAGTGTTTAAGAGGCTGATGAGAGGAGTGAGGAGGGTTTCAAATCTTTGGAAAAAGGAGTTCAGTACTGAGTTTATATCCGGTTGTGCAGGTGATTGAGGATGATGTGGAGGATGTGCAGTTGATTGAGGAGAATGATGTGCAGGATGTGTAGATGATTGAGGTGAATGATGTGCAGATGGTTGATGAGAATGATATGAAGGATGTGACCTCGCGATTTCTGAATAAGAGGGCCTAGCAGTGGAAGTTCCATTGTAATAAGGTTGTTGTGGTTGCTGCTGCGGAGGTTGTTGCTGTTGCAGAGTTGATGGAAAAACTGGAAAGTCGCTTCGGGAAGAGACTTGAGGAGGTTGCGTCCTAACAGCTGCTCCTTGGCCTCGAAGTTGGATTCGTTCTCGTCGGATCCTTTGCAATACCTTGTGAACTTCGCATCCACGGTAGCTGGCAAAGTGCTGTTTGTGGCAGAGTGCACAGGTAGGCGGAGTTTCTGTGTTTTTGTTGCAGTTTTCTCCGAAGTGGGGCCCTGCACATTTGACGCATCTCGGAGAGACATGACAGTATGTGCGGGTGTGCCCGTATTGTTGGCACCTCTTGCACTGGGCAATTTCCTTTGTTTTATAGGGCTCCTCCACCCGGACAATTGTGTTCAGTATCTTGGTGAGGTTAAAAATATTTTTGTTGTTACTGTCTGGTTCTAGATCTATGAAGAATAGAGGAAGAGGAGTCTTCTCGATCGGGCGCCTGACGTTGCTAACATTTCGTACCCTGAACCCTTTAGATTGTATTTCCGCTTTGATCTCTTCAGGCGGTATGGAGTGGTGTAAATGGCGCAGAACGACTCTAAAGGCTTTGTCTTTTTTTAGTTGGTATGTATGGTATTCAATATTTTTTTCGTGCAGGTACCGAATTGTTGCCCTGTATGTTGCAATGGTGTTGGTTGAAACCAGAATATTGTCAGTGCGTGCTTTACATGTGAAATTCTCTGCTCCAAGGAGTTGTCTGAGTTCGTTGTTGAGCGTTATATAGTTGGAGATTTTGTACAAATAGATAGGAGGCGGTTTGTGCTCGGGTTGGTCATTGACTTCTGGCAGAATATTAAATTTATTAGGTGTCTCAAAATCTGACACAAACTGTACTTGTTGTGGAGGTGCTGATGAAGTTGTTGCCGGTAAGTTAGGCATAAAAGCTGTTTGGTTTTGCTGCGGAGTCTTGGAAAGTGCAGAGTTAGATTGACGTATTAAAGGAGGTGAAGTGAACTGAGAGATTTTATTTCTTTTTTTCTTTTTCTTTTTATCTGGAGAAAGGTTAATACTGTTTGAAGTTCGTTTAGATCGGTTAATAGAAGAAGTAGTAGATTCGCTACCAGAGATGGATCCTCCGATGTCGGTCTCGCTTAGATCCATGTCTAAGCCGCCGAGGAGGTTAATATTTGTAGTTTTTCTTTTCTGTTTGTTCTTAGCAATAATAAGTAAATAATTAGGTTACCTCACTTCAGTTGGAATTTGCTTTGTAACTTCTTACTTTATATCAGGATGGGAAAGGGTGAATTTATTTAATAATTAAAAAACCACTTTCAAATTATTATTTAATGACAAAGTTGGTCATTAAAAGTCTTAATAAACTAATAAAATTGTTCTTTAAACACACACAAAAATTTCTAGCAAGTTGTTTACACAATGGTTCAACAGCTGATTAAGTTATCAATTTAAACTCAACATTCTAACTAATTACCTTGTAGCTGATTTTGAGAGTTTTTTTCAAATAATTGACTGAAATTCATTATCTCAAAATTAGGCAAATCTTAAAAAGGAAACGTTGAGCGTAATGTCTCAAACGAAAGAAGTCTAAAGATGAAGAACTATCACGTAGTTAAAACCAAAGTGTCTCTCCTATAAAAACAAAAACTAATCTATTGATTTGCTATTAATGCGATAAAAACATTGCAATAATTTTCCCATATTTTAATTATCTTATAATTAGAGTAAACTGGAAGAATTAAGAAGTCGGATAATCTATAAATAATGATAATTGTATAGTCAATTTTAGCCGCCAAAATTTGCTTGTTTTCTTTAATTCTGGACGGTTTCTTATTTGCGTACATCTTCAGAGATGTATTCTTCAGGTATGCGTAGAGAATTAGACTTTCACTTATAAAACTTTAAGAATTAGAATTAAGTGGAAGTGAAGATCTTTTTATGAACCTTATCGAGAAATCTCCGAAGTTAGGATAAAATCCGAGCCGACAGAGCATTCAGAATACTGGCACAACGATATTAGTATCGGTAGGCGAGGCCCGCAAAGCTAATATGTATTGTGGTACTGGGTTCGATTACCGGTCTAGGCCTTGGATTTTATTTAATGTTTAATATGAGAACTTTATAGTAAAGTATGTTTGCTAATCGCCTCCGTCCACGACACCTAATTTGGTAATTGGCCGTAAAGGTAACATGAAAAAAATAGGCAACAGAAAGAAACGAAAAAATATTAGTAATATATATCTAGCAATGCGGATCAAATCATACAGGAGATATATGATGGACAAGGTTTAGCTATGATGAATGTAGTGCAAGAGTCCAAAATGAACCGTGTCATAGTAAACAGAATCAACTGCGTCAAAGCACCAATCATGGTACATAAAGACAGTTTGCTGTTTTCTATTTGAAGTATTTAGTAATTACCTTTGATTCAAGAGTTAGTTGCAGGTATAGATAGATCCAACAGGAGTTTGGATCATAATGCTGTAAATGAGCACGTCATTCATGTCTGCCTAATCATCCTAACTTCTTCAGCTTGCGCCCTAGTACTGCAACCGCTTTGCCTATTTTACCATTATATCGCAAAAGGAAACAAAACAAAAGCGCACTGAGAGTTTGAAATAGAGGCACCATGTTTTCACTACTTGTTGCTATTGCATGTTCGATACCTGTAATAGATTATTATTGTATTAATGACGTCTGGACTCTAACTGGAGGAGACATGCAACCGTCCTTTACACACACACACACACACACACACACACACACACACACACACACACACACACACACACCACTTCCAATTTGTACCTTTTGAAGACAAAGATCATCGTGTGAAACACAAAACATATTCGTTTTGGAAAGAAGCTTTATTCTCCTAATAAACACCAAACTTACAACTTCCAAAGTTTTTAATTAATTCCTTCTTCGTTAAATTGTTTATTTGGTTTTTAATTATGAATTTAAGTTGGCCATAGAGTTTGAATGACCCAGTTTTTTGAATAAAAGATTGTATTCACGCGAGCACGCGGAACACCTTTAAGCTTGCCGTGTCTACACTGCCGGCAGCCAGCTGAAGACGATAGACTATTTATTTATTAGTAATAATTGTGTCCGCCTCTTTTCTTCTACCGCTTTCTGAAGGTGGCTGATGTTAATGTTTCAAACAAGATTACAGGGTGGTGACATCTTTGGTAAACTTCATTAATATTACAGAATATAATCGTTGCGGCATTATTTTCGTTTACTAGTTATTACAAACTGTGTAAGCTTCCTTATCTATCGCCAACTTTTCGATTCAATCGATACACCCAATTGGATTCTTGGTTATTCTAGTTAGTAATCACCTTAATGTCCTTTATCAGTCAACTAATTAATACTTCATCCAGTTAAGATCCAATTAATCTCTAGCATGAAATGTTAAAAAATAAAGGACATATACCATATATACAGAAATTAAGGTTTCGCGGACTTGTTGATCTCTAATCTGCCTCTTTATGTTTTGAATTTTGGTTTCTTGTTTCGTGATAACTCTGTCTCTGTTGTTTGGGGCGGATTGGTCCTCCTACGAATCATGACACAAAGCTCTTCCAGAATTAAAAAAGCTCTGAAACTTTTTCTCTTTGCAAAGAAAGAAAGTTGTTTTTACTACAAAAAGCTAAACTAGTGAAGTTTGGGAAGAAACATTGAGAGCAAATTAAGGATAGCAGTAAGTAACATTGGTTTAGGAGAAATAAGATTGCTACAATGTGTGCAATGGTTTTCAAGATCGGTTCTGAATTTATGGTATTATTATGTTTTCTTTCTAGGCAAGTACTTAAGGACCTTTTCAGGTGTTTTATAATTATTAGGAAGAACTCGAAGCTATCTGCGAAATTGCTTCAATCGAAGGGTATCTCCTTAAAATGAACAATATAAATGTAAAAAATAAATAAAGAAAATAATTGTTCCCCACAAAGAAGTAGCTTTTTTATCAGAATATTCAAAATAAGTTTAGATAATTTTTTTTTTTTTAATTTTTTATAAATTTGCGACTGCAACGGTTGTTGCAACAAGCAAATGTAGTGTCTTGAATGTAGATTGGAGAAGGCACCCAGTGGCGACACTCCATTAACGTGAACAGATTGCTATGATGTTATGAGGAGAGTAGATCGCGGGGCCATCTTCTCTTCAATCTCCTTGGAGGATTACCTGGTAATGTGGAAGAAGATAAGTATTCAATTAAAGGATTAGGATGAGCTGCTGTAAAGGAATGAAATTTTAAGACACGAGTTTTAGTAAGGCCGTTAATGAAAGGGATTTTGAGATGTTTATGGATGGTGAGGTTAGAAATATACGAGTAGAATGGAGCGTTAAGTAGTTTTCGTAGTATTTTTTATTGTAAAGTCTGGATGCGTAGAGAATTGGAACGCTTAGTCGATCCCCATACTTCGATATCGTATGACCAAATAGGTCGCAGTAACAACAGGTATAAGAGTCTTTTGTTTTGTAACTTGAGATTAGATCGTTTGTCAAGTAGTCTGGCGAGACGTTTGTAGCGTTGGTTAGTTTCTTGTCTTTTCAGTCTAGTATGGGGATTCCATATCAACCGTTTGTCTAGATACAGTCCAAGGTAGCGTCCTTTGTCCATAGTTGGTATAGGATTTTGGTTCAAGATGATGAGAGGTAGGATTGTTCGTCTTAGAGTAAATACTATATATTTTGAATTCGTAACGTTAGTTTTGATTCGCCATTTGATAAGCCAGTCCTGTAAGTGGTTGATGTGCGTTTGAAGAGTTCGTGTAGCGATAAGAGGATCGGAATGAGGAGATAAGATAGCAGTATCGTCAGTAAAGGTGGAGAGAATAGTATTTGGATGTTGAGGTATATGCTGTATATAAGGAGTAAAGAAGAGGACCTAGGACACTGCTCTTAGGAACACCAGCTCGAGCTAGATGGATATCAGAGTCTGCTGCTCCACAGTTGACTCTGAAATAAGTAGGATTTGGTAGTAAGTAAGTATGAGGAAGAATCTCCTTCAGCTTAAACAGTAGTCCCTCGTGCCAAACCCTGTCGAACGCCTGAGCGACGTCAAGGAAAACATTCGGGCAATACTGCTTTCGCTCGAGGGAGGTAGCAATAGTGTCTACAACGCGAAGCACTGGTGAGAAGTTGAGTGATGTCACAGAAATCCGAATTGATGATCCGGAATTATATTTTGCTCTGACGCTAAAGGATAAAGTCTTTTAAGAAGTAGCTTTTTGAGGATTTTGGAAAGAAGTGGTAGTAAGCAGATTGGTGATAGGTTTCGTCGGTTTGGGTATCATTTTGATGACAGAGAATTTCCATAGATTGAGAAAGTGCGTCGTTCTGAGCACAGAGTGGTAAAGGAGTGTGAGGAGTAGTATATTGTAAATAAAATATTTGAATTGTTTTTTATTATTTAATGCGATACATTTGAATTTCAACATATTGAAGGAAATGCGTGTTTATCGGCAATATGGTGTAGTTGTGAAAAATGTAATCGATGCAAAACGATCTAATCAATACAAGAGTGATGACAGGGTGTAATCTAGCAACATTGTCCATTTATTTCGATTCACTGCTAGCAGCTAATAAGGCGCTTTATTTATGATCTTGATAATGTTTTATAAATACAAGGAATAATGAGGAAAATATGGGCCCTATTTAATATTTTATTTTCCAGGGGATCAGCGGTTGTCGCGTAACTTTTCTTCATCTAGGTATACTTTACTAGCAAGAAAGCTCGGGTAATACTCCATAGACTGATTAATTAATTGCTACCCGCATTGATTAAACGAAAAAGGGAACATAATCTTCTTACTAAAACTAGAAAATAAACTTTCTAAATACTACATTGGAAACAAACATAATCTTCAATGATATTAGATTCTGTAGAGGTTACACAGAAAGCTTATGCCACAGCAACCTAAAGGTCTATTCAACAAATTTAATAATAAATATTAAATAAACGGTAGCCGAGCGGGTTAAGAGGCGAGACCTGCAAAGCTAATATGCATTGTGGTACTGGGTTCGATTCCCGGTCTTTAGGCCTTGGATTTTATATAATGGTTAAATGAGAAATAGTAAAGTACGTTTGCTATTCGCCTCCGTCCACGACACCTAGTAAATGGTAGTTGGACGTTAAGCCCCGCCTGAAAAAATAGGCGATTACTTTACTTTACTTTATTAAAAACAAATGACCGAAATAAAACAAATTCCCTGAATATATTTAGAATTATGTGAAGAAATGGAATTATCTTGGGCGGCCTTTGGTTATAGCTAAGGTACTTTCTGTACATTTTACCCATTAAGTAAGATTGCCTTAAACAATGTTTGTTTTTAATAAAAGAACTTCGACAAACCTTAGAGAACAAGGTCGCAATTATTCCTTCTAAAACAATAGTATAAGTAAAAATATCATTATCTCATATTACACATTAAAATCCAGCAAGAATTTTGATGAAACCGTGAGATGATTATTACAGTTAGAAAACTGTTAATAAATGTTCAATCTTGTAGAATGTTTACAATGCATATGTAAACTGTATGGAATAAATTAATACTGCATAATGTATACACAGAGAATATGTAGACAAATACAATACGAGGCAGCAGCAGCACAAAGTAGTTTAATTGTCCTACTCACGCAACATTGTTAGCAAACTGTTTACATTAGCTATATACTTTGTTTAATAACCTAAAATTCTCATAATAATACTCACTAATCATTATGTATGTAAATAAATTATGAAGAAGATTGAATCGATAAAATCGATTAATGAGGATTTGGAAGATAACATATTGATGTTTCTTTAGTTTAATGCAAGGTTATATTTATGGAAGCATTAATCTTGTATATGAAAGTATCTTTTTGTTTCGAAATTCGTTTTCAAATAGATTCGAGTAAATTTCAATAAGAGCTAAGGTGATCATCTGGCCAGAAATGGATCTAACACTCCTTTCATCGGCCCGGAGCCTGCCCTGGGGATCAGCAGAGGTTCGGTTCGTGTGGCTCTCAGAGATTGGATCTGGAGGGGGCACGAAAAGAACTGGGTGAAGTGTCCTGGGGTTAAACACAGCAAGACTATGATGCCTTGACTGTGTAAGCAAAGAACTAAAGAGACCCTGTAGTTGGGTAGAAATCAGATTACAGGCCTATTCACGGGGCACGGTAGGTTCAAGAAGCATCTGCGCAAGGTGGGGCTTATCAGCTCGGAACCGTTGTGCAGATTATGCCAGGAAGAGGAGGAAACGGCCTCTCACCTGTTGTTCGATTGCGTTGCAATCGAGCGGTTGCGCTATGAAACCTTTGGAACGCTGTGGCCTAAGGAGATAGTAGCGCAAAAAGAACTAGTAGGGAAAGTCCTCAACCTCTTTAGGAGGGGAGGGTTCGCTTACTAGAACTAAGAAGGGGCTGGCACAATAAGTCTCTTGTGGCTGCAGTGCCGTGAAGCGTAGGTCCCATCCCATCTACTATTCTAATTCTAAGGTGATCACGTAGCAAGAGTAAATTAAAATAATAAGTGCTACAAATTTATGGCTAATATTACATGTAAAATCAGATTTATTTTCAATCATTGTAGGTAATGTATATTTAAAACCGGATTTAAATAATGATGTTTGTTTGCAATTATTAGACGAAATGTTGTTAGAGTTGGGGAATGATGTAATTTGTGATAAAATTGTTATTGGAGGGGATTGGAACGCACGTATAGGGATTTTAAACCAAATGGACGAAGAATTATTTGAGGATATAAATTTGTCGGCAGTGAGAAATTCCTTGGATGGGGTAGTCAATGTTAGAGGGAGAAAATTATGCGAACTAATGGAAGAGCACGGTTTATTTGTAGCAAACGGGAGATCTAAAAATGATGGATCTGGTGTTTTTACGTGTTTCACTAACAACGGTGCTAGTGTGGTAGATACTGTTTGGCTGACTTACCCATTGGCTGCAAGTATAAAAAGTTTCGAGATTATCGACATAATAGAGAATTCTTGTCACCTTCCGTGTTCTTTGAGCCTATACGGGATTATCCTTGATAAAGGTGAAAATAATAAGGGTGGACGAACGGCGAGAAAGGTATATTCTTTAGATGGGGGGAGATCGGTGGAGTTTTCTAATCGATTAAACCAATTAGATAAAATTTATTTTAACTCTAATGTTCTTGACCTATTGTATAATAACATTATTGAAGCAATTGAAGAAACTGCAACTCAATTACAATTACTTGAAATAAAATCTTTTGCACCGGCAAATAATTACAATATTTACCAAACGAAAAATGTGTGGTTTAATGTAGAATGTAAAGAGGCAAAAAAAAGAGTTAAAGTTAGTTTTAGAAACTGTAAAAGAAATAATTTTTCACCAATTTTGCTAAAAGAATATTATGACTGCAAAAAATTTTATAAAAAATGTGTAAAAAATACTAAGAAGTTGTTTTATAAACAATATCTGGAACAGTTGGCAAATGTTAAAAATTGCAAGGATTTTTGGGAGGCAATAAACCGAGTCAGAAGGATTAAAGGTAAGAGAGAGCCAGTTCCCTTGGAAAAAATAATTGCTTTTTATAGGGCTCTATACCCTCCCAGAGAGGATTTGAAAATTGTTTGTCCAGGGTTATTTTCGGTACGCGAGCTTGATACGGATATCTCACTAGAAGAACTACAGACTGCCGTGTTGAAGTGTAATAAAGGGAAAGCACCAGGTATTGACACTGTCCCGTATGAGGCATATAAAATCCTACCCGCTAACTGGGAACACTACTTGCTTAATCTTTTTAATACTGTTTTTAATTACGGGGAGATTCCGGAAAAATGGGTCGAAATTACAATGCATTTCATACACAAGAAGGGTGATAAAGAAAATCCTGCAAACTATCGAGGTATTGCTCTAATAAATACTATCACGAAACTTTTTACGAGCATCCTTGCTCAGAGGCTAATGAATTGGTCAGAAAAGAACAATATACTACCGGAAGAACAGAATGGATTCCGAAGTAATAGGGGATGCACCGACAATATATTCGTGCTCAGTTCGGCAATAAACATAAGCCTTAGACTTGATAAAAGATCGCTCGTTGCCATCTTTGTAGATTTTAAAGGGGCTTTCGACACCGTCAATCACACTATACTGTTTCAGAAGTTAGTACAGATTGGTGTAAGTGTAAAAATGATAAATTTAATAAAAAATATTTATAGTAAATCTAAAATTAAACTTGAAAATCAAGAGATAGAATTAACTAAGGGAATATTACAGGGTGATGTTATTTCTCCATTACTTTTCTCGTTGTTCGTCCATGATATAGTTAAGTGCCTTAAGACGGATGGCACTAGCGGTATCGCTATTAATGAGTTAACCGATTTAAACGCCCTTTTATTTGCCGACGATTTGGTCATTCTGTCAAATACAATAGTAGAAGCGCAAAAGAAATTACATCTACTTGAGCAATACTGTGAGAACCATGAACTCGAAGTTAACTTGGATAAAACCAACGCTGTAGTTTTCAAACGAGGTAGAAATAAACACACTAGGCCGTTAATGTATACCAATAAAGAAATTAAAATTTTGGATAAATACTGCTATCTTGGTGTTTTGTTCAATTCGTCGGGTAGATTTCTGAAAAATTCAGAATTTTTTGTTAAAAAAGGTATGCTTGCCTCAGCTAATACCCGAAGTATTTTAAATAAAACGCGCAGCAATAATTGGGCCACTGAGATGACTTTATGTAATTCCATGGTAGAGTCGACGGTGTTATATTCGGCAGAAGTTTGGGCACCTTTATATTGTCATAAATTGGAAGTAGTGCCATTGAGATTTTATAAGTCTTTATATCACTGGCCAAGAAACACACCTAACCATTTTGTAAGATTGGAAAGTGGTCACAATAATATTGAAATAAAAATTGTTAAGCGTATGGTTACATGGCTGTGCAGAGTAATGGAAATGGACTCGTCCAGATTACCTAAAATTTGTATTCAAAGGTTGAAAGCTCTAGATAAATGGTCGGGCAATAAAATACACTATAATTGGTACACACAATTAAAAGAGAAATTGTCCAAGGTTGGAATGATACATATCTTAAATTATGAAAATCCAGATATAATACGCAAAGAATTACCTAACTTAGTGGAAAAATATGTAAACCACCATGTTAGTAAAGATGTAGAATCTGTTCTTAATTCTAACTATAACAAAATGTATAGATGCATAAGTGCCCTAGGCTTTAAAGAAAGTTATTTGCAAATTCATTGTAATTTAAGTAAACGCAGAATATTAAGCCAATTAAGGATATCAAATGAGAACCGATTTAAATTATTTTTTAAATGAAATTTGTATACACTTGAAACAGGGGAAAATTGTACAATTTGTAATCTTCAGAAACCTGAAAATTTAATTCATTTCTTGTTAAATTGTCCAATATATAGTAGCTGCCGTAAAAAATACTTAACTAAATATATTGATAGATCGTTAGATGAGCTGGGTAATTTGCAAAAATTTTTATGTATTTCTGATTTGGAGCACTTGAATAATGTGTATTATTATACAGTCTCAGCACTGAAAGTAAGAGCTTTTATTTTGAATGAATAGTGTTTGTAGTTTGGCCTTCGACCACACTATATTGTCTTGTGCATTGATCTGTTAAATAGTTCCACCAGAAGTTGGTGAATTTGTTTATTAAATTTATTTTTGTTCCTTTTAATTCAATACAAGTTTGTAATGTTACTATTTTCTTATTTATATAAATATTATTGTATTCACTATCAACTCCTTGTTAGGAGATATTGTAATCTCAAAAAACAATAAAATCTATGTCTATGTCTATGTCTACGTAGCAAGAGTTTCACTATTTCTCCTTTTAAAGCTAGCATAAGAACTGAACACATCATAAGCCCGCAATCTTTAAAGTACAGTAAAACCCTAGAAAGTATGAAATTAGTGAAAAGGCGACAAGTTCAAAATACAGTGGCTACTACTTGGCTGTAACATATTTAATGGTTCCCTTTCTATGGCCTCTTGATTTTTCCTTAATAGCCTTTATGAGTAGAAATTGTCCAAATTATCAAGAAAGGGTGGCAATGTTAGCCCATTTGGTGGGCCATTTCGATTTAAGGACCTCGTTACGGTTTCGCCGTCTCTATAATAAACAGAATTATATGTCCGTACATTCTTTATCGCGATCGCTTTTATGGCTTTATTATTGAGGTGGCTGCAACATTTTACTGCTTTTTTGCCTTTCTTTCATTCTTTTATTCATAGAAACATATTAAAGTGCAAATTAAAGATTTGATACAATTTCGCTTTAATGTAAAACTTACTTATCGTAAGTTAAAATTTAGATTTGGATTTGCTGCATGGGTGCCCTGTCATATATTTACGAGCAAGATTACAATAGCTGCAGAATTGAAAATGTCCAGTCAGTTTTAAATCTGCTATCGGAATGAGTAAACTGTTAATGCGATCAATACCTAATTTTTTTTTTTTTTTTTTTTTTTCCTTTATTTTTGAATTCGCAACTGCGTAGTACAAAACGCAATAAGCAAATATGATAGCGTAACATATAGTACATAATGTGATATATAAAAATAAAATAAAACAATATATAAAGAAAAAAGAAGAAAAGAAAAAAACAAAGTAATATAATAAATAAAATAAAATCACTGGAATGGCATGAATGAAGGCCATCCAACGATGACCATCATAAGTCGGTTAATGTAAATACCGAATGAGTGGAATACGAAGGATGGCCTTGTTTATCTTTCGACCAGGTGATCCCGAGGCCACCGGCGCTTCAGTCTGCGAGGAGGATTTGACGGGAGGTTAGTGCAGGACAGGTTGTTGATTAAGGGGTTATGATGATGGTAAAGTTTGGAGTGGAATTTGATGTAGCGGGACTGGGCAAAATACCTAATTAATAAAATAATTGTGAACAAGAATAATTGATGTTAAAGAAAGATTTTTAAAAATCCTCTATTATCCATAATTTTGTACACATTTCGTGAACATGCTGATTCTCTTTTTACAGTAATTGGTGTAACTAATTTTTTGATTTCTGATTAATTAAAAGTAGAGCTTATTTATTAATATAATAGGTTTTAGGGCAAATATGTGGCGTGTCATTTGGACACCTTCCACCAGCGCAGCAGTTAAATGAGAATTAGAATTTCGATCATTTCTCTTAATGATTGTGGATTATAAAGCCAGGGATTTAGACATTTTTGAGCAGGTTTCTTAACGAGTGCAGTGACATTTTGCTAAAGGTAGTCTGCAAGCTCCTAGTAAGTAAGATATGTCTAATATTAATAGACGCTGAGTACATTTATAACATATATTATCTTGATAAAATCGAGTAAGATATTGTAAAGAACTTGCATAAACAAATATATGAGAGATCGATCAACAATTTTGGAATAAATAAACAATAATAGAACTTCAAAGGAGGGGATGGTAAAGCGTAATTACAAAAACAAACAACAGAAAAAACATTTACAAAGAATCGCATAAGAAGACTACATGAATAAACTCTATAACCTCAAAATGTCGAGTTCATAAGCTTAGCAAATTTAAATGGATACATCCAACTAAGCCCAAGCGTCGGCCGAAGACCTGAAAAAAGAATTATGAACAGACTCTAATGGATAAAACGTTTCTGGGGTTGTTATGAAAAAAGAAATACAAACTATATTCCCTTAGCAGAATGTCCCATTCAAAGAGGACGATGATATGGTAGTATTTATACAGTAAATGTAATTAATTAAAAAAATAAAATAAAATATTTCGCACGAACCTGCAAGAACATGTCGCCATCTAACATTGAGTGGTCGTACATACTGTGATCAGCTCTGCTTCGATACTGGGCCTCTTCTTTTTCCTTGTGCATCGTAACTGCAAAACCAAGACAAAGAAGTGATTAGAATATCGCTGTCAAATGTAAGTGCTTGCTTGTTTGGCTACAACAACTCATCCGTGTAGCCTTTACCGACCGGCTGATGACGGAGGAGGCGGAACAGAAACACAATACCAGAGAGGAAAGTTGCAAGTCACCTGTAAACTAGACATTATCTAAACTGGCCAGGCCCATTAATCAAACTAACTAGTTGATAACCATTCAACAGGCTCAAATATTTTAATCTAGAAATTAGCATCTTATCCTCTGATTAAATATAAGTTAGATATTTTAATTTTAAATATTATTTGTCCATATTGTGCACATCGTAAATAAAATAGAAGAATTTTTATAGGTCGAATAGCTTTTCATTATTAATTACTAATTGATTTCTCTTTCCTTTTTCCTTGATTTCCTTTATTAGAGTTTTCATATGGATATAATTTCTGAGGTCTCCAGAGTCCGAAAAAGAGATACAACTCACCAGAAAAAAATCTCGGACAATTTGATTCCAACGCATTTCTTTAAACTTCGAATGTTTATTACGCATGTGAAGAAATATTGTATTAAACATTTCCCCTGGAATTCTTTTTAAGGCAGATCTGAAGTATAGGTGGGTTTAACTTCCAACTAATGTGCCAACTAAGGGTAATGAGCGGTCTCATTATGTAGTCTGACATTAATAGAAATTAAAAGGTAAGTAAAAATCCAAATTGAAGCAAAGCAGCTGAGCGAAAGGTGCTTCTTTAGTCACTTCTTTAGTTAATTAATTGTGGGTTTTTATCGATTTTATATTTAGAACAAAATAGTTTTAAGAAATATTTTATTTCCTAAATTATAGCGAGACAAAGTCATGTGAGTGGTAACACCAAACATCTAATTCTTTAAAGAGTAATAATTAATTATCCTAACAAGAGGGCCGTCTTATGGGTTTCAGCCACAAATCGCTAATGGACCAAAAGTTATTCATGGCTTTTACATGAACGATCAGAAACAATATGGTTAATCGCGAGATCAATTATTTGACAACCTTCAGTCAGATTATTGGAACGACACTCGGAATTAAAAAATGCTCGGTTCTCCACATAAAACTTGGAAAAATGGTTGACAATATTGAAGAAATCCTAGCTCTAGGAACTGCGGCGCATCAACTTGGAAATGCTCAGATATATTAGTATTTATGGATTTAACGAAAGCTCAGGAAAAACAACCAAATCGTAGCGGAATTTATGCACAGAATTAACCTGGTGCTACAAACTAACCCATCCACTAAAAATAGTAACAAAAAACCATTAATACTCGGGCAATACCTTCGCTCACATACAGTTATGGTGTTCTGGAATAGTCTAAAACCTGGTTTTAGGAGGTTGATCCATTATGTATATACTAGGATGGCAGCCATTCCAGAGGCTTCCTTGGCTAAATTGTAGACTGACTTTCCGGTAGTAGAAGGAAGTGGTCTTGAACAAAGAAAATAAAGAATCTCTGCAGAACGAAAGTACCATCTCCAAGAAATTACTTTGAACATTATGATTCTCCGTTCAAACAGTATCTCAAGTGGTGTGCCGATAGAACAGCAACCATATTGCTCTAAAATTACAGAGTAAAATGCAGTTGCAAGGTGATCGCGTAACGACCTTGATACTTCACTAAGTTGTTACAGCTTGGTACTCTATTGCTAGAAACAAGCGCCCTAGGAGCAGGTTTTCCACCAAAGCGCAATAGAAAGCATGTACATGGGCAAGTGCAGGTAGTGCAGTGTGTACATCGAGCATCTCACGTCTAGCAGCTAAATATGAACTCCGATGGATTATCTGTGAAGATACTACAATTTCTCAGTCATTAATTTGTAATAGAGAAACAAGACGACTTGAGGAATGAACTCCTTTCAGTGAGTATAGAAACACCCTGATTTTATTAAGAAAGGTAGGGTTTACAAAAATATCCAGATGTCACTAGCAGAGCAATTCCAAACTACAGATAGTAGACTTGGGAAAAAAATACTACCCAAATAATTGATACCACTGTGATCCATGTTGAATATATGCTGAGAGTGGAGAGACAAAATTAGGGCATATCAGGAACTGAGTTTAGAATTGAAGTAGATTATAACCTGAGCAAATCTTTGTTTGTCCCAGTCGTGATACTGATCAATATCTCAGGACAGTAGAAGCTTTTCATATATTTTGTGGGGAACTGCCATTGGAAGTTTAGTATAATTTCCCAGCAATGCTGCCTAAATAAATATAGACAAATCCACATCTCTGAAATATCCAAAATAATCCGAGAAATAATTTAGAACTGCCGATAATGTACAAACATAAAGGTAATATGCTTGAGAGGAAAACAAATTCTATTTTGAAAGTCGGTCTCACGTACGTAGGCTTAAGAAATCAGATTTAAAGCACTTCGTGAGAAGAAGCCGTACAGATTAGCAAATGACGATAAGAACAGTGGGAATAGTTACTCCGCAATTCGGTTCACAGAAGGTTCTCCAGCTTGTAAGGAGTTGAAGCAGAAGGCCTTGGAACCATAAAACTGGGACTAGCTGAATACGCAATGAAGAAGGATGATTTCCATAAAAGTAGTAAATTTACTTGGAATGAGAAGTGAAGTTACAAAAAAATACTACAAACAAAAACAGTGTAGTTAGAGTAGAGGAGGTTGTCGAGTTTAATAGAACCAAGACGGTATAACTGCCGACATTGCGTGCCACGAGATCTCGCTCCTCATAATGGTGAAAGAATTTTTGTAATTTTCTTATATAGAAAAACTACTTTAGCAAATGTATACTGAATCATTTTGTCCAAAAAAAAGAAAATATTTACATTGTTCTTTTTGACCTACTTTACAATCTTCCTCTTATTTTTTTAGCGCAGTACATATACGGATATCCTGTTTACCATTTATTAACTTAAATACTTCTGTCACTAATATAGAAAATCCATATTAGTTAGCAATCAGGTTGCATTGAATTATTTATTTATTTTATCACGAATCGATAAGACAGTGTTCAGAAATGTAAAACATAATATAGATGTAGTAAAACGACAAGATATTGAATTCCCGCTCACCGAAAATGTCTAAAACTGCGAAAATTCTCTTCAAAGTTGCTTCCGCAGGGAATACTTTTAGTAATCGTGATATTTCTGAAATCCTCGATAAGAGGATTATGGAGGTTCGACGTTTATTCTCAGATACTGAGTAGAACATTGGAGAACCAGTTTAGTTTAAGTTAGTTTAGTTTGCAAGGTTATACAACCCAAAATTAAAAATTAAATGAAATATTTCGTCTTAACATATTTCGTGTTATTCTTAACACAGATCATAATATTGTTTTTAATATAACTGAACATCATTTTTAGAGTATAATTTTTTATTAGGAAACCGAGAAAACTAAAACCTGTTGGGAAAATTTGAATTTTGATATGATAGTCGGTGACGCGTTTTTCGCGATTTACAGAAGTAAGCAAAGTGTGTGAACAACAGTTCACAGTAGAAACACCTAAAATTCTGATTGACTTCGCGCAAAGAATGCCGCAATTAATGAATGTATTGAAATCCGCCAAATTACTTTATTTCTGGGTTCAAGAGCAGTCTGCTTGGATTATTAGTCGGTTTGGATTAGTCTGCTTGGATTGATTATTGTTTAATTACTTTTTCTACAGGTTAAGGAAAATAGTTTTTATTATAAACTTTTAACAACTGAATTTCAAATTAGAATTTGATAAATTTTGTGTGAAGGTTATTTAAGATATTTGTTTAACTTTTATACATCTGATTAAAAGAGTTATTTCTATTTGGAGTTTTTTCCTTCAAGTTGAACTGGAAGAAAGTTTGGGTTAAGAATAATATTTGCCAGAGTTTTGATTTATTTTAAAAGTTAATGAAATTAGCAACACTAATATCTTAGCAGGGCTTAGATTGGGAATCAAATTTGGATTACAAATTATATTTATGATGCATTTTTATAAAATCCATTTCAAAGAAAGGTTTTGTGAACCTTGGCTCACCTTGAGAAAAAAGACCACTAGATTTCTCTTTAAGCATCAAAAAATTTGAATCATTTTAAGACTTAAGCCTCACTTTAATAATATTTCATCAGTTTTAGAAATTGCAGAGATAAAAACTTAATTCTGCCCAATTACGAGGGTCGTTTGAAAAGTCCGTGCAAAGTCAGAGAGATAGCACTACTGGCGCGTATCGAGGTTATGTTCAGTTAGTAGCATCTCTTGGAAGAACACACACCAAGTTTCAGCCAGATCGGTCTATTTCTTTTTGTTTGGCATTCGTTTGAATCGAGGAAGTCGAGTGATTTTCAAAAAATGGATGAAAAAGAATTTCGTGTGTTGATTAAACACTACTTTATGAAAGGCAAAATGCCTCAGGAGACTAAAGAGAAGCTTGATAAACATTATGGTGACTCTGCACCTTCGATTAGAACAGTTTATAAGTGGTTTCAAAATTTTCGGAGTGGCCATATGGGCACAAGTGACGCTGAACGTTCTGGACGCCCTGTTGAGGTTACTACTCCAGAAATTATTGATAAAATCCATGATATGGTGATGGATGACAGAAGAGTGAAGGTGCGTGAGATTGCTAGTGCTGTGGGCATCTCGAATGAACGGGTACATAATATTTTGCATCAACATTTGGACTTGACAAAGCTATCCGCAAGATGGGTGCCACGATTGCTCACGCTTGATCAAAAACGAAATCGTGTGAAGTGTTGCAAGGACGGTTTGCAGCTGTTCCAGAAGAATCCGCAGGACTTTAAGCGTCATTTCGTCACTGTGGATGAAACATGGATACATCACTACACTCCTGAGACCAAAGAACAATCTAAACAATGGGTTACCAAGGGGGAAACTGCGCCAAAAAAGGCGAAGACCGTTCCTTCGGCCGGAAAGATTATGGTGACTGTCTTTTGGGATTCGCAAGGAATAATCCTCATCGACTATCTGGAAAAGGGTAAAACTATTACAGGTGCATATTATTCATCGTTATTGGACCGTTTGAAAACCGAGCTGCAAGAAAAACGCCCACGATTGGCCCACAAAAAAGTCCTTTTCCATCACGACAACGCACCAGCTCACACCTCAGCAGTTGTGGTCGCAAAATTAATGGAAATAGGGTTCCAACTCGTTTCACATCCCCCCTATTCTCCAGACTTGGCTCCCTCGGACTACTATTTGTTCCCCAATATGAAGAAATGGCTGGCGGGAAAAAGATTTTATTCAAACGAGGAGGTGATTGCAGAAACGAATGGCTATTTTTCAGACTTGGACAAATCCTATTATTCGGAAGGGATCAACAAACTAGAGCAGCGTTGGACGAAGTGTATAAGCCTAAAAGGAGACTATGTTGAAAAATAAAAAAGGTTTACCTCAAAAAATTAAGTAGTTTTTATTTTTGCACGGACTTTTCAAACGACCCTCGTATATGTGCAAACCCCACATATTTTAGGCGTTAGCCGCCACTGACATTTTCTATTTTAATAAATTCCAAAAAAAATGGTTGGAACGCTAATTTTGAACAGAAACTTCTCACTGAAATTGAAAGGCGCTTTTACTTTATTATCTTTGGTTTTTGAAGTAAATAAAAGGATTTTTCGTTATATATAAATGTAGGTTTTTTATAATACAGTTAAAATTAGACATTTTAAAGGAACATGTTAACTCGCACTTACGGTAAATACTTACTCACTAAAAGCGCCAAAACCAATACCCATTCTCTAATGAAACATGATTTTTCCTGCATTGAATTTCCTCGAATTCGTTTTTAAGTTTTCCGGTTTATGAACGTTGGCTTCATTCGCTAATTCGCTATTCGTTTTTCACGTCCATTGCTAACCAATTTGAGGATCCAGCTTCGTAAAGGTTTTCTTCCTTTCAGTACCTTCCTAAAAATAAGTTTTTCTTTTCTTTTTTCTTGAAAGCTTTTCTGGATTTCTCAAAAGATTCTCGCTTCTTTCGATTCCCTCTCATATAGTAAATTTTGTACATTTCTGTTTGTTCTACAGTGTTACTATCATTCGGTACCCCCGCAAGAGGAAGCAGATTAGCTGCTTCTTGGGGAGTAACGCCCCCACGGGTCCTAGTCACACACTTACTTCTGTACACATTTCATACGTACATCAAACAGACACACATACATGCGAATACACATACACCACACTCGTATCAGACTTCAAACTAAGGATCTCAAGAGGGGGGAGACAAGCTCTCGGTTTTCTTTAAATTTTTTATTAATTTCTAATTGAATTATTTTTTCTTTTGGCAAAATTAATTTTAGATCATTGTGAAGAATAATTTTAAATGTATCAGTATGCAATTAGATAACTGCAGTGAGTTAAAAGTCATGTTCTTGAAGGAAGGAAAAAGATGTGGCAGACCCAAGGAAAAGTGGATAGATGGCGTCCGAGAAAGCCTCCACGGTTATAGACTGAGAGATATCCGGGATAGATCCAGTCGTACTAATGTTGTACCAAATTTTTTTAACCAACTAATACAAATCTTAGAGTACATTTACAATTTCCATACATGCAAATAAGCAAATTGCAAGCTAAACCCGGAAAAGAGATGAATATTTGTATCACAAAATAACGAGATGCTGGTAATCAAAATTAATTAAAGAAATGTTGTTAATTAAAATAGCTTGCCAAGACGAGAGATATTTTTCGGACATAATAATTTTTATATTAATGACTACGATTGGATTAATTACTTTGTTAGAAAGGCCAGTTTAATTAAGAAAATAAAATAATTTAGCTTACTTGTTTGTTATTGTTATATTTTCACCATAATAAAATGATTAATTACTTTTCTTAAATAAACATGTTAAATTTATTACACTTTCACAATTTATTACTTGACGTTGCTGTAGTTTACATGATATTAGCATGCAATTAGTCGGCTCCCCTGTTTTGATGAAGAGTCCATCTCAAGAGAAGAAATATGATAGAACATTGGTTTTGCTGTAGAATACTAACCTTACATTTCTGCTCTGAACCAATAATAAAAAGCTAAATTAGAAGTAAAACAAAATGTAGGTTCGTTAGTTTACTTTCTTTTATTTTATGAACGGCCAGAATTAGCGCTAGTTGAGTGTAATATGTAATTATTTTGTAACACTGATTTTGATTTTATTTAGTTCGTTGATCCTACAGCTTTGGGGAGAACACTTTCCTTCTTCCTTTAGTAAATATGAGGAACTAATTTACTTGTAACTAATTTAAATTTCTTGTTACATCACGTGACATTGCTTTGTCTTCGAAAAATATTTACAGACTGGTCGGTTCAACATATAAGGTCATTGTTGCTTGGAGCCTCCTCCAATTGCATGTACATTACCTGCATGCATGCATTGCCGGCACCGGGCAGAAGATTCTCTCGTTACAGATAATAATACTGTCCGTCAAAGGAGGGTGAACTTCAAGGAGCTCTTAGGAATAGACAATCTAAGGGCAGCTTGGACTCGAACTCAGCACCACTCCTTGAGAGGCCAATGCACTATTCAGCCAGTTCCTTCTCTAATTAATTAACTCTTTTTCAAAAAAAAAGCAGTGGATGCTTATTGATATTAATTACTAAAAGTGAAAATAGATGATGAATTTTGAGAGACAATCAGGTGGAGAAATGCTAATAAATTAAAGGAATACAAATTGATAACAGCGCGTGAGGTTTACTAAAATTTACCAATTATTCCGCGTGACTTTCCAGCCCTTTTATGTTTGCAAAATAAAAAAAATCAGTCCGTCTGAGGATTTCTTGGTTTAAACCTACCTACCGCAAATATAAGTATTTCTGTTCATAAATATATAGCCGTTAAAAAATAAAACATAACCGTGTAAATAAAAGCGGTTTCTTTTTGCTAATTGCTTAGATTACTGTTTAAAGCCGTTTGGTTTGACCAAACCTGAGAGTTTTATGACTGCGTGTAGACATAATACTGGGTTGCTACGAGAAGTTATGACCGAATTTAAAACTCACTTCACACCAGAAAAACATTTCAGATACTTTTAACATATATTTTTCTCTTTTTTTTTTTTGATAGTGTTTACTCAACTGAATTTACGAAAATTTTTCGTAAAACTTTTTATTTAGATCTGTCTGAATTCATTGTACGTCTACAATATTGGTTTTGAAGGTAATCGAATTATATTAATTCATTGATTCAGAAGAAAGGACCTTGATGGACGAAATTAAAGGGTGTCCTGGGTAATTTGTTCAAGAGATGGGTAATTCGGGATTAATCGCCTGTTCCTACAGTTTAGAGGTTAATGCGTCGGGTCGCTTCCCGACCATTTTCAATGCTGAAAAAAAATTAGTGGCTTAATTTTGGTTATGTAGAACATTAATTAAAAAAAAAAAAAAATATTAAAACCACTATTATTTTGAATTTGTGGGTAAAGTATTGCGACCTCATGCAGAAGAGCAAAAATGGACGTAAGGGTTAAAGAGGTAAATATTTCTTAAATTTATGACTTAAATAAGTTAGATACAGGAGTTCTAACATCAGGAAGTTAGAAGTTGGAAGAAGAGGTCTGACGAGTTCTACTCAATCAGCCGTTTCTTCAGTTCTCAGCTGCACTACCTGGGTGTGAGGTCTGCCCGGGCTATCTGGGGAGATGAATACTAGAACTCATTTTCTTTTGTGCCTGTGGACTATTTTGTTCCATCTTGTACTGAGTGCTCTTCAAACTAACCCATCAATCGTCAGCATTATTACGGAATATCCAAATGTTTTATCGGAGATTTCGAAAGGTTTGTACTGAAAAGTAGTTTCCTTCAATATTCATTGAGAGAATATTGTCTCGTTCCGGAGGCCAGTGACCTCAAATATTCATGTGCCCTCGTCGCTCAGAACTGACGTTAATCGAATTATCTCTTGCAAATTTTTCAAATAAAAAATTACTCATGAGCAATAAGTACTCCAAGAGTAGAGCAAATCGTAGAAGCCATTTTCGAGAAAAACCTCAAAATTTCTGTTTCAGTAAAGTGGCAATATCGGTGGATATTGATTTTGATTAATCAGATCAATATCTGATTTTGTCTGATAGAAAACAGATGACTGAATTTGTTCTTTTTGCCAGTTTCCATTTTCAGTATGTTGACCACACACTCCTATAGACATACACACAAACATGCAGATCAGGATGTAAAAACCATTTATTTTTTGGACGAAAGCATATCAAAAATTTGGCCCGCTCGCAATACTCTTTCTTTGTCAATGTAGTAAGAAAATAGAAGGCCCCGCCAGGGTAGCCGAGCGGTTAGACGCAAGGCCTGCAAACCTAAGATGTATTGTGATTCTGGGTTCGATTTTCATCCCATGATTTGGTTCTTATTTAATAGTTAATATGAGAATATTGGTTACTAGTCGCCCGATTTAGACGTAAAACCTGATTTAAAAAAATGAACATTACTTACTTTATAAGAAAGTAAAACATGGACGTGGTCGGACATACCCTCTGTCCCAAGACTGAATAAAGTAATCTGGATGTTAATAGGGAATCAAGGATCCAGATTTCCTTCCCGCAGCACTCGGTCCTAGGCTAGCTGGGCTTTTAAAGTTTTCTGATTCCATTGATCAGCACATTACTAATGGAAGAAATGTAACTTAATATCGTATTTCTTTTTATTCTATCTAGATATAACATACTAAAACATGTGTTGCTGTATTGTGATGCCATGGATTAATAAATTTAATTTTAATAGATACAGAACCTGCTAAATGGAATGTACTATCCTTATGGAATTGTAAGGACACATGTAAAGAAATGCTTATTTTTTTCAGACTTGTTTAAAGTCTACCAAATTCATGGAATGAATAAATAAAACGTGAAATAGACAAATAAGGACTCAATTAGCCAGGTTAAGGAGCTTTGAGACGTTGAATTAATTTTCCTTACAAGGTATTCAATGTAATTATATAAGATATGTATCTCTCCATTAAGTATATTTAAATAAGTTATAGAATTAATTTGCAGCATATTTTAGAATAATAATGAGATTCTTTTTGGGCAAAGAGCAGATAAATGTATTTATTTAATTACTTTAGAAAAACAAGAAAATAGGACGAAAAATAACTACCAGTTTCAGTCGTTATACATTTATTATGCCGAGCTTTCGACCTAGGGACTAGGTCATCTTCAGGGCTGTGGGACAGATTTACAGTGTGTTAACAATACTTATATTAAAATGAATATATATAATGTAACATAATTTACAAAATTATTTAACTAGTTGACAATATAATATTTTACATCATTAAAGGTTGGTGTGATTGGATCAAGTTGAGCAGATTGAGATGGGATGACCATGTAGCGAGATTGGATGCTGATGAAATTCCCTCCAAACTTCTACGCGAGACACCAGACAGGAAACAAAGGGAAAGCCCAGGTTACGGTGGCAGGACGGTGTGGCTCAAGATGCTTCGAGTTCGTAACTGGATTCGGTTGTTAAAAATAGGGACGACTTGCGGAAACATATTGAGGAGGCCAAGACCCACATCACTGGGTTGTAGCGCCATGAAAGAAGAAGAAGAAAGGTTGGTGTGTCTTCTGTCTTGACTGCTCATGGACTGAGTGTGATCAGTTTTATGTGTAAAGTTGTGAGGAAATCAGTGTTGCCAATTGTCAAGTATTTTGTAGTAAGTTGGCGTATATGTTTAAATTGTTCGTGTTCACATGCACTCGTTTCCATTTCCACAGCCCTGAAGATGACATAATAAAAATATATATTATGACTGAAATGGGCAGTTATTTTTTCATCCCATTGCAACAATGAAACAGTCACCAAAAATAATGAACAGTAAAAATAAGAAACCTTATTCTTACATCATGTTGGACTATGTTGTAGCGTTAGACTATGAAGTTAGTAACAAACTAAATTGGAGGGTGAAAGTTAGGTGAAGAAGGTGGAAAAAAAAGTAGGAATTATGAATGTGTCTAGTCTTGTATAGACAGGCACCACCCTCGCAGACATAATGGGGTGGTAAATGTACACAGAGTGATTAGTTGGTATCTATGACTAACGGCAAGCAATGACCGGTGTCACTATCAACACTATTATAACCTATGTTTGGGAATAAGAACCAGGTGCTCTCGGCTATAACCTACCTCCGTGTAGCCAAGTCTAGGGGTCGATATCGCATTAACTCTCTCCTTGGTCAGCTGCCAGGTGTGCACTACGGCTATTTTACTTCCTATAACACGCCCCATTTCCAGACAGAACTTTACTTAACTGCAGTGCATTATTATCTTCTATGAGATACCGGCGTTCATTTTATTATTAAGAATTTTATTTTTTTACTGTATGCTTGCTGTAAAGTGCTTTATTACTCTGTTATTGTCTGTAAATGGAGTTAGGAGTTTGAAAAGAAATTGTGAAACCTTCCCTTCTAACCTTTCACAGCTCTCGAGTTTGAATAACTTTTGCCCCTAAGGTAGAACTGTAGGCAGTAGACGGAAAAAAAGTGATTACGAAGAGGCTCTTCTAGAGAAAGTTATTCTAGTTACATTCATCGCAATGTCCTCAAATTTGAAATAATTATAAACAAATCTCATTCTCCCTTTTTTATTAAATGTTTTGTTCAAATAATCCAATCCTAAGTCACTCCACATAGTTTTGTAGTTTCATTTTGGTGCTTTAAAAACATAGTTTTCAGTAAGCAGCTCAATTTTGGAAATATTAACTTTGCTCTCTTGAGGTATAGTGATCTTAATTAAAAAGCGAATACAGTATAAAAGCAAACTTCTCCGAAATAATGAGTTCTGGAAGCTACTTAGAATAGTATGAGAGGTAGGTCACCAACCGGCAAGTCCTAATCTAACGCTGATGCAATGTAAATACCCCTGCATAATGATAGAGAAATGGGGAGTATTCACAAATGTCGGAGCTTAAAGGTCATGGAAAGAATGCGCATGTGTATAATTTACCGTACTTGATTAAGTTTTTTCTTTTTTTCATTTTTTGTTTTCTGTTTGTTTACAAGCTGTGAAATGAGCCCCTCTAGTAACTGGTAATGCAGCACGCAAGTCACTCGCTGGCAAGTGTTTACAAAACTGAAATCCTATTAAGATAAATGATTTAGAAGCAGTTTATGATTACTTTATTTTAAGGAGAATACTTTGAGTTCACAAACAATATTTATTTCGCAAATTTTGAATTAAATAATAACAAAGCAATCTGCTATTTCCATCTATCCTTAACTATTACCAACTTTTACTTTTGTCCTCTACTTATTAATGTTAAGTCCCTAAAGTCCAAATTAAGCGCAAATGAAGTGGAATTTCATGCGCCAAACAAAATTAGGCTCCTCGGATGTTCTAGAAAGTGTCACTTCATTTTCAACGAAAGCTGAGGAATTAGATATTAAAAATTGAAGTTAGATGTAGTTTGATGCGGTTGGCTGGTTTTCTTGGTTAAAAGACAAAAATGATTTATCTCCCACAACCTTAGGGGTATTTCCAGAGGGTAAACCACACAAAGAAGTCCATATTGTATAAATTCTACCAGTAACCACATAGTAATAGTGGATCTCTCAGTTATGAGTAATGGCCAAATTCAGGGAATCAATTGTAGTAAAATAATAGTAAAAATTTCGTTGAAAAAAATCCTTCCTTCAGGAGATATTTCATACTTCGTTTTTCCATCTTTACATCACGTTGCAGAATGAGTTAAAATTTCTAGTTTTCTTAAGCAAAATGTGTACATAAAAATGGTTTTTGGAATATTGTCTCTGTTTGGATACAAAATATCTCGAACACGAAAAATTTGGGTGCCCGATTGTAAATGACGATTAGCAATCAAAATTCCTCAAAATTATTGCTTTTCTTGATTGTAGTTTTTATTTATTTATTTTTTGAGATTTTCATAAAAATTTGTATTCATCTTGAACTACAATTTTAATTTAAATATTTATTGCACAATAATTTGAACATTGAACATTTTTCTAGCAAAATTGGTGGAAGAACACCAGCAGGGTGAGGTTGGTTTCCCTTCAAAGAGCTACTTTATAAAGGACGAACATGTACCTTACTGTTATTACTTTCTATCTTTGCAGGTCTGTAGAGCTGTGCTAACAACCTTAAATCAAGAATGTGATGCAATATCCGCTCCATTTATTTATAAAATATCTTTAAATTATTGAAAAATTGAATTATTCAAAGCTCTTCACTACTTTTTTATTTTCCTAAATAAAGAATACAAAAATTCTATCGACTAAAAATTTATTTAAAAAAATAAGTACAAGAGTCTAATTCAGATGAAATTTATCGAACAGATATTTATATCAAAGAAAATAAAAAGTCTTTGTATAACCCGCATAAAAAGAAAAAGTATAAAAGAGCACAATTCATTGAAAAGAGATATAAAATGCGTAGAAATTTGAATAATAGTGAATATACGATGGGGCGGCAGGTATTCAGCAAGGTGGACTCTATATTCAGCTCAACTTGTATTCGTAATAAATAAAATACTGCAGGCACAGGAGATGTTTTATTTATCTGTAGTTTAATTCTATCTTTATTATCGTAATCATTATCTCTGAACTGAACCCTTTTCTTAGGATAAATGAAATTATGATTTTGAATATTTTTGTAATAATTTTAATAATCAAATATCTTTTTAATGATTTACTTTGTGGTTTTTATTTGAGCCTCCCTCGAGAGTCACTAAATCGAAACAACGGTAATTATTTAGTTTTAGAATATTTTTTACTTTCAGTACCCAAAGAGGAATTTATAATGAAAATTTCACCTACAATGCAGTCTTTTCACTTTTAACTCTAAAACTAGTTCAAGCAAAACTCTATATGTTCCGAACTAAGTTTTCAGACAAAATCCTTCATCGTAATGAAAGAAGTTGCGGATTCTCATCCACCAACATTTCTAATATAAAAAAGTGCCAATTATTCTCCACTGAAATTCCACTTATCTGAGCTACATAATTCATATAACCAGTTAAGCGCGGAATTTAGTTTTAAAAAACCCCCCACAGTGTGCGGAATTAAAATCAGACAGTAACGTGTATACACGTTGAACGCAGGGCAAAACAACCAAAAGTTTACAACGACGTAATAGTTACTGCAAGGCACTTTTTCTGCAATTTCTGGAGGCTTGAGATTACAGAGCATTCTGTGCTCATTCAAAATCTTGCACCACTTCACGTATGCATTGCTCTAGTTAACTAGGGACGCAAGAGCTTTTACAAGGAAGAAAAGAGCTTTGAATTCTGTGCAAAATGAAATCATGCTCGTACTGAGGTCTGAACCTCTAAGGTAAAAAACGGCATTGCACAAGGGTTGAGAGCTGCCTAATTCCCAATCTCTAATGGGGAGACCAAACATGTACCAACCACTTATCATTTGGCTGACTCCCTCCACCCCCCTCCGTATAAAATACTTGGCAGTTCTATTGGTAAGATAAAGGAAACATCCCACAAAATAATATTCTTATTGTATTTTATTAAAACTTCGAGTTTTTATAGTTAATGGCAATTTTATATTTTTCACAACGAGTATACACGTCGAACATCACACAGAGATTTAGTTTGACATGTATACACTCAAACGCGCTTAACTGGTTTTAAAGGATTTTGAAGAAGTTGCTACTTGAGCCAATCTTCTAAATTTGATACGTAAATATTAGACATAAAATTGAAGGCTAGAATTTCAACTTAAATTTTTTTTCTTTTCCACGCATTAATAAGACCTAAAAAGGTTATTAAAGTTTATATCATTTATCACTAAGGTAGAAAGATGTTTTGAAAAATTATACGCGCTACAAAACCTTACATAATTACCGAATTATAAATTAAAATTTTTGTACAACGTGAAGTTGTGAATATTTTATGTAATCTCATTTAACGATCTCTCACTCATAATGATTAATAGGAAGTGAAAAAATGACCCATTCTACAGCATTTAATTTAAATAAATAACTTCGTTTTTTATTAAGGGTTCTTGTAATTAAGGTTTTTTATGTATGAAGGATTTGTAAGCAAACTTTTTTACTTTTCTTATCGCTTTTATTTGTTTTGGTAATTTTAAAGAAAGTGTAGGGTAAGTGGTGGTTAATATTCATGATGAAGTAGAACAAACTACAAGGAAAAACAATAAAATATTGCGATCTACCAGAAAAGGAACCCCAAAGGAAAGTAGTTTCTAATTAATTTTACAGGTACCTTCGCTCTCGGCCATTGTTTGGCTAAACTTGACGATAATTAATAGGAGTTTTACGAACAGTTCCCACTGAAATGGGTTTAGAAATCCTGTAGAAGTTGGCAAGTATTGTATCAGCCAGGAAATACACGTATATTGTTTAAATTTGAAACAAAAAGTCTGCTTCGAAATCGAATACCGCAAATTGCTTCAAAATGGCCAAGTTTTCTAAAAACCTATAGTTTCCGTACAATATTTGGGCAATGAGGATGCCATTTGAAAAACGGAAAACAGAAAATTAATTGCAAAATGGATTAACACCATGATAAAATTGAAATCAACGTCATAGATTTTTTTCGCAACGAAAGGGAAATACTCACAACCCGCATAAAATAAACTTATCAAATAAAAGTGATATATTTGACGCATAAATATTACGAAATAATATCGTTCGATGGATGCCTAACAATTTCGTTTTTTAGAAAGAAAAGCCAAGGTTCATACTAACCAATCTGGCGCCTCAACAATTTTGTGTGCAAAATTAAGATCTGGTGATGCAAATCGGCGTTTTGCTTAGCTAGCCTCTTATAATACTGTCGAACCTCTCAATAGCGGACACTGGCGGGGGAAAGCAAAGTGGCCGCTGTTTGGAGGTGGTCGTTAGAAGGAGGTAGGCAAGTTTCATAATGAAAAAATATGGGTTTTTTTCTAAACATCTATTTAAAAATTGTTTATTATTAATACGAGATTAAAAAACGTACATAATTGCATAATTATTTAGCTATATGATATGCATCAAGTTTTTCTTAATTATCCGATTTGGTTTTTGCTATATCTTCTAACACATTTATTTTCTCTTCTAGAGTTAACCACTTTCGTTTGAGAGACATATCGGAAAAAATAATATTGTTCGACCAAAGTAATATTGAAAAATGATTAAAATGGTACAAGATGTATGAGCTTGTATAGGAAACCTTAGAAAAAAACAAAAACTTGAGAGGGGATAATTATTTTGATCACCGCGTCAAACGAACTTTTAATAAGGTGGTTGTTGGTGGGGAGGTGATACATATAATCCGTTCCCCAAAATCAATGCCCGCGGTCGCTATGTAGAGTGGCCGTTAGACGGAGATTCTTTTATATAGAAAGTGTATTAGGGGTAAAACGGGGAAATCCAAAAACTGTCCGTAAATGGAGGTGGCCGCTAGTGAGAGCGCCCTTTGTGGGAGGCTCGGCTGTACTTTATTATAAAAACACTTAGCTGAGCAAAAGTAGGAACATAGCTCTGACATAATAACCAGACAAAAATTAGCTCACGTTCATTTTAATGCAGTTTGTATTTGTTTGAATTTATTTAGGGTGAAGGGACCAGTAATTGACTGCTTAAGAAAAAATTCGTGTTTAAGATAGAATAACTTCCGTTATTTTGGCTCCAGGTGTAGGTTGTAAAATTGTACCGCTCCAGTAGGATGTATTTTATTTTATTAATATTTTAAAAGCAGTAAATTCGATCTTTATGTCAACCAAATATGATTTTTTTTGGAAGTATGTCAATGACCCAGTAATTGACATACCGAATTTTCGGTGGAACCAGTGTTTGACATGGGGTGGGACCAGTAATTGACATACAAATATATTCATGAAACGACATAAGGTATGCATTCAAAATCACTTTTAAATCTAAATAAATCACCTAAATCACTTTTTCAATTGGATTTATAACAAAAATTAGTCTTATTCATAATTAATTACAATCAGTTTTTAAATAGGCAAACCTAAATAATCTAATATTTTTTCAACTTTACCCTTTTTTATGCAGTTTTTGACGATCAACCCTTACACAACTGTCCTACTGGACAATTTTAATTAAGTCCAAACCAAGACAGGTAATTTGAAGAACAGCCCTTACTTTCAATAGTACCAAGGAGATATTAGCTAAAATGCTTGTTAGATCGTACACAATGTCTGTCGGCTCGCTTTTATCTCTTTCTCTCAACTCTTCCGCTCTCTTATCCTTTCAAGTTTCCGCTAAATATTTTGTTACTTAAACCTTTTTTTGGGAACTTTTTTGGTTCTTACTCTACCAAACTACCCTCTCTACTTCCGATTAGACTATGTGGTCACATCCTTGTTTCATTCATTCCGCCTATAACGCTGCTACCTATGGCATCTACGCGTCTTTGGGTTCGAGTTGTTGGTGCTTTCTAATGAACCAAATTTCTCCTACGCTTCCCTTCTTTTGGAGCGCTTCGTTAATATTTTCCACAATCTGTGCTGCCAGTGTCATTTGCTTCGAAACCAAACTATCTGAATGTAATTTATTCTTACTTTCTGCATCTATTCAGTATTTTATTGTTTATTATTACTGAGTTACCTCTTGGGCACATGTATATATACATTGTGTGCACGTTCATCGCGTCCCGCCACAGGTTATAAGCATTCGCACTTATAACAGCTAGATGAAAAAACAACTAGATTAAAAAATATATATCTGTTATTGACTCTTTAACTTGGAAAGGATAGGTATTAAAATACACATCCCTACAAATAAACCACTGATATTCACATAACTAGGTGACCAATTGACAAAAATATGTGTTATTAAAATAGGCACACCATAAAAGAAAAAATGAATGAAAAAACAAAATATTCTTTCGGAATACATAGGAAATGAACATCATAATATATCTTATGTAATTGATAATTAGCCACTTGAAATCACAAGCCATTTGAAAACCTCACAAATCAACGGTTTTATTAAATTGGTAACGTTCTCCATAAAGTAGTATAGGGCGATCCAACCTTCACGTGTTTGGGAATTAAAAATGGTTTTCATACCGATTTCATTTTTTTTAATACAGTTTAGCCTATTTAGCCTATGGGATGATATATATTCGTCTTCGGTCAACATTTCTGTCAATTGGTAAATACAATAGATCTTACCATCTTTTTTATGTTATTAATGTGTAACATCACAAAGTCACCAACTCTCCAGGTATGTTTGATTTCGCACCTGGAACTTCTCTTGAGGGAGCTTCATTTTTCCCCTGGCTGTTTTATTTGATGGAATTCTATGGTTCAGCCATTTCCTCCCTTTCTTCTTTGGCATGTGGCAAGGACCCAAAACTGAGGGAGAATGAGAGATTTTCAAACTCCGATAAGTGGGCGTCGTTTTTATCAATCACGTAGGCCTCAGAAGCTGTTCGGCGATCACGATTATTCCAGTTTGTTGTTCATACATTGTTGTTCTCTACATAATAATCATTCTGCATGCCCTCTTGAAATAAGGCGTACATTTGCTAATGCATTAATTTAAACATATTTTGTTGGAAGTTTTACTATTTATTTTATGTTGCCGATTTTTATCAATGATTTTATTTTACAATGTATTGAATTTTTAATTTTAATAAAATTTATCAACCTATCTTATCATTTTCCCAGGAAGTCAATCACTGGTCTCAAACAAAAAAGCTGCAGGACTAGTAATTGACATACATGTCAATTACTGGGCTAATTGCCGATTCAAGGACCAGTGATTGACAGCCCCATTTTAATCCTCAATGCTTCTTATAATTAAAAAAAAAACTATATAAATGAAATCTACAAGTAATACTAATTATAACAGAACATTGATAACCACACGAATATACGAACAAATAAACGAAAAATAAGAAAAAAGAAAAATTATTTTCTTATCAATCCTCCTTAGCAACGGCTTGTTTTTTCCTTGATTTTGAACTTTTAACACAAATAACCTTCCACTGATACCAAGGAACATTCCAATAATTAATATTTTTCTGGAACTGCTGCCCAAAGGCTTCTCAATAACGAAATTGAAAGAATCACCACTAAAAACGGCTCATATCCCTTATAATACCAGTTTATTTCTGGTATGTCAATTACTGGTGCCCAGTCAATTACTGGTCCCTTCACCCTATGTATTTGTGTGTTAATTAAAATTCCTATCTTAAATCGTTGCAGCCGTTTTTTGAGAAATTTCCAAAATCAGCCTTAAAATTTCTCTTAAACTATGATTTTCAGCAATGTCATTACTGTTTCTTGATATTATAATGTCTACAATTATGTACAAAAAGTATTACTGTTGCCTAATTCACGGCTCCCCTATATTCTAGCGCAGGGAGTGATAAAAAAGAAATTGTTTTGGTATCAAGATTATCTCTATCTGTGAAAGAAACATGGCATAGCCCAGATCAATTACATAAAATTGCCTAATAATGAATTGACGTTAAAAATAAAATCAGAATTTAGAGATAGTCTGATACGGAAAGCAAATAGCGCTAAATACCATTTGTATTTACAAAGAATTAGAGTTGGATTTAGGGGAAAACGGATATATTCATGATAAAAACAGTGTGAAGTTTATGATTGTAATAATGAAGCTGAGAGGTGCACTGTTTAACTTAAATTTTAGTGTAAACAGGGATGAAAATAGGCACTGTTGTTCTCTCTGTAATCTTGGAGCGGTGGAATCCTTCCATCCATCCATCCATTTTATTGGGGAATGTCCGATTTTACAGGAGATCAGGGTACCGTACTTGGGAAATAGAAAACTCAAGAAAAGTGAAATTATTCTTTATTTGAATGGCCTTGATTGGTGCAAGCTACGAGGGTCGTTTGAAAAGTCCGTGCAAAAATAAAAACTACTTAATTTTTTGGGGTAAACCTTTTTTATTTTTCAACATAGTCTCCTTTTAGGCTTATACACTTCGTCCAACGCTGTTCTAGTTTGTTGATCCCTTTCGAATACTAGGATTTGTCCAAGTCTGAAAAATAGCCATTCGTTTCTGCAATCACCTCCTCGTTTGAATAAAATCGTTTTCCCGCCAGCCATTTCTTCATATTGGGGAACAAATAGTAGTCCGAGGGAGCCAAGTCTGGAGAATAGGGGGGATGTGAAACGAGTTGGAACCCTATTTCCATTAATTTTGCGACCACAACTGCTGAGGTGTGAGCTGGTGCGTTGTCGTGATGGAAAAGGACTTTTTTGTGGGCCAATCGTGGGCGTTTTTCTTGCAGCTCGGTTTTCAAACGGTCCAATAACGATGAATAATATGCACCTGTAATAGTTTTACCCTTTTCCAGATAGTCGATGAGGATTATTCCTTGCGAATCCCAAAAGACAGTCGCCATAATCTTTCCGGCCGAAGGAACGATCTTCGCCTTTTTTGGCGCAGATTCCCCCTTGGTAACCCATTGTTTAGATTGTTCTTTGGTCTCAGGAGTATAGTGATGTATCCATGTTTCATCCACAGTGACGAAACGACGCTTAAAGTCCTGCGGATTCTTCTGGAACAGCTGCAAACCGTCCTTGCAACACTTCACACTATTTCGTTTTTGGTCAAGCGTAAGCAATCGCGGCACCCATCTTGCGGATAGCTTTGTCATGTCCAAATGTTGATGCAAAATATTATGTACCCGTTCATTTGAGATGCCAAACACAAAGAAATAGACCGATCTGGCTAAAACTTGGTGTGTGTTCTTCCAAGAGATGCTACTAACTAAACATAACCTCGATACGCGCCAGTGGTGCTATCTCTCTGACTTTGCACGGACTTTTCAAACGACCCTCGTAAGTCCATGCTCGAAGTGTTTTGTTTTGAATTAAAGAACTGTTGGATTATTTTGCTTATTAGTTGGATAAATATTTTATTTTTGTTTGTTTGTAAACTGAATAAACGCAATTATTATTATTAATGTACATTTTTGCAGGATTGAGAAAGAAACTAAATGTGGTAGTCACAAAAGCGTTAAAAATAAATTATCCAGAGAATTTGGTTTAAATGAAAGTGACAGGTAGGTGGTAGGTAATTAGAATACCTAAATTTAGACAATTTTTTTTTTTTAAAGAAAATATCACTGCAAAACAGTATTCTCCAAAATCTTAATTCAGGTTTAGCATTTTGGCTGAAATCTTAATAACGACAAAGTTATATATATGCGTATTACATATAATGCATGTATTTGTGTACATAGTTGTAAACATTAGATATGTGGTAAAATCAGTAAGGCGAACTTTTGATTAAAACTAACGAAAGAATTGCATGTCAAGCACATTAGCAACATTAGCTACACATTTAGCCCCAACAGGTCCCTAATCATTTGTCATACACACCCCCACGAACATTATCTACACACGTACGCACATTAACAAATCTTCACTCTTTTTCTACAGATTTATGTTTCTAAATATTAATTCTCTTAATTATTATTATTTTGTTGTGTTTCATTTTATGAGAACTTATTCGACTGTTCGTAAAGGATCGGTTCCTTTGTATTTAAAAGATAAAATCTTTATCAGTGCGACTCCAAAGAGTTTAATGGGAAGGTTAATTAAAGATAAACAATTACATTCTATACTTACTTGCCATTATCAGCGATCAAATAATAATTTTAGAAGCGATCACGCTTACTTTTAAGTTAAATAATTCATTATCACATTCTTTAGTTTCAAGAAAATTTGATATTTTCTTATTACCTACAAAATTACTTAACCATGGACAAGCCTGTGTAATATGCGCCTTAGAGTTTATCAAAACATAATCCTAGATATTTAACCCTCCATCGGGAGCATTTTATCTGTGAGATGAAGTGGACATTTTTCTGTTAGAAACTCAGGTATATTTTAGAATGAGCCATAGCCCTCAGTAGCTTCCTCTTTTACCTTCTTCTAACCAAACGTCCTGTCGGTGTTTTGTGGTCTTACTTAACGTCCGCGTAATCTGCCAGATTAGTTGCACCCGATGGTGTTATTTTTTGGGAATTGAAATTTTTCAAGTTTTCTTATCAAAAACTCTTACAAAGTAAGTATTACCATTCATAAGACCGTTTCCCATTCATTGATTTTATTTCTGCAATGAGTGTTTTTGTAGAATAACATTGAATAGAAGAAAGAGAAGGAGATTCAGACTCTGAACAAGAAGCTTTTTTTTTTTTTTTTCTAGACGAACATGATGCGGATGAATTAGAGTGGGTATGTACGAGGGTCGTTTGAAAAGTCCGTGCAAAAATAAAAACTACTTAATTTTTTGGGGTAAACCTTTTTTATTTTTCAACATAGTCTCCTTTTAGGCTTATACACTTCGTCCAACGCTGCTCTAGTTTGTTGATCCCTTCCGAATAATAGGATTTGTCCAAGTCTGAAAAATAGCCATTCGTTTCTGCAATCACCTTCTCGTTTGAATAAAATCTTTTTCCCGCCAGCCATTTCTTCATATTGGGGAACAAATAGTAGTCCGAGGGAGCCAAGTCTGGAGAATAGTGGGGATGTGAAACGAGTTGGAACCCTATTTCCATTAATTTTGCGACCACAACTGCTGAGGTGTGAGCTGGTGCGTTGTCGTGATGGAAAAGGACTTTTTTGTGGGCCAATCGTGGGCGTTTTTCTTGCAGCTCGGTTTTCAAACGGTCCAATAACGATGAATAATATGCACCTGTAATAGTTTTACCCTTTTCCAGATAGTCGATGAGGATTATTCCTTGCGAATCCCAAAAGACAGTCGCCATAATCTTTCCGGCCGAAGGAACGGTCTTCGCCTTTTTTGGCGCAGATTCCCCCTTGGTAACCCATTGTTTAGATTGTTTTTTGGTCTCAGGAGTGTAGTGATGTATCCATGTTTCATCCACAGTGACGAAACGACGCTTAAAGTCCTGCGGATTCTTCTGGAACAGCTGCAAACCGTCCTTGCAACACTTCACACGATTTCGTTTTTGGTCAAGCGTGAGCAATCGCGGCACCCATCTTGCGGATAGCTTTGTCATGTCCAAATGTTGATGCAAAATATTATGTACCCGTTCATTCGAGATGCCCACAGCACTAGCAATCTCACGCACCTTCACTCTTCTGTCATCCATCACCATATCATGGATTTTATCAATGATTTCTGGAGTAGTAACCTCAACAGGGCGTCCAGAACGTTCAGCGTCACTCCGAAAATTTTGTAACCACTTATAAACTGTTCTAATCGAAGGTGCAGAGTCACCATAATGTTTATCAAGCTTCTCTTTAGTCTCCTGAGGCGTTTTGTCTTTCATAAAGCAGTGTTTAATCAACACACGAAATTCTTTTTCGTCCATTTTTTGAAAATCACTCGACTTCCTCGATTCAAACGAATGCCAAACACAATGAAATAGACTGATCCGGCTGAAACTTGGTGTGTGTTCTTCCAAGAGATGCTACTAACTAAACATAACCTCGATACGCGCCAGTAGTGCTATCTCTCTGACTTTGCACAGACTTTTCAAACGACCCTCGTACAGGATAAAGTAACCAAATTGTCGGATAAGTAAACCTAATTCTAGTGTTAGACGAGGAAACCATAATATTTTATTGTGTTTGCCAGGTGTAGTTGGTGACAATAGGAATACAGAGTGTACATGTACAGAAACGTTCGGAGATGGCTCATGGTCATTTTATCGCTCTTCTGAACAAAGTGGACACCAATACGTACAGAATTTTCTTGGATAATGATGCTAATAAACTATCGCATATTTACAAAATATGTACACCTCCAAATTAGGGATTTCTGTGATTTTTCTATTCACGTTCACGTTCTTTCTCTACTTAACAAGATTTTTTTTTTTTTTTTAAGAAAAATTGATATAAACTGACAATTTTTCATTCGTTTCCAAAACATTTTTGATGAAATTAACAGATATTTGGTCATTAATCTCACAGATTAGTTGCCACCTATGGTGTTACAAAAATATTGCGCCCGATGAAGGGTTAAATTTAAATTACATCCGTATTTTTATATTGAGGAAACACGCAAATGGTGTTAGTGTTCAATAAACTCAGTTTACAGAATATAAAACAATTAACTAGTTTACTAATGAATACTACCAAGATGTAATTAATACATTTAGAAAAGAGGTTGAACAGGAAATATACTCTTTCTCCCAATAGAAAAATGATTGGTCAGGAAAATGAATTAAAGGGGGTTGATTCAGTGTTACTCCAGTCCGAAAGATCTTCCGGTTCTTCAAAATATGGAAAATAGATTTTTAAATTTGTCACATTAGAAACAATAGGCCAACACCAACATAGAACGTAGAAGGCTTAACTTACGAGCTGTACAATAGGTCGACTTAGGATAGAAACTCAAGCATCTGCAACTAGACAAAGGGTTCAAAAAAATAAAGAGGAACAAAAAGGAGGTCAAGGGCTTACCGGGGAGTCTTTGAACTTAGCTTATGGTAAGGCTTTCCATTTAGCTCTGGAGCTTAAGTTGGTCATCGTGAGTAATAAATACGGCCGAAATAAGCAATAAGCAGGCTTCTTGTTAAAATAGTAGAAGGCGGTTGTGATGTTCAATGAGGCCCCTCAAGAAAATGTACTTTCAAAATAAAGGGCTGCCAAAATTATGTTGCAGACAATCACGAATGGTGCAACGACGGTTAACTTGAATTGTACTATAATAGCTTGAACCCAACTATATCGGATAGCGTTACTAAAAATAAGACTTTAACCCCTCTCTTTCCCTGCTTCTGGGACAGCTTCATTATTTTTAATGAGATTTATTAATTCTCAATCGAAAAGAATTAATACTTCAACGTAAAACAAAAACAAACAGAACAATAGAAAAGATACAGGCTATTTGGTCCAGTAATTATTTATTGATTTCTATAGAAGCCCTGCCTGACCTTATGGGATAAGCGACGTACAAATTAAAACAATAAAAAATCTCAAAATTGTACAAAAAATAATATTTTAATTATTTATAATTACCAACTTTACTTCAACAGTATCAATTACCAGGTGTTGCAAGAAAAGACGATTCTTGTATCGATTACAAGAATGAAACGATAGCTTTCGAACCACCCTTCAATAAAAAAAATAAAAATCTTTGAAACGATCCCATTTAGGAAATACTATAATCTTTTCATTATTATCGATATAAAATAGAGCGAAGCATCTGTGGAGTCCTCAGGATGAAGCGATAGGAAAGTGGTTTTTGTGGATTAAATGTTATTTGTCTATTGGAAGTTCTACTTCTATTTGGACGAGGCCAAATGATTCTATTTAAATAACTGATCTTAGAAAGACATTTTGAAAAGACATATCTACTAAAGCATACTGAGGTGATTCTGTCTGTCAGTATAATTGAGTGTGATGCTTGCAATCTATTTGGTTTCATAGTTCGGCACAGTTAGGACGTCCGCACATCATAGTTGCTCTAGTTTGCTGCTCAGAAGTTTGTTTCCAATTCTGTTTTCATTTCTTATTTTAATTTTAGCTGTTAAACTGATTTAATTTTAAGTTTAATTTTTGCTGTAGCATAGACGTAACCTCGGAGAATATGGTGGTAATGAGAATGATTCATTATTTAAGAAATCAGAGGGCATAATTAATTCACTATCAATCAATTAATTTCAAATTTTAAATGCAAAATATAAAGTGCCGTCCTGCTCTTACTCCTACTGAAGGGTAGTTTTAAATTATCGAATCTTCAACCGATCTTCACGAATTAAATTTTTTCTTTCACGTACATTTTATAACAGAAGCAATCTTAAATGCGGTCACCCTTTTTAATGTATAAATATATAATTAGTCAAATATATAAATAAGATTTTAGATGTTACTCCAAACGCAAACGCATTTTGTAAAAATCAATGAATTGAGGGTATATAGAGACATACATTGTTTACAGTGTGGTTTGGGCGGGTGGGTTTGGGTAAATATCGAGGCATGGTGAGGGGGGGATTCAGTCGTGGTCGATACCCTTCATTAAATCTAACGTCTATCGGCTCTTTAGTGGACATCAGGCTCATTTATTCATGAGCTTATTGTTAGGTAATGATCAAGACTTTATTGCTTATCCCCATATCATTAACTTCCCCACTTCTAATACAATGATAATAGCACATTAATTGCAACTCACTAAGTAAAAGTGGTTTTCTCTATAACGAATGTATTGCCGATTGCAGAGTTTTTACGTTTATAAATTTATGTTAATTATGTCATTTACTTCAACTTTTTTATTCGAATGGTCAAATTGGTTTCTATCTAGGAGCGATATTTTTGTACTCTTCTTGCAATATATCTTTCAGCGACTTGAGTTATCTTGTTTAAAACTTATTTTTAGCTCAACTAAGACAAGCAAGATTAAAAATTAATGCAAATACAGTTGAAATGGATTTTTTAAATTAATTTTTTTCAGTTAAATTGAATATTAATTAGTCTTTATAATTATTAATTGTAACACCGTCTAAGAAGTGAGAGAAAATTAAAAAGGATGTGTTTAGTACCGGTACAATTAAATTAAATTCTCATATTAACCATTAAATAAAATCCAAGGTCTGATCGGGAATCGAACCCAGTTGGTATTGTGGTGAATACTTCATAGCTTTGCGGGCTTCGTCTCTATCCGCTCGGCTACCTACTGTGGCGCTTTATTGTTGGTAAGAAGTACAATATGATTAAAAATATATAATAACTGAGACTATTAATAAAGTTGTTACGTTGTTCGAATTTTTAATCTTTTGCTGTTTGGAAGGGATTAACTCAGTAGTTGGAGTATGCTGGTTTCCAACGCGAAGATCCCGGGTTCAAATCTAAACTGCTGGCTCTTAGATTCTCTCTACCTAGGGTCTTGTAAAAGCTCACCGTCCAGTGATGGGCAGTATTGTCTGTAACAAGAGAATACTCTCCGGAAGCCGATAGTGCACTAAAAAAAGCTGTGGGCGTCAAAGACATCAGTTGTTGACGCTCCTAAAAAAAAAAAAGAATAAACCGTTCGACAATCTTCTGATTTACCAAGCAATTAGACATCTGCTGAATCAGACGGCTAAGCCGGACCAAATCCTTCAACGCATTAATTTTAGGTTTTCGTTAGACGACAAAAAACAATTCGTTAATCAATGCCCTTATTCTTCTAGAACACCTTCAGGAGGAACTAAACCTAAATGCAACTTTGATTGTGCAAAGAAAACGGTGAAATGCATTCGTTTGAGATTACCTTATTTAAAATTAAGATAGCTTGAAAACACGAACAGGAAATAATAAAATAAATGAAAAATATAATAAACATTTAGTTCTAGTTTAGATTTATTTCCCCACATCAAACTGATAAAAATATTTCAAAGGAAATAATATTAATTTGATGTAGAAAACTACAAAGTGAATAAAGTGTAGAGATAAAACTGCAAGGATCTTACAAACAAATTACCTCCATTACATGTTTTATTTTAGAAATGGCAAAATTAAACGAGAAAATCTTTAATCTGCCAATAAGCTTCCCGTAGTAACTCGTACTGCATACGATAACAATCGCTTTATGAATCACGGAAAGTTAAAAATATTTACGTGAGTTCGTGTAACTAAATTATTTAACATTAAAGAAATAAGTAAATTATTTTATAAAAGCCCCGTATTTCCGCTTTGAAGCCAACAACTCATTCTACGAGACCAAAATCCAAGTATTAAACGAAACGAATGATACTTTAACGTCTAAAATGAGATTACAGCTTATCACTTATTTTAAATTAAATTATCTTAATATAGTTTTTTTCTTTTTCTTTAGAGAATTTTGGGGAATCTGAGAGACTTAGTGGACAAGTGTTTAGAAAGGTTATTTGTGCGAGTAGAAAGAGTTTGTATGTAAAAAATGTTAAGTAATGCTTATTTTTCAGACAGACCTTACGACCTACTCCTAGTTTCTCCACCCAAAAAACCACATTCAACGTTTGGCGCAGTCTATATTCTACGGAACATCACAAGAGCATTAGCATGTACTTTTGTGTAAATAAAGTTCACTTTGTCCTCTTAGATCTTGCAAAAACTGACAATTTAGTTTTGGATTAAATGAATCTCAGAAGCATTGTATATTTTGTACTGAACGAATGGCAATCACGCAATTTAGCTCATGTCCAGAAGATTTAACCCTATTCATTCTTCCCAGCCTCACCAATTGAGTAAATGATATTGTTTTTGATTAAGACCACCCAATTCAATATCATCCAAACTCATTTCGAAAGATATTGTTCAATATATAATTAATGTATGCATTGTTCACGATAAGTTAAAAATTGGTTCTTAATTTCCTTGATCAGACTGAAGTAGTGTAGGATTGTAGATCCAATCTACTGAGTGTAGATCCTCTCCACACAATAATTACAAAGTTGCCGTTGGAGTGGAGGCCAGTAATGGAGGTTACAATGTGGGTATTGTGGCAAGAATACAATGGCCGTACCCACACAGACTAGGGCACTAGCGACACTTTATATTGTCCTTGTCCACGCAACCAGTAGTGTTGTTCAAGACGAAGGGTGCTCAGTCTACTAGACAGAACAATCCCTTGAGGACACCAGCTTTCTACCCCTTACTTCCCTTAGTAGAACTAGTGTTCCCTGCTTAATCACCAAACCTTAGTACCGGTGTTCGGACGTGTACAGACAGACTGTTATTACTCTATAGATCACATGTCTTCTAACCAAACCAATTCGGTAATGTATAGCTTTCTATAGCAACACTTAAATTACGACTGTATCAATACTATCACAGTTCATTCGCTCATAAAGTGTGTCCCATTCTTATAATGACAGCATAAATACTTCTTGAAGTGTGCTTGCTATGTTGACCCATTCTCCCTCGATAGTTAAGTACCTATTACAAATGTTTGATTTAATTTCATTAATTATTTCATTAATTTCACTGATAAAACAGGGCAGCCCAATAATCGTACAGTTGATGAAGGTAGAGATATAGTCAAGATGGTACGATACAATATCTGTCAGATCACAGTATGGCGAAAAAGTACATAAACCAGAAAACACTAGCTTCCTCAGAATTCTTCCTAATTATTCAGCAGCTGGCGTGTGTAACTATAGATTTAAGGAATTTTGGAATGGCTTGTATCCGTCTTCGTTAGGGATAAAAGGATTCTGTCATTGTGGAGGATGTAATTAACAAATTTGTTAACATTTTTGCATCTATTCGATGGATCCTCGTTGGTATAAGAATTGCATTGTAACAAGTCAGGCGTTCCTCTTCTACTTTCCCGAAAGAACTTCTCTCATACCAGTGTTATCGCTTTTCTTCGAGTGGGTACTTTCTTGTAAGCCTTATATGTAGGTTAATTTGAACTATGTCTTTTTATTGAAATATAATGCCCATTTTTACCCCAAAAGAGCTTTATGTAAAACATTCAAAACTTGCATTTATTAAGAAGAAGACGAAGTTTCAATTAAAGTAAAAGTTAAAGTTCCATTTTCAATATAAGCCTTAATCTCAGTCACACACAAATAGTACTCTCATTAATTCGTGTAGTAATTAAAAATAAATTAATAAATAAAATAAGTACGCATTAATACAAGAAAGCTGTAATAGGCGCTTGCCCAGGACAAACGAAGATATGTAATTGACCATTAAATGGGCATGAAATGAAATTGAAATTTTTATTTAATAATGTTTTTCATTTCGAAATGAAAGTTTAAATTCTGCCGCTTTGTCTAACGAAAGACTTCTTCAACCCTTCGTTACATCGGATCTTAGAGAATATCAAGCTGTAATCGCAATAAGATAAAAGAACTGCGCAGACGTAGGTGGCTATGAAGAATGGTAGCCTTTGGAACAATTTTTGATTGATTAGGCTTCGTTTGTCCACAGTGTGTGCAATTCAAAATGAATTAATTATGAAAGATTTGTTGCTGAAAGACTCAGCATTTGTTTGCTGAGTTATGATTAGCTAGCTGTAATAAAAGCGATGTTTTATTTTTTAGAAACGTGTTTTGAGAATGCCTTGGAGCTGATAGGAAGCTACGTCACTGGGACAATATGCAATTAAAAGCTTTTTTTTAAAAAAAAAAATTCTGTAATTAATAAAAGTGTTGTAGCAGTAAAATCTTTTGCCTCCAGACAGCGTTTTAATTAAAATCATGAAAGATAATGTTTGTATAACTAGTAAAAATGAAATCAACCAAAGTTGTTGTTTTTAACAAGGTGGAGTGAAGTTTTTAAAGGTATTTTATTTAAAGCTGGTAAGGAGCATATGTTTATTTGGTAGACACGCAACCTCCTTTAAACATAAAATTATTCTCCCTCGTTTGGGGTATATAATAATTACTTTAATAAACTTTAATTTTCCATAAGAGAAATATTAAGATGAATAGATGAAGTCTAATCGAGCAATATAAAAATATATATTATGATAAATATTAGGTTGGCATTTTTTTAACCAAAAGAAAAAATTTTAGGGTACGCAGAAAAAGTAGACTTAATCCAACCCCACAACCAAATCATAACCACGAAATTCCCCTTATTAATCCTGCTTAATGCAATTTTTGCGTGCCATTAATTTGGTGAAATTGAGAAAAGAGGGGGTAAAAAGGAAAAGTTATCTCTTGGTGGAAATCTTAAAGGAAATTTGACAGGTGTCAAGGAGAGGAGGAATGTTATGAATATGGAAGTGAAACGGATATAATTTTGGGGAGTTGTTGCCAAGGAGGAATCTACCGACTTCCATCAAGGTAGGTACCTACATGGTAGGGCTGGCACATCTCAGAGGGGCAATATTGCAGTTGTAATTATTATTTACTGGGTCTGGAGGGTGGTTCACCCACAATTCCGTCAGTTCGGACACCGTTCTTCCCATTTGGTGCATCTCTGCCGAAATTAGTTTCATTGATTTTATTATTCCATGGACAGTCGTTCAATACCTAGATCAATACTTCAATCTATTACAAGGATATGTCGGGGAACTTTTTGCATTGTCTATTCCAAGGGAAATTACCTCTGGAGAAACAAAACCTACTCCTCAGAAAACTCAGAATCGATAACGCCATTCGATTCATTCTAATCCTTGTAAGGAGTCAAGGTCCCTTCTGTTTCTTTCTTCGTACTAGTCAGACTTTCCACCAACCAAAGATTTGTCCTTTACAGGAAGGAAGACCGTACATATTTTACTGTAAGTTCTATGAATTATTTAGAATCAAACCAGGAACACGCAATACTGCACAGAATGGCAGCCTACAGTCCTTACACTTAGCTCTTAGGAGCTTTAGAACATAATGGTAATCATAGTTTCTTACTCTTCCAATCTATACTGCTCACTCCAGAACCTTCATCCACTACTTTAGCCGCTTATAAAGACAAAAAAGTGATGGTCTCCTCCAACAAAGACATTAACCAATGCATTACTGACTTATAAACATCTGTAGACGTTGTATCAAACGGGTTCCAAAGATAAATGAAGAATACAGGAATGATGACCAACACTTATTAAAACTCAACAACCAGGAAATACCCTGGAAACCGAAGGATCAAGGTGTGCGCTGCCTCGGCATGGTCCTTGATACACAATTCACCTGGAGACTGCCAATCAGGGCCAAACTTCAAGCATACACTCGACTGAAACCGTTATAACCAAAAATTAATAGAAACACTATATTGTACTGTTCTGCTCTACAAGACGCTCCTTAGAATATTTTTTTAACATACGCCTGCCAAGTCTGGATTACAGCTTGCAAAACGCTGAAGAAAAGTCGACAGAACGCCCAAGGTCTACTAGGAACTCACAAATACACTGAGAACTGGACATTCAAGCCATGAGAAAATGTTAGGAACTATTTTAAACAAGTACTATTTTTATAATCGAAGGTTAAATTGCTTAGTTTCAAATAAGGTACAATAGAAAATTTTGAAACCAAGTCTAACAAATCAGGGAAGTTTATTTATAAGACATCTATGTTAGTTGTATTGGTTAATAATTAATTCAGATATATGGATTATCTGTTTGTGAGTTCAAAGGGTTGTTAAGACTTATTCACATTCTCATCTTTTTCAACAGTGTAGTTGTGTGTGAAATTGTAATTTGGAGTAAATACAAATTTATTGTTTAAGTACTTGTTTAAAATATTTCCTAACATTTTCTCAAATATTTCGGAGAGATCAGAAGTAAATGTTTAAAGTGCAATTTGTGACCTTTGACTTCCTTATTTAAAGACAGCCTACTTTTAAAATTGACTACTGGTCCATCTAAAAGAGTTTTCAATGAATTCAACAACTTGATAACTAACACTGTTGAGTTAGTGCTAGATGAGAACTCGTTTTCTTGCAAAACAAACGTAATTTCTCGTACGAAGATAAAAGGAATCCTGGAAAATAATACATCGTTTGAAAGCCCATTAAACGAGGAAACTTTTATAAAAAGTGCCAGCACCTAGGTCTGATAATGATCACGTAAGGGCTGAATGAGTTTTCTTAAAAATTACGATTACTATTATTTTTCCAGCGTTCGGAGGAAGATTGAGGCTGTTTGGAGAATAACATATGCTTCAAAATAGTATCAATTTTTAGAAAATTTATCTGTCTTTCTAACCGTGTCTTTAGAATCGAATTCGGACTAAAACTTTCTGAGTAATAACATTTTTATTGCAAAAAAGTCATGTTTTTAGAGAAAAAAATATTAAGTGACGTCACTCAAGAACAGAGGAAAATACGAAGTTGGCCAATACGTCATTGAACTCTACTTTAGATGTACAGTAGGCCTATGGACTGGTTCACTCTGCCAAGTAATAAGTGTGATTATCTTATTGTTAAATTGGTAAACCTGTTGGCCACTGACCAATCTTGATGATGTATTCGCAAAAATCAGCAATCGCACATTGAAGTAAATAGACGACATAGAATATAATAGAAATCCCAAACCTACAGACATTCGATACAGTTGCTGTTCGCTTCATTAAGTTCCCCTTCTTGGGGACGCGATTAATCGTCCGAGTGCCAATAAAGCTAATGTTTATTGGTGTGACTCTTCAATAGAAATCACAAATCACACTGCTTCATGCCATTTAAATTACCTATATGCACTTAGTAGTCAGACTGCCTAATAGTTGCAATTATTATTAGTTTTAGGCCTCTTGCTTCACTTTCTATGTCTTATTTTCTAAATGAGTGCACTTTCTTAGCAACAGAAATCAACCTTTATAGCGACATAAATGTTTTCGCAGTTCAAAGTTAGTAAAACTATTGATAATTGATAAAGTAATCCAGCAGACAATACTGGCATAATGAAAATTAAATTGATAAAAAAAACATAAAACAGACTCATAATAAAATACAAATAATTTTTTTATGAACTTTAATTACTAATTTTCTTTCTACATAAATGAATTCTGAACGAACGCTATACGCGTCAAGAAGGATGTTACTGGGAGAGAGTAGAGTGTAATAAAGCAGCAATATGAAGTAAGAGTTGAACATTTTCATCAAAAAATAAATTGCAATTAGCAGGAACTGTTAGTTTAGATTGCTACTGGGAGCGCTGACGTAATTAAAATGTACCATCTTATCGGCTGCAATGTAAAGAAGTAAAATACTTACTATTAACTATTTTACTGCATTACTTCCAATTTGGTCTTGTATTTCAGATAAATATGAGCATGGAGCGTTGCCAGATGGAAGCACTAATCACCGTTGTTCTTAACCTACTTGGAAACTCTAAATCTATTGCTTAAGGATAAAGTATTTAAAAGAGAAGGTGGGCCAAACGACCCACAATTACCGCGACCAATCTATCGCAATCTATTGTTAGCCAGCGCTACCGATGCTTAAACCTCATACACAGATCAAACGTTCACCAGCCGGCATCTCCACTTAGCTCAACGCCTACAATGAGAAGACGAAACGCTGAGACTCTTCTTCGGTCAAACAAAACCTTCAATGACCACAGAATCACTTCTAAGCCTGCAATGTCCGTCTAGCAGGCCCGTCAAGACTCTTAGAATGTCCTCAGGTCTAGCTTAGCAGATCCGCCGTTAAGTTTCTTGAGGATCCTCGATGATCTCCTTGTCTCCTACTCTGATTAGAGATATTATACCAACATACCTCAAATTTGCTGCAGTCTCATGCAGTGTGGTGAACATTTGCTTTTACTTTCCGAGGGTCCGTTTTTATTATAAAGCCGATATATTTAGAGCAATATATATTAAGGATAAAGTATTTAAAAGAGAAGGTGGGCCAAACGATCCAAAATTACCGCGACCAATCTATCGCAATCTATTGTTAGCCAGCGCTACCGTTGCTTAAACCTTATACACAGATCAAACTTTCACCAGCCGGCATCTCCACTTAGCGTCACGTCATGCTAATATACGAGGAATATATCTCACGAGGTTTTCCATCAGTCCTCTTATGAACCTTAGATATTTATGAAAATTGATTGCTATTTATTAACAGCCAGTAGTTCCAAATTTCTTGTACCTCGTACAATAGTTATTTATTTAACAAGTGTGGAAAGTAGTACTTTTCCTCACGCGAGGCAGGGTTTTTATTATAAACATTTATTGTTATATTACAATTATTTACATTACTTACGTATTTACATTACTTATTACATTTTCTGCTGTTTCTTTTATTGATGGAGGAGTGTTTTCTAAACAGGCATCACTAGAATCCATTTTAAATTTCTATAAGGTAACACTATAACCTTTTTAACTGTTATAATTAAAAATATCTAATTATTTATTAAAGTATTATTTTTATTTCTATATTCCTTTCAATTTTTATTTTATTTCTTTAATATTCGTTTTTTAATTATTTAAATAAAATAAATTTAAATAAGCTTATTAGAGTTTTACAGAAAATATTTATGTTAATAACAAAACTTCTTATATCAAGGAAGCACAATAAAGTTTTTCCACTCACTTGTGCGGAAAGTGACACTAATGGGAATTTCCCCCCACTAGTGTGGGAAGTTGGGCATTACACAGCTGATTTTAATTGAGTAATGAGAACTTCCCTACATGGTTGCAGAAAATTTTTTTTACAAACATGAAAATATTTCATATAATTGGGAAATTAACAAAATATTTTATAAAATGAGACTAGCTGTTTTTTCGTCGCATTAACTGCCACGGTCATCAGTGCCGTTTATTTTTTATTTAAGATGTGTCAGCATTTAAGAACATTAGCGCTCGGACGTTTTTCAATTAAACTACTGGTCTCCAGACTAACCACCACGCACTCAGCTTTAGTGACTCCAAAAATGAGAATATCTAAGGGTAGTCACCTTCGCTTTAAAAATGTTTAAAGAAATGCATTTTTATTTGTCTTAAGATATTTAATACATTTTCTTCGTCGCAAGGAACATAAAAGAATAGTATCGGAAACTTTTCAACAAGAATAGTCAATCAGAAACAGGTACCAACTTTATTTCAATAACATATCATAACAAAACATGAGAAACATATTTTCAAAACAATTGCCCACATTTTGGGAAGAAATGGTGAACAGCGATGGAAACCCCGGCCTAAACAATTATATATACGAAATGAATATATAATACAATCTATATACATAACACACTAGACATATAATCATGCGCTCCACAACACCATGAATTAAAAATTTCTTCCCTGAATATTGAATATTTTATATTAAATTACTGCCTCATTTATTTCGTATTTCTTCAGGAAAATGTCTACGTAAATTAAAAAACCTCATTATAGAAAATTGACTATAAAAATTAATTCTCTTTAACAAACATTATATATGTGTGTGTGTGTATTACACAGTTTGATAGTGGCAAGGTTGAATATGAATCTAATTTAGTAATGGCCATTTTGAGTAGGGTAATTAAAGTAGAAATTAAAACCAAAAATCTTAAGCCCTCACAAGAAGTTATTTTGTATGCGAACTAAGCTCAATGGAACTAATAATATGCTGATTTCAAAATTCTTTTCGTTTTAAAAAATGTCTGCTGCTTACAGGTGGCTTTTATGGTTCTCTTTCAGAGCCCAGGACTCGCAAATATTGATGACAATGGGTGCATAAATATTGTTATATATGAAATTATTATTATATATTATATATAATATATATATTATAATGTATTATATATTATATATATACATTATTTATCCTTGGATATCCACATCAGACGTACCTGTACAACCCTCTACACTACTCTGTACATATGCAGACGACACCACAGCCATACTAGCTACAAGTACACAACCTTCATCAGCTTCATACAAGATACAGACGCATTTACATAAAAAAGAATCCTGGGCAAAGAAGTGGCGGATTAAAATGAACCCACAGAAATGCCACCATGCCACGTTTACTCTCCGGCGGGGCTCCTGTCCACCTGTCCTCTTCAACAGCAATCCTCTTCCTTATACAAATCTGGTGCGCTACCTTGGGCTCTACATAGACAAACGACTCACGTAGAACCCACACACTAGACTTAAAAGACAAGCAATGACAAATCGTGCGAAACTTCTTTACAGATTACTTGGTCGTCGCTCCAAATTGCCCTTAGAACTGAAACGTTTAACATACACCACTATCCTCAAGCCTATGTGGACCTACGGACTAGAGATGTGGGGTTCAGCCAAACCTACAAACGTACGGACAGTACAAACATTTCAGTCAAAACTCTAAGCTTCTTTCTACGAAACTAACCTCACTCTTCACAACGACCTCAACATTCCCTTCATAGACCAACTCGCTAGGACTAAATAGTACCAAAAATTCCACACTACTCTCTCGACTAGCTCTAATCCTCTTGTACTGTCTCTCACTTCTTCTGACATCCCTAATACTCCTCGCCGACTGAATCGCCAGAGGCCCCGCGACTTCCTTGTAGGCTAAAGACCTAAATTATTACTCTCCTCTCTCCTCCTCGTATTCTCCTCCTCACATTCTCCTCTCACCTTTAGAGAGTACTACCACTAGGTAGCTTCTCTCCTCCTGCTCTCCTCCCGCACCAGTTCATCATAGTCCTTCATATTTACTTATTGTAAACTGTATGCAGATTGTAAATAACAAAATAAATTAAAAAAAAAAAAAATCCTTGGATATCCCTCTTTTTCTAAGGAAACCTCTGTCAATAGCGTAGAATAACCTTGCCTCGGATGCCATTTTCTCATTCAATTGATCCGTTATTCTAGTGTAGAGTGGATCATCACTCCGAGAGATTAGACTCTAGAAGCTTCTCTTTGAAGCTGACGTCAGCAGGACATCATCGTTTTGTGGAGTCTGACCACAAGTTTCTTCCTTCACTCCCCTGCACCCACACAGTCAGTATTGACTAGGAGTTTTTCTTCGCTGGTTGCCATCAACATAATATGGCTTAAAAATAATTGAAGCTAATTACCTTTGAGGTCAAATTTGCAAGATGGTTCGCATATGCGTGGAACTAGCATGTTTTTATTACAATCTAATATACCAATATAGTATCTCCCTGCCTCACTCCTCTGCTTGTAAAGAATTTCTTTGAGTGCTCAAAACCGTTCTAAACTAAATTGTTCACTTTTTATAAAAACTTTTATCTGAAGATTTAGAGCTTCCTTTAAATTACTATTTAGAAATCAGGACCGTAGCTTATTTTTATTTTATTTTATTTCCCCGGTGCATCGACGTCTGTGGCCATTAGCGCCTACCACAGCTTATTCTACGACACTTCATTAAAAGTCGTTTTGAGTACTTTAATTCAACTCTTTGATGCAAAGATCGTTTTTTTGAATTCTATTAGGTGTAGAGCAAAACGTGCACTTTATGGAGTATACGGATCGTGAGAGCGGAAATACCAGCTTATCTTAGAAACATAGCCGCGATTGCGGGAAATATATAGAAACGCGGATCAGAAACTGTGATGTTATTGCTAAGCAGAAGTAAACTGTTTAAGTAAAGTAATCGCCTATTTTTTCAGGCGGGGCTTAACGTCCAACTACCATTTACTAGGTGTCGTGGACGGAGGCGAATAGCAAACGTACTTTACTATTTCTCATTTAACCATTAAATAAAATCCAAGGCCAAGACCAGGAATCGAACCCAGTACCACAATGCATATTAGCTTTGCAGGTCTCGCCTCTTAACCCGCTCGGCTACCGTGGCGCCTTAAATTTAATTTCTCATCAAATCTATTTCTCGGCCTTTTGGCTAAGATCAAAGTGTAACTGTTTAAGTATTGACGCATTTTTTCTTCACTTATTTAATGTCAAAGGAGCGGTACAGAGGAGTGGTATACAAAAGGGCAATAAACATGACGTTGCGGAGGAGCCAACTGAGATAAGATATGTGGTTAGACGTGGATGTTGATGGCCGAACTGTGTACAAGTGAAGTGCGCACGCCTCACATTGATTCAAATAGAGAGCTTCTACCAACCCCTTATCTAATTTACTTTCTCTCTCCCCCTAAGCATATAAATCAGCCCCTTTATTCGGCCATTAAACCAGACCGGCTTGTCGTTATAAACCACCTGGCAATTTGAGTTTTTGTCTACTGATAAAGCTGGAAAAAATTTAAAAGTATATAAAAAAGAAGGTTAAATACTCTATTCCTATTAACCTGCTTCAAAATTTATTACAATGGGGAAGGTGGGGTATAATTTTTTTTTAATTGGCCGATAAAAGCGCGACTTAACTAACTTTGCATGGCAAAATGTGTGTCGTTTATAAAATAAAGGTATTATCTTCCTCCTTCTAAATATGAAAAATGTAAATTTGGTAACTTCTATTAGCTCAAAACTTAGTTAAACACGAAACAAAAAATTTCACTTATAGGCAAAAAAAGAACTCGCATTAATAAAGCTCTAACTAAAAGTACGTGGAAGAAAAGTTCTACCGTGAACTAATGGCCGCTAGTTTTCAAGCGGCTTTAGGCCGTCATTAAATGATGTGGACTGAGGCTGGTTAACTCTTAGTGGCCACAACTACCATTAGGCGCCAGCTTGGGCCTAATTTAAAAAGGCTCAATTACACGAGTAGAAGTAGTTTTTTTAATAAAACAAATTATTTGTAATAATAGCGGGCAATTCCTCCGTGTGACTCTGCTTCTTAGACAGACCCAAAGATCGGTTCCTTTCTTCGGCGAACTTTCTGTTTCAACTTCTCGCTGCGATTCCAACATGTCCACCGGAAATAAATGATTTCCTTCCAAAGAAGTGATCGTTCTACGTGATCCAAGGCCATTTCAGTTGAAGCTTCTTTTCCTCTTCAAACTCCTAACTTACGATCTTCCTCTAGATCCAAATTTCACGTCTATATAACTTAAATACACTTAGCTTAACTCCTACATCTACAAACATCATCCATAACAAAAACAATTAATTAAAACTGTCCGGTAGGACAGTTGCGTAAGGGTTGATCATCAAAAGGTGCACAAAAAGCGTAACGTTCTGAAACCTCCAACTTTAACAATTTTTTTTTCTATTTTTCTATAAAAGATAAAATTCCTAAATTTTCTTTATAACATAGGACAAATCCTCCAAAGATAACTGTAATTTTTTTTCAACAACCCAGGTCTGATAAATTTTTTCAATGTTTTCAAATTTCATGACATTTCGTACTTAACAGACATCAATGAATTCTTAACCGATTAGTAAAGAAAAGTTAGCTCAAAAACTGGTATAAATTGCAATATTCTAGTAATAATAGGTAATGAGATATAAAAGATTAAATTTTAGATGATTTAAAATTCGTTCAAAATTCAAACGTTTACTATCTCTTTTCGTACTGTTCAGATTTCAATGAATTTTTTACCGAATTGTAGAAAATAGTTAGATTATAACTGGTATATATTGCAATGTTCTACTTCTTATAGTTAAAGAGATATAAAAGTTACATTTTCGGTGTTTTCAAATTTGTTCAGGTTACATTCACTAAAATGACTTAAATGATATCAATGAAGTATTAATGAAATGTTGGGCATTTGCTGATTTGTGTACCTTTTGGCGTTTAATCAACCCCAATACTTAACTTTTTAAACTGCAAGTTTTTGTTAAGGAGATATAATTCGCATTGAACAAATTATTTCATTTATTTATTTTTTTAATGTCTTAGATTTGTTACTTTTTTACTGTTCACAGCTGAAAATGCACTATTTAGTAATACATAAGCTTCTAGGGAAGTGTGTAATATGTAAATATGTAATCTTAACTTACATATTGCAAGTAACTTGTATGTAACTAATAGTGATGATTAATATTTTTGCAACAAATGTAAATTTATTTAGTTGCGGATTAATAAAGGGAACCTTAAGTTATAAATCACTGCTCTTAACTACTACATGAAATGCTTCTTTACTTCATAAATATGTATTATATGTAATATATATTTTTATATAGCTTATAATTTCAGGATAAACTGAACGATAGACATTACATAGATTTGAGAACCCTGGTTGAACTATAACTAGTTCCTTAATAAACCTGAAGGTTCCTTCTACTTGAATCATAGACGAGCACATCAAAGGTTATGCGAGAAGCTGGAGATGAAAATTCTGGGTCTTTCCTTGGACACTATAGCGACTATGAAACCGGAACGACTTAAAGACCTCATTCATTAATGGTGAGATCCGCGCCCGTTAACTGCCACTCCCATAAATCCTTGCCTACCAGCTATCCTCCCACCAGATTCTAGCAGCTTCTCCTCGCAGGCTGAAGGGGATTTGGTACAGAGATCTGCTCTAGCGACAGTGATTGAGCATCCCAAAACCCTAAATGAACATATTAATTCAGAGTCAGTATGTATGTGATGAATAGGCAGTATCACTTGAACTAGATACGGATGCATATAGTAGTTGTTTTATCCACATGTATTTATGAATTGTAGAGCAATAATTGCGATTAATTTAACCGACAAAGTTTGAATGATCAGCACTGTAGGAATATTGGAGACCGGCAAATAGCAGATAGCAGGTGGAAGGTTAGATTTATGGGTGGCTAATTGATAGGAGCCAGTATTAAGGGCTCTCGGCAGGACCTGGTACCAGGCGGTGATGTAGCGTGCAGACACTGTCACATACAAATATACATTGCTACTAACAGTTATCACGTCTTTACAAGAGAGACTCCAGAGGACAGAGCTCTATACTGTTCTACAAACTGCCATATAAACCTATAAATATACTCAGGTCACTCACTCTCTTCTATGAGACAGATGTAAATCTAAAAATATTTCTTATCCATTAGATTTGTATTTGATTGCTATTGTTTTTACTTACTCTGTAATCTATACCTGTCCTTCTCTATTAAAGGCTCGAGGGAGCAAGAAACATTATTGGGCCGTAAAATGTATTTGTTTTTTAAGATTTCGAAATAAACTAATTGTAAAATTTCTTGTTTTTTATTATTGGTTTTGGCCCAGGAAAAGAAAACAAAAAAACATTCCTAGTTAATAGGTTAGCGAAACGGTTGTTGACACAAAACTATAGAATTAAATAGTATTTCTCGCGGACAAAATTAACCTGCAAAATTCAACTCATCAACTAGCCCAAATAATTTAAAAATTTATTTATTTATTTAAAAAAGGGATTAGTTGAGTGGTTAGCGTATTGGATTCACACGATGAGATCCTGGGTTCGAATCCAACTGCTGGCCCTTAGATTTTCTCTTCCTAGGAGCTTCTTACTGCTCAGTGTCCGGTTATGGACAATGTCTGTAACGAAAGAACACTGTCTGGAGGCAGGCAGTGCTCCGGGTGCCAATTACAAAAAATTGTTTTCGTTTGTCGATACCTTATACATGCAAGAAGTATGCAATAATCTGGTGTGAAATGTAGTATAAAGGACTTTCTCCTGCCTTTTATAGTTTTGCAGAAACCAATTGATGCCTTCATCAAGAAAAACCCCGGTTCAGTGAAGTAAATTTCAGAGAACTTAATTTCTGCCACTTGCACTTGTGATATCAGTTCAATAAAAATATCAGTTGTAAAAGGGTTAGTTAGATATACAGGGTGAACCAGTAAGTATTGTCCATAGGCCTACTGTGTGTAGTACATCTAAAGTGGAGTTCAATGACGTATTGGCCAACTTCATATTTTCCTCTGTTCTTGAGTGACGTCACTTTAAAGTTTTTTTCCAAAATCATTACTTTTTTCCAATAAAAATGTTATTACTCAGAAAGTTTTAGTCCGAATTCGATTCTGATGACACGGTTAGAAAGACAGATAAATTTTCTAAAAATTGATTCCATTTTGAAGCATATGTTATTCTCCAAACAGCCTCAATCTTCCTCCGAACGCTGGAAAAATAGTAGTAATCGTAATTTTTAAGAAAACTCATTCAGCCCTTACGTGATCATTATCAGACCTAGGTGCTGGCACTTTTTATAAAAGTTTCCTCGTTTAATGGGCTTTCAAACGATATATTATTTTCCATGAATCCTTTTATCTTCGTATGATAAATTACGTTTGTATTACCAGAAAACGTGTTCACGAGCACTCAACAGTGTTATGGTACGATAGAAAATTTTGAAACCAAGGTAACAGATAAGTGAAGTTTATTTGTAAGGCACCTAGTTGTACTGGTTAATACCTAATTCAGATACAACGATAATCTGTTAGAGAGTTCAAAGGGTGGTTAAGGCTTATTTACATTTTTTTCTTTTTCAACAGTGTATTGTGTGTGAAATTGTAATTTGGAGTAAATACAAACTAATATGATTTTTTTTTTTATAAAAATAGTACTTGTTTAAAATATTTGCAATTTTTAACTTTTGACTTCCTAATTTATGGACAGTCTACATTAAAATTGACTACTGGTCCATCTAAAAGAGTTATCAATGAATTAAACAACTTGATAACTAACACTGTTGTATGCTCATGAACACGTTTTCTTGTAAAACAAACGTAATTTCTCATACGAAGATAAAAGAAATCCTGGAAAATGATATACCGTTTGAAAGCCCATTAAACAAGCAATCTTTTATAAAAAGTGCCAGCACCTAGGTCTGATAATGATCACGTAAGGGCTGAATGAGTTTTCTTGAAAATTTCGATTACTATTATTTTTCCAGCATCCGGAGGAAGATTGAGGCTGTTTGGAGAATAACTTATGCTTCAAAATGGTATCAATGTTTAGAAAATTTATCTGTCTTTCTAACCGTGTCTTCAGAATCGAATTTGGACTAAAACTTTCTGAGTAATAACATTTTTATTGGAAAAAAAAGTAATGATTTTAGAAAAAAACTTTAAAGTACGTCATTCAAGAACAGAGGAAAATATGAAGTTGGCTAATACGTCATTGAACTCCACTTTAGATGTACTACATACAGTAGGCCTATGGACAATACTTACTGGTTCACCCTGTATAGAAATGTTTAGAGAAAAGACCCACTGACTCTGTTCTAAAAAAGACTATTCAAAATAATGGTAATTGTCCCATATTATGTATTAATTAGAAGATATACAAAAGACAGAGCCTTGCATAAACACCGTTCAAATGTATAAATAGCTTTAGTTCACCTTATTTTTAAGTTAATCGCTTTATTTCGTGACGAACGAAAATTATTAGAAACCCATAGATTTTTTTATTAACTGTTATTGGAATAATAAAAGGCGAAATTTAGATTAAGACGTAGATTTAGATATATTAAGTGTAATTCACTAATTTCTTCCTCATAGAATGTAAACATTAAGTGGGAATGAATTATTGGTAATAGTCACGGCTCTTTCACACCACAATAAAAAACTTCTTACGTAAAAGTTTTGAATAAATTTTTGAAGATATATTATATTATCTGATAAATACTTCATGATTTATTACAGCATGAAAGCGATTTATTTTTATTTTTTAACGTAGTTAAGCAAGTACCACACGTACGGCTCAGTGTTACAAAGTGTATTATATATTCATATTAACTATCTAAATGTTTGTTGAAAAATACGTAACTTGAGAAAGAAAACAGCCTCAGCAATGCCGGCAAAGCATTTGAGCGAACTTTATTTCATCAGAATGTCCTGGGAGGATGAAAGAGTCAGAAAAGAAGATAAATCTCTCAATCAACTTAAATCTTTGACAAGATTCATTTCTATCTTCTGCAGTATAAATATGATGCATAGTAAGTTACCGGTCCGCTGATCTCTCTCTTCCGAGTCAAAGGTTGAAAAGGGCAGGAATTCCGAGATGAGATTTACTATGTGCTTGTTAAAGCTCTTCAGTTATGTAAACAATATGGCGAAATTCTTTTAAAGTCTTGTTCTATTCCAATTATTTACTTTAAATTTAATGCGTCACGGTAGCCGAGCGGTTAGAGGCGAGACCTGCAAAGCTAATATGCATTGTGGTACTGGGTTCGATTCCCGAAATTTACAGTAAAGTAGGTTAGCTAGTCGCCTCCGTCCGCGGCACCTAATTGGTAGTTGGACGTTAAGCCCCTCCTGAAAAAATAGGCGATTACTTTATTTTTTTTTACTTTACTTTTACTTTAAATTTACTTGATACGTTACTTCTGATTAATTTAATTATTTGCGAAAAGGGTAGCGATCACAATCTTGAAAAAAATAAGAAACGAATAAGTAGAGATATTTTTTTTTAGTTCGTACTGGGTAATCAGTGATCAAATCATCTCAAATTTCTGCCGGGCTTCTAAAGAACTGAACAGGCAGTCAGAAATTAACTTTTAAAACGATTGAAAAATAATCTCTAATTCTTAAGAGCATAATTCTGTCAGAGGTAGGATAATAAAAGGGACCATTTAATCTGGATCTGTACAGAAATTCTTTCTACGGAAGTGATACTATGTCTTCTGGGCAAACAGCTGGCAATCAGTTCTATCGAAGTACAGACAAACTCTCAGAAGCAAATAGCGTTCCCCAGGATCTAATATGCTGATATTGCAGGAAATCTAAAGAAATCCACAAACTTTACGACTTTAGGCTGTAATTGGCTGATCTCTCCTATAAATTACTGAAACTACTTTTTATTATCAAATCATCCTGAGTAGTCCATAACTTAGTACATATTCAAATTGAACACAATTTAAAAGAACTGCCATTGGATTGGTGCATGACTGGTCATTCAGTGTCGGGGAGATCTGTAGGATCCGGTGGTAGAAGAGGCCAGTCACGCTATACAACCTACATTTATAACTTACTTAAGAGCACGTCCATTGAGCAAATTCAGTGTTAAGTGCTTAATTGAAAAGAATGATATTGATACTAAGGCGAAGAAAGTTAAAAATTAATTTAAATATTTATTTCAGGTGTAATTAATCAAATATGGAAATACAAGGGTTTTGCGTGGCCGTTAGCCATATGAAGATCTTTCAAACGAATTTAAACAGATTTATTAAGATAATAAGCTATTGGAGTGACGTAGCAGGACTTTATAGCTCACTGTGTCCTTTTCAAGCAGACACCCTTAAGGGCAAGGGAGTGCCTTACAGTCTAAAGCTTTTTAATGTTTATATTAGGAAGAATAAAAAGTAGAATCAGAGAGGAACATTCCATTGTATTTCGACACACCTCACTCGTAAATCAACGCGCACCTACACCAGTGGCACATGCGAGCGTCACCGATAAAACTTTTTTTCCCTTTCCTTCCTTTTTACAACTTTCTCACACTGCGTAATAAAATTTCGGCCAGCTGAAAAAAAACGAGCGGCCCAGGTTGGCTATATGGTCTGAGCGGGGAGTTCGAGAGGTTGTACAGTTAGTGAGGGTGTTCTGTTTTATCCTTGTTGCCATGGAGATACACTTTAAATTCCCTCCTATATCGATTAGAATTGTGATGAAGAAATGGTACGAAGAGGAGCGGATGGGAATTACAGAAACAGTAAGGTGGAATGTTCATTTCACTACGATTTATATTCTAATAACAGCAATAAATAATTACATATTACATTCTCTGAAAGGTTATAGTTTGTGCAACATAGTTAAATGTAATAGTTACTATATTCAGTTTCTTATTTCGTCTTTTCAAATTTTATCAAGGACTTTCTGAGAGTAATGACTGGATAGGATGTCATAAAAAATGATTGGGTAGGGCCACAATGCTCTGACCACAATGACCTTAAATCATAACAATTGGAGCTTCTTGTGGCTCTTAATTAGTGTCCACTAATTTTATTTTACCACATCTTTAATCTTTTACTAATTTCTAACTTACCTGAGCTTTATAGGGGCCGAGAGGAAGTAAAGTGCGGAGTCCTTGATCCTTCCCTTTGCATGAATAATAATCGCAAAAATAAAACAATTAAAGACGGGATTAGTTAAGTTGGTAGCGCCGATCCAGATACCAACCCTGGTGCGCTCTAATTAGGAGCATTTACTGCTCATTGTCAGGTGATAGACTTTGTTGTTTGTAACGACAGAATATAGATTGGAGGCTGGCAGTGTTCTGAAAAAAGCTGACAAGCTTCAAATTATGTCAAGTTTTGTCAGTATAAGTAAAGTAATTGCCTATTTTTTCAGGCGGGCTTTACGTCCATCTACCAAATTAGGTATCGTGGACGGAGGCGACTAGCAAACATACTTTACTGTACTTTTTTTTTTTTTATTAACCATTAAATAAAATCCAAGGCCTAAGACCGGGAATCGAACCCAGTACCACAGTACATATTAGCTTTACAGTTCTCGCCTCTTAACCGCTCGGCTACCATGGCGCCTTTAGTTACTATCAGTGTTTGTACCAGATATTTTATTTTATTATATTTAGAGAAACTATCGACTACAGAAAACAATAAAATTGTAAAAATTGTAGTTAAAAGTTTTAAATGAAGTTATTTTGATGTTTTTTTTTTATTTTTTATTTAAATAATGTATTACTGATAAATTGTTTAAAAAATAATGGTCACCTGTCCATTTTAAAGACTGTCAGTCGGTCTCGAAAATATCAATCAACATTTACATTTTATTCTGAGTCCTTTAAAAGACAATTTTTGTTTTTTAATCTTACTAAATATTACGGTGAAGCCCACTTACCATTCCAACGGTATTGCTGCAGAAATGTGTTCTAAATGAATCATAAGAACGTATTAATCTTCAGACTTCAGGTGTACCAAGTGGAAAGAATAGAATAAAACAGTAACTTAATTCATTTTTAATTGTTGGCTAGTTCACCCTCAGGCTTGAATACTATTATACCTCATTAGTGAAGGCGAGAAAGAATAAAAACTAACGCCATAAAAATGAAATTTATGGCACTTAATGTATATTTTTATTGTTGTCAGAGTGATTAAAAGTGAAAGTTCAAATAGATTGTTTGCACGTTTAAGTTATGTCTGGCATTACTTACCTACTACTTAACTGTAACCATTTACATGAAAGGGTCAGTTATTAATATATTAACCTCTTAGCAAAAATTCCATTACGTAATATTCTTCTCATTTCTATTTATTTATCTATGCCCTTTCAACTTACATTCTTCCAAAGACGAAATCTTTAAGTCTCGTGATATTTAAGACAATCTAATGAAATGGTGGTGGCGAATCTGACTATAAAAATAGATAATTTTGTTCTAAGATAATCTAAAAGGATTTGTACCCAGAAAAGTAAAGGTAGAATCCTCGTGTATGGAAGAGGGCTAGTCACTTTTTCGAAGTCTTGGCGTTCCAGAGGGACTCCCTGCCGTACAACACAAATAGACTTACTCCACGACCCCAGTACTCATACATAGTGCCTGTAGAAATAGCTGATGTTTGCAACTGTTTGGGTAGAGAGCCTGCTCTACACAGCCAACTATAGCTCAACAGCTCAAACCCAAAATCATTAATTGCAGATGCATACTTACTAAGAACAAACACTAATAGAGCCACAATATTGCAGGGGATTTGGCTGGATACCATTAATGAATTTAACTCAAAAATCTTCTTGCCAGATCCCTGACAATGAAATTAAAACCTCCAAAGTTGTTAAGATTAGCTTTATCCGAATAATTTTGTATTAAAGGAGCAACCACAGCTTGTGATTACAATATTTGCTTAGTATAGGATTGAAGGTGTCGCCATATGCGATGTTTGTGAGGCGTTTGTATCCCTGGAACATATTTTCAGGGATTCAAAAAAATATTTTAACAATAGAAAAACAACTTTAAATACCCCCCACTAATCCAAAATCCGATCAATTACAATTATTTAAGTAATTGCTCTACCTACACTCTACAAATTGAGTCAAAATATGGTAGAGTATCTCAAACTCTGCATTTAATTTGATTTTCGGTTTTGAATTTTGTTGTTGTAACTCACTAATTGAACCATTTGAAGTAACTTATTAAATTTTGTATTCGGTGGTAAACGATTTTGGAAAATCGTCGCGAATTTTTGCTTCAGATACCAGAGCAATGTAATGAACTCACTGCGGAGGCAAGTTTTATTCATTAATCATCAAAGGTCTGTATTTCTGAAGCTGTGTTTATTGTTATTAATGACATATTGCAGATTAATTTGAAAGTTTTAATCTCAATTTCAGACAATTCTAAATTTTAGATTGTTATTGTTCAGGCACCACAGTAGCCGAGTGGTTTGAGGCGAGACCTGCAAAGCTAATATGCATAGTGGTACTGGGTTCGATTCCCGGTCTTAGGCCTTGGATTTTATTTAATGGTTAATAAAAGAAATTTACAGTAAAGTTTGTTTGCTAGTCGCCTCCGTCCACGACACCTAATTGGTAGTTGGACGTTAAGCCCCGCCTGAAAAAAAATAGGCGATTACTTATTATAGGACTTTTATACTGTGTTTTCTGAGTTAAATGTTTATCTAGTAACTATGTGACGTCTGCTAAAGTGGGAGAACTTATGACTTAAATGATGTGTAATAATGTAATCAAAGAACTTTTATTATTATTATTATTATTTGTTTTTTTAAATTTCAAAATTCGTTTTAAAGGAAAATGAAAAATATTAGAAGTGTGAGATTGACAGCAGGTGTGCATACATCTGTTTAGAGTTTTATCAGCAGAATGGCGGTGTTTAACAAGACTCACAAAGATTCATCAAATAATGATAAGGTATTTATTATTTAACCAACCAAGTCTTCTCGCGTTTACATCGCTAGACAAACCTTATGATTTTCTAAAAACGTTGTTATCCATGAAAAAATAAACGAGTAGTGAGGGGGTTCATTTGTACAGCTTGGCAGAAGAAGAAATAAACATTTCTATTGTCATTTGAAGGTACATTGTAGAAAAGGTCGTTAATTAAACATTTATAATTGCGTTAATATTTTAGCCAAGTATATCTCTTCATCTAGTTCTAGTCTGATAATAAATCTTTAAGGTATTTTTTCCCCTTTCCTCATACTTTTTATTAAATAGGATTTATTTCTGTTTTCTATTACTCAGTAAGGGAAGTTATTGAGATCGTGGAGTGTTCGATTTAGAGTTTGGATCGGGAATATCTAAATAGTGCCCTTCGTGGGCAAAGGGCATCCAGAGAAGATGATCGGGCGGAGGTATCAACTATATAGGTAACCTCTAAGATATCGGGTGCTCTCTTGGAATAAGTAGCCTTTCCCAGGTGAAGCGAAAAGATAGAAGTGTTTAATGGGATTGCAGGGGGTCTATACCCTTCTTAGAAATTTCCCTTTTAATTGGAACACCTGGGAGATTCCATCGCTCACTTCTCTTCCTTAGAACATGGTGCGTGAGTTACGGAGTAAGAGAGGAATACATCTTACCCAGAATCCTTTGGGAGGAGTTTCCTTCAGAATTATTAGGGATGGCAATAAGAGAAGGGTGACTTGGTTTCTGGGAGTGATAATCTCTTTATACCGGCTTCATCTATTCATCCTCGAACATCCTGGAGAATTACTCCTGTTTTCTATTACTCAGTAAGGGAAGTTATTGAGATCGTGGAGTGTTCGATTTAGAGTTTGGATCGGGAATATCTAAATAGTGCCCTTCGTGGGCAAAGGGCATCCAGAGAAGATGATCGGGCGGAGGTATCAACTATATAGGTAACCTCTAAGATATCGGGTGCTCTCTTGGAATAAGTAGCCTTTCCCAGGTGAAGCGAAAGTTCTCTTCCTTAGAACATGGTGCGTGAGTTACGGAGAAAGAGAGGAATACATCTTACCCAGAATCCTTTGGGAGGAGTTTCCTTCAGAATTATTAGGGATGGCAATAAGAGAAGGGTGACTTGGTTTCTGGGAGTGATAATCTCTTTATACCGGCTTCATCTATTCATACTCGAACATCCTGGAGAATTACTCCTGTTTTCTATTACTCAGTAAGGGAAGTTATTGAGATCGTGGAGTGTTCGATTTAGAGTTTGGATCGGGAATATCTAAATAGTGCCCTTCGTGGGCAAAGGGCATCCAGAGAAGATGATCGGGCGGAGGTATCAACTATATAGGTAACCTCTAAGATATCGGGTGCTCTCTTGGAATAAGTAGCCTTTCCCAGTTGAAGCGAAAGTTCTCTTCCTTAGAACATGGTGCGTGAGTTACGGAGAAAGAGAGGAATACATCTTACCCAGAATCCTTTGGGAGGAGTTTCCTTCAGAATTATTAGGGATGGCAATAAGAGAAGGGTGACTTGGTTTCTGGGAGTGATAATCTCTTTATACCGGCTTCATCTATTCATCCTCGAACATCCTGGAGAATCTGAAACTCCTCCCTACACTTAGACTGCCATCCTAACCCACTCTGCTGCGACATAGCCTCCTAAGATCCTTCTATCCCTGTAGACACAAAAGAATCAAACATGTGAAAGAAAAAGTGAAGAGTCTGTGTTTGTGATCATCAAAACTCATGATAAAAATCGCTGAAATTTCAAATTTGATTTTCCATTAGGTTCCACCATATTAATAACTTTTGGAGAAAAGCAACCAATCGGAACAGTCATTTTTCTTGGTAGATTTGAAAGAAAACTTCATCATTCTTTCTAGATCACCTCTTAATCGCTGAAATGTCCAAGGTTGTCTCTTACAATGCAACGCTACAGTAACCAAAAAGAATCTAACGAATCATTTAAAACATGTCTCGTTAAATTTGGCATTGGAGAAAATGTAAAAAAGGTGAAATATGCTATTTTTTAAATTACAACATAGAATTACAGATAATATTGAAAATTAAACGACATACTGGAGTGTATTTTTGGATCCCCTGAGTCAAATGAAATTCATTAGACCCGACCCTAATGAAATCTTAAGGTTGTAACCTTTCCAAAATGGCAGTATAGGCATCAAATGAATTTTAAAAAACTCCTTGAATTTATTGGAACTCCTCATTTCGATAAAAATCTCCAGGTATTGCCAGACTCTTATTTGATGGTTAAGGAAAAGATGAAATGCTTGTCCTAAGTCATTGTTTGAAAATATATAGATGTTACGGTAAATGTACACTCTTGGGAAATGTACACTTTTACCGTAAAATGTGTACATTTTTTAAAAAGTTAGGTATATGTGAACTGAATATAATGTATATGTACATTTCCCGGCAAAAGTGTACTCTTGCCTTCACGTTTTGGTAAATGTATACTCTTACCTTCATGTTTTAAGAAAAGTTGGAATACAAATAAATTAAAAATGTTGTTGCAGTAAAAAAATATTTATTTAAATAAACATAATAAAAAAGGCTTTAATAACGAAAATTATTTTAATTAAAAAATGTAAATGACAAACAAAACATACTTTTCTTTGCATATTATATAATATGTCGTAGGTTATGATCCCAATATTCATAAATTCAATTTTCGTCCTAGTTTTTCAGGACTAATACGATGGGAAGCAAACAAATAATAATAATAACATACTTTTCTTTATTATAACTGTGCAAATATTTATCGGGAGTATAACAAAATATTTTGTATGCTCACATTTACCAAAACGACATGGTCATTGTGAATTCAATGTACATTTCCCTTCTTTGAAATTGTAAATGTTAGTTGATTGCACATTACCCAAACGAGGAGGAAAATGTGTACATTTGCCGCAATATCTACTTTTACCGTAACATAGATACTAATATGTAAATTTACTAAACAGCTACAGAGTGAAATGTAGGCAACTGATGATATGATTCTGTGAGCAGGCGCAAATCTGCCCTTCCTATCTACGCACAGACCAATTGGAATGGTGACGCCTTCTTCTTGGGCATGAGGGAAATTTACCATCCAACCCTCCCACTTTGCCCTGGGATGAATATGAACTCCCGGCAATGTTAGCACTATGACTCAACAAAACCCACTTGACAATGGCACCACCCCATGTCTACTATGGTGATCTGTCAGACAGAGGGTACTGCATTCCCTAGAAGCTCCACCATTGCGTTACATTCTTTACCAATATGAAGTTATAACCTCCCTTCGCCAATCATATCTAGGAATTCGAAGGATACATAATTTCTTCTAATCTATTGTAGAAATGTTATTCCCAATTTTAGTAAAAATAAAGAATCATTTTTAATCAAAGCCAGAACATTATAATACCAGTATCAAGTAATGTGGAACATTTCAGGCAAAAAGGGATAGAATACTCTTTCACTTAGGCTCATGCAATCTATCTTCCACAAATTATGTTTCTTTCTGGTACATAAATTTTAAGCTTTTTGAGAGTTCTCTAGTATCTAATTTTGATGGACAACTACTTATCCAAGGTGGACTTCAGCCTCACTGAGAATTCCTCTCCAAGTATCTCTGTCTGGAGCTTTTAGACACCATTCGGTCACTCCGAATGATATTAGACTGATCATCTTCTAACTCTATACTTCAGTATTTCGTCGGTCGTCCTCTTTATCTGTTTCCAGGGAATATTTTTCTTGTTATTCTCTTGACGATACTCTCATCTTATACCCTTTCTACATGTCCGTCAACTTCTTGATTTAATGAAACGTACTACATCTTCATAACCTATCAGGTCGTCTAATTCTTGGTTGTACCTAATCCGCCAAGTATCTGGGGTACATCTGATTCGAATATAGTCACATTTTTCTAATTGATTTTTCATTATTGATTCTTTATTCTTTTTGATGTTCAAATTCCTTTCGGAATATTTAGACCAGTAACTTTTTATCCTCAGATCTTTTATAATCATACGTAAACAAAGATGTTCACAATCGGAGAAAGTCTAATCGATTTATAACCTAACAGGACAATACGTTTCTAATCGCAACACTCCCTTTTATCCCTTAAAAGATAGTAATATGGAAAGTAGCCAGCACTTAGTAATGAAGAAGATTTAAGTAATGGCACAATTAGTGTTGTAATCAATTAGAGGAAGGTAATGTTATTGTTTTGAGTGGTTACAGTAAATATCTGGAGCGGATTGCGGGTTAGCGTGTGGCGTGAGCCATCACTAATCTGCCTCAACTTGGCGCTGCGCCAGATAGTGCAGTTTATTAGCTGGTGAAAAAGGTGCTAAATATCTCCGCTATTATTTATGTAATTTATAGCTTTATAGCGGCCTAATAGCTGCTATTAATCTGGGTCTTAGAAAGCCCAAGATTTACCATCTCCACCTCCGTGGCCATCATCAATAAGCTATCGTTTTATTAATAACCTCACCTTGTTTATAACCTCACACATGTTTATAAATGTGTGTGTGTAAATTGATTTGATTTAAATAACCGCTCAATTACACAATTTTTTACTTTCTCTTACTTCTCTTAAGGGGAGGTGGAATGTGATCGAGCAGATTCTTTATTTTGAGTATTCATCTGAATTATCAGTTTTGAAACCCCAGAAACAAAAAAGAATGGGTTTAAACAATGGTCAGTTTGAAGCGCATTGATTTTACTAATTTATAAACAACTTCTCAACAGACTGTCGGTCTATCTAAACGTCTCTACGCCTTTGGCAGTCCTGGCCACCTCAATGAGCCTGTCCAAGAAGTCGCTGGCCGTTACGGTTTCACTCTATTTACCCACACCAAGGAAAGGTTCCTTTCATCATGCCGCTCACACTTCCAAACCTCTTGTGTCTGCTGGTTATCCTTGACGAAATCTCCATATTTCTTTGCATTTCAACCTCCTCCATCCTCATCATATCATCTCAACCCAACTTAAACAGCTTAAACGTAGGCACGACGTCCGCATCTACGTTGTAATGTAACATTTTGGGGCGTAGCTTATAGCTTTGTGAGGGTTTTGCGCCAGATTCAATCCAAAAGTCCCTTTCTGCAATTAAAGCTAGAATACAAGTTGTTCTTAAGGGGTTTCTTCATATCAGTTTTGGAGAAAGTACCAAGTCTGGGTGAATGGTCTTGTAAAGCCAGGGTTTTTTTTAGATATCAGGCTGCTCTCCAAGAACCTTATCAGGCCAAAGTAGCACCTGTTAGTCTTGATTCCGCATCCTATTTCTTGAGATAGGTAAGTTATGAACCAAAATAGATGAGTTCCCTCAACCAAATCTAACACTAAAGAATACACTTAACTTTTTGCTTTTTTTCTGTATGATTTGGCACTAACCTAGTTATATAGTTCAATGAAATCTTTAATAAGAATTTTGTGTTAAACTGTACATATATACCTTTTTTGATGTTACACTTTTGTGAAGTAAATCTAAGGTGTTTAATAATATTCCAGCAATTGCCTTAATCGTAACTGCTGGAAACTCTTGACCAAAATGATCTGGAACTTGAGGTTAGTAATAACTTTTTTGATAATAAAAGAATGGAAGTGGAGATGAGTTACTCCGACCCGGGTGTCTAATGAGGTATGAATCTTCCAGCTGTAGGAGATCTGGTTACAACAGGTTATACTAAATACAATCCCTACTGCATACCGTGTCTGCAGATGAATACAAAAAAGGAACACCTACATGTACACATCCACAGGTTGGTGTGTACAATTCTAGACTAGTGTTAGTATAACACTTGTGGTCGCTACTATACAGAACTGTGAAGACGACTGGACACTACCCAACTTTATTTACTGACTATATATCTGTGCTGTCCATATTATATTTACCTTTTACATAAATTATATACACTATTATAATTACATCAGCTTTATACAAGTAGTTAATATATTTAACTGAAATACGAACAGAAATACGCACACTCGGCTGGTCGTATGTCAACATTGTGCGTACAGAGACCCAATAAATTTGTTAGGTGATATTATCCGATATTAATATTCTACCAAGTAGATAAATATCCACCTTTTACAGATAGAATGTTCTAGGCTCCGATTACATATGGTTTAAAATTCCAAGACTGTAACAGTCCTTCAGCTTGTTACCTTCCCTTACTGAAAGAGAAGCACATTTCCATTACTTCTATATTTCCATTTAATGCCACCTTGAGTATTTGTCTCTCCGCCTGTATCAGATTCAGAGGCTAAAATTTTAAATTTGAAGTAAATTTGATAACTAAAAATGTTATTTTACTTTATGGTTTCTGATTTTTTTGAAAAGTTCTCTAATTTCCATTCACATTTTGTAAAAAATTCTGTTTTTAGTTCTGTTTTCTTTAGCGGTTAAGTAAAAAGTTTATTAACAAAAAAAAAAATTAAATTGGATGTTAATGATACAAACTGGAAGGTATAAATAGAAATAAAACATATTAAAAAAACTGACCAATTTAACATTAAGGTAAATAAGAGATAAAGACGCCGATAGAGGTTAATCAGCTGGAAGCTGACCGTGTTGAAAAAGTAGGTGATCTCCCTATCTTATTGGGAACAGGGCCTTGCATCACATGATAATGGTCTTCATTGCGTTACGATATTCTTATCTACATAATTTACTTTCAATGTAGCAGATCCATCAAACGATTAGTGGTATCTGACGTCATACGAATGATAGGCATTCAAACGGAACATCACTTTTAAAACTCATATGCTCTTGAAGCACAATATTCTACTGATCGAATGAAATTCAAGGTCTCAAACTTATCGTAAAAAACAGAATTTTCAAAACGCCAACATATTCACAGTCAATTGCCAGATTTTAAAAAATGTAGTAATAACATCTTCAGGGATCTTATTAACTCAGCTAGAAATAAATTACCAGTTTCTTTTTTTGAAAAGGCTCAGAAAGAAAATATCAGGTTCGAGTCCAGCTTTTCTTAGATTTTCTCTTCAAAGATTCCCAAAGTGTACATACTGACGGTTTTGCCAGAAATGAAGTTCATTACTATAAATCTATAATCAGTCTACCGGTTCCAGATGTTGTCGCACGCTGATTTGGCAATAACATTGTTAAATTAAACATTTTGAATTAAACTATTCAATCAATGACCTTTTATTTGACCGTGTGGCTATATAGCCAAAATTTAAATTACTATTAAGTAAGGTACTGATTTAGTAATAAATCACATCTTAGCGCTAGAAGAAAGTTAGTTGGAAACTGTAGAATTAGTGTGATTGGCTAGCACGCACGGTCAACTGTAGATCTGTAACTAAAACTTTAGCTGGCTTTGGTGCAGATTGTTAGTCCTTTTATATTAGTTACCCAACTTTGGAGGTCACAACTCTTTTTTCTTGTGTAGATGCCCCTAAACAATGTTATCACTAAGCAATCCGTAGATTTGGTTTGCAGAAATACAATAAGAAATTTTGGCAGGACCACCATATACAATCAATTTACAGATAAATATTTTAAGTAAACCAGTGACATTGATGGGCGTGACTGTTACGGATTCTTTTAGGGTGGAATACTGCGACCCGATCTGAAGGCGAAAAAGACATATGAGGCAAGAAATAAACACAATCACTAGACTTAATAAGTCAGCAAACAATTCAGAGCTAAATTTTCACAAACATAATCGCTCCAATTGTAATAATTATTATTAATTTATAGAACAATGAAGGTTAGGTTAGGTTTCTTTGCTAAAATTAAAACTGTCCGATAGGACAATTGTATAAGGGTTGATCATTAAAAAGCTGCACGAAAAAGCGTAACGTTGAAAAACACCCAACTGTGACATTTTCTTTACAATGTAAGGCAAATCCTCCTTTGCAACTGCAATTTTTTTGCTACTCACATCTGACAGATTTTGAGAAAAAAGTTAGCGAAAATTAGAAAAACGGCAAAATGTTAAAAATAAAATAAAGTGATTACACTTCTGTAATTTGGTTATTTCTATAACCAAATGGAACTGAATAGATTTGTGTAAAGTATAATATGATACGTAATAAAACATTCTACATGACACCTAGTGCATGGGGAAACAATGCAGGCTTATTGATATCAGTGCGGAAGTTAAGTTCATAGTGCAATACTTTTGAAAACTGCAGGTGGTAAATTGCGCTTTACTCCACAATATTTTATATTTTGGTAGGATTGAAGCAGTTACTTTACAGTTAGGTTCTAGCCACCTAATAAATAATATCTACTCATATTATCGAGCAAAAATTTTCACTTTTGAATTTATTTAGAACAACTTTTTATAATCTTAAAATATTTTGTTTTTGTTTTTGTAACTATATTTAATATAAAATATTTGAATCAGGTTATATATGCTCCATATGTCATAATTCATCTACTCTGTATTGATAACCCCTCATGAACTCATTTACTTAGTGGTGTGCATGTATATAGGGAGGTAAGTGTGATTGGAGAGGGAGACAGCGATGAGGTTGTATTTCTGGAGCCCCCCCGTGGAGCAAGAGGCGCCCTTACCTGCTCGGACATTTGTCTGAGACAACTACATGATTTAGTTTGGCCAAGACACTGGCAGAACCCTCCGTATAACTGTGGCCACTATATTTATGTGGTTCGTGTCCACACAACCTTCTTACATACACAACTACCGCTCTTAGCTTCTCTAAAACATTGCCCTGCCTGGCTACAATCACTAGCTTTACCACTTAAACAAAATTATTATCTCTTCACTTAGTTAACATTTATTTTATATATTTTTAATTTTATCTTCTTTTTTTTATTTTTACTTTATTTGTTGGAGATATAATACAAACTTGAGGTGTTCTTCCTGAATATAGAACTAGTGTTCAGGAACTAGCTGTTGTGTTAGTACATAATACACTCTGTAAACTGCGCTACTGTGCTACCGGCACTGCAAATGGTGTTCATTGTGGGAATATTTGTCCTGGAATGTTACTTCTGTCCGAAGAAGGAAAGTTGTTTCATTTAGCTGTTATCAATGATAAAAATTGGTGCACTTGAAATAATTGCTTATTAACTAATAAACATAAGTACACATCCTAGTACCGCACTTAGGTAATGCATGCTTCATTGGCTGAAGAAAACAGAACACTGACCAGAAGAGAGACTTATCTGAGAGTGTAACAACGAGCTACTCCAGAGGAACTGTGATGACACGCCCAAGCTATAGTTTGTCCTTTTCTTCTATTTTTTCTATTTTTCTGTACGTCAATATGATTTTTATCTTATTTCTTAATAATTACTATACATTTTTTTTAAATAATGTTTCATTAAGCTGTTAAGCATTATCACATGAAGTAATCTGGGAAAACGTTCAAAAGAAAAGTTGTATATCTAAAATATGCAATTAGTGCACCGAATGCAAAGAAAATCCCCATGTTTGAGAAAAACTTTAAAAACTGAAAAATTGATCCAGTAAAGTGGTACTTCTGGTAGAATGAACCTTCTTGTTGCAGCATCTGTTGGTGCATTGGTGCAATTTTTCGTTTTTGAGTTGCGGAGGATATAGACAAGACAGCTAACATTACTGGTTGTGTAGAAAACTTACTGACAGAACTAATTGAACCAAAGAAATGAACAAAGCTGGTTATTAGTTTCAGCTGAGTTAAAGCTCACGTTGGAGAAGTTGGTAATGAGATGGCAGACAAGCTAAAGAAGCTCTTGAGGACCAATAGAATATGACCGGCTATCTGTTAATGCACTCTGCAACCTCGTCGAGGCAAAAAGCGTCAATGTCTGGAAAAATACAACAAATGGGAAAACTACACAAAATTTTTCAGCTCCATCAATGGCCAACTACACTTCCAAGCGGAAGTTAATTACAAAACCACACAACTGCTCTCCTAGGTATCATCACTTCAGGAGTTACCTGTAGCGATTTCAGAAGGAGGACAGTTGTCCGTGCGTTGACCACTACCCCTACAGTCCGTCCATCACCTGATAGAAGAGTGTGGACTGCTGGGAGAAGAACTAAAGTCCACTGATACAAACAGTAACCAACCACCAATGAAGTCTGATGGCCGCCAAATGAATAATTTCTCAGCGAAGATTTAGCCGAAACATTTCAAAAATTCCATTAATTTCATAGAGTTTGATTTGTTGCTGCGAATTAGTTTAATTTGTACGATGGTTCAACTACAGATTGGTAACTTTTCGTCGATCAATTGTAATAAAGCATAGGCAATTTTGTTAGAACCATTTTTTTTGAGACTCTGGAATTTCAAAACGGATATATTGCCGGGGAAAACCCAAAATAGAAAATGAAACCGCTGAGGTAGTTTGAGAAATTTAAATATAAACTAAATTAGAAATAAAAGAGACGGAAGTAAATAGTTTATCTGTTGTTACTTCTCTAAAGATGTGGTTTCATTAGCTCCACTTTTAGGGAACTGTACTCGTATTCTTAAAAACAAATACTTTTGAATGACAAGAAAGCAGTAGAACGATTTCCAGCTCCGGGATAATTAGTTTTCTCCAGAAGAGTGGGGGGAATAATTCTAATTTTCTCTTTTGCCTACTGCTATCCTGGGAATGATTCAAATCAATATGTTTTAGAAAGACTGCATAATTACTTTGTTTATCTGTTACCATAGCAGCTGGCCTCACAATAATTTTAGATCTTTCCCTCTTGCTACCACTTTTTAATAATAATAAAACAGATATTTTATTAAAATGTGCAATCAGATTAAACATTAAGATTGATCTAGATTCCAACTTGCAAATCATATTAACTAATATAACGATGGTATAAACTTTCTAAATAGGGCACCCAGTACGATCATCACGATATAAAAACACATTCTCCTCCATTATTATTAAATATATACATTCTGACTGGACTCATAGGGCGCGCTGTGTCTTTACACTCTTTATCAGATAGTCGGACAATATGGCGATCAATATTCCAGATGATTATCGCTTCCCTAATTAAGTCCCTTTTTCTATATCGTCCATTATCTTCACTGAAACATAGACGCACATCCAGTTAAAGCATACTATTATTTTGTCTTTTTTTTTCCATTATTATTATTATTAATTTTTAGTTTTGTTTTTTTTTAAAGAGGAAGGAGAATAATGAATTATTTTTAATTCTCTGTCTGTGTTATGCTACCGGATATAATAAAATTTTATGAACTACTAATTACTACTAAGGAAGATGTAGCTTTATTTTCCGTTGTGTTCACACAACTTTTGGTAATTCGAGGTTATTAAAAAGTGTCAACGTGCTGAAGTTTCTATAATAATGTATACTCGTAAGTATGATGAAGGAAATTCAAGTTTCCGGTTTCTTATTTCCTGGTCAAATAGAAATGATTTGCTTGATAGCTGATTATTTTCATCCAGGAGAAATCTGAAGTGAAGAGGCCCTTTGAACTGCTTTTTACCACTCTCGTTAAATTATAGGAAACTCCCAATTTTTAATAAAAAGGTAGACGAATTCAATATTAATTTGAACAGAATTTGACAGTCACTGTTCAAGGAAGCGTAACTTATCCCAATAAAATTTCAAACCAAGGACAGACTGAATGCTTCATTTCAAATGAAAAAAGAAAAACCCTTTGTCGACTGTCTACAACTTGGGTGGAGAGGAATGATTTCGATGGTTACTTATCGACTAGGAATTTTGGCAACACATTTGTTGAGTACAGGTGCAGCCTCAGAATACTATTAAAATGTAGTTAATTGGGCAAACAATTCAAATAAAACTAAACAAAAACTCGCAAATTTAAAATCACGCGCACAAAATCTAACATCAGGACCAGTTTGAAAAGAATCCACCAAAGTTGAAAATATACTTAGTAAATTCCTCACTGTGAGTAAACTACTTCCGGTTTGCCGATATTTACCAAAATTTAGAATTTTGGTTACAAACAGTTTTACGAAGTTGCCAAATTATAGTATCAATATTGTATCTTTTAGCAATTTTTCCCCCCCAAAAATAGTTTCTAGAAAATTTGGTGACGTAAACTGCGGCTGCAAGAAGTCTGCAAGTGATTCACACCAGACACTTAATCTTTTTGTTTTCTATATCCTTACGCTGTTTATTTTAAACAGAATTTAGAACCTATTGGCGTGATTGAGATGTCATCAGTAGATATTGAACTAAGCAATCAGTGTACCCAATCAACAAAACATTAAAATTTTATCTACTTCAACAAATCGTATTGAAAATGAGTTAGGATATACTTCTACCTGACAGAAGGTGGGTGGTTCGATTTTGGTAGTCAGGTGACCTCGTTTGGCACAGATATTCAGCTCTTTATATTGATCTCCGCTAATTTCAACTGATTAACTGCAAATTATCTTAATTTTTATAATTATTAATAAATAGGGGGCCGAATTGGCCCTTTATAGTAATAATTCCGAGTTAAACTGTTTAGTACTGCAGATGGTTCAGGGGTTATTTAGTAGTAATACATTATTTGTGTCAACAATATCTCAAAATTATATAACGAATATGAGATTTAATGTTTAAATTCTTCTTCTTCTTTTTTTCACTTTATTTTTATATTTACAACTGCAACAATTGTTGCACCAAGTAAATCTGATCTTATTGGTTCAGTTCTCTTGAAAAGTCATGGTTGGAGCAATCACCCACTGGCGAAACTCCTTCACAATGATTTAATCACAACAGATCTCTAGGCCATTTTCGCTTCAGTCGACGAGGAGGATTGTCTGGAAGGTTTAGAGAGGAGAGTTGTTGGACAAGAGGATTAGGATGGAGAGAGCTAGGAGGCTGTGAAATTTACGGTAGCGAGACTTTATTAGGTCAGTGACGAAAGGGATGTGAAGGTGTGTATGGTAAGGTTAGAGATGTAGTAAGGAGCATTCAGGATTTTCCGTAGGATTTTTGACTGTAGTGTCTGCAGGCGTTTGGAGTTAGAAGGTTTGGTTGAGCCCCACACTTCAGCTCCGTATGTCCATATGGGTCTTAACAGTGTTTTGTAAATTGTCAGTTTGTGGTTCAAATCGAGTTTGGATCTGCGGTCAAGTAGTCTAGTAAGTAGCTTGTAGCGTCTGTTCACGTCTTGTCGTTTCAGTCGAGTATGTGGGTTCCAGGTGAGTCTCTTGTCAATGTACAGTCCTAAGTATCGTACTACGTCAGCTGGAGGAATCGTTACACCGTTCAGTAGAACTGGTGGACTTGCAGATTTTCGTAATGTAAAAGTAATGTGCACTGATTTTTGTTCATTAATTTTTATTTTCCATTTTCGAAACCAGGTTTCGAGAAGATTTAAATGGATTTGACTGTTCTGACTGGCTTGTATCGGATCGGAGTGGGAAGAATGTATGGCAGTATCGTCAGCGAATGTTGAAACTATTGTATTTTGAGATAGAGGTAAGTCAGCAGTGTATATTAGAAAAAGAAAAGGGCCTAGAACGCTTCCTTGAGGGACTCCAGCTTTTATGGGTATAAAGGATGAGAGGGCCTGCCCTTGACGAACGCGGCAGTAGCGATCGGTTAAATAAGATTTTAAGATCAAGTAGTAGGTGAAAGGAAGATGATTTTTAAGTTTGTGCAGTAAGCCCGAGTGCCAGACTCGATCAAAGGCCTGAGCCACATCGAGAAAGACCCGAACAGTACTGTTTACGCTCCAAGGAAGAGGATATGGTATCTACCACACGGTGCAGCTGTTGAGTTGTTGAATGAAATGCGCGGAAACCAAATTGATGTTCAGGCAGCAATTCCTCTATTATAGGGATTAGACGCCTTAGCAGAAGCTTCTCCAGTATTTTCCCTAAAACAGGTAAAAGGCTTATTGGACGATAGGAGCTAGGTTGCTGTGAAGGTTTATTGGGTTTCAGTATCATTTTCATTATGGAGTATTTCCAGAGCATTGGAAAGTAAGTCGTTCGTAAAACTGCGTTGTAGATGTAAGTTAGAAAGAGAATACCACTTTTTGGTAAGTTGCGTAAAATGTTACTAGTTATGAGATCATAGCCAGGAGATTTTTTAGTCGGTAGTTGCTTAATAATGTACTTTACGTCTGAGGGATTAAAGGCTTTAGGAGGTAAGGTGAGTTGTAGGGGTGAGTCTAAGTCCTCTTCAATGTTGAGTTCGTGCAGCTGATCGTTCATGTCTGGATGTGGAATAAATACATTAGATAGGTGAGTGGCAAAGAGATTAGCTTTGTCTGGGTCTGTTTTCGCCCAGGTGGAGTTGTCATGCTGTAGAGGAGGAGAACAGTCTTTGTATGCCAGAATTTTGCGAGTACAGAACCAAAGAGATTTGTCTGATGTTGTTAAGGATGATGTGTATTGACTGTAAATGTCTGACTTTAGTTTGTACAGTTCCCGTTTGAGAAGTCTCGTTAGTTGATTTAGTCATCTATGTTCGGATGGGTTTAAATTCTTAAAAATTTAATTTTCATCGGCCGTTTTAGGTTAAAAAAAAACTAACAAAACACTATAACTTGTTAGTTTTTTATTTTGCCTATGTTTGTCATCCTCAGGAACCTACAAGATCAGTGTGAAAAATTAAAAACATTATATATAATACATATTATATATACATAATCTATAATATTATAGTAAAGTAATCGCCTATTTTTTCAGGCGGGGCTTAACGACCAACTACCAATTAGGTGTCGTGGACGGAGGCGACTAGCAAACATACTTTACTGTAAATTTCTTTTATTAACTATTAAATAAAATCCAGGAATCAAAATAAAGACCAGGAATCGAACCCAGTACCACAATGCATATTAGCTTTGCAGGTCTGCCTCTAACCGCTCGGCTACCGTGGCGCCTATAATATTATATGTATAATATATATTATAAATAAAACTATAAATTTAGCTGTTATTAACCATCGTCGCATGCATGTTTTTTGTTTTTCTGACCGGTTTCAGATTCAGATGTGGTTGTAAAAGTTAAAGTTTACATGGTATGAATATATAGTTTTCGTGACCGCAAATTGTTAAACTTAGGATGGAAGATTTCTGTAACTCAACCAACCCGCATAGCCACGCCCTGAAGAGGACAATATATTTGTCGAAACGTTGGCAAAAAGACGAGTTGTTTTATTTGACCGATTCCTCGCAAATCTTCCATCCTAAGTTTACATGGTATCTTCAGTATCAGTTTAAACACTGACGACAACCTATAAAATATATTTTTTGTTATTGTTTCTATATTTTTTTTTAAATTTCACACCATCTCGTAATTCCATGATGAAGACAGACATCAAAACACTGGGAAAACAAAAAGCTTAAAAAGATGGTGTTTTTTAGTTTTACCCTAAAACGGCTGATAGCCAATTAATTTTGATGAAGATTACGTATTGAATTAATTTAAAAGAAACTTCCAGATCAGAGAACTAACCAGAGTCAGAATATCGCTTCCCAAAAAAGGGTGCATTCAACCTCAAGTAGAAGAGCTCGCTACCGCCATAACTTGTCTACCACTCAATGCTATTATTTCTTCATTCCAACATTTTGTAGAACAACCGATTTCTCCTAGTTTCCATTTGGTAACAGTTTACAAAGAAAAACATTGTGAATTTTATCATGCGTGAAATGGTTTCCTTTGAACCAACGACCAGCGCATTGTTACGATTACAACAGAATTATGGTTTCTTAGGAAGCAATGTGAAATTCCCAGGATCAATCAGAAGTTTTCTCAGGAATGATCTGCTATTTTCTTAAACATTTTCTAAATTATGTAACCTCTAAGAAATATCTTCCAAATTATGGTCCTTCTCTCGATTATATTTCCGATTTATTTATAGCAAAAACATCCTATCGATTAACTAGTTTTTATTGTTACAATCCTTTATTCCTTGGTAAGTACCTAATCATGTTTGTTGGTGACAGGTGTACCATTCCTCCGGCCGCTACATTCTCCTGGTCCAACAGTGCGTCAAACATTGGAGTAGTTCAATCAAGAGATGTTGTAAAACAGTATTATTACTTTATTTCTTTTTTTCTAGTATAGGCAAGTATTGCGATGTTGTCAAATTTCCTAAATTAAGTATACCTACTCTAGAAAGGCACTTTCAGAGGAGAATTTCAGGGCACCTGAAAATGAATAAACTGTTTTTAGTCAGGGACTACTTGATTGACTCAGAAAATTTTAAAAACGAAAATTCAAACGAAGCTCAACTTTGTAATTCGTTTGGATATGATCAATTCTACAGATGATTTGGTTTCGCTTGACTTTTTACGTGTAATTTTTACGTTTTTTATATTTCCTAGAAAATGGCAACAATGATTTTTTTTTCATGGGAAACATGCAGGCCGATCATTGTTACTTGAAACTTTAGCTCGGAAAATTGATTTCTTGGCAATGCCATAAAACTGCAATATCATTAACACTGCAATGCCAATCCAGAGTCAATTTGACTCCAAAAAAAAATAAATAAATAAAAATAGGAATAATCTCTGTTTCCCTACATCTCATAGCTATCTCGAAATGCTCTTAGATATGCTATCGCCACTCTCTCACCATTCGATAGTCACGAGCTGAAGACCATAGAATTCTTAGTTTCTTTTTGCAGAACAGTTTACTTGAATCATAAGAGTCATTTTGACTCCAGATTGGCATTACACGTTTGACATTTGACAATCTACTTTAAAAATTGACTACAGCTCCATCCACAAGAGTTTAATGAACACAATATAATATCACCTAGGTGCTGGCACTTTTTATAAAAGTTTCGTTGTTTAATGGGCTTTCAAACGGTATATCATTTTCCAGAATTCCTTTTATCTTCGTATGAGAAATTTCGTTTGTTTTGCAAGAAAACGTGTCCACGAGCATACAGCAGTGATATTGTATTGTGTTCATTAAACTCTTGTGGATGGAGCTGTAGTCAATTTTTAAAGTAGATTGTCTTAAAATAAGGTATTCTAAGGTTACTTATTGCACATAAAAAAAAAAATCTTAACTGAAATATTTGACAAAATGTTAGATTTTGAAACTAAGCAAATTAACCTTTGATTATAAAAATAACACTTGTTTAAAATATTTTCTAACATTTTGTCAAATATTTCAGTTTAGATTTTTATTATTATTATTATTATTATTATTATTTTTTTTTTTTTTATGTGCAATAAGTAACCTTAGATTACCTTATTTTAAGACAATCTACTTTAAAAATTGACTACAGCTCCATCCACAAGAGTTTAATGAACACAATACAATATCACTGCTGTATGCTCGTGGACACGTTTTCTTGCAAAACAAACGAAATTTCTCATACGAAGATAAAAGGAATTCTGGAAAATGATATACCGTTTGAAAGCCCATTAAACAACGAAACTTTTATAAAAAGTGCCAGCACCTAGGTCTGATAATGTTCACGTAAGAGCTTAATGAGTTTTCTTAAAAATTTCGATTACTTTTATTTTCCTAGGTTCCGGAGGAAGATTGAGGCTGTTTGGAGAATAACATATGCTTCAAAATGGATCAATTTTTAGAAAATTTATCTGTCTTTCTAACCGTGTCATCAGAATCGAATTCGGACTAAAACTTTCTGAGTAATAACATTTTTATTGGAAAAAAGTAATGATTTTGGAAAAAAACTTTAAAGTGACGTCACTCAAGAACAGAGGAAAATATGAAGTTGGCCAATACGTCATTGAACTCCACTTTAGATGTACTACACGCAGTAGGCCTATTGACAATACTTACTGGTTCACCCTGTATATTAACATATTAAGTTCATAAACAAATGTTTAAAAGTGCGATCACCACCAACCATATGTGTGTGATGATCGCTTATACTTTTAAGAAAATTCTTAAATTTGATTAATTTTTTTAGATAGCTTTACACCTTATTAAAAAATACGTACATTACATGCAAAAAATGAAGTACAAATGTATTTAAATTACAACCTTCATTACATAGTTGAGGGAACGCTTAAGATTGGACAAGGATATCATTTGTAAGGTAATAATGCTAGAAAAGGACTTGTTTAATACTTTCGTATCAGTCTGTAGGGAGTAGAACAATCGGTGACTATTTCCGGCTAAGTGGATTAGGATGACAATCTAGAGTGGAAAGGAGTTTCAGCAGACGATTTTGGATATCGTAGATGTGTACTGGGATTATGGATGCAGTCTCACTGAGTGAGTAGATTTTAGTGCATCGAGGAGAGTCTGCGAAATTCGTTCTTTGTCGTATAGAGTTTCTTGATGTTACAACTACAAGTCAGGTCTCTAGGCGGAGCTGGCGTAGACCAACATCGGCCAGTTGACCACGTAGTAGAGGAGGAATTAGTTCTGTACAGTCATTTTTCGAGTCTCGTGAGAGTAAAGGAAAGAGCAGTCTTGCAGTTGGTTCACCAGAATTGACTTTGACCCGAACTTGTGCAGAGAAGGTCAGTTTGTTGTCCAAAGTTAAGCCGTGGTACTTAGAAATGGTTAGACCACAGACTAGAGTGTTGTTACGTCTGATTTGTTTGTTGAGGAAGGGTCTACGTTTAGAAAAGAGTAAGGCGTTAGACTGCTCGTGGTTTATTTTGATTTTCCATTTAGTCAGTACTTTGTGTACACCTAAAGTAACTGTTAGTGGATGGAATTATGGTAGAAGGTGTTCTGAGAGAAGGCTTTGTTGAATGTGTGTTCCTCGCCCGATTCAATAGTTCTCGGGTTTTTACCGGCATTTTGTTTATTATTTTTTAATTCTATGTTTTTATTAATATAAATATAGCAAAAATCTCTAATCAAGCAGTAATATAGAAGTTCTTAAAAAATAAACTCAGATATAAAATTATTCTACTTTTTACTTTTATCTACCAAACGTTTTATTTTGCCTACATTTTTTAAACACTAAGTTTAAATACAAAAATTCTCACAACTCTGCATCATTATAGTTCAAAAAATATATAATTTTTTTTTCACTTTATAATGAAGGGAGCCCTTAAAGTTTGGGAAAGAGGGAGATCCCCCTTGCCATAGCTTTGAACCACTTTCTTATCTTTATTACCAACGTTATTAGGGGCCATTTGTCCTGGCCAACCTTACCGTCCGGTCCAAAAACTTTGATTAATATTTTTGATATCGTCTACATATTCGTAGATTGTAAAAAAATCATAAAAATGTAATTATGTCTATATTTTAGTGTTGCCAAAATAATTACAAGATGAATATTTATGTTGACAAAATAAAAAAATAATAATAAAAGATGTAAGTATTAAATTTCTTTACATTAGAAATTCATAACGGACTTATGAAAGCCAAATTACGGTAGTTACAGCCACTTTTTAAAGTACATTAAGTATGATGTTGAACATTCGTTATTTCTTACAGGTAATGTCGCGGAGTCATGCTACTGTGCCTTCCCCCTTCCCAAAAACATATTAAAAGTAATTTTTAAGAAAAATTACTAAATACTATTGGTTAGAAACTACAGATACTTCGATCAGATTTACTTATTTTAACAAAATTTGGTGAGAACACTCGTAAAAATTTCTGTAATTACAAAAGCAAATTTAATTATTATTATCGTTAATTAGGTTAAAGAATGTGCTCATTTAAACGAGCAAATGGGACTTTAGAGGCATCTATCCTTGCGTCTCCAGAAATGACATAAATGTAGAGAATTTTGGAGAAAATCGTAGAAGGCATTTTCGAAAAAATCTCGAAACATGATGATTAATCATTCAGTTTTGAGGTGCTTTTGGAAAATTTTTTATTATTCCAGAAGGAAGATATAATGCTAATTTCAGTCATTATTATTTTTTATTATTTCGTCGAGCTTTCGATCATCTTCAGGGTTGTGAATCATATGACGTATACAGTAGAGTTCAAATATTGATTGAATAATGAAATTGGCATTAATTTTCCATCTGGATTAATGAATCAGTCACCAAAAACAATGAACGATACGTCGTTTGTTACACTAAAACGGTCCTGTAGACTGAGGTATACGAACTTCTCCACAAAAGTTTCTTTACTAGAATTGTTTTAAAAAAATTATGAATAAAATGTATTTGTCGTCAAATTTACATATTCACATGCATATTGGTAGCAAGAGTACCACTTCATTTCATCTATTCCTCCCTCAGTTGACTCTTAATATTGTTCATTGTTCTTGAGACTGCTGGGCAAAAGACAAAACTCAGCTCTAATTGTATCAATTAACGTTAGTGAACAGAAAAAAATTCAGTTCGTTTCTATTTTGGGACTCCTTTACGTCATAACAGCTATATTACGAATTAGCAATAGGTGTGTATCTTGGAGCATCAATGGCAAACCTTAAGAACTTGTTTGGCATCCTTTGCAATTTCTGGAGCTGCACCTGGAATCCACATACTAGACTCAAACGGAAAGAACTAAACAGATGATTCAAACTTCTCTCTAGACATCTTGTCAAACGATCTAAGCTTACACTAAACAATAAACGACTTATCTATGATACAGAAACGTGTCTGGACTTACGGAATGGAACTTTGGGGCTCAGCCAAAGCTTCCAATATCTGTAAAATCCAATTCTTCTAGCCAAAAATACTCCGTCAAATCGCTAATGCTCCTTACTTTCCATCAAACTCTACCTTGCACCGAGATTTCCTTATTCCTAATGTTTCAGAAGCTATAAGATCCCGTTACATTAAATTCCACACATCAAGCACCTCACATCCTAGTCCACTTATATCCCAACTTACTGCATTGCCTAGACGGCTGAAGCGCAGGTGGCCACGCGATCTACTCTAAGTAGTAAGTGCCAGTGGACGATAGTGAACTGTTCTCTTAGGGAGTTCCACCAATGGGTGAATTCTCCCCTCATGCTATTCATCATGAATCATGTTGTATGTATCAGCTTCACTCATTGCAGAAATATACTCTAGTTGTGAAAATAAATAAAGTAAAAAAAAAGTGACGTCTTCTTTTTGTAAACAATATTGTTTGCGTTTTTTCGTTTTCACTTAAATTTTTCATATATGGAAGAATTTTAAAATTCTATTTCACTTTTGTTTGATTGAAAAAAGTAGTTGATTAATATAAGAATACAAAGATAACCGTTGAAACTCTTTTCGAAGACATTTAAAACAATGAAAATCCTTCCAACTAATTGTAATGCCGGCTGAGAAGTCTTGATCGCTAACTTACAGTCTGATCTTTTGGCAGGACCACATCGAATATGCGATAAACTTTTCTTTTCCAAAGAATTTTAGTCAGAGAGATATTTTGTTGGCACACCCCTGAAGACCAGTGGTTTATATGCTACAAATTAATCATAAAATAACAGCAATAAATAATAAAGGTACAAGTAATTAATTTTCAAGCAAAGTAGAACAAATGTAATTATCTTCATTCGCTGCTCAAATTCAGCGGAGCGTAAACTTTAAATTGATACAAATTTAAAGAAAAACTAAAACTAAATAAATTCATAAATGATATAATTTATTTTAGAAGCAAAAAATATTTATTATGGGGGCTCGTATAGACCGAAAGCCACAGATGCTTCTTAAGGGCGTCTTGTGAAGTCTTCTCACAGTAAAATGATTTACAGTCATCAATCGAATGCAACATACTGAGAGAATGAGCCGAACTGTGGCAATTAAGACGAGCAAAATGCGTTTAAACTTAGCAATTTCCATACAAAGTTTAGATTTCTTGTTAAAGAAGTGATTAGTTGAATCTGAAAATATCAGCTGAGTAGTTCTTCACAATCTAAAAAGCGGAATGAATCTATTGTTCTCACTTAATGAAATAAAAAGCTGTTTCAATCCCTGAAAGAATTCTTAAAAAATAAAATAGTTCCATTTTTAATAAGTAGGGACTTGGCTATCTTCAAGGCTTATTGAGAATACAATATTTTTACATTATAACTTAATGTTTTTATTATAAAGTTAGTATATCTTCTATCCTATCCTCTTATGAACTGAATGTGATCAGTTTTATAAAACATATTTCAATTTTACCTATTTAAAAATAGATAATTATACTAATAAATATACATAACATAGGTCTGAAGACAATTTATTTACATATAATACATGGATTTATTAAAGCTTAAATAATTCAGTGATCTACTAATTCTGGGATATATGCAAATTAAAACTTAAGGGTGATATGTGTAGTCTATTTGTTTTTATTTTGCAAATACTTGGAATAAGAAAAAAAAAAAGGTTTTGGAATAAATAATGAGGAGGTTACTGTGTAGGTGAGTAGTAAAGGTCCAGATGCGAGATGCTGCAAAGATACTGAATCCAGTAATTACTGGTAGACTGGTAAACCACGTAATTGTCATTCCTAACACGGTGGTGCATATCTTTGCACCATATCTTCTGTATAAATACCAATACTGCTGGTAGCATACAATGAAACACTTCTGTTCATCGCTGCAATGGGAGAAGTCTGGTCATTCATCCTCACTGTACCTCTTCATCCTTCGGAGTCTCGTATTCATCACCTTAGAGAACCTTTCGAGTATTTAGTTCTCCCTTTTAAAAATTTAAACATTCTTCTCTTTTTCTCTTAAGGATAATTTTCTTTTGTCATAAGCGTGGTTAATTAAAATAACGCTACAAAATTAAACAACCATCTGAGGATGACACAAATAGAAGCTGGAAGACTTCAGCGGCTCTGTGAAGTACTCGTAGGTGCTTCGGAAAATACAGTGACATGTTTCAACTCTTCTAGGTACAACTATTTGAAGTCAAGAAATGTGGGACTCATTTTTAATGTGCGGAAATGAGAGAGGAAAAGTTATAATTAAGAACTTGGTTTAGTTGATGAACATTGTAGGATAAGAAACTGAATAACTAGGTACTAGTCTAAATTCTTGTATATAAATTAAACTGACGAGTCGTCCTAATTTACGTAGGAATTATTAATGTACATGATTAAATATGAATGAATAATTGCTAAGTTCAAGATAAACTTGGCGCGATTGTTCGAGTGGATGCTGACGGTACTCGCGAAGTGATGGTAGAATTGGTAATTCGTAATAATCTTTGATGTACCGTCTACTTGCAGAACCCTCTAGTTACTCAACTTCCAGCATTGCCAGGAAATCTTCCAACACGGTTGAAGCGCCGGTGGCTACAAATGATCTTTGGGAATTTCACCATTTTGTGAATTCTCTTGTATTTGTACTATGTATCTTATTGTAACAGCTTCACATGTTGCAGAAATGCACTCTGCACTTGTGAAAATAAATAATATTTAAAAATTAAATAAAATTTACTGACCTTGGAAATAGCTCTTGGTGCGTAGGTAGCTAACAGACAGCCTTAGGATGGACAACCTGTCCAGTTTTGAAAGTATATTCTGCTCAAATGGTAAAAGATTTGCTAGTGTGTCAAGTTCAGCATTAAGCCGCTCACGATGACGTTTTGATGGATTGCTTTTCGTTACACCATCTTTAGGTGGCGGCTTCAGGCTGAAACAATGAAAGAACTTTTATAAGTTACTTGAATTATTTTAGAATAAATATTATTTTACAGTAAATAGTCACGAAAATCTAATAAAATTAGTTTAGTGTGTGTTTAAATAACTAAAAGTCCCAAAAGGAAATTTTTGTTTCTAAAATCACAGCATTTGGCTAACGCTGGAATTTTGTATTGTAATTTCAGCAAACTTTTAAATTTAAACATACTCAAAATAAGTTTCTAAAAATGAAATTGTAGTTAGTAAAAATGTACACTTTTTGACTTAAAAATCCAACTTTTATCTGGAATAACTCTTCCTTTTATTAAGAAGTAAGTATTGCCATTATGCCAAATTTCCAAATTGCGTATTCATAAAAATATCCATTTTGAGGTTCCCTGAGTCCAAAAAAGTGGATTTTAAATATTGGTTTGTGTGAGAGAGTGGAAAAGTATCTCAAAAACTCAAAGTCCTCTATCAGAGTACCCTGTTGACATCAAAGAAGAAACAGAAAGTTTAGGATTCCTTGTCAGTGCAGTTTCATAATATTCTTTAGCAACAAACATTTGGTTTTTCTTTAAAAAAAAGTCGAATAATATGTTGCTTAAAATCAGTATCAATGAAAGACGAAAACTGCTTCTATACTAAGACTTTGTTTAGGATATAAAACGTTGGTATGTTGTGGTGTGTGTACTAAACGATAGAAAGAAACTAGCTAATTGAAATCAGTTTCAAAAACTCACAACCAGGTGGCAGGTGGCTGTATTTAACGGGATCATTAATAACGCTTTCAACACCACATATTCCACGCGTTGTGAACATACTTTTTCTCTGTATATAAGAAATTTTAAAAGATATTCATTCAACGCTTGTTTTTTTCCCCAATTTGCTTTGCGGAAGTGAAATATTTTTATATCTTTTACTTTATCTAGATAAACATATAAATGCTATAATTAGGTGAATAGCCTTTTGTCTATGTTCGAACAGCGTATCACTGTTCCATTATCTTGTGACAGTTTCTCGTCTGTTGACATTAGTTGCATATTTTTAATAATCTCGTTATTATATCATTTCTAGATTGCATTGGTTTTAGAGTCGAGATTAAATTCGAAATCTAGGCCTATTAATAAGTGCAATTTATTATAGTTATCTAATGCAATTAGTTTTCCTGCGACATTTTCTATGGTTGAAGGTAACATAAAAGTAATGTAAAGTAATTGCCTATTTTTTCAGGCGGGCTTTACGTCCAACTACCAATTAGATGCCGTGGAATGAGGCGACTAGCAAACATACTTTACTGTAAATTTCTTTTATTAACCATTAAATAAAATCCAAGGCCTAAGACCGGGAATCGAACCCACTACCACAATACATACACTCTCTTGTTCTTGCTAGGGAAAGTAAGAAAGATCCTGTGTCATATCCGGTTTGTTAAGAATAAGGAAACTGCCTTACAAAAAAGGCGTTAATAAAAAGAAAATACTAGAAGAAGAAAAAACGATGCTCATGCATTACCATGACACCTCGAGTTCAAAACCCTCGGAAAACCTTTAAAAACCCTGTAGAGAATTAAGGGTTTGGGTTTCTTATGTTGACGCTCGGAAACGACTGCCTTTCCGAACCATTTCAGTAAGCTCCGACTGAGTTAATGGAAAATCAACGAATTGCAAAAAAACATGTTCTTGTCAAGATTAAAGGGGCTTTCAACCGATGGAATTTTGCTTGTTGTTTGTGTCATTTCATCCAAAATTCGATTCTAGAAAATTGATTTATTAGATATTTGGTTCCTTCGATTAATCGAATTGATTAATCTTTAAAGAAAGCTTGTTACTTCAAGCTCTCCGAAATTTTTTGATCCTGTTTAATTTGCTAAGAAATAAATTAAAAGCTGATAATTGTTATCAAATACTAGAAATTTGTGATTAATCAAGTTTAATTTTCTGTTATAGCGCTACATCAAATAGTAATAAATTTATTTTGAAGGGAATGCATTTTGAGATGTCAGAAAGAAATATTTACACGAACTGAGTAATAATTTATTATTATTTATATATTTAGAGGGCGTTAAAACATTTTATAGATATTGGTAAGTGTTGTTTTGTTTTATACCTGTGTAAAGGTATTTGTTATTAAAACGTGAGACGGAGGTAGTAAAGAGTGTGTTAAGATCGCTTAATAGACACCTTCTTCGCTCGGTATCCTTGGCGAGGATGTTGGTGTATCGGTGTTAACGTGTACGGGCAGCAGATACTACAAACTCGATCTTCAAACAAATTGATTGAGTATATTGTGGCCCATAAAACTTCTATTCTCTTGGGTGTCTTAAAGGCGTCAATATGAGAGTGAACACTTTTAGCAGGTCAATCACCATTTAACCCGTCGGGTCTGTAACGCTTAGTGTGCGCATGAGTTGGTTAAAAAAAAAGAAAGAAAACAAAAATGAACTCTAAGAAGTTAAGAGATTTTGGAGAGGGTGGGGGTTGTTTTAGCAAAGTATCGCCTTATTAGTAAATAGATTGCATTGGTGGTCGGCTCAATAGTTTATGGTCTAAGTCGCTCAAGGCGAACTGAGGTGTAAAGGTATGATTCGCCTGCCAACCCTAAATACTCCTTGCTCACAATAATGGTCGGTGTTTAACGTTCTTCATAACGTGCTGGCACTCTCCTTCGCCTTGTATCCCTAGTGTCAATATATATATAACAATGCCATCCTGTAAATATCTCTCATTTTTCTTTCTTTTCTTCACTTAGCTCATAACTTGTTCAGCCCCTGCTGTTTAACCAGTTGATTTACAGTCTTCATCTTCTGAAAGAGTTTTTTGTTTGCCATCTGCTTCATCTCTCTTCCATATCCACTGCTGTACCATCACATTCCTTCTCTTTCTTTCGGACGTAATCATGTGTACCACCAGTATGCAGAACAAAGAGGCATTTTTTTTTACTTACTTTTTTACGTAATTAAACTTTTTTAATCACTTTTGGTTTCCAAACTGAGAATCCTTGTATCCGTAGTAACTGCTTCCCTCGCAAACCAGATAAAGATCCCCTAATCTATTACAGCTCAGATTATTGAATGCACTCCAATAAATCTGGTATAAATATTGGATTTTACAAAACTTAGGGTATAAGGGATGCTGACTGCGCGCTTCCCATTGTTAGGAATACTCTGGCCCAACCTTCCTTCGTCAAATATTTCCTTTGAGGTTTTTTTTTTGATAGCGAACAATGGACACTATTAATTTCAGTTACTGAAAAAAGTAGCAATCTAAATATACAGGGTGATCCATTTAAAACGCACCAATCGCTAATAACTTTTTAGGAAAGCGGAATTTTGAAAAAACCCATGAAGTAAACTATATGTTTTTTTTCTGTCTAGTTTTCACATTTTTCACCCCCGATGCTGTATCTTTATTTTTGGCGGAGTTACGGCTAAAAACCCGATTGGGGTTTCATAAGGACCACTGGTTTTGAGAATGATTATGAAAACTGCATAAAAAACTGTGAAAAATGACGTTAATCCTGTTTCGATATCCCTAATATTTGTTGAGATATTTAAGATCAAAGTTACAATTTTATCTATTCGTGATAGGTTTTCAATATTTAATTTTCCACCAGAAATACATGTTTTGGGAGGTCCTCTGACTGCAAAAAATGTTATTTGTGACGCAAAGAACAAAAAAAATAATAATAGAAGATTTTAAAGAATGTAGAGTAATGTAATGGCTGTGGGAGAATCAGGATAAATTTGTTTTATCATCAAATAAAAGTAACCATCACATCATGTTAATGTACCCCGTATGCAAGACTTCTTGACCTGGATTCGAACCCGTGATCTCCGCTAACACCCCGCTAATCCCTTCCCCAATTTAAATACTTCTCTTCGAAATTACACATCAGATGTAGTAAGCTGTCTAACAGAACTATTTCTTAGTATGCACTAGAAATTAAACAAATCGAGATATAAAGCACAAAGGTAAGGTTCCCGTCAATAACTACCTTTATGAGGTTCAATTTCGAAGACTAAAACTTAAATAAAGACAAAAAAAATAATGTTCGTGCAATTATAAAATCTAAATTCAAAGATGACAAGAATGTACTTGTTATACAAAACAAGGTTGATCCCTCTAAAATGCAAATCGGTATTTCTAAATTCAAAGATTCAAAGATTTAAGTCTGGCGATATGTTCATTGAATCAGAAAGCAAGCAAGATATTGAAAAGTTAGTTGAAACAATAAATCCAGATTTCCAACGACCAGTAATTGCCACTGATACAAAAAAAAAAAAAAAAAAAATTTCTAATAAGGAACGTTTCGAAGAAATAAAATTTGAAAATGCTGTGGAGTATATCAGTAGGTCAAACCCGGATTTCGAGTTAAAATAAAATAAAATCTAAGCGATAAAAAGTGCACAAAATAGATCAAATTTGTACCCTTACAAAAATCTGAGTTATTGTGTAATATAAAGTAGGTCAAAGTAGAAGATATGGAGGTGTAAGTGGAAAAGGACGAGGGGAGGAGCGATGTGCGTGTGTAGCGAACAGCAACAACAGCAACAATAACAGCATTGCTAATTCATCAGCTGGTAAATGTGCACCAACACGAACATTCAGCTGAATGGACTGTCCATTCAATGTAACTCAACAACATCCCGTAATTGCACACCAAAATAAAACTATCGCACACTATTCTTTCATTTTTATTCCTGATTAACTCTCTATTTTTATAGCGCTTAGCGAAAAATATTTCAAACTAATCCCTTTTTTTGTTCCTGTTTCTTAAACAGGTAGTATGAAGAGCTGGACCAACTTTTCAAAATATAGTTTTGAAAATGGAGGATTTTTGCGCTGACCGAAAATGGTTTATTAGATATTAATTTGGTGTTAGAATAATTTAAAGCAGTTATAGTTATTCTGTTAAGTATCGACTGGGAAGAAACTATGCTAGTAGGAACGACCCTAGCCACAGCCAGGCTTAGTTTCAGTGAAGGTGTAATGGTCTGCAAGATGAAGGAAAAATATAAATATAAAAGAAATTAACTAAAAAATATATATTCAGACGAAATTCATATGTGGTAATAAAAGTAAATATCCAACTGCAAAACCATTTCCAGTATGATATATGTAGATATACATAACTACTCATGACAAAGAAAGTTCCTATTGGATGGTGGGATGTGAGGAGATGAGGTTCTAGGTCCGACAGCAGTGATGAAGAATTTAATGTGCTTGTTAGTTCTCCTGACCCACCTCTAAGCATATTTTTTTCCTTCTATTTCTCTAACATCACACAAGTCGACCCAATTTTCTTTTTCCCTTTGGCATAAATAAGATAAACCAATCAATATGATCACATTTGAACAGACACTTTCACTAAGAATTTTTATTGCATAGTTTTATAGTTTATCAAATACCTATGAGGGTAAAAATAATTTTAAAAAAATACAATATGTTTTCTATGAAATTATTAGTGTTTAATGAATAACCAATTAGAATGCAGTGGCAGAGGTTTAAAAAAGGGGCGGTTCTATGGGCCAATAAGAAGCTGAAACTTTTAAAGCGACCACGCCTCTACAGCCACGCCCACTTCTATTGCATTGAAACGTATTTTATTTATTGTTGTTCATTCTTTTTGGTGACTGATTTATAGTTTCAATAGGATGAAAAAAAGTATTTTATTTATAACTCTTGGTGTAAAACAATAAGAAAAATAATATTTGTCAAATTAGAAAAGGAAAGAAAACAGAAAGGCTCTCTACATAACATTTTGACTCAAGCATTAATTTTAGCTAGAAATTTGAAAGTGCAATCCATACCAATAACTCTCAAGAGACACTTTTAGTATATTAGAAACTTATTAAATTACTTAAGAATTGTACTGAGAGAAAAGATGTTTGACAATCCAAACATTGAGTGTTTCGGAAAGACACCGACATTTTACGCGTATTATATTTAGTACTGTCCCTTCGTCGTAAAAAACCAAAAGATGTTATGTAAATTATGCATATTAATGGTATTGCTGACCTTCATCTATAGCAAAGAAATATGAATGTATTTAAAAGTTATAGCCAGTTAGAATTAATGCAAGAAAATGATTAGAGAAGGATTACGTGATTTTAATTTCGGTTAAGCTATAAGGATGACAGGAATATAGAGTACTGATCCATCCATTAGTTGTAAGGTTTATGTAAATAGTTGTTTATAGTAGAGGGATGAATGTGTGAAGCGAATGTATTTATAAGTAAGAATGGAGAGTGAGTGATATTCTAGTGATAAGCACCTAGACGATGCTGGCTGTATGGCGGAAGCCAATGCCAAAAAAAAATAAAATCTATTCTTGAATACAAATTCAAATTCGTACCCTTAAACTTCAAAGGGTCGTGTTCCCCTCATTTTACACTCATTTCATTCGCAGTCCACAGACGTGATTAAACTGTTCTGATTGTTTATTAAGAAAATTAGAATCAGTACTGTAAAGGTATACTATTATAAGCAGGGGATGAGAATTAGGAAGAAATACATAACTGCTTAGTACAACTAACATAATGAGTCTGTCTGGACTTTAAGTCGTTTATAATTATCATGTTACCTACCAGGAGGTAGCTAGTGTCATTAGCCGTTGGGTTACTACGCACAGGTTCTGTCTGATCTGGGATTCCGATGTTAATAAATATCCTTCTAGAAGACCCATTGTCTACAGAGCCGCAAATTATTAGTAAACAATAACTCTAAAGTACCAATTTGTTTCCAAGTATGCATCGTAATATGGTTTTAGGAATGTTCCTGACAAACTTGATGGCGAATTACCGGGAAATAGAATCAAAATAGCAATCACAAAATTTATATTAGGTAAGATCAGTCCTAGAAAGAAGTATTTACTGGGGAAATATTTCTTTGAAATGACGATTTCTCAAAATAAACCTTATTCAGTCTTGAAGACTAATTTGTACACCGTGCGACCTTTCAAGCCTAAAGTGTCTTTTACAATGTTGTCAAGTTGCACCAATGGTGGATTTAAAAAAATCATAATCCAACTCAAATAGGAAAAAACATTGTTTCTATGAAATATTTCACTCAAACCGAAACAATTTCGAAAGCCCTTTTTGGACATAGCATTTTTATTGACATTTATCACTAGTGTGATCTTCTTTTCAAATTATTTATTCTTGATTGCGCCGAAGAATTCTGTATAACTTAGTTTACAGTTGTTTATGTAATAAAACTTACACATTTGATTTAGCGATTCAGTCAATCTACCCATAATTCAGACCATAGGTTAATTTGAGAACATCCTTTAAATGGGTGCAGTTGTGTCTGGCACGCTGAAAATATTCTATAACTTATATTGTATCAAACTTTACGCTTAGCGTTCAGCAATATTTGATACTTATCTATTTTTATCAAATGACTGGGACAAAATGATATACTGGCTGGGACTGTACGATAATAAGGGGTAAGTTCTGGACTAAGTAGGACGTAGGTAGACCTACTGAAAATAGCTTAATGTGAGTACAATTGCCTGCTTTCTTTAAGATGAGGGATTTCAATGAAATTCACCAACATATTCTCAATTTAATAATAGTTGAAACACAGTATTCTCCAACAGACAAAAAAATTATCATTTTTTTTTTAAATACAAACATAACCCGAAATAAAAATAGTTATCAAATTAACCCTGACAATTACCCTAATAAACCATTATAAAAACTAACAAACCAAATTAACAAGTCTGGAAACAATTTAGTACTAAATATACAGCATTCCTCAAAATGCAAAAATTATTACTAATTTAAACAAAAGTAAAGGATAAGGTTACCAAACGACCCGTTTTGGAGATACGGCCAGCGTACCGTCGAGTAACAAACCATTTAGTGCCAGATATTTGATAAATATTGAAATGTCCTAATTTATGTTGAACGCTGCAAGTGAATTTGGATAAAATAGAAATTTAAGAATACATTTTCAGCTTGCCAGGCAACCTGCATAACCAGTTAAAAGTTAAAAAGACATTCTCTAGTATGAGTAACTCTCTGATTCGAGAAAAAGATATTATAGCAATTTTAACCAAAACAGAACGGCAGGACAGTTGTATAAGGGTTGATCGTCAAAATTCACGAAATAGCATTTTGTAGTAATACACTCAATTTTTTTTCCTTTTTTTCTATAAAAGTTTAAAATTCCCAAATTTTATTTAAAATAAGGGGCATATCCTTGTTCATTGCTGTTATTTATTTATTTTTTTTATAAAATAAATTCGAGAAAAACGATGTTATAAATATTAATTAAAACTGAGTTAATTTATTTTCATTTTATTTTTTTAAATCTACATTAAGAGGTATTCTGAGTACATCTTTACAGCTTTCGTGTTGTGGGATGAGAAGAGACTTCAGTTTTTAATTTAATGTCACGCAAAAAGTTAAACAATTATATATATAACTAACTATTTTCCTGGAAACGTTATTGTGTCCAGCGCAAAGGTTATTATGGAAATTAAGTGGTATTTCTCTACTTTATAACCTCTCCCTCAACATATGGTGTACATTGGTGCACCGGTACAGCTGTGCTAACCAGTAACTACGAGTAATTTGTTTGTCAGTTACTATCTGCTAAGGCTGAGCGCAGGCGGCTAGACAGAGGTGCACCGGGTATTAGACACCACTGACCGAACACTGCCATGACACAATAATTATTCGATTTTCGTATATTCTCTTTCCTATGTTCGTATAATTAGTTGAGCTAATTGGATACCAGAAATGCACCATAAATGATTTCTGCGAATACATTTAACAAATCAGTTTTTAGCCGTTTGAATGTTATTTCTAGAAGACAGATGAGAAAGAGTTGAACACATTTTTTTTTTGTTAATTCATCACAAAAAAAAAGAAAAAAAAAAGACAAATGGAGCTTCTGTTAATAGCAAGAAAAAGGGTGTGTTAATCTAATATTCAGCCAAAAAAGTGTAATGACTGCTATTTAAAAATGAAATGATCAGCTGTTAATAATATTAGATAGATAGATAAGTCTTTATTAATAATTTTTATAATATTACAAAAACTTAATAAACAAGTGCATAAGACAGACTCAATGGCCTAAGCCGTCTGAGGAGTCTTATCAATTTACCTTAACAAACCAAAACATATCTTAAAACATAAATGCAATATAATAATAATAATAGAAATAAGATTAAAAAAAGAAAGCAAATAAAAACTAAAAATATTTTATACCTCTTTGATGTAGATAATTAATAAGTAATATAATTGAAAAGTAATATTTGATAAATTAATGATAGAATATAAGTAAATAATTGATAAGTAATATTTATACTTTATACTGTTATATATTTAATAAATTATTTCTAAGTTCGTAAGCTATTTTAATAATTAATAAGTAATATAATTGAAAAGTAATATTTGATAAATTAATGATAGAATATAAGTAAATAATTGATAAGTAATATTTATACTTTATACTGTTATATATTTAATAAATTATTTCTAAGTTCGTAAGCTATTTTACAATAGTTAATAATAAAGACCAATTTTTTCCATTTAAAAATGCCAACATATTTTCTTTACTTATACTAGACGTTTCAAATATTTTGATCCTTGTATCATAATATCTAGGGCACACAGAAGGAAATGATAAAGATCTTCTCTTTCTTTCAAATTACAAACAGGACATACAAAAATGACTTCTTCAGATTCATTGTAAATAATAGGTTTATAACTTAAATGAAAAAGTTCACTCCTAAGCTTAAATATTAATCTTTTACTAGAAAGAGGCAGAGCATTGTATAAATAATTATTTTGTGCCAAATTGTAACATAATTCCCTACCCAACATATAATTATTTGAATTCTTAATTTCATCCATAAATGTATTATTATAATGTTCACTAAGTTTTTCTCTAATTGACAATAACTTTTTGCCCCACAGTTAATAATATTATTGATAATAGTTAATGTAAATACTATCAAAAAATACTCCCACGACCTCTCTTATCGCAGTACATAATTAATTTTTTGGGGGATTTTACGATGTTTGTTAATAAGAGTCCACTTCTATGTCATATAATTATTTTTTAAAAACATTTAAAGTACCCAAAATTCTGGCTTTCCACATAAATCATAGATTACTTTTCATTATTTTTTGGTGACTAATTCAATATTTCAATTAGATGAAAAAGTTCCACAGCCCTGAAGATGACCTAATTCCCTAGGGTCGAAAGCTCGGCACAATGAATTAATATCATTTTTAAATTATAGATGTTTCCGCATTGCTCTGCATTTTCAAAGATTTTATTCGACCCAGCCTGTGTGTGTTTTCTTAATTTCCAATTTTTCCAACTTTTAATCCTGCTTATGTTCACGAATGTGGCCAAACACCCTTTTTTAAAGCGAAAAAGTGGAGATAAAGAAGCAAATTATCGAGTTCCTAACTTATAAATTTTATCAGATTGCAAATTTTGAAAAGGATGTAAATCTTCGCTCCTTAAACTTTCTCTTAAACACGTTAAAATTAACCAATTAAAGTTATAGATCCACGCGCATGTGGTGCTTGCAAAGATTAGGGAAATTCTTAAGAACCGTTTCCGGGAAACGCAAATAGTTCAGCGAGTAAAGTGGCACTTCCCAACGAAACTCAGAAATTTAAGAACACATTTCACCTACTATTTGATCTTAAAATCTTACTTAACCGATCGGTACTACCGCGTTCGTCAAGGGCAGGCCCTCTCGTCCTTTATACCCATAAAAGCTGGAGTCCCTCAAGGAAGCATTCTAGGCCCTTTCCTTTTTCTAATATACTACTGCTGACTTACCTCTATCCCAAAATACAATAGTTTAAACATTCTCTGACGATACTCCGTCCAAGCCAGTCAGAACATTGAAATACATTTAAATTTTCTCGAAACGTGGTTCCTAAAATGGAAAATAAAAATAAATGAGCAAAAATCTATGCACATTACATTTGCATTAAGCAAACCAGTGTGCTCATCAGTTCTCAGTGGTTCCAACCTTTTTATGACCAGGGACCATTTTAATATTTTTTTTGTTAGCACAGGGACCACAAAGTTCAATATCACAGTAAACTACTTTTAGATTTTAAAAATAAACTTCTTCTTCTTACATCACACACCTATCCCACCAGCCGACCATGTGCGGTACCTTGGAATGTACCTAGACAAGAGACTTACCTGGAACCCCCATACGAGACTTAAACGTACCGAACTAAACAAACGATACAAACTTCTAGCCAGGCTACTCGACAAACGCTCAAAACTCTCACTACAGAACAAACGACGACTCTATACAGCCCTTCTCACACCAATATGGACTTACGGACTCGAACTTTACGGTACAGCCAAAAAATCCAACCTCAATAGACTACAAACACTGCAATCCAAAATTCTCCGCCGCATACTAGACGCTCCATTCTACGTAAGCAACCACACTATACGTACAGATCTCCAAATTCCACTTATCTCCGAACTTGCCAAAATTCGATACAAAAATTTTCACCAAAAACTCTCACTGCATCCCAACCCTTTAGCTGCAAACCTGTCTACAACTACGCTACCCTCCAATCCTCGAAGACGGCTGAGGCGCCGTTGGCCCCGTGACCAACTGGGTGACTAACGGCGGCCATCAATGGATGACCGTCATTCACGTCTGCCACGCTATTCACATACATTCATCGCATTTACCTATTGTACCTGTAGGTACAGGTGTAAATTTCATTAAAAGGGTAATAATAAAAAAAAAAAAAAAAACTTCAATTAACATCGTGATTATATATATTAATGTGCTTTTTGAGTTTGCATTTTCTTAACAAGATGGATAATCCTGGGATTAATGAGATTTTTTAAAGCGACACTTCATTTGCTTTTAGTGGACTCCTGGACTTGTACGCTCACTCGACTTCCCACTCACCGCACCGTCGCCGCACACGCGGCCGCATGGCAAATAATATATTATTATTTTATAAATGTAAAGTGTTTCGCAGAGGTGTCCACGGACCACAGGATGGTAACCACTGGTTCAACTAAACGGTGTTACTATTCCTCCACCTTTTTTTGGATTTTTGTAAGTAGTGATTTTTTCTGGAGGGAGAGGGGGGATTTTGGAGAAAAATAATACAGAAATGTTTGAAAAATTTACAGAAAGAAAACCAAAAATCTTCAATGAAGGCGCATCGGAAATGACGTCTTTACCCTATCATCTTACCAATTTATAAAGATGAAACTTCCTTCGTTTTTCCACTATATTTTCTTTTATCAAACCCAATACAGCTTATTTCTTGAATATTTTTCGATCAATAATCTCGATACACGTAATCCCGGCGAAAAAAATGAAGCAGAGATCCAGACCAAAGCGCGATGAATCTATGATTAGGCATAGAAACTTATTTAGAATTACCAGAATACAGAAAAGAAACATGATATTTTGTGCTACATTTTGTATTCCCTGGCATGAAGGAAAAATTAATATTCTGAACAGTTTTGTCAATTGTCTGGTCAAATAGTTTTACACAAGGAGCCAGGAATCACCGCTAGACATATCTCACTGTGCCAGACACCCACTAAGTGCGTTACAAAACGAGTTGTAAAAAACCAACTCTGTAGCATATGATATGAAGATTAAGCTTATTAGTGGGAATATTGTTTGAATCACTTTGCTTTTCTTTTTCTAATTGAAGACATGAGAACAACTGTCGATTGTAAACAAGGGAATCTTGTGGGATATGGAGACGAGAAAACCGCAGACATCTCTTCATCCACCAGACGGCGGCACATGCTTAACGGTGGTATTAGTCCAATTAGAGGCTTGATTCGAATGAAATGGGAACAACAGAAGACGCGACGTTCTAGTCCGGGCAGGGAGCTGGAAGAAGCTCCTACGAACTTTGATTAGAACCCGGAATTGCCATGCGGGAATTCAGCACGCCAATAACTGAGTGGATCTCGCCTCGTGTTGTTATTGTTTAATAATAATAAATTCATAATAATTTTTTACCTGCTTTAATAATAAATAACCTTTATTTGATAAAGGTTTTTGTATATGCTATAGAGCCATCTGTTTTTCAAGGTTTACTGTATTATTTCTTCTAAAATACGGTTGCCAACTGTGGTATAGTATTCGTTTGCTGAATGGGCCAATTTATGCACTTTACAATTACATTTGTTATTATTTTTAATTCATAAAATTGAATTTGCTAAATAATTATCATCATATTTATATTGTATTTTTATCGACCCTTAATATTGCCTTTAAAAATAAATAAAATGCCTGGTCTGTACACTGCCACGACTTTCTTGTACCACTTTAAATACCTATGTTCTAATTAGCTAATTTTAACTTCAAATTCCGAATTTAAAAATTATTTAATTATCACTATTATCTAGATTACAAAACTCTACACCGAAATCATTTACACCTCTATATAAATTATTCAAATAAAATTTATGGATCTAGGTATGTAAAATGAATTTTTTTTTTTTTTTTTTTTTTTTTTTTTAGGGGCGGTCCCCGAGCGCTAGCTCATACCCGATGTAAAATGAATATACAGTGGGTCAAAAAAAAAAAAAGTATTCATTCACTAAGTTTTTTTACTTTATCTGCTGAACTTTTGTTTCTAGGATGACTACTTGTTCAGCACTGAAATCGAAGATAGTAACAATGAATTTAATGCTCTCATTTACTTTTATGAACATAAAGAATTGATTAAAAAGCAGAAAAATAATTTATTGTATGCAAAATAAGTATTCATACACTCAGTCTGAATGTTATAATTAATGTAAAACTAAAGACCTAATATTTTGTAAGCAATCCCTTTGCATTTGTTATTGCCTGAAGCCTCCTTGGCATAGATTCCACCAGGTTTAGTGTCTCTTGAGACGTGATTTCTTCCCATGATTTGTTTAAATTGGTAATGAGCTCTTTTCTGGAAAAACATTTCAGTTTTCGAATTTTCCTCTCCAAATAAGGCCAAATAATTTTCAATAGGGTTTATATACGGAGACTGTGGAGGGGTGAGAAGTTGTTTCCGGACATTATAAAGCAGCCATTCCTTCATTTTTTGGGTTGTATGTTTGGGATCGTTATCCTGTTCAAAGAAGTATGCTCTTTCGATACCCAATTTACCAGCACTTTTACTTAAATTATGGCGGAATATGTCCACGTACCTTTCAGCGTTAAGAATTCCGTCGATGGCGACAAGTTCTCCACCTTCCGCAGCACTCAACCAGCCCCACACCATCACACAGCCTCCTCCGTGCTGTACAGTTTTTATTATCTTTTTTGTTTCAAGATCCCTATTACGTTTTCTCCAAACAAACTTTCGACCATCGGACCCAAAAATATTGAATTTGCCCTCATCGGAGAAGATTATATTTTTCCAAAATTCCAGCGGCTTATTGTCTCTTCATCCTATTGATTTCAATAATGAATGGTTTCTTCCTCGCAGTTCTACCTTAGTAGCCCCCTGCATGTAGGCGATTTCGGATGTCTGTGACATACGCAAGGGTCCCTGAAGTTGACGCGAGGCTTTCTGAGAGTTGGCGAGCACTTATCACGGGATTATTGGAAACTTGCCGCACCAGATTGCGCGTTCCTCTCACAGAAACGTTTCTTGGCCTCCCAGAACGTCTTGCGTTATCAGTAGAACTTGTCTTAAACATTTTAATTATATAGTGGACGGTCGCTTGCGATAATGTAAGTTCCCTCACTATGTGGCGATAACTAAACCCTCGCTGAAATAACGCCACAATTTTATCTTTAATCACGGAATTTAATTCGGCTGATTTTCGCCCCATCTCAATCAACTGATAATAAGAACTAGTATTTATCCCAATACGAGCTTCCTAAATCCATTTGGACGCTAGCCTCCCTAGACTCTAAATATGTACATAATAAATAAAGCTTACATTCATAACCATCAGCTGATGAATACTTATTTAGCATACAATAAATTATTTGTCTGCTTTTTACTCAATTCTTTATGTTTATAAAAGAAAATGAGAGCATTAAATTCATTGTTACTATCTTCGATTTCAGTGCTGAACAAGTAGTCACCCTAGAAACAAAAGTTCAGTAGATAAAGTAAAAAACTTAGTGTATGAATACTTTTTTTGACCACTGTATGTACCGTTAAAATTTTTCAAGAAAATCTTTAAAAAGTAAAACAAAATCCATTCAATACCGATTTTGCGATTGGGGAACCCCATTGAAACCTTCTGTATAACATGTAGTGCACGATACAGTGCGTTAGATGCACTCCAAAGGGGAACTCACCCTAAAAATGCCCTAAAATATTCAAACAAATAAAAGTTTCAGATAACCATGAGGTGAAGTTTTTTGGAACTACTTTTTCGGACTACGAAACGGTATGATCAAAATAAAATTATCAATCAATTGTCTGCATCAAAAATTTAGACTTTCTTGATGCCCACATTGAAATCGTATCGTAAGTTAAGTATTCACAAATGAGTCATCTTGAGTTCTATTATGGTATGAAAATAGTTTTTAGCGAATGGTCTTCTGTAGTGGAAATGAAAAACAGCGGATGTTCAAAACTGATATTCCACGCGAAGATTTTGATCCAAATACATTAACCAGAAATGCTATTTACTGGTTTTCTTGAGATTTCGTCTACGATTATTTTTTTAATTAAAAATAAACATTTGGGAAGTTATATCTCTTTTACCGAAAACATTTTCCAAGCTACATATTTTTTTAAAGGTTGTTAGGAGTCAACAAGTTTTTCTATTACGCGATATTATGTTTGGCACTTTTACCTTTAAATTCCAGGATAATTACTGACTAGACTGTAGGAAAGGAGTCATCGTTGGGTACAGATTTAGTTATGGTGTAGCAGGACAGTTCATTGCCATCCCTTTAATACGCTGACTTTGCATTCTTGTTAACTATTTTTCAAAATTTATCCAACAAATTTTTAAAAAGAACTTTCAAATATTTAGATACATTCCACTTGATGTAATTAATAAATCCATATTTACTTAGTACAAGGTATAGAAGTAAATGCGATAAAAGAATATATTGATCGACTTAAGTTAATTTGTTATTGATGTTATATTTACGAGTAATATGAGTACATCTGTGAGTGAACTATTTTCGTCTTATTATTCATACTGGAAAAGCATTGCAATGGGTTTTCCCTATTTCCTTCATCTTTGTCGAATACACGTGCAGTGAAAAACCACCATGAATGTTTATGTAGCTTCTTTCACAATAATTAGAATGGTGATTTAAAGAAGCTATTGTGGAATTAAGCCGAATGCAGTTACGATTTTTGTTCGTTTTTGTTTCGATATATGATAATTATTGCGGCATACAACATTAATTAATCAATTAATTAAGTACATAATTAATAATCAACGAGTGGAGAAACTACCCATTTTTAAAATTCGTGAAATCAATTTCATTTATCTACCCATTTTATCTCAAATTAGATTTTCAGCATAGAAACAACGGTACACTTTAAACTGAAATGTAATCTTGCAGAGTGGCCTATCCAAACCGCTCTCACTTTAAAACTACTTTTTCGAGAAAAATGTTGAAAGAAAAAGTTATGAATCTTCAATGAGTGTAATGTAAATAAGAACTTTATATAGGACTGGGAGCCATTTTGAAGAAACTGAACAGTCTATTGAATGAAGTGATAATTTTGGTTGAAGAATGAAGATGACATAAAACTGTCATAAGGGAGGGATCTTGGAGACGTTGTGTGGGGTGAATGAAACCTATAAAAGTAGCATCATTTCTCAAAGTATTATTTCCATGATTCATTAAAAGAAAAACAATTTATTGCTTGAAGTTTTCGTGAAAATCAGGTTTTTATATTTTTGAAGTCTGTGAAGTTTCGAATTCTTATCCAGTTTCAGAAAATGCTTCTTAGGTTAGCGTAGAAGGAATGGAATTCCCTCATAAAGCTTTCATGATATCATCGTACCTTTATAATTATAAACCTTTATAATTTTAGCTTCATAAGTTTAGCTTCGCAGCTTAGTGTTTTCTAATGAATTGTGAATTGTAAATTTGAATTGTATTTCGACAGTTAACAATGCAGAAATCTAAAAATAATTTATAGTGATCGAACTAAAGTCACAAAAATTAAAGACCACCCTTATGCTTTTAATAACAACCGACTAATTGGGGCTTCAGTCCGACTCCATGAGTATCTTATCTCTAGCTTTCACTTGGCTGGCGGTCCTCCCAGCTGAATTTACTAATAATAAACATTGAATTAGCTAATCCATTCCGCACACCGCTTCATCCGTAAGTTTGCATATAAAAATGTAATTTGAGTAAAGCAGGATGTAAAGTAGAACGGCCTGCTCAGGGACGCCACAGCTAACTCTATATTAAAACAGAGGGGAGTCGGAGGAAAGGTTACAATTTATCTTATTAATACAGGCGGCTGTTACATTAATTACATTAAAATAAAAACAAAATAAAGTTAATGTCACGAGAGTCAGCTCCTCAAGGGAGTAGACGTAAATAAAAAATTCATTTGAATTAAGCTAATTGAATTCAGAGGTAATCGTTATTACTAACATAAACCAGAAATATTACATACTCCATACATGTTATGTATGCACACAGATAGATGAACGTATGTTTAAACAAAACGGATATTGATGAACATTCAAACTGAAACAACAAACAACTTAATTCTAGTTTATTTTAATTTGGAGATAATGAAAGAAGATAAAATAATAAACGTTATAGAAAATAAAAGCAATAAAATAGTTTAGAGGTCGATCGTTTCCAATATTATTCATTAGATCACCTAAACATAACTAAAATATTATTGATGGCGACACGGTTGCCGAGGGTTAGAGGCGAGGACTGCAAATGTAAGTATTGTGGCACCACTGGGTTCGAATCCTGGTCTAGGCGTTAGGTTTTATGTAATGTTTAATGTAAGAAATTTATGGTAAAGTTTGTTCGCTATCCGCTTTTTTTCCGCGATATCTAATTTGACAGTTGGATGTAAAGCCAGTCAGAAAAAATAGGCTTTGTGCTTATTTTTTAAGGATGGAGAAGCTGAGGGACGCTACAGTTGCTTCATCAAAACATACAAAGAAGACCGTACATTATGCTGAACTAGACTTTTAGAGATAAGTCTTTATATCCACATTTCCCCTTCTAGAAGTGTCCTTAATCGATTTTTTCTTTTGAAAATGTTTCAAATAAATGTAAATTACTTTACGTACAGTGGGTGTACAAAGTCAAGAAAAGTTACAATTGCTTTCAAGAAAATCTTGTAAAAATGAAAAATACATTCTAAAAGTTTTTGATCGCTGTTGCAGCCGGTTTCCGCATTATGTTTGTGATATTGTATTTACAAACACTAGTCGCACACACGTCTACCATTTTCTAAAAACTATTTTTCAGGGAATCAGGGGGGCACAGAACAGATACTTCCGGTGTAAACGCCAACTCCAAAATCTGATCGCAATACTTTCCACTTACCATAGTAAGAGAAAGTAAATTATACATTCCTTTCATTTGATTTAATTTTGGGGCGCATCATCGTTTAGGTAAATGGGGGTTTACATACCAGAAGAGGAGCCTGGCAGATGATAGCCTTTGTAGGTTCTGTCTGTGAAGAATTGTTTGCCTTATATGTATCTAACTTCATAATGAAAACCACTGGACAGAGACAGGCGAAGGAGTTCATCAGAGGCTATTCGCCGAGGCTGACTGCAGAATTAATCCGTCAAGGCCGTGGGGCTATAAGGATAATTGTAGGCTTATTAACTGGCCACTGCAGACTCAGAAAACACATGCATCGCATGGACCTGGCAGATGACAGCCTTTGTAGGTTCTGCCAGGAAGAAGAGGAAACGGCACTGCACGTGTTGTGTCCAATGTGAGGAGCTTGCCTGGCTAAGGATGTTACTTCTCGGGGAGAAATAACCAAGGACTGTGAGCTTTACCCAGGAGACGCTCTCCAGAATTAAGAGTCTGATTAAACGGACGGGTCTGGAGGGCTCTAGAGTGGGGGAGCCACAATAGATGAGTCGCAATGGCGTAGGCCTTAAGGGCCGCCCTATTAGAATCTCTTACCAGAAGAGGAATCCATAATAAAATTTAGATAAAGATTGGCCATCTGGAAGAACTATCTTGTTCAATAGATCATTCAGTTGGTGAGATTTTCTCAGATACAAGTTTTAAAGTTTTTCTTGGAGAACGTACTTGTATAGTAGATCTATAACTGTATATGGTAGGTCTATAACTGTATATGGTAGGTCTATAACTGTATATGGTAGGTCTATAACTGTCTATATTATTATTATTTATTTTCTGTTACAACCTCAAAGGTATACAAAGAGTGAGTTGACCTGAACTCCATACAGATAATTCAAAATAAAGAGATTGCTTGATCACTTAAAACAAATAAAAATAAAAAAAACAGTAAAAACGAAGAAAAAATTACAAACATATATATAAATGAAATAACTGTACAAAATGACAATAAATTAAAGCTCGGCTCTTTCAAAATAATAAGATTTAAAAAAATTAACTTAAAATATTTCTTACTTTAAATATATTTACACAAAAAATGAAGATTTCATTTAGTTTACTGATATGGCTTGTCTCCGTGAACTTCAGTAAATTAGTTAATATCTCATCACTATTACCTGGGGGTAAGTTGTGTTTATTGAAGAATTTTGTTCTGTAGGAAGAAAAGGCAGGACAGTTAATAATACAGTGAGCGATACTATCAGGTTCATTTACAGGGCAAAGCTTGCACATTCGGTCAACATTAAATTCATACTTCCTCTTATCTATAAAAATGGTACATTTCTTTTTATAAGACAACCTTAATTGGGCTATAAGTCTTAGTTTAGAGATATGAACATTGCAAGACAGGTAAAATTCTTTTTCCATTGAAAGACTACTCATATGTCTATACAACAAGTTATAACGGCTATCCAAAATGAGCTCTATATCTCTTGAAAATAAATTATTTTTAAATGAATCCAGCAAGCCTTGGGAATTCTCTTTTACTACCTGAGTATTCTGTGAAAACCAAACTTCCTCCGCACCAATAGAGACCAAATACCCCTTAAGCGCAAGTATCCAGTTATAAGGCATGTCGTAAGAGTCACTTAATTCCATCCATCTCAGATAACACGCTTTTGGAATACGGTCCTCCGGCATCTCGAGTAAGACAGACCACCAATTCAGCATTCTTTTAAATATTTGGAACTCTGTTTGTATCCTACCGCATTCAACCCTAACGTATGAATCGGGCGTGTTTCTCGGGAGGTGCAACAATAATTTTAAAAACTTTAATTGGCCTCTCTCAATTACCTTAGTGTATTTAGGACCCCAAATTTCCGCCAAATACAATAAAACACTTCCCGAAATTGAATCATACAGAGTTACGTTGGAATCGAAATTGTCACTCTTACAAGATTTTAAAAGGGTCAGAACAGAGGCAGTGGCTGATGCATTCTTGGCCAGAAAATATTTAGAAGTTAAGGAGAACTTTGCTGAAGGTGAAAAGGGGACTCCAAGATATACAAAATTATTTGAGTATTCGATATAATGACCATTATACAACAGACGCTTTACTGTAGGAGGATTTCCACCCTTGGAAAACACCATAGCAAAAGTTTTATTAGTGTTCACTGTAAGCAAGTTTTCTTCGCAATATTCTTTTAAAATGTTTAAATTTTGTTGGGAAGCCATCCATGTAGGAGACAACAACACCATATCATCTGCGTAAAGAATCATCTGTAAATCTTTATTTTTATTTAATGGAAGGCCGGTGGAGTTGTGATTAATAAAATACTCAGCAATATTTGAGGTATACAAAGAAAAGAGCAGAGGGCTCAATATTTCACCCTGTAAAACCCCTTCAGATACAGGGATTTCTTGGGATGCACCATCATCAGCATAAATCACCATTGAAGCATTGTCATACAAATTTTTAATTATTTGTAAAATTTTTCGGCTTACGCCTAAACTATATAATTTATGCCACAGTTTTTGATGATTGATCGAATCGAAGGCTCTTTTAAAATCAACGAAAACCGCATGAACTTTGCTTCTTTTTTTCCTAAGATTAATTATAACTGTCTATATATAATGTCTATAATTTTAGATGTGATTATTTTCAAAAACTTGAAATGCTTGAAACTTGAATAAGGGCACGATTGGGAGAGGAGACGGTTAAACTTCAATTTAAATTGCCATTTCTGTATAAGGTACCGTCTTACCACTTACTAAATTTTATTAAGAATCAAATGTGAGACTAATAGTTCCAAATTTGAAGAATATCAGATGACCGAAAGTGCTCTTAAAGAATAGATTTTTCTAATAATTTCTGATTATTTCGTGAAATTGATCTGATCTTAAATTGTTGTAGGTTTGTTTTTACACACATAAAGTTAATTATCATTATTAAATATTAAAGTTTACGTACATGTTGACGCACATAACTGTATATGACCAACGTACATGCGATAGGAACATTAATGTAAATATCTGAACATGTAGAACAATTTCTGGTACAAAAAGCTGTATTGCATTTGACATTCTTTGAATGAAACGAATGGAGGTTCAGGACGGCTGCAAGGGGGACTTCAGTAATTACGACAACTTCCAACATGAAGACATCGTATTAAAAAAGAAAAACCGTTTCTTTTAAGACATTTAAATGCTAAAATGTTTGAAATTACCTCTGACCTGAAAAAGAAGGAGGTATTAGAAAAAAAATGGTTATATTTACTTTTGGTATTCGATTGTTTTACCAAAGATAATATTGGAAATACGTTTTTGCCAGTAAAAACATTCCTGTGGCTCTTCAGCCTCCTTAATCGCCTGACTTGAGTCCTTGTGACTTTTTTCTCTTCCCGAAGTTGAAAAATCACCTCAAGGGAACTCATTTTGGGACAGTCGAAAACATTCATACGGCTGTAACCGACCAGCTGAAGGCTATTCCAGTATCGGAGTTCGAGCACTGCTATGAGGAGTGGAAGAAACGGCTGTGTGGCTTCAGAAGGAAGTTATTTTGAAGGTGGAAATATAGAATTGTAATTCTTTTTGAATAAAAAAATTTAAAAAATCAGTCTCATTACTTAATTTACAGACCTCGTATGCATAATGAGACAAATTTACATATACTGGAATTTTGGTACATGCTTTACACCCACTTTGTACTCATTATGATCTACATCTCAGAAACTTTGCTCCAAGACCATTCCTTCAACAGCACAGTTCTGGAAAAGTGAGAGAGATAGGTAGGGTTCGCTATGAAGTACCATTTCATCATAATATGAGCTACTAGGTCTTATTGGTCATAAAGAATGCTTAAATTGGTGGCTAAAATTCTTAGTTTGAAGAAGATTCCATAACTGGAATCGCTTAAACTGGAAAGAATCTTTCACTACGAGATTTTCTTAAAGATGGCTTTAAGCTTCGAACATAGATTATATAAATGCACATCAACAAGATTAAGGAATTTCGCTAAAAATCCTGCGGGTTATGTGCTGCTCCTCATTATGTTCCTTGCGGCCTGCTGCTACATTTTCCGGATCCGAATTGTGAAACATTACAGTAAATCTCTATTCAATCAAGAGATATTGTGAAACATTAATATTTCTTAATTTCTATCTAATTAGAATGAGCAAGTATTGAAACGTTTCAAACTAATCCTTGTCGTTAAGATCGTTGGATTAACCGTGTAATTAAAACACTGTTTTAATAGTTAATAGTTGGGAAATTGCTACTTATTTCATGCATATCTCTCAGATTGCTGGTGGGATTTCTCGCAGGGTTTTGAGGTTTTAGAAGAAATCTCTACTTAATGCACACATGAATTTGAGAGGAGAAGAGGTTATTCTCATTGTGAGAATGTAAAATAAGGTTCCAGCTCTCTGGTCAGATAGCTGTGATGTAGGATTTAGAGAATTCTCCAGTAGATTACTGTCCGAATTATTCAGTATTGCTCGGATTGGATAAAATTTAGAATTAACTATGATTCACCTCCTCAAATGCTTGTTCACTTAATAACGCTCAGAAAACCAGTTTCTAAAACCAGTCAAAAAAAGTTAATCCGCCATATTAACATCACAAAATAGTTGACTTTTTTCTCAAAACTAAGAAACATTTGGTTTTTCCTTCTTTTTTCTTAAAACAATACAAATCTACCTAATTTTCTTTCTTTCCTTAAGCGAAAATAAGCTTAACCAATCAATGGGATTACGTTTGAAGGAAAATTGGAATTTTAAAAAATTATTTATAGTTTTTTACAGATTTTCTAGAAAATGGCGCTAATGATTTTGTTTATACATGGAGTTCACACTACGAATATCAAGATCAGCTATGCAAATTATTAAAAACGCTTCGCACATTCACCATTTTATTACAAACTTCACTGACATAAAAATGTAGTATTTTATTGAAAATTATTTTCAGGAAGTTCTGAGATCTGATATATTGGTAAATCAGAATTACCGTAAGAGTTGCAGTAAAAGAAAGACCAAAGATTTAGTGGTTGTTTCTCGCCAGATTCACATCTTGAATTTTCATTCCGGCATTTTTATTTTTACGGCAATTTTGATATTCATATATATAAAAAAAACAAACACCAGTCATTAATTTGTAAATTATTTTTTATCAAAGATTTTATTGCGGTAAGTCTTACGCTTTAGTAAGGCTTTGAAAGCCTATAGTGGCCAGAATTACCTGGCCGCCTGTTATCCAGTAAATAACTGGTATAAAAAAAATAACGGCTACGTTTATGGGGGAATAGTTATTAGTTATTGCAGCGACAGCTATGCTGCCCCAGTAGGGAACTTTCGATCTTGAGAACCAGTTGGCTTAAAGAAGATTAAATCCTGCGATAGATTTGATGGATGGCTAATAAAGTATCCCAAGAAGATGATAGCTTATTATAACTCAAATAAAAGAAATATGAACCATAATCATATTATCGTGTAGAAATTGAATAGATAACGAAATTTTGTGTTTGTCTGGTTAAGATTATCAGGAAGCGGAAATGTACTCACTCTGAGATTGTGCTTTGTACTATCTGATCGAGGGTTATCTCAATAAAAATCTTGCATTCTAAATTCATTAACAAATGAACTTTCTGACGCCTCATATTTTTCCCATCTAATTAAAGCCAGTAAACTTAATTGTCCGACCAGAATTATGTTCTAAAATCTTCCTCCGTAATATTTGCTATACTAAAATAAGAAAAAGGAACCTTCATCCTAGTGATTATCATATTGTACTAGGGTATGACTTGACTCAGTTGGAAGAATGATTTCTTGATTCGAGTCCAGGTGTGTTGCCCTCATACTGTCTCTTCCTAGAAAGGTGTAGTTCACTGTTGCCTATTTGAAGGCCCGGTGTATCAGAGATTAAGTTCCGCAATCAACTGAAGAATCGAGTATCAATGACAGACGCACTATGACAGTAATGTGAATGATTCCTTGTTACTGTTCAAGGCTCTAGGAACTGAAGGAAAAACAGGACCCGGACGAAGAAAATGACAGGTACAGAGAGTGCATTGATAAATCGGAGTTCATTCAGCACATATTTACAGCAGAAATGAGTATTTGCAGATTGTTACCATCATCCATCCATGGCATTGGTGTTAAAACTGAACTTTTTAGAGAATGTGCTTTGTTACAATTCGCAGTTCACCTTCCTGCTTGAATTCAATCGTCACACACTCTATCACGACATACAGATGGATTCCAAACAAGACCTTTAGTGGTATTACAGCACGTGCAGTTGAAGGTGGTTCTACTGTTCAATAATGGTATCCCCGGAAGCTGGAGAAAGTCTCGACAAACTAGGATAATCCCCTATCTCTAAATGAGAGCATTAAGACCATAGTGGAGGTGATAATAATAATATTAATGTGCCCCTGCAGGTCCGGGGACAGAATAGGCCTGCTCCTTTATCAGGAATGTCGTTAGAGGCGACTAACAGGATACGGAGGAAGTGACTAGCACTCCTTAGGGAGGTCGGCTCTCCCTACGAGCCAAGCCCGACGGCGGGGGAGACCTGCATATTTTCACAGTGAGAGTACATGCACTCTCTCACCCACACACCTTTACACCGACACATATACGAGTATGTACAAATGTGCATATGAAGCCTACAGTTGGAGATCTAACTCAATGTGCGAGCTACCGTGCTGAGGATTCCTGGCCGTCACTAACGGTGCCCTCCAGACTCCAGGCGACCTCCGGTTGTAATGTAGCCATCCTAGGGTATCCAGGCTCTTCTGTGGGTGACACTTATTTACCTTGACTTCTCGTGGGAATCAAATGACTTCTCCAACAAACAAAAAACAAATAGTGGAGTCCAACTCTTCTTTCCAACCTTTTCTAATACCCGGCCTTTACCTTCCCTTTCTAATAGCTCCCTTTCCCCACCCAGATATTCCTTCTTTCCCTCCACAGCCTCCCCCACCTACTTCCTATCTTGCTCTTGGAACTTTGAATAATGACAAAGGCAAGAACATTAATAATGCGACTTTCACAACGGAAGAGTGAGCAATTTCCCTGCAACCTTTCCTCGCCACGGAAGAAGGTTAGGGGTGGTATGCTTCATTGTTCTGTTATCACTGTTACTTATAGCGCCAAGCGCTGATAGTAGCAAAAATAAACGCAAAAAGAGCAATAAAATAAATAAATTAATTAGTAATAATGGCAAGCAATATCCGTCCTTGGATCAATTTGAACCTTTAATAAGGTATAAAGGTCGTGAAAGCCATATCACACACACTACGTAAGCAATTTTTTATTTATTTATTATAATTTGCATTCGGGGTCCAGCCCCATACAAAAAAAAAGTTTGGCGTAACAGTATAAGTAAAAATACCATGTATAACAGAATCTACGTAAGCAATTAAGATGAAACATTAAAAAGATCTCTATTGATAAATATTATTCTTAAGACTGATTTCATTAACAAAGGTGAATGATATTAAACGAGCAGTTTCCTTCAGTAACTTGATTAAACCAAGTCTGAATTTCGAGTTATGATCATTATATTTAATTAAATGCTGCAACGCTATGTAATTCATTACAAAGAGATAGAAGCGCTAATTTCTGACAAAGAGTACGATTTGTATTATGTAATAAATAAAAAAAAAATTAAGATTATCATCAGTGTTTCCTTTAATAACAATAAATTAAGAAATTATTTCTAGAAACAGAAGTTATAAGAAGAAGCTACAATGAAATTAAATTGACGTAAGCAAAATATATATTATTTAAGATGGATGCACAGGACCTTGGCCTTAATCAAATCAAAAAAAAAAAAACACCTGTAATTAAACCAAAAATTATGACTGTTTTAGTGATAGTGTTGGAGAGACGCAGACTCTCTTACCAAAGTGAGAAAATCTCACAGCTGAAAGATCTGTTTACAGAGGAATGAAAGATAAAATTAGTGAAGGAGAAAAAGAATTGAAGTTCAGAAAGAGGGAATTAGGGAAATGACAACACTTACCCGCCTGGGCCATTTTAGCTAATTTTAGATAGGCGCATTCCCTAATTTTCGCCGTCTTTTCTTCTCAAATAGACCCTTTCTTTTAGTTGTGAGTTTTTCTCACTTTGGTAAGAGAAAGATGGCGCATCACTCATGTGTACCGAGCTGTGATATGTACGAATATTGCTCTAAAAGATGTTAAAATTGTAGTTAGAGCCAGCCATGTGAGGGAGAAAAACTTCTCATTTTTTAATTATTTCAATTTTTACATTTTTCTTAAATTATAATTTGTGTTTGTGTAAGCGATAAAGATAATTAAGAGTAGGCAATGCAAAATAATTTGAAAAAATATTCAACTAATACCATAATATAATGCCCATATTTAGTATTGTTTTACATAGTTTCAAAATTCAAACTACTTTATTAATTCAAAATAAAACAGTTCAGGACCGTTAAAAACATATAAATATGCAACAGTTATGTATATATATACTGTAGGCGAGCTGTATTTTATTACACATAAACGCAGACCCATAGCGAATAGAATCAGTGGAAACCTTAATTATTTTCCTGTTCTTTCGGCGAGAAATATATTTTCGTTTTCTTTCGTGAAATTAGAATAAAAACTTCGCTTTCATTAAAAGTTTTATTCAGGATAAATGAATCACAGGTTGGATGTTAATGAACCTAGACAAACAAATAGAATGGAGAGAATTAATTCAAGCTTAACTCTAGCCTAGTATTTTAGTTTTCCTTAATAATTTATGCTCGTTGTGAACACTCACATCACTTAGTATTCACAACTAACTTGGCGTTTTTTTATTTGATTGATTTATTTATTTTTAAATTATTATTTTTTGGTAAAGATTTGGTCTGTACCGTTCACTGATCTTGTTGCCACAATATTCGTACGAATACGTAGATTTTTACTGTATTATAAATGTTTTTATTTTGTGAGGACTTGCTAAATGATTGTAAATATTTAAATATTGTAAAGTTGTTAAAAATCTTTCACGTTATAAAAATAAAATGAATTTTTGTTTTATCTTTAGATTAATTAACGCAATTAGGTTATCAGCTTGCATTATTGTCATTGTTTAAAACATCTGCAATAAGTCTTCGCTTAGTCAATGAAAGGCTTACGAGGGTCGTTTGAAAAGTCCGTGCAAAAATAAAAACTACTTAATTTTTTGGGGTAAACCTTTTTTATTTTTCAACATAGTCTCCTTTTAGGCTTATACACTTCGTCCAACGCTGCTCTAGTTTGTTGATCCCTTCCGAATAATAGGATTTGTCCAAGTCTGAAAAATAGCCATTCGTTTCTGCAATCACCTCCTCGTTTGAATAAAATCTTTTTCCCGCCAGCCATTTCTTCATATTGGGGAACAAATAGTAGTCCGAGGGAGCCAAGTCTGGAGAATAGGGGTGATGTGAAACGAGTTGGAACCCTATTTCCATTAATTTTGCGACCACAACTGCTGAGGTGTGAGCTGGTGCGTTGTCGTGATGGAAAAGGACTTTTTTGTGAGCCAATCGTGGGCGTTTTTCTTGCAGCTCGGTTTTCAAACGGTCCAATAACGATGAATAATATGCACCTGTAATAGTTTTACCCTTTTCCAGATAGTCGATGAGGATTATTCCTTGCGAATCCCAAAAGACAGTCGCCATAATCTTTCCGGCCGAAGGAACGGTCTTCGCCTTTTTTGGCACAGATTCCCCCTTGGTAACCCATTGTTTAGATTGTTCTTTGGTCTCAGGAGTGTAGTGATGTATCCATGTTTCATCCACAGTGACGAAACGACGCTTAAAGTCCTGCGGATTCTTCTGGAACAGCTGCAAACCGTCCTTGCAACACTTCACACGATTTCGTTTTTGGTCAAGCGTGAGCAATCGCGGCACCCATCTTGCGGATAGCTTTGTCATGTCCAAATGTTGATGCAAAATATTATGTACCCATTCATTCGAGATGCCCACAGCACTAGCAATCTCACGCACCTTCACTCTTCTATCATCCATCACCATATCATGGATTTTATCAATGATTTCTGGAGTAGTAACCTCAACAGGGCGTCTAGAACGTTCAGCGTCACTTGTGCCCATATGGCCACTCCGAAAATTTTGAAACCACTTATAAACTGTTCTAATCGTAGGTGCAGAGTCACCATAATGTTTATCAAGCTTCTCTTTAGTCTCCTGAGGCGTTTTGCCTTTCATAAAGTAGTGTTTAATCAACACACGAAATTCTTTTTCGTCCATTTTTTTGAAAATCACTCGACTTCCTCGATTCAAACGAATGCCAAACACAAAGAAATAGACCGATCTGGCTGAAACTTGGTGTGTGTTCTTCCAAGAGATGCTACTAAACTAAACATAACCTCGATACGCGCCAGTAGTGCTATCTCTCTGACTTTGCACGGACTTTTCAAACGACCCTGGGGAACTTTCAAGAGGCAATAGCTACCCTGAGGAATCCTCAAACGACTCTGGGGCCCAAACTTTGGGCGAAAGATATCACTATCAGTTTTATAGGTCCTCCAAGGATAGTTGTAAGAAAAAACACTGCTCCCTTTATTTGACTGGTTCGAGCAATTCCACTGTACTCTCTGCCAGAGCTTTTGTCAGGTATGAGAAAGAATATTTTTATTCACTAGAGACTAAGTATTCTAACGGGGTCAATAATTTGATTTATTGCTTTTTAGATAAAAATCTTAAGGTTAAATTCCGAAAATCATTAAGAGAAGGTTACAGATAGCGACTATAGTAAGGGATATGTAAGGGAATGTGACCATACTATATTCAGCTTAATAGTTCTTTGGCCGCTAGAAAGGGCAGGCTTCGCCCTTTCTCTCTCCTTGCCTTCAGATAAGGAGAGTACTTCCCCATTTTTTTTTAAGAAAAGTTTAGAACCATAAGTTGGAGAATAATAATTATAATAAAGAAAACAAAATATAGTATTTATACTCAAGATTAAATGAGTTTTTATTCACAGAGAATATTGCTAAAACAAAAGACTAAATTATTTCTAACTTTATATATTACGTTTTCCCGTAATTCATCTCAATTCTTTCGGGTTCATTTTTTTTCTTATGCGTTCACATTATTTTTAAACTTTTTTTTTTTTAAATTTAACGTGAAGTGTTACGTAGAATTTCTTGGAAGTTACGAATAACCTGAAATAAAATTAGATAATTTCACTCATAAACTCAACGGGAAATCAATATTTGCACCATTGCATTTAACCAATCAGGTGCGTACGCAGTGATAATGTAGCACCATCCAGTGCTTTGAACTTAGCCGGTACTAACGTTGGGTTATAACTAGGGAACGGATTCGTATGTATTTACATATTTTTTTCTAGGCAATTTACAGACGTTTTTCAAACTAGAAGTATTCATACTGACACTTTTTAAGCCGTTTGAGTCTACTTTTATTTCACATATTTCCACATATTTGGATGTTATCGCATATTTATACATATTTGATTAAAATAAATGAATATTTCTACACATTTAATCAAAATATGTACATATTTTTTCATATTTTTCATTTTGGGCATATTTTCATAATTGGGAGGTGGTTGACATGAACTGTGAACAACAGACTGTAGGGCTGTGGTTCACAGTGGGTACAATGGTTATTGTAATTTACACAGAATGCTGCTAAACAGTGACGGGCACTTGTTAGTTCTTTAAACTTGTCTGACGTTGTCTGTTCTTTCAGCTCGTTCGTTGAAGTGTCCAATTCATTTCGTTCGGTCACTTAGTGTATTCTTTTTTGGGTGAAATGCCACGAACATCGGCCTCAAACAAACAACTGGTTGCTAAATATCTTCGCGAGTTTCCAGCAGAACTTTTTCGAAGTGATGGAGACATTTTGTACTGCACAGCTTGTGACAAGCGCGTTTCTTGCTCTCAACGTTCCCAAGTCACCCAACATATTGCCACCGGATCGCACATAGAGAATAAAAACAGAAAGAAAGAGAGGACGTCCTATCAAGCCTTCCTTACATCTCCATCATCAAGTAAGTCTACTTTGAGTACAGATCTGTGTCGGGCTTTGGTTAGAGCAGATATCCCTTTCCACAAACTTAAAAATCCTCATTTCAAAGGATTCTTAGAGACCTATATTGGGAAAAAAATGCCTGACGAGAGCACTAAATAGTAAAAATGTTCTCTGTTGTATAAATCATTATAACTTGTAAAAACAAATTATTTTGTTCCTAATAAATTATTATAAATTGTAAAAATGTTCTTTTCTTGTACAAAAATAATTATAACTTGCCCCCCCCCAAAAAAATTCCATTTTCATAAAAAAAAATGTCCATTTTACTTAAATATTCCAGAAAATATTTTAAGAAAATCACATATTTTCCACATAATTGACGAAAATAAATGCATATTTTAATTAAATATTTGGCATTTTTAAATACATAAAAATCCGTTCCTTAGTTATAACACTATCACGTCATAATTTATAATAACAGAAAATTAATTATAAATAATTTTATTAGTCATGAAAATAATTTAAATTACATAAAATAAATACATTTTATTTTGGAAAGTATCGATTTGTTGAAACATTACCAAATTAATTAGTAATTATCTTACTCCAATCATTATCAAATTATCCAATTAAATACCTTCGTGCAGTAATTTACGTTTGGTAATTGTGAGTAGATTATTGTCCTTCTTTCCATTAGACAATCGCACTCGTGTTTTTCGACTATCTTTGCCGTTGCCGTGTAAACAAGGCAGTCGTTTAATTTTCTTAAAATTACTGGGAAAGTGTCAGTGGTATTTGTGCTGATAACCAAACTTATCAACTCGAAAACACGTGTTTGGCTGAATAATTTTTTTTGTTTTTTTGTTCTTCTAATTTCCAAAACCATAGAGTGACAGATTAAAGAGTAGTCTACAGTTTTTCTATTCATATTGTAGACGAAAAAAAAGTAAATGATAAAAAGTTAACATTATTCAAAATAAAATAAAAAATTGAATGTTCTAAGTAGAGCAGTATTATGTTGCAAGTTGTTGGACAATAATTGGCACCAAGCAGAAGTAGTAAAGTAAGAAATAAGATAAAAGAGAAGAATAGCAGAGCGTTCGTTGTGTACAAGTCTATCTGATCCAACACCTCCTGAAGTTGGGTGTCAGCCATTAGGGTGCTGGAACGAGCTGAGGCTGGTAGAAATGCATTTAATTTAGCTCATCAGATACTAAGTGTGTCAGTAACGAGCTCTTCCACCAAAGTAGGTGCCAATTATTTCGTTTGTAAGTACTTAACTTCTTATATACCTGAGCTATTCGCCCACATTGTCTTCTGTAATAAATCTCACCTTCTACCTACCGGTTTCAATGAATTGTAGTTTGATGATTTCATTGCATTATTTATTAAAAAATCAATCTATTGAGTCACATAAAATAAAAATTCGTCTGAATGAGGCTGTTAACAAAAATAATTTTTCGATCGCATGTTTGGGCGTACCTAGATCTTTTTTTTAAGAGGGGTGAGGGCTGTTAGTTTGAGAAATAAATGCAATACTTTTTCATTTCAAATCATTCTTTCATTTATGATACAATCACATTCTTAATGAGATTCTTTCAAAATGAGAGTATGTTTCAAAATAATTTAAGCATTAAAAAAAAATTAAAAAATGTAGGACGCATGATCGGACCTAAATCTAAACTGCCCACACCTAACAAACTAACCATCTACAAGACTCTACTTCAACCCATCTGGACTTACGGATCAGAACTGTGGGGCTCAACTAAACCCTCCAATATCTCCTGCATCCAATCCTTCCAATCAAAAGTCCTCCGCCGTATTGTAAATGCTCCCTATTATGTCTCTAACCTCATCCTTCACAAAGACCTAAATATCCCTTTGGTCACCGAATCTATCCACTCACGATTCCTCAATTCCCACAAAAGCCTATCCTGCCATCCCAATTCAACAGCTCAAACTCTTTCCTTATCAACCCATTCTGATAATCCTTCACGACGTCTAAAACGACTCGTGATCTCCTATCCTAGACTTTTCTAGTCACTAAAATTCACGAGGATGACAGCACTGGCTGAATTCTCTCTTCCTGTGTCCGCACGGTTGCAGTGTGCGTCGGCTGTGCCGGGCAGCTTTCGCATCATGAATTGTAGTTTCCTTTTTAGGTGATGAGAATTACTTAAATATGTCTCAAACAGTCAGAGTTTGAAGAGAATTAGTGCATTAGAACGTTGAGAAACATTGCAGTAAGAGAAAGACATGTGAGTGGCCACACTAGATTCTGTTTTTCCTGCATTGTCAGTAACTGAGGTCACGTGTTACAGCAAGGCCCAATTGTAAGAGAAATATCAGAAGTAAGATCACAGAAGCTTACTGCCGGTTTCACAGCTTTCTTCTCTTGTACACTATAGTTATGATTGCTGTTTGATAGTTTGATAGCTTACTCTTCGTGTAGCTCCGGAAATTCTCGGTCTATTAAATTTTATTTTAAATTATCTATTATGGTTAAATTTGTCCTGAACACTCAAGGACTTTGATATCAAATGATTAAATAATTTAAAATTGGTAAACAGAAACGAGGCCAGGGCTAGACCAAATTTGAAATATTTGAGAAGTTCGAGTTATTTTGAAGTTTCACTGATTCTCACTTCCAAAATATAAAATGATCCATAAAGTTGTAGTTGATCCGTGTTAGTACACGTTGCAATCAGAAAAAAAGGTATAACTTACGTTCAGAAGCTAATTTTCAATATCACATACATACCTGAAACAAAAGAGGACATGAATAGTTTTAACAATTTTGACTAATACATTCAGTAAAGGGATTCTTCTAGTAAAATACATTAGATTAGTCTTTGGCAATTAAACTTTCTCTATTTTAGCTTCCTCAAGCAAGAGGAGAATAGATGGAGAAATGATTTGCGTCAGTCTCCGGGTTCAGGATGTTCCGCTGCTATGAAGCTATCTAATGTTTGACCAACCTTCAAGGCTTGTGGTACATCGAACATAAGAAATTACAGACCTATTTATAAAGTCATACATTGCCAAAATCTTTGAAAGTATAATTAAAATTAATCTCTCATTTGAGCTAAAATCTGTTTCAAAACTGAATAAGATGGCTTTCTGGCTCGCCGATCTGTTGTCAACAACTACCTCACTTATCAAATATACATAAACGATTCCAAATCAGACTGATAGGTATCCCAGGATTCTTCATGTATTTGACTATGAAAGGGTTTGTTCTACTGGTGCTGAAAGTAAAAGAGATAATTTACTTCATGCTGGAATTTCTTTCTATAATAACTCGTACGTTAAGAACGAGATTGTTAAATAGGTAAATAAGCTCCAACAGCTTTGATATACTAATTTATTCGATATGGACAACAAAATTAAACAGTTTATTTTATTTCATTTCTGGAGCTCTGAGAGAGATTTCTGAGAGATATAAATTTGTAAGGATAATATTTAACAGCTAAAAGGAAATTCCTCTAATTCCTCCGCCGAATATGTAGTCTTAAATAACTGCACTCCTATCTTTAACAGATTTAAATTATTTTTTAAAATATTTCAGTTGTCATTAATTTTATTGTTTTTAAGATGTCATTTTATGGGAGTATAATTTTGTTCATCTTACTTTTATTTTTATTATTACTTATTTTTCCCAAGTTTGGAAGTAATGGGAAATCCCTATTTCTTCTCATAAATGTTGTTACTATCAGAGGTCAAACTCTTGCTATAGAAATGTATATTTTTTCTTATAAGCAGTAATACAATAAAATAAATAATATTCTACATAAACGATTCCAGGAGTGCAACCAGAATTCTTTTCGGGAGCGGAGTTGTTTGCTAATAAATGAATTACTTTTTCATTTTAAATCATTTTCATCTTTAGGTTACCACGTTCTTAATGAGATTGCTCCTGAGAATAGGTTTACATAATACGAGGGTCGTTTGAAAAGTCCGTGCAAAGTCAGAGAGATAGCACCACTGGCGCGTATCGAGGTTATGTTTAGTTAGTAGCATCTCTTGGAAGAACACACACCAAGTTTCAGCCAGATCGGTCTATTTCTTTGTGTTTGGCATTCGTTTGAATCGAGGAAGTCGAGTGATTTTCAAAAAATTGGACGAAAAAGAATTTCGTGTGTTGATTAAACACTACTTTATGAAAGGTAAAACGCCTCAGGAGACTAAAGAGAAGCTTGATAAACATTATGGTGACTCTGCACCTTCGATTAGAACAGTTTATAAGTGGTTTCAAAATTTTCGGAGTGGCCATATGGGCACAAGTGACGCTGAACGTTCTGGACGCCCTGTTGAGGTTACTACTCCAGAAATCATTGATAAAATCCATGATATGCTGGTGGATGACAGAAGAGTGAAGGTGCGTGAGATTGCTAGTGCTGTGGGCATCTCGAATGAACGGGTACATAATATTTTGCATCAACATTTGGACATGACAAAGCTATCCGCAAGATGGGTGCCGCGATTGCTCACGCTTGACCAAAAACGAAATCGTGTGAAGTGTTGCAAGGACGGTTTGCAGCTGTTCCAGAAGAATCCGCAGGACTTTAAGCGTCGTTTCGTCACTGTGGATGAAACATGGATACATCACTACACTCCTGAGATCAAAGAACAATCTAAACAATGGGTTACCAAGGGGGAATCTGCGCCAAAAAATGCGAAGACCGTTCCTTCGGCCGGAAAGATTATGGCGACTGTCTTTTGGGATTCGCAAGGAATAATCCTCATCGACTATCTGGAAAAGGGTAAAACTATTACAGGTGCATATTATTCATCGTTATTGGACCGTTTGAAAACCGAGCTGCAAGAAAAACGCCCACGATTGGCCCACAAAAAAGTCCTTTTCCATCACGACAACGCACCAGCTCACACCTCAGCAGTTGTGGTCGCAAAATTAATGGAAATAGGGTTCCAACTCGTTTCACATCCCCCTTTTCTCCAGACTTGGCTCCCTCGGACTACTATTTGTTCCCCAATATGAAGAAATGGCTGGCGGGAAAAAGATTTTATTCAAACGAGGAGGTGATTGCAGAAACGAATGGCTATTTTTCAGACTTGGACAAATCCTATTATTCGGAAGGGATCAACAAACTAGAGCAGCGTTGGACGAAGTGTATCAGCCTAAAAGGAGACTATGTTGAAAAATAAAAAAGGTTTACCCCAAAAAATTAAGTAGTTTTTATTTTTGCACGGACTTTTCAAACGACCCTCGTAATGTAGGGAGACATGAGCTATAAAATAAACATTAACAGTTAGTAGTCATTAATAACTACTTTTTAGACTCAGTGTGATTCTTGGATGGCTCCAGGACTAAAGAAATGAATCTAGGGTGTACCTCGATAACGACGCGAAAGCTTACGAAGAATGGCTTCTCAGACAGAACCAGTTGAAATACATTTAAGATGCAGAGAATATGAGAATACAATCAACTCTAGGATCGTAATTTTCTCAGACATTCAGGAGCATCTTCTCACGGACTACTAGGCACAGGATTTTCTCTTCCTAGGAGCTTCTCACAGCTCGCTGTCTCGAGATGGTCAGTGTTGTCTGTAACCAGCCGGCAGTGCACTGAAAAAAGCTCCGGGTTTCCAATGAATTACATCTGAGATATGGAAACTCCTTAATAATAAAATCAATTTTCCAGGAAAAGCCTGCAATGAAAATGAGTGCAAATTTTGTGAAGAGAGACGCTAACAGCTGAGAGAAGGGTATAAAGAGAGAAATCAGCAACTTATTGGACAATAAATCACATCATTTACCAAATTCACGATAAACTAGACTCAATTAACTAAATGAACACTTTGATTAATCTTCTGAGATTTGGTGGTTCAAAATCATGAATGTTTGCGACGCGTGCCGGTATAATAAGCGAGCAGAATGAGTCAGACGAAAACCCTTTGACATGAAAACCGTTGTATAGAATAAGTTGGGATTATCAACGAGAGCGTTTCCTCTATTAACGAATGGAGAAGGGAATGAACATGAGTCGAATAGGAACACTTTTAATTCATTAAAGCCACATGAATCTAGTAGAGCCCTAAATATCAAGCAGGATTATTGAAGTTTCGTGCGATTGGCGAAACGAACATCCCTAGTAAGAGGCAGAGGCATTAACCTAAAATTTATTTTTAAAATGTTTTGAAAGATTGGCCATTTATTTGAAATGGAAAAATTCACCACCATAGTTCAAAAAAGTATCCAAATTTCTTGATTCATTGAGCATTCATAAGAACACTGTTGATTAATTATAATCGATATTTTCATCCGTTGGAAGGACGACCCGGGAGGTCATCATCTCCGACGTCTTCTCGGCCATCTTGGAAACCCTTGAACCACTTAAAAACTTGCGCACGTGATAAACATTCATCGCCATAAACTTCTTTTAATAAAAGATAATTTCAGTAGCGGTTTTACCCAGTTTCATGTGAAATTTCACGACAATTTGTTGCACTACAACATGTGTAGTTTCATGTTTTCGGCAAAACGAAACTAACACTACTTACACAAACGACGGTTCCGGTCAGACAGATTTCTCTACAAACACGTGAGACACTGCAATCGAAAGAGAAGGCTTTACGCTGCACAGCTGTCGGTCGTAAAGATTTGGCGCATGCATAGTTCTTCTGTAACAGCATCAGTCTCGTTATTTAATAGCCACACCTCGTAGATTGCGTTCTATGACCTAAAATCCTTTTAATCAAATTAAATAAAGAGGAGCTGTTTTTCCATATTTTGATTATTTATCCCTTTATTTATGTGAGCAAATCTTATGACCATTTGAAATGGTTCAGTGCTTTTCCCGCTTAGATGTCATCACCAGCTGGAGTGACGTCAATAGAGACTTCTATATCTACAAGCAATTTCTATATCGACACTAACTAATGCCATATTTGAAGTTTTGAGAGACAAATATTTTTCAGATGTTGAATGCTCAATAAACTTTAGCCTGAGTCAATGTATTACCACTATTGCCATAATCTGAAAATGGATTTTTTTTTTCTTATTACTTTTGTGAAATCTTTTCTCAACTCGTGTGTCTGCATTAATTTTTAAACGTTTTTGTATAAATTATTGAATTTGACTAACTAAATACCAACTTTTTGGAATTAATTCCGAATTTTTGTTACAAAAATAAAAATAAATAAATACATAACAAATTAGCTTGAAAATTCTGGGATTTATTTCAATCTTCATTTTCTTAGTCTATCAGGTTCGTTACCCCGAATATGCTAAGATATTTTTTATTTATACTATAGATCCATTGGAATGATCATGTCATGAAAGAACTTCAGTAAACCTAATAGAAACTAAAGAATTGGTCTATGTTATTTGAATCCCTTCATTTTTAGTAACTTCAGCTTAAGCATAATTAGAAATAAATAATTAAACTTACAGCTGTTATTAGCTTAGAAATTCCGAAATCACATGTACCTATAATTATATTATAATTAAGTGAATGATTTTCTTGCCGAACTATTGCTTAATTTTAACATTATTTTACTTTTTTAAAATCAACTAAAAAGCGATATCAGTAAGAAATGGACGACGAATTTGGTGATGACGACAGTTCCCCTACAGTATTGGAAAAATCGGCTGAGGAAGGAAATGAATGGGACAAGGAAGCGGTCGCTGCGGGAGAATTCAGAGGGGAATACGCCGGAGAACACTACCAATATGAAGACGATCTGTTTGGTTTGGAACGTTTCGAAAGCGCAGACTTGTCAGATAATAAATTAGAGATTCTCAAAGATCCTAAACTAATCATGATGGAAAAGGTAAAGAACGTTCTCTATAATTTAATTACAGATAGGCCAGAAAATGTTATAGATTATTTTGAAGAATATGTCAGATATTTAAGTTTAGAACGTGGAATTCCACCCACATTTGATATATATACACCATATTTTGATGTACAAAAATTGTTAGAAGAGCACACAAAATGGACGGAAATAGGAGGCACAGTGGAACAGGAAGTGGGAGGTGAAGGCGCCGCTATGAAAAGAGACTATATTGTTAGCAATAGGTTGGCTAATTTTGAAGATGCTGGAATTAGTTTAACGAAATTAGAATTGTATGGAGTGGCCTTCGCTGTAGATACTGTACCTCAAATATTCAATTTGGAAACAGTTAGATTCTGGGGTAAAATATTTGGTCTTTATAAGAACTACTATATTATTGAAGCAAATGTCACAAGAGATATACTGTCACAAGATCGAAATGATGAAAGAGAGAAGAAAAGACTTGCGGCTGAAGAAAAGGAGTATGTAGAAAATGAAGAAGAGGATTACCATCCGAAAATAGGTTGGAACTATGTGAGAACTCTGGTCCAATACGTGAAGCCACCACTGCCCAAATCTAAGTTCAAACCACGTAAATACGCTCCAAAAGAAAGACTAGGCACTGGGCTGAATAAAAAAATATATTACGTCTCAAATGAACCATCTTCGGGGTATGTAAGATTGCCGGATGTCACCCCAGTTCAAATAGTGAAAGCTAGACAAATAAAAAGATTCTTCACTGGCATTCTCGACCAAGAAATCTCAACTGATCCACCGTTTCCTGGAAATGAAAGTAACTACCTTAGAGCACAGATAGCTCGTATATCCGCTGGTACTCAGATCTCACCATTAGGATTTTATTCGTTTGATTTTGGTGAGGCAGGATATGAGGACGAGGAAGTGGAGGAAGAAGGTGAGTTTGTGAAAATGCCAAAGCCAGATTATGCTATTAATCCAGACTTCGAGCCAATACCTTTGCAAGATCTTGTTGACCCGAGTATGGCATTTTGGGTGCATCATAATTCACATATATTGCCTCAGGGAAGAGCTGTCTGGGTAGATCCAAATATAGAGCCCAGAAAACTCGCTGGAGAAGGTGAGGAGGAAGGTGAAGCGAAAAAGGAGGAAATAGAGAAAGCTGAACGCGAAGTTGGACCGCCGCTATTAACGGCCGCTTCTGATGACATGAATCTGGAAATGATACCTCCCTGGTCCACTCGTCTAATGATGGACCTGTCACCCTTTTATAGTGGTGCTTTTGTCAGATCTAATTTATGGTTAGGTGCATTCACATTTGGACTTCATAACGAAATTTTATTTGATAATATTTATGTTGGTTGGGGCCTTAAACATAACGCCGACTCTTTTACACCCGTACCCTACTTTATTCCCCAGAAAGAATATGAAATTGGTCCTGAGGTAACAGAAATTACAGATCCTGATCCAGAAGAAGAAGACTACGAAGAGATACTGTACAGAAGACAGTTGGAAGAAGAGATGACTAGAAAGAAAGAAGAGAAAATGGGATTCGATGAAGTCTAACCCAGAGTCAACTTGTACGCATATTCATTTATTCATTATTTTTGTTGAATTCATTTACTCTATTATTTTTATTTAATTTTAAAAAAATCATTACAAAATACAAAGATTTTTTATTCTATTTTTGGTTGCTTCTTCTTCTTGCATAAACAACGGAGCTTCTAAACGCGTGAATCAATTTTCATGAATGAGATGACATTCGCTTTAGATAATTCATGTTGGCTTTATGAGGGTCTCAAAGCTGTACATGCAATGAGAGGAGAGTTAGCCCCATTATGTATGGCCCCCTCTAAAACTATTATTACTCTGTAAATTTTGTAAATGTTAGTCCAATTTTGATAAAATTTGGCACGAAGAAGAGGTTAGTAGTTCCCTACGTTCGTGACGTCCAGCTCTTACTCCTACTAATGAGAATATTGCAATCTTTCAATTATGAAGTAAGATGAATGAGCATACATTATCTCTACAGCTTTCTAATTATATTATTAAATATTTCTGTTGAAACATAAGTTAATATTGCATAATGATTCAAAGCAAAGTAAGTGTAATGAAGATGGATATTCATTGATACGAGGCTATGGGGGGAAGAGATGGCTTGAAAATGAAAGAAACAGAACAATGCTCGCTCGGCTAGTTGTACATTCAGTGTGCGAGTGTCTTGGAAATTAGGGCCTGGTCTTGAAGCGGAATGTGTGCTAGGTATACTCGTATAGCAGCGGCGGCACGCGATATCCGCCTTGAAAGGTGTGATGATGGTAAGATAAACTACACACATTCTCCTGTCCAAACAATGCTCCATTTAATGCTGCAATATACTAAGTGCCTAAACATTTATACGCTTCACCTCTTAAGAATAATTTGTTGCTCTCAATTATATTCAAAGAACAGCCGATATCAGCGAATTCTTTAGCCACGGTTTTTCCTTATTAAATAGCATTGAAGGTATGTACATATTGCTGCTTAGAAGGTGCCAAATCTATCTATAGAGTAGAAGTGAGAATATTTACAAAACTTTTACAAAAAAATGGTTAGCGTACTTGATTCCCAGGTTCGGATTCAGCAGCTCGCTCTTAGATTTTTTCTCTAGGCGCCAATGATATCACTTGACGCACATTAATTTTAAAGAAAAGAGCGTTCACATTAATAGATCATAGATAAAGTTAAAATATTCAAAAGCTAGATAATAATAACTTAAATGTTGGTGGAGCTAATCAAAACAAAATATATCGTAGAATGAAAATGTATAAAGTCAAAAATAACGTTCTCTAGTATAGTTACATTACTTAGTCATTTTAAACATACAAATGGAACATTCTGAAAACAAATATATTATTTCACTATATTTTATTTCATTTAAAGTTTTAATAAAGAAGAGATATATTTTATTAATTTGGTCCAAATTGATTTAATAGCTCTAAATTTCCAAATGAGTTGTTGGTTACGAAAGATACGGTCCCAGAAGAAGACAGTACTATAAGAAGTGCTTTTCCCGAGTGACTCATGCCTCTGCCATCATTATTACATAGATTTAAGAGGGCACTTAAACAGAAAACTAATGCAAATAAGGGAATCAAGAAGACAATTTCCTACAGCGTAAGGAGCAAGACGAATATCTATTTACCTGCTAAAATACCGGTGAAATCGTAACTTACTCTTAGTGTTGCTAAAGCTAGAATTTAAAATACCAGAGGATGCTGGACAGTTGCTCAAAACTGTCTAAAGCAAAATTGGTGATTAACTTTCAACCGCGAACTGTTTCTCTTAACAAAACAAATACATCACTGAAAACTGAACCACTGAACATTAGAAGTAGAATTAACGTTATACTCGTAAATAGAACTGACAAGTTGTGATATAACATATACACTTATCCATGTCCAGATTCATTTTTCATGTTTTATGTTTCGTTCATTTTGATTTGCTTATTGTGTTTTAAGTATTTACAGGCAATAAAAGCAAATAAAAATAATAATTGGCATGGTGGGATCTAGCCTCCTCAAAGACTTTCAGTTTCTAATTCCTAAATTTCAGCAGGCTGCAACAAAATCGGCTGCAAATCTTAATCTTGATCTATCAGCGATAGATTATTCCTTCTTAAATGTTTTTTAGGAACTCGCATGTTCCATTCTGGCCATTTGATCTGTCCAGCCTGATGATTCTGCTTTGGTGTTCATACTTATACTTCGTAACCCTGATCATATGTTAACTTAGTCCTATACAGAATATTTTTCAAAGAAGCTTTCTTTCAAAAACAAGAAGGTTATTTCAAAGAAGTAGGTTTTTTTCCTCTTTCTTTGATACTGTCCACATCTTACAGTCACTTTTCCTAAGCCTAAGCGGATCAGTGTACTGTAAAGGCGGCCATTCGATGGTCTGATTAGATTGTTTCTTAATTTCTTCATCAAACAGAAATATGCACTACTGCTGTTCTCCGCTAAATTACAGCTTTTGAGTCACTGAGTAAATCCATTTGAGATTCGAGTTATAGATAATACCTAACCTTTTTGAATTGATTAAACCATTAGTGATCGACAGGTCTTGTGTTATTCCAACCAAATTAATTAACTGCATAAAGACTGTGGATTACAGCGATTTTTGACAAATAGTAAACGGAAGTCAAGCAAGCTTGGTCAGATTTATCGCATCATTTACTTAATATTCAAACTGTAATAGATATAAATATGCGTATTATAAAAGTTGATAAAGTACTTTAGTGAGTCCACTTAAATAGGACGCGTCCTATTCTTCAAACTTCATCATAAGACTTTCTAGCGATTTCATTGAACTAGTTAAAAGCTTGTTTGAGGGGATTTCATTGGTAGTTTGGTTCAGGGATGGGTTATCACAGAGCTTTAAAGTAGCTAGAGATATGAAACAGTTTAGCAACTAATGCTCTACATTACTTCCTTCTCGACGATTGAAACGAACATCACAGAAAAAGGCTTCAACATGAACACCAGGCGGAAAGCTAATTTCTATAGGAGAAATCAGATATCAGTGTTCTGTCATCTCAGAAGTCTTGCAGCAAATGATTGATAAACAAAGTAAACTATTGTGATCTCGGAAATATGGAAATAAACCTGGCAAAACTAAGGTTATACTTAAGTTTTAGAAAAGAAGAATGAAGACTGAGAAGAAGTGAAAATGGTAAAACTGAAGACAGAAGTTGGTGGTGATCATCTAATGTAAATATCACTTTCATGCACTTAAGAAAGCAGTATATTATTAAGAACAATAAAATTCTATTTCGTTATAAGTTACAAGATCATTTAGGGGCTGAGGGCCATAAAGAGAATCAAGAAGTGGAAAGACTGCAAGGATGCCCTGTCTCTCGTGCTCACTCAACTAAGTGGTGCTGGAAACTGATGAAGCATATTACTCGTACTTGCTTTGATTTTTGTTCCAAAAACTTTAAATTAATTTAGATTAAATTAATTAAATTAATCAGTTTTCAAAAAAGAGTGGAGACACATATTTTACATTGTATTTACCAATCCAATTGCATTCGCATAATTCATAAATTGGGTCTCTCCAATAATTAAATAAACAAAAACTTATCGGTTTTCTTCATCAGCTAATTTTTGTATAATTCCTTTGAGTAACTTCAAATCTCTTTGAGATCAAAATCCAAATCGAAAGTCTTTCTACCTCTTTCTTAAATTTCAAGTGAGATAATGACTGTTTTTGTATTTCTGTTGTTCTTTTTTCATTCCAGAGTAAGTTTGGTAGTAGAAGTCAAATATTGGATAACAAACTGTTGAATCAGTCTCAGAAGGTGTACGAATATGTTCAAAACCTGTAAACTTAAAGGAAACACACGTTTTAGTGGTTTAAAAATCCAACGACCAATCTAAAAAATTACGATTTGTTACTGCCATTTGGAAGGGAATAACTTTAAAATCTAAATCGTAATTTTTCATCAAATTCTTGTCTCTATTAGCAAATTATGCATCACGTAATTTTAATGGAAAATTGAAAGAGGCACCTAGACGAAATCTCTTCTTTCACTATAAGTGTAACCATGAGTTGGATACCTTTTGTTATGGAATGTCTAAATGGGATTTATTATTTCTATACTAATTGGCAGACAATCAAAGCAACCACTGGAACATAAACGACTAATGTACAACAGCGTACTTAAACCGATCTGGACTTGAACTGTGGGGTTCATCCAAACTTTCCAATTTAAAAAAGATACAGTCCTTCCAATCAAAAATTCTCCGTCAGATCACGAATTTTATGTCTCTAACTCCACTCTCCATAATGACCTCAAGATCTCATACGTAACTGATGAATCTAAATCTAAATATAGAAAATTCTTTGACTCTCTTCCATTCTGCACAAATCCACTTGTTCAAAATCTTGCCTCCAATACGATTCCAGATCGTCCTCCACGACAATTGAAACGCTGTTGGCCTCGTGACCAGCTCCAGTAGTGCAAGAAACTCCAGCGAGAGTGTTGCCGGTGGGCAGCTTCTCTCCTCAAGCTGATCCAATTATGAAGTCTTTTTTTTTTATCATATTCATTGATTACATTTTTCTTTTGTAGATTTTGAATAACAATTTAATTAAATTAAAAAAAAAAAAAAAAAAATATTTCTATAAAATTATTCATAAGAATGAGACTTCTAAAAATAAATTACTATTTTTATGATTACTCTGGATATAATAAAGTCTCGCTGTCTGTTCCTGTGTTGTTCGTCAGATTCCTTATCTGGGACGATAATGCTTATAAATATGATAATATGCCGCCAATTAGAAGCAAGTAAAAAGGGAGGGATTATAATTTGTGTGTATCGGTCTCCATGGCGACATTTTTTTTTTTTCGTTCACTACTTCACGTTACGTGTTATCGTTCTACCATCATTCAAAGCGAACGGGACAGACCATCTCGTAGTTGTTGTCTCAACGTAGTGTACATTTTGTATTCTTTTCCCACAAAAAGTTGATAAAATTTTCAAATATCAATTAATAACGAATGATGGTTTGGTTTTCGACCGTTGTTTATAGATGATCGTTGGGAAAAATTTACTTTTTGTTTGTTTTCCCCGGCGCATCGACGACTATGGTCAACAGCGCCTTCTTCAGGGATTAATTTGAAGTTATATGTTCAACTACATCATCGTAACTGTTTGATGAAATACACATTTTGTATTTCTAAGTACTTCTTTGAAAAAAATATTAGAATTTTTCCATACTAAGTTTTCTCCCGTATTCCATGAATCATCGAACTATGCAATATAATTTTTTGTACCTTAAAAAAAATAATAAAAATAAATAAGAGAACAGGGTAGTTGTCACTTGTTCTTCCGCCATTTTCCAAGTTGGCTGTCATTTCATTAAGCTTGAACTCTTGCATATCGTGTTGTGCAAGTTAAGAAGCGTTTTCTAAAAACAACAAAGAACTTGTAAATATATTCCATAAGCGGCCATTTTTATGCTTACTTACTTCTATGAGGTAGCATTATGACCGCGTAGATTTTCGATTTTTGAGAGTCCAATAGAAATAACGAACAAACAATCTTGGCGGCAGTACTGGACTTTCTCTTTACGAAATTCACGTAAATCAATTATCTCGAAACTTAATATTTGTTCGAAAAGGTACAATATTTTTCACATGCTCACTGAAATAAAATATACATATATTTTGGGTATTTACCAGTATGAGGAAGCAAAAGTTTTAATGGAGATTAGGCGCTGGAAGGAATGCAGTTTCTCTACTGGATATTGCAGTTCAAATGTATTTTGAAGATATTTCTTACAAATACGATCTATTCCTTAACAACTGATCGCTAGAGTGAAACAAATCGTGGTAGTTACAATCAACAATCACAACCAGATGCAATAAAAATCTAAAGTGCAGAATGGCTCCTCACTTGAATGTACAATGCGGGTCTGATCCATACGAGTATATATCTGACACTATTCGTCACCGCCTAAATATTATAAGTATCTAAGGTCACTTGGTCTTTAAGAGAAAAATCTATATCACTCTGCCCGTGTAAAGGATTAAGGAGCCGGGAGTGTCCTTCGGGCAGTGTTCTCTCGTTACCACTCAGTTCTGCATATCACGGAGCTGTAACATACGGGTACTTCTTAGAAAGAGAAAATCAAAATAGCGGCAAGCCTGAACTGAATCCGGGATCTTTGTGATGAGTCCGGTGTACTAACTAAAGCTATTATCTCTAATTTTTGAATTAAACCAAAATAATATAAAATAGAAAACTATAAAAATGTAGATAATTGAAACATGTCAAACCAAAATTGTACTAAAATGTTGGACGATTCGGATTAACTCCAGCCTGTTGAAAGCGAAAACAATTCGATCTTGTGTAGGGCACAATTATAAATATATTAAGGCGGTTACGGGGCTAAAACAAGAAAACAAAAACAAAAGAAATAAGGCCCCCAAAAAGAAGCTATCGACAATTAGAATGTCGTTAATGTTGTTTACCTTAGAGAAGGAGTTCACCTGAAGAGAGAACTAGGGCCCAGTAGCTGCACTAAGAATAAAATATCTTCACAAGGAAGCTTAACTGAACAACTCACTATTTTTAGGCATCCTAAAAATATTATTTTCATGGAAATTGATGAAAAGGTGCAGAAATCGTGTAATGCACGAACATTATTCAGTTACGGTCTGAACACATTTGATCTTTCAAAACAAAGCTTTACAGTTTAAAATGTTCAGTTTAGAGACGAAGAATGTTTAGACTCGCTGTCCCTCTAAAAAAACCCTTTTTGAAAAAAAAGAATAAACAATCCAGAGAGCATGTTCTAAATAAAAGTGATAGGCATTCCACTACACTGCTATGCCACTTAGCTAGGCCAAGTTGTAGAGATTCAGAAAAAAAAGGGAAAAATCAACATCTAAATCAAATTCGTGCATTATTTACAATGATATTGACCGCCTGCTCTCCTTCATCTCCAAGTTATAGGAGAAATATAAATCGCACATGGCTGAAGATATTTTCCGTCGAATTTATGTCAAGGAAAATTCAAATACGAATATGGATTTCACAGCTAAAATCTACTACAAAGCGTTGATAATGACCGAAAATTTGTACATAGAAATCTCGAACAAAATATTCCTAAGCTAACGCTTGAGCAAAAAAGCATTTACGATCTAATAATGCAAACAGTCAATAATAGGGTTGGACAAATCTTCTTATTAGATGCGCCAGGAGGAACTGGTAAAACTTGAACTAATTAGATTGATTCTGGCAACAATTTGATCCCAAAATGAAATAGCCTTAGCTCTTGCGACGTCCGCAAGTTCCATTCAACCAGATTGAGCAACAGCAGCGCGTGTTCGGGTACAACTAGTTTTTAATGTAATTTTACTAAATATTATTAAACGGATATTTTATGTATGAATCCTAATATCTATAAATATTACTTATTATTATAAATATTAAATAATTGTTAATAATATTTTGTAACTTTATAAAACGTATTATGTACTGAATAACAGAGTTGACCTAACGTTACTATTACATTTGAGTAAACGCCTCCCGCTCTTCGAGCTCTATCTCAAGAACGGTTGATGGTATGAAAACTTGCATAGAACCAAATTTGGTAGAGAATATTAAATGTCATTTAGAGCAAAGGAAACAAAAAAGTAACAAATTTTCGTGACCTTTGACCACTAATTTCCGGTGACGAGATTCTACTAGACTTTTGAGCCAACTTATACAATGCCAAAACAGAGATTTATACAAGTTTATAGCTTATTATCTTCCATTCCAAGGTTTACCTTTTTTTTACCTAATTTGACTGGGCTATTTTTTGGTTTTGTTACACTTACAGTTTAAAAAGTAGCTGATAAAAACTATTTTCCATTTACATGATTATAACATAAGTAACTTATCTTCTGTGTTGCTAGATTGAAATGCACTGATAAAACTTTTATAATAGGGAAAACTGTATAAAAATTTCGCAACAATCGCCGTCATTAAAATTATTAGAGATTAATCAATATTTCACATTTAATATATTTTAATTTGCAACATATTAAAACTATTTCGCAAGCTCTATAAGAAAGTAAGGTTCAGCGTTACTGCAAAGGGGACGTCGGTTGCTACATTGTTAGTGCGTATCTTTAATTTTGAAGTATGCCAAGGTTTCTTAGCTTGCGGACGGAAGTCTTTTTTCAAACTGGAAGAATCTATTTCCCTTATAATGAAATATTTAGATGCAAACATCTCTTTGATCATCAGATCTCTGATTTTGAAAATCCATCCAATAGTTAGTAATTAACAATACGCAATATTTATAACCTGCGAAAATCTCCTTATCACGAATTTTCCACTTCTACCGATTTCGATTACATCGTCAGAGTACCCGCTTAGGGTGTGATGATTTGGGAAGCCACCAGGAAGCACGTTTCACTTCCTCCTGCTTCTCCTTATTTAATTAGGCGCAGTGAAGAGGCCCAAATATATATTCGTTGTGCCATTCGCGTGGAATAGAAGATATTTTTCATTATATGGTAGTTTATCCTGAGTTAGGAGAGTTTAGAAAGTCATGTTTGTAAAGATGTATTAGATAAAAACGAATTTATTTGGTAAATGAACAACAACCATAACTGGAAGAAACTGCCAGATAAATTGTAACAGCCGGAAATACAAGAGCTTTTTGATTAAAGAATTTAATTTTTGGTATAATAATACATATACGAGGGTCGTTTGAAAAGTCCGTGCAAAGTCAGAGAGATAGCACCAATGGCGCGTATCGAGGTTATGTTTAGTTAGTAGCATCTCTTGGAAGAACACACACCAAGTTACAGCCAGATCGGTCTATTTCTTTGTGTTTGGCATTCGTTTGAATCGAGGAAGTCGAGTGATTTTCAAAAAATGGACGAAAAAGAATTTCGTGTGTTGATTAAACACTACTTTATGAAAGGCAAAACGCCTCAGGAGACTAAAGAGAAGCTTGATAAACATTATGGTGACTCTGCACCTTCGATTAGAACAGTTTATAAGTGGTTTCAAAATTTTCGGAGTGGCCATATGGGCACAAGTGACGCTGAACGTTCTGGACGCCCTGTTGAGGTTACTACTCCAGAAATCATTGATAAAATCCATGATATGGTGATGGATGACAGAAGAGTGAAGGTGCGTGAGATTGCTAGTGCTGTGGGCATCTCGAATGAACGGGTATATAATATTTTGCATCAACATTTGGACATGACAAAGCTATCCGCAAGATGGGTGCCGCGATTGCTCACGCTTGACCAAAAACGAAATCGTGTGAAGTGTTGCAAGGACGGTTTGCAGCTGTTCCAGAAGAATCCGCAGGACTTTAAGCGTCGTTTCGTCAGTGTGGATGAAACATGGATACATCACTACACTCCTGAGACCAAAAAACAATCTAAACAATGGGTTACCAAGGGGGAATCTGCGCCAAAAAAGGCGAAGACCGTTCCTTCGGCCGGAAAGATTATTTAGATAATTAGATCAATTAATTTAGATCAAATTAGGAATTTTTTAAAAAGTATGAACTACTAAGTGTAGCTAAGAATCATAAAGGTTCTAATACCGTGATGTCGAACCTAGGACACGTGAACTTATATCCCCAAACGTCCCCAAAATTTATATCCTAAAGTAGCACTTCCGCTCAATTAATTTAGATCAAATTAGGAATTTTTTAAAAAGTATGAACTACTAAGTGTAGCTAAGAATCATAAAGGTTCTAATACCGTGATGTCGAACCTAGGACACGTGAACTTATTTTAGGTGACACGTATCGACAGAATCCAAAAATTATTTATAAAATTTCAAATAATATAGCGATTTGTGGAGTACTTTTTTTTTTGGCGACTGTCTTTTGGGATTCGCAAGGAATAATCCTCATCGACTGTCTGGAAAAGGGTAAAACTATTACAGGTGCATATTATTCATCGTTATTGGACCGTTTGAAAACCGAGCTGCAAGAAAAACGCCCACGATTGGCCCTCAAAAAAGTCCTTTTCCATCACGACAACGCACCAGCTCACACCTCAGCAGTTGTGGTCGCAAAATTAATGGAAATAGGGTTCCAACTCGTTTCACATCCCCCCTATTCTCCAGACTTGGCTCCCTCGGACTATTATTTGTTCCCCAATATGAAGAAATGGCTGGCGGGAAAAAGATTTTATTCAAACGAGGAGGTGATTGCAGAAACGAATGGTTATTTTTCAGACTTGGACAAATCCTATTATTCGGAAGGGATCAACAAACTAGAGCAGCGTTGGACGAAGTGTATAAGCCTAAAAGGAGACTATGTTGAAAAATAAAAAAGGTTTACCCCAAAAAATTAAGTAGTTTTTATTTTTGCACGGACTTTTCAAACGACCCTCGTTTGTCCTCTGAGTCAAAAAAAGAGGTTTTTTGAAAATTGTGTGTTTAAACAATAAGTACCAAAAACGAAAAATCTCAGCCACCTGTAACTTTATTACTTTGACTTATTCATTATAACAAGTAATTAAATTTGAAATTAGAAACGATTTCGCGTGAAAATATCCCCAAACGTCCCCAAAATTTATATCCTAAAGTAGCACTTCCGCTCAATTAATTTAGATCAAATTAGGAATTTTTTAAAAAGTATGAACTACTAAGTGTAGCTAAGAATCATAAAGGTTCTAATACCGTGATGTCGAACCTAGGACACGTGAACTTATTTTAGGTGACACGTATCGACAGAATCCAAAAATTATTTATAAAATTTCAAATAATATAGCGATTTGTGGAGTACTTTGAAGAAATTACGGTAGAAATAATTGCCATTACGGCAATCGAGGGGCGGTCATAAATAAAGACAAACTTTGTTGCTTTATTCCAACGTTTTTGGTAATTTTATTACCTTCTTCAGGGTATTGTAAATTTGCGTAGTTTAATGTTGAGCTAAATCATCATAAGTGTTGTCAACGAGAGAACACTATCCGGAGGCTGGAAGTGCAGTGAAAAAAAGCTCCGGGCGCCAATAACCTCAGATGTTGACGCGTCTTAAATGAAAAATAATAAAAATATCGAAGTAAAAGTATTACTTGGTAATTACTTTGGGTTCCCACGCGACCCATTTCATTTATATCCTCATTTTTCTCAAAAATAAAAGTGCATAATAATATTTCAAAGTGTGCAATTTGTGACCTACAATTACGTATTACCAGTTAATAATTATAGGTTGGCGTAAACCAAGTGCGAAGTATATCTAAACTTGATAATTAGCTCCCTGGTTACACACCTTCATGTCGATTAAAGCATTTTGGTTTCAAAACAATAAGAAATAAAAATGTTCAATTCTAATTTAATGAATTCGATCGAAGCGGTTATAATCACCATAGACACTGACATCTGGCTACGTATAATTCTTGACGCTCAAGAATTATGGTACGATGATAGTTTACTTAATTTTTTTTTATTTTATTGTAAAAAGATTTGTTTGGACTATAGATTAAATAATATTTTTACAAATACTTATTATTAATCTGTAAGATACCTTTCTTGCTGAGTGCAGATGGACCGTTTTTCGAAATTAGGTTTACTAAGAACGGTGCTAATGGTGATGACTTTAGATCTTGCCTTTTCTTAAAAAGTGCTTGCCTAATGTCAAAATCGTACTTGGCAGAACGCATAAGGTTACAGGACGAAAGGCATTGGGATCAGAAAGGTAAACCATGTTTATAACGGTCAAGCAGCAATAAAAGTCCCAGAAATAAACAAATTAGAGGTGAAAGTAATAATGTAGGATGGCCGTGGTGTCTTAAATAAAACTGAAACAACCAAATTTGGATGGCTGAGGTTGGGAAATATTAAAAGAAATAAGATAGGCATCTCGAATCAAGAACGAGACAATGCTGCTAAGAAATGGCTCATATTAAAACCGCAGGAAACGCCACGATCTCTTAGCAATGCGAAAGTGACTGAAGAAGGATGATTCGATTACTTGACTCCTGATAAGGAGTAATTCGTAAGTTACAATTCTTTAAAGTCAAGTGGCAGAACAGAAGTGAGGCGAGAACATCTAGAGTCGTAAGTAGCAGAAATAGACAATTTGTCGTCGATCCACCTTCAAGGAAATAGATTTGGAAGCCGAAAGGCATTAATACACAATACGATCTACCTATTCATCACGACAGCATCAATAACCAACTATCAATTCGCGAGTACCTTCAGCATCCGCTTGAAGAATCACGTCTATCTTTGTTCTGTAATAATTAACTCATAGTTAATAACCTCTTTGATTTTATCCATCACAGTTCGGATATTTCTTGTATCCCAGACCAGATTCGGGCTTCCATCCATTATCAGAGGTATATTATTCAGCTAGGTGTAGAGATTTCGACTTCACTAACTTTACCGTCTCGCCTTAAACTTGCCGACAAATATAACTCATAATTAAGACCTACTTTAAGTTAGCTTGATAGTTATTTTTAGTGTGCACTTATTCTTTCATATTCATCAACTCTTCTATTTACACAACGTACAACACAATCCGTTTTAAGACGCATTAACATCTGTGGTCATTGGCGCCCGGAACTTTCTTCAGTACATCGCCACATTGTGAGCTGTAGAAGGCCCCTTAGAAGAGAAAATCTAAGGGACACCTGAATTCGAACCCCGTATCTTCGCGTTGGAATCCAGTATAGGATAAGCACTCTACTAATCAATCCCCTCCCTTTACAAACACTGTTGGAATATACTTCAGCTTTTTTGAAGAACAATGTTAACTAGTTTAAACAAACTTCTTTCATTACTGCAGTTCATGTTGCACAGTTCTCGATCCAAAAGCATTATTGGTACTGGTTATCTGGAATGGAGCTACTGGTCGGATTAATCTTACCTCACAACTCTGACTTCATTCACATAACTTTTTGTCCGGAAGCATGATATCTAGCAGCACAGGAAGACCCGCAGTACTTACAGAAACTCAATTTTTCTTCCGAAATTAAACGATAAGCCAAACATAGATTACAATGCAGTTAAAGTAAAGTTAATTATTATAAAATGAAGTTGTGTTTTTTAGCCGAAGTATTCAAGGTGTCCGTACGTAGTAGGGCTGCCAACATGACAATATACCTTTATATATGAAGTATACATTTAGTTGGCTAGATGTCCGAACAAAAAGCACCACTGCTGCCACCCCGCACTTCTATCGAGTCGATCCTAACGTATCATTAAACAAATAAACTGTCTTAACTGCTAATTACGGTTTTCACTGTAGTTTTACCATTGCTAGAATTTAATTACAACTCTACCCTTCTAGCCCGCACTCCTAGTTCACATCCTCTTGAAGTTCCCCTTACTACTACTACCAACGGTTTATTCAGCCTTTTTTCTTTCTCTTTCATTTAATTTAATCGAGAAGGGTTCAAAGATTCCACATCTTAACGATAACTATTTACTGGTGACTAAAATTATCAAGGTATTATAAAATCGACATTAAGTACTAGCAGTAAGATATTAGTTTTAAGTACAGGATAAATCATTCACTTTATTTCTCCATTTCCAATTAGTGTTTGAAATAGAATCAAATAAGGAAAACACCTTCTTAGGGATAAATTTAGGTAACATCTAGTCTGTAACAGTGCATTCTTTAATTATGTGAAGTTATTTCAGAGGGATATTCCATTCTTCAAAATGAACAAAAAAGTTTTTATTATTTTTTGTGGTCTGACTCAATAATTTCGCAAAAGCGGCCCTTTTATATTTTTATTAATGCTTCCCTACTTGTTCTCATTAAAACTCATGGAAGTAAGACCGTAGAAAGTTTAATTATAGAAATCAAGTACAACATCTAAGTTCTATAAGTAAGAAGAGGTATTTTTTGAAGGGTTAATATCGAACAAACGTCATAATAACCAAAATATGGAGCTTGGTAACTTCATTTCATCCTCTCTGTATTTCTAAACTCTTTTTTAAAAAAACTTACAGTTTAAAAAGTTAAGTATAAGGGTTGATTAAACTCTAAAAGGTACACAAATCAGCAAATGCCCAACATTTCTTTCATATTCGAGTAATTTTACTGTATTAACTTTACTTGAATATTTTTTAGAATTTAAATAGTGCTGCACGAGAAACGAGACAAATCTTGGTCTCGGTCTCGGTACCGAGACCGAGACCGAGACCGAGACGAGACTTGAGCAACCGAGACCGAGATCGAGACATGATATGTATCTCGTCGAGAAATCTCGGTCTCGTCTCGGTTTTTCAAATATTAATTTTTAGCTACAAAATTATAAAATTGTGTTTTTTATTAATAAATAATCATTACGGGTATTGAATTAATTATTAAAAGATACGATTTTATTATATATGTTTAATATTACTACATCTATTTGACTTCGAATTACATAAGTAAAGTAAGCAAAGTAAAGTAATTGCCTATTTTTTCAGGCGGGGCTTTACGTCCAACTACCAGTTTGGTGTCGCGGACGGAGGCGACTAGCAAACATACTTTACTGTAAATTTCTCATATTAACCATTAAATAAAATCCAAGGCCTAAGACCGGGAATCGAACCCAGAACCACAATACACAGCTTCGCAGGTCTCGCACCGCTCGGCTACCATGGCGGCCCCCTTCGAATTACATAATTTTTACATAAATTCACTAAATTTCACTATTCATATCATTCATTCATTCAATTTCATGAATTTCACTATTAATAATCTAACACTTTGAACTTCGATATTATTTGAATTATATTTTAGAATTTTGGAATTAGTAAATTTGAAAAAAAAGACTATCTATGCACCTAAAAAATATTGCCACAAATTTTCGTTTTTAAGATACACTTTGCCCAAGCATTGATACATAAAAGAGCTTTTACTGAGTCAGAAGTTAGAGAAGATCTTCTATTGGTCATTATCATCGTAGCTTGCGAAAATAATCTTTCCGATGGCACTGAAGTTGCACAGATACTAAAAATATCTTTTGCCATTCTAGACAAATTTTTGAAGGAATTCTCAAGTGTTTTCCACCATTCTAAAATGTCAACGGCTACTGGTGCTTGGTCTAATTTGGTGTAATTAATTATTTCTGTCTTCCATGCTTCGGTGATATTTGCTGATTTTTGAGCAAATGGTGCAAAAATATTGATGCAGTCGTCGTCGTCGTCAAAAGGTGAATCATCAGATTCTTTATCTTCACCAACAGCCATAACTAATGGAGCGGGAAGTTTGTTGGGAAGTGTATTTTTTATTTCACGAATCGACTTGTTATAGGAGGCAGATATGTTATTTTCATCTTTTTGAAATTATATAAAGATATATAACAGTAATAGTAACATATGATGCATTGAAGTGTAAGTAGTTGTCTTCTTTTACACACATTTTCATTACCAATATATAAATTAAAATAATTATTAGAAAATAATAACATTTTTTGAAAAGATTATTAATAGCAAACCGCTTTTAATACTTAAACAAAAATTCAAAAAAACCGAGACCGAGATATCTCGACGAGACCGAGACTTGAGCGACCGAGATCGAGACTGCATAAAGTCTCGCCTCGTCTCGGTCTCGTGCAGCACTAAATTTAAAGAAAATCGATGGAATCGGTTTCGAAAAATGGGTAAAAATTGCAACCTCATCGATACAATGGATTTACGGCAGACTGATTTTTGCCAAATTTGGAATTAAACTAACAACTTTAATGTAGGCGATGAGACCGTATATTTTAATCACTTCTTACCTAAATGTGCCCTCATTTAGATTATCCTGGGAACATATTACAAGCAAATGTTACAGATCTAAATTTCTGTGCAATCAGAATAAAATATTTTTTTAAATAAAATAAAAGTGACAGTCGTTTTCAAGGAAACAAAAACTGAATATCGATTTAGTAAAGTACAATATTAGCTGCTTCTGCCAATCAATTTCAAATTTGAAATTTTTGTAACATATTAATTAGGGTTAAAATTGCACTGAAATAGCTCCAGAGGGAAGTCCCAGAAATACCCTTATCTCGGGATAAGTTTTAAACAGAAGATGTAGAATAAGTATGTCAGGTTTAAAAAAATTGTAAAAAACTGAATAATTATTTCAGCAAAGTGCCATTCCGGTTAGGCTGATTTTGCCCCCCAAAATTTATTGTCTATACTAACGACACACATTCAGCCAGTTTGTGAAAACCATTTTGTTGAACTCAGAGAGCATCTTCTCAAAAAGGATATGTCCAGTAGAATCTCTATTGGTCACGATCACTATGAGTCCTATCAAGCGTAGCAAGAGAAAGTATTAGATGTAGTTCAGCTAATCTAGTCTGGCGACAGATAGATAAGTGTGATAACTGTTATTAGAGGAGGGGCCGCGATACTTCTTTTATTTTTTATCTTCTACTTCTATTATTCTGCATTGATCAATAATGCAAATATTTAGTTACACGTTTTGATGAATATTAGAATAGCAGTAGGCTATTAAATATAAATGGTACGGGTACACTATGTTAGTTTGAATAATTCAATGAAATAGACCTACCTTGTCTGTATAATACAACTATTTTCGATAAAATAGTATAAATTACATAGATTTCCAGTAGAGGCAGTAGCAGTAATATCAGGGAGATAATATAAAAGATATAGTCGTATTAAGTAAAGTATAGGGCCAGCTGACCTTATCAACAACCGCTACTCTCCACCACCAGATCAACAATTACAATATCGATTCAAGCTATTACTCTGTAATTACATATAATAATAATTTCTTTTATCGAATTTCCTGCTAAAAAACGATCGATAAATTATTTATCTTCGTCTATGAATCCAACCAAAATCATTTGCGAAATGAAACGAGAAACAAAAAAAGTGTATTAATTTATAAAATTTACGAGATCTCTCTTCGAGAAAATTAAAGAGAAGATGAGATATTGATGTGATTTTCTCTGATCATGAGAGTGGTCGCCCGCCGCTGGGTGCCTAATTCGCTCAAATAACCTGATATTGAATTATCATTCAATTTTTGCAACAATAGTTGCAGTTAAACTTGTAGAAAAAGGTTTTTTTTAAAAAAAAAAAAGAAAAAAAAAAAGATAAATCAACCCTATAGAATCGCTTCCCTTGTAGAAACCGGCCTCTTTTGGTGTAATCGCTAAAGAGAGCAGTACTCATTTGTATCTGCTTAAACTAAAAACGGAACCCATTTCTGACAAGTGGCTAAATTTAGAAAAAAGTCGTTTTAGCGGATAAAAGAAAATTTGCTAAATAGGGAAGATTTCTCTAAAACGAATGCAACCATTTTTTGGAGGGATTTATCATCTAATTTTTATAAAGTCAATTAAACTTTTAAAATGTCTCCAATAAGAATGAAAAGCCAATAAATATTCAATTGATATTTCTAGTTGTGAGAACATTGATGTACAAATAATCAGGTCAAGAGAAAACTCTGTAGAAGTGGTTTTTTTCTAAAAAGACTTATTTTTTCGGGAGTTTGATTGATATTAAACTCTCTATTGTTGCTAAACGAATAAAACCTTTGACCAGATAAACGCTGTTGTTCTACATGTATTCGATCTACATGAAAAGTTAAGAGAATATGAAAGACAGCATTCGTATACAAACTCGGAAAGTGAAAAAGATCAAATCAATAAAATGACATTTTTGATTATAGTAAAACGTTTAAGACATTTGCGAGAAAATTTCAAAAAATTGAATAGAATATAATAAATCTTTATTTAAATAAAAATATGTATATACAATAAATAAATGTATAAAACAATGTAACCTTCATTCCAATGCTAAAAGATACATTCGGATTTCCTAAAGAGGTCTCGTCGATATTTAGAGTTTCAGCATCCTGCGAAATGGAAAAATCTTTTAAAAACGGAAAAATCTATCCAGTAAAGCACTTCAAGTTGACCGATTATGACCAAAAATTTCTGTAGGCACCTTAGCGAGATATCAAGTTTCTACGAGTTTTCTTTTTTGGAAAATGCATACACATAAATCTATATGTAAATATTTATACACACACTCAGATAATTCTTAAAAACCACTTTTTTTGGGGGGGGGGCTTTTTAGAGAGCTCAAATCGTATATTTAATGAGAAAATTCAACTTCCAAAATTTGAGAAGATCGCTGTAGTTCTTCTTACTTTGGTGACTTCATTCTCACAAAGAGCTCAAAACGTGCATTTTGGTAGAAAAACCGACCACGTAAAATTAGAAACTTGAATTGACGAAAAGAATAATTTTTAACCCCAATATTTTGAGGATATGTACTAATTATTGAAGTTTGGTCGTTGTTTTTTGTCATATTCCAGAGATAATTTTACGTAAAAGGAAGAAAGGCTGACGTGAAAGCGAGATAAAAGACTATTTAAGTATTAATTAATACGTGAATCTAATTAAGAAGCTCATGTATTCTACTCCCATCAAACCGGCCAACAGAAATTTGATATTAAACAACTTCTGCAGCAGGTGTTGACACTTTTATTTCTATCGCCTGAATAAAATAGTTGCTACTTAAAACTTAAGCTTTTATCGTGTTCTAGCAGATACACGGTCATTTCTTCTAACACGTTTAATAACATTGTTATTCCTAATATTCATCTGTGTTGTAAAAACAAGTTTTGAAGTCAATTAAGTTAGTGTTCATCACAAGAATTTTTTGAATTAATTTTAATAATTAATTACTACTCTACTTATGTTTGCGTCAAGAACTCATTCTTAGCATCTGGAAGCACTATCCTCTTTGCCGTGGTAAGTGACAACAGTGTGACTGCAGCTGTAAGCCACCATCTGTAAGGTAGTGTCAGCATCCAATGCAGGTCACACTACTCCCTGTCTTCAAGCAGACTAACCACCTTGTCCTCCGTTTTGCCGAGTGACCAGATCTATAAATATCTAAACATGCGCACGATTTTCTCTTAGTCTCAGAGCAGATATCGAGGTTCTGAATTATGCATTTTTAATAATTTTATTTTAAATTATTATTTTTGTTATTCTTCTAAAATAATCTGATAATTGTAAAAGTGTACATTACAACGAAATTTCTTTGTTGCGTTTCCACTTCCTCAGAGGGCCCTAAATAAATCAAATTGTTGTAGACAAATTATTTATTTACATGAATGCGCTAGATTTAAAGCAAATAAAGCTAATAATGCATCATTATCGAACAAAATCTCAGAAAAGTGATAAAACAACTTAGCGCTACTTCTAGTTGTGATTTTTAAAAAAAAAACCAGACAAATTATCCACTCAATTAACCGGTCTTGATAAGTTGAGTCATCTTCTGGGTTTAATGTATCTTGTAATTAAGTCTTCGACAAGAAACATGGGTTTGTTATTACGTAAAGCGTTTTTCACGATAGAAACAGAAAAAAATTATAACTTGCACACTTTGGGAAAACTTCCACTGGTAATTACAGAACTACGTGGCCATTATCGGTTCTGCTAGGCTCCACGATAGCCGACTGGTTTGAGGTGAGAGTATTGTGGTTACTAGTTTCGATTCCCGGTATAGACATGGATTTTATTTGATGAGAAATTTATAGTTAAATACGTTTCCTAGTCACCTCCGTCCTCTATACCTAATCTGGTTCTGGTAGTTGTAAGTCATGCGGGCCTTAAAAAATAGACATTACTTTACGTCAGTTCTGCTGGAATCATCTGGCGCCGTCCCACTTACACAGCAACTTCCTAATCTCTAGCTAACCCAAAGTATAATTCCCTCAATGTATGCTGGATATTATACATAAAAGATACTTAGAGAGATACCTATCAACCCCCTCACTCAAAAATGCTTTCAATAAAATTTACCTGAAAAACCAAAATATTTCAAATAAGTTTTGTAGGCCATCGTGAGTACAGTGTAAATTGAATTGTGGATAATTTTTGAGAACATTGTGAAACAAGTTAAAGATCCAGAAATAATTGTAGTTACTGCGCTATAAATTGAGAATATAAACTTACAACACGATTACAGCCAGGCAGCATAAACAAATTATAATATATTCTTTACTAGAAATAGGTGTTCTAATAGTTAATCCAATAATGTTCGCTCTGTTAACGATTATTCGGTTAGATCAGCGTTTCTCAACCTGTGGTACGCGAAAAGTAATCAATAATGGCGAACATAAAAAATTAAAACAAAAATAAGGTATAAAAATATCATACTCATGGAAACGTTTTTTCCTCTAATACATAAAAATTATTTTAATTAGTAATATTATACAGTAAAGTTGTTAATATGTACAGTAATAAGAGACTGTCTCAAGATATGCAAGAAAATATAATAGCACATTTTTTACGGGATTAAAATTGTCTTTCATGGAGTATTTTCCAAAACGAAAACACAAATGATAATTGGATTTCAAACCCCTTCTATAAAGCAAATTTAGGAAAAGCTACATCATTATCAATAAAAGATAAAGAAAATTTAATAGAATTATCAAGTAACAGAACTTAAACGATAATTATGTAAAAATCTGCTTAAATAGACTGATTGAAATGAGTAAGCTCTATCCAAGTAACATTAAATTTAATTGGTACTTACAGGCAGTTGACTGCTTAAAAGAAATTATTTTAGAAGATTTGGGCACATCCCAAATCCTAAATATAATAATCCTAAAGAAAAACTTTGTAAATTAATTAATAATTTTTGAAGAGAAAAATATGTACGCAATTTTTAATTGTCTAAAAAAGTGTAAACTAAGATTTTACAGTTTATAAACTTTATAAACTGAACATAACTTGGAACTCCTTTGTAACAGATACATTGAATCTCTATACAAATAAAGATAATAAAATAACACACTCGGAATAACAAAGTTCACGAAATAGAATCATTTTTATGAAGTGGTACAATTTAGCATGATGTACTACCAAGTGGTGCGCGAGCCAAAAAAGGTTGGGAAACGCTGCTTTAGAGCGATAAAACGATTATCTAAAGAATTGCTTTCTTGCTTTCTTAATTCACAATCTTTGCTTTTTAAAGCACTTAAATAGCTTAGTTTTCTTTTTGCAAAACTATTCATAGATGAACAAAAAATGAAGAAGAAGTAAAGTGAACTTTAAAGACATGTTTTGGAAGCAAATGATGTTGAGAACTTATAGAGATTAGCAATGACGTACTAACGACGGGGCCTACTGACCACCTGGGTAAATTATGAAGATGACGTAACGGCTGGACAGTTATGTGAGTAAAAAAGTCTGAAAATCTTACTGACTGCCCCACCTTCGTCTATTTCCATTACTTTGAAATTCCTATAACGGTATGCTCTTTCTTCCTAAACTATAAAACATTTAGAAAATAAACTTCCTATTTTCAAAATAAGTAGTTCTGTGTGTTAGTTACTTTAAAAAAATTATGTTAAAAAACGTTCTTAGGCGCATTGAAAAACAATACAAACGTAAACGTTACTTACAAAAAGTGTAGTAAACACCAGGTCACTAGGCAGCCTGTATGCTTTCTGTAAAATCATCAATTAAATAAAGAAAGAAAAACAAACACCAAAATTAGGCTAAACATTTTTTGATTCCCAAGAACCTATTGTCCGAAAAATAATGCAGGTTTTCTGGTTTTAAAAGAAAAAAAATAAAAATTAATGATTTATAACTGTTTTTATTAATCAAAATAGTCTCCATTACATTCTATACATTTCTGCCAACGTGTGGGTAACTTTTCCATCCCCTCTGTATAGAATTTGGAATCCTTAGAATTTATAAATTCAGAAAACACATTTTCTAATGTTCTTTGGTCAATAAATGTTTTACTTTGTAAATAGCGGTCCAGGTGTCTAAAAAAATGGAAAATCAGTAGGCGCGAGGTCCGGTGAGTAGGGCGGGTGTGGCAGAGTCTCATAGCCAAGCTCCAACAATTTTCGGGAAGTCAAACGTGAGATATGCGGCCGAGCGTTGTAATGGAACAGAATGGGCCCCTTTCGATTGACTAAAGATGGCTTCATTATTGCTGATGGCTTTGGAAAATGTCATGCTGCTTCTTTTTTGTCAAGCCACTGTCCAGAGCGTCCGCTGTTGTACTAGAGGATCCACTTTTCATCGCAAGTCACAATTCTGAACAGAAAAGAATCGCTGTTGTTTCGGCAAAGAAGTGCAGCGGATATTTTTGGCGGTCATTTAATGTGTGAGGAACCCAACTTTCAAGCTTTTTCATCTTCTCAATCGCCTTGAGATGGTCATCGACGGTTGATTTGCTGACTTCAGAGTTTCCCTGCCAGTTGTCGAACAGTTGTTCTGGGATTTTCTTCCACCAAAGCTCGAAGAACATCGTCATCAAGGGCAGAACTTCTTCCACGACCTTCTTTGTCTTCAAGGCTCAAGTCTCCCTCTCGAAATCTCTGGAACCACCGTTCAACAGTGCATTCACTTATACTGCCTTCGCCCCAGACATCGTTGATATTTCGGGCCGTTTGGGCCCCGTTCCGGCCGAGTTTGAACTCATAAAACAAAATTGTGCGAAAATCACGCTTTGACATCTTAGTAGAGACGGTGAAAATCAGAGTTCAAAACTCGCCTCCAAGATATTCTGAATAAAAGAGACCTCTCCATTCTAAAGGAAACTAGAAAGGTGTTAGGATAAGCTATATCACAGCCCGACTCCTGAGAGCTACCCACACTCTCAAAAAGAAACCTTTGTAGAAGTCGGCAGTTGAGCATCCACCTGCAATACCCGCCTCAATTGTTGTAAACTCCGAAAGCATAAATCCCTCTCAACTGCTGTTAACTCCGTCGAAATGAGGCCAGGATTATTAAGGCAAGTTCCGCATTACGGACATGAATATATTTTCAGTTTGATAAATTTGAAAAAATTGAACCACACCATTCACTAAAAAGTGGCAACCGTTTGTAGAACTCTGCTCCGAATCACTATATTATGTATTATTAAAATGAAAAGGACTATCGCGGTATGCATTCCCACTATTTATTAAAAAGTACTGTCAAATCGTGTGTTGCATTTCATACTACTGTCACTTACGGTCTAAGTATTGCCGGACTTTTGTTAATTTTTTTAATTACATTCCATGAGAATCAGGACTGTTAGCGTGGTAGACTGCACCGTTTATGTAACAGATTACACCTGATTTGATTTGGGTTTTCAAAATATTTACATATTAATGGTAGATAGTAAGTTATGTGGTTTGGTTAGCCGCCAAAATCAAAGGCTTTGTAGTTAAAGTATGCAAAGAGAAACCAGTATTTCTTTCCTTTGAATTCATTTTCATTGACGGGAATCCGGTTTATGGATAATCTAAGTATATAAAGTTTTAGAATTAATAAAACCATTCAAAATTTGAGATATTAAATTTAAATATTGCCTCTATGTAAAACAAGTCAGAGTTTGTTTTTTTTCAAACTTTTAACCTTCTGCAAATGGTGATGGGGAAGTGAAACGGAAACGGAAGGTAAAAGTAATGCCTTTCGGCAGGACTTCCTGTCTGCCAAATGGTGTGGAAGAGAGTAGTGTCTTGCTAGATGGTCAGTCTAGAGAGCACCACATCTGCTCTGCCTTGAGATTTTGCTGAATTTTACAATAATTATAACAATGAGAGCATAAAAACTACAAAATTAATATAATATGATCAAGTATCATACTATTCGATCGAATTGCTATTGATTTAGCCAACATCACAATGATTTGGACCAATCGACAGCTTAAAAACTAACTCAAGAAAAGAGGTCTGAACAACATTCCTTTTTTTTAAAAATTTTTGTTTATCTTCTTACCAGATTTCTTCTTATAAGCCTATCTTTATTGCGTTATGCTTCCTTGCACTTTAATAATAATTTATGTTTATTATTACTTGAATAATCATGTTTAATGTTACGCTGGACAAACATTCATCGTTTAAGACAAATTAATTACCCAAAAGTGGCTGGAAGATTGTATCGAGCGGGCTAACAGATGACGCAAGATACAGTTATTACATACATTCTAGATTTTGGCACGCTAAGACTTATCTCCAGGCACGATCGCCACAAAACTGGGCTTAATTTCTTGCTTTATTTTCTTTTTTCAGTATTTTCAAATATTTTTATGCTGGAAATTTTAAGCCAGAATATCTTAGGTCCAAATAGCGTTTTTAGTTATAGTGTAATAAAAATGTAAAGATACATAATAAGTTTTGTAATCTTAAGCTGGGCTGCAATAACTTTCTATTAGTCTAGTTTAAAAACTAAAATATGGGGATAATTTTTCCTGCGTTTTATCACGCAAACAATGAATTTCATGCGCCGGGAAATGGGCAATTTTCCATACAATAGTTGGATCAAGAATAACTTTTTTGTTTTGCTTTTGTAATCTCCCAAATTATGGAGGAATATTTTGTTTAAATATTTGAATTCTGAATAAAATGAAAAAAGGGAAAAAGTGTGATCTATTTCAATTTCTTAGTTAAGTGCGCTCAAGGTCACTCAATCATTCAGCCAGAAGTTTTATTTAAATTTACTTAAATTTTATATTTCATTAAATTGAATTTATCCAAGATTTTTGAAATAAGGACGGTCTAATTTTAAAAATTAATTTAGAATCTTTGCTATAATAGTAAATCGAATTTGTAGCCCCTCCTTTATAGTATACAGAAAATGAGTTTGCAAGAGCAGTAGGCAAGAATTTCAAATTGGTTATAATTGGTTAAATCGATTCAGATACACGCCTTAATCTGCAACTCCAATTTCGGTTGCCTGAAGAGACTTCCATCTTTCTAGATTTGCCGCTCTTGTTTCCTTTTGAAAGGCTAATTTACTTGAATATCGGCAAAAGAATGTCAGTAGGTCTGTACGCTCATTCCTTTCCGGTCTTACATAAAACTTCGCAGACTCACACATAAACCATTTCCGGGGTTCTCAAGACGAATATTTCCCGGTTTAATATCAAAATCAGAAATCTACAAAATTTCAAAACCTTTCTCTTTATAATAAGAGAGGGTAAGAGAGCAATATGATAGATTAAAAGGCACGAAAATAGTCAAAATGTACTTATTAGACATCAAACGTTTTGGAATTCCAAAGAATAGAAAACCTAAAAGTGTTTATAAGAGCAAAGGCTCTGATCTAGAGAGCATTGTCCATCTAAAAAAGCATAAACTCTACTTAATTATAGATGGAAAATATAATGTTTACAGTATACAGTTTGTAATCTTTTTGTATAGTATTCGGCAATTGACAATACTATTGTAGCGGAAACAGGATGTAAACTGTAGTAGAAACATGTAATTTTCCTAAAACTTCTCTGCAGTTTCTGGAATGTTTAAAACGTTATTTTGGAACTATTCATTTGTTAATGACGTCATTAAACATCTCAGTTCTAAAGATGGGAAACACTGTCCGAACGCAGCAGTTCACCGAAAAATGCTCCGGCTGGCTGGCCAGAATGACCTCAGATGCTGATTCGTCTTAATTAAAAATATATATTTGAATAAAAATATAAATAAATAAGGTTAATAATTTACTAATTAACTCAAGGTCAGAAATATAATGATTTTATACGAATATAATTTCTCCGTAATTTATCTTTATTGTTAGTCTATGTATCAATATACGTAAAAACGTTCTCAGAGTTAGATCTGTGGTGATCTTGCAATTATACTCGAGACTGTTGCCCTAAGGGTACGTTTACAACGGAGCTGTGAGCATAGATGATAGCGGAGATGATAGCAGTGATGCATCAGCGCTTATAGAATAATCTTATGTGAGCGTGCACAACGAAGCTTCGACTAGTGACTCATACTCGCTGCTATAAACGAATTGAATTTTTCATTTTTCTGCTAGCTGAACTCCAGTATCGGAGCTTCAAAATGGACGTCGAAAAATTATTTAGTGCTGTCTTTACTCATTATTTTTGGTTATTATTTTATTATTTACTTTTAAACAATATTTTGTTTTTTAAATCGTGCTTACATTTATTTTTATGTGTATTTATTTGTTTTTTCTCAATAAAACCAGAGTAATCACTAGTTTTTCTTCTATGGTTATAGCATTTCCATGACAATTTTTCCTACGTTTTCTTAATTTTGACCTTATTTCTTCTAAAATATAGTCGAATGTAGGCGGACCCATCCTCACATATTCAAAAAAACGATCCGGATAATTTCTAAGTTCCTTATATAAATAGTGAAATTCGCCCAAAGTACTTCGTTTTTTATTTATGGGATGTACATGATATTTTCTAAAGCGTTTTTTCTTTAAAATATACCATTTCGTTGCTGCTGAACATAAAAACTCTTCTTCACTACTCGGACATGTTGCATGTATCACAGCTCCGTTGTGCACACTAATCAGCGATTATATTTTACTCTATCAGTTATCATCTCTGCTATCATCTATACTCACAGCTCCGTTGTAAACGTACCCTAAGGCTGGAAACATAGTGGAGCGGCGAGCAAAGCGGCGATAATAGTTGCTTCAGATCAAAGAGAGCGACGAGCAGCGAGCAGAGTCGCATGCATAATGCATATAGTGACGAGTTTAGACGCGTTTCTCCTTTCGACGAAACAAGATGGAGGAATTATTTCTATATGAAAATTCTTCCTTGAAAATTTGGTATTTACAGCAGCTTAGAACCAGGAGCTGCAGCGTTCATGATATAAACAGGACTAGACTAGGTGAATTCCATCATTTGTATCAAACTTCGGCAGCTTCCTGGCAAGTTTCATGCGTTGTTTCGAATGTCTGTTTCAACATTTGATTACATACTAACCAGTGTTAAAGGCATTTTAATAAAAAAAATAGGGCGAATTTCAATGTTAACCCCATTAATGCTGGCCCATTTCTTATCCAACACAAATCGGTTGTGATTTAGAAGATCCTTTTGGTCCTACAGAGGTTTCTTTAAAAAAAAAAAACTATACCAATAAATGCAGCAATATCCATTTTAACTTCGAAAATTGAGCGCGATAAGAGCGAAGAAATCAAACATGTCACAACGCGTTGCTCTATCTTGGCTTTGCTCCTCATTATGCGCGGTCTCATATGCTAACTTGTGTACTCGTACGTTTTCGTCGCTTTGCTCTTCGCTACCATCGCCGCTTTGCTCGCCGCTCTACTATGTTTCCAGCCTTAGGCAACATACCACTATCCTATATCGCGAATACCACTATCAAATAACGCGGATTACAAGTCTGATCATATCTTAGCTATTTTTTTTTGAAAAATAGATATTAAATCAAATTATTTATTTTCCAGAAAAGTTAAAAAACTTGATTAACGTAATTAAAAAGCTGAACTTTTTTCCTCCTACTTTAGAAATTAGCGATTTAAAGAAAATCTGGTAGTTTAACTTTTTCCAAAAAAACTTGAGGTGTTTAAAGAGAACTATTTCGTTGGAATTTCAGAAAAAAGTTTAAAATTGAATAATAATTTAAATTATTTATTATTATCATTATACACATTGTTTAAAATTCTTGTTACCGTCTAATGATAATAATTATTATTCCAAGAGGACATTCCCATTCAAAACAAAAAGAAAGTAATTACAAGGTTCAATTAGTAAACGGCAAAGGATACCCGCATTAGTTCTTCATTAAGACTGACTGCTATGTATTGAATTTCAACAGGTCATATTTTAAATAATATTTTGAATAATTATAAATACTATGAAAATAATATTCAGTGACTTTGTTGACGTGTGCTAGCAGTCTGTCTTTTAGTCCGTCGGTTGCAGCACACCGGGCTGACTTTTTTGTAAAGAGCGGATTTGTGGAGACGCTGTCCTCGCTCACCTCCAGCATTCACCATTCGAAACACCTTTATGCTTCACATTGTGGCATTGATTTAATTATTACTGATTTATGTATAGAACTAGAAGAAGATTTAGCCTGTGCTGGCTACCGACAGAAGTGAATGAAATATCTTCGAGTTGTTCCTGGTGAATAAATCGCTCACCTTAATGGGCCTTTGATCTCCGCATAAAGAAAGCCTGCGTAATGGTCGCGTTTCTTGAAGGGGCAGGATTGTTAAGACGAGAGAGTAACTTGGTGAATAGCTAAGCTACAGCGTCTCATCTGGCAGTGGTGAGGAAACTCAGTAGATGTAACTAATGGCTGCCGTGCAAAATGTCACGAAGAACTATAAAATTCTGTCTAATCACACATCTTAGGTTCGTGTAAAAAGGCAGGACAAAAAGTCTATTTAGCGCTGTTAGAATCGTTCACATTACTGCAGGAGAATCCGAAAAAAGAAATCCAACGATTTTGTGCTGTTCTTTTAGTGATATCTTAGTGATGATGCCTAAAGCCTTAACAATGCCTTGGTATATAAAGTGAAATAGCGAGATCTAGAAGTAGGTAGAATAAATAGTTTCATTCATAAATATTTATTATTTTTTAATTAAACGGTTACCACTTCCTGTAACAATGCGATTACCTTCATTATTTACCAAGTTCATAGTTTTTATAATGAAGGATATTTCAGTAAAACTAAACATTAAAGCAAGAGCGACTACCACAATCCTAATTGTGAAGATAAGAGCCGATAAAGACCATGCATATTAATTAGGTACCCACCAAAATATTTACACAAGACAAAGAGATCTCCCCACTCTATCCTGACACAGCTTTAAGGTACTGTATGAAAGTTTTAATTAAACTGTAGGTAAGAATAGTTAATTATCATTATTAGTTTTAAAGTAAAGGATTGGTAATGGATACCGTGTTATTATACCCATAATGCATTATTCAACAAACAGGAGCACTAAGCTGAAATTGGATAATGTATTGGAACATCCTTTCTATAATGTAGCAGAACTAAGTTTTCAGAGAGCCAGCACTGGCTATTAACTATAATTGGGAAAATGGAAATATTAATTACGTTACTGTATAGTGCAATTGTAGCATCTTGAAGATTCTCTCCCATGGTTACTTGCGACCGACCACTCATAGCGGTCATTCAATAATATAAGACTTACATTTACATAAGGCCAAACTGAATGGCAGGTTGAACCAATTAATACTTTAAAAAAAGGCCACAGAGACCAAATATAGCCTTAAGGGGAAATATCTTGCCCGCAGCATTACTAAAGGGTTGATTCCTAATTCTAATTTCCACCCAACGCACCTTTTGACAGTCAGATGATTGATTGTTACTTCATTCGCTTTCCAAACTTCAAGAAGAAGTCTGTTAAAGACCTTATTATCAGAATGGCTCCTTAAAGTTCCAGATAAGTAAAGTATCCTACCAAGAGCTGAGAGTTGCCACATTGCGTGACAAGACATTTTATTATCAGCTCCTGGCAAATTGAATTTATACGAGGAGATGAATACTGAGAAACTGTTCATGCTAGAAGCTTCAGAGATGTCTGTTCTGGAGAAGCAGATTAACAGCTTTAAAGGGAAAAGAGGGGTCGATTTGGCTACCCCAGTCACTACTCAATTTCAGAAATAAACTTCAGTGATTGATTATTTGTAGCTAAGTAAAGGCGCTCATCAATCAAACCAAGCATTTAATAACCTGTAAGTGTTTTGTTCCAATTTGGCAAATTTAAAACGACTTGAACTTTGGAAAGAGAAATTAAAACTACTCGCACTGTGGAACTTAAAAAACGTTGGTCTCGTCTCCATAGCTTACTTTCCAACCTCACGATCTGATGTCCAACAATTAGTGACTTCGATACGGTGCAAATTCTTCAATCAAAGCTTCTTTTGAATTCTTCTTTGCGGCAGATATTAAATATTCTTTCCTTTATAGTGCACTCTATTCCTTATTCCATTTTGCACGTAATTATATTCTCTTACAACTTCGATTTTGAAGAATTACCTAATTCTGTCTAAAACACCAGCTGGTTTAAAAGTGAAAATAGAATTTCTCGTACCCGAAGAGTGGTAGAAGTCGACTAAAGGCAGAGTTTGCCAATCGACTGGTACTTTTATTCATAACTGATATTAAGTTTTAAAAAAATAGCCGAGCCCAATTAGTCATCACTAATTCAATGGTTGTCACATTTAATCGTGACTACCCATTAATCATAAACGTGACTAATTGTATTAATCGCGCTATACGTTAGTTATTAGTTTTGACTAATTATTTATGATTACAAATCATTAGCCTTTAAAGCAATGATTAATGCTTAACGTTTATCTCATAATTACAATATTTTGGAATCTTATAGTTTTTTACAGTCGTAAAATGTAGGATGTCCTAGGAAATCCGTAATGAGGAGCCAAATTGGTTATGTGTGAATGTACGTAAAGAGTGACTACGTGCGTGTAAACGAGTCACCAAGTTTGTGTAGGGAGTGCCTCAAAATTCCACGACTGAGACTAATGATTAATGACTAAGTGACTAAAAAAGTCGGACTAAAAATTTAATTAGTCGTTGCACTTGATTTATGATTAATCTATATTAATTAACAATTTTCCGAATCGAATTAATAGTTTTAATTTAAAATTCTGCAATCTAAACTAATCTTTAGTCGTTAGTCGTAATCCTTGTACTACTAATTTAGTCGTAAGTATTCATAAGTAAGTCATAATTAAATTTTTCCCGATTCTGATTATAATTATGTCTGTGACTGAGGTACCTTGCACTGTTCGATTACAGTTGCTCAGTCCGCGGGTGGATATTTCGACTAGGGCTTCGTTTTCCAACACAAATCTCTCTGATCTTCCAAGTGTAAGTAAAGAATCAATCTCTCCCTAGATAATGAAAGAGTAATATTCATTATAAAAACTATTTCCCGTTCAATCAACTTTTGGATCCGAAAATAAGTTCAATTTCCGATGATGTACTAGAATAGTAGTCTGCGCCTTATCTATAAAGATTTACAAATGTCCAGAGTATGGTTTTGTTTATCTGCGCAGAATGCTAAAAGTCGGAGAGTTGTAAAGTCTGGCATTGCGCTTAGACTGATTTCTTAGGGTTGTACTTAATTAAATTTTCTAAAAACTTTGATTTTGAAGTATAAACTTAGTATTTGTACTTCAAATATTTACTTCAATATTGTCATGTTCTCTGTAATCAACTTATACTATTAATGGAAGCTTTAAGATCCCAATAAATTCAAAATTTCTTTTGGAAGCGTTTTAAACTAAAGTGAAATGTCAAGCGACTGTTCGGCCAAAATTTTTAAAAAGTCAAAAAGTCGTTCTACACATTTTCACAACCGATGTATTAATTGTCTTTCAAGAGTACTGTCAGTCATTTCATACTCATCTTATAGATGTGTTAAAAACTCACAATACACTGAAACGTCACTTCAGTGAAGAGCTCGACTTCACCATCTCCAAGATTACCGCTTAATTTATCCGGAAAAGTGTTTCAAATAAAACTTATCAATCTGCAATATGCAATTAGTGTTCCCAAGTTCATGGAAAATCTTGGAAGCATTTTCATTGAAAGAAAAAAGAAATACATGTGGCGAGTATTGAGTTTGAATATCCGGTAACTTCCAGTTTTTGAGTGTTAGACCAATCGCAATCACAGTCACAAGAAGAAAAATAAATTTTGAACTATTTTTCCGAGCACAGAAGACTTCAGAACGGAAATAGCCGGTAAAAATTGAACTGTTCTAAACAAGAGTTCAGAGAAATTATAAACAAAGAACCTTGGGAATATTAATTGAGTGTAAATTTGTCAATAATTAATTTAGTTAAAGCCAGCTGTGACCAAACTGTTAATATTTTCTTTTATAAAACTTTCTGATAAACTGTTTTTTATTAAATAAATAACTAAAAAAAGAAGGTGTGAATCACTTTTAATTATTAGTTGATGGATGATTATTGGTAATTCCATTGTTTATTGCACGCAACATAACATTTCTTTGTAGCTACAGACGAGGCAAGGTGGAGCGGTAGTAAGTTGTCACGCACACATCAATTCGTAATGAAATTAATAAATTCATACATCTATATCTTCGAAGATAAACTGATAAGAATAAAGTTTTTCAGCAATCTATAATGAAGGGAGAATTATTGGAACTAGAATGGAGACCTAAGTTGTACTGTTACTATCTAGTGATGGAAAGTAAAGGGAAACTATTTTAACAAGCAAGAATATAGTTAACTTTCTTGGTTTTATGAAAACTTATCAATTCTGTTAATAATTAAACAATAGAGTGTACAAAACATGGAGGCAAATGAACTACCTTACTTCCTTCAAGAACTTATGGCGAGTGTAGACAGAGATGGAGGAAAAAATACTCTTTTGGATGGTGTTCTCCACGAAACTTTGATTAAAGTCGGAGGAACCATCAATGCACAGTGGAAGTCGTTATTGGTCAAAAGTAAGTCCGAATCTATTGCATGACAACGGCCGCCTATATGTTTCTCGAATCTCAGTCAGAAAACTGAATGAATAGAAGATCCAAGATCTGCCTTCAGATGGTTGCATTGATCTCACATTGATTGCAGATAATAATCAACTTAAGGAGCACTTATCTTGTAGGCCAGCAAATACCTTTATCTTGACTCATATCTAAGATTTATGGCTAAGAAGTAATGTCCAAAAAAGAAAACAGCTAGCCGAGGTTTCAAACTCATTGCAGGTCTTTTTTGCCAGTTTCATTGAAGAAAAAATTGCCATGGCGATGAATTTTGAGAAGTTCCAAATTACGCTTGAAGCTCTTAAAGCCTATAATCCTTTAGGACAGCTTGTTTCAATGCTCCACTCTTTGGAACGATTGTTTCTAATCACAATAACTTCAGCAAAATCCGCAGTATAGTTTCTGTTGCCTCAGTATCGATTTAGTGATTCATAACAATTTAATCTAATCGATATTAATCCAATAAAATCCTCTACCTACCTCAAGTGGACTTATACAAAAAAAAAATTAGGCTAAACATGTTTTTCGACCGAAAGCACCATTCCCAGATTTAGTTATATTTTTGGCCGCTTATCCGAAGCAAACTGCATTGCTTGGATCTTAACACTCGTGAAAAACTCTTGATTTTTATTAGAAATCAGGTAAAAAGTAACGTAACTTACGAGGGTCGTTTGAAAAGTCCGTGCAAAAATAAAAACTACTTAATTTTTTGGGGTAAACCTTTTTTATTTTTCAACATAGTCTCCTTTTAGGCTTATACACTTCGTCCAACGCTGCTCTAGTTTGTTGATCCCTTCCAAATAATAGGATTTGTCCAAGTCTGAAAAATAGCCATTCGTTTCTGCAATCACCTCCTCGTTTGAATAAAATCTTTTTCCCGCCAGCCATTTCTTCATATTGGGGAACAAATAGTAGTCCAAGGGAGCCAAGTCTGGAGAATAGGGGGGATGTGAAACGAGTTGGAACCCTATTTCCATTAATTTTGCGACCACAACTGCTGAGGTGTGAGCTGGTGCGTTGTTGTGATGGAAAAGGACTTTTTTGTGGGCCAATCGTGGGCGTTTTTCTTGCAGCTCGGTTTTCAAACGGTCCAATAACGATGAATAATATACACCTGTAATAGTTTTACCCTTTTCCAGATAGTCGATGAGGATTATTCCTTGCGAATCCCAAAAGACAGTCGCCATAATCTTTCCGGCCGAAGGAATGGTCTTCGCCTTTTTTGGCGCAGATTCCCCCTTGGTAACCCATTGTTTAGATTGTTCTTTGGTCTCAGGAGTGTAGTGATGTATCCATGTTTCATCCACAGTAACGAAACGACGCTTAAAGTCCTGCGGATTCTTCTGGAACAGCTGCGAACCGTCCTTACACGATTTCGTTTTTGGTCAAGCGTGAGCAATCGCGGCACCCATCTTGCGGATAGCTTTGTCATGTCCAAATGTTGATGCAAAATATTATGTACCCGTTCATTCGAGATGCCCACAGCACTAGCAATCTCACGCATCTTTCACACTTCTGTCATCCATCACCATATAATGGATTTTATCAATGATTTCTGGAGTAGTAACCTCAACAGGGCGTCCAGAACGTTCAGCGTCACTTGTGCCCATATGGCCACTCCGAAAATTTTGAAACCACTTATAAACTGTTCTAATCGAAGGTGCAGAGTCACCATAATGTTTATCAAGCTTCTCTTTAGTCTCCTGAGGCGTTTTGCCTTTCATAAAGTAGTGTTTAATCAACACACGAAACTCTTTTTCGTCCATTTTTTGAAAATCACTCGACTTCCTCGATTCAAACGAATGCCAAACACAAAGAAATCGACCGATCTGGCTGAAACTTGGTGTGTGTTCTTCCAAGAGATGCTACTAACTAAACATAACTTCGATACGCGCCAGTGGTGCTATCTCTCTGACTTTGCACGGACTTTTCAAACGACCCTCGTATACTGCGAAAAATCAGATTGCTAATTTCATTTAATCCAATTCAAAATAATAATAATAAAAAACACGGATTTTATTCTAAACTAGGCTCGTTTATCTGAGATTGGTGAAGCCAATTATTAAATCAAATTATATAAAAAAAACGATATGAATAATATTTATATTAGATGACCAGTTATTTTGGAGAGAATCTGTTCTACTTCTAATTAGTTGTTGGTTGCTACATAAACAAAGGTTGCTAACGGCGTTATGAAATATAATATTGATCCGAGGATTCAGTTTGGCTCTGCCATGGTTTGGATTAATATAAATATTTTAACCTATTCTAAATATCCAGGTAATTAGAAGGAAGTTGTAGTACCTATACTAGAGCCCTTTTCTGCTCAACGTTCCTGACGATAGATTACCATACTAGTATTAGCTCTTAGCGCGCTAAAAGTACATATCCAACCAGCAGGTTAAATAAATGCTCTCGATTTTAGTAAAATAATTCAAGTAAGATTGTAGAATTACTAAAATTAATTAATTTTTTTTTTTTTAATCTTTAATTTTATATAATAAAAATAAAAATTTGAACGAACTAAAAAGTTTAAAGTTCTACTAAAGAAATATAGAACTTGAAAAAATATGTGGTAATTTTTTAAATTCGCTATCCACTCTGGCGATTTGCGCAATAGCAGTATAAAAACTTATTCCAAACTGATAGCCACGCTTTCCTTCTTTCTTGGACCTGGCGTTATTCTTTTAGAGCTAAGAAGTTGATGGCTCAAATCGAGCACATCCAAATAAGATATAATTTTGTAATAGACATTTTTTATTTAACGAATAATCAAATAAAAGTAAGGTAATTACTGTATTTGTGATTTATTTTTTCTAAAGTTAAATGCACATCAAGGATCCAAATTGGCGTGGAATCGATCCAAATAAAAACAACTCGTCTTTTTGCCAACGTTAAATAAATACTAAGCGTTTTCTTCTTTGAAAACGCTTAGTAGGGTAGAGTGGGTAGCAGAGCCGAGCAGCTAGCAGAAAAAAACAGAATTTATGAAAGATTCAAGCACAAAGTTTATGGCTACACACAAAACTCGAATCTCCAAATTAATTAAATCATTATATGTGTGCAAGTACCTTTTTTAAAAAGTGGGTGTGTTGGAGTGGAAATCCAGTATCGCGGAATATTCGATACATCGATTTTGTTAAAAGATTATTGTCAATCCTCTGAGGATACTTAAAACAAACTATGAAAATTGAAAGTTAATGCAACTTGTCGTTTTCACGCTGGACTAACCCAAATGGACACTTTCTCGACTTTACACAACTCAAAATCAAAAATCTACACCACTGCAACACCTCTTATTACATGAAAGCAAAAATGAGCATACCGTTGAATTAAATGCAATTAAAAATGACTAACTGAAACTTTCTTGATATATATTTATTAAAGATTTCTTGTAATATACTCGTATGTATATTATGTACTTATGGGCAGTGGACTGGCAAGATTATTTTTTTTTTTTTTTTTTTTATGATTTAAGGCGCGTCAACATGTGAGGTTATTGGCGCTCGGAGCTTTTTTCAATGCACTGTCAGCCTCCGGACAGTGTCCTCTCGTTACAGTGAGCTGTAAGAAGCTCCTAGGAAGAGAAAATCTAAGGACCAGCATCTGGATTCAAACCCAAGACCTCCGCGTAGGAATCCCAATACGCTAACCGCATAGCCAATCCCTTTTTCTTATTATTATTTATTAATTTTTATTTTATTTTTTTGCGTCCTGTACGCGCTAATTGGCCTAATATTATGTAAATTAACCAACGATTAAAGATATTTTAGAGATTAATGGGATTTGAAAGAAAATTTCTGTGCAACTGTGACGTAAAAGAGTAATTTACTGGAAAATATGTCACGTAAAGAAAGCAAATATTTGTATAAATTAATAAATTGCTGAAACAAAGATTGGCTAAAATAAAAAACAAGTTACGAAAATTTCATTAAGGAATACTTGTTAGTCTGATAGTTTTCTCCAGATATTGTGACCATTTAATTCAAATAGGCAATATATTTTTATTTTGTATAAAGAATTATTACTACGATTAATTAATCTCTTAATCGATCGATAGAAATCTTATCTGTCACTCAACGTTACACCGAAAGATTACCAATTCTCTTATTGACTCTGGGATGAGTGAATTTAAATCAGGTAATCTGTTTTAAAAAGCCGGTTCTATTAAAATAAATCAGCACTAATCGAAAAAATTAGCAGAGGCTCATCCTAAAGCTTATTTAGTGGCTAATTTAGAGTGGTCTTACAGGTGGAATGGAGGATAATGGAGTTGTGAAATTTTCACCACTATTTGAGGCAAAAATTATACTAATTTTACATTTATAAGATAATATGCTTGTTTAATTTCACAATGACCATCCAATGTTAGTAGATTCATTCACAAATTGCTTTAAGCTAAAGTGGCAAGGGCAAAAAGGGCACAAAGAAGTGCAGATGGAAAGAACAGCGATAATTTACTTTGAAATTCTGTAAGTAATGTCTACCTTAAATAGTGATATGTTTGAAAAATGTAGTTACCTAAATCACAATGGACTAATAATTCAGATTCTATTAGATATAACCTTGTAGTGAATTAGTAAATGGTATTAAAATGTATAGTGTTCGTTTGTACAGAATAAATAAATTGAATCAGGGCTATTATTTAATTAGTATTTAGCTCGAAATTTATAGTTTCTGTTTTACTGTACAAACATTCGCCAATTATTAAAGCAAAAAAATGCAAATAAAGGTAATATTAAACGGCTACTGGTAGAAATGCATTCAGTAAGGAAGGTAAGTTGCAGTGGATGTTCGTGTTATAAATTGAAAGAAAAACAAGAGGATCCGGACACGCAAAGCTAATGAAGCATGAAACAGATCTAGAACAGTGAGGACATGCTGCGATACAGCCATCTTAATCGACAGTTACACCCTCTCTCAACATACAGATACATTACAACTATCGTTCTCTCCAACTATTTAGTTTCCTGCCTCTGTCATCTCTTTAAAGATATATGGATGCTTACTTGTATAACATTCTTTTCTGTAATTGAATCAATGTCATCTGCAAACTCATTTGTTATGAGTTATCCTAGATTTGTCTTTAACGTATGTGTATCCTACAGATATCGTTCTTACTCTCAGTTCTTACAATTCAATACTTACGCCTTCGCCATTTGAATGAAGTATACGGCATTCATTTTTTAGTAGAGATCCACTAAATATTTACATTTTGAGGCGCCACGGTAGCCGAGCGGTTGGAAGCGAGACCTCCAAAGCTAATATGTATTTGGGTACTGGGTTCGTTTCCCGGTCTGTAGGCCTTGGATTTTATTTAATGGTTAATGTGAGATCTTTGTACTAAAGAACGTTTGCTAATCACCTCCGTCCACAACATTTAACTGGCAGTTGGACGTAAAACGTTTTCTTTTTTAGTCTGATTCTGAAATTTGAAAAATCTGAAAAATTGAAAGTTTATTAATGATAGAGAAGCGAGACAGCGAGAACGACAGCGGCACCACTTGGAGACCAAGTGCAAACCTTCCATCTGAAGAAGAACCCATGCTGTGGCAAGAAATATGTCACGCATTATTTATCTCTCTTTACTTCCACTTTTTACCCAAAAGTCGAGAATATCAAAAGCCTGCAAGTTTCAGATCAACTTTCTGCATCAAAAATGAGTTTATTTGGAAGAGGTTAACGTGTCTTTAGACACTGCAGTTCCGCTTGTCACTTGAACGTCCGCTGATACGGAGTCGACAAAAACAAAAAATTATTAATCTGTAGAAGGTGCAGTTTTGGGACATCCCAAATGCCCACTCTCTCTGGCCCAACAAGAGAGCTTTCATTTTACAAGAAACTACACATACGAGGTGCGGCTATTAAATAACAAGACTATTGCTATAAAACATTTTATTTTAAATTTATACATATTTAGTTATTATTACCTTCAATATACACCCCTCTCCTATCCCTACAACGCTCCATGCGAATTTACCATTGTTCGAAACAGTGCTGGAAGTCTTTTTCTGTGAGCTCCTGCTTGACGCGTGCCGCTTTTTCTTTCGCAGCTTCAACGGACTGAATTCGTGTCCCTTTTAATGCAGATTTGTTTATGGGGGACAGATAAAAGTCCCATGGGGCTAGGTCAGGAGAATAAGGCGGATGGCCTAAAACTGGGATGTTGTACTTGGCCAGAAACGTCTTGACAGACAATGCAGTGTGAGCCGGCGCGTTGCCTTGATGCAGAAACCGTGACTCGTGGGTCGTTTTTTCCTTACTCTTTCACGAAGTTGAGCAAGCACCTCACGGTAGTAATGTTGATTAATTATAATCGATATTTTCATCCGTTTTGGACGTGGAAGTGCGACCCGGGCGGTCATCATCTCCGACGTCTTCTCGGCCATCTTGGAAACCCTTGAACCACTCAAAAACTCGCGCACGTGATAAACATTCATCGCCATAAACTTCTTTTATTAAAAGATAAGTTTCAGTAGCGGTTTTACGCAGTTTCATGTGAAATTTCACAATTCTTTGCTCTACTACATGTGTAGTATCATGTATTCGGCAAAACGAAACTAACACCTCTTACACAAAGGACGGTTCCGGTCAACTGATTTCTCTACAAACATGTGAGATTTTGCAATCGAAAGAGAAGGCTTTATGCTGTACAGCTGTCGGTCGTTAGGATTTGGCTCATGCATAGTTCTTCTGTAGTAGCATCAGTCTCATTATTTAATAGCCACACCTCGTAAGATGCAGCGCAGGCAGTGCACATTTTAGCTTATTAACTAATAATCACTTCCTGCAGGAGGTCGCTGTGCATGCAGCTTCCTGGGTGTTGCAATCCCACGGATTCCTAGCACAGTACTCCTTGCACTTTCACTATACAATAGGGACTCAATACACTTACACTACATTCACGTAAACAAACTCACTAAGGCACATACTACATGGATGTCCAAGGGGGTACCTTTCCTTGAAGATAGCTACGGCAAAGGGAGTAAGTCCTTTACATCCTCTTAAGCCTAATCATAGATTTATCTGAAAAATAGATTTTTCCAAAAAAAAAAAAAGAAGTTTTAAAAGGAGATAGGAAGATTGGATTGCTTCTTTAAGGGAAGTTTGTTGGGTTATTAGGAAGAATTTCGGAAAACTCATCCGACTTTTCTGTAAAATAGTATTTCTGGTTAACTGAATCAAACTTATTTTTCTGGTGACACTTAAAATCAAAACAGTTCATTGCACTTCTGTTTCTATTTCTAATTAATTTTTAACCCAATGATTTTATTTTGACTTACTGAAGTTAACTGTGCTGCACTTGTTTCTTTTTTGAGTTTCATGAAAAATAAATCGCTCTCTCATTGGCATACCAATTGGGAAGTTGGGATGGTTCCTCCACCATCTGATAACTACAATGAAAAAGAAAAAGATTATGGGCTTTATTCAACATGAGACATGAATGTAGCCTTCAACTGAAATCAATGTTAAAGTTTCTGCGACCTGTTCAGTTTGAAATAGCATTGAATTCACAGATTTATACAACGACGAGTCGCTATTATTATGTTCACTATTATGTTAATATTATTATACGTATAGCACTTTAGTTTCTAAGAAAATAAAAAGAATTGCCGGTCAACTAAGCCTAGAGGTTCAGTGACTTGCCTAAAGGACTTCTTTGTTACTTGAAGCCTCTTGATAGTTCTATGTCGAGCTTTTAAGTTTGCAATATTACATTAACTTTAATGCGGTTATATTGTTTCTTTCACATCCAGAATGGAACCGTCCCGAAGGTGGTAGTGTAGCAATTAGTTTAACCCCAGTTTTATGTTAAACAATTCATTGAAAAAAGGCGTATTATTGAAAATAAATAAAAAAAAGAAGTATTTTATTTTATTTAAGCTCAGTCTTTTTGGTTTACTATAAAAATGGCAGTACTTCCTTCCTGTTTATACAGTGGCAGGTGTTTTCCTTTGATGTGAAACCCTTAAAACTGTGTAGTTACCAGAGGAAACAGACGAAAGCAGTTCTGGGTCAAAAACAAAATGATTCAGATGCAGTAATTGAACATAATATACAATTCATTCTCTGTTAAGGAATTAAAAATAAAATAGATCTGAAACAAAAGAACTTGGTAAAGAGATAAAATACTTTGCAAGTTTGTTTTGAAATTATTAAGCCCTTGATAAGTTAAAAAAACTGATGAATTAAAACTTTTAAGAATTCAAAATTGAATTTGAAAAATTAATATAGTTACTTATTTACTGGCTATCTATTAGGTAGGAACTCTAAAAACGGAGGGCAAATTATCGATTCAAACATGTGAGTCAACCAAAATCGAACAGATTGATTAAAATAAGCAAAAATACTTTTCAAATACTTTTTTTTAAAAAAATATCCTTTTCTCTCTCTCTCTCATTTGTTAGCGCCACAATCAGCATGATGGCGCAGTAACAGTAGTGAAGAATAGATTCCAAAATTGAACAAGTTACCCAGTGAAAACACTGTGAATCGCTAATGAGTCTTCGCAAATATTCACGGAATTATTTTGCTCTTTAGACGCCAGGTACAGTATAGCAAGGAAGAGCTCTCGAAGAGACTTACTAATTAGCTAGCGGATTTTTCATATGGCAGCAAGTGGAAATAGGAGTTTCCTGCATCGATAAAGTTGAATTCCATTTGCGCAGATAGGTTTTAAGAAACTGTTTCATTTATTATTTTGTTGTTAAGAGAGAGTTTGGATTCATCTGGTTTTTTTTTAAGGTTTATGGTTGGATTTCAAGAAAGTCTTCAGACTAAATAAAGTTCAAGGTGGTGTTCACTTCTAGTAGAGGAAGTAGAGTCGGATGAGAAAGTGCCCAAAAGGCTCTTAGAAGAGGAAGTTACACCAGGTTAGGTTAGTAAGCAGACCCAAATTAAGATGGAAAGATGGGGTAAATCAAGAGGCCAGAAAACTGCTCTAGTTGCTCCAGAAACTGGTTGCAGCCACAAATATAGATGACTGGCGGAAGCGGGTTGAGGAGGCCGAGACTCCGTAATGGGCTGAAGTGCCGATTATTGTTATTTTTTCTGTTTTAATGGTTTAAGGCGCGTCAATATCTAAGGTTATTGGCGCCCGGAGCATTTTTCAGTGCACTCCCGGCCTCCGGACAGTGTTCTCCCGTTACAGACAACTGTCCATCACCGGACTGTGAGCTGTAAGAAGCTGCTAGGAAGAGTAAATCTAAGGGTCAACAGCTGTATTCGAACCCGGGACCTCCGCGTGGGAGTCCAGTACGCTAACCGCATAGCTAATCCCTTCCTTCGATTATTCATCTTTTTTGGAGACAGGTTCATTAAACCAAGTAAGAGAATTCAATGGTAATTTCCTCATATTTATTTGTTTTTGCCAAGCTTTTAGAACTATGTCACGTTCAGGATCTCTACTGGCTAATTGACATTTCACATTGTTTGGATTACATAATCTAACTATACTTTAACATTTTGTTTACTGGTAGGTTGTTTAAAAACTGAATGTTAACCTCTTAAAGGTGACCAATTTATTTCTTCTATACTTGTGACTGGATAATTAATGCAATATCTTCAAGGTTAATCCTCAGCTTTTAACAGCAAACATGTAAACAAATGATAAATTACAGTTCAAATTGTCAATTGGTCTTGAACAGGAAATAGTTTAGCAGGTCGAAAGCTTGGCAAAAACAAATTAAAATAAGTCTGAAAATAGAAAGATTTTCACTTCTCTATTTAAATATATTTTTTAAATAGTTAATTAGTTGATGAATTGATGCATGCGACAGGGGTGACCCAAAGTAGACTGCAAATGTATTCATAGTTCTTCCACTATATTCTTATCCTCATACCGGATTACCTACTGACTAGCATTCAGTGACTAGGGCCATAGCGTTAATTGACTTTAAATTCAATTTTATTGTTACTTAGTATTAATATTCTGGTTCTTTGTCAGGATCTGATGGTATCCCAGCCTATTAGTGCTTATATCTTCATAAATAACGCAATAAACGTAGACGTAGAGTTGTCATGTGCAACTATTAAGGATTAGACTCTCGTCTCTATGCTTGGACCATTTTATACAGTTCATGAGAAAATGAGACTACGTAAGCCAATCGAAATGCAATTATAATAACTTGTTTATTTCAATTCTTACTAACATAATACAATGAAATAGATATTAAAAACAAATTACAATTACCCAATGGTTCCATTCAAACTCTTGCAGTCACCATACATCATATCAACATTCAGTTCAAAGCACACCACGATAGTATAATGCTGGGCATATAATCTAAATTTATTGTTTATTATTAAGAATAATGAGATAAATCAGCAACTAAAAACAACGAAAAAACTTAAATCGGCAATTTTTAATACTTTTGCTCCAATTTCCAGACGATGGGCTGCTTATTATAGTGTCAGTCTTCACCATGACAACTGGGTATTAACTGCACCGTTAGGTATCCACTCCAGTCAGTATTTAACTGGACTAATTGTTGGGCCACTAAACATTCGCTTCTTTCAACTTACTTTTTATTCTAAATGCATCTATAATAATCCATAATTTATTGTATGAAAGTGAAATGAGATTATCTAAAATATACTCAATTCTATTGTCGTGACAAAAATGTCTTTTTCACTTCAAATCAGAAGTCGGTGACAGAGCAAGATCATGCTCAAAACCCTTATTTTGTATCAAATAAAAACTTAGTTATTCCCGGGACCCGAACTAGGAATTTCCCACTTACAAGTCCACACTCATAACTCTTACACCAAACTCAACTTTATAACAAAATTATCTCAAACAACACTGTGTCTAGAATTGCCTTAAAATTGTAATATATCTAGCAATAATTGTCGCTAAAATGTATTTTTATTATTGAACCATTTGAACTACATTTACGTACTGGAAGAATTCGTAACCCTCTATTTTATTAGCTATGCCTGGAGCACGTTTTTATTTATTTGAAAAAAAGGCTACTTAAGTTCCTTTCGGGTATTCTGTGTTTTATTTTCTGAGTGATAGAACTAGCGTAAAACTCGCGCTCAAGATGAGACTGTGAGTTCAGCAGTGAAACATCTAAACGATATAAGACTTCAAAATTATTCCAGTTTCATAAACATTTTGCAATTATATATTTAACGTTATACGTTAAATTATATTGTAACTTGGTTCTACGTGTTGAATATTATTTGTTTTATTTACTGCGACATTTAGTGCAATTATTGAATTGGTTTCCATTTTCTACAAAACTGAAAAAAGGCACATCGACTAAAACCGAGGAATCACCAGCCAGATACTTCGTTTGCAAAGAGTAATCTATTGATAATTTAATAAGACAAGTTAGAGTGACATAAGTAAATTAGTTGAGTTAGAGGTATTGTTCTTTTTTTGTTGGAATATACGTCGTAAATAAATAAATTTATTGTTGCCAGATAATCGGCAGTGAAATATTCTTGAATAAATAATCGACCAAAACAAGATAATCGATATTTTGTGTGCCAAGGTGGAAGTAGGTGCAGGCATCTGCTTCTATTACTGAACGATCAGATCCGCCCTAGAATATTACTTTCTTACTAACAACTGGCAGTGTAAGAAAACACCTCCTCTCATTTGAACACTTTAATCATGCCAATAATGGTATGTCCGTGTATGAACACAAACTTACATACAATGTCTCCCAAAGTGGTCTCTATCATTTTGTCATATAACATTTATGAAGAAAATTACACGTTATGTCCTGGTCTGATGTTTCCACCAAGAACACGCCTCATTCTTTTGATAAATCACGGATAGTTGGTCTTTTCTTACATTTACTGAAGTAAACATACCAATATTTAATACTAATTTTTTATTCATGTATTACTTTTGTCCTTTAAAAGTTCGTTCAGAAGAACTCATCGGATTCTGAACTTCTGATCTTTAAAATTACAAAATAGGAAATTAGTACAACAAAAAAATTAAACTTAATTATCCAAAACCCATTAAATAGGAGATGAATATTGAATGATTCAATATTGTAATTTAATTATGACTATTATTATAATAGAAAATTATCTAAATTCTATTTATAGAGCATTGCATAGATGTCTCTGGAGCTAAGTATAAAAACTATTGTAGAATATTCTTATTCGTTTTTAGTAACTGAATGATTAATCCAAAAGGAAGGCAGAATGTTACGAGGGTCGTTTGAAAAGTCCGTGCAAAGTCAGAGAGATAGCACCACTGGCGCGTATCGAGGTTATGTTTAGTTAGTAGCATCTCTTGGAAGAACACACACCAAGTTTCAGCCAGATCGGTCTATTTCTTTGTGTTTGGCATTCGTTTGAATCGAGGAAGTCGAGTGATTTTCAAAAAATGGACGAAAAAGAATTTCGTGTGTTGATTAAACACTACTTTATGAAAGGCAAAACGCCTCAGGAGACTAAAGAGAAGCTTGATAAACATTATGGTGACTCTGCACCTTCGATTAGAACAGTTTATAAGTGGTTTCAAAATTTTCGGAGTGGCCATATGGGCACAAGTGACGCTGAACGTTCTGGACGCCCTGTTGAGGTTACTACTCCAGAAATCATTGATAAAATCCATTATATGGTGATGGATGACAGAAGAGTGAAGGTGCGTGAGATTGCTAGTGCTGTGGGCATCTCGAATGAACGGGTACATAATATTTTGCATCAACATTTGGACATGACAAAGCTATCCGCAAGATGGGTGCCGCGATTGCTCACGCTTGACCAAAAACGAAATCGTGAGAAGTGTTGCAAGGACGGTTTGCAGCTGTTCCAGAAGAATCCGCAGGACTTTAAGCGTCGTTTCGTCACTGTGGATGAAACATGGTTACATCACTACACTCCTGAGACCAAAGAACAATCTAAACAATGGGTTACCAAGGGGGAATCTGCGCCAAAAAAGGCGAAGACCGTTCCTTCGGCCGGAAAGATTATGGCGACTGTCTTTTGGGATTCGCAAGGAATAATCCTCATCGACTATCTGGAAAAGGGTAAAACTATTACAGGTGCATATTATTCATCGTTACTGGACCGTTTGAAAACCGAGCTGCAAGAAAAACGCCCACGATTGGCCCACAAAAAAGTCCTTTTCCATCACGACAACGCACCAGCTCACACCTCAGCAGTTGTGGTCGCAAAATTAATGGAAATAGGGTTCCAACTCGTTTCACATCACCCCTATTCTCCAGACTTGGCTCCCTCGGACTACTATTTGTTCCCCAATATGAAGAAATGGCTGGCGGGAAAAAGATTTTATTCAAACGAGGAGGTGATTGCAGAAACGAATGGCTATTTTTCAGACTTGGACAAATCCTATTATTCGGAAGGGATCAACAAACTAGAGCAGCGATGGACGAAGTGTATAAGCCTAAAAGGAGACTATGCTGAAAAATAAAAAAGGTTTACCCCAAAAAATTAAGTAGTTTTTATTTTTGCACGGACTTTTCAAACGACCCTCGTACTAATATCAGCCATATTTTTTTTATTTTATGCTGAAATTGGCAACATTGTTTCTTCCTTTAAAAACTATGACTGGAAGTTCATTTCACTGAAAGTAATTATCGATTATTCAGCAAATTTTTGATGAAATCGTTGAACCTAGAACTGATCAGAAATGAATTTTTAATCAAAATTTGGCTAATTGTACTATCTTTTTTTATGAACCTGAACTTAGAGTGACTTTGAAGCTTTGTGTCTCACTATAAATGATAATAATTACCTTGAACAGGTGGGAGGTATTAGTTCAGGGGTTGTGATCCCCAGTCTCCAGGTCCTGCATTTGAGTCCTGGAAGCTGTTCTTGGATATTTCTCTTTCTAAGAGCCTCAAGTCGAACCATAAGTAAAACTCTCAGTTCTGTGATCAACAGAGTTTTAGTGTAACATTCCCAAAGGCCGTCACTTTAAACTTTAAAACTCAAGCAGCCCAAAATTGATATTTCTGACGAAGTCTCCAAATTGATAATCCGCATGATTGCAATGTATATCTTTTAGTAAAAAATAAGTGACAGTAAACAGGACCACTTACAGATTAAATAGGTGACAGAACTCAATTTATCGCTACCTAACAGATCGATTCTACATTATTTTTAACGCTGTTTTTATTTTTTGAAAAAATTATATAGTAGGACCGAAATTCTTTTAAAGCGATTCAAAGTTGCTTTCGATGCTATAAAATATGATCGCAAAACCACTGCCCAATCAAAAATCTCCTTGCCAATAAAGCTGCAGCCAAATTGGGTGAAAATTTTCTTTTCTCTCGCTAAGTTCGCGAAGTACAGAGATCACGTTTTCAAATTTAAAAAACTTCATTATCATACCAAAATATAATTAGTAAGCAGTTGTTACATCTTTTCTTTTTCCTTATTTAATTAATACTTCGATATTTTCTAAAAATTTTGAAGTACTAAGTTTTAGAACACCAAATACAAACAACCAAAAAAATTAATTACAGTACCAAAATATTTGATTTAAGTTGCAAGAAATGAACATTCAAAGTAAGTAGGCCAGAGTATACGACAGAGATAAAGAGATTGATTGTAATAGAGGATGTAAAAATTTCAGTAGTTGACTTTTTCCCATCAATTCTATATTAGCGGCGGTCATGCTACAGCAAGCAACATAAAAGCGACTCATTAGTTTAGATTCGACCAGCCATAGCGGTCTTACCGTGCTAGCTTTAAGAAAAATAGCCAACTGTAATTTCTTTTTGTACAGGAATGCTGTTTTTGCCTTAAAGAAAAACCTTTTATAGAATCTAGGATCTTGCTAAATTTGTTTTCAATTTTAAGATTTCTGTTGAATCATCCATTTCGAGGCCCCTCAATGGGCAAAAAGCAGTTTATCATAATCGAAAAAAGATCTTGAAAATAAAAATTCCAGTCTTATAAGACCACATCCGCGTGACACTCGTCACAAATCTCTTTACGGCCGTAAGGGGATAGAAACAATGAAAGTAAATTATTAAACAAAATGATTTAAAAATAAAATATTAAATAGTTGTTAATTATTCCATGTCGTTACGATTTACAAAGAAAAAGCGGCACATTTTCATTCGCAGTTACTGAATGAATACCAATTCCAGGTCATCGTATTTCAAACTCATTATCTACTAATTATGGACAGGAAAACGTTTTCCGGAAGCTTTTAGACTATTAATTTGTTTTTGCTCTTTATTTGACTAGGTAATTGTTTCAATAAAGTTTTTGTTAATAATAACAAGATAAATTCTTGCAAAGCGTTTTGGATTTTTTTTTCAGTTCGAATTGGTAAATTCAAAATATTATAATTTGAAGTTTTTATAAATCAAATTAGTAATTTAAATCCACATTAAAGCTATTTGGTTACATAGTACACATAATATGGACCAACTTGATTCTAATGAGCACGATCTTTTGAAGCTTAATGACTTAATTAAAATCATGTTCGTGGGTTGTGCAAACGCGTTTATTGAGTAGACTATAACTGATTTCATTAATTCATTATTAATGGTTAGAATTATTTTAATTAATTAATTTTTAAATTATATTGTTATTTGCCATTTGTTTGTTTTTTATTAGTTATTTCATTTCAGTTCTAAATTGATTTTGTTTGTCCAATTACCTTTGTTTTAAAAAAAGAAGTGTCTAGGAATAAGTTCGGAAATAGAATTCGTTTAAATGTGGGATAAGAATCTTCTAAGTAGGTATATAAAAATATACGTGGACAAATACACCTTTATTTTTATTTTAATTTTTGGAAAAACCCCTAATTTCCATTTTGTGAGCAAAATATGAAAATTTCTGATAGAAGCAGAATTTAACGCGTGAAATTTTGAATATTATCGACAACCTTCATTAGGAATGAGGAAAAGTGGATTCAATTTACTTCGACAGCCAATTCTACTCGTACTATCAGCCACAAATGCATGATAATGAAATTTAGTTTCAAGAAATAGCTTCATAAAAATATTATCTCGGCAAGTTCAAACTTTATTGACCTTACAAGATAAATTTTTAGAACTGAATGAAACATAAGTGTTTTTTTTTTAAAAAAAATATAATTTGAAACTACAACTTCAAGAGAAGACCTCTTGCCTCAAGCTTGTGTGAGTCTTAAAAAGCGGTATTCATTCATTGACTTTTTACGCTAAGGAAATCGCAAGGCCATCGCCGCTTTAATCGCCGAATTGGATTGCTGGGATTTATTTATTTTTTTTTTTTTTTATGATTTAAGGCGCGTCAACATCTATGGTTGTTGGCGCCCGGAGCTTTTTTCAGTGCACTGCCGGCCTCCGGACAGTGTTCTCTCGTTACAGACAACACTGTCCATCACCGGACAGTGAGCTGTAAGAAGCTCCTAGGAAGAGAAAGTCTAAGGGTCAGCAGCTGGATTCGAACCTGGGACCTCCGCGTGGGAGTCCAGTACGCTAACCGCATAGCTAATCCCTTCCCTGGAGATTTATTTAAACCAAATTTTATTTTATTGTAATAGCCATGGACTCTATCAACCAGGTTTGCTAAAAAAGAAAATACATCCAACTATCCTAAAAATAAAAAAACATTCACGGTGTCTAAGGTCTAACCAATTTTACTTTCAAATTAGTTTACAACTACAATTTAACGTATCACTAATTCATTGGGAATATTTTTAATTAAACTGGAAAATAAGAAGTGAAATTTATACGTTATAAAAACGTATAAAACGTTTGAATCAAGTCTATTACAACGAAAGAAATTCAAGGAATGCAACGTACTTAGCATTATTATTAACTATTAAAAATGTTCAAATATCAATTTATATTGATTTATGATTAATTTGAAGAGTAAATTATGATTTTTTTGGAGGTACTGCACTGGTTTTTTTTATCAACTGTTTGAAAAAGCAATTTCATCTAAATTTAATTTCTGGAGGAGAATTTTGCTTAGAAATGAGATTAATTGAAGGCTACTGTAAGCGGAAGGAGTGCTCTTCGAGAAATGAAGACTAGCACTGATGGCAACTTGATGACGAAATGATATCTGCACAGAGCTGCCATCTATGATGGTTGTCTGCAAAGAAACTACGTCAGTTTTTCTTTAATCACCATCAGTGTGAGGTATCGTCCCAGCACATCCTACCGATAACGCATCAATAAAGGATTCAATTATTTTTAATATTATTCGCGATTTTCATCGCGGTCAAATGCACTTTTCAAACCTTTAATTTCAAAAATCTACACGACTACAGCTGACGGTCGTTAATAAAAACTTTCTTTTACCCTTTTCAAAGTTTGGATTTCTTCCAGACATGGCAAAACTAGGAACATGAGCAACTTTTAGCTAACCTTTTTCCATTGCGCCTTCTCCTCTTGGTTGCGTATACAGTGCCCAGTTGGGAGATGTGGGGTGGTGCCGGCGGCGGAGGGTGTTGATGGGGCGGTGCGGGCGGGGGGTGAATCACCTCAGGGAGCCCCCCCGCACCGCTCACGTTCAGGTAATCCAGAGTAAACTGCGGCCGGCTTGATGCGTCCTAACACCTTGTACCTCTGCACTTATTCTAACCGCAGATAAAGTGAAAATATACAAAAATTAAAAAAGAGAATTTGTTTTTTTTTTTTTGGAAAGTTTAAGGAAGAAAATTAAATAACCGTTTTTCTAAATAATGAAAATACATTTAAATAATAAAACCACCACCAGAAAAAAATGAAAGACCTTACACACCCGCACACACGATAAACTGACTGACCACACGATAACTAACAGACTGAAAGCACCGCAATCCGCAGCCCCACCCTGGCCGTACTGAGGTACCGCCCAGAGCGATCACGCCCTCAGGTGTTAAGCCAATGGCGGGACGCCACGTCACTATGAGCCAGCATGGCACCCGCTCTACTGGGCGCTGGTCCACCCCTCACCTACACCCACACTACCTCACCAACTACACACCGAAACACTAAAAAATAGTAAAAAAGGGAAAAGAACTCGGAGAGCAGAACTAACCCCCTTCGTAATAGCGCTGATTTCAGGCGCTTAATATTTAATATCACCAGATAAACTGCGCCACACAAATTAATGCCTCTCTTTAAATACTAAACTTAACAGTTTTTTATATCTCACATTCCAGCAAAGTTATTTATTTTATCTCGCATAAAATGTACTATATTTGCATTTTTTAAAATACCTTAGACTGAATAGGTTTTTATTTATTGTAATAAAAATTGCGTTTAATGAATAGCCTCAAACAGTTCCCTACAATGTTCAGTATATCTTATATACAGTATGCAAATTATAAAACAGTTAATATAAGTAGAATGCAGTTTCTGTTGAAATCAGAATCCCTTTTATTGGTTTAATTCAAGTACCAGATTTAGTTTTAAAAGTCGATTATGCAAACTAAAATAGATCTACTATTAGAGGACCGCAATCTTAAGATGTATTACGGCGCTGTGTTCGGACCCCGTCTTGGCTTCAGATTACACTTAACGTGACATAATGAACATTTTGATGTTGACAGCCTACCCCCACCTCTGTTTTTAAGAAAACTGTTCCATCTGAAATAACGAGTATTACTTGCCCAAGTTCCTAATACCTAAAATCTACAGTGTCAAGTATAGCTCCATGTTATTGTAGCACTTGCTTGATTCCATACATACTGAAAATTAAGAAGAAATAAAATTGCAATTATTTCAGTACTCTTGTGTATTAAATATTGTATTAAAATGTAATGAGGATGAGCATCTAAGGTCGCGACGCTCTCTGAGTTTGTTTCAGCGCACGGCCGGCCTCCGGACAGTGTTGTCTCGAGATGTCTTGATGTTAGAGAGTGTGTGAATGTTTCAATTAATTGGAATATAAATAAAAATTGGCTGGACGGGCTGAAAAACTGACTGGATTAAGGAATATTGTCCAGAAGTTGGTAGCTTCAACATTAGAAGTGAAAAAGCAGGATTCCCCTTTTACAAAATTATTAAGAAATAATTCAAAATTTCAAGGGTCAGAGTGAATAACTGCTTCTACGTCAGCAGAGAGAGACAGGATTAACCTAATAGCCGGAATTATCCTCAATTCTCTTAATCTCGAGGAGAGGAGTGCAAGGGAGCCATCCTCTCAGAAGGTTTGGAGCAGATGTTTGGGGGAATTAAACGGTGCTAGAGAGTTAGATATCCTTGACTGCTGCTCTCCTTTCTTTCCCGCCTTCCCTGGTGCATGAAACTTATGCCGAAAGATGGGTGGCACAAGGGTGACCGCCAAGAACGTAGCCTTCATAGCCACCAGGCTTTACCTAGTGGTAAACCTCATTTCCAGACTAACATGGGTTTCGAACGGCATTTGTTTTTTTTCCCAAAGGCTATGCCAAAGACCAACCAAACTATACTGCGCGAAAAGTAAACAGCAAACCCCAGACGATTAATAGAGGCTCGCGTTTGTAAAATGTATCCAATTCCATGCTTGTATCCGTGTGCCTATATTTCTTCCTGTAATCGGCTAAACAAAACGAAAAAAAACATGTCTGACATAAATAAATTATTTTAAATTTTTACTCCTCTAAGTTCATAGTATTTTTTTTCGTACGATTCACAAAATCATTTATTTCTTAATTTCATCTCTCTATCTAAAATTCAAAATGACACAGTACTCATTATTGCAACCTGGAACGTTCAGTAACCCTTGCATTTGATTTGCACTAATATTTGCTAAGTCTTCCAGGGAGTGCTTCCTTAGAAATGGTGAAATGTAGTTTTAATGCATTCTTATATTAACTGATTAGGAAAAACAATCGAATTTGTCCTTTTATTCTTTGCTAGCGGTGGCTACATTGAGTTCTTATTGAAAAGGTGTAATCCCAGGTAAGAAAGGTACTCTATCATAAAAACCCTGATATCAAACTCAGTATAAAATTTATTTCCATAATTGTTGAAATTTTGAAAAATGTATTCTAAGCAGGAGTAGGGAGTAATTAATTCTCTTTTGAAACTTTATAATTATTATCACGATTCATTTATGATATTTAAAAAAAATTATTTATTAAAGTTATTTGGATTGGCTAATTCTTTATTCTGCCTTTAAATTCTGTAACAAATTAGCAACAACTCTTAGATAAAAAGCAATAAAAGTAATAAATATAAAAATACAATGTTTAAAAATGTGGCTAAATATGCACATATTTTTGCAACTAATAAGTAGTCAGTCATCAGAAATGTTTTGGTGAGTTACAGTTTAACTTCAGATTTCAAGTTAAACATCTAAAGTACTCTTAATTCATTTAGAACTTTAGATTCAAGAATCTAAAGATTGATGTGGTGAGATATGAAATTTTTACCTTGTATGGAATTAGAAGACGAATGATCTAGACAATATGTGTTAGAGATTGCAGAGAAATTGGTAGAACCTGGCAGAATTGGTAGGTGATTAACTCCTGTCAAATACAATGAATTAGGTTTAGTATGATGGTCCTCGATTCACGAGGGTTGTTTCACTAACAATTAGCTTCTGCCAGATAAGTCCTGATAATTTAAAGCAACTTGTGATTAATTTTGACAATTTTATACCCAAGGAATGCCTTTGCAATAATTTTTTTTAATCATTTATTTAGTTACAATCTACGCATTTTGCGTTATAAGCAACAATGATATCAATAAATAACATAATAACAGAGTGGAGAAGTTACCCAGTGGTAACTCTCCCAAAAACATATTACTTTCTACTGACTCTCTTCATCAGAGAGGTGATCGCGAGGCCACTGTCTTTTAAGACGTCTAGAAGTGTCCGGAGTTGTTCTGGAAGATAGATGTTGTACAAGTGGATTGTATGTTAAAGATGGAATTTTCTGTAACGTGTTTTTGCAACTTGTGTGACGTAAGGAATGTTCAGGTCTGTGTGTAGAATGATTTGAAGTAGAAAGGAGCGTTTACTTTAGAGCGAAGAATTTTAGATTGCAAGGACTGGATCCTTCTTTGCAATAATAACCTGTACTTACTGTTTCTAAACAAAGCAATCAGTATCTTATATGTAATGGTGAATGTTTTTCTTATATTAATTGTCTGAATGAAATTAGAGGCGTAAACATTTCTTCCATTAGAATACCGCAAGTTGATTAATAATTTACAATCAGCTGATTCGTGTCCTCACCAGCCTTCATAAATTATTGGCTAGTAATCATTGAGGAACTACAATAGGAAGGTCAGGAAATGTTGCGGTGGTTTCATTCATTCTCTTCAACTCGCTAGAAAGGAAATATCTAACCAAAAATAAGCAGTTTTATGTTTGTATTTAAAAAAAAATATGTAAAAACTCGTGTGTTATATAAAAACAAAAGAATATCGATATAAATGAGTCTAAAAATGGAATACACTTAGCTCATGACTTCTTAATAAAAATACGCATATTTTATCAGCTCCTGTATTTCATGATTAAAGATAACTAACGGACGGTTCTATTTAATAATGGTTCATATAACAATTGAATTTGGAAGATAACAGAATGTTAGGCAAATATGACTTTACTACTAAATATTTGATGACAAAGCTCTTACGATTTTGGCAAATTGAAACATGCCTGCTATTATACAAATTATTTATACATTTTAAAAGGAAAAGCACTGCATAGACACGTAAGCAGAACTACCAATATTTCCAAATTTTGGGAAAGTGATTGCGGATTTACTGCGTGCTGTAGAGTCGAGGACATCTAGTGCCGGGAATATCTACATATTTCATGTTTTCAAAGGGTGTCGGTGGCATTTTATATCTATATAAGTCACTAATGCCGCAAGCATCTTCGACATTTACTTCAATTAAAGACAAAAAATCGGACATAAAATCAAAATAATAAATTAAACAAACTACAGGTAAATCAATGAAATAAGAGTACGTCATATTTGTGTTTTTAAATTAGCAAAGATGTGATTTATTTCTTCCAATTATATAGAAAGTCTTTCAAAACATTGCCTCATAGAATTCAATTTACTGTATGGAACTAGAATACAAGCATTCGGAAGGTTATAAAGTCAACATTCAAAATCATATTGCAATTCCAAATAGTAAAAAACGAATTTTGAATAGTAAAAAAGCTTCCAAATTAACAACAACAACAAAAAAAATACAAATGGCCAAATTATTCAAAAACCCAGTTTGACAAACTAGTGTGTTGTGAGTGGCCAACTCTTGGTCTGACAGTTTCAAGGTTGAACAACATTTCTGGACAGTAATTGTGATTATATAATCTTTAGTTCCGTACTATCAACAAACCTATTATTACATTTTACAGTACTGTGTAATAGAATGCTAGTATACAAGGAAAGTTAACGTATAGCTATGTATAAATACACATGTAGACATGCAGGTAATTGTGTTAGCAGTTAACACGGCCTGTGTAGCAAAATATCATCGCAATAAAGTTTTGGGAAGAGGTGGTCTGCGGTAAATAGGAATTTTAATATAAAATCTAAGTGTGACTCTGAATGTGCCACTTTACGGAATAAATTTTGAGGTCTTTAGCGGTTTGTTCGCGCTAAATAGTTTCAAAAAAAATGCATTACGCTAAAGTGCTGCAAGCCAGAAAAATTCAGTGAATGTTTTACTCCAGACACCAAATTTTGATTATTATTACTATTTTATTTATAATAGTCACTATTATAATTTCGCTATTGTTACATAAATAAACACATTAGAATATTTTATTTTCAATTCCCGAATAGAAATAAAAAACAAAATTTTAAAATAACACGCTTAATCCATGCAAGTTATGTAAATTAAATGTCAATGTTATGTCAATTAAATATTACCTATAAAGCTAAATTAACAATCCGAAAGCTTTCGATTATTATGTGACATTGCTTAAACAATCTTCCATTCGGCATTGGATAGGTAACACCATTTTTTACCAATATATTTTACACTTCAAAGAAATGCATCTCCAATCATTTCTGAAACCCTTACTTTTAATTTATTTACTTATAAATTACTAGTTTTAGATATTACTTTCTTCGGATTTGCTGCCATTCTGCAAGTTGTCTGCTTATTGTAGTATCCCAGCCTAGAACCAGATAGAAAATGTTTACCGAAAACCATTACATACAGTAATGTAGAGTCTGCAGCAGTAAATGATGGCCAAACTGTTTGGGTAAAACTCTAGTTCCTGATTTCACTAACACACATTACAAAATAGACCCTTTACATTCTTCTGTGGGTTAACACATGCATTTAAGGAAGTCAAATTTGATTAAAATATTAAAATAACTTTCACCGTGAAGTTACTCTTTATGAATCGTAAATAAAGTTAACAGCTTATACTGTTAGAGAATTATTATTTCGACATTTCAGTTTACAAAATTTATCAACTAAAGAGGAGAATTGCAATAGTTCTTATTCCCAGATGCATTTTGTGGCTCTTAGTGGTAACAATTCCCAAATCTTCATTTGAGGCATAATTATTTTAAATGAACTCAATTTAATTTTATTGAGTTCAAGTTAAATAAGCTTGAATATAAATCTATATATATAAAAATGAATGTGTGTCTGTTTGTTTCTACTCGATAGATTCAAAAACCATATATCTAATCGCCGTGAAAATTTGGGAAATTATTAGGTATATCCCCGGGAAGGTTTTTGCAGATTTTTTTTTAAATCAGAGTTGGGGTTCTAGGTGCTCCCGAACAAATATCCCAAAAATATCAAAATAACATTTAATTAGTAATATTTGTTAAAAGTGTAACCATGAAAACCATGAAAAACAGTTTTTTGCAATTATTAATACGAGAATAAATTATACCGAGGATGGTGGAAAATCCATTAAACTAAAAGAGCTCAACAATACTATTGACGTTGATAATCGTTGGGTAGTACCATATTCTCCATTACTACTAAAAACGTATAACGCACACATAAATGCTGGGTACTGCAATTCAGTGAAAGCTATAAAATATATTTGCAAATATGTGAACAAAGGAAGCGACATAGCAGTGTTTGGGGTGGAAAATACAACTGCATCTAACGATGAAGTCACCCAATATCAAGTGGGACGCTACATAAGTAGCAATGAGGCTGAATGGCGTATTTTATCATTTTCCATTCATGAGCGATTTCCAACGGTTGTTCATTTAGCAGTACATCTTGAAATTGGACAGCGTGTGTATTTTACATCAGAAAATGTACGTGCAAGAGCAATGTCACCACCGCCAACAACATTAACTGAATTTTTTACATTATGTAGAAATGATACCTTTGCAAGGACACTACTGTACTCTGAAGTAGGGGTAATTTTATTGTTAATTTTCATTTCGATGTATTGTATACATTTGGTCATTAATACATTATGTTTGAGGTATCAAAACTGCCTTTTGTGAACGGGTACAGCTAGTAATTAATAAAATATTCAATGTAAGTAAGGAAACTCTCCTCGCAATAAATAAATACTAGTTAAATGGCTGATTTCAAATTAATCTTTAGAAAGATTACTGTTTCGGGAACTCGTAGTGAAACAAAGAAATATGCAGCAATAGAGAACACTATCTGGAGCTTTATTCAACTTGGTGATTTGAGAGAAATCTGACCAAACGTTCCACTCGCACCAATGAGAGTAATAATTTACATTCTACTGAGCTATTCAAGAGTCCTGCAACAGAGCAACACCTGTTTTGTGCGAAGCAATGATAGAATTTGGAAAAATAAAGTATCAAAAATTATTCATTGAGGAATTAATGTACAATGATTTCTAGGAATGTGTCCAGTTATGTAAAGCTTTTTCGTGTTCAAACACAATACGGCTAATGATAGTCCAAGTAATAGCATAATAGTGCGCTGCAATGAGAGGAATGTCAAAGCATTGTTTCAAGCAACAAGACAATGGCTGAGCTGGCTGACTGCAACGCTAAATGATTCCCCTTCTGAGCGCCATTCTCTTGTAATTCTTCTTCCACTCGTTTCTCATGAGTTTATTCTTCTTTTACGGTATTCTTCAATTATTTAAAATACTTAGTTTTTGCCAAATTTTAAAATGATTTTTATTTATTTTGACTTACTAAACAACCAGATTAGCTGATAGATTCAATAATTTGTACATTTTTTTTACTTTTTTACATACTTTATTAAAATATGCATACTTTTATTAAAAAGTAATTTGAGGCTACAAGAGCCTTAAAATTGCTACGAAATTGGCAATAATGCCTATAATGTATAAGGCCTTTGTCAGTAAGGAGCTATCCCCAGTTATTTGTGAAGTGTTAACCAGTTAAGAGTGTTTGACGTGTAGACACGTCAAACCAAATCTCTATTACGGTGCGTTCGACGTGTATACTCGCTGTGAAAAATATAAAATCGATATTAACTCGACATTTTAATGAAATACAATAAGAATATTATTTTGTGGGAGTCAGCCAAATGATAAGTGGTTGGTACATGTTTGGTCTTCGCATTAGAGATTAGGAATTAGGCAAATAAAAGCTCTCAACCTTTGTGCAATGCCGTTTTTACGAGGGTCGTTTGAAAAGTCCGTGCAAAGTCAGAGAGATAGCACTACTGGCGCGTATCGAGGTTATGTTTAGTTAGTAGCATCTCTTGGAAGAACACACACCAAGTTTCAGCCAGATCGGTCTATTTCTTTGTGTTTGGCATTCGTTTGAACCGAGGAAGTCGAGTGATTTTCAAAAAATGGACGAAAAAGAATTTCATGTGTTCATTAAACACTACTTTATAAAAGGCAAAACGCCTCAGGAGACTAAAGAGAAGCTTGATAAACATTATGGTGACTCTGCACCTTCGATTAGAACAGTTTATAAGTGGTTTCAAAATTTTCGGAGTGGCCATATGGGCACAAGTGACGCTGAAAGTTCTGGACGCCCTGTTGAGGTTACTACTCCAGAAATCATTGATAAAATCCATGATATGGTGATGGATGACAGAAGAGTGAAGGTGCGTGAGATTGCTAGTGCTGTGGGCATCTCGAATGAACGGGTACATAATATTTTGCATCAACATTTGGACATGACAAAGCTATCCGCAAGATGGGTGCCGCGATTGCTCACGCTTGACCAAAAACGAAATCGTGTGAAGTGTTGCAAGGACGGTTTGCAGCTGTTCCAGAAGAATCCGCAGGACTTTAAGCGTCGTTTCGTCACTGTGGATGAAACATGGATACATCACTACACTCCTGAGACCAAAGAACAATCTAAACAATGGGTTACCAAGGGGGAATCTGCGCCAAAAAAGGCGAAGACCGTTCCTTCGGCCGGAAAGATTACGGCGACTGTCTTTTGGGATTCGCAAGGAATAATCCTCATCGACTATCTGGAAAAGGGTAAAACTATTACAGGTGCATATTATTCATCGTTATTGGACCGTTTGAAAACCGAGCTGCAAGAAAAACGCCCACGATTGGCCCACAAAAAAGTCCTTTTCCATCACGACAACGCACCAGCTCACACCTCAGCAGTTGTGGTCGCAAAATTAATGGAAATAGGGTTCCAACTCGTTTCACATCCCCCCCTATTCTCCAGACTTGGCTCCCTCGGACTACTATTTGTTCCCCAACATGAAGAAATGGCTGGCGGGAAAAAGATTTTATTCAAACGAGGAGGTGATTGCAGAAACGAATGGCTATTTTTCAGACTTGGACAAATCCTATTATTCGGAAAGGATCAACAAACTAGAGCAGCGTTGGACGAAGTGTATAAGCCTAAAAGGAGACTATGCTGAAAAATAAAAAAGGTTTACCCCAAAAAATTAAGTAGTTTTTATTTTTGCTCGGACTTTTCAAACGACCCTCGTACCTTAGTTAGAGATTCAGACCTCAGTAAGAGCATGATTTCATTTTGCACAGAATTTAAAGCTGTTTTTTTCCTTGTAAAAGCTCTTGCGTCCCTAGTGAACTAGGCAATGCATACGTGAAGCGGTGCAAGATTTTGAATGAGCACAGAATGCTCTGTAATCTCAAGTCCCAGAAGATGTAGAAAAAATGTTTGCAGTGACTATTACGATGTTGTAAACTTTTAGTTGTTTTGCCCTGCGTTCCACGTCTATACACGTCATTGTCAGATTTTAATTCCGCACACTGTGGGTTTTTTTTTTTTTTAAACTAAATTCCGCGCTTAACTGGTAAAGTTAGTGGGTAAGCCTTCTTCTAATCCTTGAATTGTCATCCTGGTTTTGTCCTTGTATCGGTGATGAAACAGCTACAACTTTCCAGTCTATCTAAAAAACCTATTCTATGCCTGTGGTTCGGTAAATCTCTTGTGCCTTCTTCAAAATGGGATCATTACGGTACAGTAATGCACAGGCTCATTTCCACATTGTGCTGAGGTCTCTATTCAGTTAAGTGTCACTTCCAATCAGCCATTTTTTTTGTTTTGTTTTGTTTAAATTGGAAATTCAGTTCCAAATTTAATTTTTACTGCCATTATGGTGGTGCCAAGACAGCACGAAGTAATGGCACTTAAGATGAATGCCTGACTGCCCCCTCTCTTAGAAGTGCCCTTTGCTGAATTTTTTCCGGAAAAATAAGTCTTATAAAAGTTGTTGATCTAGATATTTGCGGAGTTTAAGAAAAATCGTAGGAATCGTTTTTGAAAAATCGATTCTCTAAAAGTAAAACTGAAGTAATGCCTATTCTTCCAGGTAGACCATCAAATAAGGAGTCGAGAAAAAAGATGATTTGGAATAAGAGAGATTAAATTTTTCTCACCTTTGAAAAATATGAATATATTTAAGCTCAAAACTTCCAAATTAGTCTTGTTATAGAAACGTTCATAGGATACACTACGTTTTAAAAAATAATATTTGTTAGTAATATTCACATTCATGTGTCATTGTAGAAAATAAACTTCATTATTCACGATAAGATCATTTATATAAAAGGAATAAATAGAAGCAGATATGAGAATAAGTAATTATTCTAATTACTGGCAGTAATACAAGATGGCCTTCCAACTAACAAATTGTTTCTCGCTAAATACTTATTTTCCTTTCTAGCAATTCAGGCATTCAACATTTTTCTTTTTTTTATATCCATTCAAATGTGAAAATTAGACTGCAATGTGAGAGTCAAATGAATAAATTGCTTGATTGAGAAGGTTCGTCTTGAGGAGAACTTCTTTCCATTTTTATACCCAGGTTGGAAAATTTCTTTATCGCTTATCGCTACATGAGCTCTACAAACACACATCAACCACTTACAGGATTGGCTTTTCAAATGGAGAATCAAAACCAACGTTACGAAGTCAAAGTTTATAGTATTTACTCTCAGACGGAAAATCCTACCTCCTGTCATCTTGGACCAAACTCCTATACCAACTGTGGACAAAGTACGCTACCTTGGACTGCACCTAGACAAACGGTTGTCATGGAATCCCCATACTAGACTGAAAAGACAAGAAACTAACCAACGCTACAAACCTCTCGCCAGACTACTTGACAAACGTTCGAAACTTAACCTACATAACAAAAGACTCTTATACCTACTGTTACAGCGACCTATTTGGTATACGGCATCGAAGTATGGGGATCGACTAAGCGTTCTAACTCACTACGCCTCCAGGCATTACAGTCAAAAATACTTCGAAAACTTCTTAACGCTCCGTTCTATGTATCTAACCTCACTATCCATAATCTCCTCAAAATCCCTTTCATTACAGATCTTGCTAACACTCGTTTTCTCAAATTTCATTCCTCTACAGCAGCTCACCCTAATCCTCTCATAGAAAACCTATCTTCCTTCACATTACCAGGTAATCCTCTAAGGAGATTGAAGAGAAGATGGCCTCGTGATCTTCTCTTATCGTGAGAGCAAAGCACGTTACTGGAGTGGCACCACTGGGTGCCTTCTCCACTCATGATTTTCTTCTATTTCTTTTCTCTTTCACCATATTTGCTTGTTGCAACAACCGCTGCAGTGGTAAATTACAGTAAAAGATTAAAAAATAAAAATACTTTTTATTTAACTGCTAATTATAAAATCCCAAAAAAAAATTACGCACATTTAACATTTTGCCTTAAGTAGAAATGTCATATCCAAGTCCGTCTGGTCTATGAAGAATTAGAATATTTAAGCAAAAGAATCCTAGAGTTCTCTTTCTAGCTGATATTACCAGATTCTATTAGTCTTCTATGAGTCTATGACTATATCTAATTCTGAGTCTTTTTCAGCTAGAAACGGCTTTTCGGGTTTCGCTTAAGCAGCATATTAAAGTCTTAGAATGTAAAGAAGACATTTACAGTGTGATGGCCGGTAGCAGTTCTTGTTTTTAAACGTTTCCCCACAAATAAATGTCATTGCACCTCACTGAAATATATACATATATTGTACATTAATGTGAAGTTTTCTGCACGATGTCTTATGGCAGAAACTGAAAATCCTTTAATCGTTTCACATCTGATTTCTATAGCTAGAGGACTTTACGACGTAAGAGCTTAAATTTTGGTGTATGATTTATTTGCGTGCTTTGGTGCTAAAAGTATAATTTAACCGAGAGAAAATGAAAACATAAAAAATAACAAGTGCGATTTCATACTAAGATTGGCTAGAAAATATAAGAAAATTATATAATTATTGCTTTTTTAGAATCATATACTAAGCGGGGCCTGGCTTAAGTAGAAACGATGCAAAACTAAGTAAATGCACCAAACTTGAGAACCTTATATAAAGTAGAATGATGTTGGGGTTAAAGTGAGGCATTATTATAGTTTAAGTAAGAGTGAGAGGGGGGTAGAACTAGGTAGTAATTACCGCGGTGATAAGTGCCGGTGTCCATCGCAGGCCGTCAGCTCTGATAGGCAAATTACCCAGCTGTTCGCTTCCACTAATAACAGGAGTGATACCGTACGAACATACATACATACCACACCGGCTTTCTATCAGATAGTGAACCGTACACATAGTACATTATTTGATTACATACAACTTCATATATATATATTGTATTTTATGTACCCCAAATTGTATATGTATTAATGCAGTATTTTGAAACTGGCGTGTAACATAATAATCAAATATGAAATTTCAATTAATAAAAAGTTTAAACTTTATTTTAAGAAGTTATTTTGAATCTTAAAACAAAAATTATTTAAAGTGGTCAAAAATTATCAGACTCCAGACTACGAGAAATGGCCGCAGAGTCATAAAAGAGTTTCTCTGGGCGAAAAATCCTCTTTAACTACATATTAATTAATTTAAATATAATTTTTCGTACAATAACTGATAATGTTCTATTAAAAGTTTTAATATGTAGCTACAGAAAGTTAAGACTGACTTTTTTTAATAACTGATTAAATTTATTTTAGTCGTAGGATTGAATTATTTCTCCCTGGAGAAGGCAACACAAGTGGCGAAGTTGTAACTATATTTGAGTAATGGACGAGTAAGAGCCAATCTGAGTAGGAGCCAATTATTCTGATTAACAACACAAATATAAAAATAATAAAAATTGGTCTGCAAATTTGATATTATACTTTTCATATAAAATATGCAATTTAGCTTTGTATTTGAACTTTTTGAATACGTAGCGTTGACACAATAGAGCCTCTGGATCGTGTGGCGTAGGCTTTCTGGCCAACCTGTCCAGAATATGTAGCGTTGACACAATAGAGCCTCTGGATTGTGCCTGGAACCCAGTGCCACAATAATTCTTAGCTTTGCGGGCCTCACCTCTAACCGCTCGGCTACTGTGGCGCCTCGGAAGGGAGAATATAAACATTTAATAATTAATATTAATACAATTTAATTTTAAGGGAGAATCTTAATAAAAATTTTATTTGGGTTTATAATGACTACGATATAGTCAAATCTACAATGGAAATATACATTATTGGACTAATTTCTTATATTTCAGTGTTTTATTTTTGTTTAAATTTAATTATTGTTTTTGTTAAATTATTCTTGTTTTAATTTTTTTAGACAAGTTGAACTTACTACGTTTCCATAATAAATGCAAAAATAATGAGCAATCTTCAATTTATAAGTTCCTTAAATTCATTGTTTTACAGTTTTCTCAAATGTATGTACATATGTACCTATTTGATACATCATGTATGTACGATGGTCATTCAATAAGTAACGAGACAAATTACTACTGCTCAAAAACAGCTAAATTGATCCGTATGAAACTTTCAGGACATAAAGTTGGCAACCTTGCGATGACATCTGATCAGCTGTTCAATTATATTTTGTAAACATAACCTCAAATTTACTCAGTTAACGATTGCGAGTCCGCTCGAGAATTGCACCGTGGAAGAACAACGTGCCGTGATCAGATTTTTAGTCGCGGAAGGAGAGAAAGGTAGTAAAATCCACAAAAGAATGTTAAAAGTGTACGGAGACAATTGTTTGAATCGTTTGAACGTTTACAAATTGGTAGAACAGTTTCAAAGTGGCCGTACAAAAGTTTCTGACGAGCAACGCAGTGGACGACCGATCGAAGTTGGGACTTCCTCTCTCGAATCTCGGATTGACGCGTTAATTCGGGACAATAGGCGTATCACCGTTGAACTGATAAGTGAAAAAGTAAACGCGAGTGTTGGAACTGTCCATAAAATTATTCACAACAAGCTGCAGTACAAGAAAACCTGTGCGAGATGCGTGCCCAGACAACTCACGGACCCTCACAAAGAAACCCGGCTTCAAATCAGTCAACAGTTGAAAAATCGATATTCGACTGAAGGAGAAGGTTTTTTCAAAAGAATTGTAACGTGTGATGAAACATGGATCCACCACTATGAGCCAGATTCAAAACGACAGAGCCTTGAGTGGAAGCATACGACTTCTCCCATTCGGAAAAAATTCAGGACCCAGCCATCTGCCGGTAAAGTCATGCTTACAGTATTCTGGATTTTCAGGGGCCAATTTATTGTGATTTTCTTGAAGGCCAAAGAACAATCAACAGCCAGTACTACAGTGACATGCTGGAAAACAAGATAAGATCTGCAATTCGAACGAAACGCCGTCGGCTCTTGACTGAAGGCGTGATTTTGCTTTATGACAACGCCCGTCCACATACGGCACAGCTGACGAAAGAAAAACTTCAGAAACTGGGATGGGAGATCCTTCCACATCCCCCCTACAGCCTCGACCTCGCCCCATCAGACTTCCATCTGTTTGGACCCCTTAAAGATCGTCTACGAGGGATATATTTTCGATCCAATGAAGAGGTAAAAAATCAGGTGTAAAAGTGGCTTCGAGATCAACCCAAAGAATTTTATGCCAAAGGCATTTACAAATTAGCAGAAAGATAAGAAAGGTACTTACATATTCATATCTAATATATGAATCTTTTGCTCTCGTTCATTTAGAAAATAAAAGATTTTTTAATTTTGTTTTTTGGGGTTTTGTAAGGTGCGCAACAACAAGGGTCCTTTGCACCTAAACTATACTGTAGAATAGACACTTTACTACACAGCCTAACCTACACCTAGTCAATCTGATCGATACAAACCTAACGGTTGGCCTAACTCCTATTTTCTTCTAACCTAACTAACTAATGTTGGGGTGGAGTACTCGATATTCCTCGCACCCCATAGAGATCTAACCTAAATTTTAAAAAAACCTATTTACACAAAATTTATATGTACACTCATATACTCATCTTATTAATTACATTCATCCTAATAAATACAATCATCCTAATAAATACAATCATCCTAATAAATACAATCATCCTAATAAATACAATCATCCTAATAAATACAATCATTCTAATAAATACATTCATCCTAATAGTTATATTCCTATATATACATTGAGTGGAGTACTCTATATTCCTCTCACTCATTTACAATCCTAAATCTATTTACATTTACGCAGCCCATTCATACGCGTGCCAGGGTGCCAATCCCGACACAGACCCACCCGTCCTAGAAAGCAGTGGCTCCCGAGAAAGTGCAGGAAGACGTCCTGCGAGACAAGAAGACAACTGTTTGCCACCCCTGCCCCGGCATTGGCCCCCCTACACCTCTTTCACACACACATTCACACTGCCTAACCTACTCCTTCCTAAATTGTTACTATTATCAAATACTACTGTTATTTTTACTGCTACCTAACTTTTGTAAAATACCGATTTCTATAAGTTTGTATTTTAAAAGTGACCTCGCGTAGTAAAGTGTCTATTGTTACATTGAATTAAAAACATTAATATCCTTCAGAAATCGCAGAGTGTTTTGTACGCTGTTTTCATCGTCCTTCAATACTTCTTCCATTTGTGAGGAAATGTTACACTTTTGCCTAGCTCTGGAATACTTGGGGCATTCAACCAGGATATGGCGTACAGTTAAAGGGACGTTATTACACTCAGAGCAAATAGGTGGTTCTTCTCTTTTGAAGATGTAACCATGGGTTTTAATTTTGGTTCTGAAGGATTGGTCCGGAAGTAGTAAAAATTCTTTTTTACAAAGGTTGGATGGAGATTAGAAAACGAGTCAACCATCCCTTCACAATAGCACGTTTTGGCATGACTGTACCTTCAGGAATCGTACAGATTAAAAATATAAAAATACAGATTTAAAGAAAAGTAATGAATAAAACTGTAAAAGAAAATATTTTGACAAAGAAAAATACAAGGAAAACATTGTACATTATTTACTAAAAATTTAATTCACTGTAGAAATTAGTATCGTTACACATCATTATTATTGTATACATAATTTATTTTATTTTTGTTTATTTATTTATTTTATGTTCTGTTTGGGAAAACAGTAAAAGAAATCATTTAACCAAATTATGAATTTTAAATCGCTATTATTTTCGCACTAATTGTAAGAATTTTACATATGAATCGTATGGTTGGTTTAACTCGCGTGAAAAAAGATATTCGTGATTGAGAATTGAAAAAAAATAATGTTTGTAAAAAACAGTAAATGGTTTTGGAGACTGAATAGAAGTGTTTCTATCATAAAATAAAACCAAAAATCTGTAGAATGGCCAGCAGTGCACTAGAAAAGGTTCTGGGCGACCATGATCGCGAAGCGGCTTAAATTGATAAACAGAAAAGTGGAGAAAAGAGACGTCCTTCAAAGACAGTCTGGACCATCCTACTGGCTGCTACTTTGCAGGAGGATTCCCTAGAATGGTGAATCTACCACTACGAATTCACAATGATCAATTAAAGTTCATATTCTTCACCAATTTGAGATGAATGAAGCCAACGAAACAGCACGATAATAGACAAGTTCCATCTGTTTAAATCAATCTAATAAAAACTGTAAAGATGTTAAGTACAAATAACTAATCTTCTAGTAAAGAGCTACTGTGTGTTAAGTAGCTCTAAATGCATGTTTAGTTTGTTGTTCATTTTAATTTGAGAAGTCGTGTAAATCAGGTAGCTCTTAGATGACCAGATGCTAGTACCTCATTTTGGGCACGCAACCAAAAGAAAGTGATGCCTATTAACTTCAGATAAATAGACTGTATTCCTCCTTATAATAGTATCTGGGCGCTGCGTCTACACGTTAGTCAGGTGGAGCTAATACTTTACTCAGTATTGATTCCTTTTGTTTTGTCTGTGACAATAATATAGAAATATGGAAAAGTAGTGCCGAATGTGTTCATGAAACTGAAATATAAAGTAGTTATAAATGAAATTGATGTTTCTATGCATAATTATTATTTTCAATTGAGATCTATTAGAATGTCTGCGATTTGTCTCTATTTAGAGTAATTTATAAAAGCACCGTTTAATCAAAGTAACCCCACTTGATCTTGAAGTACAATCTTAAAGCCAGCCGGTAGGAAGAGACTGAATACGATAGAATTACCACAGGTTTTTTAATTTCGCGTAGATTGTAACTAAATAAATGATTAAAAATAAAAAATTAAAAGTTTTTTCATTTATTTGATTTATTACAACGGCTAGGCTTTCCGCAAGCAGTGCAGCCATTCCGTACAATATTGATAAACTGCGAGGGTCGAAACTACCCACTGGTAGCACTGCGCAGAAGAGATTTATAAGTATAATTCCCATAGATTTACTCGAGTAAACCACTATTGGTACTTAAGACATCTATCTAGGAGGATTGTCAGGAATTGTTTGGAAAGGGAGACGACCGATTTAACGATTCTAGTGGGCAGATAAGGTGTTGTAGAATTGTTCATAGCGGATTGAGTTACGTCTGTCAGAAAAGGAACGTTGAGGACGTTATGTAATATTAGTTTTCATTATATTAGTATCAGTACATAGAAGGGAGCAAGTCAATTGTACGAAGAGTACGAGGGTCGTTTGAAAAGTCCGTGCAAAGTCAGAGAGATAGCACTACTGGCGCGTATCGAGGTTATGTTTAGTTAGTAGCATCTCTTGGAAGAACACACACCAAGTTTCAGCCAGATCGGTCAATTTCTTTGTGTTTGGCATTCGTTTGAATCGAAGAAGTCGAGTGATTTTCAAAAAAATGGACGAAAAAGAATTTCGTGTGTAGATTAAACACTACTTTATGAAAGGCAAAACGCCTCAGGAGACTAAAGAGAAGCTTGATAAACATTATGGTGACTCTGCACCTTCGATTAGAACAGTTTATAAGTGGTTTCAAAATTTTCGGAATGGCCATATGGGCACAAGTGACGCTGAACGTTCTGGACGCCCTGTTGAGGTTACTACTCCAGAAATCATTGATAAAATCCATGATTTGGTGATGGATGACAGAAGAGTGAAGGTGCGTGAGTTTGCTAGTGCTGTGGGCATCTCGAATGAACGGGTACATAATATTTTGCATCAACATTTGGACATGACAAAGCTATCCGCAAGATGGGTGCCGCGATTGCTCACGCTTGACCAAAAACGAAATCGTGCGAAGTGTTGCAAGGACGGTTTGCAGCTGTTCCAGAAGAATCCGCAGGACTTTAAGCGTCGTTTCGTCACTGTGGATGAAACATGGATACATCACTACACTCCTGAGACCAAAGAACAATCTAAACAATGGGTTACCAAGGGGGAATCTGCGCCAAAAAAGGCGAAGACCGTTCCCTCGGCCGGAAAGATTATGGCGACTGTCTTTTGGGATTCGCAAGGAATAATCCTCATCGACTATCTGGAAAAGGGTAAAACTATTACAGGTGCATATTATTCATCGTTATTGGACCGTTTGAAAACCGAGCTGCAAGAAAAACGCCCACGATTGGCCCACAAAAAAGTCCTTTTCCATCACGACAACGCACCAGCTCACACCTCAGCAGTTATGGTCGCAAAATTAATGGAAATAGGGTTCCAACTCGTTTCACATCCCCCCTATTCTCCAGACTTGGCTCCCTCGGACTACTATTTGTTCCCCAATATGAAGAAATGGCTGGCGGGAAAAAGATTTTATTCAAACGAGGAGGTGATTGCAGAAACGAATGGCTATTTTTCAGACTTGGACAAATCCTATTATTCGGAAGGGATCAACAAACTAGAGCAGCGTTGGACGAAGTGTATAAGCCTAAAAGGAGACTATGCTGAAAAATAAAAAAGGTTTACCCCAAAAAATTAAGTAGTTTTTATTTTTGCACGGACTTTTCAAACGACCCTCGTATTTGATTGTTAGTTACATTGTATGCATTCTTAGATGGTTAGAACTCGACAGAAAGACATATTTCAATTTAAATAAAGTGTTGCACAAATAAGGTAAATACCTATTTTTTCATGAGAGCTTTACGTCCAACTACTAAATTAGGTACGGTGGACGGGGCTGCTATCCCACAATTTTTTTTGTAATTTCTCCTATTAACCATGAAATAAATCTAAGTATTAGACCGGGAATCGAACCCAGTTCCACAATTAACCGCTTAGTCTAACCGCTCCGCTTCTTCTGGTGATGTACAAGAGACATTTCTTCTTTAGTGTTAGCCTTGATGTGATGTCCAAGTCTTTGGATTTACCTGCATCCGTGGGTGTTGTCAAAGTAAATTTAGAACAATAACTCTTGCTAAATCAAAATTAAAAGATTTCCTTTATAAGGTGTACGATATAAACAAAACAAAAATTAGCCAATTTCATCATTACTCGCATTACCTGCACCGAAACTACACAATGCAACTGGGGACTGGGGTAATCCACCAAATATTAGATCCCAAATTTAGAAACCCAATTCTCTAACAATGGCTAGCCTTTCTTTTCCTTCACTTGAAATTTTCAAAACTCTTGTTTAGTTCTTCAAGATTTGCTTTGATTCTCTTTGAAAATTAGTCTAAGCTAGCACAGTATCTAGAACGATGTCCAGAGAAAATTAAAAAAAAAATACTCAGATCTGGAAAGAAAGTAAAATCCATACTTTCTTATTTGCACAAGGAGAATGGAAAACTCCTTCCAATCATGGAGTAAATAGACTCTATGGAGAACCCGACTTAGCCTCTTTTGAAACGAAAGGACAATTGCTTGGCCATGTGGAGCGAAATTTCCCTGACAGAGTGCCCAGAAAAGTAATGTATGGGCCCAAACTTAACTTGGGACGCCAACTTTTAAGATGTGGAGGATGATCTGCACAGGGTAGATCCTACAATAGAACTGCAGCGCCAGGTCAAGGTGAAAATAAGAATTTATTCACTAAATACTATGAAAAAAAGTAAAATTTTAATTTACCGATTCCTTTTTGATCTTCTAAGCAACAGTATCATTCAACAACTCTACGTAAACGTTTAATTGCTCTTATTTGATAACTCTTTTCCAAGATTTACGAATTTTAAGTCTTAACTTTTATATTTCTAATGACTGTGGTGACTACAACTATTAAATAATCCATATTTGTTTAACCTCTTTGTAAATGACCTTGCAGAGGAACTCGGTGGTGGGGTGATTATAGGAAATAAAAAGGTAAATATGTTGGCCTATGCTGATGATATTGTTCTTATATCTGATAATTCGGTTGGTTTGCTGTACATGATAGGTGAGCTAGAGAGATATTGTAAAACGTGGAATCTGCATATAAATTTAAATAAATCCAAAATCATGGTTTTTAAAAAAAGTAATAGTGGTAAGATGTGTACGAAAAATGAGAAGTGGTTTTTAAATAAGGAGCAAATAGAATGTGTGAAAAATTATAAGTATTTAGGATTAGTATTGAGTAATAATTTAAAAATGAAGTGTGATATTAAAGAGAAAGTGAATAAGGCAAAAGTAGGAATTAATATGATGTGGAGAGATTTTTTTGGCAATTTGCATGTACCCTATTAGTCTAAATTTAGAGTGTTTGACTCTACAATTCAAAATGTAATAAGTTATGGGTGTCAAGTGTGGGGATATAAGCTTTATGAGGAAATTGAAAAGGTGGAACGATATTTTATAAAAAAAGTCTTCAAATTACCCCCCAATGCGCCAAATTACTTCATCTATTTAGAGACGGGAAGAAATTTAATTCATATGTACACACAGAATACATTTTACTTACATATTGAAAATTCTAAAATATGAAGAAAATAGATTGTGTAAAGTTGTAGGAAAAGAAATAATAAAGAAGAATTGGTCATGGTTTAAAGAGTGGCGTGAATTGGCAGCCAAAATAAATTATAGATTGGATTTGAAACTGGATTCTTTGAGTTCGTGGGATGGGGAGCTGTATAAGATGTTAGATGTGTACAAGGAGTGTTTCACTCGGGAATGTATGGAAAAGGCTGCACAGGGGACACATCATGGCCTTTATAATATATTGAATAAACAAATAGATTATTTTTCTCACTTAAAGTACACCAACAAAATTGGAATTGTAATGAAATGTAGAGGAGAACTTTTGAATTTGAATTATAAACCATTTGAATTAGACAAGGTACAGATGTGTTCAATGTGCAGTCTGAGAGAAATAGAAGATATTTATCATTTTTTAGCAGTATGCCCTATCCTGAGATCCTTTAGGAAAAAGTTTTTAAAAAAAGAAAATATGTCAGAAGAGGAATTGATGAACATTCTAAATGGGGAAAATTTAATAGGTTTATATAATTTTGTTATAAAAGCAGGGCAATACAGGAATTTTTTGATTTTAGAATTTAATTATTAATTTTTAGGTTTTCTTTGTTTGTTTTGTTATTTCCATCTAGAAGAGACGTTTTTTAATTGTGGGTTAATTTATTTTTATTATTATGGAATTGAGATATGTTTTTTGACAAACTAAAACTCCTGGCAGACGGTACGGAGTACCATGCTGTATTTTTTTCTTATTGTATGTAACATATAAATTGTAAATATATCTTAAATAAAAAAAAAATAAGGGGAAGAACGCATTCAAGAGACGAAGTTCGACTGAGGCAGGAATAGCGAATACGATTGAACAAATCCAAGCTGGAAAAGTTTATTTAATTTTCACCTTATGCTGCCTCACTTAGGCGATATGAGAGGATTCATTAACGCAGTAATATACCAGAATTATGGGTAGTGAATAAATTATTTGTGCGATTAAAATGAACTTAGAAAGCAGACTAACAATTACTAATGGTATGCATAACTACAATGGCCGCCATATTCCCACCACTCACGAATTATTAACTATTATAAAGTTATTGGTACCTCTTAATAGCATCTAAATATAAATAGATTTTATAAATTCGAGAAATATTTTGCAGAAAAAAGTAGTAATAAAAGATGGATGTATTAGTTACTGAAGGAGTCAAAAAGTTTTATATACGAGGTACATTTTTAGGCTTCTGTTAGCTTCAAAAAGTAGCTAACAGTTCTATTGAATTTAAAATTCGGACAGGCTTTTACATTTTTATTTAAAAAACTAATGTTAATTGACATTTTAAAAATTAAATAACGACTAATTTTCTTACTTGAACTAGCTTAACTGTTTACAAAAGTTAAAAATCTTGTTAACATGTTTGAGTGCATTTTTTTTTTGATTGGGCTGTTTCTGCTATCGTTGTCCTCTTCAATCTCGTCCCCAAAAGAGTTGTAGATATTTATTGGTTAGTTGTTGGTACTATTTTGCGCACACGAATGAACAGTATGTTAAGTTCTATTCGTGAAACTGGAAAAGTAAAAGGAATTTGGATTTACCGAGAGTTTTAACCATTCTTGCTCAGTCTTGTCTATTTGTTCATTGGACAGCTTGTTTGTAAATCGAACGGGAAGATTCGTGTTATTGTTGTTTTATTTATCCGAAGGTTTTCATTTGCGGTGGATACGTTTTAGATTAAGAACGAGCAGTATGGTTGGTTCAATAGTTTATAAAAATTAAGCTTTGTTATAAGTTCTTTCTTAAGCAAAAACTATTTTATTCACTGAAGATGGTTAGGCAGAAAGACATGTTTTAGAAAAACCATTCAACTAAATTTACGTAACGAGAGAACACTGTCCGTAGGCCGACAGTGCACTAACAGAAGCTCCGGACGCCAATAACCTCGGATGTTGACGCGCCTTCAATAAACAAAACATTCTCCAACGGGCGATTGTAGTTTATATTCCTGCGAAAAGGATATTTGTAGAACCTTTATATTTGATTAAGGAGGGGGAATCGAAGTGTCGCTTACAACACAAAGAAGGACACATCCGATGACATAATAAAAGAAAAAAAAAAAGGGCATCAGATGTTCCCAGGCTCTCACCAAATACATGGTTTATCACGAATTTAGAAAGGTTACACTTAACTAACAACCTGGCCCAAACACTATCATTTACTGGCCACATGTTATTTATTTCCTTTTGGACAGATTTCATTATGGTTTCTTTATTTACAAACAACAACACTAATATTGTGTTTTTATTGTTGCATTTAATTGGCGTTAGCCTAATAAATATTACAATATATACGTAACGAGAGCCCTAATAGTTTTGTGAGAAAATGAGCTGTCCTGCCTTCCACTTGTGTCCAGTATTCTCGTTGTCAGTGTCGTTATGATTTGTTCGATGTCGTAGTTTCGATAAACTTCAAATTATCAGCTCAATTTGGAAGGTTATTCACATTTGATTGGAAAAACATTCCAAAGACATCTCCCTAAAATTCTCATCTTCCAACCAAATCTGATTCGATCCTATTAGTTTCTACAAATCATTCGTTCGAAACAGCCCTTTTTCTTAAACTCTAAATCATTACTTCCGATAAATTAGTTAAAAAAAGGTAAAGTAATCGCCTATTTTTTCAGGCGGGGCTTAACGTCCAACTAACATTTACTAGGTATCTTGGACGGAGGCGACTAGCTAACGTACTTTACTATTTCTCATTTAACCATTAAATAAAATCCAAGGCCAAGACCGGGAATCGAACCCAGTACCACAATGCATATTAGCTTTGCAGGTCCCGCCTCTTAACCCGCTCAGCTTAAATTAGTTAATATTCAAGATTATTCAAGTATTGAATTGATACAATTGATTAACCCTTCAATCATGAAGCTATCTCCTTATACCGTTGCAGGAATCTTCGACGCCTCTTGATGCTGCGCCTAATTACTTTATTGTTTTTAATATTAAAATCTCATTGTTTACCTACTTCTTGGTCATTGGTGCGGTAATGTGCATTCTAAATACAAGAATTATTATTAAGAAGAACAGAATAATTACTCACATCCTTCCGACATGGTATCCTAAGCCCTTTAGATAAGGACCTAATTCATGTTAAAAAAAAAAAAAATAAACTTGACGTCTGCATATTAAATTTATACTTAGTTTCCTTCTTTCTAAGTAATGTAATCATACAATCATTTCTTGACTTTTACTAAATGGATTTTGTCTAGCACAGAAACAAACCAAAATCAAAGTTGCAGTGTACAGGAAAAACGTTTATAACAATCCGCGGAGAGGCGTCGCTTGAATATCTCAGTGCTAGTTTCAAAATTCTCTCGTTTATTTCCATAGAAGGGTGTATTTTTGTGTTTTAAAAACGTAAATATTCTATCTTTATGTATTTGAAAGCAAATAGCTAGAATGCATGAAGTAAATCTTAGCTTAAAAGCGGAAATTACTTGAAATCAACTTTAGGTATTGAAAACCCTCCGCCACATGATGCTGGTCGAACGGATATCCACAAAAACTTTTTAGGTATTCTTACAGGAAAAAGAATTAAATTTAAATTTCGTTTATAATCAAATACGATATCAATTGTCCAAAAAAACAACTGATTTTCTAAGTTATAGTCTGAGCTAGATGAAGCTCTAAAGCAGCGTTTCCAAACCTTTTTTATCTCGCGTACCCCTTCGTAGTACATCAATGCTAATTTGTATCATTTGTAAATATGATTGTGTTTCGTGAAATTGGTTATTTTACTATTATTATCTTTATTTGTATACAGATACAATGTATCTGTTACAGTTCGAGTTCATGTTCACTTTATAAACTTTGTAAAGTGCAAGATCTTAGTTTTAAAACTTTTTTAAACAATTAAAAATTGAGTTCATATTTTTCTCTTCAAAATTATTAATTAATTTACAAAGTTCTTCTTTAAGATTATTATATTTGTGCCCAAATCTTCTAAATTAATTACTTATAAGCATTCAACTACCTGTAAGTACCAATTAAATATAATGTTGCTCGGATAGAGCTTACTCATTTCAATCAGTCTATTTAAGCAGATTTTTACATAGTTATCATTTAAGTTCTGTCACATTATAATTCTCTTAAATTTTCTTTATCTTTTATTGATAATGATGTAGCTTTTCCTAAATATTCTTTATAGAAGGGGTTTGAAATCCAGTTATTTGTGTTTTCGGGTTTTGGAAAATACTTCATGAAAGACAATTTAAAACCTGTTAAATGTGCTGCTATATTTTCTTGTATATTTTGAGACAGACCAATCTTATTATGTACATATTAACAACTTTACTGTATAATATTATAAATTAAAATAATTTTTAAGAATTATTGGTAAAAATGTTTCTATGATATTTTAATGCTTTAATTTTTTTTAAAATTTTTTATGTCCGCCATTATTGATTATTTTTCACGTACCACCAACAAGCAACTCGCGTACCACAGGTTGGAAAACGCTGCTCTAAAGCAACATCTACAAATTGACCTCTTAATTTAAACTATCTTAATAATTTATTTCTACTTAACCAAAACACTGTACTAATTTTGATATGATTGTGTCTATTGTGCTAATAATGACTGCAGCAATAAATGCCGGCTAAATTTATTCTGCTTCAACAAACATTATCTTTGCAATGGTTGAAAGGAAATGAGAAAACGCTAAGAAAGCAAACTCACAGATAACTTCCACACTCCCTGTAAACCAATAAATCTTTCCAGACTTCATTTAAGTGAACTAAATTTTAGTATTCAAGAAAGTATAGCGAGTTTATTCCTGTAATTAGATAGTTTTTAATTATTATTTTAAAAATACTTTAATAGTGGATTTTAGTTTTTCCACAAATACTCGGCAAGTGCATTCGCTCTATGAGTTTCAGGAACGAAGAACTTCTTTTTGCTTACAATTAACAACCGAGCAATTCTTTGGGATCAGAAATACAAAGCATCGCGCTATCTTGGCGTGATCCTCGACACAAGTCTGCACATCAACACTTAACGTACAACAGGCGTATAGCAGACTTTAACAGCTATACCCGTTAATTAACTGGAATACTTCACTCAAGCACTCCAACAACGAACTGCTCTACAAGACCCTCTTAGACCTCTCCTGATTTACACCTGTCCAGTTTGGATAACTGCTGAAAACAACTTCAGACTCCCAAAAAAACAAGTAAACTGCGAATTACATTAAACGCCGCAGGTCCACTAGGAACTCACCTGCTTAGCAATGCTCCTATTCTTTCCTCAGCAGTATCAAACAAGCGAGCCAATATCTTCAAGATGGTTGAGACTCTATCCGAATCGATATCTTTAATTGGTTCAACTAGTATAATCGGAATAAGTAAAACTCTGATTGTTTTGATCTATTTACATTTTAATTTGGAAAACAAATAAAGTTCTCTACAATTAATTGTTGACAGAACAAAATGGAAACCGCTAACAGTCACTCTCTACAGTAATATTTCTAGAATCTACAATTTCTGAATTATAAAGTTGATTTGGTAAAAATATATGATATATTTTTTAAAAAATAATAAAAAAATATATTTTTTAAAGTTTATGCATTAAATAATCTAAATTATCATAAAGGTGTAGTCCACTGACTCTGAAGTTTGGCCCACTAACTCATTGTTCATCCAATGAAATGCGTCGGCCTGGGTTAATTGAAGTTATTAGCAAATGACTTGCAATCCATCTATGACATTTACTGTAGATCAGACCATCAGACGTCACCTTTTGATTGACGAAGATTTCTCTTTAGTGCTATCGCTTTGGTATTTAACCGTTTGAGCAAATATACCAATTGCGGCATTGTTAACTATATTAGTATACATATCCTGCTTCTCGCCAACTCTGGACTGTGAAATGCAACCGCCATAATCACCAGAGCTAGCACCTGACAAAATCAATTTAACTGAAGAGGGTTCGCTTTTATCTTAAGTTCCATTTTGGGTAAAGTAATCCCTATTACAATTTTACACGTTTACAAAGTGGATTAAGATATGATTTTGCTTTATAAATTTGAATAGTTCGGTGTCTTTAGTTGTTATAATTATTTTCCGCACTACCGTTAACGCTCCATTTTGACGTTTCAAATCTAACTATCCACACAGACTTGGAAATTCCGTTTGTAGGTCCAGGTTGCGCGAACTCGCTATAAAAGTTTTCATCAGAACTTGCACTCTCATTGCAATCCTCTTGTCCGCCACTTATCATCTCATCTCCATCCAGATCATCCTCCCATACGATTAAAACGCCAGTAGCTAATCGTGGGAGACGACTTAGGGAGTGTTAACACTGGGTAACTTCTCCCCTCAATTAGTTAGTTCGATGTCAGTTATTGTCATTGTTACTTATAGCGTATAGGTTTGCAGCTGTTCCAGAAGAATCCGCAGGACTTTAAGCGTCGTTTCGTTACTGTGGATGAAACATGGATACATCACTACACTCCTGAGACCAAAGAACAATCTAAACAATGGGTTACCAAGGGGGAATCTGCGCCAAAAAAGGCGAAGACCGTTCCTTCGGCCGGAAAGATTATGGCGACTGTCTTTTGGGATTCGCAAGGAATAATCCTCATCGACTATCTGGAAAAGGGTAAAACTATTACAGGTGCATATTATTCATCGTTATTGGACCGTTTGAAAACCGAGCTGCAAGAAAAACGCCCACGATTGGCCCACAAAAAAGTCCTTTTCCATCACGACAACGCACCAGCTCACACCTCAGCAGTTGTGGTCGCAAAATTAATGGAAATAGGGTTCCAACTCGTTTCACATCCCCCCTATTCTCCAGACTTGGCTCCCTCGGACTACTATTTGTTCCCCAATATGAAGAAATGGCTGGCGGGAAAAAGATTTTATTCAAACGAGGAGGTGATTGCAGAAACGAATGGCTATTTTTCAGACTTGGACAAATCCTATTATTCGGAAGGGATCAACAAACTAGAGCAGCGTTGGACGAAGTGTATAAGCCTAAAAGGAGACTATGTTGAAAAATAAAAAAGGTTTACCCCAAAAAATTAAGTAGTTTTTATTTTTGCACGGACTTTTCAAACGACCCTCGTATATTTAGGATATGTCAGAATTATATGGTTCGGTCCACTTTCAATTCCTAATCTCAGGAAAATATTATTAATACCTATTTTTGCCATTATTGTGGTTAAAGCTTAATGGTGACAGTGGGCCATAGAATTTCATAACTTCTTTCATCAAGATTTACTGAAGGTGTAAGCTTCAAAAACGCCATAAAGTTTACTTTTCTTATTGGCCTAGATTTCATATTCCTTTCACCATACTGAATACATTTTCTTATTATAATAACCTTTTATATCGGAAGGTAATAATGTGCTACATTTTGAACAACTATTTGCTTCTACAGCCTCTTTAAACCTCCCTTATATTTCTTTTCCTTTTATTCCTGAGTTAGCCCCTATCCCCACTAAACGAGTAGGTTCACTTGCAGAAATGGAATTAAGCAGTTTCCTTGTTTCTGTAATGCGAAGGTGTGTATCCTTTCTTGTGTGTTTTAGTTTTAATAAGGCACTTTTGCTATCAATTTTTAAAACCATCTGCACAGAGGACATTTGTACTTGGAAGTTTACTTTGTAGTTTTTCTAAGAAATATGCGAGATCTAGCGAGTAAGTTTTTGATCTATGGTCACAGAAGTTTGTAGATTTAAGATTTTAAAGTTCTGTTTCTCAATTTTCTGTCTTTTCAGTGTTTCTTTATTCACTGTTTTGTTCCCGCATATTCTGATCTGTTATTGTTCTCTTTTGTTCATTGATCTCTCCACACCATATCTACATGCAAATGTTTAATAATAAGAAAAAATAAATTATACTTTGTATTGATTATAAATGGAACATCCACCATCAAACTAAGGCTGGAAACATAGTGGAGCGGCGGGCAAAGCGGCGATGATAGCGAAGAGCACAGCGGCAAAAACAAAAACTAGAAATAGATAGAGTTGCTCTATCTTCGCTTTGCTCGCCACTATGCGCGGTCCCATATGTTTACTTGTGTTTGATTTCGCCACTTCGCTCTTCGCTATCATCGCCGCTTTGCTCGCCGCTCCACTATGTTTCCAGCCTTATTCACCAAAGTATTTTTAAGAAGTTCACATAAAAGTGTTGCATCACTTTTTTTAAAAAATAAAATGTACTTAGTTTTATTTATGCCTTGAGGCTTCTTTTACTTTGGCGATTCTTTTCTACTTTCAGCTTGTAACAGTTACTGTGATTATAGGAATAAAACATTTCTTTCTCCACTTTAAAGATAAAGTTTACTCTATCTCTAAATTCTGCTCTGCACCTCCGAGAGTAAATTATTTTAACAAATATTAAACTTTCTCAATGAAAGATAGTTCGTTATTGGGGTTTATTTGAGACGATTTAATTTAGTGATAGATACTAAGAAGAAGTATTTTAAATGATTAATCTTACTAATTGCTCAGTTGTAATTTACAATTAATCACTATGAATAAATCAAACATTACGCACTTACCTTCATCATTTTGAAATAACAATACGCTCAAAAACAACTGTAAATAATTATCTAATAAAACACTAAAACCAAAAATATAACTTTACAAACAACAAATGTTCTACATCAGTTTAGGTTGTTAATACAAGTAACTCGAGTTAGAGACTGAACCAACGTCAACTTGGTTCAAGTTGGACAAGTTAATTTTAGCCTTCAACTATCTGTTCTTAATCATCTGGGGCTAACCGACAATTTTAGGAAGTAGTGCATAATTAATTATATATAGTTTTACTGTTAAGGTTTATTTAGATGCTTAGTTACTCCAAATGTTTTCAACGAGGGTCTTAGTTTTCTTATTTTGAAGGTGAATTCTGTTTCTGAGAACTTGATTGTTAATGTTGAATGAGAAAAGAAAAATAAATTCAGTTGCAATTAAAAGAGTATAAAATTGAAATGTTTAATTGTTATCATCCGTTTTCTCTGGTTCTTTTTATTCACTTAATCTTCGCATTAAGGAAGACTGGCCCTTCGCCACCTTAGGTGTAAGATGTGGTAAAACCAAGTGAAGATGAGGAATTTGCAAGAAGCTAAGAAAGAAGAGCGAGTAGGAGCTCTTGATGAATCTCTTCACGAAGTTTAAAGAAATGTACATTAATAGAAAGTATAAACAAAATAAAACCTCCATTTTTGTTTGCGCACCCCGTCATTATTATTGATGGTTAAGATATAAGTGGAAGCGCGGAAGCAGCTGATGGATGGATGGCTAGGAGTGTGGCGGAAAACCAGTTACTGCACAGTATATTGCCAGAAATGTGAAGAGAGGAAATGCTGATGACATCAGTCACCATGAATTGATGGTCGGAAAAAAGAAAAGCTTCACAATTTAATAGTTAAGTCGAACAAGAGTTGTTCAGGGCCTGCTTTGATGTAGCTAGTACAATAAATACGTCAATACTTAAACAGTGATAAATAGTTAGTTCGCATTTAAGAGTGTCGATCCAATTTCAACTTTGTGCACAATCTTCAACTAGCTAACAAGTACTGATCGACTTATCAGCATCATAACTTCTCTATTCTAAATAATGAACTGAAATTTAGTGATTTCTCTTTAAGATCGTGGCAATCATTTTTTTAAAACTTTGTGATAAACCTCTTCTAGTAGTCAATTTTCCTCTTAAGAAAGAGCGAGTAATTTAAGCTGAAATAATGACCTCTACAAGCTAAGGTTTGCCAAGCTTGCTTGCGTCTTGGAATCCAAAGCACAGTTGAAGTCAAATTATTTACACCAAACTGATTAATCAATAACTGGTGATTGCGAAACCAATCAGCGATACAAGAAACATGCACGCCACGACAGATACAATCAACAATATTAAATGTTACTACACATTATTTTTTCTACTCTTTTCGAAATCTCCATTTAAAATTACACAATTGAATGCAGTATTAAATTTGACATTTATAAGACATTTATTTTAGATAAAAAGGTCCGATATGTTCACATACACTTTATGAGCTTAAAAATGTCCTAATAGACGGAATGTGGGAATTTGAATTCATTTGAACTTCTATTGACGCAAAAACTAAATATTTCGTAATTACATCAAACCCTAATTGAGGTATTTCTTGGCAAAAATTAATTTGTGGGATAATTCTGCAAAGGAAATGTTTAATTTTAGAATATAATTCCATTTTATTTTGTTATGAGAGCGCAAGAGAGACGACAGTATAACAGTTTACGTCAGCATATATTTTCATATTTTTGAAGAAGATGAACGCCACCAAATAAAAAAATATAGTTTAAGTAAAAACGTTGGGGTAATCATTAGTAGAAAAATGAAGTGTAGGACGGAGCAGGTACATTTCTTCCGCCCATTACGATATTATACATAAAATCCTCTGCAGTTAAGGATTGTAGGGTTGGAAATGTAAAGTGGCCTGGGATGACATGTTGATTGTACCCAAATTACCCCGCACTGACTGGACTGAGGCATATTAAGACTCTGGGTCTTTCCCTCTACTCAACTTTCTTATGTTTATTTCTGAATGGTAAGAACATCATACCTAATTCATTTTATGGTGAGTACAGAACATGATATTCTGCTGAATTGTGCTAGTAGTAAGTACTAAATATATCACTCAGTAATTAATTGTATAATTTAATTAGAATTCTTATATCCTTCTTCATGTGATAAGCTAGAAATTAATTCACTATCCAGCGATGTCTTACAAATTAACAAGTTTATTGGGATTGGCGGATTGTGACACAGGGTAACCACCAGCTTGCTTATTCATGCTAATTAAAGGATATCTCTGGCCATTCCGCTTCCTAGATATTGTATGGCGTTAAAATTAGGTGCTTGATAAGAAATCGCCATGGCGCTTCTATATTTTTAGAAAATTATTTTAAAGTAGAAGTGGTTTCTCTATAAAATTTGCAGTTCGTTTTTTTTTATCCTTGTTACTTGTTTACCCTATTGGCCTCTTGAGCTTAGCAATTCAGCCATTTAAATTCTTAAATTTATTTGTATTTAAATTGGCAGGTAAAGGACATCCAATCCCCAGAACACAGCCCTCCACAATCGTTCTCTTCCTTTAGGGTTGTTAGCATATTCCAAGATTAGGTGGTTGGCGACTGCTATTATTCCAGAAGTACTCGAACACTGGTGAAATGTTTCCACCCCAATCCTGGCTAGATGGTGCGGCGAATAATTGTGATTAAATCGCATTCTAATGACTGTGCTAACAGACTTCCTATTGTTGTTATTATATCTAAAAAAAAACATGGTCTTTTGGAGTCACTAGATTGGATGGCTGTGTCAAATTGGCCTTTTATCGTCTTTGACAAATTGTGCAACCGCTGCCATTCGGTGTAGCACTCCGCTTTTGCATAATTTTTAATATCGGAGACTAACATTGAGTATGGAGATGTATGTTGTAGGGAGATCGCTTCCTTGGCTTTACGATCCACGATTCTATTTCCTCTCCTGTGTGGCCCTTAATCCAGATTAAATGTACCGATTTGCCTTTTCTTAGAATACAATTTAATAATTGGGAAGTTTCTAAGATTAAGGCGGGTGCATTATTACCGAAATTTTGTAGTTTTCGGAGAACACTTTTGCTGTCGGTGAGAATTAAAACAAGGGATTGGTCTATTGAATCTACGTACTTTAAACATTGATATACCTATTGCAAATAATTCGTCTATTAGAATGTACTCAAATCCTGCCTAAAGGAAGCCTATATCGAGGCTAATTATCTGTCACTAGATATTTTCTCTTTTGTAAAGAATCAATTTTATCCCTAAGCTTGTCCCTATAAGCCTAGGTACATAGCCTAAACTCCAATAAATTCAGCCTCGAAGGTTAGCCAAAATTTTGGAGGTATTGGAAATATATCAGCATTTGTACAATTAGCTCAGAAAAACGATAAGTTCATGCTTTACGTTTTTGTATAACATTTCACGATTTTAATAAAATTGTTTTTAAACTATTATTATTGTTATTATAGTAGGAAAATTATTATGAAATACAACTTAGATACAACTGCTTAACACTAAACTTCACTTCAGAGCCGATCTGAATTTAGCCACTTTCTTATGGCCCAGTGGCTTGTTTCCAGGACTTTCTTTTTTCCTCTACTACTTTATGTAGTGGCTTTAAGATAAACCATGATTTTACCACTTCACACAATTAAAAACTTTAGAATAGTCATTCTAAACAGTTTGTTCATACTATTCAAAAAAAATTGCAACGGCAAACGAACCCATCGGTCTCAGCAAAATTTAGGAGGTGACCCAAATAATAACAGCTATCTTTGTGAATTTTTATTAAGCAGACGTCTGCTTGACCAAATTAAGCAATAGAACAAATTATTTTGCTCATAATTTTTTATTTCTGTTAATAGAAAATGAATTTGTGTTGTCTGTAAACTAATGGCCACTAATAGAATGAAAAATTGGGACAATACAGAAGTTTGTGGACTTTAATATATTCATTAGGACAATAGTCTGGTTCATTTACTTAAATTTAGAAACGTTTGCATTCTATAATCTTTATTATGTAATTGACATTGATCGGTCCTTGTGGAATATGTGTCCATCCTAGTGAGGGAGGTATAATTTTTTTTTTTTTTAAAAAAAAAAAAGGTCTGAAATCGGTTAATTCCCTTAGGGTTTTGAAGAAAATTTGTGAATCAAAACTGAGAATCGCTTTTTCAAAGAAGTCTTGAGCATTTTCTTTACCAGATTGTTTAAATGTTTTTTAACTATCCAATATTTAACGGGCTATTAGTTTATTTTATTGGTTAGATTTGACTTTTTAAAATCATTGTAGCCAGGTGTGAAATGTACGTGCAAAAAACATGCGGGAGTTCATTCTATTCTAGGAATTTGCAACAACAAGTTACAACTACTAGTTTGCCCCCATGACGATGTCAGTTTTGCCAGTAATTATTTCCAGCTTCTATTATCATTATAATATCCAGTCGTTTCTGTTGATTTGCAGTCACTATTTTTACATTTAGACTGTAAACACAATGAGATAACTATTTTAACAGGTGAAGCACTATAAAACGGAAGCTAGTTTCGCTAAATTTATTCATTCTTACTTCAGTTTTGTAATTTTATCATAGTTCTAGCTGTATTACCTCTAATGAAGGTGGTAAAAGTCTGTCACTATAGGTTGGATATCTTTAACTATAAATACTATATAGTAATAGTAGTGTGAATACACAATATGGCCGCAATAAGCCTTGATTAATAATTCGCATTCTACATTCTTCTCAAATAACCTCTTTTTTGAATTAATTCAAGGATGTGCTAAAAATGTTCATTGTTAACAGCTTGATAGCGAATAGAGTAAAAGTAAAAGAACTATTTTGTAACCGAGCTTTTTGTCAGCTAGCGCCCGGATGTCCTTTTTGGAGACGAATACAATTCATTTCTAATTAAAATAAATAAATTGCACGTCAAATATTTTCATTTACATATTTGCAATAAGTAACCAAATTTAGCAAATGTTGGAGGGAAACTCGTAGGCTTTCCTAGATTTTCTCACTTCTATTAAATTTTGTTCCAAGTCTAATTTTGACAGAATATAATGGATGAAACATTATAGATGCCTTACCTCTACTGTTTTTAGTTTTGTTTACTTTAGTTAAGGTTAGGTTTGTTATTAGCTAAAAAGTGGTAAAATTCTTAGTTCTTACTTTAGAGGCGATAAGTGAGGACTCAATTTAGGTTGGTTCTGAAAATTTAGGTTAGTGTCAAACAATTCTGTTTAGCCGTTCATAATAATCACTACAGTCCTAATATTTCCCCAAAACTCCTTAATTCAAGCCATCTTCCTAAGTTGTTAATAAGTCCTTGAAAAAATACTTGATAAATTCCAATATGGAATCATAAGATATCTCCCACCAACATTATAATCTACCCTCCATAAGGTCTTCAAAGTCGTTGGCACCATTTTTCCGCTTTCGTAAAAATAAATTACTGTACCTGCCTGGTTGTTTTTGTTTTGTAAGTAGCTTAGACTTTAGACTGTGTTTGACTCACAGGGATACTCTTTATTTTAGTTTCTCCTGCAATTCTACCTGACCGACCGCTATTTCAGAATAAGATACGATGTAATTTGCGAACGTTTGCCACTGATATCCTGTGTTCTGCTCTCAACACCATCTACTCGGCCGAAATCCACAAACTGTAAACACAACCAACGCTGACAACACGACAATCCATTCCTTCCACCCTAAACCATATCATTTCTGAGCCTCTAATTGCAGGAGCAACTTGAGTTCATTGAAACATGGTGTAAAAACTGCAGAATGAAGTTCAATCCATCCAAATGTACATTTTTTGTCACTCTGTAAACATGAACATGCTAACCCCTACACATCAACGCTACTGACATATTTTACTTTGCACTTACACTCGTATCTTGGACATTACTTAGTCGTCTAACACCAGCAACGTAAAAGGCAGATGCTTAACACTTACTTAAATCTAATATGGGAGTGTATAAGCAACTCACTCTCCTCAAGACACTACCAGAGTGATATGGACATAAGGAGCCAAATCGTGGAGCTCCACCGTACCCACTAATCCTGGGACGTCAAATTTAATTAAAACACGAGCCATTAGGTACAACCGGCAAGATTCACTCTGGCCACAACACATTTACAACTTTGTTAGGCATGTTCTATAACAACATAACCCAGATAGCTCTTTTTAACCATTACGCTATTCAGATAAGTTTACATTACGTGACTAAGAGTGGCAGACATATTGTTTCCAAAAGTCGCCGGAGCTATTCAGCGCGTTTATGAAGGCTTACTGGCCCGCAGGAAAAGCACTGGGCCACGTTTATGCTCGCCTTCAGTAATTAAAGGTTTACCAAGTGAATGGTGTGTATTGTTCGTTATTGCCTCGATCTCCTCTAAGCGCCATTTTCATCATAACCATTTTTTTTCGATTTCCATTTCATTTCAAAACATAGTTGGTCACAATAAATTTCCTCGGCGGCCGATACGGCGTGGGCCGCCACTTTGACACCCCTGATCTAGACGAAATGGAAGCCAATTCGTTGTTTTCTCTTGATATTTTACTTTTCATTTCCCAAGTGAAGACAACCCTTTCGTTTAGTTTAGCCGTGACCATGAAAGTAGGTAACAGAGTCAGAAAATGTTGAAATGTAGAAGAACTGGAAGCCATTTGGCTTTGTTTCCTCATTATATTGTACTTTTCATCTCCCAAATGGAGGCTACCCTTTTGGTGTATTTTTTCTATTCTATTCTATATTCTAGCCCTGGCAATAAATGTAGGTGTCATACTTGTCTTCAGTAGAGAAAGGGTTAACGAGAGATTCATGTGTACTGTATAGCCTCGATTTCCTCTATGCGCTATTTTCTTCGTAACAATTTTTCCTATTTTTCAGTCCAATCCTCAGTCTTTCTCACAACCAACTTTATTATGTTTTCAATGGCGCCCTCTATCACAACCTCAATATTCCTTTCTGATTGAATTTAATCTATGACCGTTTCCAAAATCCCATACCAAACTACATCTTACACAATCGTTTGGCTCATCCTTAACCCTAAAACCTAACGCGACGTCACTGGTCCCTAGATCTTCTCACTCCAAATCCTTCTATCCCTTTCCAAGGAGTGGCAGCGATGTCAGGTGTCGCCCACTAGTAGCCCAGTTGAAACTAGCTAAGTAACATAGCCAATAATATTATATTGTACACTATTTGATATCGTATCTAGTTTTTACAGCTGTAAGTAAACACATTAAACTAGACAATACAATAATTTAATAAACATATAAAACTAGGTAGGTAATATATTTTTTAATTATTTAAAAAATTAAAATTATTTTGCAATTTTCTAACGTGTTTTAACAATTTCCAGTTTGTGCAAAATATTCAGCTATTTATATAAAACCAATGTTTTATGTAAATTTTACTGAAATACTCTATACTCTTTGAAGCCTTGAATTCAATAATTACTTATGCAACACACTTAGTATGTAACTATTATTTTTTAAAAAGTCTTAATAGCACGCACTCCATTAAAATTCAATAAGATTTGCCAGTTATGGTTGGCGGAAACACTTCGTTAAATAGTTCTTAGAAAGAATTTGGCTAAAATAATTTATCCCTGTATTCATTTATTGCAAAGAAAAACGTCTTGAAGACCCAATTTCCAAAAACCACTTGCCGTAAAGTGGAAACGTCAAGAAATAATCCATTTAATGTTAAATAACTTCTATACAAAGAGCTACCACAATGGCGGCTCTCTGACATCTTAGATGACTGCGGTGATTTATTTTGCTAACCCATTTTCAATTTAATCTTTATTACACGATTGCTTTTTTTCGTAATTTGGTGCGATACTATTAAAAACATATCAGTATACGTCCATTTAGGGCGTACTTATTTCGAACGGTATATGCTCAGGTGGGGTATTAACTTATCGGACCTCAGTAAGCGAAAAAAGAAAGCTGAGGAAAGTGAAAATTAATGAAAGTTGTTTTCTTCTGCTCGAAAAGTATTTTATGTCCCAATAAGAAGTTCCTCAGCAAAAAGGGGTCTACGAAGACGAAGAAGGTAATCTATCGTCCTGTATTTATTTGTTCCAACTCTTACCAAGTCACGACATGTGGAGGGGAAAAAACAGATTGCAAGTCATTGAAATGCGATATCTAAAAATTAAAAGTAAGACAAAGAGAGACTGAGTACGCGATAACACTATTCGAAGAAACTTGAAGAACGAATCCATCACGCGTTTTGAAACTGAAGAGGTAACTGGTGTTTGCAGCGTGAAGGTAGCTCGATACTTCTGAAAAGCTTTCGCTAAAGGTGGCTGGAAAGCTGGAATCAAAAATTCTGTTGACAAAGGAAGTTTTTCCTGGGCGGCCATCAGGAGAATTCAACTAATACAGAGAACGTTTGCACTCCTTTTTCAGCTCCTCAATACCCTCTAGAAGATAAAGAGAGAATAAAATAAAAAAGAAATCTATTAAAATGGGGCACTCAATATGGCACACGGATGGCTCCAAGACGGAGGAGGGTGTGGGAGCGGGAGTGTATGGGGCCAAGCCGAAACATCGTTTTTCGGTTAACCTAAGAAAACTAGTCATAGTTTTTCAGGCGAAAAATAGACAAGTCTAGGATCGTAATCTTCTCGGACAGCCAGACTGCTCTATGAGCTATTGGTTTTTACCAGGTTAACTCAAGGCTGGTATGGCACGACTGTCTGGGTGCTCTGTCAGAAACGAGTTACCAAAACAAGGTTTTCATGTGTGGTTACCCGGTCATTCAGGTTATAAGGAAAACGAAGCGGCAGATTTTTTGGCCCGTGAAGGCGCTGCGGGAGAATTCTCTGGCCCGTAGCCGTATTTTGAAGTTTCCAATTGCCTTAAGAGGCGGCCCTAAAACTATGGGCGCAAAATAGGTCTCAAGAGTGATGGTTGGCCACCTCTGGGAAGAGATAGGCGAAGAAGTTCATTATGGGCTATACTAACTGCAGATTTAATCCGTAAAGGCAGTTTGGTTACTAGGATAATTGTAGGCCTACTGACTGGCTACAGAAGGCTCAGAAAACACATACATGGACCTGGCGGATAATAGCCTTTGTAGGTTCTGTCAGGAGGAAGAGAAGTCGGCACTGCACTTGTTGTGTTAGGATGTTACTCCTTGGGGAAGAAAAACCAATGCCTGAGAGCCCAGGAGCCGCTCTCCAGAAATAAGAGTCTGATTAAACGAATGGTTCTGTAGGGCGAGCTCTAGAATAGTGGGAACCACAATAGATCCATTGGGTCGCGGTGGCGTATGCCTTTAAGGGAAACACAACAAAGTAATTACTATCTTAAAGTTATTTTCTATTTATTTATTTTTTTAAGTCTTTCTTTTCGAGTTGCCGATCAAAATTGCACAAGTTTGCCCTAATTTAGATCATATAAATGTTATTCTCAATTCTTTCTAGAGAACAAGTGACGTTACTGGCATGTAATTAAGGAAGCTATCATTGCAGTGACTGTGGGAAAACTAAGCGATTTACAGAATCAGAGTGACGCACACAGAGAAGGAAATAAAGGCGCCGAAGTAATTTCTGTTTCCACAATTATTGGTCTAACTGTCGGCGTAAAGCCAGACTGTTATGATTTACGAGTAATAGCGGTAATGGAGCCACACGGATCAAACTCGACAGGAAAATAAGAGGCTACATTCACAAGTTAGCCCCACCAGGTTTAATGATTTTTGTTCTCCTCCGCAGTTTTGCTTTGGACGGTGTTTTCGCTCACTTATAGCTCTTTAACGGTATTTATTTACGCTTTATGCGCAACGCTTAGAGTTGCTAAGAAGTTAACTTTGTTTTGTTTTCCAAGTTATTAAAACTTGTAAGACAGTTGTATGAGGGTTGATCACCAAAAAATTCACGAAAAAGCGTAACTTTGAAAAATTTTGACAATTTTTTTTTCTCTGTTTCTATAAAAGATGAAATCCCCAAATTTTCTTTAAAATATAGGGCGAATCTTCATTTATAACTGTAATTTTTTTTGCAACTACAAAGATTTAATAGATTTCTGGAAAAAAAAAGTGGCCAAAAATGAGCAAAAACGGCTTTTTCAAAAATAGTTCTTGTTTTTATTGTTGTTACCTTTTTTTTGTAAACAACGTAGCGCTTAAACTAGAGAATCGATATTCATGAATGAGGTGTCGTTCGATTTGCAATTTCATGTAGGTGTGCCTGTTCGGGGTCTGGATGCTGTACTTCTTCTGAGAGAGGAGTTAGCCTCATTTATGTATGTCCCTCTTAAACATTTAATTACTAATAACTGTAACACTAAGCCAGATTTTCATAAATTTCCGCAGGAAGATGTGATTAGTGCTCACCTATGTGACATTATTGTGACATCCTGTTCTTACGCCTACTAAGGGGAAGTACTTCAATGGTTCAGATTATCGATGCTTGTACTGCTTTTCATGAATGAATTGAAATTCTAATTTTATGTGGATTTTTTGTGGTCTTGATGGTATATACTTTAGGAAAAGAGTTTGTCCCACGTAAGAAGGCCCCCTCATAAACTCTTATTAAATATAATTCTGTAAATCTTCGCCATATTAAAAAAAAAAATACAGGAAGAAGGGGTGGGGGAATTATTGCAATCGTACCGAAATTCACAGTAGTACTGCAAAGTTCATTTAATTTGTATTACATTTCTTAGGAGGAAGTACTGTATTCGCGGATCCATGAACAGACAAGACAGAAGACACACCAACCCTGTAATGTAAAATATTACTTTGTAAACTAGCGCTGAAGATGACCTAGTCCCCAGGTCGAAAGCTCGGCAGAATAAATGTATCACGACTGAAAACTGGCATTTATTTTTCACCCTATTGAAACTATGAATCAGTCACCAATGAACAGCTCTATATAATAAAATAATTGGATTTATGTGTTTGGGAAATCGATGACATTGATGACAAATGTTTATGTGCGTGGTTGTCCAGAACCTCAAGGCATTAATAAAATCTTTTTATCCCCTAAATCCATCTTTAGGTTTGGGGTAGAATAGACCCACAGTGTCTCCCGCTTGTCCTAGAAAGCGACTAAAGGGACCACTGTCCGTTGACCAGATTCCCTTTCCTTCTTGCTCAAACTTCCTAATCCTACACTCTCTCCTCTTTCATTTTCTTAACCCTTTCTCTTGGGCGGACAAGGCTCATTGCCGTAGTAAAAGCAACTTGTCTAGGGGATGATGACCCTGAATTCAAACATCCTGTTCCTCCAGGTTGGGGGTTGATGCAGTGGGCCAGCTCCTCACTCATCACAAAAAAAAAAAAATCGCTTTCGGATCCAATAGAAAAAAAGAGGAAACGGGGCAGACCCAAGAAGAAGCGGTGGATGGAGGATGTGGAACGAGCGAGGGGATTAAGAGATGGGAACTGGCAGGATAGAGAGCGGTAGTGGAGTATCGGGGATATGACCAAATAGGTTGTAAGAAAAAAGGTTCCTTAAATAAGTATAACTACTCTAGATATCCTAATATTTATTAGATATATTTAAAGTTGTCAAATCTACGAACAAAAAAAAAAAAATCTATCCAAAAGGTACAAAAATCTCCTCAACACAAACTTACAGTTTAAAATGTTAAGTATAAGGGTTGATTAAATGACAAAAGGTAAGTAACAAATCATCAAGTATCCCACATTTCATTCTTACTTCATAGCTGGTAATTTCAGCCATTTAGAAACGTTTATGTATTTTATTCAAATTTTATAACAATAATATCATTTAAGTAAGTTTACTACATTAAATTTTCATTAATATTTTTTAGAATTTATTAGATGTCACAGACCCTTACGCTGGCCATTTTCATCTACAAAATATTTGTTCAGTATCGTGTGGCACCCATTTAACTCACATTGATTGTAATAGGAGGTATCAAACTATTAATCATTAAATCTTAAAACAGCCCTATGCAAATAAACATATAAAATGGTGGAAAACAATAGGTGAACATGAAACATGACCCCCCAATTTTCTTTTAACTAGTTCGCAAGAAAATAACCATTATTTTCCAATTTTCTGTTTACCTTTATATTATTAGCTATTAGTATAGAAAAAATTAAATTAAGCAAGAAAAATCTTTAATTTTTTGTTTTTATTGAGTAAAATTTTTATTGCATAATTTGATATTTCATTAAATACCTACGGAGGAAAAATTAGTAAAAAAAATTATACTTTGGTTTTTCATAGAAATAATTAGCCATAAACAATTGGCAAATCGACAGTGAAGAATGGAAGTGTGAAAAGTAGGTTGGTTGAAGGGCCAATCAGAAGCGAGAACTGTTAACTAAACCACGCCTACCTCCCCATGTATGCCATACCACGCCCTCTTTGGCCCATAATATTATGGAAGATCTGTATTTTAATTTTTCTACTTTCTATAATTTTGGACGAACGAAAGTATTAGCCAATTTTGTCGAAATTAAGCCTTTTTTGCTATAAATAAATAACTACTTGTAATGATAATTTATTTCTAAATAATTATTTAATATAGTCCCTTCGATTGACTGCTTGTAAAAAAGTTTTATAATCACATATTAACTTATTCTTAATTTGATTTATTAAACAAGGGATTCGCAAAATTTGCAGCATAGTCAAGAACATACTCGTATCATTGCCGGGATTTTTGTTTATTGGCCCTATTGATCAAGTATGAGGGAAGAAATATTAAAAACCGTTACATAAAAAATTCCTTTGACGCCAAATCCCAACAAGATCGAAATCTGGTCTCTTGTGATGTTGAGGTAAGGCATTTTATTAGAGGTCTTTATTGAATCGAATCTAGCCTTCTTTTGAAACCAAAGATGAGAGAAAAAAACTGCATAATTGTAGAGTTAATTTTTTCTATCTTTGAATTGTATAACTACAATAAATAATCGAATAAATCTAACAACTGCATTAAAATTTTAAACAAAATATTGTGTCTTCATCCAACTGAAATGTTGTTAAACATCCAGAAATTAAAAAGAGCGCTCCAAGAGGAAAGATCCAACTTATTTTTTTATTAGCATCTTAATTTATACGTAAATAGGAAATGAAAATGGTTGAAGGAATAAATATCAAAGTTCATTTGAATGTAAACCTCAAAGGAAACCTCCATGGTGAACAATACGTAGAATGAAATTTTCTGCTTAATGCTTTTCTTAGCAATAACTGGAACAATTTTCGAACAGTAAAATGTAAGATTCACCAGCTGGTTCATAGAATAGTCTTGGTATTAACCAAGTTTTCCAAATTAATAAATTGTGTGATCACCAGTGGTCGGGGTTTAAGACGCAGTTACTTCTTGAGTTGTGAACAGTGTTATACTTTAGGCGGACCTTTATTTAGCATTTTTTGAAACCATTTTCTACAAATTTGTCCGTATTTAAAAAAAAGAGAAGTTATTTACAAAAGTTTCTCCTGAAAATGAAATACCTATAGGTTGAAACAATCGTTTGAAAAATTCATTTATTTGCCTTTGTAAAAAATCCGATATATAGTATGTATTATTTTTGTTTTAAACAATGCCGAAAAAAAATGGCATCGATGGTGGCAGGTATTAAACTGAAACAAAATATAGGTACAGAAGCCGGAAATTGGTTATGGTTACTTAGAACTCCGGTACGCTTTCTCCTACGACCGGTTACTATAGTTTATCTGTCAATCATATTTCTGTTGCCTGTAATATAGAGTCTGCCTTGCCGACTTTGAAACCTTCTGCCTCCATTAAGGAAATAAACACCACAAACTTCCACCCACAAATCTCAGTTAAGAAACTAACACGGAATAGTGTTTATGAACATTGTTAACAATCTGTTCAAAGCAGTCATTCGACAGATAGTTGAAGCTGATTTCATTGACTGTCAAGTCTCGGTTTACTAGATTTATTTAGATTATAGATTGTTTTCCCTACGATCGTACAAATAAATTGCTCTTTACTGCGCGAAGTGTACAAAGAACTACGTCGTGTTATGAACTTACTTCCGCACTGAAAGCAGTAAGCGCGCAAAGAGTATTTACTTTCCGCAAGCATATTAATTTAAAGTTTAAAATTTGGAAAACCCTGCTGTACTTTGCATTTATCGATTTAAGTCTATTTGGTTATTTATTTCTACACGAAAGCAAAAAATAAGTGAGTTTTAATGATCCAAATAACAAAATTTTTGAAAAAGTTAACCTAACCTTTATAGTTGCGTAAATTAAAAATAATTAAACCAATTGGAGCAATTTTGTATGTTAATATTTAGTACTGAATTGTTTTCTGACTTATTAAGTCTAATTGAGAAACAAACTTCTTCTTGAGACTTGAGAATACTGCTTAGTGCAATTATTGAATATTCAAGAAATTGACTTGAAGAAATCGGCCGAATTATGAACCAAATTTGGTCTGTGTTGAATAATAAATTCAATGACAATATGACTTTTATTTATTATGTTTTACATAAATAGAATTTAGTACAGAGGACTTGTTTTCTAAAAGCTTTATTACCAAAGATTGCATAACTTATTAACCATAGATAGTTATCCGATCAAATTCGAAGTGGAAACAACTCAGACATTTGCACACATATGATGACGTAACTTTTGAAACGGTGATAACATGAAATTCCTCTAGCGATTCCAGAATACTTTGGTTCTTTAATTGGCTACACATTGTGGTTTCGATTGAACCGAACTTTTGATTTGCAGAAGATTATGAAAGTCCGTCACAATTATTAAAACAAAAAAATTATTTATTTTCATTAATTAAAAAACAATTTCTGTTGGATAAAAAAGGATTTTTGGCGTTTCTTAATTGATGCATAAACAAAAATTATAAGACAACGTTCACAAACTGGGCGATAGATTAGATCTTTCTCCACATTTCAGAGAAGTTAGTTAATTAACAAAAAGTAATAAAATTGTTCAAAGGATTAAAACAAAATCCTCAAAAAAAATTATTTAATTATTAATTGGCTTACTTTATCCTTATTATTTTTATCATTTTGTAACAGGAAATATTTTGGTAACAAAAGAAAATATTCAGCCATAAACCTTACTAAAAAACCAGTTTATTTTTTAATTTGTTTTACTAATTTATGGATTTACAGGTTACTTTTATGTAATTGAAATCAAACTAAATACTGGATCCGAAAAACTTTTATCCTAGATCAGCTATTTTTTATATTTGACTTAAACGTCAGCCAAAAAAAGGGAAGTAGAATCAGCACTGATGTAAGCTTGCAAAACAGAAAACAAATTAATTCTACATCATCGCAAACAATTAAAGACAATAAGCTTTTTTTTACTTATTCATCCATTAAATTTATGGTGTTTTATGTAAATGATTGGGTTTCACGTTTATCCATTGTTTTTTTCTTCAAATATTAGTGAAGATATTTCAGATAAATACAGGGAGTTCTGCTTACCAAATTTGTTAGTGTCAAAAATGTGGTTAAACCGGCAGTATTGGATAAAATCAAAGCTATTTCAGAGTAGACTGAGCAAAAGTTTGAAGAGTTTTCAGCGCCCAAACAGTCAATATTATATCGAGAAAATTTAAGTAACTTTAAACAATTTATTTGGAGGAATTGCTAGAACTTGTAGATATTTAAAAGCCTTCCAGAGCTGTCATCCGAGGCTAAACTTGGATAACACATCAATCAATATTTTATACTAAAAGTAGGGTTTGTAATTAATATAGCTGACACATCAATTGATGTAATCCATGATTAACTTTTGAAGTTAGGCCTAGGAAAGTTCACAAACAATGGCAAAATAACCAATAAAAAAATGATTCGCTAATTCGCCAATTAAAACAATGATAATTCCCTAATTTTGACGTAAAGCCCCCTCTCCCAAAAAAACATACTCTCTCATCTAAGTGGAGAAATTGAAGAAACTAAAAAGTACGCATTTTAAGCAAAATCTAAGCTTTCGGTTTCTGCGAAACTTAGAGAACTGCTGGGACGGCAATGGTAGTGGTTTAGATAGCATTATTTCCTTTACAGATTGGGTGCGTTTTAAAAAAAACACTGCAACTTTTTTTTAAAAAAAGCACACTTGATTTTGCTTAAAATGCAAGATCTCCAAAAGTTAAACAATTACCACCGAGACAAAGCATAGTATTGGTAACTAAGGAATCCTAATTATAAAACTAAAGCAAGTGATTGGTCACTTTATTCGCCCATTGTGCCGCCATCTTCATAAGTAAAGTAAATTTGAGATTATTTTATAATTTCTATTCCAAAATAATAATAGTTAATAATGGTATTTACTATAATTTTTCTGCTGCAATATCTACCTCAATGAACTGGTTTCATTGCGGCAGCCATTACATCAGATTTCTTCTCTCTTCTTTGCTGATCGCTGGCTGGCATGAGAAAATTGCCACTAATTTAAGGAAAACATAAGCGGTTTAATTTTTTCTCAGAGATTTAGGAATTCTGAAACCGAAATAAAATCTAAGTAGCATGAAATTATCAGTCTTATTTTTTAATAAATTCTACGATAAGTAACTCTTTCGGCATCTTTCTCTTTCAGTCTGTGGAAACCTCGATCAGTTTGCAGTACCCTTCCCGTCAATCTCTATTCTCTGGAAGCTTATCTCCTGTTGTCTCAGTCTCGATCCTCACTTCTCTTCCTTTCCTTCATGTCCGTCAATTCTTTCCTTTTTCTTACTAATCACACAATCTTACTGCAGGATGTTTTTATTTCCGTCTATTTTATTACTGCAGTTAAGTTTATTTCCTATTTTTTTTTACTGAATTTTCGCGTTATTTTTGTTCATTATTACATTCCATTAAATATTAATGCTCTACATTTAATTTTATTTTGTTATCTCTATTTCACTTGTGTCTAGATGAGTTTTTATTTAGCTTCATTTCATTTTTTTGTTTATTATGTTGTTTATTTTAGGTTAACTAATTTGTATTTTTTAAAACTATCCGAAAGGAGAGGTGAGTACGAGTGGATCGTCAAAAAATGGAAATGTGACAACGCCAGGATGAGCGCAGTCGCTCAATCGCTCGGGACTGAAGTCCACATCGCGGTAAAAGGATCTGATTCTTATTAAGGAAGAAGTAACAAACTTTTGCAAAATTGAAGCCAAAAGTAGTTTTGCCCAGTTAATTACAAAATTTAGCCATTATTATTAATGTTCCAAAATATGGTGTTATTATTAGTATTTCTGCTCTGAAGGACATAATTGTAATAATATAATATTGAAAAAAAGTAAACAAAAAAATGGCCCAATTATTGTCAGTTAATAAAACTTATCATCAGTTTTATCATCACAGACGCGTAATAAATCATTTCCAAAATGTAAAAAGTGATGTTTATGGGAACATAAAACCTGTTAATTAATTGGCCCCCCCCCTCCGAAAACCCGGCAGATGTCTACTTCTGCTGACAATAAAATAACTCTCATTAGAGTTACTGGCTGATTAATTTATTGCCATCATTATAATCTTGCTTCATCAATTAAACATCAAAACAGTAATGAAATATTCTTGACTGTAGAAGTAAACCAACCAAACAAGCATAATGTTGTTAGCCGTGGATAAGCGAAGGGAGGCAGCCCCAAAATGATGCTTCTAGTTGATTGCAATGATTCTTTTCGCTCTTTGAGAATAATATTTCGTGCTGATTTTCTATTCTGGCCACTATGACGGGCGAGAACTTAAATACCTGACTATCATTATAGATTACCCGAAGATCGCATGGGAATGCTGCTCTAAAGTTAAATTTTAGATTATATTTAAGAAAGTTAAATTTTAGATTATATAGAAATTCAATGCCCTTGTATTACCATTAATGCATACCTTAGATTATCGCTGGTTTGTATTGTATTGAAATGATGGCTAGACTTAAGAAATATTCTCTATGAAAAATAAACTACTAATGGACTAAAAAGCACATGTTTGTTAGGTTTAAGGAAAAATGGATATCAAATTCATTTACTAAACTATATTAATTCAGAAATGACCCAATGACAGTATACATTTTGGGAATGAAAATGGAAATAAGGTGCACAGTTGTGTAACGTTACGAAAACTCCTGAATTCTAAACGAAACATTCGTAAATACAGTAAGGTTACCATAATGTATTATTGATTTCTTATCGGTAATTTTCAATTAAACAATATTTTAAGAAAATGAATTTTCCTAGTTTTTAGCATTCATATCTTCAATGGCACGTTATTATTGCGAATTTCTGGTATTCCCTCCCCAATTCAAGTACACTCTTATTTCTGCCAATTTCTGTTTTTGTTCCATTCTTATTTGTACTTTTTTTAGTCTTTAATTTTTTTCTCTCAATGTTTTAAATTTAATTTTCTGTTTTGAATCTTTAACTAAATATGGTACAGTAATTATGGTCATATTAGGCGCCACGTTAGCCGAGCGGTTAGAGGCGAGACCTGCGAAGCTAATATGTATTGTGGTATTGGGTTCGATTCCCGGTCGTAGGCCTTGGATTTTTATTTAATGGTTAATAAAAGAAATTTACAGTAAAGTATGTAGTCGCCTCCGTCCACGAACAATAAGCTTACCCTGAAAGTAGAAAAAACCAAAGCTATTGTTATTGGCTCCAACCTACTCCTTAAATCATTGGCTCCTCTTCCTAATCTTTTTTTTTTCCCCTTCTTTTTTTGGCATTGGCATTCGCCATACAGCCAGCATCGTCTAGGTGCTTATCACTAGAATATCACTCACTCTCCATTCTTACCTACAAATACATTCGCTTCACACATTCATCATTCTACTATATACCGTTATTTACATAAACTACTGCTAATGGATGGAGCAGCACTCTGTGCTCCTGCCATCCTTATAGCTTAACCGAAATTAAAATCACGTAATCCTTCTCTAAGCATTTTCTTCCATTCATTCTAATTCGGCTATAGCTTTTAAATACATTCATATTTCATTGCTAGCTCTGCTATCGACTTAAGCACATAAATGTTGGTGGAGAATATAATGTCTTCGTAGCGAAATGGTGCATCTAAATACCTGTATATATCGTCAAACATTCGTTTCCTTTCTACCACATAACGTGGACATATCATTATTACATGTTTGAAATCCTCCTCCTCATTGCAATCTACGCAAAGAGGAGAGGACCTTTTGTTGATCCTGTGTAGATACGATCCGCACACCGCGTGGTTCGCTCTCAGCCTGCTTATTGTCGTAACAACCCATTTATTAGTGACAGTTCCCTTAAACCATGGTTGTCTAAGTAACTGATCTGCCATAGTTTTATAGAATCTACCTTTATCACCATTATTGTAATCTGTCTGCCATTTTTGTAGTGCTGCTTTTGCAATTACGCAATCTTTTCCTTTACAATATCCCAATAAAATATTGTTCCTCTGTGAAAAACCTTGGTATCACTTTTGACCAAAAACCTATCCTGGAAAAACCATGTTTCCCAAATCTCTCGTCGTTCCATCCATATCCTAAAGCAGTTTAATAGCTCCCGTCACCTTTTTCCAATTAAGACCCGGCAACTCCTAGTTTCCTCTCTTACATTCCCCCATTTCGACTATGGTTGTTTAGTGTATGGCGGTCTTTCTGGTGATATTGAAGCTAAGCTCAAGCGCCTCATGAACTACTTCATAAGATTTATTTTCATCATTTCCAGAGACTCTCGCATTTCGCACTGCTATGATGAGTTGAAGTAGCTTTTTCCTGTCTATCGTCGCCAGTATTTTTTGGCTTCTTTCCTTTTTCAAGTCATCCAGTCTCAAAGGCCATCCTATATTTTTCAACTCCTTAAGTTTAAATCCTCGATACATTCCCGTAATACCAGATCTCGCTCATCTGATCTCTATATTCCCTCTCACCGTACCTCATCCTTTGGCAAGTCCTTCCTAATACGTGCTACCTCTCTCTGGAACTCCTTGCCATCATCTGTCCGCCATGCTCCTATCTTTAAATCCCTTCTATTCAGTTATCTTCTTTCTATTCAGCTTCCTCCAAAATTCTAATTGTTTATTTCCTTAATTTCTGCTGTTATTTTGATTTTCATTTTTTGTAAATACTTATTTATTTTCTTTTAATCATAGGCCTCTATTTGTACCTGTATTTATTCTTAGGGGACAATTGTCCCAGAATAATAAATTTCTTTTCTATTTCTATTTCTATTCTATTCTAATTGGTAGTTGGACGTAAAGCCCACCTGAAAAAATAGGCGATTACTTTACTTTATGGTCATAATGTTACTTTTGAGTGATAAACATTTTTCAATCTGTCTGTACGAGTTTAATTTTATTTTCGCTTTTATTTTTCTAACGAGAATTTCAATTTAATCCTTTGTTTTAAGAATGAAAATTAAATAACACAAGAAAGAAAGGAACATTACTGAAACTTCTTTCAAGGAAAGACCGCCGACCCTTCTCTCAGAAGAATCATTAACGAAATATTGGAGGTAAATAGTTTCAGTCAAAGTTGTAGACCAACAACAAGCTACAAAACAAGTAACAAGCGAAATAAAAGTAAAAAAAATAGCACTAAAAACAGTAATAAATCCATTCGGTTAGTGGGTATTGTTCTAGAAAAGAGATTTTAATCGCTAAGTTAGTTAGATCCCCTGGAACGAAATGGAACGATTTCCTTTCTAGCAATTTTCAGATTTTTTAGGTATTTTCCAAACACGCACCTATATAGGCACTGATGCCACGCCCACCTGGACCAACCATTTTTTAAGAAAAACTTTTTTTTGACTCAGGACACTCTCAAAATGGATATTTCTAGCAAAAATTCAGTTTTAAAAGTTTTGTACGATCACAATACTCCCCCCGGTAATAGAGAGTAAAAAAAGAGCCGTCTAACTAACTGCTATCATTTACCCTTTATCGTAACCTTGTAATTTCTCTTGTAATTCATCTTTTTTTGGCTTTAAAAGAATTATTGAATTACATTTTACAGAAGAAAATAAGACATAAAATAGTTGTGATAAACACAATAGACGGTGGAAGATAGTGTACGTTTAATTGGGAAACTAATTAAATAATAGATTTTCAAATGACGTTTTAAAATAGTGTAAAAAAGCAGTAGTAAATAAATATACTTCATACATAAATTCTGTTGATTAAAAATTAAAAAGGACAAGTATTGTCAACATTTATTAGGTAGTTGGTACAGGTGTAATATTTATAAGCTAAAAATTAATTAATTTGTAAACCTGCTAAGTCGACTTAAGCTACTGTAATACCTGCAGGCTTTATTATGTAAATTAGCAGCCCCACTCTAACTTGCGATGCTTTAATATTATCCAAACTGCTACCTTTAGCTTTATATCAGTTTCTAATTTAACTTTTGGCTTAGTTTATTGCGTTTTTATAAAGACGGTATGACTGTTGACTGACTGAAGTCCGCAGTTTCTGTCCAAATAGCTGTCGCTCAATTCGCTGTAGGAAATGTGCACTACGTAGATTCAGGAAATATTCTCTAGGTAAAGTTAGTCTAAAGTTGGCTAAGTTACCAGTGGATTATAAGATTGGCATTTTGTCTAGCATCTACTTTATTTAATAAAATTCAACAAATTGCCTAAAATGTGTTGTTGGTTGTAATACGTCTCATAACAATTTGCTTAGGAAAATTAAATGCTGAGAATAAGTTCATGTTTAATTGACTCTTATTTTTCATGAGCATTATGTTTAAAATTTCGTTATCATTCGTTTTTTTTTTTTAAATAGTTATGTTTACTATTATTAACATTTGCGTACGTTATATTTTTTTATAAACTTAATTTTTAGAAAAACAACGATGGTACTTCATACATTTGCATGAATGTATCATGTATCTAAAGCCTTTACCGAAAGGAAATTTTATATTGTAGCTTGGAATTTCAAAAAAGGCGATGATTTTATGCTGGTAATCATCCATCTTGAGTATGTTTTCATAAAGATGTGATGTTACAATAAAACAATCGAAGACCTCAAATGTAAAGTAACGAGCATAAATAAAAGATGTTCTATTGAGAATTGTTTCAAATTACCAATGCAGATACCTAAGAAAACAGCTGCCCTAACGCTTTTTGGTGCGTGAAGTAACTCGTCAACAAAACAAGAAAATAGAGTTGGGGAAAAAAACTAGTACGATTGGGTGTATCATGCTAGCCGGGCGCAGGTAAGAATGGATGCATTTCCATTAAATAAGAGGTAATTTTTTTTTTATTATTATTAAACAAAAGTGGAGCATTTTCCTGACTAATTATTCGACCAGGCCTACTCGTAGGCCGAAGATTCAAGCTTGTGTTACAATTACAGCTGTTTACAGAAGGTTTAGGATGATGGCAAGGGAATTGCTTCGTTTTTTACTAAAACAGGAACAATTTCATTATTCTTCTTCCAGAAGCAGGACTAACTAATGTGTATACAGTCGGTATAGCCTAATTTGCAGTTATACCTGTATATTATATTTCCCTTGCAGAAGAGATGGAATCCTGACAGTTGGAAGTCCGCGATGATTAAGGCAAAAAAAAGTTTGCATTGCGCAAAGGAATAATAATAAAAAAAGTATGGAAATTACCTTAATAAATGTATGAACATTGTTGAATATATGCTGAGTCCGCAATGCTGAACAATACAGGAATCAGATGTATTGTTTTATTGGGGTTTTTTATGCACTGCTTCCATCAAGATTTATTGTGCCCTTTTGCTGGTACACAGCGAAACCATACTTCAGCCATGATATCTAAGAATCTCGGAATCGGATAGGGTCCTAGGGAGGTACTACCCCGCTGTCTAAATCTTGCATTGCTGCCCTTACCTTCCCATCACTTTTTCAGGTGCCCTTTAAATCGAATGTGCCTGGTGAAGATATCCTATAATCACTCATAACTTCTCCGGATGTATAAAGATGTAAAATAAATGGTCCACCTAAGCTACGCCACCAATGCTCCCCAGGTGGTTTAAGGATGGTTTACCCCTATAAAATGGAACCGAGCTCTCTGGGAAGTTCTAGAAAGAGAGAAGAACAGGGAGATACTATCTCGGCTATGAAGTAAATGCTCATACCATTCTGTTGGCCTACTTCTTAAGATTAGTTGACCGGGGGAGAGATACCATGTCTTCATCTTTATTAAACCCTCATAATGCTCGAAAATGGATGTTGCCAGTTGCTATGAACACAAAACCAGTTTTAAAAGTTCCCTTATCAAAAAACGAAATTACCAAAATTGAAAATTGTAAAAACCTGGTTGCTTGAACGATAGCTGTAGCAGAGGCCTAATTCTTTATTCCTGGCTAACTTGGGTGCCACATTTAGGTATAATAATAACTCACCCATAATTTAAACAACCATCGAAGCTTCGATAACTTACTCGTAAATGAGTTCACAGGAAAAAAAAAGCTCAACAGCCAGGTATCGTGACTGTGTGCTTTAAATTCCTTGAAGCGGGTAGATTGCTGAATAGTTCCCCTACTCAAAGTATTCAAGGCTACCTCCAGTGCCAAATCTGTGAAATTAACTCTTCAAGACGATAAGTTGAAATCACAGTCCTACTTTTGAATCATAAACCATAGATCAAACTGCACGGTGTTTGTTTTGTTTTATGAGTTCACTGCAGTTACTTTGAGATAGCTATATTGAGGCAGGAGAAGAACGCAGTTTTAAAGTTGAAAGGAAAAGTAGGACTATTTGGTTTTAAAAGATAGCCATTGGTAGCCAGAAAACGAAACACTGCTGTGTCATCAAACAGCTTTATAACGCTGGTAACGCCACAACATAAAGCCAAACAGTTTATATTTAACTGAAAGCAGACTCAGACTCAGACTGCTTTCTTCAGGGAAATGAAGCTGTTTCAGATTCTGTTTGTCCCATTATCAGCAATGCAATTATGCTTTCTCTCAAAGCAATTGGCAAGTGAGGCCAATTTTTATAAACAACTTTTTCTGACTCAGGGGAGATTGAAACCGATATTTTCGGTGAAAGCTTTTTTCCATTGCCAAATTTTCTCTTTCAAGTAGAGGAGGAAAAAGTGAAATATATAGTTAAAATAGGATGAAAAATAACTGTCAGTTTCAGTCACTATATATTTTTACTGTGCCGAGCTTTCGACCTAGTTACTAGGTCATCATCTTGAGTCCATGGACAGAAAAGACAGAAGACACACCAAACCTTTAATGTAAAATATTACTTTGTAAATTAGCCCCGAAGATGACCTAGTCCCTAGGTCGTAAGCTCGACATAATAAAACTGAAACTGGCAGTTATTTTTTCAGCCTATTGAATCCATGAAACAGTTACTAAAAGTAATGAACAGTAAATAGTTCTATTCAACTTTACAGTAATCAATTTTTGTAACAAGAAATTTCAAATTTAATTACATATTTACGAGGGTCGTTTGAAAAGTCCGTGCAAAGTCAGAGAGATAGCACTACTGGCGCGTATCGAGGTTATGTTTAGTTAGTAGCATCTCTTGGAAGAACACACACCAAGTTTCAGCCAGATCGGTCTATTTCTTTGTGTTTGGCATTCGTTTGAATCGAAGAAGTCGAGTGATTTTCAAAAAATGGACGAAAAAGAATTTCGTGTGTTGATTAAACACTACTTTATGAAAGGCAAAACGCCTCAGGAGACTAAAGAGAAGCTTGATAAACATTATGGTGACTCTGCACCTTCGATTAGAACAGTTTATAAGTGGTTTCAAAATTTTCGGAGTGGCCATATGGGCACAAGTGACGTTGAACGTTCTGGACGCCCTGTTGAGGTTACTACTCCAGAAATCATTGATAAAATCCATGATATGGTGATGGATGACAGAAGAGTGAAGGTGCGTGAGATTGCTAGTGCCGTGGGCATCACGAATGAACGGGTACATAATATTTTGCATCAACATTTGGACATGACAAAGCTATCCGCAAAATGGGTGCCGCGATTACTCACGCTTGACCAAAACCGAAATCGTGTGAAGTGTTGCAAGGACGGTTTGCAGCTGTTCCAGAAGAATCCGCAGGACTTTAAGCGTCGTTTCGTCACTGTGGATGAAACATGGATACATCACTACACTCCTGAGACCAAAGAGCAATCTAAACAATGGGTTACCAAGGGGGAATCTGCGCCAAAAAAGGCGAAGACCGTTCCTTCGGCCGGAAAGATTATGGCGACTGTCTTTTGGGATTCGCAAGGAATAATCCTCATCGACTATCTGGAAAAGGGTAAAACTATTACAGGTGCATATTATTCATCGTTATTGGACCGTTTGAAAACCGAGCTGCAAGAAAAACGCCCACGATTGGCCTACAAAAAAGTCCTTTTCCATCACGACAACGCACCAGCTCACACCTCAGCAGTTGTGGTCGCAAAATTAATGGAAATAGGGTTCCAACTCGTTTCACATCCCCACTATTCTCCAGACTTGGCTCCCTCGGACTACTATTTGTTCCCCAATATGAAGAAATGGCTGGCGGGAAAAAGATTTTATTCAAACAAGGAGGTGATTGCAGAAACGAATGGCTATTTTTCAGACTTGGACAAATCCTATTATTCGGAAGGGATCAACAAACTAGAGCAGCGTTGGACGAAGTGTATAAGCCTAAAAGGAGACTATGTTGAAAAATAAAAAAGGTTTACCTCCAAAAATTAAGTAGTTTTTATTTTTGCACGGACTTTTCAAACGACCCTCGTATACGTACGTCAATAATATTAGTTAATTTTAAACGCAAATCAAAGTTTATTTCCAAAAATTATATTTAAAAATGAACTGCAAATGCAGCTGGTGCTCTTATCTAATACTTGTTTGCCTGAAACATATCAATAACTTCAATTTATTTACATACAATGTGCACTGATAGTGTCCCCGTCAATATTTACCTTCAATAATCGGAGCTGTGACGTATTTTGTAGATGTGAGTGCCAATGGACACGTTCATTGTTATCAGTAAGTATGGGGTGACGTGTGCCCGGATAGTGGCGACAATATGGCCGTCACATGTCGTAGTCATGACTCCCAAGCTGCCATTCTGCAACTCTATCTTTACATACTGACATGGTTCATTTTGCTTTAGTGATGTATTTGTTTCTGACAAGGATCAAATATAAAAAATTGCCAATTTTTCTATAGATAGAATTAAAGATTAAATCCTATTTAAGAGCGTGTTTTTAAATATACAATATGGAACAAATTTCACTGCTTCTTCAGGTAGCCAGAGCGGTTATTTTAAACCAAATTTAGGCGAGTTTCAGTAAAAGTGCTAAATTCTACTAAAATAATGATTTTAAAAAAAGAAAATTTGGTGAGAACACACACACTTGACTTTCTCAATCTGCAGTTCTCAAGGTTCTAATCTTTTTTGTTTAAATAAAATAACTTTTTGGAAATTGGCAGCTGAAGATGCGATTGCTACTGCAACAAGTAAAGCAGATGACTGAACATGTTTACCACCCTTCGGTGGCACTGCTACGAATCGATTATTGAACTGCCGAGTAAATAGCCGGGCCAGAGCCGTTTTAATCATCGGTTGGGATTGTTAAGAAAAGCCAAAGATGAAAGCTGGTCAATGAGCGGGTTGGGCTGAGCGGAAAGGCAAAAGAGAAACTTCTTGTAACCGGTAGGAGATCAGATCTTGAATAAAAGGTACTCTAAGATCGGAGTGGGTTATGTTAGGGATGTAATGTGGAGCATTAGTACAGCATAGAATTTTCGGCATTAAACGCAATGTGACCCAGAGAATCGATTGTGGCACATTGTTAAGTACATTTGTGGTGTAACATCCGTCACTTTGCATCGCCCCGCCTACTAAGTGAAGAATGAATTCAAAAAGAAAAAAAAAAGTAAGTATGTTTTTTCAACACCTCTAACCTATGATCGAAGATCAAAAGACACATTAAACTCATAAGGTGAACGGATTTGAGGTGGAATTCCGTTACACTCTCTTTTGGAAGATGTTTGCACTTTCCAGCTAATGGCAACGCTCTAAGTGAATTCTTTAAGAACTACTTGAAGTGGTTCATTAAAGAATGAAGAAGGAAGTGAATGGGAAATGGCGGCGATGTCTTCTTGCAGTTAGACGCCTCTTAGGACATGGTGAATCAGTCTTAATTTTAAAATCAGTTTTATTCTAAAATTCGGACTTGCAAACAACAAAAAGACCAACACTTGGTCGAGAATCGATAGATGACGAAATTATTGTTTATTACTAGAAAATTAGCTTTGATTCATAATTTATGATCATTTTTAGAGTTAAAAATTAAACCAAATCGCATTTTCTGTTGAAATGTAGGTTATCATTTCAGAATGTAACATTTAAAAAGAATTATTACGAAAATAAAATGCTTTATCCGTCTGTTAAATGAGCGGATTTGTATACAAATAAATAATTGTAATACCAACAGTAAAAACAAAGGTCAAAAGGGAACAAGTAGAGTTTGCGCCGGCGCGTAAAGAAATAAAACTTCTGTTGCAGACAAGTTTGGTATTATTTACATCTGTAAGTTATTTTATTTATTTAAGTAAGTAAATTATTAAGTGCGCAACAGGATCATATAAAGTATGTTAAGGAGTAATCTTGGCGAGAATCAGGTAAGCCGTGAGCTTCAAATAGGCTCTCATAAGAGGCTACGCCTAGGGGTCCCCAGCTCTCCTAGAGACAACTCATTAATATTACGTATTAATGTACGAACCGGGTAATAACATACGATTAGTGTGCTGATAAATCAAGTAGGCTTGCCTCTTTATCTCACTTCCAACATATATATCTTATATATTTCTGCAATATTAACTTTAACTTCTTGCATACACACTCTAGTTATTGACCTTTACCCACACAGAATACTATAAGCAATACTTTTTGTCAGCTGAGATCAGATATCCTTCCCGTAAATAAGGTCAGTTTCCAAAACTATTCTTTACAGTTAAAGATCAAATACCTGCGCATGACATATTATTCATTTATTGGGTAAGCAACGTCTACATAACGATTCAATGTTTGTAATTGAGCATTACTGTTTACCGAAGAGGAGAAGTGATCCAGCGATGGTTTTGCCTGGTATAAGTCAGTCTCCCAAGTTTAACCCGTGTAATAGATCTGTTCGCAGCAATAGGATTGATGCTAGGCCGAAGTATGACGGAAATACTGATGTAGGTGAATCACATTAACACTATCTGAATATGCTGTCTATCATCATTCCAACCACAATCTAAATTATATCAACATGGAGTAAAAAAAAAAACGAAGATTCTTTTGTAAGAATACGGAGAGGTTAGCCGTACAAGCGATGTTCGAAAGATAGGGTGGCCTACAGAAAGGAGAGCCGAGGTTGGTACCATTGCTTCTGAGAAGACTGTCATTAACACCTTTTCACCAATATAGTGATCACTATTTTCTTTAATTTTTCACAAAAAAGAGTATATGAGAGTTTTTAAGAAATATTTTTCCAGAAGAAGTGTGTTTTAAGTGCGTTCAACGTTCTACTCAGTTAGGTTCTTCAGGAGAGAAGTGACATTCTTATTTTCACTCTGTAGAGTCTACAAAACAAAAAGCAAAATTGATTCGCCAATTTCAGTGGAATGATTACGTTACTACAGAAGTCAAACAATATTCTTACAGCAAACCAGCTATGGAACGAAGTAGTTTCCTTTGATTATTTTACATAGAAATATTTATTTCGTCACTGTTATTAAATAACGTAACATAGTTTTTCTTACTATGTAATTACACATAAAATAAATTTCTTAATCCTCTATCCAACTAGGTATCCTTGGGAATAAAATAAGTTTTAAAAATAAAGACAATGTAATAATAAAAATGGCGGCGCGATATACTAATTCATAGGATGTCTTTTGTTTTCTTATAATGTAGATATTTGCAAATTGTTTGGTAATTTCTGACATAATGCGAACTGTTTTATCGCTAGCTGTTTTGAATATTGCAGCCACTGGACCAGAACTTCTCATCTCTCACGTAGATGCATTGCAATGTCACTATGTTGCAACCTGTTGTGATTTTGTATCAACTTTGGTATTAAATGCATAATTATATTTTTGTAATAAAAATAATACGTATGTTTTACTAGGTGTTTAAACTTATAAATATAAAATGGTCTCACATCTAATTTCCTTGGTGCATAATGCACTTATAAATATAAAATTGTCTCACATCTAATTTCCTTGGTGCATAATGCAGTAATAATTAATTGTATTCAATAACAACTAAATGAACTAAATAACTAAGATTTTATTTAGCGGTCTGCAGGTCTTCAGTTTGCAATATGTTTCCGTTAAACCTCTTCTTAGCCAGTTACAATCTAAAATGGCCTCCCGCAGTTGGATTATTTAATCGATTACTCTAATTGAATATTTAAAATTAATTTTATACTATCCAAAACGCAAGACCAAATATAACATATATTATGTAGTCGTAATTTGCTATTGTTTTTGGATGCAAGTAATATTCAGCTTGTTGTTTAAGGATTTTAGCGGAAAGTCTGTGAGAGATACTCAGCCCTTAAGGTCTACTAATAGTGAAAGGATCAGAGTGGACTTATCAGTTGATGAAGGATGTGGCAAGTTTGGAGACAAAGGGAATGGTGAAGTTAGTGTGTAATACAAGGTTGGATACATGATGGACCACTGATAATATGATGGGTGATTTTAGATTGTTAGATTTGGAGTCAGTTCAAGGGAACCTTTCGCTGTCCATGTTCACAGTAAAATATGAACTTAAGTCTTTTATAAGAGAGTGACACTTTAGAGTGGTCAAGTAGTTTGAAGAGAAGAACGAAAATCATTTATTTGGGTTTGGTGCGTTTGAGTGGTCTGTGAGGCTTCTTTGTAGGTCTCTTCTTCTCTGGTCGAACCTAGATAGCGAACATGTTCGGCTTGTGGCTATCTAGACATTCAGGTAGCACGATGTTTTATTTTAATTTTTTTCCTTATATAAATAGCAGGCGAACATAAATATCGATTTTTAGTCTTATCTTAAAGAAATAGATTTGTAAATAACATTAGATCAACTTATAATTTGGATACAATAATGTTTGTGTAATTATTTTAAAGAAAATCTCATCTTTATTAGTCAATTATTGCTTTTTAATTAATCCGTTCTCCATGTTTAATACATAATTAAAATTTAATATTAACTGATTATAATTTGTTTCGAAAGAAAAGAATCGTCCATTCGTGCATTTTCCATTTATATACTTCCTTGTTTCTTTGAAAAATAAGAAATTAAAGTTAATTTGCAATAAAACGGATTGCTAAGAGTTCTGTAGGAAATTGGAAATTGTATTCTTCAAAACATTTTCAAAAGGAAGTGTTAAATATCCTAAAGAATAATTATAAGGCTTAACGTTAGTAATTTATTCTGTCAAATTAACGGATCAAACTTATCTTGAAAGAAAGTTTAATAATAATTTTCTTGAGCCGTGAGAAAATCCGCGGAAAAATCTCTATTTTGTTCTTTTGCGTCTCACAAATTCATTCGCGCAAATTGCGTAAAGAAAATCTGCCTTTGCAATTAAGTAAGAAATAACACTGATGAACATCACAGGACAGCGAGCTGTAACATACTCTTCTGGGAAGAGATAATTTAAGGGATAATATACTTGATCCTCTTCCGGGAATTCACCGACCTGCGCAACCATTGAACCATTTATTTACCTTGTTAAATAAAAAAATTTCCTAATATGGCTACTTGTTAAACATTTCTTATTCCCTCATATTTTGAACTGAGTTGTTTCGTTTTAGGTCTTGAAACGTCACTTGTGTATGATTTCCAAACTTGCTGCTCACAATTTACGATCAAATTGCTCCTTACAAAACAAAGGTAGCAAAGGTTTAATATTCGAGAAAAGTGCCCTAAAGTGTAGTACCTAGGCCCCTGGGGGGGGGGACCCTTACCTGCCCGATAGAAAAACCCTAACTCTCTCATTCAAACCTCACCCTCACACCTCTTAGTCTCGTTACAGTAAAATAAATACACTCCACAAAATGTATAAATCTATAAAATACCCTTAATCTATCAAACTAAATTTAACAACATTCACGTATACTTGACAGATTTCGTAGCGTTCGGAAAAAAAAATGAAATAAACAAGAGGCGTAAAATAACAAGAAACTCAACTACCTTGGAACTTGCGATACTACCAATCCGAGAATTTTAGATGGTCAAAACGAATAACACAAACCAAAGAAATATATTAGACTTAGTCAAAGATACAGCAAAAATTGAAATCTCAATCAAGAATACAGCAACAGGCCTTCATTGCAACAACTTCTTTAAAACTTAACTGTAACATACACGAGTATAAAATTAGAATACTAGATGTTATTGGCCTTAGGTCTTGTACGTAACTCCCTTAAAGTGTTAGATTCGCCACGTGGAGGGTTATACTCGCCAAGAAAACGGGGAAGAACCTTTTTTTAATCTCCATGTCGATAGATTTACTCCAAAGTACCGAATGTAATCATTGGATAGCTTGCAATTCTGAAGACCCAGTAGCTGATAACCAGGCACCCATGTACTTAAACTCGCTACACGAATGTAGCTGCCAATCATCCACAGTCACAGGGATGTTGGGGAAGATCAACCTATCACCATATATTGCGTTTTGAACTTTTTGACCTCTAAACCCCATTCTGAGTACACTGCGAGCTGCTTGCTCATCTTCAGCAATAAGCACTTGATCGTCCGCAAACTGCAACGTGTCTTTACCCACGTTTACTCTTCAGCAACCCTGTCTGAGTCCCGTTGATATAGAGAACGGTTCAGAAAGGCAGTTGCCAAGTTTAACCGAACATCTCTTTTCCTTATAGATATTATGCTCGGCTATATACACTAATATTTTTTCATGTTTTTTATTGTTTCCCGACGTTTCGAAAGAGATTGGCTGCCTTCTTCAGGGATGACAACAATTATCAAGTATTTATGTAAAGAAACAATCTAATTAATCATTCATTAATCTAATATGGTTGAACAAAGAAAGAAGCTTTCTATTACTAAATCTAAAGTTTTCTATTACTAAATCTAAAGTTTTCTATTAATAAATCTAAAGCTTTCTATTACTAACTCTAAAGCTTTCTATTACTAAATCTAAAGCTTTCTATTACTAAATCTAAAGTTTTCTATTAATAAATCTAAAGCTTTCTACTACTAAATCTAAAGCTTTCTATTACTAAAAGAAGTTTTGTAAATTTTCAAATTTTCTATTTAGAGTTTTCCACGGATATATCCGTTTTGAGTCCTCTTAATCGGAAAAAGTGGTTTTTACAAAATGTTGTTTAGGTGTTTCCTTACCCTTCAGTGGCTGTCCTTATCCTCTGTAACTCAGAAACTAAAAACTGCAAAAAAATTTAAATTTCATATTTCGTACAATAGCTAACAGAGGACAATTCATTAAGGTTTTGGCCAAAAACGATCTTCCGCAAAAGACACATCACTCAAATTGTTTTTTAAAATAGTTTCTGCAAAATTTGTTGCATACTAACTTTGTAGATTTTTAGATCTATAAGTTATGTTTAAAATATTTTTCTTAAAAAAATCGATTAATGGAGAGATATGGACAGATTTTTCCTGATACTAATAAGATATATAAATGGTTTCAGTTGTGTTTGAAGTGCAATAGAGCTTCTACAGCTGATTCAGCCAATCTACCTCATTCTCCACGCCATGAATTATTCATTATTAATATATTCTTTAAACGGATGTAGTTATGCCTGGCTGGCGAAAAATGTATTCTACAATTTATATTTTATTAGATTTCACGTTCGGCGTTTTACTTATCTGTTTGGCACTTTTCAATTTGCATTCAATGACCAGGAAAAAATGATACAAGAACGCACATTCAAAACAGGAGGTGATAGTAAGTTTATAACAAAAATTCATAAGAATTTTTCAGATAACTGAGACTCTAACAAACTCTGAGTTCCACCCTGAGCTTCAAGTTATCTAATTTAATTTATTAAAAAAATAAATAATAATAATTAAAAACTGTCTAATCAACCGTTGTTTTTTTTTAAATATTGGAAATATGCTGATGGAATTTAAATATTAATTAAAGATTTAAATTGAAAAGAAATGTATAAAGGTAGTGCCGAGAGGCTATGTTGTGTTGTAGGTGTAAGCAAATTTATATGTTACAGTGGCTAGCTAATGAGAGTGGGCGTACGTAGTGGACAGTAGCCCCAGGACTGGCTGTGCAGCGCTGCAGATCAGAGAGGACCCCCGACTGGGGTGACAAGGCACTAAGCCGCTGTCCTCAAACCGCCATCTTATAAACAACACCAGCCAGTCTTCATAAATCCATAACTAGTTTAAAATTCATATAATATTTAACATAGAATTGTGCGATTAAATAGGAACAACCATCCGTTGACAGGTGAACAGAGATATACGTGCGCATTTCCTTATTGGTTAAAACAAGCACGTACAAACTACTGTATATTACTGTATCGTAAACATATAGAGAAGGCAAAAAATATATTTACAATTTATGATGCAAAAATTTAATATTACGAGCAGTCTTTCTAACAATGCAAAATTACTTTTTTAGACTATCTTCCAATAACTTTTGACTATGTGATTTTTAAAATTACAGTGAGTACTTTTTTTAGGCTTAAACGCCAGTCACATAGGCATTAGATATAAAACTTTTAGGCAATAATTTTTTTATTTGCTACCTGTATAAAAATAAATATACACCACGCAAATTGTTAATAGTAGAAGTGCAGTATAGGATGCGAAAACTGCCCGGCATAGCCGACGCACACCGCAACCGTAAGGACACAGGAAGAGAGAAATCAGCCAGTGCTGACACTCTCGGAAATTCTAGTTGTGGAAAGGTCTAGGTTAGGAGATCACGAGGCCAACGTCGTTTCAGACGTCGTGGGGGATTATCAGGATGGGATGATGAGGAAAGAGATTGAGCTGTTGGATTGGGATGACAGGATAGGCTTTTGTGGAAATTGAGGAATCGTGAATGGATTGTTTCAGTGACAATAGGAATATTTAGGTCTTTGTGAAGGATGATGTTAGTGACATAATAGGGAAAATTTACAATTCGGCGGAGGACTTTTGATTGGAAGGATTGGATGCGGGAGATATTGGAAGGTTTAGTTGAGCCCCACAGCTCTGATCCGTAAGTCCAGATGGGTTTAAGTAACGTCTTGTAGAGAGTTAGTTTATTAGGTGTGGTTAGTTTAGATTTAGGTCCCATCATGCGTCTTAGTTGTCCGTAACTTTGGTTTTTTTTTTTATTTGTATTTATTTTATTGTCTAAACCAAAGGTACAGTCAATAAAATAAATACAAATAAAACGAAGGTATTTTTTTTTTAACGGCAATACGGTTTAAATGTTAGATTACTTTGTTTAACCACTAAATAATATCAACCTAATTTTTTGAAAGCCTCATCCCTACCACTTCATCAGTATCAATCACATCCCTGATTCTTTACCAAACCGTTATTAGTAAATAATGCTTTGGTAAAATAAAGTAAAATTCAAACTCTGACGGAGTAAAATTGTAGAAATTTTTGTAATATTTTACTCCTAACGAATCTGAAACTGAACATGCATATTACTGATCCTTCATGTTAATACAAAAAATTTGAAGGCCGGCAGTGCACAGAAAACGCTCAGATATTGACGCCCCTTAAAACAAAAAGAAAAAAGAAGTATCTTCGGTAAAAGCCCCACTTCTAGTTGGCGAATTTTGAGCTCAAATTCACAAGGGTATGTAAGATCCTGGTATCTGCATTGCCCATTAATTGAGACATTCGTTTTTGAATAATTTGTCATATAACCTTTATCGCCTTCGCTAAGACATCCTTCAGAAAAATTTCAGGCTATCCAAATCCTCTTTCTTTCTTTAATGAGAAAAAATAAAAAGATATACAATATTTACAGACGAACCTCTCAATAACGGGCACTGGCGGGGGAAAGCAATGTGGCCGCTGTTTGGAGGTGGTCGTTAGAAGGAGGTAGGCAAGTTTCGTAATGAAAAAATATGGGTTCATTTCCAAATATCTATTTAAAATTTTTTCTTATTAATAGATTTAAAAACGTACATAAATTATTTAGCTATATGATATGCATCAATTTTTTTTTAATTATCCACAAAATTTATCAAAAAAATACATATTATTGACTTAATTAATAATTTTTAATACAATTTTTATAATAATCATCACATTTATTCATAACAATAATAATTTATGGTAAAATTATCATCATACTATCATCTACTCGTATTATTAGAAAAATAGAGCAAACCTTTCGGCAACTTGACGATGTTGGTTTTTGCAAAATCTTCCAACACATTTATTTTCTCTTCCAGAGTTGACCACTTTTGTTTAAGAGACATATCGGAAAAAATAATATTGTTCGTCCAAAGTAATATTGAAAAATGATTAAAATGGTACAAGATGTATGGAGCTTATACAGGAAACTTTAGGTAAAACCAGAAAAAAAGAAAAACTTGAGAGGGGATAATTATTTTGATCACCGCGTCAAACGAACTTTTAAGAGTAAGGTGGTCGTTGATAGGAGGTGAAACATTTAATCCGTTCCCCGAAATCAATGTCCGCGGTTGCTATGTAGAGTGGCCGTTAGACGGAGGTTTTTTTATACAGAAAGTGTGTAGGGGTAAAACGGGGAAATCCAAAAACTGACCCGTAAATGGAGGTGGTCGCTAGTGATAGTGTCCTTTGTAGGAGGCTCGAATGTATATAAATTTAGAATCAATATGCAAATGTCTTTTAACATCCAGATTAAACTTATCCTCAAATCCTTTGTCAACAATCCTTTGTTATTCATGCCATTGTTAATTTTTTCATTTATTTTATAAAGAACGTGTATTTAACCAAATAAGAAAGTATGAAATGAATAATCAGATAGATACTTTAGTTATGTTAAAAGAGATGAAATCAGAGCTTGCTAAAACAACTTGTCGTTTTATTTCTACCTAAGAATATTAGCAATCATTTTTAGATGCATAATATTTTCTTTATAATACATAGTCGGCACAAGATGGACTGCATATACTTAGCAAATAAATGCGTGGGTGAGTGCATTAAGAGGAGGTTGTAGCCGATGCACCTGGAACATGTTTGATAGGTACAAGTTCACAAAATATTTTACAAAGCTATGTTACATATCTAGTTTGTATAACCGCAGACTGGCCTATCTCTCATTATAAACATGTTCCACAGCTTATTCATAAATAATGAACTGTAATTCTGTAGCTAATGTAGAAGTTTATCATTAACTGCTTACTTTATTATTTGATTAAGTTGTAATTTTAAAATATTTACTTTCGTCTTGAGAGTAGATTAGTGTGAACATGTTCTCACCCGCTCACTTTGTCTCCTTCACACAAGAAAAAGTCCTATATTCCTGAACAACTATCTTTCGATCACATCCTCGGTTCCTCATCCAAATATCAGCAGTGTCTCTCAAAGTGCCCGAGTACTTAAGGCGCAATGGTTTATATAAACTTAATTTAATCATTAAAAAAACACGGTTTTTATGTAAATCAAATAGACGATGGCTAGATGGTTTATCTACCATCCTCTCCAGAACGTTCCTAGATGACGTTTACTACCTCTTGCTAATAGTAGGTACATGTACGAATGTCCAATTCAGAATTCCCTAATTTAGAACCATTTACAAGTTTGTTTGTGTAGGAGCGTAACTCAAACGCGAAAAAAGATAGTTCAAATTTTATAATTTGTAAAATGTGTACGGAAATTAATAATGCTAACTTAACGTCCAAATACCCAAATTAGGTATCGCTAACTAGGACTATCAAACGTACTTTACTATCGTATAAATTTCTCATATTAACCATTAAATAAAATCCAAGGGCTAATATTCAAGTACTACATCTAAGCTAAGCGGACCTCGCTTCAAACCTCTCGGCTAATGAGGCGTCTGTTTATGTGGGTTTTCGTCAAAAGCGAATCATAGAAAGTGGCACTATACTAAATCAAAAGCTCTTATTTGAAACATTGTCCTGGAAATATAATTCTAGGGCTCTTCTGGGCTAGGGAAAAGTTAAGTTCCCTCAAAAGGGCCATGGTTGAAATTGTTTAACTAACGAAATTAATTGCTAAAAGTAAAACTTTTTTAACTTGCGAAACCGGAAATGCAAATTTTCGGAATTGATCTTTTCATTTATTAATTGAGGTAATTTCCTAAACTCTTTGTATCGATTAATTATTGGAAAAGTTATAACATTTTTGAAAACTTTTTTCCAGTATAAGGGTTAAACTTGTCCCTAAACTTTTGAAAAAATCACTTCGCCCGAGTGATTTCTATATCGCTTTTGTTCGGCGTGCTTTCAGAAGTCCCATCGCTTATGGTTGAAATTCTTTCATTAATATTAATTTTAAGGAGGTGTAGTGGTTTTTATGCTTCCCTTAAAAACCACTACACAGCGGTGAACCTTAGATAAATAAGAAGGAGGAAGTGGTTTTTATGCTTCCCTTAAAAACCACTACACAGCGGTGAACCTTAGATAAATAAGAAGGAGGAAGTGGTTTTTATGCTTCCCTTAAAAACCACTACACAGCGGTGAACCTTAGATAAATAAGAAGGAGGAAGTGGTTTTTATGCTTCCCTTAAAAACCACTACACAGCGGTGAACCTTAGATAAATAAGATTGAATAAAAGTTCGAATCTCGAAGAAATCCTCGAGATTACACAAACAGGAAGACAATTGAGTGCTCATACCGGGTTTTTCGTTCATAAAATAACAAAACTAAGTTATATTTTTTAAAAATATATATATTAAAGTATCGTAAAGTAGTAGAAACTTCTAGCGACATACAGATTCCATTTATTTATTATTGGCAAAGATGCAAACAGTTGCATAAAACAGTAAAGTCTCCCTTAGGGTAAACACGAAATGGGATGCTGAGATGCATGTTGAGTAACATGAATAAAATATTCATACTCCTGACCTACCGTAATTATTTCCAACGTGCAAACAGTATTGCGTTTCATCTCTAGACTGCTATCTCAATTGGTTTGTTTACTACAAAGTCATTTCCCATCAATGAAGTACATATTCGTAGAATATTGAACCTCAACAGACTTTAAAAAATGTGCTGAATAGTTTTGTTTAAGGCAATGCTAAAAGAAGTCAGTACTTAAACATAGAGAGGGACAAAGAAGTCTATGAGGATCGTTAGGTGGTGATGCTCTCAGATAAGCGGAGATTTTTGAAGAACTGGCCAATCGTCTTCTGCTTGAAGGATAACACACTAATTACATAACTTATAAAATTGGTGTTATTTCCTTTTACATTATATTCCTCTGAAGTATACAAAGTGTATGTTACAGTGGCGATGGAACAAAATATTGTAATTACTGTAGATTAAACAAAATATAGATAAACAAAATAGAAAGAGAAAAAAATAATACAAAAAGAACATAAATGATAGAAATAAAGAATTTAGAGAATACGGTGGACGGAGGAAGGACAATGATAATTTCTGATTGAGAATAAAATATATAAAATAAAAAATTAACAATTTCTTAAAAAAAGAAAAAAGAAACAAAGAGTACAAAGAGACAAATAAGAGTAAATAGCCTAAATTATAATACAAAATAATTATAACCAAATTATAATAAGTACAAATCTGTCATAACGAATAATTTGTAAGTCTCGAAACAAAATAATAGCTTTTGTTGTAAAGTTGTAGGTATCATAAATATGAGCTGTATTATTAAACAAGGATGTATTGTCCAAAGAAGCGTCTCGATATCTGGATAAATATTTATCTCTATATACCTTATAATAAGGGCACTCGAAAAATATTATATGTTTAAGAGATTCTTCCTTCTTTTTACACAATTTACAGTTTTCTAACAACTCAACCTTACAGGCTATTTTTCTGCTAGACAAAGTACCCATTTTATCGGAACTAATTTTAAGCTGACTGATTATTCTAACAACTTTTAAGAGAATGTTACAGAATAGATAAGAACTGAAAAAATCTTTGTAGACGAAACTGTTATAAAGCGTACTAATATGTTGAATTAATAGTTCGCTCTCTCTAAATCTTTATTGAATATGTACTCCTGGAAATCACTCAGTATTTTATTCTTAAATTTTTTTAATTGATCTTCTTCCTGACTATTCCACAGCCAATCATAGCCTAAATTGATGAAATAGTTTTTCCAACTGAGAGGCTCAATTATATTTAATAATGTTGCTGTCAGAACCATCCAAAGACAATAGACTATTATAACTAATTCTGGGCAGTCTATTACTGATCTATTCTGGATTATATCCTTTTGTTTTTATGAATCAAAATAAAATATATCTACAAACAAAATGAAATTTAATTTCTATAAAAATTATAAAATTAAGTTTCCAAATGCACAAAATTATTAACTTAATTTTAAAATATTAATAATTATAAAAATGCTTTAAATATGCTAATTAATTGTATAAAAACTTTTCTTTTTAGCTTTTGACCGGAAATAGGAGGATCGTTAACAATTAAAACCCATCTGTTATAATAAATGTTAATATAATCAAAGAAAATAAATATTCATCAACAACAAGAATATTCCGAGTAAGAGATTAACTTTTACACTTACAATATTTAGACTCCAACAAGAAATTATCCGTCCCATCTTTAGGAATAGTTTGGCCGTCTTTAATAACTTCCTTTTTTCCAGTAGCGGCAGCATTTGAGTTCAGCCACCTAGGACACTGCCGGCTTACAGACTTATTTTAGAGAATACCCTGAACTACACTATTCAGTGAGTTATAATTCGTAGGAGGAGAAAATCTAAGGGCAGATATCTGGATTCGATGCTCCGGATACTCCATTTTCCGTACCGAGTCCACTATCTCTGGGTTTCTATCTAATAACTAACTACTCTTCATCTGAAAAGTTGTTCAAATATTCACCTAAATTTATCTATTCTTCATTGTCAACTCAAGACTAGTGTTGTTCAGTTGAGGTTCGAGCTGAAGGCTCAACCGAGTCGAGCTTTGACTCGAGCCTTTACGGCTTGAAGCTGGAGCCGTGAAGCTCAAGTTGGGGGCTCATAAACCTGAAGTTGAAGGCTCACAAAGTGCAAGTCTTTTTCTTAAGGAATGACGAGTAATCAATGAACAACGAACATTTTAAAAACTTGATTGTATTCATTTATACAAAAATATGTTGAAAAATTCATTAGCTGCTATAACATGATTTTATTTTAAGAAATGAATTTATTAATTGTACAAATAAAATGCTTCATATAAAAAACAAAAAAAAAAGCTCGGGCCTTTTGAGCCCAGCCTTGGAGGCTCACCGAGTTCTCTGTGAGGCTTCAGCTCGAGCACTGACGCGAGCCACCCGCTGAGCCCTGAGAGCTCGAGCGCTCAAGTCGAACCTTATAGCCTTATAACTCAGCTGTTGAACAACAGTACTCAAGACAGATCTGGGTGCCAAAGGTATTTTTGGAAACCACACGAAATTTTCGTAAATAACTTGTTAGATATTATGGCGTCTAGCGTTTCAGATTCTCGTATTTCGCGAGATAGTCTAAAATAGAGCGTAAAAATCTAATGAATAACAAAAATTAGATCACCAGCACAAATTATCAACTGTTTTAAATCGCATCAGTTCGATAAGGTGCTTTTTATAAATTCTTGGTTAAATGTGTGCTAAAAACCGTAAACGTAGAAATCACAAATCTGATATTTCAACCATTTGTAATCAGGAATTTGTAGTTTCTAAAGTGCGATTCAGTTGAAGCTACTTAATATTAACGAGGGTTACATTTATTGCGATAAACCCAGGTTAGGAGAAATTAGGCTGTTCAGAAAAGCAAATTTCCTAAGAATGTTTACTGCTATTTGCATTTTTTTTTTTTTTTTTTTTTACCACTTCCGGTGATTTCTTCCATTTTTTTTTTTGTTTATTTATTTTGCAACTGTAACAGATACAACAAGCAAAAGAGATGAATGATGGGATAGCACAAATACACATGCACGCATACATTCAATCCATACATATACGCGCACATGCATGTGCGCCAAGGGCTTGATTGGAGTGAACGACGACCATCCAGTGATGGAAGCCATTAGTTCGCCAGATTGGCAAGCTTACGCAGCAACCATCCTAGGAGGTCGGCGTTAAATGATGAGATGATCGCGTGGCCACCGCCGCTTCAGTCTGCGCTGTGGATTTGAAGGAAGTGTTGTGGTAGACATGTTGTGGATCAGAGGGTTGTAGTGACTGTGCAGATTTGAGTGGAGTTTTGTGTAACGAGATTGTGCTATTTCAGAGACGAGAGGATCCATTTTAAATACATTAACTACTCAAATAAAAAGTTTAAACTTTCCTTCAGCTTTTTCTCTGGAAAATTAACTTCGAGGTTCCAAGAAGGCGAGAACTTCAAGCTTCCTTTGAAGTTCATTTCAGTGAATTCTACTGTTTCACCAGTAGTTGCAGGAATTCGGAATTTGATGATTTCATTTGCGGGAATGTATATCTACTAAACCATTATTTGCTTCTAATGTACATCTATTCAACGAACTACCACTTTATTTTCGTAAAAAAATGATTTCAAAAGGAGTTTTAAGAAGTTGATCATCATGTTTACCTCAAAAATGCCTTTTATTTCAAAGAATATTCACCTTTCAGTTTTTATTTTTATTTATTTGAAATTTAAATTGCAAGAGTAGATCTTTGCAACTAGTAGTTAGTGTGAGTGATTTGCAAGAGTGATCTGAGAGGAATCATTACCCATAGTGACTCTCCAATTGCGGCAATTATTCCCTGATAGAATTCGGTTCGGAGGGGCCAGCGCTGCTTCAGTATTCGTCTCGAGGCGATGAATTAAAGGATAGGTATGATCAGAATGAAATTGATAACTCCTTAGTTAAAAAGAAAATCAAATTTGATGGAAACTTATTCATTTATTTAGAATCTTAAGAACTGAAATAATCGAAAGTCTTGGAGTATTCCACGCAAGGTTCTAAAAAAGAGCGTTAAGCATTGTTTGAAGTGCTTCAATCTTTGATAATTAGCGAATAAATATCGAATTACTAATTTTATAATTTACAGGTTATCATCTAATTAATTATAATTCGTAGTCTATTTAGTCTTTAAGAGGCGGTTGAAGAATAGAAGCTTCATTAAAATTTACAAGCAACAAATATTATCCACACCGGGTGCTAAGCAGACAGTCTGCTAAAGGCCTCAGTTAGCGCGGTCTCCACAACTTTGTTGAAAGTGCATTATAGTACAACAATAGCTCACAGGTAGCAGCACTTACACGGTTATTAAACTCTTTTACCTGCTGACCTTTGTGGCCAAAATTCAATCTAAACTGGTCTGAAATTTCATTTTTATCTTTAATTTTCTGTGTAACCTTGTGTAACTATTTTATTTGTTAAAAACAATAATTTTATCATTCAAAAAAATGAAACAAGCATGAATTATGCGATAATGAAACCATATTTTGAAGCTAAGGATAAAAATACCCCAAAAACTGTTTCCTTAAATAAAATTAGGAATAGAAGTTAAGGAGGTACAAACAATTTAATCCTTTTAATCCTACGTCATTGTTAATTAAAGCTAATGAATAAATAGATTAATGTAATAAAGAATCACATGGAGTATTCCGGCACACTAACAGTGCTAGTTATAGGTCACACCCATCTTGCTGGCTCCTTGATTATTCTTTTAGTAATTTTGAAGCTGACTCTGCCTTTTCCATTTGACTGATGGTGATGAGAGGAAGAAAATTTGATGAAACATTTCTATGCCGAAGCAAAGACACGCACTGCCGGACTTAGCAACTGTGAACCTCTTAAGAAACCAAATAACTTCTGGGATTACAAACCCACTAATCTGTTCTTTGCAGAAGTTATTAACTGTCATTTTAACAATCTTGCGCATCTCACAAAACGAAGAATAGTAGGATTAAAGAAGAATATAAGGCGCTCTCCCTACTTGAAAAAAAAAAAATCAAGGCCCAGCCACTGTCAAGGTCTTGTTCGGGCAGGACGCCTCGTAAGCGGTTCCTTCTGTTGTGTCTGTTGCTTGCATTTCCAGCATCTGTTAACAAACTTTTTTTCATCTTCTTTCCTTTAAGCCCAATAGAAAATATTTCTGGCATACACCATGCAAGATTGGTATCCCCGGATGTGCTCTATAATCTGTTCAATTACTTGCTTCCTTCTGACTTGGAGTACTATTACTCTATACTCTTTTAACGCAAAACCATCTTCTACTATCAATTCTTCTTGGAACACCTAGTAATCTTGAATATTTTTTGGCACTTTAGATCGTCGAGCAGACCATCCAAGAGCTATCTTCGAATAACTGCGTGGAGTTGGGAATCTTCTTCAGGTCCATTTTTAATTGTTTTTCAGAAACTTTTTGCACAAATTTTAAATCAATGTTTTCAACAAGCCCAATTTTAAGCAATCTTCTACACCTATCAAAGAAGGCTGTACGTACAATCTGATGGTTGGTGTTCCCCTTTATTTCGGCTTGAAGAACCATTTTTCCCAAGAAGTTCATGATAGTACCCCATAGAATCTAAGCAATGCCTTGCTATCTGTTAAGTCGTGCTTTTGGTCTTCATTAACTTCTTAAGGATATCCAGGCCTATTACATTGGTTAATAATATTAACCCGCTATCCAATTGGCATTTTATAGTACGAACGTCCACTTCCTTCAATTAAGAAATTCGAATCGAATAATAATTGCTTTTTCTTGGTTCTTGTTCCTAAGGAGTTTATGACAAAGACAGATTCTCATCCTCGGACTAATGTCTTCATTATGTTGTAGTAAAACTTATCTTCTGCCCTCAGATTTAAAATGGTTTTCTTGCCATCTTTCCGCAAGCCGGACAGATGCTGATACTTTACTCATGAGAATTCCCGCTATATATGAGTAAAGTTGATGGGAATCTTGTTGCTCTAAATTGATTCTAGTCGCGGACTTATTTATAGCAAGGTCTGTTTTTAAGCCGATACTCTTAGAACATTATTTTGCTTGTTTTTCAATAGTACATATTTCTAACGCTTTTCTTAACGTGATATCTCTTTTGACAAAAGACGTTTTAGCAGTTTCCTATTTCTCAATCCTTTATTTATTTAAAGGTGATCCTTTAAAATCCTTTATTTAACTTTGCTTTGATTGACAAGACTGCCATAGTCGGATTTTCTTATTTGAACAATTAACTTCTTAAGTTATGAAGTACTGAATACTCATTTGAGCGATCTCAGCCAAGCTATGAGGAGGAAATTTCGCTTGAATGAACAGAAATATTTCTCCGTTTAGAAGAGGGATGTCCTCACTTGAAACAAATTCATTCTTGACCCGACCTCAAATAACCAAAAGATGTCATCAGGTGGTGGGTGTTGGGTAAATCCAAAAAGTGTATCTCTTTTATTAAAGTAAGGTTTAAAGATCCCCAGTTTAATGAATTTATTAATATTCATTATTACGTAATTGCATAAATTCTAAGAATATCAAAAAATATTTTAATTTTCTCTTTTTTTAAGATTATATTTGAAAATAATAATAAGTTGCTCTATAATAGCGTGCACTATAATTTTTGAGGGGCACTCACGAAAGAGGGTTACTGTCGGGGTGCTGGTTCAATATTCTTGGGACATTTACCCAAGTTTATTTCTAATTTCTATGGCAACCATAATTTTCAAATAACTTTGCGTGCTCGAATAGTTTATTTGATCTGTTTGAAGATATAGTTACAGTTTTATTGTGTAATTCATCCACAATGCTGAAAACAAATATATATGTTCTAATAGAAATTTATAGAAAATAATTAAACTTATTTGAAGAATTAAGAAACTTCTAAATCAAACGAGTTATGGGTTAAAAGTTATTCAAGGATTTTGAGATGAAATACTTTGTAGAAGAACATCCTGAAATGTCCTCACCAGTGATTGTCTCCATCCAGAAGTGGGGCGAGAATGTATGTGCAGCACTGCTGGGTAATGTTTTCTTGTTCACTCTCTTTACTCGATTTACAACTGTCTATTGGCCACAAGTTAATGTGATTACATATAACACATTATTAAAATGGCTTGAAAGAACCGAATGATTTCATGATGACCATAATGAGTCGGTTAACACAGAATACCGATGAAATGACTACAGAGGATTCCCTTTTCCAACTTGCAATGAGACGATCGTGAGGTCTTGACGATTCAGCCTTCGGGAAAGATTCGAGATAAGGATAGTTTGGGACAGATTGAGTATGAGCGGATTGAAGTGTTAGGAAAGTTTCGAGTTTGATGTAACGGGACTTGGCTAAGTGAAGAACCAAAGAGATTTTTAGGTCACTGCGAATAGTCGGAAAGGTGCGTTCGCCATATGTTCTCTGGACCCTCTAATCTTCTTCTTCTTTATCATAATGTCATATCTCTTGCCTGTACAGAAATTGCGTAGCGTTGGTCCTCACTGCTTTCCAGTGAGTTCACTAACTCTGTAGCAGTCTCAACCTCGATCTGTAGCCACTTTCATTGGTCCACAGTGGTGATGTTGTGTTTTCGTGAATGTTCCTTTGTCCTGGGAATGTTCATTAAGTAACCTACTACTGCACTCTTTCCGGAGGCCTTTCTCAAAAATTCAACCATCACCAGAACCAGAATGTCTTTATTTTTCTGGCGTTTCTTAAATAAGTTTAACGTTTCGTTAATTGTTAGCCTGTTTACTTCAACTTTTAGGGTATACGTTTTATACATTTATATTTCAGTACCTTGTAGGTATTAACACTAAGTACATTTTTTCAAAATTTATTTTTTTAATGTTTCTAATATAATATTTCTTGTTTTTATTCCAAAACCATCTGTTAACGTGAATCTATGTTACTTATTATCCGCCAAAGATTTACGCAAAATAACTCCCGCGCGCTTGTAAGAAAAAAACCGCGAAAAAAAATATTTCATTTGCTTTCCTGTAAAAAATTAAAAATGTGACTTAGTGTTGTGTACCTCCGAGGTACTGATAACAAAAAAAAAAAAAATGTGAAAGGTGCGCAACATCGAAGGTCCTTTACATTTGAACTAGACCGGAGGACAGACAAGAGATTCATTTTTAATTAAAACTGTAAGTTTTTGTTAAGGAGATCTTTATATAAAATAATTCTCTACCATCATCCAACTCAATTAAGTGATACTACAGAAAAGTAATTTTACGTTTTCTTTTTACCTATTGTCTCGTTTTCTCTTCTTCGGTTACCTGTAATTGTTAAAGGGATTCGTTTCACAGTATCCAATCTTCAGCTTTCCTTCGACGTTATACCAAAAACTTCGGTTTAAAGTAATGTGATTTGTAAACTTGAGCAGCATCTGGTACCACTTAAATTCTCACCCTCTAGTACCTCAAAATCCAATCGCACTAACCTCATACACGGTTCAACACTCTGAAATTCCAGAGTAGATTAACTCAAGAGTGTTGATGACTTTTTATTTGGACCATGTTGACATACATAGAGAGTGAAGGAGGTCGTTCTGCATAAATAATGGCCATCCGGGTGTCCCAGCCAGACTCATTTGATTCATGATCTTCTTACCTAAATTTGCAGCAATATTACTAAGAACCGTATTGAGGGCACTCTTTATAATGTGACCATAATTGCCATAAGAATAACTCATTAATGGTTTCGTTTTGTCAGCCAAGGTTTTGGCGATTTTTTTTATCATTCTGTCTGGACTCTGCATCAATTTAGAATACTCTCTGGTAAGTCCCAATTTCTTCTTCCTTACCTGTAGCAGTTTCTTGCCCTGGATATTGAATTACTATCCATATTATTATTCAGCATTTTGCTGTCCAGAGTCCAGCTTGAGGAAATCTTTAGCTGATTTAAAATTTGATTGAATATACTATATTTTGAATAGGGTTATCCCAGCAGGTTGAAAGTTTGCAATAGAAGCCATAAGGAATGCCTCCCTTCCAGGCTATTCAACGTTCGAACTCTTGAACACTATCTCACTAACACTATGGAGTTGTTCTAAATGATCATTACCAAAAAACGGACCTAAGTCTGCTAATTTAGGTTAGGTAACAAAAATCATTGGAATAATATTGAAAATAAAATAAAATTTTAATTGTAGTACAGACCTTTACCGGAAAGTGAAGTAGTTCAGTGAGCACGTTGTAAAACTATTCAACGCAAGAAAACTAAATTAGAAACTGAATTTTTTTGTTTGTCTTTATTTTTTTTACAAAATCATATGTAACGCTATAAGAGAAGTGGAGAAGTTACCCAGTGATAACACTCTAAAACATTAGACTGATAGTCACTCTTCACTTGAGAGGAGATCACGAGGCCACTGTCTCTTAAGACAGTTTTGTTTGGTTATCAGGGATTGTTCTTGAAGGAAGATTTTTAGTTGGAGGATTTATGTGAGATTGAAGCTGAGTTTTCTGTATCTTGTTTTAGCAACTTGTGTGACAAAAGGAATTTTAAGGTCAGTGTGTATAGTCAGGTTGGAGACATAAAATGGAGCGTGTACAATAGTTCGAAGTATTTTAGATTGAAGGAACTGACTCCTTTGGAGATTGGAGCGTTTGTTTGAACCCCACAGCTCTATTCCATACGCCCAGATGGGTTTCAAAATAGTAGTATAAATTAGTTTTTTGTGGTCCAGAGAGAGTTTTGATCTTTCGTCTAAGAGTCTTTTAAGTAGTCGATAACGTCTGTTTAGTTCTGTTCTTTTTAGTTTAGTTTGGGGGTTCCAAGAAAGTCTGTGGTCTAAGTAAAGCCCAAGGTAGCGGCCAACGTTCACTACTGGTAGAGGTGTTAGGTTATAGAAGACTGGAGGAGCAGTAATGAGACAAAGAGTGAAGGTGATGTTTTGAGACTTATATTAAGCTTAATATCCCATCTCTTGAACCACTGTTCTAATGAGAAGAGATGTGATTGCAGATTTCTGTGTGCTAGGACAGGATCATGATTAGAGGACAGTAAGGCGGTGTCATCTGCCTATGTGAGAAGTGTGGTGTTAGGATCAGTTTGTATGACTGAAGTGTAAATGGAGTAGAGAATAGGAATAGAAACTGAACTCAAAAAGTAATTAATTTTAACGAAAAAGTAGGCTTTATTAAAAAAAAAATCTACTTTTGTAACCAGTTGCATGACTGGACCCTAAGAGCAATTCGACCATCTTACCAATTACATACAGCCTACCGAAACCAATTGTATTACAACAATTATTATTATTTTTTCGCTTGTAATTTTTTCTTCTGTGAATAGGGTTGCAGGTAGATAACATCTCGGATTATTACCAGGACTCTAATTTTGGAAACATTGTATTCGGTTAATTGGTTGTAATTATTTAAATAGCCTTATGATTAGAGTGTCCAAACTGAGTATCACGAAGTGGTGCCAAAAATACGCAGCTTAAACTCAGAATTCTAGTCTGAACGCTAAAAACAACTGTTTTTAAAAGTGAAATTCTTGGGCTTTAACTTGAACATTGTTTCAAATTCTGAATTTTTGAATATAGTCGAAAGCATAACGAAGGGCTGAAAATGAGCGCTTCATAACCTCTTACATTTCTTATACCACTGCTCTAATTGATGATCGCTGTTGTTATTTATATCAGCCACCAATAATAGATTATTTTACAAAAGCCTATATTTATGTAATTTCCAACCCTTACACGTCCAAACTTTCAACAAATTGTTTACGTTAATTTTTTTTAAATGTTTTCTACTTTAGGAAATCAAATTAAGTAAAAATTATTACAATTTTTGTACGACTCGCGATAACACTTTTTCTGAGCGGTGCACTGCCGGAGGATAGTTTTACTTTTTCCCAGATGAAAATTTTGGCAACTTACTTTTTACTTCTTTTTTTTCCAGAGATTTAAAATTTATGATGAAAAAGAGATTAGATACTACTAAACTGTTATAATTATTGTACTTTATTTACATATCTTGCTTAAAATTGGCAATTCCATAAATTATAAATTCTTAGATTTCGTTATTCGTCTACTTTGGCATTGCCTGAGTTTCCTGTAATATAGACCTTGATGCCGGAAGAGCAGGATTGGAGGCGCAGGACGGGAAAGATTAGAGGAAGTTCTTGGTGGAGGCTAGGACGTGGTTAGAGCAGTTGCTATAATAAATGCATATGTATTAAAATTAGCAGCATCAATTCGCATTCAACGTAAAATATTTAAAAATATAAAAAATAGTAAAGCAATACTACGCAACTCATTTTTGTTTAATTAATTTGTTAACCTATATTTCTATTAATTATTTTTGTAATTATTATTTAATTAATATTAGTTCATACCGTGAAGATAATAGCGTGTGCCTGTTATACTCCATATTGAATAAAATAATAACAATTCCCTCTGTGACTCGCTCCGCGGCGTAACATGAACAAATTCCTAGAAATAACAATTTGAAAGTATGTGAATTTTTAGTAAATATTTTCCTAATGGCTACATGAGTGGAAAGAATTGTATTTTCAATTAATTTTCTTATTTAAAAGTAGAACAAAGTTATATAGAGCATTAATTAACAAACGTATACTAATGTAAGGATGTTTCTTTTGTTTAACAGCCACCGGACTAATAACAACATCCTTTTCCTTCTGTGTCTTCACACAGCCTTGAACAAGTTTTCAATTCTAGCTTTCCTGGCAATAAAGAAATTAGAAATGGAAGTTTTAACGCTTTTCATCAGAATGAACAGTTTTTCATCTAATCAAAGCCTTTTTTCAGTCACATTAAAGCACTTTTTAGGGCAAGGAGATTTGCCTAGTAGAGAAGACTTATTAATTTAAAAAAAACAGTAAGATTTTAATACTGACAACCAGAAATAAACACAATCTAGCGATTACAAAGATATGCCCAATTAAATGTCAAAGCAAAATCCCCAAAAAATCATCTCGTAATCAATAAATATTAATTACAACGAATAGTTTCTCTTAAACGAAAAAAACAAACAAATACCATGAAAACGTTCCTTTGCAACCGGTCATTATTTCCGGTATTCCGCCAAACATTGAGTCCAGCGCGCAGTCCCGTTAATTAATAACTGTAGATATTTAATGCTAGTTTAACTTTGTAAAATCACTACTTATTTAGTTGAAGTGCCGTGCTTTTTAATTTTGTAATAAACTATTTTATCGTAAAAACTAAAATTACAGGTAAAAAGGCTTTTCTTTGCACTTTGAAAATTATCTACTTATTAAAGCGGCAAGAATCTAAAATACATGTTGCTAACGAGTTCGAATCATTTTATAACATATTTAGGTATCACTGGAATGGCATAAACTCTTTACGCCCTAAGTAATGACCTAAATTATTCCCAATTTCTGCCTGTTGTTTTGGAACAGTAAGTTAAAATTAACATTTAACACTTGTTGCAATTAAAATACAATTTAAAAGTTAATATAAAATTAAATAATTGCTTAATTTTTCATTTTATTTCAATAGTTAGTTTGTTACTGTCTTAGACGATTTTCCCAACGTTTTAAGGTTCAACCAGAGCAAAGAATGCCTGAAGATGGTCCGCCCTATTCTCTAAAAGAGTTAAATTTTAAACCGGATTCGTTATTTTTCTTGAGAAAAGTTCGCTACAGTATTTAGAAGCATTAATACTTCTGTTTAGCAAAACTTTCAAAAGTTGTAAATGTTTGAAAACATAATTCGTTCTTAATTCAAAAAGTTATTGAATAAAGCCATAGTGTCGAGCACATTAATGTACTGTATTCAAGTCTGGGGTCTTAGGTATGCTGACACTCTAGAAAAAGCAAATTTAATTTTTTATAAACGACACCTCCACCTTTCTAGGGACACTCCAAATTTCGTGATTAGGTTAGAAACTGGCCAACTTCATATTAGCTATTATATTTTAAAATTAAGTTTGAGCTAGCTCTTTAATAACTTACAAATGAAAATTATAGATACCCCAAAATCTGTTTACAAAAATTAAGGTCTTCAATAGTTAGTTGCTCAAACTCAAAATACAATTGGGTTCTTCAATTAAAAGAATTATTCAATAAAATTGATTTTGCTCAGATAATTTTTGTTGAGGATTGTGTTCATTTAAAAACTATCATACCCCAAATTTTAGACAGATACCAGAACTACTTAACTGCAATAGACCAAAATTATTTATTTAATTCCACGTTTAGTCCTTATTATCGTTCAATATTTAACTCTAACCTGACAATTCAACCTTACCTAGCTCTCAACCAACCCCTTTCTCCTTCACCAGATTAATAGCACAACTCCGCACTTCTAGCAAGTATTTTATTAAAATTACTGACCAGGATATTGTCCATAATATTAATCCTCAGATTCAATGTAAGCTTTGCCAATTAAATGAAATCGAAGACTTGTATCATATTTTTCTCAAACGCCCCATGTATCAGCCAATGAGAGAATTTTATAACAACAACAACGAGGAGAACTGGATGGGACAAGTTGCTTAACCCTAGAACTGTATCTGTTCTAAAATTAATTTGTACGTATGTGAGTAATGTACTCAAATTAAGAGCCTTAATACTTTAAGGATCAACTTAATTTCTTTAATATGAAAATGAAAGTAATAATAATAAATACTTATGTACAAAATAATAAAATCAAACTTGGAAAATAGTAATTAACTTAAATAATTAGCTCAAGAATAGTAATAATAATAATAATAATAAAGATGTTTATTAAAAAAAGAAACTCATTATAATACTAATACAGACACAAAAAAAACATCAATGGCAATGGTAGTACCGTCTGCCAGAGTTGCAAAAAATACTTGTACAAAAAAGAATATTATCATACACAAAAAATTAAATTAAACTTCTTAATTCATACTGAGTTACAATACACAGTAAACAAAAGTAAAAATAAATCCCTAACGTTTGCTAAGTTTCCAATAAACCACATCTCAGATCAATTACACATTAAATATCAAATTTATTCAGATCTAGCTATTTATTTATTTATTTTTTAACTGAATTCTGACTCTATTAGTGCTCTGTACCTGCACGCTGTGCTCACATAGCCATACAGATTATCCCAATCTTTGCCATTTAATATCAGTATTAATTCCTCCTCATTAAGAATCCTTTTGCCAAAGTACCGCAACCTTAACTCTTTAAAATTGGACAAATCGCCAGAAAATGATAGTGGTCTTCTATTGCATGTAAGTTACACAGATTGCAGTTATTTAAATTTTCATTTGGAGATTTACCTTGTCTGTAATTAAGTTTATGTAGCTCAGCTCTTGTTTTTAAAATTATTCTCATAAAATTTCAGTTATTTGAATCCTTTTAAGTAATGCCTATCCTTCAAATTAAATAATTTTGCATAAAGATAAAGAGTGTGATACTGAGTGCATGCCAATGCTTCCAAATTCTTATTTCTTTCCACCGTATCTATTTTGGTAATTAACTCCTTAATTTTATTTTCCCACTTGTTTTCTATGACCGCTGCCTGCATGCTACAATCATATAACTCATCCCATCTCGACCATTCGCTGAACCAAGACAATTTCTTATTAATTATTTCCCTAGCTACAATATACGGCAAACGACTAGGACTCATATTCATGACCTTTTTGATGTAACCACAATGTAATTTCGCCGTATAATGATATATTGAATGCATCCCAGTTTCCAATGCCAATACATAATTTGGGGTACTCACTCCCAGTGCAAACAAACGTTTCACAAAATATCTAAAAACCCTCTCCACCTTATCAAATTTCTGAAAGCCCCTCACCTGAGCCGCGTAGCAGACCACCGCGCGCGATACTGCGTTAAAAACTCTGTATTTTGCAGAGAGTGGAACATCATTTTTTAACATGAGTTTATTCCAGGTTACATTTATTCCAAATTTGGCAGTACTCGCTTTTGCATCAAAATGAGCATTTAAATTTAATTGAGGCGTTATAAATACGCCTAAATATTTGTACTGATTAACTATTTCAATGTTCTCCCCATCTATTTGCCACTTCTCATTTCTAGCCAACCGACCCCCTAAAAAATTAATATTATGTATTTATAATAACAAAGGTTATTATATTATAGGTTATTTAAAATAACAAAGGTTATTATATTATAGGTTATTTAAAATAACAAAGGTTATTATATTATAGGTTATTTAAAATAACAAAGGTTATTATATTATAGGTTATTTAAAATAACAAAGGTTATTATATTATAGGTTATTTAAAATAACAAAGGTTATTATATTATAGGTTATTTAAAATAACAAAGGTTATTATATTATAGGTTATTTAAAATAACAAAGGTTATTATATTATAGGTTATTTAAAATAACAAAGGTTATTTTTATTATTATTTTTCTTTAAAAATACGATTTACCTTTTACTACTTTATTTTAAGTTGATCTTTAATTTATTTTTATGCTTCTAATTATAACAGAACTACACACATTGTAAACAAAAAAAAAAAAAAATTGTACGGGGGATTGTCCCCGTAGACAATTTTGAACGATGTTGTATGTATAAATATGTCAATACTCCAATAAAAAATTATGAATTATGATTTGAAAAAGTTATTCCTTTCCAAGCTAAGAACAAGAAATCATTTCTATTGCAGTATGAATTTAAGGTCTTTGAAAGTCTCAGAGGGGCAGGTGCCTCCATCTTGGTCCCCTACACAAATTAATCAAGAAAAAAATAAAATAGAAAATGAAGAACTTACGGAGAAAAATATAACTTCCATAAAATAAATACAAATTTATTGGTTATCGCTTGTTGAAGTAAAAAGGGCTGCTGGAATTCACTATTAAAGTCATAACTGCAACAATATACCCGCCTTTTTGCAATCAATCCTTAAGGATACATAGTAACTAAAGGTAAAAAACTACACTTCTAAGAAGTATTAAATTTACAGGCATGAACCTTACAAACTTTATTTTCATTAACCTGATAAATGATTTCAATTTAGGGAAAATTTTAACAATCATGACGTTGAGATATTTGTCAAATTAAATTTTTGTGAACTTTTTACTAAATAAACCGACCAATCTCCGCCTAGTCTAGAACTTGATGGGAAAGAAGAGCATTGAATGAACTTTCACTATTCCAAAAATGTAAACTGAGTTAACGACTTTGAAGCGAGAAGAAAGATTGGTCTACAAGATCCATGAGGAAACCCAACTGTAATGATGTCAGTAAGAAATGGGTAGTTAACCGTCATCATTATCAATGTGACCATTCTTATCTCCAGCGCTGAATCCAAATTTTATCTGTACTCTCCTTCATAGCTCTTTAATTAAGTTTCCGTGAGGCGGATTCATTAGTTAAGTCGACCATCTTACACGTTATTTTTGGAAGTACTGAAGCCTTCCTCTTTTTAGAGATACTAAATCTTTTGGAAAAAATAATTCTCTCATCCCAAGGAGTTGATCTCAAGGAGTTGCCTGACTGCTTGTCAAAGCTTTCTTAGATCTTTTTAAATTGTAGATAAGGTTCAAGATATACACCTTTTTATTTTAATTCCAATTGATGCTCGAATAGGTGAACAACACTCCCTGGAGGAAAACATTACAATATCTGTCAAAGTAATTCCATCATTAAAAATTTACCATAACGTTGCAAAAAGTGTTAATTGAAGGTAACTACTACCACCTGATTTATCATATAATTTTTAAACAAATTAATTTAGATCGTGCTAAATGTGTGTAAATAAACATCTTGGGCACGACATTGACATCTTATACATGTCTTGCCTAACCTAAATTGCGCATGAATTAGTTGATGAGGCCGCTTGGCTTTTCTGTCTTCTTCTTCTTCGTCTTCTTCTGTTGTATCTATGAAAAGTTTTATTTATAAATAGTTTCTCTATAATTCTCCTTAAGCTATCTTTTTTTTGGTTATCAACAGAAGTATAAATTCGCATTTTCATAATTCTTCTCTACATGAGTATATGAGTCATTTGACTGTAGTTATAACTCAACGAAGAAATTCGACTATTCTAACTTGTAATTCTTAAAATTTAAACATAGCGCATAGTGAAGTCATTTATTGAAACACGTCCTGCACAGAATTAGAATTAAATTCAATAATAGGAGTATAATAATCGTAATAAAGAAAAAAACAAATAAATCTGACCCGGTTAATAGCCACGGCAATAGTCTTCAAAGAATTTTGATTTCTATTTAAATATTTTTCCCAAAGATAAATGTTTTTAAAATTTAAATTATTAAGACTTAATAATACTAAAAAAAAATTAAATAATAGCAATACAAAGGCGTTAATAGCCTAGAAATTGATATGCAAAAAAATTATAAACCAGCTAGCTGGCTGGCTGGCGATATTTATTCAACGCGATTCCCACATTTATTCAAATACCATTTCTAATATGCAATTATACATTTAAAATGCACTATAATACTTTTGCATTATATTATAGTAAATTACATAGACGTAGTAATTATAGTTAAAGCATGGACGGAAATATATTTTTTTTTTATAAGTGGCCTGAAGAGGGAAAGAGAATATACGGAAGGAATTTTGTATGAAATAGAGGAGGATACCGTCAAGCATTAATAAGAAAGGCGTGTCAGTTGATTAGGGTTTGTGGAGCTCCATTTCTGGTGGCTGGCTCCGTCGGGAACTCATGGGGGCGAAGGCTTCTTCTACATAATAATATGGCTACTAGTTTTACTTCTTTAAAACTAATTATATTGAATTAACTGACTAACCAATTAGATGTGAGTAAGCTGAAGTGAGTTGAGACGATACGAAGAGAGCAGAACGCCTATCCTGACGGTGCATCACAGATGTAAACCCCCTTAAGTCGCAACAGGCTTGCAGAGATGTTGCATTTCCTGCTAGCTAAAGTTAAGGGAAATAATATTTTCTATAATTTCTATAGATTGCTAGAACCAGTTTTACAATTATCATTTAATCAAAAGCGTCTTTCTAAAGAGACGACCTTCCACTCCTTTATTAAATCCAAAACTTATCAAAACTTAGGCAATTATCGGACGAACATTTATTTATTATTTTTTAAACAGTTTATTAAATACTTAGAAAACAAATAAATATCTGGTTGGAACATGTCTTTTATCATCTCTATTTACGTAAACCTGAAATTTTGGTTAAAAAGATAGTTTCTTTCGATGTAATACACGATGGCGTCACATTTCTGAGAAAACATTTTCTGAGAAAAGTTTCGAACCAAAAACTGTGAGACTAAAATCAAGTTCTGACTTTGTCCAAATGAATCTGTTTGGAAACTTTTCACGATAGGGAGTTGCTTGGAAACAATGCATTGCCATTGAAATTTGATCCAAAGTGAAGTCAGAAGTAACCAAAATAGTCCATTTTGGAAAGGATGCAGTTAGTAATACTAGAAATTCAATCGGCCAATTTTTTAAGAGTTGAGAAAGGTAAAACTGTAGTTAAGCTAATAACCACCTCTGCCTTTAACTTAAAACCTTGGGAATGGAGGACTGTCAGAGCGAAAATATCCGGTATGAGATCCCTTGAGGGCCAACATAAATGCTGACACAGTGTGTAGGTAGCCGGTAATTGTGGGACCAGACTAAAGGACATCCAGATCTGCGATACTTTCTATTGTAGAGCACCAGCCAATTGAGGTCTGTCAGAGAGATTGCCAGGAAGATACTTTGTTTTTAGTGGATACTGAACACTGCGGAGTGCATAGCAAAGAAGAGGCGAATCGTCAAACCAAGTAAGGGCACTAAATACGTAGAAAGACCACTCCTTGCTTCTAAAAGAGTGGTATAGCGGGCACTATGTAGGTTTTTGATTATGGCACAGGAGAGGAAGCAATGGAAGCCATGAAAGAAGTAACTAAGGGAACGATTATTGTAACGTTTCAAACTGTTGACAATTGGGTAAAGTCGGGTGAGATGGCCAATCGGGGGAGACGGCCAACATCCGAAATTTCGTCCGACGGCACTGCGTGACCTCTCCAGTGATGAACGTTCACGTTTGACTACAGTGAGTTTATTTTGGTCTGCGTCAAAGCTTTATTAATTAACTCAGAGAATAAAAACATTGTCTCAACAAAACATTTTATGATAGTTGCATATTGCGTGCTGCAGTGAATGTATGTGTCAAAATTTAGTGTTGTTTTTTACATATTAGGTAAGTACAGTATACATTAATGAATCCTAACCTCTAAAACTGTCAAAAAGTGAGTGTTGTGTTATGTTTATCATGTATGCTATCTCTCCCTAGCATTCGGGACAGATGGCCATCAAGCAGTAGGGATAGATGGCCAATTATTTTTACTTTTTTTCTGTTATAGTTTGGCTCAGTTTCCAATTCACTGCAGAAAAATGCCAACTCAGCACAAAAGACAGAACACTAACCGCGGAAATTATACTGAAGAAAACGAGCCAAGTCCGTTGCTACTTTAATAACTTCATCCGAGCACATTGCCATTGTGAAAAACAGAGTAGCAAAGAAATCCAAACCAGCAAGAAATACCATCTCCAAAGAGACAATTCTGAAAGAAAGGATTGTCCAAAGAAGAAAAAGCTAACCTTTCCCAAGTTCCGATGAAGAGGACGAAACAGGAATCGAATTTAAAGAGGAAAATGATGCAATTTTAGAAATCGATGAAACTGAATGTACAGGATATGGGGAAAGCTAGAACAAGACCAGAAAAAAAAGATTGGTTGGAATGCATAATATGCCGGAAGTGGTTCCACGAAAATCGCTCTTCTTTTGCATACGCTTGCCAAAATTGTAGTAAAAGCGCATTTAAAAAGAAGAATAAGTAAATATTAAGTAACCATTCATTTTTTTCTGTTATTTTTAAGTTTTACTAGTGCAATTTGATTTACAATATGTGGCCATCTCTCCCAAGTTACATTGGCCAACTCACCCAACCCAGTGGGGATAGATGGCCAATCGCTATATTTTTTTTGTAAGAATAAAAAAATGTTTCCCTTAGTATTTTTTCTGAATTTTTTTCATTATCTTATGTTTTTGAACGTATGAGGTCACAAAAAATAATAATAAAGTAAGCCTAGCCCTTACCAAAAATTTGCAGGCACCCTCCAAATAAAATGGTGGCCATCTCACCAGACTTTATCCTATGGATGTTTGCAACAGCAACTGTTCAAAGTCATCGTCGAAAATTATGACTTCTGCATTTACGTCAGATCGAAGTTACCCTTAAAAATGCACATCTCATCAATTGCTCTGATTTTCTAAATGTTATGAGTAATAACGGTAGCGTAAATGACCGTAATTCTGTATTAATTTGCACTTAGCAGTTACTCCTTAAGTAACTTTCTAAGATGAAAAGTTCATATTTTTGAATACCACTAAACGATTAATTTACAATAATTAAATTGTTTAAGAATTTTATAATTAATGATGTAAACGGATATTTTTAAACATATTTATTCTTTTTCTTTTTTCTCATTAATTTGTCCTTCAACAATTTTAGGAAATAATAAAATTTAGGAATATTCCCATTTCCCGTCATTTTTCGGGTTTACAACTATTCTTAAGAGTGAAAGTCTGGCTCCGTTCAGTTGCTCTCAGTAATTGACCTTAATAATTATATTTATTTTAAATGGCAACAGTTGTCAAGCACAACCCACTCTCTTTGCGTCCTTGAAATGAGACTTTTCCAAGTCTCACCTAGAGAAACCATTTAAATAGCTGTGGTTTAGTTAAGGTTTTCTTGAAATTTCTCTTAATGTGCAAAGCTGGGAAGGAGAGGTGATGATGAGTTTTGTTAGCAGTCAACATAACTTAACAAAAGGAAACCCGCAAGGACATCTGAAAGAAATAAAAAAGAAGAGGTGGACTATGTTTAGGAATTATGGTTTAGAAATCTGAAAAGGTGTGGTCCAACAAAAATAATGTTCTGTGTTATACATTAGATAAATATAGAGGCTGTTTTCGTTTTTAGTTGAACCATATATCTTAGTCATGATCTGGAAGGAATAGACCTTGATTTTTCTCTAAATATCATTTCAAATTGCCAAGCACTTTAAGGAACTTCGAGTGTTTAATAGAACTAACATAATATTCTAAGCATGTTACAAGCATGAGTACTGATCTGAATTAAGTTTATTTACAAATTAAAGAAATAATGAGGCAAAAAACAGGTTTCAGATTCTTCAACATACTCCAAGAATTATACATTTCATAACTGATCTCAATTCATTGCTGCCAATCTAAAAAAAAAGTTTTAACCAACATATTTAAATATGTTATAACTTTATATGAGTTACATTTATTTTTTATTTTAAGAGAGTTGCCTCAAGTGGAAGACAAGATGTTTCTCATTTCTCTGCTTTGTAGCGGCTCTGATTTTAGAACTTGATTAATGCTATCTCGACCTTCAATATCAACTTTTCTCCATACAAAACAATTTCTACACAAATTCACTCCTTGGCCAAGTAAAAGGAGCGGGCACTATCGATAAAACTGAATAGTTCACGAGTTGCACGCGTGAAGTTTGTTAAAAAGAAAAGATTCTGTATTTGGATTGCATGTTTCCATTTTCAGTTTATTTGATTGTAAAAATGTTTCTTAAACTTTCCTAAAGTCACGTTTTAGAGGTCAAATTACCACACTCATACTCCAAGGTGAAACATTCTCTTTTCAAATTTTGTAAAAATGTTATTTTGTTTGTAATTTTACTGCTTTTAACTGTAAAATATCAGGTAAGGGTTATATACTTACTTACCCTGGTTTACGTAACTAAAACGTAACCAAGTACGCTGATCTCTGTAAAGCACTGACACAATTAATTGGTCCAAACTGTTTCACATGCAAAGCCCGAGCAACTGATTTAATTATACATGCGAAAACAGTTGACGGTTACAGACAAATAATCCACTACCTCAGGGAGAAAAAAGCAGAATTTCATACCTACCAACTAGAACAGGAGAAAGCATATCGGGTAGTAATAAGGTATCTGCATCAAAGCACACCTCCCGATTTAATAAAAGAAGAACTAGCGGAACATGGGCATATTGCCCGCAGTATCACTCCAGTTATTCATCCTGTTACAAAACAAACATTACCACTTTTCTTCGTTGACCTCGAGCCAAATAACAACAACAAAGATATTTTTGACCTAGAATTACTTTACTACACGAGAATAACAGTTGAGGAACCTCACAAACAGCGGCTTATTGTGCAATGTAAACGTTGCCAAGAATATGGTCACACCAAAAGTTACTGCCAGCATCGACCAAGGTGCGTCAAGTGCGCTGGCGAGCACTTCACTCAAGAATGCGGCAAGCTCACCGTAGAACGTCCTAAATGCGCTCTTTGTAATGGAGAACATCCTGCGAACTATAAAGGATGCATAGTCCACCGGGAACTTCAACGCTCAAGAAGAAGACCGCCAGTTTACGACCATCCCTCAGCCCTCAACAGAGTAGCTGCGTCTGTTCAGCAACCTGCTGCTTCGGCCTCATCAGGGAACCTCCCACGGAACAACATTTCAGCCACCGTCAACGATTGTTCATCTTATGCCCGGGTGGTCGCGGGTCCACCGCCGCCTCAGCAGTCAGCCTCTCCTTCCGACATTACCACATTGCTAAATTCTTTCCTTTCTGACTTTAAATCGCTCCTTACTCCTCTCGTCACTCTTCTCACCACCGTTGTCAACACCTTACTTCCCCGCCTCGCTCCTTAATGCCCCTAACTCAGTTCTCTCTTACTATATTATTATGGAATGCAAACGGACTAACTAACCACAGACAAGAGCTGGATATCCTCCTACACGACAGACGGATAGACATTGCCCTTATAACAGAGACCCACTTCACTGAGAAAACACGCTTCTACATCACTGGCTACCAAGCCTACAGAACTGACCATCCTGATGGTACTGCACATGGCGGTTCTGCTATTCTCATAAAAAATTCATTATCTCACTTTCCCATTCCATACAATGCCTCAAACTACATACAACCTACTGTGATCTCTCTCCAAAGTGAACCCTTCCACTACAACATTGCTTCAGTGTACTGTCCACCTAATCACACAATCCTTCAAAACCAATTTCTATCCTTCTTCCAGTCTCTGGGTCCCCGGTTCATAAGCGGTGGGGACTACAACGCGAAGCATCTTCGCTGGGGTAGTCGGGTGGCAAACCCAAGAGGACGCCTACTCTACAATGCACTCTCTCTCTAACTAGCTTCTCATACATATCACCTTCTCAACCAACTTACTGGCCGACTGCTCCCAATAAACTCCCTGACTTGCTTGACTTTTTCATCCGATCTAACATCTCATCATTTCATACTCACTCATTCACCTTAAATGAACTCTCCTCTGATCATAGTCCAGTCATCCTCACAATAGACATCCACCACAAACTTAGACCACCGAAACCAACGCTAATAAACGGACCTTTAGACTGGGACTTCTTCAGAGACTTACTTGAGAAGAAAATTGACCTAAAAATACCTCTCAAAACACCCCAAGAATTAGACAATACCGTTGATCATTTCACTGCCGCCATCCAACAGAGTATCTGGCAAGCGGCGACTAACTGCACGGCTAAACAACCTGCTCGCATACCTTATAACTTACCTCTCTATTTGCGCACACTCATAACTAACAAACGACGAACGAGATCTCTCTGGCAACGTACAAAATACCCATCTCATAAACAACAACTTAATCACCTGACAAACCAACTTAAAAAAGAACTCCACAAATACTGCAACAAACAATACACCGAATATACCAAATCTCTGACTACTGAAGACAACTCCCTTTGGGCTGCCACTAGACGTATTCTAAAATTTCAACCTACCTCCTCTCCTCTTCGTACTACTGATGTTTCCTGGGCTAAATGTGACTCGGAAAAAGCTGAACTATTTGCAACGGACCTTTCAACTGTCTTCATTACGCATCCTGACGTTCTCAACTCACAACATACTCAAGACGTTATTAGGGACTTAGACATACCTCTACCTCTTTCTATGTCTCCAAAACCGTTCACACCCACCCAAGTCAAGCAAGTCATTATTAATCTCAATAAAAAAAAAGAGCCCTGGTTACGATCTAATTACTGCCAACATCCTACTCCAACTACCCAAAAAAGCAATAGTCTTCCTCACTACCATTTACAACTCTATTCTCAGAACTACTTACTACCCTATACTCTGGAAATTTTCTACAGTTCGAATGATACCCAAGCCCAACAAACCGACTCAACTACCTTCTTCTTATCGACCAATAAGCCTACTGCCTCTCTTGGGCAAAATATTTGAGAGACTTCTGTTACCACGCCTCCACGAAATTACAGAATCTCTCGAAATTATGCCGGACCATCAGTTTGGTTTCAGAAGCTGCCACTCGACGATCCAGCAGGCCCATCGTGTTGTAGACACCATCGCTTCTTCACTCGAGCGAAAACAATACTGCGCTGGAGTATTCCTCGATGTTTCGCAAGCCTTTGACCGAGTCTGGCACGAAGGTCTACTGTGGAAACTAAAACGCATCCTTCCTAGCACTTATTACCTCATACTCAGCTCTTACCTCTCTGACAGATTCTTTCAAGTTCTTCAAGGCACTACTCACTCTTCCATTTATCCCGTCCTTGCTGGTGTGCCACAGGGAAGTGTCTTAGCTCCTCTTCTTTACACAATCTACACTGCCGACTTACCTTCTAACCTTAATACCTCTATTTACACCTTCGCTGACGACACTGCCATTCTCTTCACACACTCTGACCCTATCCTCGCAGTACGCTCACTACAGTCCCACCTTCACTCAATAGAACCTTGGTTAGAAAACTGGCGTATAAAAATTAACCCAACTAAGTCTAAATACATAGTCTTCACACTCAAACGTCAAACTCCGCCACCTGTCTTCTTACATCACACACCTATCCCACCAGCCGACCATGTGCGGTACCTTGGAATGTACCTAGACAAGAGACTTACCTGGAACCCCCATACGAGACTTAAACGTACCGAACTAAACAAACGATACAAACTTCTAGCCAGGCTACTCGACAAACGCTCAAAACTCTCACTACAGAACAAACGACGACTCTATACAGCCCTTCTCACACCAATATGGACTTACGGACTCGAACTTTACGGAACAGCTAAAAAATCCAACCTCAATAGACTACAAACACTGCAATCCAAAATACTCCGCCGCATACTAGACGCCCCATTCTATGTTAGCAACCACACTAAACATACAGATCTCCAAATTCCACTTATCTCCGAACTTGCCAAAATTCGATATAAAAATTTTCACCAAAAACTCTCACTTCATCCCAATCCTTTAGCTGCAAATTTGTCTACAACTTCGCTACCCTCCAATCCTCGAAGACGGCTGAGGCGCCGTTGGCCCCGTGACCAACTGGGTGACTAATGGCGGCCATCACTGGATGACCGTCATTCACGTTTGCCACGCTATTAATATACGCTTATCGCATTTACTTATTGTACTCTGAAGGTACAGGTGTAAATTACATTAAAAGGATAATAATAAAAAAAAAAAGTGTTTAATTAAATTTTATAGATGGTTACTTTAAAGTTGCCAATTTAAAAAAAAATTGCAAAAACTTCAAAAGTGTATTAACTGAAATGGCATTTCGTGCTGGTCATTTTTCCTTTTGTCCCATATTTAATCCTAATTAAAATTTAACAGATAAATCATGCATAGATTCATTAAAATGGTACTTTATCCAATAGCCTTCTAGGCCAGAACTGCCCTTATTCAAATTTTACCTGTAAAATGTCCAGAATGAAAGTTTTAGAACTACGAATGCCAAGTTTTCAGGTAATCTTAGGAGTAAGTGCCAAGACAATGTCAAAAAATTGGGAAACCAACTCAGTTCTGGTTAAGTAATAATTGTACAAACTCTTCTGGTCAGTTGGGATGCTCACACCTGAAACAGACATCTATCCCAATCCGTGAGAGCAAAGTAAGAGAAATAAAGAATACAAAATTTATCATTCTTTTTCCCTGATTTCGAAGCAAATTTTCTTGGAACAGGTGCCCAAATTTTAAATTCTTAACTTCAAAATACTTGTATTTAAAGCTCTCTCATGAAGAGCGTTGAAAGAAAAACGGGGAACCAATTTACTTAACATCCGCTCTAAAGAAATAAGGAAAGCATGATAACGAATTTTTCAGAGATTAACTGAGTGATTAGCGAATACTGAATTTCAACGCGGAGATCTCAGGTTCGAATCCAGATGACAGCCTTTAGATTTTTTTCTTCTTAAGAACTTCTTACTGGCGATGTATTATTTGTAATGAGAGAACACTGTCGGAGGCCGGCGGTGTATTTAAAAAAGCACTGGGCCATAACTTTATATATAGGTATATAAAGGGAGATGGTCAATTTTGGAAGTCGTTTTTACAACTAACTTTTTTTCAAGTTATATACAAGGTGAACCAGTAAGTATTGTCCATAGGCCTACTGTGTGTAGTACATCTAATGTGAAGTTCAATGACGTATTGGACAACTACATATTTTCCACTGTTCTTGAGTGACGTCACTTTAATTTTTTTTTAAAAAAATCATTACTTTTTTCCAATAGAAAGTTTTAGTCCGAATTCGATTTTGTTGACACGGTTTGAAAGACTGATAAATTTTCTAAAAATTGTTACCATTTCGAAGCTTAAGTGGTTCTCCAAACAGCTTCAATCTTCCACTGAATGCTGGAAAAAATTGCACTTTTAAACAAGGAAACTTTTATAAAAAGTGCAAGCACCTAGGTCTGATAATGATCACGTAAGGGCCTAATGAGTTTTCTTAAAAATTTCGATTACTTTTATCGTATTTTTCCAGCATTCGGAGGAAGATTGAGGCAGTTTGGAGAATAACTTATGCTTCGAAATGGTATCAATTTTTATCTGTCTTTCAAACCGTGTCAACAGAATCGAATTCGGTCTAAAACTTTCTGAGTAATAACATTTTTATTGGAAAAAAGTAATGATTTTTTTAAAAAAAATTAAAGTGACGTCACTCAAGAACAGTGGAAAATATGAAGTTGGCCAATACATCATTGAACTCCACTTTAGATGTACTACACACAGTAGGCCTATGGACGATACTTACTGGTTCACCCTGTATATATTTGTAAATAATGATTAGTTAATCATACAAATTTGTCAAGAAATTAGTCTAATATTATTCACTTTATTGTCATATCTGCCTTTATGCTAAACCGCCTAAAAAATAATTGTTAGCTAGGATGTCCATATTCCAGTCAAGGTTAGTTTCCTTTGAGGAGATAATCACCGCCACCGAGCGGATAGTTTTGGATTTGTTCGTAACTATCTTGAAACTTCTTTTCTATAACTATTTGCGACCTCTGTAGTGCCCTTATGGTACCTTGCTCATTCGTTCATTTGATGACTATTGTCTGTGATTTAGCCTCCACTGACTAGGTCTATGTCTGTAATAAATTATGAAGTGCATTTTTCTTTGTATTCCCATTCGTAAATGTATAAATAAAATACCTACTCTAATAATATTAACTATATCGTTTATGCTACATTTATTTACACGTATTTCTTTTGGCCACCAGGAACTTCACAAAATTGGATTTACAGAAATAATCGTCACATCTTACTTTGGGTAGGTTTTTAAAGGAATCATTTAGAAAATTTCCCTTTATTCTGAGGCAGAAATAAACTTTGGAGAAAAATCCAACAATAGTTGTATTCTGCGCGGTAATTCAAATAAATTGTGCAACTACATTGCCCGAGGATTCTGTAAGAGAAGATACCATTTATTGCTTCTCAGATGCTCTCATATTGTTCGTGATGTCATCAAGTTCTTTACTTCAAAAATCAATATGTAAATGTTAATTTCTACCCGGTCATGTTTTTTTATTTTATTTTTAATTCTTTTTTTTTTTTTTTTACTTGTTTTAATATTAACATGGAATTATGATGGAGTTACATATAATGGGTGGCAAGGAGCAGATGAGGTTACGAAGCGAGAGATATCCAGATAGGGCTGTCTGATCACGCCAGTTCACAGCCTTCGCGTGATCTCCCACTAGTTTCGTGGTGGGAGTCGCTACCATCTTACTATTGGCTATAATGTAAAAGCCACGCCTATCTGTAGAAATTCTCAACAGTGTATCGGTAGAAGTCGGCAGTCTTTTCAGGAAGGGCAGATGTTATTCACAAGCCAGCAAAAAAAGGCTGTAGTCGAAAGTTATTTTGAAATTTTAAGAAAATTAATACCATAAATAATGCGGACATCCGCAAAGCTGGAATTTACCTGCTTCCATTTGGATGTTCCATATTATTTTTTGTACTCGCTTGCCAACTGACTCCTAAACTTCTTTTTTAGTTTATTCAGATTCCTTATATTTTTGTTTATTGAATCATCTTTCATGAAACAAAAATAATAATAATAATCTGAATTTCCAAACGAGAGTAGATCTTTTCCCAGGTTTGAGTACAGGCCAAAACAAAAAGCAGATTTAAGAAAGTACTTCAATAATCTAATTCATTCGTTCTGATCTCTCCCCTGCATACTCATGTTAGCAGTTATTTCAGAAAACGCCAGATGTCTGATCTTCCAATGAACAGAAATGGTCGTGTTGTTGTTAATGTATATACTTAGACAAGGTCTTTTTTGCCGACTGCAGAAGTAATTTAGTAAATAAATTTCAGCTACCGAAGAGACAACGTAATAGTCAGTTACCTAGAATAATAAAAGAGATTCGGACTTCACGATATTTCGCTGATGAAGAAAGATGCAAATTAAATGTAAAACCGGGTTTTGGATTACCATCATTACACCAGGATAAAGCAGTCACATCTAGGGTTAGTCACATTAGGCCATCTAGGGCTAGTCTGTTTGTAGGGGAAGAGTCTGAAAGTCGAATGTTAATATTTTTAATAATGAGACGTATTATCCGAGTACGAAGGGATTTTGTATGATGAGTCGGCGCTAATGGCCAAGCTGTCGATGCGCCAGAAAACAATAAAATTTAAAAAAATAATGAGGCGTATTAAATTTATTTCCATTAAAACTCCACTTTGAAGATTTGACATCTCTTATTCGAGTAAGAGAAACCAAAATAAGATGAAAGAGAAATGTACAGGTGACCGACCATTTGTGAATGGCAGTCTGATTGGTGGTCGGAGCGTGTGGAAGTAATGGCTTGGAATGAGTGACAGGTGAAGACATGCGACTCTGCCTGAGTGACGGAGCCGGCAACCCAAGCTCATTAAGTGTGTGGTCGACCTGCTGTTGTCCTCCAAGTGGACATATATTCCTCGTCAGTGTCAACAGCTACACCTGAGACACAGATTGTGCTATATCTAACTGTGCTCATGACTAAACGTACTGCACCCGAGTTAATTCAGGCACTGAATTATTTATAACGAATAGAGGAACAAGAGTAACCTCTTTGGCTAAGTAACAGACGGCGCTCCCGGTATTGTACAGTTGACTAAACATTGAGTCTTAATTCACTAAAAAAGGGAAACAATCATCAGTACATTGAGAAAGTACTTAGAACTGTTTTGAGTAAGTTATTTGTACTTACTGTAAGTTTTTTGTTTTTCTCTTATTATTATTTAAAAAGGCCATCTTGTGGCAATTATTATTTGAGAAGGGTGCTTTAAGGCACCGGAGCTAGGCACATCCTTAAGACTGTGACCCGACTCCATTAAATCTTCATTGTGGTTAAAACTATCAGCCTCCTTCAATGCTTTCTCAAATCTGCCTGAGACAGCTCCCTCTGATTTGATTACACACCAAAGACCCTGTCTGCATTGCATAATGTACAGGCACTCCCCAAGATAGTGCGCCACTCACGCTTCTTCTTCATTTTTCTTCAATTTCACACCTCTGACACCACTGAACCTGATGATTTACTTTTATGTTGAATAATTGTACGATCCAAGTGTTTGTCCGATAACCATTTACAAAATATTTCCTAGACTCTTTGCGCCATTCGATAATCTCAAGGAAATCCTGCTTAAACTGTATAAATCTCTTCCATTGAGAGTTAGCAACTGTCATCTTCACATCATTTCATGTCCATTTCTTATAATTCCCACTCTTTGATTCTGGCAGCCCCATAACTGCCAGCGATTAGCAATAAAAACTCTAGACTTTTGAAGAAGAACCCACATTCGCCAATTCATCAGCCATTCCATTTCCCCTATCCCTTAACGATAAAAGCCAGAAAAGGCTCACTGTTTTCTCCTGATCTAATTCATGAAGTCTTTTTTCTACATTTCTTTATCACCTTTAAAAATGACACTCTGTTTTTTTCAGGATTTTAAAGCAGCCTGCAAAATTCTTATTTCACCAACCTTTGGTTCAGTTACTTTAAGCTAACAACAATTTCTGCTTTAATTGTAAAACAGTTGTCAGACGCCTTTTACCCAAACTCCTAACAAGTCACATTTGCCGTCGAATATCTGAAAGATTCTTCTTCTGCGTCTAAAGAAGATGGTGCATTCTTAAGACAACTTAAGGACTTCATATCGAACACCTTCACATATGAAGCTTTTTCCAAAAAATTAGCCTACAGCCCAGGCCAGGCATCCTCTTATAATTCTACCACTTCTTGAACTACTGAACCACTGCTAATCGACTTCTTGTTACACAACAGAAAAATCTGTAATAATTTCATTGGACTCCTTATTTAATCATTAATTTAGTTGGTCTTTTTTATTCGATCGTAGTTAGTGACATACACAGTATCTTCTTCAGCTGACACATAGCAAACCAATTAATGCACAAATTTTCTTTAAAATATAGGGCATTTCCTCGTAATAATTTTTAATAAAAATAAAGAAAAATAATTTCTAGTTTTAATTTTGCGAAACTGAAAAAAATAAAGGTTTTTATGGAATTTTGTCACATAAATATTTTGATAGTTCGGAATTAGTTTGCAGTTGTGCTGAAGAGGTCGCTAAGAACGTCGAAACGTTCGGATAAAAACAAACAATGAGGAGACCAATTAACTTATAAAAAGGTTTTTTCCTTAATTTGTAAAAAAGATGTCAATCAACTACATGAAAAGTTAGTTGGTCTATTAGAAAAAGAATTAAAATTCAACTACAAATTGTGGAATTTTCGTCTCCTAAGAAACTTAGGGGAAAGAATTGTTGGTGAACTGATGGGCTCATTTATTTAAGAGGATGGCAGATGGCAGTATTTCGAGGAGGAAGCCTAACAGGGGAGCAAAATCGCAGAGCTTCTGTTATAAGGATTACCACATAAGGATCGATGGAGTAATCTCGATTCGAGACAAATTATGTTTCTTTATTGCTTTGCTCATGGACTGCAACGGTCGATGAGAGTTGCAGTTCCAACCAGTATAGTTTAAAAAAAAAACCTCAAGTTGCCTTTAATATATTGCCTTAAGTAACGTTTCAGTAAGGAAGAAAGAATAGCCTTCTGCACTTCTTTGAGAGGAGAAGAAGTAATTGTGGCGATAATAAAATAATTGTAACTAGAGGGCGGTCTAAGTAGAAGAGTTGGTGGTAGTTGATCTAGATCGTAATATCTAGAGGCGGCTGGTGGATGTCGGACTCATTGTTAAGTAACTTTGTAATCGCAGGTCATTTACTTGTAGATAGGGCTATACACTCGACTAGCATCATATCATGTAAACTCCCACATTAACATTGTACACATTCACTAGCAATTCATGTAGGTGTGAAATTGCACTTATCTCTCAACTTGTTAGAACGATGTAAGAAAATGTAAATTCGCACTATTATCTAAAACTAATGACGACCTCCGCCTGTTTACACACAATCTCTATCCAAATAGCACCCAGTCACTTTAATAGGCTCCATATAAAATTATTCTAATATTTTTGTTTTGTTTTTACTGGTTTTCTTTAATATCTTACACACATCTTTCTGTATATAAAATTAGCGGTTATATATATTATAGCCAATTAACAGAGGGAACAAACTAAGAAGGTAATATGGCGTGGACATTTATTATATGCAGCCAATTAGGGACAAGGTACCTATTTACCGTTATCCAACCAGAAGATCCTGTTTTTGAAACTCGTTGACCGGACGCCAGGAATGCGTTGTACAGGGCGCACTCTAGTATAATATTTAGTTTTAAAAATTATAGCCAAGTTATCAGTTAAACAACTGATATTTTCTTAGTATCCTTCATTTTATAGATTTTCTATAAAACTATGATTCACTATTAAACTTAGATTCACTAGAAAGCTTTAGTCTTTCTTTTTATCGATTACAGGATCCAGTTTTTAACAATTAATAAAGATTGTTAGCCTAAAAAATCTTTAATATCAGCGAGCATTCTTAAATTTGAATATTGAATTGAATCAACTTGGTTCCTCATTAACAGCAAATAGGGCAACTTTTTAAAATTGGTTTGGGAAAAAATATTGATTGAAAAATTATTATATTTCTTTCATAATAAAGCCGCAGTGGGATACTGATTTTGAATACTTTCTCAATGTAAACTTATGTTTCAGACTTCAGTTCTAAACACACGCAAATCCTGGGTTCGAATCCAGCTGTTGGACCTTAGACTTTTTCATCCTAGAAGCTCTTACCGCTCACTGTTTGTGACGAGAGAGAGGAGGCCGAAAAAATCCGGACGCTAATAACCTAAGTTGTTGTTAACATTAAAAAGCAAAAAACCCCAGTACGATAGAAGCCTGAAATGTTTTCTGCGACCATCTCTGAGTCTCTGCTCGCAACATAGGCGAGAGCTAACATACCTTGTACTTACGTGTTTAATTATATTTTATTTAAACCTTTAAGAAAGTCAACTTGACCGCGAAGGGATGTGGTTACACCTTGTGGTTTTCTTCAAGGCTCATGGCTCCCAACCTAAACCCTCTTATACAATAACTTATAAAACTTATTCTATCTAATAACAATTTTATTAACGTACAAAGTTATACTAACAAGAAAACACTAATTGGCATAACATATTGAGTTTGATGGTAAGAGATAACAAAACTAAGAACCGCATGAATATTTTTCGAACTCAAAAGGGAAACATTGTTGTCAAGGTTAAAATGTATTGTGGTACCCAAACAGTACCAGTCTAGCTCTTGCATTTTAGTAAATTGTTAACATGAGAAATTTATAGCAAAATGTGCTTGCTAGTCGCCACCGTTCACGACACCTGATTGCACTTAAAGCCAATAGTCACCAACTAATAGGCACTACTTTACTTTTACATTTAAGGAGAAGTAGAAAACGTAAGTAATTTCCTCCTTTATCGTAAACTTACTTCTATGTAATTCATGTTTGTTTTGTAGCAAGTCTTTAAACCTGTAGCTTAACCTTAACAAAAATAGTGAAAGTCGAGTATTTCTGATTGATATATCGGTCGCAGCCGCAGCTATCTGACCCACGTCACCAGATTAAAGTACTGACTCCGAGCGAGGAAGAAGGATATCCAATGAGAAAGTGATATTGGCAATATGGAGAAAGATATCCTGTGTGGAATTGGCGCCCCTCGTTATGTCTGGCTTGGAGATCATGGCTCACACAATGGAAGAGGGACTATGTGCAGACTAAAAAGTCTGCTGGCAGAAATGCAACAGGCTGACTTATCAGTGAAGTCTTGTGGAAGGCGCTGTAGTAGAATACCCGAGATGCATCCTGCCCTATTAGTGGGAGTAAATGGTGAGAAGTCTGTTATGTGGATGTATCAGAGAGGCCAGAATATGTGTGTGAATGTTTGTAAATACAAAATAATAGTTTTCGCTTGCAAAATAACTGATTTACTGACTGAAAAGCCGAATAGAAGTTCGGATTTCCAAAATTGGTGTGGTTTTATGGTAGATAGCAAAGGGTTTGGCCACATAGCCATGAAATTCTAGTCTCTTGTCTTTGAAATATTTTGCTTTTTTTTTTTTTTTTTGTCAATTCTAATTGTAGAATTTTTTCGAACAAACCTCGATTTCCTCCTGCCATCATTTATTCTTTGCAGACCAGCGCTTTTACCAGTATCGCATAGGTTAGCTTCTGTCCATCGTCCTAGCCTCAGCTCTCCGAGCTTCTTCTTTCCCTATAGGCCCATTAAGTCGATGGTATCACCCCAGAAACCACAAGCAAATCAGGTTTCAAAACAGTTCTGTTTGGAGGCTCTATTCTGTACCAACTATTATCGGTATTCTCTATTTTTAGCGCTTCGGCCATTCCTCGTAGAAGACACTCATGGCATTTGTTATGTACTAAGAAACTACGAGTAAGAAAGCCTTGTACAGCGTGACATTTATGATTTTTGTACAACATTAACTGATTCGATAAATCAAATGACTGGAGGTGTTATAGAAATAAATAAACTTATTTTGCATTTATTAAGCTTTCTTTTATTAACGTAACTATTTACGATACAACTGTTTACTGTTGACACCAAACGATGGTGACCTCGAAGAATTAAGTATACTTTCAAGTTCTCTCGACAGCTGGTCGCATCTTTGTGATGCAGTACCGATATTATCGCTATACGCTCGGACTTCCTCTACATCAAATGGATTGGAACTTCCTTGAATTGTAGGTGAACGGAGGTCTGGAACGCTGGGAACAACTGGATTCCTGTAAATTGTAATGACAGTTTCTTTTTTTAAATTTTTAAAAGTAGTAAAACCAAAAATATTTAAATTTAGTTAGAAAACTAGTCAATTACCCTTAATGCGTGAGAATAGTTATTATTCTCCATTACCACTAATGTTGCAAAAGACCGAGACGAGGCGAGACTTTATGCAAATCTCGCCTTAGTCTCTTATGACAAGTGTCTCGTCTCGATTTTTGCCTCGTCTCGGTGTTATCAATCTCGCTTCGGTCTCTGTCTCGCTTCGGTCTCTGTCTCGCCTCGGTCTCGGTATCGCCTCGGTCTCGATCTCGTCGAGATATCTTGTTTTTTTTAAATTTTGTTTTAAGTATTAAAAATAAAAAATAAAAAAATGAACAAAATATCTGAGGCAATCAAAATGAATAAAAAAAATGGTTTGTTACTAATAATCTTTTCAAAAATTGTTATTATTTTCTAATAATTATTTTAATTTATATATTGATATTGATATAAAGAAAAAAAAATGTGTGTAAAATAAGACACATCATACATTACTATTACTGTTATATATTTTATATAATTTCAAAAAGATGTTAAAAACGCGCCAAATGAAAGGCCAATTAATTCAGTACCCGTAATGATTATTTATTAATAAAGAACACAATTTTATAATTTTGTAGCTAAAAATAAATATCTGAAAAACCGAGACGAGACCGAGATTTCTCGAATAAATCTCGACAGATATATAGTATATAATGTCTCGATCTCGGTCTCGTCTAGGTCTCGATACTGTCTCGATTCTCGTGCAGCATTAATTACCACAAATGTATAATTTGGAGAGCAAAAAGAAATAAATAAAACCCGTTGTAAGATTTTTTCTATCAAAAAAACTCCTTTGATAGGTGATTTTAAAGTAATTTTCAATAATTTGTAAACCGCGTTTTGAGCTTTCAAAGTTGACACAATTCATTTAAAAGATAGATCTTTTCATGAATAAAAAATCCATTTTGAAATATGCCCTTGTTTTAGAGCACGCGATTCTCGAAAGACCAACTGAATTTTTCTGAAATTTTACTCTTACAGCTAAAAATGTGTTATCCTGAAGAACTATAAAAGTTACGTTAATTAGCTTTTTAGACAGTTTAACTGTAGTTGTCTACAGTAGTAAAATCTATAGATTTAAAAGAAACTTTAATAATTCAGAAAAAAATAATTAACATAATTACGTAATGTAATTTTTATTATCGTTGATATATTCCTTTAAGATGTTTCTTTGTTCAGTGAAGGAGAGATCAGTGTTGGCAAAATCGCCGGGGTCCCAATCAGATTCACTACTGCTGGCCAATATATTGTCTGTGTCGATATTGTTCCCATCTAATCCACTCGCTCTGCCAGATTCTATGATGAAATCACTGCACGAACTCGAGGAAGCGCTCATGTTAACCTCGCCAGTTCTGCCTAAAATTCCCTCATCCATGTTGCCCTTTACGCTGTAATCAAACGAATTCGTTTTTCATTGAATTAATATTAATCTTTAAAAAAGACTGGGTGGGAGAGAAACTGTAATCAAGAAAAGTAGTGATAAGGATTGTTATCAAATTGAGAAACCTCAAAATGAGTAGCTTAATCATTTTCAAGCTACAACTGTTAAATCTTCTCCACAGAGCTAATCTCTTCCGCTTGTTCTTCAGACAAATCTGCACAAGGCTATCCGTTGAGAGATCTGTGCAATGCATAGGTGTTTACTCAGTCTGCATTGGCTTTCAAGAGACTCGAGTCTCTTAAATGACTTTCTTGGCTTAAAAACATGAACTTTCATTATATTTAATGGACCTTTTTCAAGAAAACATTATCTCAATGTTACTGTGAAACTGTTGGTTCAGAACATGGTCAAGACAAGTAAATTGTAACCACAGAGATTGGAATAAAGAGATGGTCTGATGGCACCCCAACCTTCTTCGTGTAATGCCGAAAAAAAACTTACGAGAGTGGCTAATATATAAGTAATGGCTGATATTCGATGTTTATTTTATAACTTTAAAAGATCATTTTGCCAAAATTAACATATTCGTAGAAACAATCTTATTAAGAAGAGCAATGCTTTTACTCCTCGAAGCAAACATCTCTTTAAAACTAAATTTCTTTACGCCAAATTCTTTGTTCCTACATTCTACTAGTTTCTGTAATTTTATTTATTTTTTATTTAAATTTACAACTGGCTTAACCCAAGTAGGGTATACAGTTGGAGACAGACCTCAACAAATACAAAAAATAAATAAATAAGTAATAGTTATACATAATTAATATAAATAAGAAAAAATAATAAAATTTAAATTCTAACATAAACAAGTAGCCTCATAAGGCAAAAGGTAAACAGAAATACTCAGTGGTTCCAACAAAACAAATTAAAAATACAAATAAGAAATACTTCATTGCCCTTAATAAATAACAAAAAAAAAAATTCGGATCTACCTATTTAAAGAATAAACAAACTCAAGATAACTTAGTAAAAAACAAAATAATAATAATAACCAAAATATAAATATAAAAGGCAAGAATAGTAAAAAAATAAATAAAATGATAGAATAACTTTGAAAACTAACAAAAAATACTTCTTAATTTAAAAATATTTTGACAGAAAAGAAAAACATCATTCAACTTACTGAGATGACCTGGCTCCGTAAAAGAAAGAAAATTTACAAAGATGTCATCATAATTGTCCACAGCACCACAATATTTCTGAACAAGTGGATCTCTAAAAGATGAAAGGGCAGGACACCTTGCAATGGCATGATCTATGTCATCAGGTTCATTTAATGAACACAGTTGACATAATTTGTTACCATTAAATTCAAATTTTTTCCGATTGAAGTATATTTTACAGATTTTTTTATAACTTACACGAAGCTGAGCCATTAATCTCAACTTTTCAATATGAACATTGTAAGTTAAGTAAACTTCTCCAAAATTTAAATTACTTAAATGTCTGTAAAGCGGATTATAGCGACTATTCAGGACTGACTCGATATCTTTAGACAGCAAATTGTTCTTGAACGAGTCTAATAATCTACGGAATTCTTCACGAGTCACAGCTACGCTCTGACCAGCCCACAGGTCTTCAGCACCGATAGAAGAGAGGCAATGTCTCAGTGAACTCACCCAATTATATGGTATATTACAACTACCATCCAATTCCTTCAACCTTAAATAGCACAGTTTGGGAAGGCGACAATCTGGCATTTCTAGCAGCCTTAACCACCAGCCTAAAACTCTTTTAAAGATCTTAAAACCAGTATGTATCCTTCCCGTTTCAATCCGTACAAAACAATCAGGTGTATTCCTTGGTAGATGCAGCAGTAATTTTAAAAATCTCAGTTGCCCTCTTTCTATTACATTACTGAAGTCACAACCCCAGATTTCCACCAAGTACAAAAGCACACTCTCAGAGATGGATCATACAAAGCAAGCTTAGTTTCCCAACTGTCACTCTTACAAGACTTTGGCAAGGACATAACCGAAGCCGTAGCAGCTACATTCTTTGAAAGAAAATATTTGCCCGCCTTGGTAAACTTTGCGGATGGAGAAAAAGGGACCCCCAAGTAAGTAAAATTATTAGAAAAATTTAAATTATTCTCTCCATAACTAAATTGCTTTACATTTGATAAATTTCCACCCTTCGAAAAGACCATTGCAAAAGTCTTGCTGATATTGACATTCAATAAATTCTCCTCACAGTACTCCTTTAGAGCAATTAATTGCTTTTGGGAACTCATCCAAGTGGGGGCAAGAAGGACCATATCATCTGCATACAAAATCATATACAGATCTTTGTCTTTATTTAACGTGAGTCCAGTTAAGTTTCTAGAGTTGAAGAAAGTAACTATATCTGAAATATACAAAGAAAACAAAAGAGGACTCAAGATTTCGCCCTGTAAAATCCCCTCAGAAAGGAGTATCTCTTTAGAATAATCATTACCGGCTTGAATTACCATCGATGCATTGTCATACAGATTTTTAATTACTTGTAGGAATTCCGACTTACGCCTAGACCAGGGGTCGGCAACCCTGTTTTAAGTAGAGAGCCATTTCTCCTTAAATTATTTTAATATATCTTACCAAGAGCTGCAAGGATGGTAGTGTAAACAAACTCTGAAGATCATTTGTATTCACAAATTATTATTTTATGATATTCAATAACATTTAAATGTTTTATATATTTATTTTCACATATTGCAAAGTAAATAAACAAATAAATGATAACTAAACCTGTGTTTGAATGAAAATGAAGGCTGTCCTATTTATTACGTACTGTATTTTAATATAATTCTATTCAATTTCAAACCTAATCACATTTAAAATACTTTTTGAAAAAATATCTACTTTAATAAATGAAATTTTCATTTGTTTCAACAAAATTGAAATATACAATTTATTTCGGACAGGCAGAAGAGCCACAAAATTTGGATAAAAGAGCCGCATGTGGCTCGCGAGCCGCGGGTTGCCGACCCCTGGCCTAGACCATAGAGCTTATGCCATAATATCCCATGATTAACCGAATCGAAAGCTCTTCTAACATCCACAAAGACTGTAAACACTTTACTACGCTTTAGTCTAAGGATGATATTAACAATAGAAGAGAGTACAAAAACACAATCACGGCATCCCCTACCCTTGCGGAAACCCATCTGCTCCTCGGGGATCAAGTTGTGTTTTTCGACCCAATTATAAAGCCTATTATAAATAATAGGTGAAGAGCTTGGTAATGCAATTGAAAATCGTTATACCCCTATAATTATTCGGGTCTGAGGGATTACCCTTCTTATATAATAACTTCATTTTTATTGAAGACCAAGATTTAGGGAGAACTTCTGAATGAAAAGCCTGATTAAATAAAGTCAATAGAAATTCAATCCAAGAGGAACTAAGATTTTTAATAGTTTCTGTAATTGAAATTAAGACGCTTCTGAAAAACAAATATGTGTGCATAATCTAAGTCATGTGCTTATTACTTCGACTCACTCAGAGTTCCTGTTTTTTGTTAGAAATTCCTATTTAGTTCCGAGTCAGTTATTATTAATCATGCATGATTCCCAATTTATAAATTGAGTGTGGTTACAATTTACTTGTCTAATAACTTGACCATGTCCTGAACATTTTTCTTTTGTACACTTTTGTTTTGCACTCGCCTACTTTTCTTTCAATCTTAAGAATAATATTCTTGTTAAGTTGCCGTTGAAACAGCTAGTGGTGGGGGCAGTAGAAATGAGTATTGCGAATAAGGATGGGCCGTTCGACTGCTACTACAGGATATGCTCACGTATTACAAGTATTCAGCAGACAAACAAAATAAAATAAATATAGGAAATTCTCTCGAATATGTATAAAACAGGGATGAAATGTACTGATGGGTAGGTAATTTACCTATCTGGCTAGCTTACATCATTTCATGTAGCCAGTCGCACGTCTAACCGCAGGCTATATAATTATCCTATTTCAGAAGAAAGAGGGAAACCAACTAAGGTAAGACTGCCCATTTTCTGCTCTTCACTTATTTCATTTTTATATTCTTAGTTCATTTTATAAAATAACAATGATAAAAGCCAACTACACAAAACTGTTGTAGCTTCCTTCTTTAGCAACATTCATAAATTATGTATCATACACTGTGATCATCTACATTCACTCCAAATCTATAATTACATCGTTTTTTTAAAAAAAAAGAAGAAAAAAAAGAGCTCAACCTAATTTTTAAAGGAAGAACATGACCTGAATAAAGACAATACTGCCAATGCCGATACGAAACACAAAAAGAAATCCTTATTTATTTATTATTATTTCAAAACCAGGTACAGAACGTGTCGGAATGATTGTGTCACATACCAGAGGCGTAATCAACCAAAATTCTCTTGAGTTCACCAAAAAATGCCCTTGGTGACATTTACTAACCATGTGTCTACGAGGTGTGGCTATTAAATAACGAGACTATTGCTGTAAAACATTTTATTTTAAATTTAAATATATTTAGTTATTATCACCTTCAATATACACCCCTCCCCTATCCCTACAACGCTCCGTGCGAATTTACCATTGTTCGAAACAGTGCTGGAAGTCTTATACTGTCAGCTACTGCATGACGCGTGCCGCTTTTACTTTCACAGCTTCAACGGACTGAAATCGTATTCCTTTTAATGCAGATTTGACTTTAGGGAACAGGCAAAAGCCATATGGGGTCAGGTCAGGCGAATAAGGCGGATGTCCTAAAAACTGGGATGTTGTACTTGGCTAGAAACGTCTAGATGGAGAACCCATGACTTGTTCTTTCACAAATCGGGCCGTTTTTCCTTACTCTTTCACAAAGTTAAGCAAGCACCTCACGGTAGTAATGTTGATTAATTATAATCGATATTTTCATCCATTTTGGATGTGGAAGGGCGACCCAGGCGGTCATCAACTCCGACGTCTTCTCGGCCATCTTAGAAACGCTTGAACCACTCAAAAACTTGCGCACGTGATTAACATTCATCGCCATAAACTTCTTTTAATAAAAGATAAGTTTCAGTAGCGGTTTTACCAAGTATCATGTGAAATTTCACGACTATTCGTTGCTCTACTACATGTGTAGTATCATGTTTTCGGCAAAACTCCTCTTACACTAACGACGGTTCCGGTCAGACAGATTTCTCTACAAACACGTGAGACGCTGCAATCGAGAGAGAAGGCTTTAAGCTGCACAGCTGTCGGTCGTTAGATTTTGGCGCATGCATAGTTCTTCTGTAGCAGCATCAGTCTCGTATGCGACTCAAAGAATAAAGAGTAAAGTAATTGCCTATTTTTTCAGGCGAGCTTTACGTCCAATTACCAATCAGATGTTGTGCACGGAGACTAAAAGAGTGAGATTAGCCACACATGCCGAACGTCGCCATTTAAATTGTTTATTGCCAACACCAATTTATTTGACTTCTCAGCCTTCAATATCTAAGAGCCCAGTAAACCTTAGTTCAGATTCAGTAGTACATCATCCTTTGTTTGTTTTAAAGTTTTGCATGTTATTTATAGCATGATGTATTTACATATTTACAAGTGCTGATGTAAGAATATAAAAAAAAAGTTTTGCAGGTGGTAGCACTGATAACAGGCGAAATTTGGCGGCTTTTCACTTACTGACTTATAGGTTCAAATAGACTCCGGCAAATAATTGGTAAAATAATTAATAGTTTTAAAAATATTATTATTATTTTAGTATTTATGTTTAGTTGGTCACACTGTTGAGTGCCGATACTATTGACAGTTTTGTGACTGTGGTGAAATTCTTGGCGATCATCGAGTTGAAGTCGTCGTTGTAGCGATAAGAATGTCGCCGAAACATCTTTTAAGATAAATTTTACTTCCTTACAAGAAGGCTGAATTTTTGTTTTTTCGAACTAATTACAGAAGACAGTCCGTTGGAATCATTGAGGTACTCACTCTGAAAACGCTTTAAAATTATGGTAAATTGCTCTCTAAAAACTCTAGCATGAAATGTTAAATGAAGTAAGGTGCATGCGAGCTGCAACGATAAAATGAGCGATATCTAACATGAAACTTTGTCTCGAATTGGTATTACACCCTCTAACGTCGTAAAGGCGAAGAGGAATTGTGCACAGGGTCGCCAATTGTCGTGTATCCAATCAGTAGTATCATCTTAAGATACTATTATTCAAGCGCATTTTCTTAACAATTTCATTTTATATTTTACAGAACTATTCAAATATCGAATCCATTAATATCATACAAAACAAAAAATCAAAAATATTCATGCGCACTACATAAAAATTAGAAATAAATATGAAAATAATAAACTTTCTCCTACAGCGAAATATCTCTAACTTTTATTAAATAATTTGCCAACCTTCCACGCGATATTAATTAATAAGTTATTTAGAAGGGAGATATTTGCTGTAATTATAATACTCGTGTATAAGAACTGTTTACATAACTTTATAAAAGTATATCTATATATTTATGTAATGTAAAGGATTATGGTAAAATATTCTAGACTAACTACTAGGTTACGCTAACATATCGTGCAATTAATGTAAATATGTATTTATTAAATACACTGTACAGGATATTCTGGAAATTAAATATAAAAAAATGCCTACATTAAAAAAGGCTTAAAACATTTATAAAAAGGTTTTGTTTTTATTGCGTGGCTGTTCGTAATAACCAATCAGCCACCAAACTTGAATGATCTGAAGAGAAGTTTAATTGCTAACACCCAATCATGTTTGAACATTGACCAAACATCGGGATTGGACAATAATGCCAGGATTGTCCAGTTGAGTCCTCTAAAAGGACATTTTTGTTTCGTATCAAGTCTACAATATTCATGAGTTCAACGCCACATAAATATAAATTTATCAAGTCTGTTTGGGTTCATCAACGGACCAAGCATTTCTAGATCTGATTGTGTCTAATCTTCATCGAATGTGTTTCGATTAACGAGTTTATTTTTTAAAAAATTAAATCATCAGCATCTATAACTTGTTAAAAAAAAATATTCGCTCAATTGTAGATTATAACAGAAACTTTGAAAAATAGAATTCATTATTGCTGCGCACAACCTGACTCATTTTTAGGACTCATAACTGCCCCCCATGTGTCTAAGTTTAGGTCACATAATTAGAAATCGTTCATTTAGAACGTAGTTACTGAATCTGAGAGAGGTAGTCAGTACTTGAGGGTAGTTTGAAAAGTCCGTGCAAAGTCAGAGAGATAGCACTACTGGCGCGTATCGAGGTTATGTTTAGTTAGTAGCATCTCTTGGAAGAACACACACCAAGTTTCAGCCAGATCGGTCTATTTCTTTGTGTTTGGCATTCGTTTGAATCGAGGAAATCGAGTGATTTTCAAAAATGGACGAAAAAGAATTTCGTGTGTTGATTAAACACTACTTTATGAAAGGCAAAACGCCTCAGGAGACTAAAGAGAAGCTTGATAAACATTATGGTGACTCTGCACCTTCGATTAGAACAGTTTATAAGTGGTTTCAAAATTTTCGGAGTGGCCATATGGGCACAAGTGACGCTGAACGTTTTGGACGCCCTGTTGAGGTTACTACTCCAGAAATCATTGATAAAATCCATGATATGGTGATGGATGACAGAAGAGTGAAGGTGCGTGAGATTGCTAGTGCTGTGGGCATCTCGAATGAACGGGTACATAATATTTTGGACATGACAAAGCTATCCGCAAGATGGGTGCCGCGATTGCTCACGCTTGACCAAAAACGAAATCGTGTGAAGTGTTGCAAGGTCGGTTTGCAGCTGTTCCAGAAGAATCCGCAGGACTTTAAGCGTCGTTTCGTCACTGTGGATGAAACATGGATACATCACTACACTCCTGAGACCAAAGAACAATCTAAACAATGGGTTACCAAGGGGGAATCTGCGCCAAAAAAGGCGAAGACCGTTCCTTCGGCCGGAAAGATTATGGCGACTGTCTTTTGGGATTCACAAGGAATAATCCTCATCGATTATCTGGAAAAGGGTAAAACTATTACAGGTGCATATTATTCATCGTTATTGGACCGTTTGAAAACCGAGCTGCAAGAAAAACGCCCACGATTGGCCCACAAAAAAGTCCTTTTCCATCACGACAACGCACCAGCTCACACCTCAGCAGTTGTGGTCGCAAAATTAATGGAAATAGGGTTCCACTCGTTTCACATCCCCCCTATTCTCCAGACTTGGCTCCCTCGGACTACTATTTGTTCTCCAATATGAAGAAATGGCTGGCGGGATAAAGATTTTATTCAAACGAGGAGGTGATTGCAGAAACGAATGGCTATTTTTCAGACTTGGACAAATCCTATTATTCGGAAGGGATCAACAAACTAGAGCAGCGTTGGACGAAGTGTATAAGCCTAAAAGGAGACTATGTTGAAAAATAAAAAAGGTTTACCCCAAAAAATTAAGTAGTTTTTATTTTTGCACGGACTTTTCTAACGACCCTCGTATGATGCCGTTTTGGCGATCATTTTCGCTGGAAAATCCAAAAAGTAAACAGTTTTATTATGCAGGTGCAAAGTGAAGCCAGTATTACTTTTTATTTAACGCCATTTTGCTCACTTCTATTATTACGTAAATTGGAACAAGTGAAAGTGAGCCGTTGATACCAGATTTTCAGCGAAAACGATCAAGACTCAAGACTCAAACTATCTACTGGACAGCTAAGAAATAAACTGTTCAAACTTAAACAATCATAAAAGCTAACACATACTGGGGAGACTCTAGACACCTCACGTTTCCGCTAGTGTTATGCCCTGTCATTTTACTTCCGGGTTTAGAAATTGAAAAAAAAAAGAAGGATTAAAGAAATTACACAGACGATGACCCAAACGTGTATGTGTACAAAACAAGTGTTAACCGGATATGAAGAGGCGGAGTCAACTCCGGAAATAGATGTTTTGCAGGGTCAAACAAGCAGATAGAAATTATTACTTCTCCTCGCACGCTATACCAAATATTATAAGATAGTTATAACAATTCCAAACTAAATTATACTGATTCTCTAGGAGTGTGCCATTAAACTAGGATATGGGCATTTTAAACCTATTGATCTTCATAGATTTGTCTATTTATTTAAAATTACTAGTCAACATTGGCTTATCTTCGTTTTTGCTCAAACGCTCGGACCTAATTCAAATATATTTTTTTTAGTAGGTATATTATTTGTTTGATTGGAAACCTATATTTTGCATACAAATGGCCCCTTTAAGAAAAAGTAATAAATAAAGGATGAATAAGAGTAAGGAAAATTTACAGAAGTAAAAAGAGAGAGGCCGAAATAAAAAGAAAGTTTCCAGATGGAATTTGAAGGTAATCTTGGTTGGAAGTTTCATAAGGAGTCGAAGATCCTTGCAGAGATGAAAGTAGAGAATTGTTGAGAGATCTGGAAGGCTTGCTAGACTTGGTACTTTCAGTCTTCTAAAACATGAGCCGAGTAGATATAAAACTGCCGCCAGTATAAGAAGAAATTATGGATGTATTAATGACTGCAAAAAGTGGTAGGTAAAGATGGCTTTCAAATAGGTGTACTTCAGTAAGCTGGGGATGAACTTTAATCTGAAATCTTCATGCTTTTTAATAACTATTGTTTTTAATATTGTATTACTACTTAATATTACGATTATTCGTACTATTACTGAATATATATAGGCTTCGTGACCGTAAATTATTAAACTAAGGATTCAAGATTGGCGAGGAATCGGAATTTTTTAAAATTACTTCTAATCATTTGGTTCTTATGGTATTTAGTTCATAAGGGTTATTTGGTTTCTCCTGTGTTTTGTCTTTAACGTTTTTGTATTAAAAGAAATTTCCCAATATTTATTTTATTTACTCTTTTGTCAAATTGAACATTGTAATTAGTCTATTGTATCTGTCCCATTGTCAGTACCGAAATTCTCGTGTAAGTCCCGCTATATCTGAATATACCTTTTCTCCAGTTCTGGCTCTTAGTTTCTGTAACTCAACCAATCCGCATAGCCACGTAAGTTCTCAATAGGTAATTATAATGAATTTATTATATTTTACTTTTTTTATTTTATTTTTATATTACTGTTTTTTTTACTGATTTTCTATGTTACTGATTCTCTAAATTGTTTGTATTTTTGTATTTGTATTATCCAGGCCCTGAAGAAGACAACATATTTGTCGAAACGTTGGCAAAAAGACGAGTTGTTTATTTGACCGATTTCTCGCCAATCTTGAATCCTTAGATTTTTTTTTTTTTATGATTTAAGGCGCGTCAACATCTAAGGTTATTGGCGCCCGGAGCTATTTTCAGTGCACTGCCGGCTTCCGGATAGTGTTCTCTCGTTACAGACAACACTGTCCATCACCGGACAGTGGGCTGTAAGAAGCTTCTAGGAAGAGAAAATCTAAGGGTCTGTAGCTGGATTCAAACCCGGGACCTCCGCGTGGGAGTCCAGTACGCTAACCGCATAGCTAATCCCTTCCCTCTTAGATTACAATTACTATTATTATTACTATTTAATATTATATCTTTAGGTATTTTTTATGACTAAATAAAGATAATTATGCATTCATGATACAACAATACTTAAATTGATAAATAGCTAAATAAAACGTTACACTTTCACTAACCTATTAAATTCACAGATAGTAGCTTCGAGCACCTCTCTGTATACAGCATTATTCACACCTCGCATGTACAATTCTCGTTCCACATCGTCCAGCATGAAGTAATATGTCGCTACAGTGGTATCGGTGGCTTCACTTCCTGACAAACAGCTACATATGGAGTCGAAACTTTTACCTGCATCATAATCTTCATCATCACTGCTACTACTAATCGCATAATTCGCATCCAAACTTGGAAAGCATATGCTAATTAATATAAGTGCTATCAGGTTCAAACCAATTGCGGTTAATAAAATTTTACTCTTTTCGTATCATTAATAGTTTTAAGGAAATTAATAAAAGATGGAAAAAATAAATTTTTAAGAAAGGAGTAGAAGATAAATTTTTAAAATCACAAGATTGGGAAACATTAACACATGATAATCAGGATAGATTGTAACTTCAAGTGTTTCATCAATATCTTGAATAAAGTTCTGAATAATTAATAATTTTGATTCTTACTTGGCTTACTTGAAAAGGAAAAACTACTTTGGCCTTTAACAACTGTGCTAAAAAAATTTTAATTTGAAATAAGTTGTTCAGCTTTACTTTTAACTTATAAATTACGAGTACATCCGAGTAACAAAATGTTTATATAATTGCTTTTCTATTTTCTATTTTAAATTATGAAATAAAGAATCAATTAGGTCGTAGTAAATTCTTTGAAGTTGTGGCCAAAAAGTTTACCTTTATGTCACGCAGTTGTAAATTATGCTAAAAAAAGAGTATGTAACCGCATTAATCTGAAGTTTAGTTGTTTAGATGAAGGAATCCAGCGAATCCCATACAGGTTCAAGTGGTGTTCCGCCTTCACTGAAATAAAACTAGTTCGTCACTGGTCATCCTGAATGAGTCAGAAAGCCAGATCGATGTTCAAAATTTTGTTTAAAGGAAATCTTCCGGAAACACTGACCAAAGAAACTTGGAGATATTGGGAGAGATAACTAGGCCAGACAGAGAAAGAGAACCGAAGATAGGGGTGGTGTGCGTAAAGTTTGAAGTTGCTCCTCAGCTTCTTTTGTCACCAAGAAAGAGCTGGTAGAAAGAAATGAAATTAAAATTTGTTGTTAAATTTTGAAAATAACCTATTACAGCAGAAGATCTTTTAGAGGCCAGTAATGCTCTACGAAAGAGGTAAGTTATATGTTAAATGGTACAGTGTTCGATTCCTGGAGTCTAGGCCCCGGATTTTATTTAATGGTACTTGAGAAATTTACAGTAAAGTATGTTATCTATCCGCCTCCGACCAAGACACTTGATTGTTAGTTGGACGGGCAGTACGTCTGAAAAAAAAGTAAACACTACCTACTTAATTACATATTGAGAAAATTTGATAAGTTCAGCTGTAGGACAACCCTCACGATATCAAGAATGGTGTCGGCATGCAATGTCCACGTTCTTAGACTCTCGGAAAGGGCAAATACTTTCTTTTTCGAATCATTAGCCATGATATTTTTTAAAAACCTCTTTTTGAGTGGTAAATGCAAAGGATACGCCATGTTCAAAAAATTTGTTGGCAAAGTATCCAAAGTTAAATAATCTTATGGTTGATTTCTTGATGGTGCACATATGGAATAGCAGCGTACTGGAAATCATCATGTTATCGCTGATTGGCGGAGAAGTCCAGCCTTCATCACAGTGGCACAAGCCTGATTGGTTATTCATTTTACCATGATGGCAACGAAGATTCATGTTCAGCTGTAATAATAACCTAAATTAAGCAATCAAATTCGCTAGTTTGCTGGTTATACAATATAAGTTAAATGAGTGGAAAATTCAATGAAATAGTGAACCACGTTGGAACCACGAGATCTAGCGTTGCAATTTTAACATTGTTAGCCACACTACAAGCTATTTGGCTGAAGTTACATCATATCTCAGCTGTATAACTTGTTTTTGTCAACATATTATATAAACTTGGAAAAAAAGTATTGTGTTCGGAGCAATTAAAGAAGAAGACAGAGACAATCAGTGAGGTGGCATCTACGAGTTACTTTCAAGGTACGAGTATATAATGGGAGCAACAACTGCATTTCACATCACATATCATCAATAACAATTTTCATTAATAATAAACTAAAAACAAAAACAATGCTGTAGACCCGCATAGCAGAAACTAAACAGACGTCCTGGACAAAACTACAGGCATCTATCAATAATACATATTTTTTAAATTTCTATTTTCTATAATATAACCTTTTTCTTTCAATGCCTGGAAGATTTTTTCTTTTTGAAACAAATTAGTGAGGGTAACCCATGGGACTTGGAGGAAAAGGAGTCTTCCTTAGAGCAGTGTCACCCTGGTAAATGATTCGCTAATGAATAACGCCTGATCTACTATAAGTTTACATTATGTTCTTTTAGAGGTGGAAGTGAAGTGCTGCCAATAGAACAAAAATTCACTATCGTCTGAGAGACCTACGTATCGTGTTGAGGGTTAGAAATGTAAGTTGAATTAGTTTATAGTAAAAGTTGGAAAACTTCATTACATCCAATTCTGAAAGTTCAACTTTTCAGTTTTTGTTAATTCAACCTCCTTGGAGAGAAAGGGTGAACTAACCTTCTTTACAGAGATAAGGCTCTTTAATTTTGTAAGTTGGACTAAAATGAAGTGTTAGCAGTCGCGTAGAAATAAGCTAAAGGGCACAATAAATTCTGCTAAATGGATTTTATTTTCTGATCCATTCTTTTTGAGTTATTCAAGTTCATTTATCTTGAATTATTTTATTAAAAAAAAAAATGCAACTTTTCCTTGACGTCGCTCAGGCGTTCGACAGGGTCTGGCACGAGGTACTACTGTTTAAGCTGAGGTTCCGCATACATACTACCTCATCCTCAAATCCTACCTAAAAGATCGATATTTCAGAGTCAACTGTGGAGCAGCAGACTCTGATATCCATCTAGCCAGAGCTGGTGTTCCTCAGGGCAGTGTCCTAGGTCCTCTTCTTTACTCCTTAAATACTGCAGATATACCTCAACACCCAAATACTATCCTCTCCACCTTTGCTGACGATACTGCTATCTTATCTCCACATTCCTATCCTCTTATCGCTACACGAGCTCTATAAACACAACCACTTACAGGACTGGCTTTTCAAATGGCAAATCAAATCTAAGGTTACGAAATCAAAATTTATAGTATTTACTCTAAGACGGAAAATCCTACCTACCATCATCTTAAACCAAACTCCTATACCAACTGTGGACTAAGTACGCTACCTTGGACTGCACCTAGACAAACGGTTGACATGGAATCCCCCAGACTAGACTGAAAAGACAAGAAATTAACCAACGCCAACTTCTCACCAGACTGCTTGACAAACGTTCGAAACTTAACTTACATAACAAAAGACTGTAAAAGATGTATCTACTGTTACTGCGACCTATTTGGTCATACGGCATCGAAGTATAGGGATCGGCTAAGCGTTCCAACTCACTACACCTCCAGGCATTACAGTCAAAAATACTTCGAAAACTTCTTAATGCTCCGTTCTATGTATATAACCTCACCATCCATAATGACCTCAAAATACCTTTCATTACAGATCTTGCTAACCCTCGTTTTCTCAAATTTCATTCCTCTACAGCGGCTCATCCTAACCCTCTCATAGAACACCTATCATCCTCCACATTACCAGGTAATCCTCTAAGGAGATTGAAGAGAAGACGGCCTCGAGATCTTCTCTTATCGTGAGAGCAGTATAGCGAAGCACGTTACTGGAGTGACACCACGGGTGCCTTCTCCAATCGTGATTTTCACGTATTTTTTTATCAGGTACCTCATTGACTTGTTGCAACAACCGTTGCAGTAGTAAATTCCAATAAAAGATTTTAAAAAAGTAAATAAATTAAATTTAAATTAATTGTTATTAGTTTAGAAATTTCTTAGTTTTCTATTTAATAAAAATCCAACCTCTGCCCAACTGACAAAATGCGGACCACTGGAGAAGCTGGCATTACTTTTCTCACTAACTTTGGTTAAATAGCGAACATCTTCCTCGGTTATGGGATTCTCTAAATCTCTGCACGTGTTACTAAGTGGTAAATATGCCTGCAATAAGTTTCAATTGTTACCATCAGTAACCACTTCAGAATATTATAATAGTTCTAATAATTTTACAGCCACATCTTTTTCTTTACAATTGATATTTTTAATTTCTCTTATTTCTTTACAAATTGGTCCATGTATGCGGACAAAAGAAAACGAAAACTTGCACTTTTTCAACTCCATGTGCAGTAGCGGGTGCGTCTTAAGGTTTTTTTCAAAGTTGATTAACAGGGATTTTTTAAACTTAGTAAATTTATTGGACGAAATTGTAAAACATTTGTTTGAAATTCGTGGGGAAATTCAATTAAAACCACTTCTGGAAGAGCCGCTACTTTGGTTTTCCCTTATACTGCCATTTCAGTGTAATCTAGGTGATTCAAAATTTAAGTCACTTATCACTAATTAAACTTCAAACAGAAATATGTTAATTAAAAATTTGAATTTGGTTCCAATATTTTCTTCATTCCTGTACACAGCTTAAATGCACCTCTATCAATTTTACTTAAATCGTAAATCTTAAATTCTGTGAGATACTTGGGGAGAGATGAAGTCAAGTTACAATACTTTGTACAATTCCAATGCCTGAATGATTTAAGCTAACACGAATTAATTTTTCACCTTATTGAGATTACCTCAAAAACCGGCTTTAACGATTTTCTTTAATGTTTATATAGAACTAATATTGGCATACAATCAAAACAATATTCCCAAGAAAATTTCTGGAAGAGAAGGTAGTGCCATTTAAGTGAAATGTAAAGTACTACTCTAGTGAATATTTTTTGTGAAATTTCAATTTAGGAGAAAATTCTAAAATCAGAAGTACCACTTCAACGGATAGATTTTTCTTTTTTCTAACAGTTTTTAAAAAATTTCTTCTTTTAAACACAGATGTTCATCAATTAATTTTCTTTGAATAATTTATCTAGGAAATCTCATTAATCAAGAATGCAGTTGCTTAAAAGTGGAATTTCTGTGAAGTTTTGTAATCTAGATAAATGCTAGGAATGTCTTGAAATTAGGGGTTAGAAAGAATTGTATAAGTAAGAAGATATTTTCCAACTTGAATGTTTATTTTCTTAGTTATACTTTTAAGTTTGAAGTAAATGAAAAATCTATAAAGAAACAAAGTGTTGGAAATTTGTATTGCTGGTGGTCGATACAAATGCAAATTATCAAAATGAGAAAAAATTCATGTTTGGTTGCATCAGGAAAGATGTGTGTTGTGGCAAACTCCCAAACATGAATTCACTTTAAAAATGGAGAAATTGCGATGTCCAAGAGTCGACGGTTACACAGATTGATCTTTCAGCGGCTCCATCTTCCGTTAAAGACGAAAGACAAGATTCAATTCTTCTGAATTTCTTACTGTCTAGCACTCAGTAGCGAGTTTCATCACTGGTCAGATTATACGCACTTATTTTCGTGAGTTTCGGTAGCGTGTGGCTTTTCTCACGCTTACCACATCCAAGGCGACTTTTATTGAACATCAAAATTCACTTCTTCTTTTTTTTTGTTACTTCCTACATTCTATTACTGGTATTCCCTAGCAAACTAAGGATTCACTGGGGACATCTGAGTTTCTGATTCTCCAAGCACATAGTACCTAAAAAGTAATCCCTTTTCATCCCTGGCCCCAAGATTGTAGGCTTTGAAAAAGTGACTCAAAAATTTAGAACTGAGACTATACAAAGTGAGGAATCTCGAGATTTACGCTCATATAAATATCGAAAAGAAATTTTAATTATTTAAAAAGAAGAAAAAACAAAAGTATATATCTCACAACATCTGGCATATTTTTGTTCGGATCAGCGTAACACGCTGGCGAGGCGATACACTTGTTGCGAATTCTGCTGAAGTAAGGTTTTTCTCCATTGTATTTCTGATGGCAATCAACTGGTCTACAATTATCCAAAGGATCTAAATCCGGACTAATACACGTTCTGCTCAATAAATGACGCTCTTTAGCACCTACAAAAAATAATAGTAATAAAGTATTTCAAATAATGAATGAAATAAATTCGTTATGGTGACTAGTTTGAAGTTCTGAACTCAACGCGAAAAATAAAGAATCCAAATCAATGTCGAGGATTAATGCAATCATTATTATAGTTAATAATAGCTGAGAAATTGTTTAATGAATATGAGGTGCTCAAGAGCGAAATGAAATTATCATTTCATATTAAGTATCTCAATGGCGTATTTCGAATCTTATTCCTTGATAGGATAGCGCGGCTAGCCATTCAAGACAAACTTACGAGTTGCAATGAGAAATAAATAAATATTACGTACACACTGGAATCAAATCTTAGATAGTTAATATAGGGTAACAGTTATTTCCTTTATTTTATCCTCCTCGCACATTTGTAAAGCCAGACGGAAACGGAATTGAAGTCGAATTTCCTACATCAAACTGTTTAATCTACTAACTAATGATGGATGAAGTTTGATACCGTTCTGGGATACAATAAACGTGCTTCCTACAACGGACAAAATCAAAGATACTATACTGTGGACCTTTTAATAGTTACTTATTGTACAAGTACGGGAAGTTTTGATTCTCACAAACGGATTTAAATGTAGAGTGCACACTGGATAAAGAAGTGATGGCAAGTGCTCAATGTTTTATTATTTGGAATCGTTTAGAAAATATTGAAGAATAATTCTGTAAAACAGGAAATGCGTCCCGCGGACCGCGTTTCAAAAATGAAATTAAAACCTTATTAAATAATGAGTAAAAAATACAAAAATCTGATGTGCTATCAGATTATTAATTCAATTAACTTTCTACAAAAACAGATTTAGTTCTAAACTATATTTGGTTTCAATTATAATAATGATCACTATAGTGGAACCATTTTCGAAAAATCGAAAAATATATTCAGTAAAGATCATTCAATCAAATTTCATTACGTATTGATTTCCTGTTATTGTTATTTTAAATTGAAATTTTTCAGCACTTTTCAGTTTTTGTAATAATTTGAATTCGTTTTTTATAGTTCAATTATCTTTTGAAATAATTTCAAGTTTGGGCTGCAGTTTTAGATTAATGCACTCAACCCAACAAACCCTTTCCAGCACCCTTTCCAGCACTCTTTCCAGCATCCTTTCCAGCACCCTTTGCAGCACCCTTTCCAGCACCCTTTATTAATTTTATTTGCAACGCTTCATGTTTCTTTTGTGCCTTTATTTAGCCGTTTCATTATGAATTAGCTTTAATTAATATCTCTTTAACAAAAACTTACAGTTTAAAATGTTAAGTATAAGGGTTGATTAAACGCCAAAAGGTACACTTGTGTATCTTAACACTTTAAACTGTAAGTTTTTGTTAAAGAGATTTTTGTACCTTTTGGATAGATCTTCATTTTTGTCTATTTTACAAAGTTGCTTATCTGCTTCACAGATTTTTTTAAAATTTAGAATAAGCAATTCTATCATTATAACCTGATAAGGTGTTAAGTCGGAACCATAACTACCATTGGAGAGATCTTTTTAAAGAATGATTATAGTTGCGGTCCCCAAACCATCCTCAATAACAATTTTTTTGAGAAAGCGTTTTGAATAAAATAGGAAGGTATTTGTACGTAAAAAGCAAAATTAAACGGCGATTTCAGTACTTCCTCTTAAGAGGAGTAAGAAAAATAAACTGCGATTACAGTACTTCTCCCTAAAAGGCAAAGATTTTGAATCGAACGACAATTCATTAATGTAAATAGGTTCACCCATTGATAATTTTAACGATTGCAGTACTTCCTCTTAGTAGGTGCAAGAGCTTGATGGCCCTTCACAGCCAAGTAGAGGAGCTTTAACAACTTTTTCGAGCTGAATTTTATCAAAATCGGACTAAGCGTTATAGAAATATTGGTAATAATAGTTTTAGAAAGGGCCTTACTTGGGTGGGGCAAACTTCCATCCTTATGAGGCACAGCGTTCAGACTTTTAAAGTGCAAATCTGTACAAAATTTCGATTCGAATGACACTTCATTCATGACAATCGGTTCTCGTGTCGATAATTTGAAACGATTGCTATACTTTCCCTTAACAAGTGTAAGAGCTGATCGCCGCTTTAATGGTACGTAGAAGAGCCCTAACTCTATCATCCTACCAAATTATTTCAAAATCGGGCTAAGATTTACAGAGTAATTAGTAATAATAATTTTGGAGGGGGCCTTACATAAAGAGGGCTAACTCCTCTCCTATTAGATGTACAGCGTCGAGACCCTCAAAAGGCACATCTACATAAAATTCCGAATCGAATGACACCTCATTCATGAAAATCGGTTCGTGCGTTTAGGCGCTACGCAGTTTACAAAAAAGGTAACAACAACAACAACAACAACAACAAGAACAAGAACAACAACAATTTTTGAAAATGTAGTTTTTGTGCATTTTTCGCATCGTTTTTCTCGAAAACTAATTAATCTATGTTATTACGAAAAAATTACAGTTATAAAGGAGGATTTGCCCTACATTATAAAGAAAATTTGGGAATTTTATCTTTTATAGAAAAAGAGAAAAAAATTGTCAAAGTTGGGTGTTTTCCAACATTACGCTTTTTCGTGCAGTTTTTGACGATCAACCCTTATACAACTGTCCTACCGGACAGTTTTAATTATATATTTTTCTGACAAGTGAAAGAACAAAAATAACAGTCACTTTGTTTAAATGAACTGGAACAGTAATGTAGAATTCAACAGAATTAGAAAGGTAAAAGAGCATATTATAAAAAGGGCAAACTATATCGTTCACCGCCACGAGCATAACTCCAAGCTTTGAAAAGAGCTCTTAACACCGGTGAGATGCTGGATGATTTGGCAAAATCTTAGCTGCATTCTACCGGAAAACTTTCTGGCACAAAATTATTTAGAATGTTAATGATTTTGCTAAGTAAAGTCTAGCTGGTAAAGTGTACTAGATTGGCAAGCCTAACGGAAGGCGCTAGTTTCCAAAGAAATGCGCCCTAATTATACTTATTTATAAAAAAAGTTAATCTTAATTAATTTGCTACAAAAAAAAAATCAGAAAAGTAGGTAAAACAAAAGCATTTTCCTTTATTTTTGGGAAAAGAAATGTTCTTGGCGTAAAAAAGTGACGCGGCCAACAAGTTTGTCATAATGTCTGTTAAGGGCGTTGAAATCACATTAACTTAGCGTTCGTGCTTTTTGAAGAACATCCGATAGTTTTATGTCTAAAATTAGTAAATAGATAGTGGCACGCTAACATCTTAGAACACGAAACTTCGATTCAAAATAACAATATTCACCTGACAAAATGGTTGTATTTAACGGTTCCTTTATTCTCGCAAGTATAACTCTTTTTGGTGAACTCTGGCAGTACTCTTACACTCAATAAACCGTTCACTTGTAATTAATCTCTTAGAGTCATTATTTAAACCGTAAACTTACATTTTAAACCATCATTAAACATTGAATTAGAAATATCCTCAATAGTGATAGTGTCTATTTCACAATCCTTCCTTTATGAAATCAACCCTTATACAACTGTCCTATCGGACAGTTTTAATACATTATTGGTAGAAGTTTTTGACTGTTAGGCTTCATTTTCCCAACACTTCAGCAATGTCCAAATCTTTGAGGCTACTTATTCGTCACCTTGGTTTTAACCTATTTTAAAGTGTAGCCTCTCTGTTAGGTGTCATCAACATAGTTGCCCTTTACCTAAACACTCTAACAGTCCTTGGCGGCATTTATTGTTTTTGTCCACGTTGATTAGCTTAATTAATAGATTTCTTTCAAAAATGGTTCCATAACACTCCCCAAAATGAAATAATATAGAAGTTAACTTCGGTTTTGGTTGCGAAAGCCATAATCTAATAATGTAAATTATGGTAAAGAAACTCATGTGAATGTTTACGATGAAAAATCGATTCTTAAAACTTTATTTCCGTTAAAGACTAAATATCGAAAATTTGGCCCCACCATTTGAAGTTTTAATGGCTCATACTTATTAATAAATTCTTTGCTTTTATAAAAGTGCCTTAGATTACCCAATAACAACTAAAAACAAACTTAGTAACTTACTGTCTATTGTTTGTCTGCGGTAGGTGTCGAAGGCCACTGAAGCTCGAACTTCTGCTGTCAAGTTGAATTTATTTCTGTACCAGACCGCAATTAAACAATCCCCTCTTCTGTTGTATGGGTACTTCAGATAAAAATATTGTTTAATAAAACATCAAACTCTTAGTTAAGACATCAGGTCATTATTTAGTAGAATTATTTTCTTAAAATATTTCCAACAAAATATAATGTAATTATCGTCTATTTTAAAATAAGTATACAGTGTTTTGTAGAATTATTTGTCGAAATTGTATTAATTAGGAGCCGACAAATATACATATGATTAAGCCATTTTATTAAAGAGAACTCTTTTGGATACTTTTTAAAACATTATCTTTGAAAAGACTGTGCGAGCGATCATTCTCTGTGTACGGACTGAATGCAGAAAATACAATACAGGCTTGCGGTGCGATTTGGAAATTGTATTAGGACATGGAAGGCAGTAAACACATGCACTATAAACGGTGAACTTTCGGAGTAAAATGGTTAGTTGGTGTCGCCCACAGATTCTGCAAAGGGGTAGAATTAATCCTTATGTATCATTTAGGCTGGAAACATAGTGGAGCGGCGAGCAAAGCGGCGATGATAGCTGCTTCAGACCAAAGAGAGCGACCAGCAGCGAGCAAAGAGTCGCATGCACATAGTGACGAGTTTAGTCACGTTTCTCCTTTCGACGAGACAAGATGGAGGAATTATTTCTATATGAAAATACTTCCTTTAAAATTTGGTATTTACAGCAGCTTAGAAGCAGGAGCTGCAGTGCATATGATATAAACATGACTATACTTGATCTTGGTGAATTCCATCACTTGTACCAACAACTTCGGGAGCATCCTGGCAATTTTCATGCGTATTTTCGAATGTCTGTTTCAACATTTAATTACATACTAAACAGTGTTGAAGGCATGTTAATCAAGAAAAGGACGAATTTCACTGTTAACCCCATTAATCCAGTCCCATTCCTTATCCAACACAAATCGGTTGTGATGTAGAAGATCCTTTTGGTCTCACAGAGGTTTATTTAAAAAAACTACACCAATAAATGCAGCAATATCCATTCTGCACGATGAGAGCGAAGAAATCAAACATGTCATAACGCTTTGCTCTACTCTCTCTTGGTAGCGTTGCTCTATCTTCGCTTTGCACCACACTATGCGCGGTCCCATATGTTAACTTGTGTTTGTTTTCGCTGCTTTGCTCTTCGCTACCATCGCCGCTTTGCTTGCCGCTCCACTATGTTTCCAATCTTAGTCGGTAAAAGGATCTTAGTTCGGCTAGAGCCAATTACCCCTTATTAACTAACCTCTTAGTCCTAGAGATAGAGTATGTCTTATATCGAGCATCTAAAATTTAAACTAAGCTCATCAGAAGTGAACAAAAGCCATTTGCTGATAGGACTGACCCATACTAATGAAACTTTTGCACAGAATCTCAAATTCCTCAAACTTTTGCGCAAGCGCTTTCTCCAAAATTTTCATCTATAGTTACTACGATCTCAAGAATTTGGCAGTTTTCTCGTGCATTCCCAAACAGTAATACGTCCGATTTATGGAGATAAATCATCTTGCCTGTAATTGCTGAACATTCGAGTGTATTTTTATCTGGCAATCTGGAGAAATGTTGGCGAATCATATACAAAAATATGGTTTATCAGGATTTACAATTCCATACATTCCAGATGTACGTATTATTTTAACGACAAATTCTATTTAGGAGCCAGTATTGAAAAGCTACACAAATAATCTCGTTTGCAATCTCCAATACCCTTCAAAAACCAAATATATGTTTCTTATAGGAAGGAATCACCTACTCCTGAATCTCTAATTTACAGAACACTGTTCAATGACAGGCCGGACCGTTTGCTTAACCAATTTAAGCAAATCTGTACGATAATCTAAAATTCAAAGTCAATCTAATAAGAAGCAGTTCAAAGAATGGTTGCTGGAAGCTATTGACAATAGAGTCACTTGGTTTACCAACCCAGAGTCAGACCACTTTACCAAAATCCGTTAATTTATCTATAACTCTAGCTTTTAGTTCAAGACTGACTCGATTTCCTCCCTGTTTTTCTGCTTTTTTCACTCACAAGCTTTCGACTTATAAGAGATCCCTTCCACCGATATTACGGGCAGAGATAATGCTGACATGCATTCAGTTTCAACAGAATTATTATTTTCTTCTATCCTTCATAAGGAAGTATCTTTCTATGTATCCCAATAACCCGCAGAACAACTCTCAGAAGCATGAAACTGAATGGAGAATATTATTGAATTAAATAATAGATCTTTACTGAATAGTAATGTAATTTCGTATTGCAACATGTGTGAAAAGTATAACTAAAAAATGAACTATTTCAATAATTCAATTTGACTCGCTGTTCACGTGATCAAGTTACAAATTGAAAATAATATTTCCACTTTTAAAAATTGTATATTATATTAAACAAAAACTATTAAATGAAGTCAGAGTCTTATAATATTTAAATAACGATACATTTTATTTTTGAAAAGCAAATTATTCTAAAAGATTAGAATACATAGACCAGTCAAAAGTCGACATTGAATGCTTAATTTTTCAGATAGAATTCTCAGAAGTTGTTTATCGATGAATTCTCATTTAAATATTTTGTTATTCAGCAAGATAATTATTATTGTATTTAAAGTAAAAGAAAACTTATATTCCTCTCAGAAACTTATGGTATGTACACAGAATCAGAGCATGGGCTGTATGATTTACCGGTCAGCCCCCAGGCGAGAACTTTAACCTGAACATGGCAGATGGATTCAGATGGTAGACTGTCAGAAAATAGACATATCATTAAAAAGGCCAGCAAAGAGACCGGTAGAATAAAGACTGTTTCAAAATGAAAGCAAGCAGCTTATATCTGCTTTACAATCGGCTATGAGTTTTTTAGTGATACTGGTACTTAAATTAAAATAAGGTTCTCATCAAATTGTCCAAATTTGAAACCAAATTACTTTTAGCAACTTCCGGAAAAAACGATGAATTTAAAATTTCTAAATATACAAGCAAAGTTGATGCACTTCCTTATGTTGTTTGCTTCTCCTTAAAGAAATTCTAAAAGCACTTTTGTCAGCCAAAATGAAAATAGAATGACTTTAATTATAAATTCCTTAAGTGCGCGTCAATTATGAATATTCTGTTGAAAAAAAGAACACATCAAACCAAAAACACATACCCGATACAATAAATACGCAAAAAATTGTAGCAATAATCGTCCAGTTAATGTTGATAGACTCAAAACAAACTTATTTGATTCTCAAAGTTAATTGAATCTGTTACAATAACTTTTCACTAAAGCTGGCAATGCAGATGATCAATCGAGGATCACTATTCTCAGCTCGGTGGAGAAATACGCTTCTCGAGCTCCTGCCGAATAGAGCAGTAGAAAAATCTCCTGCAACCTTTAACAGTAAGAACTCAATAAGTATACACGTAAGCCGACCTTCCCGAATGTCTTTCTACTGAGAGTAATTTTGAAATGAAACTGGTCGACCCTAGATAAACAAATCCTAGAAGGTCTAGTACAGTTTCTTATTCCCCAAAAACGCTACTTTACTATTTCTTCAATTTCTTTTATTTCTAATACTAAAACTTTTTTTTTAGATATTCTGACCGACTGATTATTTTGACAAAACAGCCACTGAGTTAGTCAGCTGAATCTACACATTTATGTTTCCACCTGCACAGAGTTGTCTAAAATAAATGCTGCTTCAATCACTTTTCCTATTTGCTATATCAGTAAAATATTACCAAAGTAAATTATTTTAAGGGAAATTAACTTATATAAATAATGAGTTTCAAAGAAATGTAGAAAGTGACTATAAGACTGCAATTTTTGAAGGTAATTTTGTCTCTTTCCTGTGTTATTTCGAACTATTCATGATTACAAGTGAATTGGAATGACAGCTGTGGAAGAGATTGGTAAACTGGCAACATTCGTAATAACGGAGAAGAACGGTTGCAGTAGAAATATCCAACTAATTCGTTTTCGACAAGGCCGGCACCTCGGCTGCTCCATTACCTTTCTAAATTACCCTGGCCGCTGTTTCCATCTCACTCTTACAGTCTACATACTCAACAAGAAGTAAAGCCGGTACAATTTGCCGGATCGAGGCCCAAATAATCGAGGGACGATATTATGGCCAGATTAGACGTCGCCCCGACCACTGCCACTGGTGCTGGCTGGGTTAGCCAGGTATACCAAACAAGTTTTACAGCAAGTCGTGGTAGTGAAGGGCGGGGACAGCAGCGTTGGGGATTGGCCACCGCCTCGCGGCCAATGGCAGGCTGGGCCGCCATCTTGTAGTCTCGCAGCAGTCACGCAAGCATGACTCTTATCCTATAATTACATCAGCTCCCCCCCAGTGTACGGAGCCGCTCATTATATACATTATCGCCAGTACCTCTATTATGTTCTCCCTGCTCCTGGCCGGCCCTACGTCGTCCCGGCAACACTCTAACTACTGGCTGCATTGCTGACTAAATTTGAATTTAAATCACCTTGACTACGAGAACGAAGGGAGATGGGAAGGTTACTGCGAAGGGAGCAGGTTTCTCAAGGGATTATAATGACATTTAAAAATGAGTAAAAAATAAAAAATCCAACCACTAAAGGATATAATTAACCAAATAAACTCGCTAACAAAAATATATATGTATATGTATAATATTTAAAAAAGAGAGACATAACTCATTTACATATCAATATAATTTTAAAATAATTTTTCTAATAATGGCCGGTTAAAGGAAAGACTGTAATAAACGGACCAATCAAGTTTGTTTTTTTTTAATTCAAACTTAATAATCAGAATTTTAGATTATTTTGTATTCAAAGTTTGATCAATCATTATAACTTTCTTTTAACTGAAGGCTGGTATCAGAGGTATTGGTTTGACTTGGCCTCAGTTTTTCTTCAGTGGAGGATTATTAAGTTATGAATAATAACGAAATTTACCCCCAATCCGGTTCTTCAATCATCTCTAGCTGCTTTAAAACTCCTGAATTTCTATTGACAATTTCTTAATTGTCTAAGATTTGTTTAACTTCTCAAAGATCTACAGATTCTATTGGCAAGAGAATTTTTCCAAGGAAACGCCTGTTTATATCAGATTCGAGTTTTGTTCGTTTTTTGGTTGGTGCCATTTACCGTTAGTGACCCAAATATTCGCTAAGATTCAATTTGTGTTCTAATCTAATACCATAAATAACCTAAGGTTGGTTGAAGTACATTATTTGTGCGCTATTCTGGGTTCTTCGTAACCAAGGAACCGGTATGTCGGGAATAATAGTGTTAAGCTCAAAGCACTAAGTTGATTTTAAGCTTACTGTGCGTTATGCATTAGAAAAATTTTATTACTTAATTCAATAACTCAGCACAATTTCCAATATTTGCCAAAACAATTGCATCTGCATAATTTTTTTTTCAGGTTTATAAGTGTAAATAGTTTTTTAATAATTTAGGACCCTACATTAAAAAAGATTATTCAAGAATTACTTCCTTCTAGAGTAATTAACATTGAATCACGATTGGTTATTTAAATAAAAGGAATTGTTGAAATAATTATTAATGAAATGGTCAGAAAATATTTGAGTAAAACTAGCCATTCTCACAATTAACGTTTTAGCAAATAAACATAATCTTTTTTTAAGACAGATTTCAACGTATCGGATACCTCTGGTGTTCTTCTTCAGGAACTGGGGAAAAGAACTGTATTAGGGGAGGTTGGTTGATCTTGGGATTTGCATAATATTTTAAATTAATGAATTTTTAGCTGAATGATGAACATAAAATAACCAATGTGGAGGAAAGATCAGCATTCTTGCTCTTTATCATGTCTTGGGATAAAAACAGCTATTCAAGAAATATGTTTAAGGTTATTTGTAGGTCATGGTGAAACATTTCTTTGCAGCCTTTTTGTGAAAATCGTAAAATGTTTCAAACTTTCAATGAGTTAATATTTGTAGGTTAACGGCCGGTTTCATTGTTAGTTTTTCCAGGCGATAATGGCGATAATGAAATGGTCCAACTTGAGATTCTTCTTTCCCTGTTTCTCTCACATACAGTTCTTTCGCTGAAACGATTAGCTCATAACCCACAGACTCAAACATATGAATCCCTAATGATACTACATTCCCAGATGTGATGTGCATCCCATTATAACCCCTTAAAGGAATAAGAGAAAGTAGAAATTATTTTTCCGTTCCGAGACTAAACCACATCATTCCAAATATCCAATAAGATATTGCTTTCCGAAAGCTAAGGAAAGGTAATCACTTCTAGTGAAATTATTGTATACTATTAAAAAAATAGGCAACTTTTTTTTTGAAACTAAGTTCATATTTAGTTCATTATAACTACAGCATGTTAGTATACCTACCAAAGAAACAAACATTTAGAGACCGACATAAAATCAGCTCCTGGAGCTCTTCAAGATGGAAATTATAAAAGTAATATTAATTAATAATTATATTTAATATTATTAGTAATATAACAACTATATTATATGTGGTAGGTATGAGTTTAATATAAAAAGGAATAAAAGGTGATACTAAATTTAAATGGAAGTTGTGAAAGTGTTTTAAAGAAATTGGCAAAACTGAAAATTTGACATTTTTTAAGATATTAGCAGCTACATCCGCCTATTTCATTTCATCTAGATCATAAAAACAGAGGTTTAGCTTCCCCATTTTAAGCTTCAAGCATGAGCATACAAAACTATTTTTCAAAAAAGAGAACAATGCCTACGTTAGCCTTTTATAACTGCTTAAATTTCAGCATTCAAATGCAACTTTGATAACAAAAAGTCATTTTGAATTTTGCGCTCAAAGAATAAACAAAGCCTAGACATTCCACAATTTTACCAAAGGTTGGCGCTTTTTGCAGCCTCCTGCAATTGCGCAGTAGTGGTTATTGTTTGATACCATTTTGAAACTAAGACTTTCGGATACCATAGTATGCTCTTGGAGAGATAGATAAGATGCTCCAACCATCATTTTTAACAGAAATACTTTCATAAATTTTAAACGCTCTGTTACTGACCGCTGACCAGTTCGTCCATCAATTCCGGACTTTGGCTATAATAGGAAATGAAACTAAAATAGATTCTCCGTAATTTTTAGCTTCCTAAAAAAGAATTTTGTATAAATATGTACTCGCAATCATTCTACAATATAAAGAAGTTTGATGGGAAACTTACACGCCATTTCCAACATCAGTTTCCTGCGAACTAGCAATTTCCTGAACTTATCTAAAGAAACAGAAAAAAGCTAATTAGATTTCTTTGCAAAAGCCTCCAAAGTGAAACAATTTCCAGTATGTTCTCATGATCAGAGTTTCATTACCTGATGAGTATTTGAAGAGTTCATATATATTTGAAGAGATATTTGAAGGAGTTCATTAAGAGAAGATTTACTACTAAGCTACAGCTTTCCAACATTAAATACTTTCAGAAACCAGCATAAAATATGATAAGCACAAATAGAATTGAATGCTTCTCTTCGCTGCACACTGTAATACCAAAGAACGGTTTCATATTCATTCTCGTTTCCATATTAGAATAAGAAAGAAGACTCAAAGCAACCGAGTATGATTGCAACATACTCAATGTTTTTTGGATTTAATAGGGAAAAAAGATATTCAGCCAAAACAGTCGCATTCAGATTAAAAATCAATAGAGAATAATGCAATCAATAGAACTGTTATGTTCTCCAAGTTTCATTCGTCACATCCAAATATTAACTACGTGTTAAATTCTAGAGGTTAATGACTAATTGCTGTTATAAGGGTTATTAAACTAATAAAGTGTCAGAATTCATTAATGGCTGCATAATATATGCTGGCGTCATCTCGTTTCCAAATCATTCGATAATTTTCTAATTCAACTTATAAATTACACTTAGAACAAGAGGAAAATAAGAGCCAGCATTAGTATTTCTACCCTCAGACAGGAAATATTATTATTTCATCCTACTGAATACTGAATTAACATAGATATTTATTATGATTACAATGGCGGTGTATTCTCTATCCAATTAACTTGACGAAGAAGAACTATTCGTTTTTACTTCGTGGAACAGAATAATGGTCGGACCATTCTGGATACTCGTCCTCGTTTATACAATAAATTAGAAAATAATTACCGCCCTTTTTACTTCTTAGAATATTCATGATCAATTATCGAATAATTAGAAATACGTAAAAAAAAACCTTTTAGTTTATTATATGATAAATAAAAAAGATGGCGACTAAGAACATCTCTTGGATTATACAATCATATTCTAAAGAATATAAATAAAATAATGAATGGATGTGAAACAAATGCGTCATTATACGATTCCTTTTTTTCCGCAAATTCCATTAAACGAATTGAGTTCACATAAGGTATTAGTCCTGATAATGTTCCCATCTTTAGAGTTATTTATGGTGAGTTTCTGTAGAAGCATTCATCAGAGGAATTTTTGTTTTAAAAGATAATTTTTATTATTCCGATGAATGTTGAGCGATTTCTTGAGAAAAAGAACGCATCTAGGAAGTAACAAAACTTAATTCGGAAAGGGTGAGTTGATGAAGAAGATTTGAAGTCCTCGCAGTACTACTTCACTTTATGGGTGAATAGAGGAAGTAAAGGAGGGAAATGATTGTGAACCGAAGCTCACTGCATGTCTTTGAATCCATTACATTTCATTAATTTTAGACAAAATTAGGGTTAATCAACTTGGTAGAAAGAATTAATTTCTTAATATTCACAATTTGAAAATTTCGTCCACTAAAATTATTAATAAAGTTCCAAAGTAATAATAGAGTCCAAAGTTCATACAATCAGTCAAAAATATACTCAAGACTAGTGGTGACGTAATATTTTTATTTTTTTTTTATTTTTTTTTTTTTTTTTGGCGCATCAACAGCTGAGGTTATTAGCGCCCGGAGCTTTTTTCTATTAATATCCGACGGACAAAGAAAGGTGTGTACTGAGACTGGCAGATTTATTGGTAACCTGGTTAAGATTGAATGGGGACTTTTTAACGGATAGTAGGAGCCATCCGTGGCATTGGCAAGGTCCCCTATGAAATAATTGTCCTTATTCTTATCCCGGTACCCTAATAATTGAATTCATTTAACACTGCATTGCCAATCTGGAGTCAATTTGACTCCAAAAAAATAAGATGGGTCTCTGTTTCCCACATTTCATAGCTATCCCAAAATGCTCTTGATATGCTATCCCCACTCTCTCACCATTTGATAGTCACGAGCTGAAGACCATGAAATTCTTAGTTTTTTTTTTTGTAGATTGGTTTACTTGAATCATAAGAGTCATTTTGATTCCAGATTGGTAATATAAGAACATTTTTGTCATTAATTTGACTCCACATTACCAATTTGGTCTGCCCATATAGGGTAATTTACTTCTACTTCAAACCCTCTGCAGTCTTCCTCGCGAAGAATTCTGAGATTTTCCTCTTGATATTTTTGAGTGTCATCAAATTTATATTTCCATAGATTATCAAAATAGAAAGCAAGATTCATTCATGTTTATTCCTTTTTGAGCCAAATGTTACAGCGGTATCGTACAAAGGGAAGCTCAATAAACTGGGTTGCTACACTCATCTTGACACAATGATTAAGTGTATCGAATTTGTGTGTTAATCGTAAAAGTTGAAGGTAGTGATTGTGTTTCTTTTTTAATAAGATCAACATTTATTGTCTAAATGCTTGTTTGATAAATTTACATCATTTTCATAGAAAGTATCAAGGCACAAGAAAAACTCTTTCTAGAATTTATTTTCTGTCCGAATTGCAGCAAAAACGTGTAGCGAATTGGATCATTTCCGATCCGTGTCAACAGCGCATAATAATTGAAAAAATAGAGAATGTAATTAAAAAAATGAAAAAGCCCCTGATCAGAAGGCAGCCAATCAGGGTTCTAGAAAATACTGAAATTACTGCGATCCTAAGTTGAAGTTAATTCCTTCTGCGTGAAATATTGAAGCCGATTTGTGGACAAAATTTGTTTTTTCGTTCTTAATTCCTATTCTTTCTCAACCTTTAATGCAAATTTTATTATTAAAATTGAAATCAATGTAAAAAAAAGATGAAAATAAATTATGGTGTCAATATGACTCCACATTGGGCAATAACTGACTAGGTTCGAGCACTGGCAATGCAGTGTTAAGAACTGTTTTAAAGGATTACTTCTAAAACACCAACATACCTTCAAATTGATAAAAATATTTTAATAAAATTCATTAAGAACTGAAAGAAGAGAATTTATAGATTTCATTTTGCTAATTTATTATTTATTTCTGGAATAATAGATTATCTAATGAAAAATTAACAGAATTCTAAAATAGTGCTTGATAATTCCATGAAATGCTATGAAAATAAATGTGTTCTGTAAATGATTAAAAATTAACACTAGGCATTATTATCGGTCACGAAACTCGCTGTTGCTCTATCGTCATTTATTAAAAATGACGTAACAAGTATTCTCTCCCGCATTCTGCCTTCAAAAGTAATCGTCACATTCCTTAAACTTAAGTGAGTAATTGGACGTGCTAATGTAGATGGTGTTTATCTATTTCTACTCATTCCTAAGTGAGTGACTTGTTTTAATAAATAGAATCATATTCAGATCTCACTTTAAAACTAAAGATGAAGCCACTTTTTATCTAAAAAACACTACATCGTTATCTTCTCTCCATTATCTTCAGGACTTGAGAATACAAACAACGATTTGTCTATCTGAGAAAATAACGATCTGGTTTCTTCTAAGTGCTTATTTGATTGTCCAACTTGCAACAAACACTGCCAGAAAGGCTAAGAAGAGATTAAAGAGATTTCGGTCAGAGCGTTGTCCTTCGATCTAAAGGTATAACTAAAGCTAGGATCTTAACTCTCCACTACTGTTACTGGAAAACAAAGTTTTCGAAGTCTCTCTACCATTAAAACATTAAGAGAAAATTGAGAAGAAAAGTAAATGAAGCAGAAATTGTTTGTGAAAGTCGGCAATCAATTTAATGAAGATCATGAAATCAGAAACTTTAATAAATTTTAAGATTACGCAGTGATTTTTTATGTAATCTATTATTGACTGAAAATAATTAATGTACTTACCATGTTTGGAAACACAAGTGTAACATTCCTTGTCGAATTCGAAGGCACAAATCCCATATTTCCGCCCATTAAATGCATGAACTGTAAATAATTATAAGTTATTGTTCTCATAGGCTTAATTACCTAAAATGAGCAAATAAATAACTACCACAAATTAGGATAAAGTACGAAGCTCATCATTTAGAAAACCGCAGAACAAAAGTAGTTTTTATTTTTGGTTAATGTCCATCAGCAGTAGAGAAATTAGTGTCCGAAAAGTAAATCTCAGACAGAAAAGACAACGTTCAAGCGACTAAGTGTCGCATTTCTTTGTCAAAAATAATTTTTTTTTTGTTTTGGTAACTTATAATTAATTTCTTCTACATCCGCCTCCTACATTTATATAAATTCTAACCTCTTATCAAATACCCCTGTAACTTTCATGTTTTCTCTATGTTTGCGATATGGATGCTCTTAGCACAGCCTCCCTTTAAATATCGTATATGTGAGAACAGCACTTGGACTTGAAGTATTTTAGGAGATTTTACAACTGATTCCTTTAAAAAGAAAGAGGTATTGGCGAGGAAGGTATACCAAATTTAGAAAATTTCTTCATTTGATAAAATATTGTGTAAAATGACCACATTCTATGGAAAATATAATGTTCTTTCGATTGTTGTAATTTAAGTTTGCTACAGCTTTAAGCACTTAGGAGTTAAGCCCCAATTTTTTGGGGAATAAGTCTTAAAGAATTATAAAATAACCACTTTCTCGAAACATTTTGAAAATGGGACCTCGATTTATATGAACTTTTGGTAGTCTCAATGAACTGTAAAGAATTACATGTTCTTATAGACAATCTTGAGACTTCGCGTTACTAATTCCATTCCAAGAGAACCACTCACTTACAATGTAAGTTGTCGCCGACACTCATAGTGGTTTGCAACAGGCGCGGTTCCATTGTTTAATTTTCATGGGAATCATTCACTTGTAGTCGCATGAGCGCTTTATCGCATCCTGTCAACAAGAGGTCCTTAGGGAAATGAACTTTAATTTAATTTGTTTTAATACATCTTCAGTTAGAAGGTTGCTATATAAAACCTGTCTGGCTGTTTAAGTAAAAGAAGCTGAGGACCGGCCCTTACTACAGGCGACCTAGGGCGCCAAATTTTATGGGTGCAACAACCAGCATTAATAAATCGCTTTTGTTTAGATTAAGTAAAATATTTTTGTTATATTTTTAAACAAAAATTTGCAATAGATGTTATTTGATCTAATAAAACTTGAACTATCACGACAGAAAAAATAAAAATGCATTTTTAAATCAAGAAATCTCAAATGACTTCTTTCTCTAATTTCAATTTTCAAAATTCAAACTTCGTATTTCATTAATAATCTGAATTCTTACTAATATTATGAAACTTGCAAACCGGTATAATATGCTGAGTTGTCGATTTGGAACAAAGGCTATTCTCTTTACTCCGCCAGAACTGTCCTAAAATTAATATTCTTAAAAAAATTATTCCAAATAAAATTATTGATCTAGATTTAGAGAAAATCGTAGTTACAATTTTCAAAAACATTTTTTAAAAAAGTGAAGAAATCCGTTTTAGTGAAGCGATTGCTCCGCTTAAGGAAATGTCTTCAAACGCTGAATTCCATTAATAACTCTTAAGTGCTACTTCGCTTAGGTATGATGCTTTAGAAGGAAGCCGGAAGCTGCAGCTTAAAGTAATGCGATAGTGTCATTTTGGTGCGCATGATGGCAGCAGTATAATTTGGACTATCTGGGACCTCCTCAAGGGCTGCCCTCAAAGATTTCGCCAGGAAATTTTCGGTAAAGATGAATTAAAAGAGAGAATGAAGTAAAATAAGCACCCTATCTGGTTTTAAGTAACACTCAATTTTTAGGTATACAGATGAAGGATACCGGAGGGAACTGTAGCTGGAGTTTATGTGCCAAGAACCTAGAATGTCCTAGAATGTTCCCGACGAAAATTTTCACAATTGGGGGACGTGTTCGATTTAATCTCGGCAAGAGCTATTGGAATCCTAAGTCTGCCATCCTCAGAAAAGCTCAACGAAACGCTGAACTCTTGTGGGCTGAATGTCACTGTGGAAATGCCTCAGTAAACGCAATTAAATAAGCACAGTTACCTTGATACGGATTCCAGGCTTAACGGCGTGAAGGGAAAGAAGATGGCCGACGCTCTGGCGAGGCAAGGCGCCCAAACCACCTTTACGGGGCCTGATCTTTTTTGGAGGGGGTAGTTGATGGTTTTCTTCACGAAGAGCTGAAGAAAGAGGAAGAGGTACGCTCTGGATCAGCCTTCCTGGTCTCAGACAGACGAAGATCTGCCTGGTTCATTACAAACTTAACAATCTGAGGCGAGCCTCGGCCTGAATGAAGATAAATTCCGTAAACTGACAGATTTCCAAACGGGCATGGACGATTCAGTAGTCACCCGAAGATAATGATTCTAGAATTTTATGGAACTTGCAGGAGACGGAGAAAACTCCAATACATCCCCTAACGAACTGCTATGCCATCATTCAAGACAGATTCGGGAATCTGGGTATTATGTGAACATACCGTCTTTAAAATCTTTGAAGTTGCAGTGCACTATCATAGCACCCAAAAATAATTAATTACCTTGGAAAGTCGCGTTTTTGTTCGCACAAGATTTCGTAAAAGGGAACAGAAATTGAGATTTGCCTAGGGCACCAAAAACTTTAGGGCCGGGCGGCTAGTTAGCTTATCAAATTCTTCTATTAAAGTTAAAAACTGAGGCAAAAACACTAGCGTGTCTAACTAATTCCTAATTCAATAAGCAAATTGTGCTTCTTATGTACATTGAACTTTAGGCCATGCTTTTTTTTAAAAAGATAAAAAGAATATAGAAGCCATTGCTTTGTGTATGATTACGAGCTGGTCGATTGAAGAGACTGCAAAAGAAGATCAGCTTTGTGGAGGTGAATATCCTTAAAAGAATTAGATAAGCTAGGATGCTAAAAGTGAGGAACATCGAGACAAGAAGAATGATGGCAATCGAGGTGCGCAAAAAAAGAAGAATACATAGTTTTGAATTTGGATTTACTAAAGTAATGATAGATCCGATATAGCACAGTAGGTGAGGTAGTGGAAACCGAGGTTTCATAGAAGGAGAGGAACCTTGACTCCAGTCGGAGGCAGTTGTCGAAGAGATTCAGCGCCCTCTGGAGAGAGGGAAAGAAATATCAAGAAGCCCTTGGTTCTGACGGAAGTCCTTCAAGAAGGAATCAAGCGAATAAGCAACGGTTGATCGTTTTTATTGGCCAGAACAAAGAACAACTGACACTATTATTAGTGAGGGCGAGATTCATCCCAACCTACATTCAGACAACAAACCAACATTGGGCCCTTCACCAAGGCCATTACATAGTGGTCGGTAAAATCTCCAGACCTATTAACAGCCAAAACAACGAATGCGCTTAGAATGTCTGGTGTAAACAGAAATTCGGTCTTTAGACTTAAATCATAGAATTCCAAATTTACATGTGCAAAACTTACAGAACAATCTGTTTCATCGTCTGACAGCGCTTCGCAGCATTCTATCATCTTACTCACAACATGAACAGGCGATCCGCCAATATTTAGTATTGTTACATCTGCAAAGAAAAAATAAATTAATCGTGTTTCAGAATTTTATTTTAAATATTTGGCTAATTGAAGATAATTGAAGGTTTTGTTTTCCTAAAGTAAGTGGTGAATTAGTGATTAAAAGAGAATAATTAAATGCTCAAAATTATTTATGTTGGACCATTTTAGAATTTTTTTTTTTAAAACATTAATTGTTTTCTAATATAGTTAACAATTTAAAGCACCAAATTGTATGTTTTAGATGTATGGGCATCTATATTTATCTGTGTATTGCCTTTATTTTTCATGGGTTTTATAAATTTCTTATAATTTTAACTTTAATTAGATACTTTTTTCTTTTCAATAATTTTATCTCATTAGGTTGAGCATCTTCGAAGCCAAAACATGCAGATGATGAAATCGTTCCTAAATCTAACCAAGGTACTAGACTACCGTTCTCAGTTGGAAAAAGGGATCAAAATTATTATTAAAAAGAGGAAAAGGAAATAAGATCACGAAAAACATTGGAAAATAAAAAAAAAAAAAATTATTTCCAACCTGAATGAAGCCAAGCACCTTGTACAACAAAAGATAGAAAATTTGTGCACAAAGGACAGATAAATAGTAAAAGCCAAAAATTTAGATTCTTCTACGTTCCGTTTTACGAGGGACGTTTGAAAAGTCCGCGCAAAGTCAGAGAGATAGCACCACTGGCGCGTATCGAGGTTATGTTTAGTTAGTAGCATCTCTTGGAAGAACACACACCATATTTCAGCCAGATCGGTCTATTTCTTTGTGTTTGGCATTCGTTTGAATCAAGGAAGTCGAGTGATTTTCAAAAAATGGACGAAAAAGAATTTCGTGTGTTGATTAAACACTACTTTATGAAAGGCAAAACGCCTCAGGAGACTAAAGAGAAGCTTGATAAACATTATGGTGACTCTGCACCTTCGATTAGAACAGTTTATAAGTGGTTTCAAAATTTTCGGAGTGGGCACAAGTGACGCTGAACGTTCTGGACGCCCTGTTGAGGTTACTACTCCAGAAATCATTGATAAAATCCATGATATGGTGATGGATGATAGAAGAGTGAAGGTGCGTGAGATTGCTAGTGCTGTGGGCATCTCGAATGAACGGGGTACATAATATTTTGCATCAACATTTGGACATGACAAAGCTATCCGCAAGATGGGTGCCGCGATTGCTCACGCTTGACCAAAAACGAAATCGTGTGAAGTGTTGCAAGGACGGTTTGCAGCTGTTCCAGAAGAATCCGCAGGACTTTAAGCGTCGTTTCGTCACTGTGGATGAAACATGGATACATCACTACACTCCTGAGACCAAAGAACAATCTAAACAATGGGTTACCAAGGGGGAATCTGCGCCAAAAAAGGCGAAGACCGTTCCTTCAGCCGGAAAGATTATGGCGACTGTCTTTTGGGATTCGCAAGGAATAATCCTCATCGACTATCTGGAAAAGGGTAAAACTATTACAGGTGCATATTATTCATCGTTATTGGACCGTTTGAAAACCGAGCTGCCAGAAAAACGCCCACGATTGGCCCACAAAAAAGTCCTTTTCCATCACGACAATGCACCAGCTCACACCTCAGCAGTTGTGGTCGCAAAATTAATGGAAATAGGGTTCCAACTCGTTTCACATCCCCCCTATTCTCCAGACTTGGCTCCCTCAGACTACTATTTGTTCCCCAATATGAAGAAATGGCTGGCGGGAAAAAGATTTTATTCAAACGAGGAGGTGATTGCAGAAACGAATGGCTATTTTTCAGACTTGGACAAATCCTATTATTCGGAAGGGATCAACAAATTAGAGCAGCGTTGGACGAAGTGTATAAGCCTAAAAGGAGACTATGTTGAAAAATAAAAAAGGTTTACCCCAAAAAATTAAGTAGTTTTTATTTTTGCACGGACTTTTCAAACGACCCTCGTATTGTATACAAAAATTTGTACACATTTGAGGGATAAATTCGGATGGACTGTTGAACTAAACATATTGCCTTAATTTTTCATAGAACGCAAACCTGCATTACAAGTTAGTTAGGCGGGTAGACTACTACCAAAATGTACAGATTATCGGTTGCAAATAATATTTAGTGATGTAAGAATGAACAATTTTTATTTATTTTGATTTTTAATGTCCTTTTAGTTTAGCTCATTGGCCCTTCCGACAGGATAGAAGTACACAAATTTATAATTACAATATTAGAACCAAACAATGAATTCTAAATAAAATTATTGATATAATTGGTTTCTCCATTTTAATGACCAAAAATAGCTGATGAGGAAAGTATTTTTTTTAGCTCTCAGGCAGAAAAAATGATTCTTACTTTGGCCTCTGATTTCCAAATTTTGTTTATTTTAGGCTTTCAAATATCTCTTCTTCAATTTTCATACATAACTAGTAGAATGTCTTAATTCGTGCCGCTTTTATTTTGAACAATTCTCTAGTAAAATTTATTTTGCAGGAATTTTGGAGCTTGCGACCTGGCGCTACTCTCTGCATACTATTATTAATTATATAAGATTTTTTTTCCATATATCAATTTATCTAAATTATTTGAAACTTAACTTTTTCCGGATGTTATTTTAGGATTTACTGAGTAGATATTGCTAGGCATCTCTGTAGCTAGACGAGCGAACAATATAATCTGTTCCACTCTTCTGGAGAATAAAGAACTAAACTTGCAGTAAAAGCCCCTTTTTCAAAGAAATTTGGCAAATAGATCAGAAGCAATATATTTTTTCATTGATATTTCATCTCTTGGAAACAGTCGGGCATTAGGTTTTACTGCGTGGGTGGCAATAAACATCAAGATGATTTTATACATTAGAAGATTTTACGTATGTAGCATTGCCCCAGTACTTTCGTCTTTAATGCAGTTATCAAGCATTCTGTTAAACAATAAATTGTATTAAGAGTAATTTAGTTATTTTTACTATACCCGCCTAAAGGGGGCCCTCTTATTGAGCCGATTGCCTTAATCTGATATTTTTTTGGAGACGGCTAGATTTCAGAAGTTGGATCGACAGAAAATTTTATCCCGATCATTGCTTTGCAGAAATGGAGACATCTGTGCTGCATTACTAAGACAAAAAGGAGAAAATATGCTCAATTGGCAGAAAGTAAAGAAAAGTGGAATCTGCAATTCTGTGGGAAAACTTTAGAAAAAGAAGGCTAAAAGCCGCAAGAAAATGAATACTTATCAACTGTAGGAATTATTTCAGCTACAGCAAGACATTATGCTGTAAATGTTGGACCAAAAGGCGCTTCTACAATTCAGGCCAAGCAAAAAGCTGGGTCAAGACCCTCAGAAAGAATTCGATTTCGAAGTAAGCCATTTAGATGGAATTCAGTTTGCTGCGAGTTCTGCTGTATTGTAAAAATTGGGCCAACATTTATAAACATATATCGTCACATTATAACCTTTTCCTTAAAGAAGAAGTGAACATTTCTGAACAGTATAAAAAATCTTATAAACTCTTTGAAGATAAAGCAAACGTGGGTGTAAATGGACAAGGATGAAGGAAGTTTAGCAACTGAAGAACAGATTACATTTTCGAGGGAAACAGTTTATGCCTATGGTAAGCCAACTTTAGTGGATGTTGCTCCGAGTGAAGAGACTACGGTAGCTATGGAAACCATTTAACTGAAAAGGACGCTAAACAAGAGTCACCACATCTTTCTTGCACAAGTTTCCTCACAGTCGGACGAAAGAATTAGGTCGATATCTTCTAGAGCAGAGGTCGCCAAAGTGGTCTATATAGGTCCCCAGGGGTCTATTTAACAAAAGTAGGGGTCGATCTGAGCCAGAGGGTCGATTGGGGATCGAAGGAAAAACAATTTCGAACCTAATATGGCGAACCTTGCAAAGAAACACAGGCACAACAATCTCATTAATTAAGAAGCAATACTGTAGTTACTTTACTTATTATTTTTACTTTTTTTATAATTTTACTTATTATTTAATAAATATTAAGGTATTTAAATTTCCACATTAAGATATTTTTCATAAAACTATTGTTACACAATGTAAAATTACTTTAATAAATGTTTAAAATCATAAAATAAAAGTACAAAAACGTTCAGAACCTTTCAACAAATACTAGGTTTCATTAATTTGTATTTCAATATTTTACAAAATGTTTCACGATATTTCATCAACATTTCGAGTAACACACATTCACACTCTGTCAGCAAGTGCAGTGCAACACGGTAACGTAAGTAATCTCTTCACCAAACTAATCGTAAGTCCTAAACCGGATAGCGATACAATAAACATTCGTGGATAAAATCGAAGATGTTATCAAGCAATGCGGAACTATCCATATTTTCAAAAAATTAGAACAGTTGGGAACATTGAAACAATTCTAAATCTAATTGTGGCGATAACAAAACCATATGATTTTAGGTTTAACTTTTTAAGAGGCATTGCCAGATATTTTTTATTTTAGTATTAGTGTGTTCTATTTAATAAGAAATTATGATGAAAATTATTTAAATTATTTTTTTATCATTGAGACCAGCCTAGAAAGAGGCTATTTTTGTTAATCAAATTGCCTTAATCTTCTAGTTTTTAGAAGACGCCAACAATTACAATATTTTCAACATTCGTGGTATTTAAATTCTGGCGGAAAACTATAATTAATTAAATTACAGAATTCATGAGAATTTGGGAAAAGAAGAGTTATTCCCAGAGTAACAATTATTTTTTAAACAAACAACAAAAACCAAAATGACGCGAGTGAGAAAAAAACTAATTTTATGGCTCATAACTACAATCTTGATCGATAAGATTTTAATGCTGAAATGTCCTTGTTAGATAGTGACAACTATGATAAGAGAGATTACCAAATTTAAAAGCACATTTTTTATTAATTTTTTTTATAAAGGAACGAATTTAGTAAAAGTAGAGAAGATATTAACCAAATGGTCACTCTTGTCTGTTGTCGCACTTATTCTGGAGTGAAACCTCTTTGTTTATTCTCGCGTTGATCATTCACGAGAACTATTTTAACAAATCTCAAAATGCCCAAAACTAATATTCCTAGAAAAAATATGGAAAAAATGTTTCTATTTAGATAATTTTAATCTAAAAGTGAGACATTTTAAAAGTGAGAAATTAATTCGGTAATGTGGTACTTTCGTTACTTTTGGATTTGTCTATGAACTTAAAATTTTATCAACACATTTGTGTACTAAAATAAGCACAATGTGTTCACTTAGTTTAAAGAAAATCTATCACTTTTGGTTTGGGGATTTTGAGGACTACTTTAGTGACCGGATAAAGTCCAATCTAAGTACATAGTTCGACTTTCTGAGGTTTTTAGTTTTGAAATATTTTGTTCCCCCCTCACTAAGATTATTTTCTAGAAACCACTTTTTCAGACTCGGGGAAACTCAAAACGGAAGTTTTCTCTTGAAATCCCGAAATCTAAAATTTGACCACAATACTTTGCTAACCCAGGAAAAGAGATTCATAAAAAATTGAAATAGCTTAAGAATAAAGATGAAGGCGTTTCTGCCATTAAAGTAAAAGTCCAATCACATTCAGCCATACTACGGCAATCATTAGAATGAAAGTATTTTAAAGCGGAAGGAACATCGATGGAGATGGTATCCTCCAGATTCACATTTGGACGAAACAGCAACACCAGTTCTGAAGTGTTGGAGGAAGTCATGGCCAGTAATTCAGTCTAAAGCACGCTTACAGCTCTTGGCAGTTTCTTAGGGTTTGGAAGGAAAGCCTCAAGGAAACCTTCCTTCTAACGGCGATTCGGCTGGAGTTGGACAGTTCCTATCTGCACAAAGAGGTGTATCTGTCCATTGTTATACACAGACAGATAGGTAGTGTTTTTATTTACAAAATACAAACAAAAATTCATAGACACATGTACGCTATAGACAATGGACATTTGTCATTATCGTTATTATAAATATAATATATCCCGCAATGTGAAAAGCCTCACTGCAATCAGTTCCGAAGGCAATTAATACCGCTATACTTCGGTAAATATTGTTTTATTGTAAAAGTAACGTTAGAATATACATATATAAACTAATAAAATAATGCTGTTGGGTGTGACAACATATAATAATATGAAGGAAGGGAAATCCACTGACTTACAGACTTCAAGCGCTTCCTGAAACCTTAAAGGAGAAACTCTGGATATTTCGATTTAATTCTTAACAACAGACGAAATGCTTTTTGACCCGTCCCCACTTTAGGAAAAGTGTGTACACCTTAAAGGATGAAACACTGGATATTTCGATTTAATAACAACAGACGAAATGCTTTTTGACCCGTCCCCACTTTAGGAAAAATGTGTACATCATATGGTTGGCGGCAACAACTAACTGATCATCTCATCTGAACGGCAGTCACACGAAACGCATCTGTGTAGCCGAGCTTATACTTTTATCTTTTTACTAAATGATTTTATGTTAATGGACTTTTAGTCGAAAAGATATTGCGCAATGAATTTGAAAATAATTAAATGTAAGTATTTTATTAAGGCCATCTTTATAAAACGTTTAAATGAGAATTGAGTTCCTCTTGTTTATCATTGACAAGCAAAAGCAGTAAACAAAAAAAACATTTCTAAGTTATATAAAAACTGCGTTACTAATCAGTAAACATGTTGAAGGTTATTTACAAAAAAGATGCTAATATGTCTGTTTTTATTTATTCTTTTCAACAAACTAAATTTTATTGGTTACACGTACATAAATATCGCGATATTACAGTTCATTTACAGATTAGTATGTCTTTTATGATTTTAGAAATGATATTTTTCATGATGTTAGAGCAATAATAAAAATTTAACAAAGAAGAAAATAAAATAAAAAAAACCTTCCATATTTTTTTGGGAAATTTTATTAATATCTTTTTTCTGTGTATAAAATATTATCTTCGTGTATAATAAACCCGTAAAATTAAATTATTGTGACCAAACATTAATTTTCAGTATCGGAGATATTTAACCTTTTTAATTATAGAGATAATTATTGTTATATAATATTGCAAGACTTCTATGTATCTATATTGTAAGCAGGTGTATGATTTATAGAGTGGATATCATATTCCGTACATCACTTCTATTTTATGTTCTATTAATATACAGACATGATGAATTAAGTTATGGACTTTAATTATCCCTTTCAATGTTAGATATGGGGAAGCCCTTTAAAATTATTATCTCAGAATTTTTTGTATGTATACATTCAACATACTATTTCAATAAACAAAAATAAATGAATTTTTGTGTCACCTTTTATGCGGTTTGACGAAGGTGTAGTTACATATCAATTGTCGGTCGAAGGTCGGTCCAAACTGATGTCCGAAGAAAAAGAAAGGAATCAAATCAATGGAGAATCAAGAGATGGCAACTACCGCTAATGTAAAGTAATAAGAAAGCGGACCCCCTGTAGAGTAGCAATAATTGTCTTAATTACTTTTACTGCAGAGAAAAATTATGGCAATTTGGTTAAACTTTCAATATGGAGTTTCCACGGCAAGTATCTGTTTTGAGAACTTTTGGGGTAGAAATAGTCTTTCTTTGTTATAAAATTGTTCGTGTATGTGGTATGTGTTATCAAAATATTTCAAAGATTAATAATCGATTAATAATTTCATGTTTCGATGGGAACCCACCAGGAGAACTGACTGGGTCTCAGTGATCAAAATCCCTATGGAAGTATCATTTTACTGTCGAGTTTTTTGATTATTTTGAGATTTTGTCTCCAAAAAAGACTCACCCTTTTCTCTAACTGACCCCACTCACAGTACACATGTAAATCTGCAGTATTTATTCGAAACATCTCTAGATGAAAATTCGATCGAAGAAAAAAGTTGGTAGGCTTCCCTCTACAGTTTCTAAAATGCACGGATCTATCACTTGCAGACTGTTAACATGAGTTAAATATATTCCTAAAATTCCTAGGTTGAAAAGAAAACCTCACCGGAAATATCTATTTCCCGAAGGTTTCTTACAGTTTGCCCAAACCCATTATATTAATTTTTATAAAAATATCTAGAAAACAAAGGAATAAGTATTTTCAAGGTAGAGAAAACAGTATTCTTTTGAATCACAAGCAAAATAGCGCTTCTTCGAGGAAATGTTTCTAGTGGTAGGCATTTACTTCATTACAAAAACCAAAACAAAAAAATCCGCCATGTTTAAAGAAAATCTCTCTGACCATAAACAAAAGTGAACCAAAAAAATCAGCTTTTCCTGTTGTTAGATTTTAGGACGGAATCTTGTAACAGAAGCGATATTTTTTTTTCAAAAATTGATCAAGTTTGAACTTTATGATATTGTTCATTTTGGAGATGTTCTTCTCCTCCGGTGGTCTTAACCCTCAAACCACAAGAAGCGGGTCGGATCCGACCCGAGGCGAAAACATATTTCCATTGTTCCCCTCACAATTAACTTTTAGCGATTAGACTCGGTATACCCTTTCTGCGAGTCCTTAGGAAGAGACCACACTGTTTCCGCCGATTCGGTAAGTGACACTCCGCGCTCTAGGTTTGTATTTGTTTCAGTAAGTCAGATTCTAGGTCGGATCCGACCCGACCTTAGTATTAACGTTATACGTTTCGCCTGTACAAGTGGAATAAAAATGAAGAAAGTTACTCTGGAAATGCACGTTCGACGTTTCTCAAGAACCTTGCGTTTGCCTTGACGCATCTTCGAAAAAAGACTGAAAAACGAGCGTTTTCCAAAGGAATTACTCCTTACGATTGGAAAGATTTTGGGAAAAGAAGAAGATTTGGAAAAAGGTACAACCTCAGAGGATCCTAAGAGGGAGGCACTATAAGAAAGGAGGAGGTGTGATTTTTGTGACTCCTCACGAGAAAGGGAATGCTTTATGCCTCAATGTGTGAACGCATGTTATGTGGAGAACACAAAATTGTTATAGTATGTCCTACTTGTTCCCACTGATAATGACGAACAATCAAATAATTTTATTACCACACAACTACTTTACTGTAATTTTCATTCAAGCATTTTGTAAACTGTTTTATTTTTATTGAGACAAAGTTCCTTTTTCAAGTCCGTTTCTTCATGTCTTAGTCTATTCTAAGAAAATTGTGCCATAAAATTAAACAATTTATTAAAAAATTTATACATTTTATATATTAAAACTGTCCGGTAGGACAGTTGTATAAGGGTTGACCATCAAAAACTGCACGAAAAAGCGTAACGTTGAAAAACACCCAACTTTGACAATTTTTTTCTCTTTTTCTACAAAAGATAAAATTCCCAAATTTTCTTTAAAATATGGGGCAAACCCTCCTTTATAGCTGTAATTTTTTTGCAACAACCCACATCTAATAGGTATCGAGAAAAAAGTTGCCAAAAATGAGCAAAAACGGCATTTTCAGAAAATGTTCTTGTTCTTGTTCTTCTTGTTGTTGTTCTTGTTCTTCTTGTTACCTTTTTTGTAAACAACGAGGCGCCTAAACGCGTGAACCAATTTTCATGAATGAGGTGTCATTCGATTCGGAATTTTATGTAGATGTGCCTTTTGGGGGTCTCGACGCTGTACATCGAATGGGCGCGGAGTTAGCCCTCTTTATGTAAGGCCCCCTCCAAAATTATTATTACTAATTACTCTGTAAATCTCGGCCCGATTTTGATAAAATTTGGTAGGATGATAGGGTTAGGGCTCCCCTACGTAATATTAAAGCGGCGATCTGCTCTTACACTTATTAAGGGGAAGTATAGCAATCATTTCAAATTATCGACACGCGAACCGATTTTCATGAATGAAGTGTCATTCGAATCGAAATTTTGTACAGATTTGCACTTTGAAAGTCTCGATGCTGTGCCTTATAAGGAGAGGAGTTTGCCTCACCCAAATAAGGCCCTTTCTAAAACTATTACCAATATTTCTATAACCCTTAGTCCGATTTTGATAAAATTTAGCACGAAGAAGCGGTAAAAGCTCCTCTACGTGGCTGTGAAGTGCCATCATGCTCTTACTCCTACCAAGAGGAAGTACTGCAATCGTTAAAATAATCAATGAGTGAACCGATTTACATCAATGAATTGCCGTTCGATTCAAAATCTTTGTCTGTATTCGCAGTTTATTTTTCTTACTCCTCTTAAAAGGAAGTACTGAAATCGCAGTTTAATTTTTCTATTTACGTACAAATACCTTCCTATTTTATTTAAAACGCTTTCTCAAAAAAATTGTTATTGAGGATGGTTTGTGGACCGCAACTATAATCATTCTTTAAAAAGATCTCTTCAGTGGTAGTTACGGTTCCGACTTAACACCTTATCAGGTTATAATGATAGTATTGCTTATTCCAAATTTTAAAAAAATCTGTAAAGCAGATATGTAACTATACAAAATAGACAAAAAGGAAAATCTATCCAAAAAGTACAAAAATCTCCTTAACAAAAACTTACAGTTTAAAATGTTAAGTATAAGGGTTGATTAAACGCCAAAAGGTACACAAATCAGAAGTACCCAACATTTCATTAGTACTTCATTGATATTATTTAAGTAATTTTACTGCATTAATTTTCATTAACATTTTTTAGAATTATTAGATGTCACAGACCCTTATGCTGGCCACTTCATTTATAATATTTTTTTGTTATAATTGTTATAAAATGTATATTATATCTTCGTTATTAAATAGGTACTTTATTTTAACTCTATTCCAAATTATTCTTATGATTTCTCTTTAATGTGCCCTTTATTCTGACACATATTCATGCTTGTTAAAGTAGAAAAAGACAAAGTTAGAGTCGGCTACTGTTTAAAAAATTTGAATCACGGAGGATCTAAAACAATATTTCAGTCTTGAATTCGTCTCACCGAAATATTCGTGAGCACAGATAACACACAGTTACTAACAAGTAGATTATTCAACAATAATTATTCATTTCTCAATTTTAATTTAATTTAGTACCCTTAATTTTACTTATATTAAAATGCTGGAATAATTAGCTGTCCTAAAAAGTATGCAAATTTTATTAAAATGCATATATTTAGATAAAAAGATATTACAGTCAATCAATTTAAGTTAAATGGTGTGCTACTTGAACAAATATATTGTAGATGAAAATGGCCAGCATAAGGGTCTGTGACATCTAATAATTCTAAAAAATGTTAATGAAAATTAATGCAGTAAAATTACTTAAATAATATCAATGAAGTATTAATGAAATGTTGGGTACTTCTGATTTGTGTACCTTTTGGCGTTTAATCAACCCTTATACTTAAGATTTTAAACTGTAAGTTTTTGTTAAGGAGATAAATAAATGTGTTATTTTGAATTATATTTGAGTTTTTCATTGTAAGCAAGAAAATATAGTATCGGGTCGGATCCGCCCTATCTTAGTGTTTGTGTCACGAAAATTCATCTTGTGGTTTGAGGGTTAAGAGAAAGAAGAAAAAAGTTTTAAAATAATCCAAGAAATATTCAATGGATGAGGTCCTTGCATACTACCAGCAATATAGGATGCAAAAAAGACCATCACTAGTTTCTATTTTAAGTGGAATGCCATACCAAACACCGTATTTAACGAAATTAAAAAAAAGAAAAGGGTAAGTTCTTAGCGAACAACATATAAACATTAAAATAGCTGCGATCTGTACCTGCTAGAAAGCATTGTAGGAGTTTCAAGCGAAGAAAGTCACAGCCAAAATCTGATAATTATAAACAAAAATGTTTCAATCAATTAAAAAAATAGTAAGTTTAATACATCACTTAATTGAATTACAAGGGCTTTAACCTGTAATAAAAAAATAAATAAAATAAAATAAAAAATAAATACATTAAACGCGTCACTGGGGTTAGACAGTCTTGGAATGCGAAGTGAAAGACATGGGATAAGAAGTTGGTCCCAGTGAGGAAGAAAGCGAAGTGTGGTGTGAGAAGGACGACTAGAACATGTATGATTACCTCGTGCATCTTAGCCAACTGCGTCTATATAGGTATTATCCCATTTAAAAATATAATCCGGCCAAATTCACAAAAACAACTTTAAGAAAAACACAAACTGTAATAAAAATAGTTTAATTTTAATTTTAAAAAAGTTCTGTAATAATATTTGAATATTAGAATTGTTTTAGAAAAGAAAAAGTAACTCCCCACCACTCCACACACTTGCAGCACTTGAAGTTAACTTTCGTTCACACCGTTTGCTTTGTAAATAAACCACTTGAACGAGAAATGAATATTCATGAAGGTTTATTAAGCGCACTAAATATCGTTTGTTGCATGTAAATCATATTCTATATGTTGATAAAGCACATCAGACGAACAGATAACAGATCAACTTAATATCCAGAGCGGAGATTGTGTCACTGAGTTGGAAGTTAAAACAGAACTGAAAAGTGTTTAAAAAAGAGGTACAATAATACACACCGCATGCATACCACACTCTCACATTGTCTTATACTTAGCTATATGTATATATACAAACACATATACACATGCAGAGTGGCCATGTCATGATGTTTGTAGAGTGCGTGATCAAAACTACTCGCACGATATCCACACGGACAGCATGGTGTGCGCTTCTTGCCACAATTTGAGACAAAGCCTAAGACAATTGGCCAAACAACTAGACGAATTTCACTTGATGCTTTATAAAACAGTTCTATTAAATAAGTAAAAAAGATAATGTTATATCAGCTGTTAGTAAGATGGCAATGCTGGAAGCTACATTGCTTTCTAAAAAAAAAGGTACTGTAACAGTAAGAGACTTTAAACAAATCTAACATTAAATAATAGTTTTAATACAATAAACATGATTATTAATAAAATTTTCTCTTTTTCTAAAATGACGCAGCATTTTACGTTCTAAATACTTGCCAGGAAATCTGAAATATAAACTATATTCACGATTATTATTGTTTGATCTACCGAAGCAATATCAGAGGTTGCACTCATTTCTGTCCGTGAACTATCCAAGAGTAACTAATGAATGATTCATCCACTTAGCAAAAGGCAGGAAGAAGAAATAAACATAACAACACGCAATTATGGTCCCTAACTATTTACATCTTTTACAATAAATAAAAAAATAGACTTAATACAACTCTAAAGTATTCCCTTTACTTCAGAGGAATCTGTAAATCATCTAATATTACAATTCTAAATCTAAACCCTACTTTCCACGATGCAGACGTGCGACAATAACATGCAGAAATCAAATTCAACTACTCTCCATTCTTTGCGGCAAACTTGCCATTGCGAACATGCTGAAGGTTTCATAAGTAGTCTTATTTTCAGCAACAAAAGAAGAATGTAGTTGCTAAGGCTTATGTGGCCCACATTGGTAGCTTGTGGTCACCGCATGAGCGGCAGTAAACAATAATATCTAAGAAGGCTTCCGTCTACTCACCCACAAAACCCGTATAGTGTCATTTCCCTTTTTAGCTGGTCTTGTCCACGTAGTAAACGTAAAAAATGGTCCTGTCTTTATTGGAAATGGCCATTTTGGATTTCTATGATACAGAATTATAGATAAATATATGCTGTTATAAAAGAATAGTTACAAAACGTGCAGCATAAAATATCTGACAAAAAAAAATGAAATTCCAAACAAGCGAAATTGCCCAACCTTGTACTTCACAATTACACAATGCTGTGCCTAACCCGACAACTTCCTCCCATTGCAACCATAACTATTCTAATTGGTACAGCTCAATCTAACATTGAACTTTACTAGACATTATGTTACACCTAACTTTCTTAAACAGCCTGCCTTAAATTATATGGTTCTGAAACTGATTTTAGAGCTAAATTTGTATAGTCCAGTACACCATTACAATCAATTTTGAAAAGTTTCTAATTAAACTAATTATCAAATATAATAAACTAATTGTTTTTTACGTAAGCAGTTAGCGTTCCAAGCTCCATTAAGCTAATAATGGAATCTATTGCGAAAAAAGTTCGTAAAAATTTATAAACTTATTCAGTAATATCACATCTTTTTAAATGATTTTTCTTCCTAAGGGGGATTTAAAGTAATGATTCTAACACATCTAAGAGGGAACTCGGTTCATTTTACTGACAAAACACTTTAGAGAGATGAAGTTGCAATTTCTAGATAACTTTCAAATATTTTCCATGAAAAGAGACATTTAAAAGTAAAAATGAAAAGGCTCGATCGCAACACTTCCTCAAACAAGGGTTAAGAGAATGTAAACAATTATCGCAATAAAGATAAGAATAAATAAATCGCCTATTACCGTCAGTCAGCACATTAATTTCTTAGAATTATATTTATTTATTTTGTGCTGGTGCACGTCAGGGAGATCGTGTAAACAATCACAAACGTGATATTCAATTACAAAATAAAACAAATTTCCGTCGCAAAGCGAACAGAAATCAGCAAATTACAACAAAAATAGTACATCTGCTAATTTTTTGCTTCAAAATTCGTGCATTAAGCAATATAGTATATAAATTTATCAAATACTCGTGTTTACATTTGTACGATGTAAAATTACATCTATATGCTTCTAGACTAATGAGGTAATTAAGATTTATCATATGGTCGTCCAGTAGTTGGTTGTTCAAGTCGGTAGTCTAGTCCAACTTCATTATAAGTCCTTTTCGTAGTCCTGATTAAACAATTTCATCAGTTGTACTTCTAACTCCCTGGGGATTTGCTTGTTGCGTAGGAACTGTATTTTGGAAGATTTGTAGTTTATTAATTGCTTCTTCCAGGCGCACCAAACTGGAAATGCTCATATCAGTAGATTGTACCATAGAGCAGCAAATAGAGCTTTATGGTTTCATCTGTGAATAGAATGGTAGGGCTGTCTAAGGGTTAGATAGGCATTGATTTATGAGGCCTTGTTAGGCTAGTGCCGAGTAATTTTGGTTTTCGTTCGCGTCCTGTCATAATTTTTAAAGATCAAGCCTGTCTGCCTTCGGAGACGTGTTAAGATTTTCTGTTTCTACAGCATTTTTAGGCCCAACTAATATGCATGAAACTAATCTGTTATCTTGTCCAGAAAAGTTATTTATGGTAGCAATAAGATTGTGATGCCTGGAAGTTATTACCAGCCAAAAAGGAAATGACGGGTTTTGTGGGAAACTTCAGGCTACTAATATGGGAAGGAATGTAAGCCTTAGCAGCAATATTCTTCTTTGTGACTGAAAATAAGTTAGCTTACGATGCCTTTTGCATAAGTTAAAGAAAATGGGGTTTAAAGCTTTTTCATGGTGGCACTGTTATCTGTTTTGGTCAATATTAAAAAAACTGCGTTCACTGATATTTAATCTCTTTGTCAATCAGGTTTCGAAACTAACGAATTAGGTAAGTCATCCACAGAAGTTCATTTGTTAGAAGTTCTTAGTCAGCCATCGCGTTTGTACTGCCAAAGGTAGAAAAGGAGGTGTCGATTTTTTATGCAGTTTAATGTTTAAAATATATGTCTACTTTAGATCATGAAAGCAGGTCATTAATTAAATGTAATAGCAATAAAAACTGCTGAAATTATATTTGACGCCACTACATCCAAAAACTTAGGTGTTTTTTGTTCAGATAAGCATAGAGATACACTTTAAATAAATCTTCTGGAAGAGCTTTGATAAAGTCCTACATTTTTTACTTGCCAATATAGAAAAGAAATAAAGATTATACTTCGACTTCCATTTCTAAACATTATGAAGTTGGAATTCCAAGTGAACATCCCACCTGCTAAAAGGGACAGAAAAGGAAAAATACAACATCTAAACAAAAAATATATAATGGGTTCCTTAAATAGGAAGAGTTTTTTGGTGTATACTGGGTGCTTTCCGTCGGTCCAGAAAAGATAATGTAGCCCGCAGGGTGTCACGCAAGCACTGTTGAAACGATCCTTTTGGGGCCTCCACAGTTTCTAAAGATCTCTTTTCAAACAAAAGTATATTCTATCTCTCTTGTAAAACCTTTTCTTTCTTTGTTCAGAAATAACTTAAGTCGAAAGAGTACTTTGCAGTTTGCAAGATGTTCCTGTCCAAAAAAAATAAATAATAACTATTATAAAATTATGAATAAATAAAAAATGATTTGTAAACAGTAAAAAATAATTTTGTTGAATTCATTTAATATCAACTATCTGTAAATAAATATATACAATAAGTAAATATGAGAAGTAAAGATATGTATACATATTATGCGTGCAGAGCAAGGGGACAAAAACTACCCTCTCACTATAAGAAAACAATGATCTTCAGTTCTCAAGGAAGTCCCGGGGCCACTGGCGATTTAGAATTAGGAATTATAGAGAGCAGTATGGTACTTGCAAGTTGTTCTACGAATAGGATGCTGAGGTCGTTTTGAAGGGTAAGGTTAGTTCGGAGTAGTTTCGATTATAATGTCTGTACAGTCTATATGTTTGTATGAAGAACCCAAAGTAACGCACCAGATTTGTGCAAGGAAGAGGAGCGCTGTGGAAGGAGATAGGATGAAAGAAACCCCGCCGGAGAGTAAACGTGGCGAGCTGGTGTTTCATTGGGTTCATTTTAATTCCACTGTTTTTGTCCAGCATTCCAATTGATTTAAGTGAGTTTATAACTTGTATAAACCTAATGTTGGGTGTGGACTTGTAGCTGCATTGGTTCCACAGAGAGGCGTGGAGGGATGTATAGATAATCTGATTTGTGTACTGTGTAGAGGTGCTCCCCCTGATGAGAAAGAAGATAATGCTGGACCTGTATTTACTTGGAAGAATCTTTCTAAATGGAAGGATTACAGAATGAGGAAGTGTGTAGAAGGAAGACTTTATCTTAATTTGTTAATCTTTTAATTAACAATAATCCAGGATGTCAAACACGTTCTAAGGCCTAAGTAAAGGTCTAAAAAGCCCCAATACAGTACTGTTTCCTCTCCAGTGCTGAAGAAATAGCATTAACAACCCGATGGCAATGTTTCACAGTGCTGTGATGACTGCTGAAGCAAAATCGGTGACCTTAGTAAATAAAAAAGAACCATTAAAAGTGAATATTGTAAATAACTTACTTCTCAAAGTTACTAGCTGTTTTTGTATTATTGTTTACGCTTCAAATATTAAAATAGCATACGTAAATAAATCTCTCTTTAAATAAAGTTTTAGTTTTTTTAAATTATTCTGGATGTGAATATGAACCATATAATGGTATAATAAAAATGGAGGAATAAAAAAAATTGATGGGTGGAATATAAGCTCTCTAAACTAGAACTTCATTATATCACAAACTGTAAGTTGCTGGTATCTGGTGGAAAGAAGCTGAACTAACTCGTTCCTAAAAAGTTTCACCTTTCTATTTATCATTTTGCATTTGAGATGTGGCCTTGATCAGGGTCAATTTTAATGTATCCTTAGTAAGGCAGCAACTGGGTAAACCCACCAAACCTGCTAGTATTAATGAACAAAATATAATGTGCGAGATTTCCTTATTCTCTTATTTCTTTATTTACAAATGGACTTGCAATCTATTAACGGGTAATATTACAAATTAAATAATTACGAAATTGTGCATACATTAAAAACGTGAAAGTACAAACAATAAAATTTTAAATAGAAGTGTATAATACTACAAGATATAGAAGGTAATTTTATACACTACTTTTCCGGGAAAACTGGGTTAAAAGCACTTCTGATAACAGTAATTTCTTCTAAAGTGCCACTGATAAATTTTATCATCAGTACGACACAATGAAAATAGAAAATATGTAGAAATTTCCAAATTTGATGATAATCGTTTCAACACTTCCCTAAATCGAATTTTGTCGATGGCAGACTAACACCTCTAAAATAGGCCCGTATTATCTAGTAGCTGAGGACGCTAGTCACTGCTGCTTTCCCTTACAGCTTGCAAAAACAATGTTCTGGTATGGACAGATTTTTGTTTTTAGGCTTTCATCGGAAATAACCATGTTTAGAGTTCCTGGGTGCAAGAAAGTAAATATGCGGAGTATCCACTGTATCTCACAACAGATTATTGCCACGGGGTCTGGATAATAAGTATTCCATCAAAACCGATTAACTGGAAATAATATTTTAAACAAACAAGTTTTCAGTTTTTTCAGATTTTCTCCAAAATAGCTCCAACGACTTTTAAATTAAAATACATCCAGAATTTCGACTTTTGTAAAAAACTTCCTTGTAAGGAAATCGGATTAAAAGATTACATAATGGGATTAAGAGATTTTTTCTGCAACCGCTTTCAACAATCTTCTTTCAATTTGGTGTACATCTAAAATTTTTATTTGAAACATTTTTGACGAACTTCGTGGAGTTATGAAGTTATGCTCTTCTCTAATGTGACGCTATATTATTGTAAGTTCAAATCCATGTATAATCTACGCAGGTCGCAGAACATTTTTCTCCCCGCTTAAAAGTATCAAATTTGTATCTTAAAATCCGAATTGGAGGAATGACAATCCTCCAAAAATGCAACTGTCCCACCAGTTCAACTTTTTCGAGAATTCTATAATTATATTCTTGAAGGTCGCCAAAGAGTTTCCGTTAAACTCATTTCAGTATTTTTCTACAATATACCCGTATGTAAATGTTTTCATTCCTGGTCTGTAAGACAAATTTTTTTAAATAGAGTCCAAACTAGCATTCAGTGTTCACACAATTTAAATAAATAATAAAAAAAATAAGAAAGTTGTGAAAAAGATCTTACAGTCTACTACAATTATCACAGAAACTTTTAAAACGTCTAAAAGAGAATGAAACGGAAAGAGAAAGCAAAATAAAACGAGTGAATGTCTGGTATGTAGGGCAGCTGAACACTGGACCGAATGAGGAAATCTTTGTGAACCGGCCAGTTTTAGAAACGGTAATCTCTACAAGCACTCGACGATAAACGCCAATATGAAATAAAGTTATACGTGAAATAAATATCGCCAAGGTTATCAAGAAAATATCAAGGTCGCTGTAACTTTAGAATGCGAAATGTTTGTTATTTAAACCAAACAATAATTCATAGAGTGTCAATAGCTGGTAGAGCAAATGTGTCTTTTACTAATTAATAACAAAATTATTTCAATGATGTAATGATTTTCCAAATAACACTATCAGGTGTTCACTTGAAAAATATAGTGATTAACCGAGAAGAGTTACAATCGTCATATTGAGTGCACCTTCCGTCTTCCAAAAGTAGGTTCTGATATAATGAGTTATTCGTGTCGCTTAACACGTCTACTTCTTATCTTCTTTATGAGATATTTACCTAATTATGTTGATAGATCAAACACCAATTTACATTTACAGATTTAAGAAATATTTAATTTTTGCGGTACATGACGATTAAATTGGCTCTTTAATTAATTTCACAATAAATTAACTTATTATGAATTTTTCTACTCAGTTCCGAGTCCTGTTCACTTATCATTGGCCAGCAGCCTGTTTTTAAAACATTGCTTTGTAGAATGTCAAAAGGATTTGGTTGGAATTTTGAAAAACAAAAGCAAAAAACTGTTTCTGCGCAGGTTTTTACATTTACCTCGCTCGAAATAATCTAAAACAGTCATTTCAACTGGCGGAACACCTAAGGTTCATTGCACCCTTTGCGAAAGGACGTTGATTGGGTAGACTAGTATCAAGTGCATTTCCACACTAAAGTAATTTTGCAATCATATGTCCTGGGTTTTGAGAAGCCAATGTCTCCCACCCATTATTGCAGTAATTCAGGACAGGAATAGTCAGGAACGTGAGCTTATTCGATCATACTTTATAACAAAACTATTTTCAATATTTTACCTTTGATTTTCCCTAATGCAATGTTAGTTGATGTGCAACTATTAGAAGATTGGTTCTTTCGCATTTCGAACTCATTCCATTGTATACCAAGTATTATTTTGAGTTTTATTTTTTAAATATTTTTCCCTCATTTTGAATTACATATAAAGTTATTTAAACCGTTATTCAAAAAATATTTTTGGTTATTTAGTTTTATCTAAAAGTAAAAGTATCTGAGTAAAAGTGGGGGATTTGAAATTAAGCAATACATACTTCCTTTGTGAAAGGAATGTGTACATGCTTTCTTAAATTTATAACCAAACTTTTGTAATATATTTATTTTAATGAAAACGTAATACTTTATTGACTAGAACAATATTATTATTTTTGTTACGAATTAGAATGTGTTTAGGAAGCAATTTCTTGTTATTTCTACTTTAAATGAGTGTGAGAAACTTTTTTAACTATCTCTGTGTTGGAAATATTACTAAAATAATAACTTCTTTTCTTCTTTTTTTTTAGCAATGAATTTGCGGTTATTATGCTCAGGCAGCAGTTAAGATGACCAAATAACTGACCGCACCAATAAACAGTAGAAGGGCATGAAAATGGCCCTATGCCATATCAATATATTCTTCTTTAGGGACAGTTAATCTGAACAATTACCAATTATGCATATCTATTTCAGAGTTAAGAGAGGATTCATTCATGGATACAGTAAATTCTATTGGTCAGTGCTAAATTTTGTAGATTTATTCCATTTTCTGCAATTTTTTTTTTAAGTTGACTTGAACAAATTTGAATAAAAATGAATATGCTTTGAAACATGTGAAAGATTATTTTTTATCTTTATCTTAAATGTAAAATAATCATCACACATCAAATAATAAGAGTAAATTATTCATGAAAAAATAAAATTAAAGTGACAAAATTTTACATGATATTGTATGTAGTTAAATATAGAATGATGTAACAATTGGTAATTGTTACTGCATGTGACAGTCGTAGTAACAACCAGAACAATGTGATTGGCTTGTAGAGTATTTGAAAATTAGTTATTCCTTACTTCGTAAGTTAAAAACAAAAATTTAGTAAAAAGGGTCAAATATTGATACGAATTCCTCTTCATCTATCTTCCTTTCTTGGGGTTGTCTCTTCTTAAATAAGCCTCTTTTTTTTACAAAATCCTCAACTATTTCCTTACACATTGCTCGTTCAGGCTTCTCTTCCAGAAATCTATCAGTAACTTTTCCTCATGATAGCTCTTACGTTTCGAAGCAGCCTATGCTGGCCAAGGCTCTTCTTCACAAAAGGGCAAAATATGCCCATCAGCTCAACAAAACTTTTTTCGCAGTTCTTTTCATTTTTTTTTTCAGTTCCACTTAATATTCTCATAGATTGCTTAATTTTAAGAAATTGGAATATATAATAGCATATTAATCTGTTCGAATTTCCTATTCTTCCAAACCCTTATGCTGTTCCATTTTTAAAATCTCTTTAGTTCCCTCACATCCGAAATCCCCTTCTTTAAAGTTATTCAAGAACTTGTTTTCGTCTAGTTTTTTACTTAATCTCAATCAGTTTCATCCAAGGCAATCTCTAATCTGATCGCTCCTTCCTTTGAAATTTATTGTCCTAAAGAAATGTCGGTTAGTGCATTTAAATTTTTTTATTTTATTTTTTTTAGGCATTGGCTGTCGCCATCCAGCCAGCATCGTCTAGGTGCTTATCACTAGAATATCACTCACTCTCCATTCTTACTTATAAATACATTCGCTTCACTCATTCATCCCTCTACTATATCCAACTATTTACATAAACTACAACTAATGGATGGATCAGTACTCTATATTCCTGCCATCCTTATAGCTTAACCGAAATTAAAATCACGTACTCCTTCTGTAATCATTTTCTTGCATTCATTCTATAAATTTTAAAACGCTCTAGAGTATTCAAAATCACTTCCATCAGTAAATCATTCTATCATGTCCTGGTTTGTTAAATGTCAGAGATCAAGGCCTCTGTAGTATTAGTACTGTTTCATTTCACTGTTTACCATCCGATTTATCACGAACTTCTGCAAGTAAAGAAATACTACAGTTGAGTTCAATGAAAAAGGAATTTTAATGAAACCAATTTTATTATTATATTGTTTAAAAAACTTTAGAATGCAATAATTCAATATCTTCCAAGGTCATAATGACAAGAAATGCTGTTAGCACCGGTTTTTCAATTTTAAGCGAGAGAGGGTAATGTTGGTCCACCTTTCCTGGTGGTTGACTAATAAGGAAAGTTGCACAATGCTACGAGCTCCGTCTAGAAAAAATATTGATTTCAAAACTTTTACCTGGCCATAGACTACAGCCACTTTAAATATTCACACATCCCGTTACTTTTCATAGTAAAATCTACAAAGTTATTAAATGTGTAAATTTTAAGTTTATTTCATAAAGACTTCACTTTGAACCATTCTCTCACTTTCTCTCGATTTCTTTCGCTCGCAAACGTTCAGCTTCAGACGCTCCCAATCTTTCACAATGGGGAAAGTTACGAAACTTTAAAGAAATATGCTGCCATTTCTTTTTGCAATTGTTTATGTACGAATAATAAATGAATTAATTAAACTCATCTTTCATTATTAGATGGATTCACCTTCAATTCTTAAGAACCAGAATCGAGTCAAGCTGCACCCTTAATGTTATTTCAAACCATAAAACTTCATAAATATACAAATAAATGCTGAGAATTAATTCTCACGTTGAAAAAAAAAAAAAAACATTTTAAATTGCACCAAGTTAGAGATCAACCATTTGGTGAATTTTTAAAAAATAAAACTCATCATTTCGGATATGTATAGCAGATTAAAGATAGATCCTTGAAGATCTAAAACAAAGAAACATTTACTCTTTATGCTCTGAGACCTATGTCCCTAAAGTGCCAAAGAAAAATAAATAAATAAATAAATAAAAATAAAAAATAAACTTTTTACATACAACAAAATCACCTCGCTAATCTGAGGAAACAAAAATAAATTCTTATTTGCTATTATTAATTAAATATTTTTTTTTTTTTTTTATTATCCTTTTAATGAAATTTACACCTGTACCTACAGGTACAATAGGTAAATGCGATGAAAGTATGTCAATAGCGTGGCATACGTGAATGACGGTCATCCATTGATGGCCGCCGTTAGTCACCCAGTTGGTCACGGGGCCAACGGCGCCTCAGCCGTCTTCGAGGATTGGAGGGTAGCGTAGTTGTAGACAGGTTTGCAGCTAAAGGGTTGGGATGCAGTGAGAGTTTTTGGTGAAAATTTTTGTATCGAATTTTGGCAAGTTCGGAGATAAGTGGAATTTGGAGATCTGTATGTATAGTGTGGTTGCTTACATAGAATGGAGCGTCTAGTATGCGGCGGAGAATTTTGGATTGCAGTGTTTGTAGTCTATTGAGGTTGGATTTTTTAGCTGTACCGTAAAGTTCGAGTCCGTAAGTCCATATTGGTGTGAGAAGGGCTGTATAGAGTCGTCGTTTGTTCTGTAGTGAGAGTTTTGAGCGTTTGTCGAGTAGCCTGGATAGAAGTTTGTATCGTTTGTTTAGTTCGGTACGTTTAAGTCTCGTATGGGGGTTCCAGGTAAGTCTCTTGTCTAGGTACATTCCAAGGTACCGCACATGGTCGGCTGGTGGGATAGGTGTGTGATGTAAGAAGACAGGTGGCGGAGTTTGACGTTTGAGTGTGAAGACTATGTATTTAGATTTAGTTGGGTTAATTTTTATACGCCAGTTTTCTAACCAAGGTTCTATTGAGTGAAGGTGGGACTGTAGTGAGCGTACTGCGAGGATAGGGTCAGAGTGTGTGGAGAGAATGGCAGTGTCGTCAGCGAAGGTGTAAATAGAGGTATTAAGGTTAGAAGGTAAGTCGGCAGTGTAGATTGTGTAAAGAAGAGGAGCTAAGACACTTCCCTGTGGCACACCAGCAAGGACGGGATAGATGGAAGAGTGAGTAGTGCCTTGAAGAACTTGAAAGAATCTGTCAGAGAGGTAAGAGCTGAGTATGAGGTAATAAGTGCTAGGAAGGATGTGTTTTAGTTTCCACAGTAGACCTTCGTGCCAGACTCGGTCAAAGGCTTGCGAAACATCGAGGAATACTCCAGCGCAGTACTGTTTTCGCTCGAGTGAAGAAGCGATGGTGTCTACAACACGATGGGCCTGCTGGATCGTCGAGTGGCAGCTTCTGAAACCAAACTGATGGTCCGGTATAATTTCGAGAGATTCTGTAATTTCGTAGAGGCGTGGTAACAGAAGTCTCTCGAATATTTTGCCCAAGAGAGGCAGTAGGCTTATCGGTCGATAGGAAGAAGGTAGTTGAGTCGGTTTGTTGGGCTTGGGTATCATTCGAACTGTAGAAAATTTCCAGAGTATAGGGTAGTAAGTAGTTCTGAGAATAGAGTTGTAAATGGTAGTGAGGAAGACTATTGCTTTTTTGGGTAGTTGGAGTAGGATGTTGGCAGTAATTAGATCGTAACCAGGGCTCTTTTTTTTATTGAGATTAATAATGACTTGCTTGACTTGGGAGGGTGTGAACGGTTTTGGAGGCATAGAAAGAGGTAAAGGTATGTCTAAGTCCCTAATAACGTCTTGAGTATGTTGTGAGTTGAGAACGTCAGGATGCGGAATGAAGACAGTTGAAAGGTGCGTTGCAAATAGCTCAGCTTTTTCCGAGTCACATTTAGCCCAGGAACCGTCAGTAGTACGAAGAGAAGAGGAGGTAGGTTGAAATTTTAGAATACGTCTAGTGGCAGCCCAAAGGGAGTTGTCTTCAGTAGTCAGAGATTTGGTATATTCGGTGTATTGTTTGTTGTAGTATTTACGGAGTTCTTTTTTAAGTTGGTTTGTCAGGTGATTAAGTTGTTGTTTATGAGATGGGTATTTTGTACGTTGCCAGAGAGATCTCGTTCGTCGTTTGTTAGTTATGAGTGTGCGCAAATAGAGGGGTAAGTTATAAGGTATGCGAGCAGGTTTTTTAGCAGTGCAGTTAGTCGTCGCTTGCCAGATACTCTGCTGGATGGCGGCAGTGAAGTGATCAACGGTATTGTCTAATTCTTGGGGTGTTTTGAGAGGTATTTTGAGGTCAATTTTCTTCTCAAGTAAGTCTCTGAAGAAGTCCCAGTCTAAAGGTCCGTTTATTAGCGTTGGTTTTGGTGGTCTAAGTTTGTGGTGGATGTCTATTGTGAGGATGACTGGACTATGATCAGAGGAGAGTTCATTTAAGGTGAATGAGTGAGTATGAAATGATGAGATGTTAGAGCAGATGAAAAAGTCAAGCAAGTCAGGGAGTTTATTGGGAGCAGTCGGCCAGTAAGTTGGTTGAGAAGGTGATATGTATGAGTAGCTAGTTAGAGAGAGTGCATTGTAGAGTAGGCGTCCTCTTGGGTTTGCCACCCGACTACCCCAGCGAGGATGCTTCGCATTGTAGTCCCCACCGCTTATGAACCTGGGACCCAGAGACTGGAAGAAGGATAGAAATTGGTTTTGAAGGATTGTGTGATTAGGTGGACAGTACACTGAAGCAATGTTGTAGTGGAAGGGTTCACTTTGGAGAGAGATCACAGTAGGTTGTATGTAGTTTGAGGCATTGTATGGAATGGGAAAGTGAGATAATGAATTTTTTATGAGAATAGCAGAACCGCCATGTGCAGTACCATCAGGATGGTCAGTTCTGTAGGTTTGGTAGCCATTGATGTAGAAGCGTGTTTTCAGTGAAGTGGGTCTCTGTTATAAGGGCAATGTCTATCCGTCTGTCGTGTAGGAGGATGTCCAGCTCTTGTCTGTGGTTAGTTAGTCCGTTTGCATTCCATAATAATATAGTAAGAGAGAACTGAGTTAGAGGCATTAAGGAGCGAGACGGGGAAGTAAGGTGTTGACAACGGTGGTGAGAAGAGTGACGAGGGGAGTAAGGAGCGATTTGAAGTCAGAAAGGAAAGAATTTAGCAAAGTTGTAATGTCGGAAGGAGAGGCTGACTGCTGATGCGGCGGCGGACCCGCGACCACTCGGGCATAAGATGAACAATCGTTGACGTTGGCTGAAATGTTGTTCCGTGGGAGGTTCCCTGATGAGGCCGAAGCAGCAGGTTGCTGAACAGACGCAGCTACTCTGTTGAGGGCTGAGGGATGGTCGTAAACTGGCGGTCTTCTTCTTGAGCGTTGAAGTTCCCGGTGGACTATGCATCCTTTATAGTTCGCAGGATGTTCTCCATCACAAAGAGCGCATTTAGGACGTTCTATGGTGAGCTTGCCACATTCTTGAGTGAAGTGCTCGCCAGCGCACTTGACGCACCTTGGTCGATGCTGGCAATAACTTTTGGTGTGACCATATTCTTGGCAACGTTTACATTGCACAATAAGCCGCTGTTTGTGAGGTTCCTCAACTGTTATTCTCGTGTAGCAAAGTAATTCTAGGTCAAAAATATCCTTGTTATTATTATTTGGCTCGAGGTCAACGAAAAAAAGTGGTAATGTTTGCTTTGTAACAGGATGAATAACTGGAGTGATACTGCGGGCAATATGCCCATGTTCCGCTAGTTCCTCTTTTATTAAATCGGGAGGTGTGCTTTGATGCAGATACCTTATTACTACCCGATATGCTTTCTCCTGTTCAAGTTGGTAGGTATGAAATTCTGCTTTTTTCTCCCTGAGGTAGTGGATTATTTGTCTGTAGCCGTCAACTGTTTTCGCCTGTATAATTAAATCAGTTGCTCGGGCTTTGCATGTAAAACAGTTTGGACCAATTAACTGTGTCAGTGCTTTACAAAGATCAGCGTACTTGGTTACGTTTTTTAAATATATTGGCGGTGGTTTCGGTATTTTCTGAGACTGAGTAGGCACAGATGCAGGCATTTCATCTGGAGTAGCTAGGGGAGTGAACGGGTTGTAGGTGAGTATTCCTGGAGCTACTATTGTGTCTGGCATGGAATTTGCAGTTGCACTGCTAGGCTCTGGATTCAGCTCGGGGAACAGAGTGGGTTTGCTTGCTAGGCTTGTTTTCGTAGTTGCTGCAGGCGGAGCATTTTTCTTTTTGTCTTTGGGGGGAGAGCAGTGAGGTGAGATTGTTCTTTTTTTAGTTGTTTTTGAACTTACAGAGGAAGTAGATAAGCTGGCGGGAGATGATTTGGAGTTAGATGCGTTGCTGAGACTCATCTTTAGAGTTGAGAATGGAGAATTGGAAGATAAATAAAGAGGGGTGAGAAATTGTCTTAGCACTTGGTTTTACACTCAGAAGGTCAAATACTTACAGAACTGAAGGTTAGAGGTCACTATGAATGTTTTGCACAAAAAAACTAACAAAAAAAAAAAAAATTATATTTACATTGTTCTTGCACACCGTTAAACTGGTTAAAAGTACTTTACAATCATCTATTAACACAACTTAAACTCTTTTAAACTGATTATTTAAGAGAGCAAAATATAAATTAAATATTTATGGCACCATAAATGTACAACTAAAAATTAATTAAACAATCATAACAAATCAAGTTGAAAACAAATTACACCTAGTTCAAAATAACTGAAACAGGGGAATTTAATGAATCTCCACAGTTTTATCTCTTAAAGTCAGTATCAACATCTTACAAATGTTACCTTAGCTAGCTCTGAGACTTTATTTTGAAAGGAGCACCTCATCTTAAGCAATAAGAGAATCTACTTTTGACTGTAGAACATTTGAGGTAGTAGTACTTTCTTTGATTGATGGTGACTTCTCAATAAAGTTATTGAGGATAGATGTGTTCTGAATCGTGTTTAGCTCTTCTTTCATATTAAGAAGAAGCAGAGGCTGCTTTACTAGGAGTACCTGGTATAGAAAACTGTGAGCCACTCTCATATCTTTACTGCAAACAGCACATTAAATCTTTTAATTCATCATCCACCAACCAGCAAACACACAAATTGAAATAATAGTTTGCATTTGGTGCATTGTGAGCATTAATGCATTATAAATGGTGCAGTAAATTTATTTTAAATGATTAAAATGAAGAAAGTTATTGTAATTAAAAATCTTTAAAAAAATACAATAAATAAATAGAAATAAGCGTAATTTGGGTGAGACAGAGAAAAAAAAAACTTCAAACATAATACTCAGACAAAGAATTTGTGACTAGACTGAATTAAATTTCAAAACAAAAATAGAAACACCTGAGATAAATAAATTGTTCGTTCATAAAGGTTCGAATAATAATAAAAAAAATCTGTTTTTTTTCAAATAAACATTTACAAAACTATTTACTTTTGAATTAATTAGAGAAAATTGAAACAATTGGCATATTTGTGCTCAGAAATTTAAATAAAACGACTTATCTTATCTTATGCCCTTCCTTTTGTCAATTTATTATTTACTTTAAACGTAGTAATTAAAAAAATATATTTAATTTAATCGGTTAAACACAATAATAATAAAAATATCGAGACAATCGAATTTTAATTTTTTAGTGATCACAATTATATTTTTACGTTCTATTAATTTGCTAATTTATGAAATTAATTATCCTTCAATAGAAGTTCAATGTCACCCCCTGAACTAATTGTTATTAACGAAATTTATTTGTTATATGTGTAACAATAATTATATTAAATTAATTTTAAATGTTTAATTAAATGATATGTTTTATTATGAGTTTCGAAATCTAATGAATTCTATTTATAATTAATATAATATAATAATAATAATTTATAATTCTATTTACAATTAACATTCTAAAAGTAGGAATAATTTTTGCAGGCCATAATATGGAATTTCAGTTTGCTATTTACATTATACTTAGTGATAATATGTTTAATAGTGATTAATCTCACAGATTTTCTGATATAGCCTCTAACTTAAAAGTGCTAAGAAAAATACATATACTGCTGGCTCATCAAGTAATTCATGTGATGATAAGAGACGCCACCTCATTGAAATAATAATTTTCTAATGAATTATCGCGTAACTGCGTCACATTTTGATCTAAGTTATTAATTATCATTTAACATTTAACAAATTTATCATTTCATTTACTTTTTAAGCAAAGTTAATACATCAAAATACGAGTCGCAAAAAAGGTGAATTCTTCTTGTAAAAATGTGATTTCTCTTTAAAACTGACATACTTTATTAACATATTAATTTCTCCTCAACACTCCCCTTGACAAAAGTACCCCTGATCTAAAAAAAAAAAAAAAAAATACCTATTTGACCGCCTCCAGCAGACTAACATCTTCTATCTCTAGATTTGAGAACTATTTTTGACAAATATTGTTTGAAACTAAAATCACTGGTAAGCGCCAACATCTTGTATGTATCCAACATTTTTGCTTCAGAATTGAACATTCACAATCAATAGTACTGTAGAGATGTCGATAGGATCGTCTTCAGCTTCAATGGAAAGAAATTTTGTTCGGCAGACTTCTGACCTTTGTCTGACAATGATTCGAAAGACTATAAATAAAATTAAAAATGCACCTAACTTTCATTATTATTAGTAGTATTCTGGCCCAGAATATATCTGTGTGTCTCCTATGGTTTACATCTATCTAGTTTCTCCCGATAAGTTCTGGGCATAGAGTTAAAAGCCAACAGAGAGAGATAACCTCTCCCTGGTGCCAATACACTTCTCCCCTTCAAAGCCCACTGCAGATGTTCAGAAAAGTCCTCCTACTGATCGGGAAATCATTGAGGGAGACCCAACATTCAGCATATTCAGAATATTTCTACTTTTCTGGGCTATATTGGATGAGTGCATTGAAATCGCCCTAAAGATAAGATTATCTATTTAATCCTTTTTAAACCTGGTTTAACTAGGAAGTCTACTCCTCCATTGTTGCTCTATGCTCAGGTCGGCAGTAAGTTAATCCGAGGCTTCGTTTGGAACGGAACCATTATTCCGAGCTTCGAGATGAAAATAATGGACTGAGAAACATTAAGCCAAGTCGTTCTAAACTGTATGTCTTTAGGTTATATGTAATCAACGCGAAAATCATCACCAATTAATGAAACAATGTGTTGCTAACAAAATAACTGTTGTCACTCCCTACCACAACTTGGTTTAATGCACATAAGCTATGATAGTAACTGTAACTTTACTAACTACGACCAACTTACTATTTATCGTATAAGTTAAATCTTGAAATTTGAATGTGATAAATAGATCTTAGAAGCACAACATAAGTCACAAAACAGTCATACATTTTATTTTTTCAGGCGCGTCAATATCTGAGATCATTGGCGCCTAGAGAATTTTTCAGTGCACTGCCGATCTCCGGACAGTGTTCTTTCGTTACAGACAATACTATCCATCACCGTACCAGTTAGCTGTTAGAAGCTCCTAGGAAGAGAAAAATCTAAGGGCCAGCAGACACCATATTATTTTCAAACCTAACTACATAGACACTTAAACATTTCATTTGTTCGGACAACTGTCTATTGAGAATGGTAATATATTAATCTCTCTTTAGCCAACTCCAATTGTGGAGTTGTTGTCAAACTGGTTCTAAAGTGACCTGAAGATGTATGAACAGACGCGCTGCCACGAAAAGTATGAAAGGATTTCTGCTCCGGCACTACCGAAACGTATTTCTGTCATCATTTGATCCTAATTTAATTTTACATTTACTTATTCCATCCTTGGTAGCAAAATTAACTAAAATCGGAGTTTAGAATGACGTTAAATAATAGTATTGTATTCTTATTTTAAGCATCTAATGAAAAATGATTTTTATAAAACATCAACTTTTATATTATAAACTAAATCAAGGACACAATGGAAAGCGTGGCAAATGAGAGTAATGAGCCGAAAAATGATTTTGCAGAGCGATGTCAGCAAGATCGCAAGGTCACTTACAATCATATTCACTCTAATCCAGACAGTTTTATACAAACAATTTTCTTCAAAGTTGAAATCTTTTCTTATTTTCAAATTATAGGTTTCGATACTTCTTTTTATAGCTTCTTTTTTATGTGAGAATCCAGCCCATAACACAGACTGGCGAAATGATTTGTCGTAAATTCTAAAATGAACGATGTTTGCATCGTCAAAACACAATCTATTAGAACAGAGAATGGATTAAGATAAGGCGAGGTAATAACATGTCTTCTAAGGATGTAGTAGAACTTATTACCTCGAGAATTAGTCATTCTTCTACCCTAGTCTGGATATTTAGCGTTGTAGTCCACCTGTACCTAGTCACCTGAACCTAGGACTGAGTGATAAGAGGAAAGAAAGGAAGTAGTTAGGGCATATTCTTGGTTGCGACTGTGTAAAGGACTGATTCTGTGATAAGAAAAATAGCAGTTGGTTGAAGGTAGTAGAAGGAAGGTTGAAGGAGGTGACGAAGAATTTGGGAGCGAGAAAGGGATTGGCGAATGAGCGTATCAGATCCTCCGTATTTCATGTAAACTTTGAAGTCAGGAATAAAAAAATCGAGTTCTGTCAGTGAAGGGGAATGTTGGGTTAAGGGCTTTAAGGAGCCTAGGTAGAAGAGTCTTACCACAGATATGAATGGCGAGAGAGTCTAATAACGGGTTTTGAAATCATTAAGAAAGGCGCTAAGGTGGGGATCTCGCCTGAAATTGAAATGGGATGTGAAGATAAAGTGACAACTCTCCCGCTGCCATCTGGGCGACAGATATACTTTCATTTACTCGACTATCGTTCCTGAGTTGAAATGGTGAGTGATCTATTACAAGCGGAAGCAGTGGAAATGGTTTGTCAGGGCGAGGATGCTTTGCGTGATCATAGGATCTCTTGACCTTGTTGCTTTTTGCATTACGTTGCAGCCTTTAACGTAACTTTTCTCACCACAAAATGCAAAATATCTACAGTAGAATCAATGCTGAAATAAGGTCTGCATTCTTAATGACGTTCATTGCTATTTCATGCTCATCAGCAGAGGCTTCCTTTCGAGTTTAGGTTAGCAGGTCTGTCTTCTTTCAACCATTGAAGGTTTTTCTCAAAGACCTTAGGTACTCCGTGTGGGTTTGTTTAATTGAGATTCGCCAGGCAGAAGAAACGATCTCGAGGTGGTTGCTTTTTTGGTGATTTTCCAGAGAAACTGGTTCTCATCTGTTTATTTAATAGTTTTAAGGAGCGGTAAACTCGGTGTCCGAAGAGCTTCCCATGCAATCTGTCTCTCAGTTTCAATTAAGGAATATAGCCCACTAATTTACTACAAAAACACTAACACACACTTAAAAACTAATGTTCTGAATTGACTTGTGGATCGATAACTCTTAGTAAAGTGACATTTAATTAAATGATGACCTAATTTCCTTTATAATACTAATTGGAAAGCAATATACAATAAGCGAAATTTAATGTTGAATATAAAGATTCATCGAAAGTGCAATTTTACTAAAACATTTTAGAACGAGTTTTGCCACCAAAATAGCTTCTAGAAAATTTCAATATTCTGAAGTGCTGAAAGAAAGTCTGTGAGGGTTTGGGCGCAACCGACCCGAAGCCCAAATTCGAGTTACCTTAAAGTTTAAACATTTTGTAATGCTGTTTTTACAAGTTACACCTTCTCAATATAGTTAAAATAATAAAATTAGATTTTCATAGGTTATTGCTTAGTCATGAAACAATAACGCCTTATTTGCCATAAATAATTATTTTCAAGGATTAAATGGCCTTTTTCAAATAATACTTTTAATAATAATTTACATTTTAAAAAAATTAAGGTATTTTCAAGGTTGATAAGTAAATTATTTATTGATATACAAAATTTTTTAATGAGTTTTTAAGTTTCATTTCTTTTCTTTTTTTTAAATCTAAATTATATATATATTTAACCCTTTTATAGATTTTTAAGTGTCATAGAATTTGTATTTCTAATTTATCAAGTAATTAGTAAAACGTTTTATTCGTTCATAAGTATTTCAATTTAGATTTCAGTCATAATGAAGAAAAAATATACATTCACACATGTTCTATGAATTCACTTCAAAGTTGTTTTCATTTTAAACTGTCTCAAATTGAAAATGATTAATTTGATTAGATTTTAAACTAATTGATTTTAGCGCAAAAAGAATTTTTGGAATCCTAATAGAAGATCCTTCTTCATACTTCTTGTTTTTCTTGTTAATATCTCATTGTAGAAGTATCAATCTAGGTTTTTGCCGGTGTAAAGAAAATAAATTTAAACACTTTCAATGGATATAATTTCTTCTTAAAAGAAAGAGAACTTATTTATCACCTTCAAAATTGAAAGTCTATTTAATGAATAGCAGTAATTACAAATATTTTTTCCGTTCAAGATGTCTCTGAAAGGATTAAAAAATAAATAATAATAATAAAGCAAAAGAAGAATGATTCCTTAAAGCGAGCTTAGATGCTGGTGAGATGTGAATCTGAACCAAATTAAGAAGGAACCCTATAAAAGTGCGTAAAAAACGAGGAGAAATAGAAAAACATTTGCATTAAAATGTACGCTTGAAAGTGTGAGGATCATTAAAAGTTAAATGTACAATTTTCGATTTAAATAGAATCAAATAATTTTATTTTTTTTAACCATTAAACATTAGTTTTTTGGTAGTTTTTATGGTTGTCATTTTAAAAAAGAGTTTATTAGTAATGTCTCAATCACAGCTACTGAGAATTAGTGTGGATTCGATAAAAATATTTTAAAAATAAATAAGGTTTCTATTTGTGGGTTCATCTCTTTGATTATAAGACTAGAGCTCAAAAATATTCTGTTTAACCAATAAAAGAAAAATGTTCTAAAAAAGGAAAGTAAGTCAGACTTATCTCAGAAACATTTAGATTGAAAATATTGTATCAGATTGTTGAGAATAACAAAGAAGTTTGGCTGGCGAATCTTAGAATTACCTCGTTATAACGCTCTGAGACTTGAGATTTACTCTGAGTGAATAACATAAAAATATCTCTGAGGATTTTATGTAAAACCTCATCAGTTATGTGTCACATCTTTTGCAACATTGATAAATACAAGGAATGGAAATATGCCTTACAAAAATACGAGTATCTTAAACTTTTAACTTTTTCAGTGTACCTAATTTAACAGCGAGAAATTTATGTTTATTTAAGTATCTTGTTTTATGTACAATTCCAGACTTCATTGACATCCTGATTCCTTATTATTCCTATTACATTTAATTTATAGTAAAATAAGGAAAAGTTAATGAGCAATAAGAAGCCGTTTCAAATTACAAGGGGTGGCCACTTTTTTGCTTCTAAGTTTAAAAATGAAAGTACATAATGTTTCGTTATTTTAATATTTTTTAGTTGGTGAGAAATTTTTGAGGAAATGGACACACTTAACAAAAACTAAGAATTTTTGTGGCAAGATTATATAAAACCTGTTATTTGACAATTCTAATCTAAAAATAGCTTTAGATGAAATATCAAATTTACTGGGTATCTACAAACAACGGTAAAATGGAAACCCATAATAAATAAAAACCATTATTTTATAATTATATGACGAAATCATTAAAAATAAGTCAAAACAAAAGAAATCAATAGAGATGATGGATAAAACTTGGGATTTCTAATATTAAACACTGCCCGCTCATACTGGACATATACTACGTCACACTTTTGATCATGTACATAAAATAGGTAATTGGAGATAGGAATGTGGTTAGCCGCAAACCATTCTTCTTATCGTAAAACAAAAAGATACTGAACCGTACGCAAACAAGAATTCCAAAACACAAGCTTTTCGACTACTGACCTAATTTCCAGCAAAAGATATTGCTGCGGTGCAATAACTCAAATAAATGATTTTCTTTTATTGCAATTTCCACTACTGATAAAGGAAATCTCCATCTACCTGGATGTAGAGAAGATTCTACGAGGATTGGCCGGAAAGTCTAGAAAGTCTAGGTCTGTGGTGACATCCGCCAATTAGAGCACCCTTTCCTGTCTTGTCTGTTCGACTGACTTCGAAATCTGATGAAAATCTCCTGACGCCAGTATGAAGGCGTGGATATTTCTTCACCGAAGATCCGAACCCTGAGCCAAACCAGCCCTGTTGCCATGTTGTTTCATCTTCTTCCTACACAATGGCTGTCTAAAATGGCCAGTAAAAATGCCCAAGATCATAGTAATGGCCACCCGGACTTGCTGAAGTAATGCTGCGTTAAGTTTAGGCGAGTAGCTGCTAATAAACATTTTCTCCAGCCTCTGGTCTGGAGTTTCCCTGCAACTTATTACACACCCATTATTTGATGACTGTCCTGATAAGTGTTTAGGAAACCTGCTCTAAGCCCACAAGGCGGTTTGCTCTAAACCTAGCAAATTTCCTACGCCTTGTAAATGGAACAACTTGGATTTATGGCAATAGATGGACAGTTTCTAACCTCTGCACCACTTATTCATCAAATCAAAAACTCTCTGAATATCTGAAAAGGGTACATGACTACTACCGCCAAATCAACGACGAATCTTTGTCAGCAGAAGCCATTTTCGGGCAGTTTCGCTGGTTCATCGTCGTAAGTTTTTCCTCAGAATGGTGATAGATCACTTTTCTAAGGAGAGCCTCTATTTACCCTAATCTCCATGGACATGAAGAGAAGTAACGATATTTTATTGCAATCCGAAGTTATGTTCTCTAAATTAATTTTCAAAATTCAAGAAAGTCGTGAAAAATAAAGAATGAAAAAATCTGCTGTCGTGTGAGTCTGATCATTCACTCAAAGTCATTACATTTTCTTGATACTTCGAATTTGTAAAAAAAAAAAATTGTTGCTCACAATATTATGCAATCCATTTTCGAAAAAATAGCTAAACGATAAAAAGTCTACTCCATACATCAGCTGATTATCTTCTAAGTTGAAATGTTGGTTTTGTATTGCATTCTTGTTAATTATTACCTTACAGAGCATGACTCTTTAGAGAAATGTCCCTGCAACCCTCAACTAAAGTGTTCTAATCGAATTTCTAAGGGGGGAAATAGTATAATATAATATACTCTTATATAGTAAAGTTACCAAATGTAAAGGAAATAGCAACTGTTTTCGAGAAAAACTAAAAAAATTTGTTCAGTGAAGTGATGTTTTCATTTGGTCAAGTTTGATCTGCAAGTGGCATCAAATTAGGAATGTTTGCTATTTTTTGTTTTAAGTTATGAGGGTCAAACTTCTTCTCAAACTCTAATAAAGAACTAGTATTTGTAAAAAGCACTTTTTTGCTCTCAAAATATGGATTATAATCCTTTCTCTAACAAGATGTATGACAAAATTAAAAAAAAAAAATTATGTAGCAGTTTCTATTAATTATTTTTAATTAGAGCGAAGGGCACAAAGGGTGTTTCTATCCTAAAAATTAAAAATAAATAAATATGGTTCGTTTAAGAGCTTGAACAACTAACGGAATCTTGTGATTTAATGAATTCCTGAAAACCCTCATTAAACTTTTAAATTCTTTCAAAGACATTCAAAGAATGAAATATTTCTTACGGTGGGATTATGACTGACAGAAATTACATTCCAGTCATACCTAAGGAACTTATTGATCTGACATTTCATCCTATATTAAAGCCACTATATTTCCAGACCAAGCACCCCAGCTGCATGATTCAGCTGCATTTTTAACATTTTTAAGACGACATATACAACTTAATACCAATAACGCATTAATTAACATATTAATTAAAATGAGTTAAAACGAAAAAATCTTCAATAGCTAAAAAACAATTACAAAAACTAAAAGTAATTACAAACTGTGCAATGAATCTAATCTGAAGTGGAGATATTTCAAAACTATTAGAGTGAGTCGACAGTGTTACGAAGATTAGGCACAACAATTCTGTGGCTTCATGCTTTCTGCTCATATTACACAAGTTAATTTCATATTTGTAGTTTTGTTAAACACTATTAATCACGTGCAGATCGCTTCAGAAATTCTTTCTCTATCTGTTATTTAATTTAATGCATACATTTTTCAGATAAACCAAGAATTGCAAGTATGTTCAGAAACCTACAGGCGCCCTGATTTCTTTACTAATCTCGTTAACTGGTAAGATTGGTCCAAAGCGGAAAAGAATAATCGTTCTGGCACTAAGACAGTGTACCTGTCAGTCTTACGTTTTTTATCTTAAAGGCTGAAAAAGTTGAAACGTTGGCATACTAGGTACTGAAAAAAAAAAAAAAAATCTGTATACAAACTAACAAAAAAAAAATGTTACCATGGACAGACTAGCAAAATCGACAGAAGCCCCTAATGCATTCTTTGGTTGGTAGGGTAGAATCAACATTTGAGGTAAAGGAATACAGCCTAGGTGCTTCTTTGATGGAAAGGGAGCTTTTGAAAGTCTTGATCTCTGGATGATAGCCTCAAAAGAAAAGGTGAAGGTTCCGTAACTGTTAATTTTAGTTTTTATTTCAGAAATAGAACTTTATTTTATTTTTCTATTAAAATTTCTAGATGGGCATGGGGTGCCCTCACAGTGAACGTCTTTCCACAATGCTTTGGTGGGTTGTGCAGCATGAAATGTTAATAAAATTTAATTCATCGGAGTTTTTCGAGCGAGCGTATGCCAAATGATGGTGTTATTTCATTGATAAGATGCTGTATTGATACTAATTCAAATTGAATGTAAAGTATATGTTGAATTTAGGTTTAAAAATAATTGAGTTTATATCAACCCAAGAAAGACCCAATCAGTCGTACTAACTCAAAGCAGCAAAATGAAATAATTAACAATACCGAGGATAATAGAAAATTTTTGTACAGAATAAAAAATCAATGCGGATCCTACTACAAGTAGCAACAGCAAATGAAATTAGTCAGATCATGAACTGAGTCAGCACCAGCAGGTGTTACATCTCATTTTAGAAATAACGTGAATCCTTCAGGAGTGATAACCTGAATACTTATTTAAGATGTTACACAGCTAGGATTTGGATAAATGGAATATAAAGAGCAGCAATCTATTTTAAGACAAACCTTACCCTTAGGCTATGCCATTCTTGGTCGTATTTCAGATCAACAGGTACCGAACTCAGCTTTTAAAAAATTTTTTACCGTTTAAATAATAAGGATATGCTAAAACCACTAAATTCTTGTTTTCACCTCCAAATCTGTCCTGGAATGTTTCAGAGACTAGAAAAAAAAATTCCACCAAGGATGTTCTTCTGATCTGGTTTCCACGCCCATGTTATGGAAAATGAGGACAGGTTGGCAACATTAGACGCATCTTTTCCCTTTGATGGTCCCGACTTGATGATGATATACGTATCTAGACTCGTATTTATTTAGTTTCCAAAAATGGATGGAATTTAGAGCAGAAGTATTTAAGGATTTTTTTGCATTCTTAAATGATGAGTAAAGAACAAGAAAGAGTCCTTATGATTTTAAAGTTTGGTATTAAAGATGATTTTTGGGTTTGTCGCGATCGTATTGGATCGCTTGCTGAATTTTGTGGATTAAAGTGATATCAGTGTTTAACGGAGAGTCGTACCAAACCCATCTTGAACAGATTGTAAGATAGAGAAGAATGCAACAATTTCATGATGGACTGATCATAAGGGAAGATCATGTTCAGAATATTCGGTCGATATTAAAGTCCAAAGATATTATCTTAAGATAATTTATCGAATTTTTTGGGCCACTGTGATTTATTGGCGTCTAATTAAGTTCTCGTCTAGATATTCGCCCTAGACTCGGCTTACGTTGATTTATGAGGCGAGGAAGGTTAGCTGTGGCAAAGGTAGAGGAACTTTGTATAGATAAGACAACGTAAAATATAGCTAATATTTATCAAACTATTTTATTTTGCATTGTCTTATAGCTAATATTTATTAAACTATTTTAAATATAAATTTAATAAATATAAATAATGATACAGTACTAAGGACCCTGTGTCCTTGTGACAAGGGGAAAAATTCATAAGATAGCAAACTATCGATGGAAGGAGGGTTGCGTCACAGATATTTTACAACTTTCTAAGAGTATCCATCCTTTCCACTTCTCTTTGTGAGTATGTGTGTTTGTATTTATTTATTTAGCTATATATTTCATACAGCTGTTTCAATTTTTATGTAATGCAAATATAATTTTATTATGCAGCAACCTTGGCCCAGATCTAATCAGTCTATTACAGTTTAACAACTTGTTTAATAAAGCTAGACCGACTAGTCTGATCAGCCATATACATGTCTCTAGTGGAAAAAGTGAACTTTCTACAACATTGTTGCAAAGCTAAGAAGAGATAATCTCTATTAAAGTAGGATTCAAGTGATTTGAGTAGCCATTCTATTCTAGAAGCTGCTACAGGTTTCAGTCTGGTATTTGCCTAATTATTCGAACGCACGTAATAGCTTCATGCATGGATGAAACATTTTGATATAAAGAGAAATGGCAGTGATATGATCTGTCCACAGTCTCTGTAAGTATAGGGACATTCCGAGAAGATAATAATTCTGCAAGTTTATGCCTCTCTCTCTCTGTATATTTCTAGATTTTCACTAAAATAAGTTTCTAAACAATTTTTTCGATCGGAATAAACACACAAAAAGTAATGGAAAACTAAAGAATATTGGAAACTTCAAGAACCTAGCAGCACTTTCTATCAAAGTAAGAGGAAATGAAACTATAAATTAATAAAGATAGATTCCTCTGCTATTTTAAACAATTTCCTAAGATATATATTTTTATTTTAGAAAGCTAATGAATATGTTAATTGCCGCTAGAATCAATAAGATACTGCTCAGAATAATCCTACCAAAAGAGAATAATAAGTTAAAGAAGCTCATTGACCCTTCTGGATTACAACAGCTTAGAAAGTATCAAAAACTCAAAAAAATAATTAATTTGATGAACTAAAACACTTTATGAAACCATTATGTGAAATAATTTTTTTTAAGGTCGCCTAATTAGCGATGCAAATATTTAAATCCGATAGCAATTAACAATTTCTTACTTGCTTATTAAATAGATAACTCTACATAGAAAGTAATTGCAACTATTGTTTTAAGTTTAGATTACAATAGAGCGATTTTTCTTCACTGACAGAACTGATATATTTGAGAACAATGAACTCTAGTTGATCTTTATTCTCTCGTTTTACGAATCTGCTTTCTATGTGATTTTTTTTTCTATAATACATTTTTTTTATTTCGCTGGAAAAATATTTATTTTCAGAGAAATATTTAAACGTTTTTCGCTTATCCGATTCAAAGTTTAAATAGTTATTAGTTTTCAACAATTACGCCAATCAATTGCATATTTCATTTTGCTTAACTTTTTCTGCTCATGAATCGTGCAAAAAATTCAGATAGGTCGGCGTTATAAATTTTCCCTGAATACTAAAAAAATAAAAGATGTCTTTAAGAAACGGTTTGATTTAGTGAGTATGTTGAGTTAGGAATCTAAACATTTCAAAAACTATCCTCCACTGATATTCACTTAGTTAACCCGCTAAGATGAGCGCTTTAATCTTAACCGCCAATGGAAAATTCTACGCACCATCATTAACGCACCTTTCTTGAGCTAGCCAAATTCCGTCGCAACATACTTTATTCAAAACTGACCTAAAAGTACAACCCCACTCACGCGCTAACCTCTCCTAAACTATCCTCGCTTCAAATCCTCAACAAAGTCTGAAGCGTTGACGGTTTTGCGATTACCTGATCGCATGGAAAAAAAGGACATCCTTTGAATTCATTATCAATAATCTGTTATAGCGACCATCGACAGGTGGCTCTCATTCAATTCCTTCAAGCCATTTTGCTTTATCTGTCATAGGTCACCTAATGTATTTGTAGCCAATAGACAGTTGTAAATAAACTACGCCAATACTAAGAGAACTTTGTCAATAGTTGAAAAATAATTTTCTGTTTTATCTCCAACAGTTTTTCCTAGACCAAAACGCATTTAAAGACATATTATTTTTGTTGACTATTTATCCCAGAAATTATCATTTTATAAGGGGTTATCAATAACAATAAAAAACTAATAGAGAAACTAAAAAAGCTTAGCAAATAGTTTCAATTAATAGTGTTAGGTAGTTTGGTGGGTAAATATTATCTGACGTTTAAATAGTACCGTTGACTCTGTTTCGCGTTTTTAAGTACACTTTACATAAAACAGAGTTCGGTCGAAACGTAAGTATAAGAAGGTGATAATAAGGTGATGGTATCAAAACATAATATCACATTTGATACTAAGTTTTAGCTATCTGTGACTTTTAGTGACTCTATTCGCTCGCACCCCATTTCATGAGCTAGATAACGACTTGAAACTACTAACTCCCACTATTAGAGCAAAGAAGTTCAATGTTGATTTAAGATTTCTCTATAAATTATTGACCGTTGCTATAGTCTCTTTGAAAAGATAAATGTACCAAGGTTAAGTGAGAGAAATATTAATTTCTGTAATGTCCCCTACTTCAAAACAAATCACGTTACTATAGTGCTGTAAACAGGATGACGCAAACAGAGATGCTCAAAAATATGACTTCTTTTTTGTACTGTAACAAAGTGCCAAAATATTATTATAAGATACTGGTATACATTAAATAGAAACAGAATAGAAAGTGAATAGTTTATTCAGTCCTTATAACTTCTAAAGTTTATTTTACTTTTGATGGTTTAGAATAGTATATGTTTATTAGTTAAAATTTATAAATTCTTTTTGGTTTTTCGTATAATTGAATACTTGTTTATTAACAATGTATGATAAGTGTATACAAGAGTGTTAAGGAAATAAAATATCTAGCGTTCAGCAAGTCTTGATTGTCACTATTGGAAGAGTGGGGCAAAGGGAGAAGCTGCGCGCTTCCTATATCTTAATATCATTAGTGTGTTATTCTCGACTGTATGTACATGCCCTTAAGATAAAATTTAATTTGTAAAATGTGTTTACTTTAATTATTATTGTAATATAACTCTTATTATTGTGTTGTTGTTTACATATATTCAGTATTCTTATTTTCCCCCGTTAACCCTAACAAAGAGAAATAAAGTTAAAGTATTAGTGGGAGTGTAATCATTGAATTAAACCGTCTCCTCTGTGGCCTTTTCTTTCTTGGATAGTCATTTTAATTGACAATGTATTATTACTTTTTGTATCTATTTATTTAATCAAATGATTAATCAAACTATCTACAAACAATTTATAAAATAATTCTTGTCTGAAAAGAATTCCTAATAAGTTACAAAACTATTGAATATAAAAAACAATTGTACTTACAGATACTAAAGCCCACATCTAATGGTTCTATAGGGAGTAGCCCAGCGCTCTGGAGAAAAAAAAAAATTGTTTAAAAGTGGGGGAAAAAAATAAGGTACCACATTGTTGAGCCATTGAAAGAAGAATTGGGTCGGATCCTTCTCAGTGTAGGAGTGCTACAAAGAATTAAGAATTAAAGTACAAAAACTCCAAGTTCTGCAGGACTTGCGTGATATACACAAATTAAAGAAGACCGATTTAACTGTCAGAAAGGCCTAAGTGGCCTGCGGCGACAAGGGACCTCTCCCACGATCAAGTAAACTAGGTGTCACTTTCTAACATTCTGATATAAATAGATAGTTCTGGTGGAATTCTTTAACGTAAATAAATGATTTCATTTGGTTTAACGGTTTATAACTAAATCGCTTTTCTATGGATTATTAATTGATAGATAATATATTAAATTCAGAAGAAATTTCAATGGTAACATTTCAAACTTTAAAGGTATACTCTGTATTTTCAGCTACTACAGAAATAAATTCCATAGTTATAATTATTAATTCCTGTTGTACTATAAGAGTAAGTGTTTTATTCTTGTGGACGTATGTACGATAATAGTGTTCACCATTTTTTGAACTTGCTGAGAATTTAGTTTAAAATTATGCCATACAATAACGCGCAGATTCAGTCGGTATTTCCAGTTTCAAAAAACTACAAACGTAAAAAATAAAAATGCGCAACATTAAATGTATAAAAACTAAGTGAAAATTGGGGCAATGGAAAAAATAATTAATTTAAAACTGCGATAATGTGTAACGAAGAGGTTGACTGTTCATTAAAAAATTACTAGGTTTTCTAAAACTGGAAAACTATGTCAATCCAATTTTTTTTATTAATAGCAACCTTTGCTTAATACTATTTTCATTTGAGAGAATGGAACCATTGAATTTTAAATGAATTATTTATTGATAAAATATTTTTCTTGTTACACATCTTGATGTGTATGCAGCTAATAATGTTACAACTATTTAATTTGATTTAAAAGTTTAATTGAATGATTCTTACCTTGATTACGATGTCTTTCCGGGTTGCTTGGATGCAGGGAAGCAAAAAGAGCGCTAATAAAACCCAAACGTTCTCTAAAACGGCCACCATTAAAATTAAAATAATCTATACTGAATTCATTTGTAATAAGCAAACATAAATTTAAATTTATTGACAGGTGATAAATAGCACAAACACCACCTGAGTAGAAAATATTATATTACAAAATAATAAGAGAAAAATAAAAATAAGAGGGAAGGGATTAGCTATGAGGTTAGCATACTGGACTCCCACGCGGAGGTCCCGGGTTCGAATCCAGCAGCTGACCCTTAGATTTTCTCTGCCTAGGAGCTTCTTACAGCTCACTGTCCGGTAATGGACAGTTTTGTCTGTAACGAGAGAACACTGTCCGGAGGCCGGCAGTGCACTGGAAAAAACTCCGGGCGCTAATAACCTCAGCTGTTGATGCGCCAAAAAAAAAAAAAAATTAGAGAAAAATGTTAAGAAAGTGGTATTCAAACAAAAAAGAAACAATCTTTAAGACCTTGACGACTATTTTTATTATAAAAAAGTAAAAAAAACAAAAACCATTTGCTTTTAGATACTGAAATATTCTTTTCTAGCATCTAGAATAGAACAACCTTCCACTAGCCTAGATCCTCTATACGTCCTCTAGTGATCTGCCGAATATAGGAAAATGCGAAATATTTTTAGCAGCCTTCCTTTCTCCCCGCGTCTAAATCCATCTGAATATTTTCTGTTGTCAACTGCTGTTGCAAATTAAGCACTATATCATAAACCATTATGCAAAAAGCATCCTCTATTGTCCCTGTCTTATCACCCAATAAATCTTTTTCTTTGGGAAAAAAAAAGAAGAAATAGTTATAAAGCTTCTTTTCTAATGTATTTATCTTCTTCCTTTCCGAACATCACATCAATTTTGAGTCTGCTTCATTTAAGTTCACCGACTTCAGCTACTACGTTGCTGACATGAACTCATTCGCTCTAGAGAGAATTAAAGCTTCTGGATATCGATCAGGCAGGTGACATATGACTCCCCAGTTTTGGTGAGAATGTTCAATGGAATTCTCCCCTTTTATTTTCACCTTATTCTTAAATCCTTTTTAAATATCTACTCCATCTTTGCTCTTCCTACTCAGGAACAATGCTCCATTCCTTCCCGGATGGCAGTTGAGCCATAGCGTCTAATTTAGATACCGGCTAGGCATTCCGCTCTCTCCAAACCCTCATTCATTTGCTAGAAATCTCTTAAAAGGTTTAGGATATGAAAATTTAATGTCAACTATGCTTAAAGCATCCTTACACCATTACCATCTTTCATTTAATTATAAATCCTTCGGTTGGGAAAGTCCGTTATCTTGATCTCAACCAAGACAATGACTATATTCAAATCAACACTAACGTCAAGAGAACGGAAACGGTATATCAACATGTAAGCAACACACTATGCTAAGAACGAATTATATATGTATATTTAAATAAAGTTGGGATAACTTAACGAAATTCCCACCTGCCAAATATAATTGCTTTATTATTACATATGAAATGCTGAAATATACTGTAATTCTTTCATCAACTTATTTTTGAACTCCCTTATCTAGAAGAAAAAATATTTCACTCGCGTTTAATTTTCAAAAATGGATTTTCAAGCCAATACCGCTGAATTCGAAAAAGAATTTTAGGCATTGGTCTATACGTAACGGTGTGTAACCTTTTAGCAGGCAAGCGCAAGTCCGCGAAGAATCTCTTTACTAGCGAACGATATAAGAAGGCAGGATATAGGGCAGCTATTAATGCTGCCCCACCAACTGTTTCAATTGCAGGCCCAAGCTAGCCTATTTGCGAGCACATTTGAAAAGGGCACCCAGAAGCATGGAAGACCTGTCCATTGCTAAAGGTTGTCCGAGACTCTGCAAAGCACTTCAGAGCGATATCAAGATGTGTTTATTGTAGCGTGTGGACTAACGCCAGAAGGGTCTAGCTGTGTGCAAGTGAATGTGTGTATGTTTGTTTGACCGCAGCTCAAAACCCCAGGAACGGTAAACTTTATGTACTTTCGAATTCAAAACACACATAGTTTTGAACAATATCAACCAACCGAAAATGCCATTTTATTGAATCAAATTTTCAGTTTTTTTGAGAGTTCTTCGAAAACAGCTCCTCCCTATTTTACATATTTTGCATAAGTAGATCTGCAACTTTTGTTTCAAACTTTTTTCAGAGCAAATTTTATGAAGAGGAGAGAGAAGGGTTGCTGAATCCACTGAAGCCCCATTTCAGAATTATTAGTATTCAATCTGTAACCATAATTCCAAATCTGAAGAAAACTTAGTGACTAAAAGAGACATTTCAAAGAATAGATTTAGGTAGTTTTTAGCGATTTTTTCGGAAAAGTGCCCTTAATGTGGACATGTAATTTTGAAGCGAACTACTTTTTTGTGCAAATTGTTACAATAGAAATAAATTGTGTTAAGAGATGGTCGAGTGAGTGATATTTTGTTAGGATTGCATCAGAAAAGTCGATAAAGGCGGAAAAATTCCCAGTTATCTGGTTCAAAAAGCTTTCACTTAAAAAACAAAATATGTGTTTGTGATTCTTTTTAGTAGATCTCATTCAACGATTTGAATGATTTCGTGAACATTTTAAGAGGAAAATCTCTACTGCTAAATTGGGGTATCAGTACCATATGGAATAAAGTGATTAAATATGCGTCATTGCGGGTTAAATATCAAGTTTACAAGACTGCCCAGTGCAGTAGCATACTTTGTTGCCCAAATCTCTAGATCCAGTTTTTCTTTTCACGCTGAAAATAAATATGAATTACTTCCTGAATGTACTTGACCTCCCGGATCATCGCTTGTCTAAGATTATTAGCCATGGAAATGATTAGGCGTAAACTGTTTTTCTTTGGTTTTCTTCATAGATTTATCTCATTTAGCTCATTTACATAGCGAACAGTTTGACTTATTCTTGCTGAATAAACCCCTACCCTATGGTTCAAAAGCAATTATGCACTTTACTTTCATCTTTAAAAATTTGTACAGGGATGAATCTTGGCCTTGCCAAAAATCCTGATAAGTTTCTGAAGGATCCAACTTTAATAGAAACTAAGACGATTTTGGAAGTCATTGTGGGTCGAACTCAGTAATTCGTTTCAATTTATCAGTTCTGAGTTTGTAGTTTAAATTTAAATAGCGTCCCTTGGTTGGAAAGGGATCCAGAAAAAGAGTATTGCCAATTATGTAGTATTCGGCAGCCGGAGACTCATTTTCTTGGTGAATGTTCGGCATTTGTTGACTCACGGAAGAGCTTCTTTGGCTTTGATTTTATTTCTGGCACTTTTATTGTACAGTTATTCTCCACAATTACGGATTATCTACTGCTGAGATTTGTTCGTGATATTTGGGGTGTAAGAAATTCGAGCTTATCAAATTAAATATTTTGTTTTATGGAAATATTATCAATATCAAATATACATGTACTTATTTCTCCTCATTTTTCTTTTTATCTCTCCGAGTTCATTCAGAGGAATTTACCAATAATGTTTCTTTATCTTTAATTATTTTATATTGCATCTCTTATTTTATTTATATGTATCTTTATTTTTTCAAAAGTTTTATAATTTTTATTTGTTAGTTTTACTCTATATTTAATTTTTTATTTTCTTTTGCTTTTCACATATACAGATTATTTTGTTTTAATTAAAAAATAGTTATTTGTTTTTGTATGTATATTGGTTAGGGACAGTCTGGCAGACGGCTTTTGCCATGCCTATTGTGCTTAACATATTTTCACATACCATTTTCTGTATTTAATTTTTCTATTGTATAATAAAGTACTATTTCTATTCTATTTGATAGCGATAAATCTGAAACTAATATAATAAAAATATTTTATTAATCTGATCTAATATAAAAGTATTTGCAAAAATAAAAAACAATTTTTTTAACTCTCAAGAGATTCCTGGAAACCAGTGATTAAAAATATTGGATAATATTGCGGTAAGGTAAAACCCACAATCTGTCTGTGAATTCAAGGATATTTACTTTTCCTTGTTCGACGAAATGCCAGCTTTAAGAAACAAGAGAACACTGACTATTCAAGTTAAAACACCGTAAATAATAATCATAATAAAGAGAGAACAATGACCTCTCAGCTATTAACTCCAACTACTAACTGTAACAAACATTTTTTTTTAATCCCTTATAACGAGGTTGAACTAGAAACAGGTTTTTAAAAGTTCATTAATAATGAATAATAATAATAAAAAAATAAATAAATAACTGAATATCTATCTACTAAAACTTGCATGTTTCTTAAACTTTCAAATGACATTCGATTAAAAGTTTTTCGTTTAAGGATGACTGTACACGTTTTTCGGTAGAATTTAATTTGAAACTTTTCCAGCGCAAGTATCAATTGGGGCTAAATCAATATTATTCAACAGTTATTTGTACAAAATTACAAACATCTTTACTTTAGAAAATGGTTATGTTACCTCACCGCCGAAAATGTTAAAATGATTATATGATGTTTAAAAGGTTGTAGAACCTTTTAAACATCATATAATCATTTTAACAACGGAAACAACGGATGAAAGAAATATATATGCAGGATAAGGAAGAATATTTTGGTAGTAGAGGGGTTTTCCAGATCAAGAACCGTTAAAACCTCTTAAATTAAATTTGTCCGGAAATACTAATATTGAAGTAATTGCTTCTGTCTCCTGAAATATATTGTAGTACAATAGGTTCTTATAGATGATCCTTTCAAATTCTGTCAATGATTTTATTCGTTGTAGAAAGTATATTCTTGTTTTCTACCGGTTTGCATCCAACTTCAGAGTTTGTTTTATCAGCCGCGTGTAGGAAATTTGACTTCGACCTTCTTGTATCTCACAATATACTAACTGAGTCCAATTGGAATAGAACCTAAGAGAATCCAATTCAGTTTGTTTTAGAATTTAGAGTATTAACCAAGAGAAATTTTAAAGGTTCTCTAAGATGAAAGAATCCTATCCCAATCTGAAGTTAATTAGGGCAATAAAACCAGAAATATTATCTATCATTAAATGGATCTCACCACGGGCCCCAGGATGACATAATTATGTGTGTATCCTTCTTTATATCCTTAGGTTTACCTCAAAAAAAAAAATCTTTGAACAAGGATTTGTTGTTTTAGGAAAAAAATATATGTATATGTTGCAACAGGCACCACAGTAGCTGAACGGTTATAGGCGAGGGCCGCAAAGCCAAGTATGGTGGCACTGGGTTCGACTCCCGGTTAGGCCTTGGATTTTATTTATTGGTTTGTATGGAAAATTTATAGTAAAGAATGTTTCCTAGTCGCCTCCGACCACGACACCTAATTTGGTAGTTGGACGTAAAAGTCCGACAGAAAAACTAGGCAATACTTCAGTTACTGCACTATATTTTGCCTCTTTCTATAACTATCCTAAATGGAAAACAACCTAGAAAAATATTTCTCTCTGGTTCACATCAAGAACAAAGCCTTGTAGCTTTCTCTTATTAAAATGTTTAAAAAAGTTAATTGGCATTAAAATGAAATCGGTTGAAAAAATAAAATTTTGGAGGTAAAAATAAATTGGGAGTATTCGAGAGGACAATTATTGAATATTAATGAGACTTTTTAATTATTGATTATTAATGAGATTGTTGTTATAAGTTCGTTGTGACTTCCGAATACAGTGCTAACTTTTTAAGATGAACTGAGAAGTTGCAATTTTAATCCACAACTTAGTCAATAATGTAAGTAAGACTATTAATCAAGAAAATTTGATGAAATTGGTTAAGTTCTCATGAATGTCATGTAAGAGCAATCACCCATTGGTGAAACTCTTTCTCAGTGGATTGCACTCATATCAGTAGGTCCCTAGGCCATTTCCGCTTCAGTCGACGAGAAGGATTGTCTGGAAGGTGAGGAGAGGAAAGCTGTTGTACAAGAGGATTAGGATGGAGAGCAAGGAGGCTGTGGAAGTTGCGTTAGCGAGACTTTATTAGATCGGTTACAAAAAGGATGTGGAGGTTAGTGTAAAAAATTAAAATCGTCAAAACAAAAACAACTGATGACTCCTAATCTTCAGTACAAAAAGTTTTGTCTTCAATGTTCTCATCCCAAAAAAGTTTCTTAATGATCAAAGGAAATAGAATATGCGATATATTGGACCACATTTTTGTATTACAACCGGTTTGGGTTTTTTATCAGATTATTATCATGTGAATTGTAATTATTATTTTATGATCTAGTTCCCTTTCAATAACATAATTACTATCTGTATAATCATTATTGAATCAACTTTTATTGAAGCCATAGTTGACTTTCCAGCATTGAGATACGACAAGGTCAAGGATATTACTAGGTCACTTCCTAAATATTAACAGTTATGTACATATTAAAATAATCCACTTTTTAATACACAATTCTTAATAAAATAACAAAAACTTCTACAAGAGTCAATTGAACAAGGTTGTCAATTTCCATTTTTTTATGGGTTTTCTGTGTTAATTTTGTCCAACATGTAACTTTAAAAAACTTAGAAATAAATAGGTCAATAGAAACAGAATAATAAAATAAGTGGATGACAAAAACTTAATTCTTGCACCCGAAGAGATTTATACAGAATGTTAAGTGTGGGAATTCCCTCAAGATTTTTATACGGAGCAGAAAGGAACTAAGAAACCTAGGGGTGCTGAATACCGACTTGCACCAATGTCTCGCTAATTTATGTAAGGATTTGAAAAGGTGCCGAGACCGACCGGTTTAAAGATAACCAATGTAAAGAATGAGTTTGAGTTTTGGGGGAGTAATAGGGTTTCCTGTTGAGTCCGAAGTGGTCTTGGTCTCTTGGTCCAAAATTTTTGGTGGTTAACCAATTAAATGCAAATAAAGTAATTGAATAAATTCTAAAAAACTTTACCATAAACTTAGCAGTAGCTGTTACTGTAATTTTCCCTTTCAATATTTTCCTGTAAATTCATCGAAACTAAAAAATGGGAGACTAATTAAATGTATGAATTTTCAGTTTCTCTTCACCATTATCCTTTCGCCGTGACTAATTTTTTTAATTCTTGCTTTTGAGAATAGAATATTATTTTTTCAACCATTCGACTAATTCTAACACGTCAGTACTTATTTTTACAAATGAACTTCTTTTTTGGTTGGCAGTACAACATAAGCGGATAAAGTATATCCATTAGGCGCATTCAGCCCTACGGCTTCTTGTGTGCGACACCAATTGCCGTATGCCAAAGCTGGGCGTGCCGCCTCTCCCATAGCACAAAATAGGTACAACGCAGAGTCGGTCAGCCAGGGCGCCACATGTGGTCCGTCTTGTAAATAAAGTTTGAATAAATAATCATAACACCGAGATATAAAATTAACAAATACCAGTAAAAGAATAAGTGGTCCTGGCTTTGAATGGTTCCTTCGAAATCCAATTTGCCAGAACACACACATTAACATTTAAATAAAAGAATAAAAGTTGCAGTGCTGCTTCATTCCGTTCCATCTCTGACTTTGAACTTATAGAAAGTTTCTATTTATTTATTCGGCGCAATTCATAACATGAAACTCATTTTTCAAGTATCTCACTGTGAGATATTTCGTTCATCGTTATCGCAGTTAGTAATCATTTGGTCACTAGTTGCTCTGCCACAGATTATATCGCTTAAGCGTGTAAAGTAAACTTTCGTTTTGTTAACTATTTGGTAACTATTTATTTATTTCCTTCAAAAATGCATGTTTTTAAGGGGAAAAATTCGAATTCACTGACAGATGATTCACAAATACTTTGGGTTTGTCGCGAAATTCGTAGAATTCTGTTGAGCCATTACTGGCAAGAAACGGTTGCGGAGTACTGGTCCAAATTAATTCACACATCAAGATAATTTTCTACTTTGCATACTTATCTTTAGTTGATATGAATGTGAAAATTTATCTTAGTTCTTCTAGGCACTTTTTTCCCCCCTACACATTCAGTTTACGAAATTGATAGAATGCTGAACTTTACCACACATTTATTAGGGACACTTGTGTTACTTTTTTGGTATGTTTACAAATTGCGCTGATGCAAATATTTTTTAACAAGTGATTAGTAACTATACATATTACAAAATGAATCTTTATTTCTATAAAGAGTAGGTTCATTTAAACCAGAAGCAGGTTCTCAAGGAACAGTCGCCACAACAGTTTATCGAAGAACTCTTTAGGACAGCCCTGAATTACACTTGCTTTTAATGTAGTGCATTTCATAAGGGCATTCTCAAAAATTTCTCAACTGAACGAAACTATGAAGTTATGCTCTAACAGGAAGTGGAACAAAACCAATAACAATAAAATTTACAAAGAATATTATTTATTTAGGCTATTTTGTACAGAATTATTCTAACAAAAATATTTATGAATTAACCAAAAAAAATGAAGTGTTTTTGTAAGGGAAAAATTTTGGTAAACACAAGGAACACTTTTCAGTGTTTAAATAATTAATAAACAACAGAAAATTTCGGATTACTTTTTAAAGTAATAAATATTGTTTTGAACAGTAAATAATAACAAAATAAAAAAATATATTTAATTTATTTGGCAATGTAATACAGCCTATCTTCTATGTATCATTAGAAGCTCAATTACATAATTTCTTTAAATTATATTTTATTAGGCAGTATGGAGAAATTATATTTCTCACAGCAAGGTTTTAGGCAAGCTATTTGTTTTTTTGTTTTTTTAACTAAACCAAAAACTTTGCAAAAGCTAACAAATTAGAGATGAGGAAACAAAATAAAACGCGAATCCAAGAACTATGTAATTGCTCTTTGAGCTTCTACAAACTTGCCTTGGCATACTTTAATAGGAATACTATAATACTAATAACTAATATATATTTACTACGGGCATTAAATGTAGTTGTATTTTTTTTTATATATTTCTTCAATGATTTGGCAAAATGCAGCTCTTATCTTTTTAACACTAACCCAGAATTACGAACTTACTAAATAACTATGAAAATATTTTTCACATCATCTTAAAAGATATGAACATCAAAAGTCAATAAATACTGTAACACCGTGTTAAAGATATTTTCTTTGTTAAAAGTCTTATATAAGAATTTAGGATCTTATATATAAAAAAATATACAGTCAATATTTTAGAAACAAATCATACTAATTTATGTGCGATTTTGAATACTTCTTACTTTCTCTTAATAGGTAAACGAAAGCCTTGTTTATAAATATAAATATGTCCAAGGGCAACTTTTTAAATATATTATGACAGATCATGGAAGAATTTAGGATTTTCCAAAAAATAAAAATTAAAACATTGCATTAAAATATGTTTATTATAAATAAAATGGTAAGCAAGTTTGGTTACCTTGTTTGAATTAAATTCAAAAAGACATTTCTTTTTAATTTTGTTTTCTTGATTTCTTTTTACAAAATCACAGTGTAGTTTTAATAAAAATGTTTATTGTCTTTCTTGTTAATGAAAACATATTTATAATATATACAACACTCAACAGCCCTTCGGTTACTATTTCTGTTTAAAGCTAACGATTTGGATATGATATTTTTTCTTTCACACTTTCCAATTATTTCTTTTTCTAAATATGGCTGACTGATTCTGCCTGAAGGTTGTGCTGTTGGTGATGATCAGGTGAATGTCAGTGACAATGTTCCGTTACATCCACAAATAGTGCTTTCTTCCAACCAAAAAGAAAATATCCTGTAGCTGCGCCCAGCACAACGGCTATACAGAGCCATACATTGTACGTCATAAATATTAACATTAATAAATAGCTGACAAATACTTGTATTATATGTAGGAATGTTTGAAGGATGTGGTGTTTACTCAACAATGAAGGCCTGTGGAATAAATGAATTTGTATTAATTTTCCAAGTCGATAATATGCAGTAAGAGCTATCTACAAAAATAAAAAAAAAGTTTCAGTTATCAAGTTAGTTAGCTACAATGCTTTTTAAATGAAAAGATAAAGGCATCGTTACATGCAGGGGAAAAAAGAAATAAAAAAAGGTTAGTAACTAGATAAAACAGTCAACTGGGTAAAACACCAATGATAAAGCACATTTCAATGCAAAATAGAGGCAAAAAAGATAAGTAACGAATCTACTACTTAGTAGATTATACTCTCAATACTTAGTACCTATCTAATGATTGCTATTGCATACACTATTCGATAGTTGCAGAAACCTATGGAATTTGAAACTTAGTGAGAATGGAAGGTGAGAAGTTCTAAATGAAAAATGCTACAAAAAAATTCAAAATATTGTTTCCTGCAACCGTTATTATTGTAACCATTATTTACACAATTGATACTGTTAACAACAGGCAAGAGTTAATAATCTATTCAAAATGACCGAAGAAAATTTTTTGCACGAATGGTATTTAATTGGATAATTTCTAGAGCACTCAAATGATTGGAGTAAAGGAAATTACTTATTAAATTGGTCAAGTCAATACTTTTCAAGATAGAATTTTATTTTTTTTAATGCATTTTGTTATTTTTCATTTATTATTATTTTTTTTTTACTCTAATCAGTAAGAGAAGGAATTACTTTAGTTCAGATTTTTGAGTTTGAGTTATTACCAGAAATGTCAGTAGTTATGTAATTATTAAATTACTTCATAAATAACAGCTGATATGCTGTAGGAATAACCTTCAATGAGTACCAGCTGGTAACTGGAAATCTACCATGGAGTTAGTAATCGCTGTAAGCAGGCTCTTGTTTGGTTGAAATTATTGAAATGATGCAAATTGATTAGATATTGTATTTATGAATGAAATTATATCAAAACAATATATTTTTGGGCGTCTAAGTATAAAGTGTAACAAAAAGTTATCGGCCGGAGTGCCTTCAGCAAAGTGCTTTCAGGCAAGGGATTTTGGTCGTTAACTTTCTGACATATCCGTCAGGGGAACTCATCTTATTTTGTCATCTTTACTCATCTTGATTATCTTAAATTGAGTTTCTTGGTATTAGAGCTTGAGTGTTCATTTACATATACATACTCACATATCAGATCTAAAAATTTCTTTTCTGAACTCAAAGGGTCTCAAAACTGTATTTCCTATACTTAGTATCGAAAATATGACATGATGGCAATTCTTCCCGGCGGCGTTTGGGAGTCGCAGACTAAGTTGCAACTTCTGCACAATATTTCAAAAATCGTTTCACTTACCTTCAGGTAGTCCGTCAAAAATGTTGGAACTTTCTCCTCTCAGGCAAAGAACTTTTTCCTGGTCAATTCAGTTATTTATTTTCTTTACATATTTTCTAAAATTGTTGAGGTACTCACTTCCAATCCCCGCTCAGGAACTTCTCTGGTTGCACGATTGTCTTTGCATACTCGTATGTACGCAAGCCAGTAACGCACTGGAGCCAGGACTACGTGAATTAAGGACAATAGTTGGCCAGCCCTTTTACTCTCCTGTTTTGGAGCCACGAAATAGTGAAGGTTTATTTACTTTAGACTGCTCGTTAGTGAATCAGGATTGAGTGCAGTATTAAGCCACGTTCAAGGCAACGGTAAGATCCAGACTAGTTGTTATGCCTTTAAGAGCTTTCAAGAAAAAGAATTTAAATATTGCACAATAAGTAAAAAATGTTAGCAGTTTACACGGCAAACCACTTTCGCATTCAAAGCTATAGGCTTACGTTGCCCTTAGAACGGACTATAATATTCTGAAGTAGTTGACGTCACTTAAACAGCCAGAAGGGCAAGTTGACTTATTAGCCTCTTACGAATTTGCGGTGATCCATCAACCAGGCCAAGCACCATCAGAACACAGATGGGTTATCCCGTGCAGCAAGGTGTAGACCCAACAAAAACCTTATAAAATGTGAAAATCGTGGGGTGCAAAGAAGAATGGTTAAAGAGATTCTTGACGAGATTTATCAGGAGCCTATTTGGAGCTACGAAGAGCTAAAAGAGAATTCCAACTCGGTTCTATTGGCTAGGGTAAGCCAGGAAGCCTGAAGATTGGATCAATACTTTTGCGGCGCTAAAAGGAAGGATAGGCAAAGGTTAAGAACTAAAGTTCGAGCTGTGAACAGTGACCTTTTCTTAACAGATATTAGGAATTTGAAAAACGGAAATTGGCGAGTTGAAATATACCAGTAACGGTTTACTCAACAGTACTGGATGGTAGAAATTCAATGTTCATTCATTCAGAATGTGCAATGCCTTTTGAGAGACTGATAAAGACAACTTTAATAGGGTTTATTGTTTGAATGAAGCATTACACAACTTCATATCTCCACTCATATTGCCGTCTGTTTAACAGGTCCTCCTCTAACATAAGGTTTCGTAATATGTGGTAATCCTACGTAGACTGCTAAATGTATGGTTGAGCGAACAGTAGAGCCTTTTGGACGCACGAAAGAATGGTACAGTCTCCTTTAAGCCTTACAGATATATCTCTTTTAGTTATTAGATACAAAATAGTTTATCCTTCCTTAATTTATACCCAAGTTCCAACTCTGCTTCTAGGCTCTCCAAATGGAGAAAACTGCAGAATGAAGCTGACCTATTGATCTACTCACTGTCATGAGTAACTTGAGCGAAGGATGTAAACTAAATGCCACAAAATCAACAACCAGAAGGAGTAATATTATAGGCAATGAAATGAGAAAAATATGACAACAATCTAAGAACTATTACAATTATACATCACTATGGTTACTTCTTCCATGTGTTTTTAGGTTCATTTCCAAAGACGGGTTATATTGGAGTACATTTCAAGATTGAATTTAATTGTAAATTCCCTGATCTTTATTTTTATGTATTATGTATTTTTTCAAAAGTTCTTTATTTTGCTTTTACTGTCATTATTATTAATTTCTCTATGGCACTGTGATGGGGGATTGCCTTAAATTTACCGTTCTGATGACGCCCATGTATGCATACATACTATACTAAGTTTAAAGAAAGAAGTAACCATTTTTAAGGGAAAAATGGTCATTTTGGTGCAATCGCTATTCCGATATCGCATGATGGTAGTGAACCTGAACAAGGAAGTGACAATAGTAACTAATAGAAAAAAATGTGACCAAGTTTCAACTTTCAAAAGTTCCGTTTTTGAGATAATCTATCCACTCAAATGCACATAGAGAGAAAGAGAGAGTCTATGTGACTGTAATTTTTTTTTCTTTTTTTTTTATCAGTGCACCTCATAATACTCATTCATTTTAAAAGCTTCATTTCTAAAATGTGCCACATTATTCCCTTTTACTATGAAAAGAGAAAAAGTTAACTGTTTTTAGTTTTACTTCTTAATTGAATTTACCTTCACCACATTGTATTAAAAATAAACATAAATAATTATTTAAAAAAAATGAAACATATTTCAATATTATCTTTTCAAAATGGTTATTATCAAAATATTAAAGAAAGTTAAAAATAAGAAAAATCAATAAAACAAACAAACAAACAAAAATTAAAGGGAAATCAATCTACAGTTTAGATAAAAACCAGCAAAGCAATAAAAAGCTATTTACAAGTATGCACGCACGCACAACCACCTCCAATGTTTATCAAAAGTTCTGATGATTCTTGATAATCATGTTAAATATAAAAAAAATCCCCACCATAACCTGATAAAAAGTTTGAAAAAATAAAAAAAACAATAAGCAATTATAAATAGCAAAATAGTCTTTTTAGCAAATATCTGAAATTGTTATTTTTCCTTAAATGAAATAAATATTACTAGCTCCAATATCTTAATGTTAAACTCAAGAGAGCTTCAGTTCTTTATTACTAATTACATAGTAATAACGTCAATTGACTTACAAAAAAAAAAAAAGGTTAAAATAATAATAAATTTAAATTAAAACATCAGATAGAACTTTTGAAACGTTCCTAATATCTATAAACAGGCATTAATTCATATAAAATGTAAAATAGTGTATCAAAACTAAAGTGCAACATTAAAGAAATGATAGATCTAAAAAGTCGTCTTCTGTACAAACAAATTAAAAAGACTCCAGAATTTTAAAAAACTCACATCCACTTATGATCGACTTCAGGAACAATGCTGTAAGTGAAAAGTATCTTAAATGAAATCTGAATAGAAAAATAGTAACATTTAAGCAAATATTTGATAGATTTTTATTTATGTTTGATTCTTCAAGTTGAGGAAAAAACAGTTTTTTAGTATCAAGGCTTTAGCGAATTTTATTATTTTATAATAGTAGCCCGTTAGAGAGAGAGAAAAAAAAAGGGGGGCCCATTTTTAACGCAATTTAAGAAAATTGTTTTAAATATTGGTCTGTGAAAGGCCATTTTTATCTGGGTGCCAATTTAGAAACGTATATATTTATATTGTATTAATTAGTTGCGTTTTTAACTTTTCCTATTGACATTCTTTTAAACAATTTTTTTTTTTTACGACTGCTTGATTGAAAGATCAATTGTGCAAGACCTATTATTAATATATGATGAAATGAGATTATTAAGGCTTCATTAAGGAGTGAATAACTCAGACTTCTATTGTTTATGTTGGACTGATAACTTAGAAATATTTGGCTATCGGCCGTGTTTACTACCTAACTGTGAAAAAACATATACTCAAAAATATGTTCGTTAAAATTTTCTCGTGAAGATAAAAATATAAGTTTTCAAAAGTTGAGAAAATATGAAACATTTAGAAATATTAGTGTTTTTGGTTTTAATTAACACTACCAATAGCCAACAATTTTTAAAAAGGAAGAATAAAGTAATGATAATTATTAAAGGTACTTACTTAACAACTCTCGTATTGGTTCCTTCAGTTGTTGATTTGATTGCTGGACCTTGAACAGTTCTATATTGTAAGGAGCTGTAGTTTTTCCAAAAAAGAAACTCCCTAAAACAATAGGTAACATGAGCATTTTTAAAATAAAGTCAGATTTGGTTCATAAATATTTTAATAAAAATTATAAAATAAAATGTTTACCTAAAATATTTTAAACCTTCATAAAGTAATGCTAGGATGAAAATTCCTACCATTGAACCTATAAGCCCTTCTATTGTAGATATTTCCCAAAAACTAAATAAAATTATTTCGTTCAATCCAAAATGAAAATACATCTGGAAAAACATTGTTTTTATTTTACTTTAATTGTTAGATTACTAGCAAAAAACATATCAAATATAATTGTTTTTGTTTTATTGTTTACATTTTCTCAAGAACTTGACAAACTATTGTAAAGTTGTGTAAATGGCATTTATTATGAAATTAGAAAAAAAAGAATCCATGATGACTGTTGGAGAGGTTAGCAGCAGTGAAGTACAGGATCATTTCTGAAAGAGTAAAATGGGTAGTAGACGCCTTTAAAGGTAACTGAATGTGTTTAGTAAATCTCAATAATGGAGAGCGGCGAGGAGCCAGTGGCTCAGGCGAAACAGGGAAGACTAAATTTAGGAGGCAAAGCCATTCATCGCTCGGTTAATCAAAACCATATGTGTACAAATCTACCTCAAAACATGACTTGATTTTTCCAAATTATTTGTAGGGGAAGAGCTAATTGTTTAAAAATCAGAAGTGATACTTTGAAACATAGCTCGGTTTCCTTAATCCTGACGATAAATCATCCACTGTAGAATATAAGAAATAAAGTGAAATAAGTAACATTATGATGTAACACTTACTTATAATGGTAGGAGAAAAAAAAGGTTTTGATACTTTAAATAATATGTAATTTGAATTAAATTAAAACAAACTTGAATAAAACGTAATTAATGTAGTTTTAACATTGCAATGTTTGACCGAAAAGTTATAACTGCTGCCCGAAAATATCTATTAAATATGTAACCAGAATATGATGCAGGATGAAGAAGGCCTTCTCTGGGAAGGTAATTTGTTTAGTAAACCAATCTCTATGAAAACATACTAGATGAATGATACCTCTAGTATAATAGTATAATCTCTTCAGTTATGAGCAAGTAAGATCAAAGGATAAAGGAGCAATCAAAAACTGACGTAAAAGACTTTCTGATGAAGTGGGGAATCCTGCGAGTTTTTTCCTAGCAAAACAAAATTATGTAAACATAATTACAAACAAGGGGAAACAATGGAAGGAATAAGGATAGAACTGTTTAGGGGGCAGTGATCTCAATGCGACTATTCAATGTTAAAACATGTAAAATAGGTTATTCTGAAATAAACCATAGTTAATAGCTCTCCGAAATATAATTATTTCAATTACTAGTTCATTTTTTCAATCAATTATAGATCACATAAAGAAGTATAAAGTTTAGGCTTCAAAGTTAAAGGACCATCTTCTTAAGTAATGAGGGCAAGATGTGACAAAATTCCCGTCCTAAAGCTTTGACCTCAAACACACAGTCATATTTGGATGGTGCAGAAATTCTCCTTTAATCTCCATTACCAATGTCGCCGAGAAAATGATAAACAATAATAAAAACAGAATTGAAATAAGCAAAAAACTACCTGCATACCCATGTGGCCCGAATGATCCACTTGGTTCATTTGGCCAGAGTGGGCTTCATGATCCATGTGATCAACACTTATAGGTTCCATTACATGGTGATGACCTACATGTCCACTATGATTCATCTAAAACCACAATAAAATAATCATAAAATAAAATGGTTAATGTACGAAGTTAAAAAATTTCTTTTGGAGTAGCGTTTCTTTACGAGAAAAAGAAACTTAACATTTGAAAGAAAATGCAGATTAGAGTAGAATATGACGTGTTAGCCAGAAAGCCTAAGAACCCCAAGAGGTTCCACTGTAAAAACCCTCCGGCAACCCTGCTTTCTGATAATACATAAAATTGTTACATTATTCTTCTGTGAGAAGAACGGATTAGCCCTACCTACCTTGAACCCTCTTAACCAAAGTAGATGAAGGGCTAGCAAGAAATGCGCACATACTAGCTTTTTTATAAAAGCTAAATTATTTTTTATAAGTAGAAATAAGTAAAAGCGAGAATAAAAATTAAAAATAATATTTTTTCCAACCGATTTCTAATTTCACAAGTAGCTGGTAATATAGAGAACGCTACACACTTTTGACTAAAGGGCATAACGGGCTTGCGATGTCACTATCGAAACCCACAATATCACTATCGCAGGAAGCAGCAGAAACCACGGACATCAGCTTTTTAGATTGCCGACCACCCACCGAGCTCATCCATTACTATAATGAAGCCATCCTTATCTGGAAGCTGAACACATATGGTCCAAAGTAACGCCAGAGGAATAAGTATGCTGAAAGTATAAACGAGAATGAAGACGGAATGTAAAATATTCTGAAAATTAAAAAAAATACAAGATAAAGCCGACCAGTAACTTAATCTAAATACATTAATTTTAACTTGTATATTTAAAATTGAGAGAATTGTGACAGTTAACCTTTTGTCGTTGAAGTTATAAATATAGCATAAAAATAGGAATACATATAATAAATTATTACTATGTAAATCATATTTTCTGTATTCTTTTTTTGAGTGTCCCTCCGACATTTGAATTTATCAATTTGCATTGTACCCAAAAATAACTAAAGTTGAGCCCCCTCATTTTTTTTTAGTTCAAATAATACTGTATTTCACTTGTTAGGAAACGCCAATGTTAGGAAACGAATCAGTTGACACATTGACCATTCAAGGCGTTCTCCTTGCTTACCTTTACACAATGAGAGAACGTTGTCTACCAAATGCAGTAAATACACTACACCCTCTTTTTGGTGTTGTTCTTTTCATCTTAAGGAAAGTTTTACCAAAAAAGAATTGTACACACAAGTTGGAACATATGTGCATTCAACTAGATCATCAGAGAAAATGAGCACCATGAATATAAAATCTGACATCTTCAGGATCCGGATCCAAATTCCATAAAAATATTATTAAGTACAAACATATTATTTTTCTTCAAATTAATATAAGACCATTAAATATTAAATAATATATTAAATATTAAATTTTAATACGAAAAGGATCAAGAAGACATTTTCTGAGCAAAAACCTCTCTATGTTTGGACATAATCAGTCGAATATTTTGACCTATTGCATAATCTCCCTTTTACAGATTGAAAGGGAGGGAGTTGAAGTCTGGGTGCACTATTGTTTCATTTAATTAATGAAGGCCAATTTTCGTAGCGAAAGGGGGTTTCTTACATTAACAATTGGCGACAGGTATTTTTAATTCACTCAATAAAAGTTTTAGTTAGTAATTTACTTCGGTTTATAATTAACAAGTAGAGCGATGGAGAAAAAAAAAGACATATTACTACAAACGATAAACTTTATTTTTTATTTATGGTTAGTGACCTAAAAGAATACAGAAATCTTAAAATTTAAGCTAATGAACAAGTAAACCGAAAACTTTTCAAATAAAAATTATTCCTTATTGCGCGAATGGAATCGATAGGTTTATGTTAAAAATTGGGAAACCAAAATTAAGTAAAATATAAATATAAAAAACAAATAGAATTTATATTACATTACCTTACACTCTGCTATCACAATAAATCCACGCGTAGTTACTAAGACAAGAAAGAACAAGAAAAGGTAATGAAGGATATTGATACTTTCACCGCTAATGAACCACAAGTTTTACTAAAGTGCACTTTCCCGAACTGGAGCATTGAATATACTACCGAACACCAGTTAAATGAAAGGTTTGCTCTACCGATACAAGCTGTATTGGAAGGGGATACAACTCCCGAGGTCGAATATTAACCACAGGAACTCCACTCCACACCTCCAGACGAAAAGTAAAGAGATAAAAGTAATGGCTGCCACGAGATAGGGTCACCACACAGCTGATTCCCGCTCAAATTGAGAAGGTTATAGAGTTTATATTCAACTTACAAACCTTAAATCTTCAAATTGTATTTATTAATTAACAACATTTTTAAAACTTTACCAATCTAAAATTATTGTAACATCAATAGAGCAAATCTTATTAATCGGTTAATGTGGTTGCTTATGTGGTTTAATAAAAGTTGTATCCAAGCTTTCAAAGTTGACATTAAATCTGATTTTATCTACTTAATTGTGTTCGGTATTAATATTTTATATTTTGCTCCAACCTAGGGAAAGATTTATTAAAACGCTGTGTGCAACCCAAACACATATTTTAATTTGTTTGAGGAACAATGAACTTCTGTAGCCCAGCAAGGAAAAAAAAAAGACGCTCAACATTTGTTGATAGATTTAGTGAGTAGTTTTTATATTTTTAAGCTTCCCTTACTAATGAGTGGCCAAAAAACGTTAGTTTCGTGTTTGTCTGTCAGATTTTTTTTTTTGGAGTGAATTCAAAAATATGCGTAGATTTGTACGTAGCTACTAGATCAAGACTACCTTTACATAAGCATTTTACTCCTGGCAATACAAATAAGTTACGTTGTTTTCCCCCACGTGTATTTTGTGACATAATTCAAAATTATTTTTTAATTTTTGATTCCTGAAAGCTACTTTTTTTAAAAAAAATCTTTTACTTTTCTATTGTACATTGTTAATGAAATTGTATAAATTTAAAATTGGAATTATTTGCTGTTTAAGGCTTCAAGAGTTTTTGTATTTTAGTGTTATAAAAATTAATTAATTAGTAATAAATGGGGTGATTTCAGGAAATGATACAACTGTATTAGATGGCCCTGCAGAAAAGTGCAGCAGTGAAGAAATAAAAGGGTACTAATTTCTTTAATTACTAAATAAAGAATCGCAAGATTTTTTCCTTTCAGTTAAAAAAAAAAAATGTAAAATCTGTGCCGACATTAAAGAGTACTTATCTTCAATCTTACAAAAGATTTAATGATAAGATCTTATTCTGGAATAGATGTGCAAAAGCCGGTTTTACTTATTCGCGAATTATTAGTAATTACTTTAAACATTTAACTGTTCAATTTTCGGCTTAGGAGAGGAAAAGGGGGCTGCGCTAATCTGAAATTTGATATCTAGGTAAACTTAAAGAAAGAGCTTTCACAAGAGCTAATAGCAATTCATTTGGTATCTGCCGAGATAAGAGAGGAATAACCGATTCGGGCGTCGTCTTTTTGTCAGTTAGTCAGGTGTTATGAGTTCATTCAAGGAAAGATACTGTCTGAATGGAAATTCTGATGAGTATTGCTACATAATGTACGGGTGACCAGGCATTCAGGAAAAAAGTGAATGTCACAGTAGTTTGCTTGGCCGAGAAACCTCCCCATGGTACTGTCAAAGAATCTGAGCCCTTTACAGCCAAGGAAAATGCCTCAGTAGTGCAGCAATAATGGTTGGAATATAACCAATAGTCGTAGCAATTAGTGGGTGAAAACCTCCGGCCACTAGTAATAATGAAAAAATTCATTATTAGCCTCTAGGAAAAATTAACTGGCAATACTTCAACAAAGTGTCATTCGGCAATAGAGAAGTTGTAAGCCTCTTTGAAGGGCTATAACAGAGAATTGCATGGGCTTTCAACGGATTGACATTGTAGGTATAACAGAAAGAAGAACTAAAGGCTAACTAACTATTTTCTGATTTTGTGAAGGATCTATATAGGACTGAAAGTTGGGCCCTAAAAACTTGTGCCTTTAAGGTTTTTATCCAGTTGCACTCATCAGACAGGACTAGAGAGGTGTTGAATGATGAGGATGCCATAATTATCTGGGTCGCGAGTGGGCTGACTTATCAACCCCTAAGGAATCTAATCTATTCTAAACATATATCTAATTAAAGTATTATTTTTAGAATATATCAAACCGATTGTGTCATGATTCTATACAGATATAGGAGGGTTTAGTCATTAAATCTTGTCTTAGAGCTGGAATTTCCTGAATAATGTATATATTTGCTTTACATTTACATTTTTACATAGCTTATTGGAACGCTTATATTTTCAAATGATTTTTGGATAGTTCCGCCCCTTGAACTTTCTGAGTCAGGGGTGAGAATATTGATATATTCTTTAAATATTAATTACTAATTGCCATATAACAACCATTATAATAAAAAAATATGTCTGTCTTTAAGTACTGCCCCTCTAATTGCTAACTGAACTTAATTTTTAGATATCTAATGAAGCTAAGCAAAGAAAAAAAGGATTGGATTGAATACAAACAAACGCTACACGAAAATTATCTTAAGTTAAAAAGGTAAATAGTTTATCCCTTCATAAAATCACGATGAATTATTTTTCACTTTTTTCTAGGCTCATAAGATTTCAGGGTAATTATTTTGGCTAACCTCTATATCTTTGTTTTATTAGAAATTTTCAAGATTGCTTTGTGTATGGTGAAATAGATACATCTCTCTCTTTAGCGAAATAGTTACAAAAAAAAGTATTTGTTAATCTTTTCAAACAGGTTGATTGGGGCTAAAAGAAAAAAATTAAAAATCTTAAATTTGCTACTTTTCCGACACATTTGGTGTCCTTTTTCAGGATCTGTTTATGAAGGAAGAGAGGATGTAAGGTTGCTCAAAGTATGCGCTACATCGAAAATTTAAAATAATATTCTTTTTGGTTCAAGCAACCATTGCAGTTTGCATTGTAACAACGGCCAAACATCCAATTTATTCATTACATTAATTATGTAATTAAACAAAAAAATGCTTAAACCAAATTGAATTATAGAAGGATATTTTTTTCTTTTAGTTACTAAATCTTCATTAAATATGAGAAAATGTATAAAACTAAGATCTGTGTTCTTTTGACTGCCATCAACCTGAAAACAATTAGCTTTTCACTCACAGTTATGGGCATATTTGCTGGAAAGCATATATGGATATCCATACCAAAACGTAGTTGATATATCTTGGAACATTTAATACAGATTTAGTTACAAATTTCCTTACTTTTTATACGATAAAAAAAAAAATGTGCCACAACGAACAAGAGCCTCGTTATGAACATAGCTTTAAAGAGCTTTCAGTTTAGTATTTAAGTAGTCGATTTTCCATAATCATTAATAATTTAAAGCTACTTCTGTAAATTTATCTATTAAAAAAAATCCTATTTTCATCTGATTATTACATTTTATTACCATAATTTTGTATAAATTGCAGATTAAACTCTTCCGGAGAAAGAATTCCTAAAAATACTAACTTCTTAGATCATCTCTCAAATGAAGACAGGGAATTTATGGAAATTTTGAATAAAAGGAAAGATGAATATGCATACTTATGCAGCGATGCCTTGCCAAAAATGAATGAAAATTTAAGCCTACTAACATATGAATTTGAAAATCAAGTAGAAATGATAAAACAAATTTCTAATAATTATGAACTTTGTTTAGATAAATTGCAGGAGCTTATTTGTTACGATGATGAACTAGATGATGTTGAAATTTTCGCATCACAATTTACTTCGGTAAATGAAAAGTCTACTATGTTTGATGAACCAGTTCTTTTCATTGAGGAAATTTAACTAGTGTTCAAAACAAAAACAAAAAAAAAGGTACCTACAAAAATATTTAAGTTTAAGAAACAGATATTAAGCATTGAGTACATAAATTTAAACATGTTCTATTTAAAAAATACATGACAGGTGATTGCTGTTTTGTTATTTACTGAAATTTCTTCAGTCCTTAATTTGTATGTTTTTAAAAACGGCACTGCCGCCTCAGAACAACATTCTCTCGTCTCAGTCAACACTGCCCATCGCCGGGTATTAAGCTGTTAGTCTTCCACAGGTAGGAATAAACAATCCAAGAGCCGGTAGCTGAATTCGAAAAGCAGAGGAAATCCAGTTCGTTAACCACCGAGCTAATCTTTTTTTTTCTGATGGATAACCATTCAATTTTTGTTTCATCACTTTCCAATTCAAAATGAAGACTAATAAATACTGATTAATCATGCTAGCAATAAATAATGGGTACAGTGTTTTAAGAGTAGTAAACTGTTTTATCACTTATTACAGTGTTATTATTATTTACCTTGTTCTGATGAATTAATAAAGTTGGTATAGCTGTTCACACTTCTAAGAATTTAACAAAGTTAGTGATACATTAAAGATTTTACTGCATGTGATAACACTTCTTGTTATTTTTCAATAAAATAGCTGCCCGATCCATACGTGTTCTATTGTTTTACCCTTTTAACGAGCTTACATTGGATTGGCCTCTGATTTTCGTGGATTTTTTTTTTTTACACGTCGCTCATGACCATTGCAGGGTATGTCACGTATAAATTATTTAAAAGCAGAATACGAAGTATTAGAAGAGAAGACAGATTTAATATTTATTATTATATACTGTGTACACGTTTTGACGATCAAGCTTATATAATAATGTTGAAAGTGTTAACATTTGTCGCAACGCCCTTATAAATTGTATTTTGGAAGAAAGTCTCCTTAATATAAAGGAACTAAAAAGGTTGTGGAACTGTTTAAGAACCCTCTTTACAGTACTCTTGATAGAATGCTTAAATTGAGTACCCAATAATGAAAAATTATTATTTGATTATGTTGCTATTCAAACGTTGAATAAAGTGCCATTTGAATTCCACCAGCTGACATCTACTACAAACTTTTAATTTTAAATATTATGAAAAACGAAATGCTAAAATTACAAATTTGTTAACATCGAAAAAGTTGGAAGTTTCAATATATAGGCCTCTTAATTTAATTATAACAGGCTGCATACCAAAGAGTGACTCCGTGTCTATGAGTCCATAGTAGCCTTGCTGGTTCTTTTAAAATCAGCCCTAATTTAAAATCGATACCTAAAGACAAGCTAGAAACATGAAAACGAAGCTAAACAAGATTCATGGAGGTTGGCCGAAAAGCACACCGGCTTTTCACCACGACCTTGTCAATTGTAGCATCCTCTACGTCCCTTCTTCCTATCTGGTGAGGGGTACCTGAAAAATTAGGCATACCATGAACTTTAAGCCATACCAGATCCCAAGCATTGATGAACAACACTTAATTTGCCATTTACTCTTCTACCTGAGGAGACCTACTCCGATTTTATTGAATACATTTCAGTTTAAAAAATTTCTCGGATCAGGTCCATCTATTTTATTTAGCTTCTCATTACAAGCAAATGCAAATTTCCAGTTGTGCTTTTATATTTCACGAAAAAAAATCCCTTAAGGAAAAAACCTGGTTCCCTACTCCACCCAAATGTTCGTGATTATTAAGGGCATCTGAACCTTAAAAAAATTCAGTTACATAAATTAAATAAAGCTGAATTACACTACATCAGCTAGAAAAATAAAAGTGAAAGTTGTAAGAGTGTTTGTTGTGTACATCATTTCATGCTGTTTTTTGGTGCTGACCTGCAGACAGCTGAGCGAAGTAGGTTATTTTGCAACAAGAAAGGTGTTCGTTTGAGGAGAATACAGAATCATTCATAATTTAACAATTTCGAGATTGTTTTAGATGCAAAAAAGGAAGTCATTTTCTTAATCTCCGCTGATAACCGCTTTATTTTATTATGTGCTTACTTTAGTGAAGTCCTACAAAAAATTTAAATTGTATCTGTGTGATTCTTGATACTTAAGTATATTAAAAAACAAAAAAATGTCTTCAGAAGAAGAACTAGATTATATGTCAGACGCTTTTATTTGCACAAGGTAAGAACGCGTAACATTGTACCATTATGAGTAACATGATTTCGTTGGTCTCAATTGATTTAATACTTAGCACAAAAGCTGATATTCGGCCAGGATTAAATCCTAAACTCAAGAAAGAAAAGCCTAAAGTGAAACTCGTTTCTATTAAACATTTAGAAAAAGAAAAAAGGGATGATGGACTTCAGACTCCTCTTACGGCTGACAACAAAGGGTTTGCTTTACTAGCTAAAATGGGTTTTAAACCAGGATCTGGCTTAGGTAAATTAGGTAAGGATTTCTATTTAAACATAAATAGTGTACCATTGTTCAGTTTTTAAATGTTATTGATTTTATGAACCTAATGGAGCATTGTTACGGTTTAGTAAGAAAAACATGTTTGACTTATTTATTTAAAGTGTGAAATACGACGTAATATATTTCACTGTACATTTGTAGGAGAAGGTAGAGCTGAACCAGTACCTATTAATATAAAAAGTAATAGAGAGGGGTTAGGAAGAAAATTAATAATACAGGAAGTAGCTGCATTGAAAGCTAAACTTCGGAAGGATTCCAAAATGAAGGGCCCCTCTGTTGACGACTATAGGAAGAGAATAGTTGAAGAAGCAAATATGAGGAGTTGCAAAATTGATTTATCCAGGAGTCAAAAAGCTTGTTACGCGCTAGATTCGAAAGAGGTATGTTGTTCATTAATATATTTATGACAATTTACAGTAACTTAACTAAAGAAGTTAGGTTAATTTTTTCTTCGTTCGAGAAATAGACTTGGTTTTTAGTTGGCTCAAAAACATAAGTTTACAAGACTGAGAGACTATTAGGACCTATTCAAATCTCACAAAAACCAGTTTTATCCTCACCAAGTTTTCATTTATTTGAAGAAAACAGTGTGGTATGTATTTTTATATGTGGTTTTCACCATACATAAAAGAGCAAGTTAAAAGGATTAAGAAGGGCTCACAATAAGGAGGTTTAAAAGAAACACGGTTGACAGGATATGAGAAACCGTTTCCTCTTCCCCTGTCACAGCCTGCACAAAGGCCGTACTCTTTATGATGAAACATCTATGGAGAAAGTTTCTCAGGCTTTCGTGCTCTACAAGAAAAAAAAAGCAAAATTTGTTTAGGATCGAAGTAGGAGAATCGCTAATAGTTGTTCCATTTGCTATGAGTTAGAGGCTTTTTTGGCTTTAAGAAACTAAGAACTTCTCCGATTCAAAAGCTCCAGAAACCTTGAAGGGTTTTCTTCGGTACAGCCGCTAAGCCTACGCTACTGGGCTCTGGTGAATGGTTTCGCCCAGTGCCCAATAATCATTCCCACCTCTCTTCTCAACAGGCTCCCAACTTTGGTCCATACAAAGTACAGATTAGCATAGTCCCCTAGCCAATAATTGCAGATCATTTTAAAATCATTAACCTGAATATTTTTCTATTTTTAAACAGGGAATCACAGAACCAGAAGAAGAATGGTTTTGGCATGATTTCCATAAGGAAACCGAAAAAAAATTACAAATTGAAGAGGAACTAGAAGAAGATGATAACGATAATCCAGTACCCTCTCATGAAGATGATAATCACGATGATGATGAGAATATGGATATAGAACTATCAGTAAGTAAATAAATTCTATGTTTACATTAGGGTTCAAGTTTTTCTGCAACTTAGCTATCATTACACTTCTTTTGGTGCTCCAACGATAAAGTTATTTCAAGTTTCTTACATTTGTTTGCCCATACTATTTGGAAATATGTTCACATTTTATTTCCTCACCATTTGTAGACATATTTATAAGTGATTGTACTGTGATCCAGTAGTCAGTCCATCGCTAACATTTAAGCGCGCAGAATTTTTAGAATTTGTTTTAAGGTCACACTTGTAACCAAATATGTACAATACGAGTATATAGTAAAGAGGAGACTCAAATACTACTTTTGATAACGTAACTTTTCTTGCACTCAGGCAGTAGTTTTTAAAAACGTGCTTTTTCAAAACCATTGTAAAATCATCGTAATCTTCATCCTGTAGAATAAAGACATGTAAACACAGCTTTCTGTAGCGTCATTAAGGAAATATAAAAATCTTATGTACAATATTTTTCTCTTTTTGAATGAAAAAGTAATACTAACAAGTGGTTAGTGAATGGTCAGGCCTTAAATTGTGATTTTTAAAGCCTGTTTTGTTGCGTGAAAATTAGATATAATATTAAGGAAAAAAATTTATTCAGGAAAGCAACTTAGAACAACTTTTTTCCTTAAAAAGCTTAAATATTTCATTAGCATTTTTCGAAGTATTAATAATAAAAATAAATTTAAAGATTGTATGTAAGAAAAGTAACTATTATTTTGGCAGGTCCAAGATAAGTTGCGACTTTTGACGTTATATCTCAGGAGGACTTACTTTTACTGTATATGGTGTGGTACACAGTTTGACGATGATAAAGATCTTCAACAGGAATGTCCAGGCCCAACTCGAGAAGATCATTAAATTAATAAGTAAAATTAAAATTATTATAAATGCAATACAAGATGTATATTTTTATTTATTAAAGCTCTTCTAATAATTTTATCGCCCTATTTCTCTTATTTCATTAAATAAATGATTTAGGCTTTTTATGTGAATAAAAATGCACAACACACTGTTCATTAATAAATGTAATTTAATTTAAATTAAACTGCCAGCAATTTTATTATCTCATAAACTAGGACCGAAGAGAAATTCTAAATCATTCTGTTTTATAAAACGCACAACTAAAATGATCTCTCTTTCAAATCTACAAACCAAACCTCTTTAAATCAATTTTTTAGTGTGATACAATTAATAACTTTTCATTATGTAAGGGTCAGTGGACTAAAGGTGTTGCACCCTACGGTGTGAGAACCGCTGAGTTGACACCGTGTATAAAACTGGGCTACTGGCTGGCCACGACCTCAGTTGTTTTTCGGAGGAAAGAAGACCCAGGCTGCTGAAGGGGTTCGTCGGCTGGCTGGTCCTGATGGCTGGTGAGTTATTGTAGCCCAGTAGTAACTTTAAATGCGGTGTTTTTTGAGCCCCAGAATGGCCGACTCAGCGGTTGCAAGGACGGAAGTGGTGGCTTGTATCTGTATGATTGTAAATGTAACTTATTGATGTGCTGAGGTGCTTATTTGTAATTCATATGTTAGAGTCAACTTGGATATATAATTGTATGATAATATTTAACTGGGTCTGTTTAGGTAATAAGTTCGGGAAGAATTATTGGGAATAATTTAATTTGGTTATTTGTTGATAATTTGTTTTGTCCTTTTGAATTAAATAAATATAGCCGAAAACTGTAATTATATTGAGTTGTGATTGGAGTGATCACTTCCTGTTTCCTCAGCGTGCGGGTTGGCCCCCCTTACAATTGATGTCAGGTGTGGGATGTTGCAACAACACACCACGAACCCTAGTTAGCAGTAGTACGGTGGACGAGTCTTACCCCTATTAATCCGGAGACCGGTGGGAATTTGAGGTTCGAGGAAATTTTCTTTCTTGTCAGTTAGCCGTTGTCTCTTCAATAAATACATCAAATAATAAAATTGTTAGCAGAATAATCGGTCAGTCGGACAATGTGGGGCACACATGGTGCCACATGGAGCGATCATGAGTAGGTCAGTAATCGGACGCACTTTCCTTACATTCCATTGATTTTGCTATGTTAACGTTACTATTATTACCCAACTATTATTATTATTGATGATCCAGCGGTGTGTGTTATTTAAAGAGGCTGTTCTAACTTTATCTCGCTCGTTTTCCTGATTAAATTCCTCCTTCCATATTCTGGATTCAGTTGTGACGTATTATTATTTATGAAACTTATATGTCACAGAGTGACGTTTCCAAGGAAGTGAAAGGGAAAATATAGAAGGCTGCATTGATGAGTGTGGCGAGAGGGTGAGTGGTACCGCTCGTGAATTTGGGTAGATTCGTTCGTTGAACTAGGTGGAAGCACAGCCAAAGTCAGAACGATTAGTCCAGGTAAGGTACCTTGAGGGAATCGAACAAGAGGTTATTATTGAGCCGGTGGACGTGAAGCAAAAAGGGGTACGAGTGGCGCGCGTTTTAGGGGGCCGCAGCTACGTATATCGTGTCCCACACGGAGCTGGACGCCCCGGGTAGCAGCTTCGCGGCGTTTAAATTCGCCCTGATAGAGAGGTTTAAGGATGTGCTAGGCAAGGCCGAGACGAGACTAAATGAAGATAAAGTACGTATTACACGCAGTCATTGAGTCGACATAGGGGAGGAGTTTAGCTCGGAGCTTTTACCCTCAATAGAGTTACGCGAAATTTGACACGGGCAAAGAATTCTCCGCCTACTGGGTTGTAGCTGGCCACAGGACACCATCCCATTGCCAAGAGCTCCTTCAGTCGAACCACCAGTGAAGCGTAGCATCAGTTGCGGTATAAGCAGTACCAGTAGCCGCGGTAGCAGGAACAGTAAAAGCAGTAGCAGAAGAAGTGGAGCAGCGGGAGCAGCAGTTAAGTGGCAGTAGCTGCAGCAGCAGCAGCAGAACCATTGGCAGTAGCAGCTGTCGCAGTAGCAGTTACAGCAGAAGTTGTAGCAGCAGAGCACCAGTAGCAGAATAAATGGCAGCAGTAGCTGCAGCAGGCGCGTAGAAGAGGCTGCTACGGTGGCAGTAGCAGCCGATCAGGAGCAGTAGCTTTAACAGCAGAAGCAGTCTCAGTAACATAGCCGTTTTTTTGTCTATCAGTTCTGATTTAATTATACTAATTTTGAAAATAGTAATTACAGTAGCTGCAGCAGCTATAGGAGTAGCAGCTAAGCGTAGCAACAGTAGCAGTAGCCGCGATAGCAGTAGCTTCAAGAACCGTTGCAGCAGTTGCAGTAGCAGTAGAACCAGTTGCAATAGCTGCAGTAGTAGAAGCCGTGGCAGCGAAGTGTAACAGTAGTTGCAGTAGCAGTATCAACCAAAATTTACAGAAGGAGGAAGCTCGAAGTCAGAGCATTATGATGTATAAAGTGTATCCCACTTTAATCATTCGATTGAGTCCTTAAATATTCCCTTAAATTTGAAAAATAACTCGTCGAGAATATCAAGATTTTAAGGAAAGGATTTCACAACCTACTTGTTCTTTTAATAGTTCTGTGCAAGTCAGAAATTGAATTTGCTAGCGATAAAAATAAATAAAGGACAAAAAGAAAATATGTATAAGGAGGGAAGTATTAGCTCAGAGATTAGGGAATTGGATACCCACCTGGAGATCCCGGTCCAGAGCCCTTAGATTTTCTCTTCCTAGAAGCTTTAAACAGCTCTCTGTGTTGGCTGTAAAGAGAGGACAATGTCCGGAGGAGGGCAGTACCCAGAAAAACAAACAGAAAAAGCTACTGGCGCTAATGACCTCAGATGTTGATGTTGATGCGCCTTAAATTAATAGAAAGAAAAATTACGTATAAGGTGATATATTTAATTAATACTGTACAGTACAACGCAGGGAGTTAAGCTTTTAACATTAACAATACTGATATGGATTTTAGAACAAGTCTTATGTTAAAACTGAAAATATACAGCAAAAAAAAGTGTACATGTATATACAATTAAGTCAGTTTTAAGAGCCACATGTCCATTCATGAACATTCTTGTCAATGTACAATTTAAATATGTAATAGACAAATCAAATATTCACAAATTTCTACAATTTTGAAAATATAAAATCATATCTTGAGTTTCAAAAAGGAGGAATAACCTTAATAATAGTTTTTGCATCTACCGAATATTATTTAATAACAAGGAGAGCCATGACTTTAAAACAATGATAAATTTGAGAGAAGTGGGAGAAAAAACTTTTTTATTACTGCATTCTAAGGAAACCCTCGATGAGTAGATTAATTTCTTAAAAATAAACTGAAGTTCTCAAAATTGGCAAGCAAAAATGCATCTTCCAAAACCATCGAAGTAGTGCTTAAATACAATTAATGATTTAAGGATTCTCTCTTTTAAAAGATATTAAGAAGATTTATCTTAATAGGAAATCGCGACATTTCAGGGCATCTAGACATAAACGCGTTTTATGGAAGATAATACATTAAAGCGACATAATCGGACAAGAGTACATGCATTTTTATTGAAACATTCTCTTTTCAAAAAATTAAATAAAAAATTAATAATAAATAATTAAAATCATGAATGGACATGTCCACTAGCTTTAGAAGAATAGCTTACTTTTTTTAATGGTTTTAACGCACTTTGTTTTACATATCTCATTTTTTTAAATATTTGAAATTAATTAGGCACATATTATTCGTATATACATAAAAAATTATTACGCATCATTTTTACAACATATTACAATGTACATTAACAAAAAATAAAAAGGCGTATTAAAAAATATAGTTTTAACAGAAGTGTATGCTAAGAAATAAATACAAATATTTAAAAAAAAGTTTACCCTTAGAGGTCTCAAAAAATTAATTATTCTAGTTAGTCATCTAGGACCTAAATTAAAATTTTTTCTTCTAAGAGATTTTCGCTCTTTATGTTCTGCATATTCTTTCCGTCTTGCACTCTGCCTTACATCAAGAATATTATTAACTTTTTTTACTATTTCAGTTGCTACAGACGTCTTAGCTTCAAAATCTCTTGTTTTAAATTTACCACTTTCTTCGTTACTCCTTCCTTCACGTTTTTGATAATAAACTAGCCTAAACATAAATAATGTATGATATTTATAAGTGAATAATAACAAAAAAAAAATAAATTGAAATGTAATATTGGTTAATATCCTTTTATAGATTAATACAAAAGAATATTAGAGTAAGGTTACGTTCACAAAATTTCTACTCTAATTTACTGATCGCATCACACACATATTTTAAACGCTAAGGTTCACAATTTAAAATTTGTGGTTAATAGTTTTAGAGGGGAAATTAGTGGTTGCCTAGAAAGCACAAGGTATTGGTTTCAAATCCAGGCGTGCTACCCTTAGATTTTTTTTGGGGGAACATTCCCGGGAACATTTTCAGCAACAGCTTGGAGATGGCCACTGTTATCTGTATCTGTAGTGAGAGAACACTGTCCGAAGGCCAACGGCTATAGAGAATGACCGCCTTAAATTAAAACAAAAAAAAGTTAATTTTGCACGTCATTGCTGCTGCTTTTTGATTTTATTCTAAAATCTTCATCCATTCTGCCTTTCGTTATTAAGTTGGAGATTGTAGATTGATTCCCTATTGTTGGGAAATTGCTAGGGTTTATAAGAAAAGCCAACTGACTCGTGTCGTCTGTGCTCATAGGCGTAGAAACTTTGAAGAGTAACATGTGTGATGAACACGAACTTGATCAACCAAACTCCTACCAGTATGAAAATCCTTAACCTAAGAAGGTTAAAGAAGAAATGAATGCTATTTTCCAGATGAAACTCTATTTGGCACAGAGTTTGTTCTGTCACCCATTTGTTAATATTCCCAATGAACTTACCTAAATGAGGAACGACTATTTGATTTGTGTTCTGTAAGATCACATGCTACTACGTCATCCATTGAATGTAGTTCAGCTTTTTGTCTACTGCCCCATAATCTTCCACTCATAATGCGCCCACTTGAAGCATGAGGTTGCATCACGGGATACATCTCTAATTTGTCGTAGGAGATTTCTGTGAATTCAAAATAAAAAATTTATAAAGAACTTTCATTAATGAATAAATATGTGAAAGGTTTGACGAACTTTTAACGTTTTTTTTTTGTTTATCTTAAAATGCTTATTGTTTATTATTTGTGAAATAAACAAACCGACGTAAGGATGGAGTGATAAAATACATATTTTACCCTTATACTATAAACATTGTAATGTAATAATCAGCAAATACCACAATGTGATGAATCATAATATTATACCCGAAGACAATGGCACAAGGCGCCACGGTAGCCGAGCGGTTAAGAGGCAAGACCTGCAAAGCTAATATATATTGTGGTACTGGGTTCGATTCCCGCTCTTAGGCCTTGGATATTATTTAAAGGTTAATAAAAGAAATTTACAGAAAATAATGTTTTCTAGTCGCCTCCGTCCACGACACCTAATTGGTAGTTGGACGAAAGCCGGCCTGAAAAAATAGGCAATTCCTTTTACTTTTTACACCTTTACCGTGAATGACAACTTATGAGCGGTAACCAACCAATGTTTGAAAAGGTCAGTTAGAAATTGAGAAATGTAGCGAGAAATTTACATTTTATTTCCTATATTTTTTCTATCCTCTAAAAGTGTACATTGCGTTAGTCAGAAACGCGCACTTTGAAAATACTTTACTTTTCACTTTTTAAATACAAAAATGATATAAATTTTTCGCTGTTAATCCGAACAAAACTAATTTATAAATTAATATAAGTTTGTTTACCTAAGTATACTTCGGTTCTTGCTCGTACTTTATTCACAATATGTACATTAAAAGACTGATAAAGTGGTGCTTCTAAAGCTGTCATATGTCCCTTCAATTTTTGCAGATCATCTTCAAATTGTAACTGCGCTGAAATATTTAAATTGTATACTTAATATCAAAATATAAAATTTCACCAAATGCATTTAAAAAATAATAAATATTTATTATTCTCAGATAGATATTTATTTTGCATACCTCTAGTTGTACTTGTAAATTCCAAAGGCGCACCAATACCTTCCAAACTACAATTTAAAAATAAAAAAAGTTTTAACACAAATATGAAAACTGATTTGTAAAAAAAAAAAAGTGTATTTTTATTGTGTTTAAAGGCTCGAAATAATTAAAAGTATTAAAAAATTAAATTTTTATTATGAGTAATAACTGGTCCCACAACTTATATTCACATTCTTAGTAAATAGTCTGCAGAGTACAGTATTACCAAATCTATTCATTAATAAGGTAAACACCACTTCCAGAACTTGTAACTTCATTCAAGGAAATTGTTTTTTAGGGTATTCTCAGGACACTGCAGCAACCATTAAACTTCACTGTAAAGTGCCTTTTCGGAACAGCTAATTGTTCGCTCTACCTATATAATTCTATGAACCTTTAGAATGTTGTAGGAAAATATGAAGAAAATAAGTTAAATAGAAGTAAAACTTAACTGAACAATTTTAGATTTTTGGGATATTGTTAGAAAAATTCTGTATCGATTTCTCTTTGTACTTCAACACCATTTGCTACTTAATATATCTACTATTTTCATTGTTACATTTTTATAAAACAAAGGAATTTAAGTAGTTTCTCAATTTTGAATAATTAGCATCACTTTCACTTACATTTAACCAGTTTGCCCTACCCATTAGGATTAATTAGTATCACATTTCACTTTCATTTAATCATCTTGCTATCATGGTTATGATATCATGAAGATCAGTTAGGATAAATTATTTTTTAGTTTCAACCATTTTTGTACTTCATTGCAAGTAAAAAAAAAAAAAAGTAATAACTTATTTTTTCAGGTGCAGCTTGATGTCCAAACATCGAATTAGGGGTCTGTTCGAATTACTACAAATAAATAGCAGATATATGCGAAAAGTCGTATCAAAATATATTTTAGCGCTCATTGACACTACAATTCATCTTACATTTAATTAACTTGATATATCATCGATAGTAAATAAGGATGCCTTTTCCCTCACATTTTGTATTTATTTTTAGGACTAGTCTAGGACTAGGATTAGTTAATCAAAGTTAAATACCAAATAGGTTAAAAGATGTCAATAAGAGAGAAGAATGGGTATAACGTGCTGAAATGAGAAACCAAATCGTCGATTGTGTAATAGTACTGTGAAATAGAAATAGAACTCGCTATGTTTCGACAATTTTGTATTATACAAGAGACATTACACATAATATGATACAAAGCCGGTATAAGAAAAGTTTCTTTTGTGAGATAAAAGCAGTCCTATTCTACTCATATTGAGGTGGTTGGTTAAGTGTAAGTGCCCTAATACTCATAATTAGGTAAACTATCAGGATTTAATTTTTTTCTTCTTCTTTTCCCTATAATAATTTTTATTTAAAATACAATGAGATCAGTAAGTTATTGCTTTACGAGGTTAAATATATTTAGGGCCAAATAAATAACACTGATAAAATTAATTATCACAGCACTAAAAATTTTCTGTCAGTTAAGTTGTTTTATCACGCGCTACATTAGTACATTCAATACTGGAGATAAAATTAATGTTTGGACGGTAGAAGTTTTGTTTAAGACAATACAAAAGATTCTCGAAAAAATTAGCGTACGTCATATGGTATAATATCACCCAATTTATTTCCGTATGTAGTAAATTATAAGAATGGCGAGAAGCTACTTACGCCCAGCCCAAATTACTCCCCACATTTTCTTGACTATGTTAGTGTGATGGAGAAACATAAAGGAAAAGATATTTTAACCCCCATATTTGCCTAAAAGTCTTTGAGTTAATGATCCCACTGGTAAAACTTGGCACTAGCACATCCGCAATTTATTCGCTACATAATATATTCACAAAAGTTTTACTGAAATAAAAAAAAATAAAAGTAAAGTAATGCCTTTTTTTTTTTGGCAGGCTTTACGTCCAACTACCAGTTAGGTGTCGTGCTTTGAAGCGACTAGTAACGTACTTAATTACAAATTTCTCACATAATTCATTAAATAAAATCCAAAACCTAGATCGTGAATCGAAGTCAGTGTCGTAATACATACTAGCTTTGCATCTAACTTCTCGGCTATCGTGGTGCCAATTTTTATGAAATTATTCAATAAGTTATCTCAAATGGATAAGTAATATTGGCAATTGATAACAGTTGAATACAAAAATTTATTTATTTGGCTATAAGACTCAGAAAAATCAAACAAACGAAGACAATTTTACTTTCTTGAACCATAACCCAGAGCTGCAGTCACCTTTAATGGCTATACTAGCGGGTTTTATTGAACTTTCCGTATTCTTATACCACTGCAGGTCTCACTCATTTATTCATAAACTCCCAAATCTAAGAGAAAAAGATACGAAATTTAAATTTTTCCATACTTTACAATGAAGTAAATTTTGAAACTACAAGGGAAACTGTAAGGAAAGGGATTAATTATATGGTTAGCAAATCGGATTCCCATGCGGAGATCCCAGGTTCGAATCCAGCTGCTGGCCCTTAGATTTACCCTTCCTAGGAGTTTCTTAAAGCTCACTATCCGGTAATGGTTAGTGTTACAGAGATCAGTTAGTATCCTATTTTTTAGTTTTAACCATCTTTGTACTTCATTGCAAGTAAGTTTGTAACGAGAGGACACTTTCCGGAGTTTGGCCGAGCACTAAAAAAGCTCCGGGGCTAATACTTTAGATGGTGAAGCCTTAAATTTTTTTTTTGCGATTATTTATGCTACAATCAGCGCGTTAGCGCTATAAGTAACAGTGATAACCGAGTAACAAGTGATAAGTAACGAGTGGAGAAGTTACCCAGTGGTAACACTCCCAAATATTAGAAGGTTAGTCACTCTCTTCACTGGAGAGGAGATCACGAGGCCACTGTCTTTTAAGGCGTCTTGTCGGGTTGTCAGGAAGAGTTCTAGAAGAAAGATTTTTAGCTAGAGGATTTATATGAGATTGCAGGTTGAAATGGAGTGAAGAATCAGCTGGGTGCTAAAATAGTGAATATATGCGAATATTTTTGCTCCTCGTTAATTACTTAAAGTAATTTGATTGCTTTTTAGCGCAAATTTTGTGTTCTAAAACATTTATTAGCCTTAAATTTAAAATTTAAAATAAAAATGTATTTGTTTTTTTTGGACTTGATTTCTGATTGATCGTGTAGGTGGAAAGGATGATGCAAAGATTTTTTTATTTAATTTAATGTTTCCCCCACCTTCTGGGACGTTTTAAGTCATAGGTTAGTACATTGGTTCTCGTCTTCTGAAAGCTCGGAATTAAAATAAATCTATTTATTTTTAGTACATTACCATTTTTGTTTAGTAGACGTTTAGTCATAAATCGATTCATCCTGAATTCAAAAATATTAAGGAATAATGACTTATTATCCCTATTGTGGGTTCCCTTATTTGAGAATCATTATTGAAAATCTTAAATTTCGGTTAAACTTTTGTTTATTTCACTTTTTGGCAACAGCTCTATGGACATAGCCATGTAATAAACCAAAGTAGTTTCTACTTGTTATATGCCACTAGTGAAATATCTTTTATGTTTTTATTTGATACTGTTTTATGAACTGAAGAATGATTTCAATTGATTTCTTATTCGGGTTCATCAAATTACTATTATAGTTGAAACGATTAGTTAATTGCTGGTAAAACTTATTCTTCTCTGAAATTTAACCGAAATTTCTGAGCTTCATATCTAGGGCAAACCATAAAATATGCTCTAAGCTTTCTGCTGAGGCAATTAAGAGTTCCCTCTAGGTTAATTTTGGTATTTGTTAAAGTAATTGCAACTGTAACATTAAAAAGAGATGGAAAATATTTTACTCACTGTATAGGATAGGATTCTTCCTGATGATGCTGACTTTTTTCTCGTTCAACAAGCGCAAGGTAAGTAAAACCAAACTTGCCTACTGTTTCTGAAGAATTTAAACATGGAAAATCCCAATCAACATCACCATCATCTTCAGCTATAAAAAGTCCGTAGTGATTAACATTATCCCTGAAACATGAAGGCATACAAATCTTGTGTGAAACACTCATGGTTTCTCTTCCTGCATTAATTTCAAAATTAACATTTTCTTAAATTTATAAAATGGTGAGGTACCAGCCATAACTCATCAATTTTAAACCAAACTCTTAAATCTTTAAAAATATCCAAAAATATTTTTACAGCAAAATTTTTTAAATAAAAACAATAGGTTGAAAATTTGTTAAGTATTCCAGACATAGGTAAAGCGGACTGGGCTTAAACCCAGGAATTTTCTAAAAAAATCGAACTTCATTAGGCATAAATCCTCTTTTAATGGCAAGCTGATATGCCTATGCATTTGATACTATTTTTCAGAAAGTTCTTGTTCTTATTGACATATTTTCTTGTCGTAACTAGACATAGGTTTAAGCGCATTTCCAACAACCAAAAATAATATATAAGAGATACATCAAAAAAAGAACTAACGGATATCAAAAAGAATACTTTATTAATTACAAAATCATTGATGAACGATTTCAAGACAAGATTATGAAGATTGATATTTTACAATTGGGGAAGAGTTGGTCATTCCCAATCAAGAGTCTGTACAGATTCTGATTGGGTACTGTGCCGGTCACAAGCATCAGTCATAACAATATCTTGTAAAAAAATATGAATTAGGTTCCCACAAGGATTCACCAACGTTCTTCAATTATGTAATTAATGTTCTTATCAAGCTCTCTGGAGTACTTCTCATATAAGGGCTTAGAATCTTCATTAAGCATTATGAATATATAGGTACTTTCTTCTATAATTAGAATTACGACTGAACTTAAACTTATCCAGTTTTAGTATCCTGGATGCTTTTATTATTTTGGTCCCGCAACTTGAATGTTGTGCTGAATAATTATACTTACAACGCCCTCATACCTTAGCATTATTCCGACTAGGATCGTATACTCATGTAAGGTCGATCTTAAACACAACTTCCCACTTCCCAAGCAGTGCGTTATGATGACCCGATATTTCGACCCCAAAGTTACAAATTATAAAAAGCCTACCGGCTTCTGTAGAAGAGAGACCACAGACCATCAACATCTTGCCACTGGGAAGTTAGAAGAAGATAAGTGAGCCGGGAATGGCCACGCTTCTTTAAGATGAATCATGATATTTTCTAGATATTTCATAGAGATTATGAAACTAAAAATTGACTATGCTACTGAACAACAATTTGCCAAAAATAGAGTAACCGCTTCACTATAAATACTCTTCTACATCTGAAATATGTGCTGTTAGCCGAGACAAGTGAAATATGAAACACCTACGAGTGATTCTTGACTCCATAAACAAATCGTAAAAGTCATGTTGGGCAATGGCAATACAATCTATGAAAATTTCCAGATTAACAACTCATGCGCCACGATATCCGAGCGGTTAGAGGCCAGGCCCTCAAAGCTAATATGTATTGTGGTACTGGATCCATTTCCGGTATAGACCTCGGATTTTATATACTGGTTATTAAAAGAAATTAATTTGTAAAGAATGTTTGCTAGCAGCTTCCGTCCAAGATACCTAATTGGGAAGTTGGACTTAAAGCCTGTCTGAAAAAATTGGCATTACTTTTTAACTAATCATGCCCAGTTACTTATTAATCACTTAATAAGTCACTTGGACTGAAGTGAACTTAATGATCACTTCTTTTTTTCATTCTTTTCAGTAAGCCACATACAAAGGCATGTCAAAACAGCTGTCTATTAATGAATTAGCTCTTAGAAATAAGTCCAAAAAACAAAAAATATATTAAGAAATATAAATAAACTTAAGCAAATAAAAAAGAATTTTACTTCATAGTAATTTCTGTATGCTCAATCGAACATTTCCAACACACTAAACCAGTGAGATCCAATACTTTGGCCCAATTTACTATTGCCACTTCCATAGGATACTTTCGGCTGTCACCACTTAACATTGTTATGAATATAAGATATTTTTTAATTGGAACACCAACATGAGCCTGTAAACAGTAGATATTACAATAGTTTAAATGGTCTTTCAGCCTGAATGTTTATAAGATAACCTTTTCAGCATAGAGATAGTGAAAGTTAACTTAAACATCATTTAAATGTAAATACGGGATATATATAGTATAAAATATGATTAACACTAAACATACGACATTTATGCATAACTATTCCTACCATGACCGGTCAAATGACCGGACTTTAAAATCACTTAAATTTCTTATTTGAGAATGAAGATAATAATTATTTAACTACGAAAAAGCATACTTTCTTTTGATTAAAAATATATCTCGTAGATTTTACTGTTTTATGCATCATTTTTTATAATTATAGGCTTCTCAATTGCAAATTTCCAGCATACTTACTTTTTACATTTTAGACAGCATTTTTTAGTCTTATTGCCTTTGCAGTGTCTTATTTGGCTATTTTCCGACCATTTGTTCGTGTACTAATATTTGTCATGCTTTTGCAATGGTAACACAAATTTTGCCTTGAAATTTCACTTCCGGTAGTTTTTTATACAAAATCCATGGATTTATCCCGGGCCTAAGTCTAGGATATTGAAAACTATTAGTTGAGACCATCTCCGAGATTTTCCACGGTTATATTTCTTCCACGAGCTGTATACATTTCTGCTAATTTCAGAGCGACAAACTCCCCAAGCGGAACTATAGGTTCTCTGCTTTCACATTTTCCCAAAAATGGAAAGCCTTTTATTGCATGGAACGCTAGCCAAGATTTGATACCAAATTTGTCCTGTTTGGCAAGTACTGAGTAAATCTGCATCTTGACTTTGTTGGGAACAAATGTCCTTGGAAGAGAAATATGCTCTTGGTTAGAACAGTTTTGACTGTTCTCTACGAATTTGTTCCAAAATTTAGAAATCAAAGCAAATTTATCGGTTTGTAAACGATTATTTCTTTGATCCACTCGAATAAACCTCAAAACTTCTGTCTATACATTTCTGCTCACAGTGTTTGAGAAGAATGCTCGTCCCTATTTTTGTTCCAGTGAAAAGGGCAATATCGTACATTTTTCGCCTCATATGCACCACATGCAAACAATAATCCGATAAATGCATTATCAAATTGAGTTTTTGAGAGAATTCTGTTACAAAAATAAATAAATAAATAAAATAAAATATTAAATAATTAAATAATAAGTAAATAAAATGAAAATATTCAGCCGGTCAAATGACCGGTCGCGGTAGTTAAGACGGACTACAATTTTTTTTCAAAAATCAAATATTAGGAAAAGAAGTGAATATTAAAAAAAAATTGTATACATATTTTAGGAAAAGTCGTGAAGTTTAATGGCGGTATGATGACGCTGTAATTACAAAATTTAAATCAAATTTAAAAAACAGTCAATTGACCGGTCGTGGTAGGTTTAGTGTTAAAAGAAAGAAACCATAAGTCTCTAAAAAATCGCAAAAAAAAAACGGTACTTACATTCCCATCATATTTAGCATATCCTTTAAACGGATTCTCTGGCATGTTAGGACATTTTGCAAGCATCTCAGTTAATAATGATATTCTTGGAACTAATTTCGACTGTTCTCTAATTTTAGTAATATCTTTTTCAGGAAATAACCGTGCTCTATCTTCATCTAGTTTCCAAAAAAAAAATTAATTAATAAAATTAAAATTAAAACAAAATAATTTAAAAATAAAATAAAATTTTCGTGCAAAAATAATCTTATTACTCAAAGTCATACCGGGAGAAGTAACGAGGGGATCTTGCTTTAGGCGGAACATTTTTTACCGAGAGTCCTCTCTTTGCATTTGAGGTAACCAACATATTACAATATTACAACTTTACAAAAGCACCTTCCTACAGCTAGACTGCAAGTGGAAGTCTTAATTTTTGTTTATTACCATAATGGACATTTTTTTATTTAAAGCTAAATTAACCCATGAGGGCCCTAAGTTAACTTTTTGTGACAGTTGTTCTTTTGTGGTTGTATAAGAAGTTCAAAGGTGATTGTTAAATCAATATAAGTAATCCATACAAAACATATTTTTGCTTTGTCTTTCCCTCGCAAGTTACTGATTTGGCAGATTTTCGAGTTTGAATGTTTGAGTTTTGAGGTCCTCTGAGACCAAAGAAGTGGTTTAGGTCAGAATAACATCAAAACTGGAAATCACGAAGTTCAAATTTGAAATATAAATTAGGTGCTATCAAGTGCCGCGACAATGACGTCTGGACAAAATCTATAACCGGAAGGACCTCTTCAATAAGATTTTCTAGAAACATACCTAACGATTTTCTTTAAATCTGGAGTAACTACTTATAACAACTCTAGTATGAATTTTGAAACACTTTATTTTGAACACAAAATTATACATTACATACATCAAACGAACAAAAAAAAAAAATGAGAGATTAATTGCTTATGGGTAGATCTATAACTTTTATATGAAATATTTTCACACTAAAATGCTTATAAGGCACTTTTCGGGGCGGAAGTGGGTTCAGTTTCTTCCTAATTCAATTAAGTCGAATGAGCGGCTTAATTGTCTGCATAATATTATTAGATTTGCATAGGTAAATAAACTACCATATCTGATGAAAATCTATTGAGCTGCAAGTCCACTTTACGAAACATATTTTATAATATTACCAATATTTTTTACGAAGTTCTTAGTAACTTATATTATGTAAATAAAGGTAAAAGAAAGTCGAAACTACTAGATAGCTATCCATTTTATTACGACTTGGGCGCTAACTTATTTTCCTATTGGAAGAATTAAAAGAGTCCTCTCTTTGCATTTGAGGTAACCAACATATTACAATATTACAACTTTCTTAAATTAAAAAGCGGGAGTAGCGAGGTTTGGAGTGCTTTTATAACAAAATGGGGATGGATGGTAACATATAATAAGGGTCATAATTCTTGACATATCACCAAAGTTGGACAATTATGAGAAGATAACAATTAAAGACAAGAATTCAAGGAGCTAAAATTTATTATATAAACTCAAGCAGTACCACTACCAACACCACACCCAAGACACTCTATTTTAAGATATTTCCTGCCGAACAAACGTTCTCACACCACATTTAGCTGATGGGTACTACAATCTTTAAAATTCGAATGAACTTTGTCATGAATTGAATTCGCAAAACTTTACTGAGATATCTTGCTGTTTACTAACAAATTCTGAAACTGGGTTTCCGAAACCGTTCGATAAACAACACCTAGAAAAAATAAACGTTAATCGGAAGAAATATTAATTTTTCCAGTAATGAGGACCAACCTAACTAGACACTAGTAGATAAGCTACATTCATCTCTCTTGCCAAAAACTTAATTTTTGAGAAAGATTTTATTTAAGCTGTTCATCGAATTCAAAGGTTTCTGACTACATGCTATCCGAAACGCTCCGCGAATTTCTCAGGAACTAATTAATTATTATCTTTGTCCATTGTTTCAGCGAGTTTAATGTTTATTTAAGGTGAAAGTAAAAAAAATGTTTTCGGTTACCTGTTAAAGGAACTGGATTATCTACCCACTTAATATGCATCGTATTTGCTGATTTCTTTTTTTCCTCTTCTAGCTTTTCTAATCTTTGAGCAGTATTAGATCGGTGACGCCTTAAACCAAACTGTAGATCTACGAACATTTTGAATATAAAACAATATCAACAACAATAGCATTACTAAAGTAAACCCTACTATATTTAAGGTACAAAAATTTCTTTCAAAGCAATTCTTACCAGAATTCAAGTCAAATGACTGAGCAAGAGCATCAATATCATCGTCGTCCTCATCTTGCTCAATACCTGGATAGCAATCATATTTATCTACAGGAATTTGCCTGGCAATATTATCACAAACCATAACTACGTCACACATTCCTACAAAAAGGAAATTATTATTTTTATAAAGTTAAAAAGATAAATAGTGTAAACATGGATTATTTACACAGTAAGAGTACATGAACCATCTTTTGTTTTAGTTGAAACTTATTTTTAAAAAGAGCTTTCTTTTCTGAACAGTTAAGTAGTATTGTAATCTTTACATTACCAGAATCGTCTGAAGTAATAAATGAATTCCTTATATGTGACAGCAACCAATGTTTGTTGTCATATAAAGCCATTGCTGGCAATAGCTTATAATCTCATCCTATTCGGAACAGTTTTTTCAAAATACTCCATTTCTCTCTGTATCACTTATACATTGATTTTTAAAGTTATTAATAAAAAGAAATTTCATTTGTGCGTTTGGAGACATTAGTCACAAAGAATAAAATGAATGGCACCTAACCTTCCTAGGTAAACAAAGGATCTTGTACTTTTAAGGCGGGTAACCTACCGTCTCTATCGGCATTCAACCAATTCTCTAGTACCGAATACCAGAACCGAATTAGCCGGTAATGCTTTCATGATGGTGGTAAGGTAAATTTGAGTGGGTAATATACATATGTAGGTTTAGGGCGGTTACAGCAATAAATGGGTTTTAGTAATGAAGGAACACATGATTAAATTAATGTAACTGCAGAAGACCACACTCTAATTAGGACATCTTAAAGGCTTTATAATGGAAGTGACAAACAAAATTGATTTCAAAGATAGGCTTAGGACTTTTCAGGAAAATTCTATAAAAATACGTGGTGACAATAAAACATCCTGCCCAAGAAAAACGCCTTACTACTTTAATGAGGACTACAAATTTAACAGGTTTTCTTTTATTTAAATTTTAGTCATCACTTACATTGTATAATTTATAACATTATCTTTGCTCGTTTAGGTTATTCGTTTCCAGTGTACTTGCTGCTTATGTAAAAAGTGGATTATCTGTTTCGTCTCCAGTTAAATGTGCAGATGTTTTGGGGGCATGCGGCGCATCAGGAATCACGTGGAAAAAACATTTGGGTGACAGTGTAAATGTTATTATTAATGATAAAATCGAGATGGCCTGCGATCTAATAAAGGATAACATTCAAAGGAATCATTTGCAAATCACCGTATCCAGCAAAGATCCTTGTATATTTCTTCATGAAAGAGGCTATAATTTTGTGTAAGAATTTTAAGGACCCTGATTTATTATTTATTTTGCCTATTCCTAGAAATAGTCTAATTTTTGTAGATACTTGGATTGTTCAAATGAAGCTTCGCTGTATTTTGATTCCGCATTCAGAAATATAGCTAGAAATGGAATTATAGTTGTAACCACAAAGGATGATTCTTCTTTACATGGCGGAAACCCAGAGGTAGCTCTTAGAAAATATAGTGGCCGAATTGTGAGATGTTTTTATGCTCCTGAAATGGCCATTCGACTCGTCATTGCTGCAATGGCTAGGTATGTTTGTATGTTTTTAAGCAGTATAGGCGTAAAAGCGTTTAAGCAGTATAGACACTTCTTTGAGGGTTTGTCTCAAGTTTATGTTACCATTTACTTCTATGTTAAGTTGGCTTTTAACATGCCAATGTGCAGAAAACAGCCCTAACCTGAGATACATAAGTACTCTGGATCACAACTGTCAACGAGTAAGCTTCAATGCATGTCAGGGTGTTACAGGCACTTCTTGTCTAACTGCATGTACTTATAGCCTTTTTCTTAAATTAAAAAGGAAGAAAACTCTTAGAGTACTGGCAATTTCCAAGTTTGAACCGATTTTGTCAATAAGTTGTAATATCCGTGGAGTGCCAATGTGTTTGAATTTATAATGTTTGTACTATTGGATTAAAATAAATTGCTTAGTGCGGCACTCTCAATTTGTACATACCTTTTACTAGAAAACAGCAGAATTATTTCTTTTATCTCTTCAACCGCACTCCTTTTTTAAGTGGGTAGACTGTAATTGGTTGGTACCTTTTTGCAGGCTTCGATGCATAATTTGAATGTTTTATTTTAGCCAAGTCCTTATTTGATAGTATAGTTTTATTATGTAATTTTGATTGGATAGAATCACATATAGCAGTCTTAGAGAATAATTAATGATTTTTGGGAATATTGAGGAGCGGTCAATCAATAAATTCAAACAAAAATTTCGTTTCTTTATACCTACGTTTCGGTAAATATATTACCTTCTTAGGATATTGTAAAATTTGTGGAGTTTAATGTTAAGCAACATCATCATAAATGTTGAATAATTAATATTTCGATATTGCCTCTCGGCTAGGTGTTGAGTGGTTACGATTGCGGACTAGTGATTGTTAATGGTAGATCACTGTTTGGAAACCCGCATGAAACTTGTTTTGTAGAAAAATTTTAATAGTAGCTTTCCGCCCAACTCCTAATTTGGTAGTTAGCGGTTAAAATTATGTGATTTTTGACTTTAAAAAAAAATATATTTGTATACTATATTATGAGGTTCTTCACAGAGTTAGTAAGCTGTTATTTAATATGATATAAGCTTGACTTGCAGAAAACAATTTCCCATTTTCAAACATGAAGTACCCTGTTTGTCAGAACTTTGTATTATTTGTTTTCAGTAACCATGTCAGTGATATTCATGTTTCAAAATTTGTATGTTGTGAAAATGCATGTTTTATTCGTAAAAGAAAATTTTCTGATTTTTTTTTTTTTAAATCTAGATCCGCCATTTCACACAACAAATCGATAGAGGTCCTTTGTTCTACGGTTTTCAAGAATACTTTTACAGTAGCTGTTTTGTGTACGAAGAGTCCTCAAGTATCTAGCAAATGTACAGAAAACTTAAGACTGCTGAAACATTGCATGGTTTGCGAAGAAAGATTATTTTATCCAGCATCTGATGGCTTTCCAGTAGGTCAGTGAAATGATTTTAGTGAATTTGTCTATACATTTTCATTAAGTATTGCGATTGTATCATATTTTTAAAAACGAATTTCTCAACTCAAACGGAAGTGCTACTTTATTGAATAGATTTTCTAGTTATATAAGATTTTCTCAAAATTGCTCCTGCGATTTTCTTCAAACTTAGTATAATTTACAGTCATATTTAGTCTGCAACTAAGTTTACTAATAGCAAAGTAATTTTTAGATCCAAAGAACATTCAGTTGGATTGTGAATGTTCAAAAAATGCTCCTGGGAAAACTGCGCAGGAACTTGGACCTCTTTGGGCAGGGCCGATATTCAATGCAGATTTCATACAAGAAATGCTGGCAAATAAATTTGGAAGTGATAACGTTTTAAAAAGTACTTTGTCAATAATTCTTGAAGAAGCAAGGTTAATTATAATTTTCATAACTCCAGCATTTTTTTTTTTTAGACATATTTTTAATTATGATAAAATTTATAGTACATCGTCGATTTCTTCTGAATAGTTGTATTCATTTAGTTGAGACAACGTTTTTGTCGAGCATAGAATTATTAGGTGCTGCTTAATTATCGGGCATCCATTGTTGCATCTTCCGGTCGATTATATTGTAGCTTTTTAACTCCTCCATCCTTAGCCGTTCTCTCTAGTGGTCCTAAGTTATGGATTCACTTTTATCTACAAGGACACCTCCGCTGATATCCAACACCATATATACCCCTAGACATAAGCATCGAGAGACAGACTTAGCCCACACTACGCGAATTTTAACCCGTTTTCCTTTGCTAGTAAACAGTCAGTTGTGTAATTCTTTCAATAAAGTTGAAAAAAAAAAAATTATCGGCATCTGCAAATTTATAACTGACGCCCTGGATCAGGAACAGCAAAGTTTCTTGCTAGCGATCATTTAGCTCAAACAAGAAGACCAATCTCTACGTTGTTTTGCACTTAATTGCTTGCGACCAATCATCCCACAGAAAAGAAGGCACAACGTCGCGAACTTCTGCCAATATCGAAGCAATTCTCGCACTAGCACGACCGACTCTTCAGACGACGAACTATAGACATTCAGTCGGCTGAGGGAGAACTGTCCCCAAGGAAAACACAGGCGACAATTCATTGGAAACGTAGTAACTTAACTACACCTATGTCTTCTCGACTTCTTACGCATGACATCCTCCGGTGAATTCCAGAGTACAACGCAATAGTTATGAACTTCATCACTTTGTAATAATACTTGTGAGGAACTCTTTGACACATACTGTAAATCCAATGTGACTTTAAAAGTACTCTCTGGTTGCTTTTAAAAACCGCATTAATAAAAATGAAAGAACCAGCTAAGATAGTAGTCTATATCAACTGTCAGACTATAGCAGACGTTATATTACGGTCCCTTAGAAAAAGTTTCGTAGATAATAGATAGGTCCCAAATTAGTTTTCAGAAATAAACTGCATGAAATCAAAAAGTAGGCTACACGCAATAGAATTCTTAGTTTAGACGAAAAATGAACCATAGTATTAACTATGTGCATAGTGTAACTATATATTAACTATGCAACTAAGTGTATTAGACGAACTTTCGGGCATAATACTCACTGATTTAACTGGACAACTTGGCGTTCACGTAGAAAGGGTATTCTTCTACGGTGACTACTCGACACAAGGTGCACATTTACGGTCCCTACAATGCCACACTTTAGATGACACACGAACTAAAATCATCAGTGATTGTGCGGTATTATTCTTAACCAACTAAAAGTGACAAACACACCAGCTAATAACACAGCTACACAAATAAATCATTCTAATGTATACTACAAACAGGTAAGTCTTTTAACAGACACCTCAATTCACCAAAAACAACTTCCCAGCCCCAACCTTCCAGAAGTATCAACGCAAATAAAATTTACACAAATCACCTTTCATAAGCCAAATTACATCAACCCCCGTACGCCCCATTTTCCATCCAATAAGCCAAATCAATTAAACTTCCATAATAAACCTTTTAATCCTCTTTCCCAAAATACCGTCTTCATGAGAACCATTAAACTGAGACAGTGAAATGAAGGAAATAAAAGAACAAGAAAAAAAAATTAATCGACTCAGTAGCAAAATTAACCGAGACTTAGATCTACAAAGCAACTCACCAGACCCGTAGAATTTGAATTAAAAAACCTGTCTAAAATCACTACCTTATTCTTTGGACAAAAATATACAAAAAAAAAAAAAAGTTAATAAATACAAGCTCCCAAAAGAATTGCATAACTCCAACAGCTATTCCCCCATAACACTAAAATACACAAAGAATTTCCAGTAAAAAGACCGGTTGGTGAAGAAAAAAAGTCCGGAATATATACTTTTAATCTTAGACAAGACATTCCTCGACTCGCAACTAACTAAATTTTCCAATTTTCCTCCAGGTACGACTATTTACTGGGTTACGAAACGCTTAACTTAACGCTAACGTTGCTTTTAAGAATAGTTTACTAAGATATGAAAAAAGTAATTAAAAATTGTCATTTAACATAAATGAAAAATTAGAATTTAAAAATGGATTAAATATAATCGAAGTAAAAAATAAAAATTGCGAAGATTGTGTCGTATCTGGAATGCACCTAAGGATGCCATGTGCATTCTTGTTCCGGGACGCCATTTGTAATCAGCGATCGGTTAAGTTCTTAAAAAATAAAAAAATAAACTTCATTTGGAAAAGTTACACAAGTACAAAATTATGGCTAGATATGCTAATTAAGGAAGGTACCAAAAGCCTGTACCCTTTCTACTCTATTAGGGTACTTCCAAATATGATTCCTATATAGCCAATAACAGTCAACCCTGAGTAAGATAAAATGCATAACATAAATTATAAATGCAGAAATTTTTTGTCTCCTGAAGGATTGTGTATGAAAATGAACGATACATGCCAGTAACCAATGCTAAACCTTTGATTTTATTTAGGTGCGTTTCTAAAGAAGATGATGCAATTGGTGGTAAAAGACTAAAAATTATTCTCGAACCTTGCCCTCCATTTTACTATAATCTTCACAAACATCATCCAAAAATTCCTCAGCAATTGAAATTGAACAGAGTAATAGATGAATTAAGAAACAAGGGATTCAGGGCAAGTAAAACTCATTTTGATAAATTGGCAGTGCGAACAAATGCACCTCTAATGTATTTATTTTATATTATGAAAAAAGGCGAAGAATCATGATTAATTTAAATTAACCCTTTGTAAATAAATTGAATTATCAATTGTATACATAAAGACGACATTACACTATTATAAATAAAACCAAACAACAATTTTGTAAATAAAATTTATAAATATAACTAAATTATTACCAGTATATATTTGTACATTTAGACATTATTTTTAATATTTTTAGTCACATAATTAAAAAGAAATAGTTTATTTACAGAGATGATGAACTTCTAGTTGAAAAATACTCCACAATCTTTGTCGCAACTTCAGTATATTTTTTCCCCTGTGAAGCAAGAGTCCATTATTTCATGTAATTCATTTAATAATCAAATATTTGTACTTGAGTAATATAAAGTATTTTATTATTTTACAGAAACGACGAACAAACCATAAGCAAGACAGTCTAACATTATAATTATTACTATCTTCGGGAATATTGACAAGCAGTCAATAAAATTTATGTAGACAAATTTCTTTTTTTATACCGACGTTTCGGCTGTATTTATTGCCTTCTTCAGGATAATATAAATTTGTAGAGGTGTATGTTCAACTACAACATCTTAACTGTTTGTGAAACAATACATATCAAATTAGCAATGAAAATTTGCCAATATAAACGTCATTTAAATTTAACGCTAATAATAATGTTTATTTAATTTAAAATTAATTATTATTTCTATACTTAATCTAAATCCCTTTATAAAATAATAACATCATGTTAAAGTAGAGCAAAAGAAAATATCACCGCTGGACAGGTGTAAAGCAGATAGTAACAGCAGCACAGTTAGATACTTTCACTATCAGTTCGATTTGCCGTGATCGTCTAGTGGTTAGGACATTGCGTTGTGGCCGCAATAACCCAGGTTCGAATCCTGGTCACGGCAGCGTTAATTTTTTTTTATTATTATTTAAGTAAAAACTGAACTGCATTGTTTTTAGTATTTTTAATGTTTTTTTTTAAATTTCCGAAGTTGGATAAGATGAATTTAATGGGAGTTGATTTAATTAAAATACCACCTCCAAGGGAATGGATTAGCTGCGAAGATCACGGGTTTGAATCCAGCTGCTATCCTTTAGTTTTCTCTTCCTAGGAGCTTTTAACAGCTCACTATTGTCTATAACGAGAGAACACTGTTTGGAGGCCGGCTGAGCACTGAAGGAAGCTCGGGCGCCAATAACCACCACCAATTAAGATTACTAAGTGCTACGAAAGAATGATCGTGTCAAATTTAAGATAAAGAATTTTCGCCGGAAATTTGTTTTGGAGAAAATCATTTAAAGCAAAGGAAATGTTTGTTTTTATTAATGAAACGTATAACAATAAAGAAATAATACTTTTACAGGTTTCATTCACCCTCGTTACGACCTCCCACAGCCCCTAAGACATCCTTAGAATCAAGTATTTTTTCCAACGTGCAGTATTTTACGACAATCTAGACATTTGAAATTAGAATACTGAAACTTTCACGAAGTTATGATGAATATTAAACGTATATCCTAAGTGAAACAAACAATAGAAAAGCTTTGGTGTTGTTTTTTGTAAAAAAGTTTTAGAAACCCTAAGAAAATGTCCCCCAAAAAAATAGATTAGCTGAAAAATGTCAGTAAAATGAAAGTGACGGAAATTAAGGCAATACGAGTAAAGAAATTAACACGAACACAGAAGAAAGGGACCTACTTCGAGTCATACACAAGTGGTATGGCTAACACTGGGAGAAGAAGTACACCACGATAAAAATGCATCCAATCAATTAGAGTAAATCTGGAGTAAATTACTAACGAAAGAACTTCATGTAAGTAAGTAAGAGATCGGGTCAAATCAAAATTAAAAGGGTATTTGAACATACTTGCGCACTTCTTGGTTTGGAAATTACAACAGGTTTCCCAGAGTCCGAACAATTTGAAATATCAGAATCCAATGGTATGTCTGCCAGTAAAGGGGCACCTGAAAAAGTAGGGAAACAAAGATGAGTTATTATTGTTTCAGAAACTCTTAGTTGAGTGAAATATTTATTTGTGCAACAATATGTGCCTCTTATTTATTTTCTAAGTATGTTATTAGCACTCCAACGAATAAAAACAATTAATTATTGTTGATATAATTTTATTATTATAGCAAATAGTTTGAAAGATACAAATAAATGTACTTACCTAATTCAGTAGCCAGATTGCTAATATGGTTTCCAAAAACTGATATGTCATTACTACACTTCGGACAGTTTACGGTGTTCATGTTTGAGATAAGACCAATTATAGGTATATCTAATTTTTTAAGCATACTGGCCCCTCTCCGGGCGACCTGCACTGCAGATAACTGTGGAGTACTTACGATCACTACCCCTAAAGAATAAATTTCATTAAGAGGTAAACATTTTTTCATCACTGTTAAACCATTTTTTTATAAAATACAATTGGTAAAATAATTTAATGAACCTGAAATAGGTATATTCTGGATAAGAGAGAGAAGAGTATCACCAGTGCCTGGAGGTGTGTCAACAACCAAAAAATCTAATCTACCCCAATCAACATGGCGCAGAAGTTTATCGAGTGCACTCATCACCATTAAACCTCTCCAAATTACCGCCGATTTTTCAGATACTAGAAACCCCATAGACATGCTGGCCACAAAAATAACTTTATGGTAATAAAATGCTCACATATAAAATTTAAATTCATAACAAGCATGTTTTAAGTATATATTTCAAACTAACCACTTCACACCATAATTAATCAATGGAATCATTTTATTGTCTGAAAAGTAAATAAATGATACGAAAGAATATTTTTATTTTCTGAAATATAAACATCACTGTGATTTATTTAGTTTTTTAAATACCAACCTTTAGTTAATAGAGGAGTTTCGTTTAAATTCATCATCAAAGGGACGGATGGACCAAACACATCCGCATCCAGTAATCCAACATTTAAATGCTTTTCGTTTGCCAATGCAGCAGCAACATTCACTAGGGTCATTTCAGTACGATAATTACCATTTTCACCCTTTAATTAGTTTGGATTCATTATTAAATTTGAATCTGTTTCAAATAAAAGAAATAAAAATTCTCCATCTTCGAATTAAAGTCAAAATTTTGTAGCTGACTAGGTGAAACTCATTCGGTTACAAAAACTGAATATATCTTTGTTATTCGCGATAATGGTTGGGTATCTCTCAATTTTGAGTCCGCGGAATTCACATCAAATTTGTCGACTACTTTGGTTTTGCTTTTTTCCTATGTGATTAGTAAAACTTCCGGAGAATGTTTGACAAGTACACATGAGATCATTAACTTGTACATTATTTACTATGAATTACAATAGTGACGATTATTTTCTAATCGTTAATAGTAACACCCGATCTGTACAAACAATTGTAAAAGTTCTTAGAAAAACGCAATAGTAATCGACACCATACAGTTTTAAACTATACAACTCTTAGGTACCCAGGAAAGTTAAGGAGCCAGCCCAAATAAAGCAAAAGGAGAGCCCGCTTTTACTGTTGTAAGATCAGTTCTATTCCTTTGCGAAATTCAAAACAAATGGACTCTACGAGGACGGTTAAAGCTGACGGAAAGCTTCCAGTGAATGGAACTTCTACTTACACTGTCAGCATGGTTTGAGAAATAACACAGGGCTTGCTTTTTTTTAAATGAATCTCGCTTCAACCCAATCGAACTCCTAAGGATTTGAAGGATGCCAGAGAAAATTATGTACATGTGCCTGAAACTGCCTCACCTCATTTCATGCAAGGTTTTAAAGGCCTAATACCGGATGAAGATGTACTACATAAATTCGCTTTATCTTGAAAAGAGTGAAAATAGTATGCTTCTGCAGTAAAATGTACTTAATGAATCCAAAAAGAGGGTCCCATCTTACTTATCTGTTTTAACTGAAAGTTTGAAACGCTTATTTAAGTTTCATATCAATCGCAATTAAAAATATTTACCAGCAGTGGTTGATTTTCCTACTCCTCCTTTGCCAGACACAATTAACAACACATTTTTTACACCTGGTATTTCCTTTTTCTTCGGCAGTCCTTTCGACATGATTTCAGCTTGTTTTTCCTTTGGCATCTTCTTTGAAGATAAAAACCTGAAATTCTATTATATTAATAGGTAAAGTTTTGCTATTATATCAAAGAAATTTAAATACTGCACTAACAGAGACATAAGCATTTATTGATGGGACTGCAACTAATAAGCAATTTCTACAGAGGGACACCATTGTACAATCTCTCTCATCAGTGCTTTAAGAACAATATTAACAATAACAGCTTTATAACCTTTCCTTGCAGATATATTTTGATTGAAAGTTTAACTATCTTGAGCAAATAATCGATTTAGGTTTGTTCAATTGCAGCCTGTTAGGGAACCTTCTTCGTTGGTTATTAATATTTATGCCCAGTACGTTTGCTGAGTTTTACAAGTGTATACTATTTAATGGTTGTTCCACTGAAAAATAATGTCAGTACCGCTGTTTCCATCTCTCACGCCACGAATTGTAGATCCACTTTGGTTTAGTGTAGACCGTCCATGCAATGATGAAACAGAGTTAATGCAGTTGGAACATGAACACAAAACATGGGTAAGAACTAATATAGATCTTATACAGTAATTGATTACTATTGCAGTTTTTATCCATTTATAATTTACGTGTTATTTTTCAATTCATTATTTTTTACTTGAAAGTAAGAAACATTTAACTTAAGTTTCTTGTAATCTTGCTTTCACTTCGTAACATTGGATTTTCAGGTATTTTTTCTGAAAGTTTGTGGCTTATATAGGTCAGAAAAGTGGTACTGAGGTGATCTAAGTGAGTCCAAAATCAGATACAGGTAAATTTACCAAAATCAGATAAATTGAGACTTGCATATCGCAAAAAGAGGAATAGTGTACTTTTTTCGAGTTGTAAAAAGCGTTTCTGCCTAGAACAGAGAATCTGATGAACTTACCAGTGACAACCTACACACGAATTGCAATTAGTCGAATTCATGAAAGATAAAAAAAAACTCGCCTACCAAGTGTTGGGTTAGTTTTTTTTTATATGGTGTTTCTTAATGTTTTTTCCTCACATTTCTCAAAAAAATATTTCGCATTACGAAATGTAATGATGGGCAAGCAAAACCTTTTCTCACAAGTTGCAAGTACTTCATACCAAAAATGTCTATAACTTGCTCACTATTCCAAATAGTATTTTGGTCTTGTTTGGAAGTTCCTTTTTTTGTCATTTTGACTGGACTTGGTAAGGCGTCTGTGTTTTCCGTGGGAAATCTTCAACACTTTATAAAATCGCTATTGGTCTACAGAAGTTCCCAGCACACTTTAGCAAGTTTTCAATGTTGTTACTCCTTAGTGCATTACATTAAAGTTTAGTCTCCAAATCTAAAACTTCTTTTATCCTTGGACCAACTCTACAATTCATGTTTTTATCCCACCCAGATGCTATTAATGAAACGTAATGAACTTTTTTGAAGTTATATTTGCAAAAGCTGTAGAGAATTTCACATCATTGTACTGGCTGGGATATAAAAAGTACTGAAAGCTAAAATAAATATCACACTAACACTCCTCAGAGCAACAGCTCGACTCTTACCGTATGTATCTACAATTTCATTCATGACTGGCTTTAATACCTGGGCTGGGAGGAATAAAAAAAAATGATTTTGAACCAATTACAATAATTCTACCACCCGGGCAAAAGGAGAAAAGTACGTTTTTAAAAATATTTTAGCTTATACTTTTTTCAAACGTGATTTCGAACAGGCAAAACTCAAGATCATGCTTAGCTACCCAAAAAAACAAAAATAACACTCCATCAAAACAACCCAATACTAGCAAGGTAAAAATTGTAAGACTACTAAACGGGAATTGATTTCAAAAATTACTTTATTATAATTGATCAAATTTAAGATATCTTAGCTAAATTTTGAATATTTGTAGTTAAACAAGATTGCCCAAAAGGATTCGGATATTGTTCCTATTGGAAAAACTGCTACAGAGGTAATAAATTACTAATATTTGTATATAAGTATAAGTAGTAGAATATAAGTATTGGATGTTAAAAAATGTATGATGACAGGAGGCATTAACTGGTGACATTTTCAGGTGATTGAGGGGATTTGGCAAAATAGCACTTCCACATCACAATTAGAAATGTTTTAGATACATTAAAATAAATTTCTGAACCTCCCCTTCTTCGCGCCGAGCCATTCCTGAGCCCTGTTTAATGAACGCCATTTGTAGGTTCCATTATTAATGGGAGCGTACCAAATCATTGAGTCATTTTTTCATCCATATCAGTTTACCTCACTCATAAGTAACTCTTTTTTCGTAAAGAAATTAATTATTATAAAAATTTGAATAGGACAGTAATCCTCTTATTTTCAAGTTTAAAGAGATACTTTTTTCGTTGGTGGCTCTGCGGTGATGCCGTAGGGGCGAACTTTTGCTAGTATAGGCTCAATACCTTTCTCCTGCAAATTGTGTGAAAATAGTTGATTGTTCGTTTTGAATATGAACTGAAGTTTAACTGAAATAATTTTAGTTTTCCATTGATTTATAAATCGAAGAATAAATGTTCACATTCGAGGCCACAATTTTGGTGTAACATTTGCCTACACATATGCATCGCATACATATAAGCAGAGCTTATTCACAGTAAATTTGTGCCATTATATAAGATCAATCGTTTTTTTAACAACGTTAAGAGGAGGGCTTGACGGACCCATTTGTGTCATTTATTCACATCACCAGAAAGGACTAAACCAGAGTTACACCAGTAATTTCTGGTTATGTTCTCCAGTGAGGAACTTTATATTTCTTTGTCAATGTTTTCTTTGTAAATACTACATTATATACTACTATATTATTATTTACATTTTTTTGTAAATACATATGTAAATGCCTGTTAGAGAGATGAAGAAGATGACGATGATGATGACGAAGAAGACACCAATGATGATGAAGAGAGTGAAACTCAGGACGAAGAAGATGATGACATGGAAGTAGATGTCCCATTTGACAGAGGCGACCAAGCTCCCAGGTAGGCAGACTTTTTTTTTACTTTTTATAGTGAATATGTTGGTTGGTTAGTCAGTTGTATGACTAAAGAGTTCATTTAATGTCCAATGGAAATTATTGCATGACTGTCGCAATGAATATCCAAAACAATGATTACAATTGATGGGTGTCAAAAAATAAGGAATCGAACATTAGCATTTCAGCTGACAAAATACCTATCTTAAAAGTTCTAAAAAAAGGGCTACATTCCCAGATCTCTTCAACAGAGGAAGGTCATCGAGAAATGTCCACCGATTTAGCCTTCCAGCTCTTAAATATTCTTGCATTTCTTGTGTAATTTGATTTAATCATTTAGCGGTGAATCTTAAAAATTAAAGATACTATCAATCAATTCTTCTATAGGGCGCTACACTTAATTATGTTTACAACTTTCTTGAAATTAATATATATTTTTTTCTTTTTTCAAGTGCCGAGTCGTAAGTGGACATGTGTAATTATTACTTTTGGAAGGGCCAGTACTATACCAACTTTCAACATTACTCCAATCAGACTTCAAATAAGTTTATATCATTAAGATACGTTTGGAAAATGGAATAAAGGTGACTTTGTTTGGATTGCGTTTAATTTGCTTATTTTCACTTAATTTGCTTGATGTATATATGTAATATAAATACTTAATAATGTCTAATGTATATTATTGTACATTAATTCTTTGTTTTTCAATTAAAATAATAAAATTAATTTATATCAAGCTAAGGCTATAGGCTTATTTAATTTGCCTATATGTAACTATGTTCTCTTTTAATCTGTACTAAATAGTTTAGGTGTATGTAGGCGCCAAGCTTGAAACATCAATTTGACTTTATTTTAATTTTTGTGTAAGAAAGTGAACAAACTATTGTATAATTTTTTTTTCACTCGTTTAAAATAAAATAGTACAAAAAAAATCTAACTGGTTTTAATTTTATTTTGTATCTTAATGCTTAAATAAACACAACCCTTACAACTCTGTCCAACTGGACACTTTTAATTATTGTTTGTGAGGGCAAAGTTTTAAAAAAAGTGAGGAAATACCACCTTCGCTCTCTGAACAAAGTTCATTTTCGAGGATATATGATAATTTCAACAAAATCTAATCCAAAACTAGAGGAGGATAAACAACCTCTTTGCTCAAAGCCGACGCTATACTGCTATAAAAGTGAAACAATTAGGCGCTAATAATAAAGCTGATGGCCCCCTAAAATATTGTCAGTTAACGTTTGAAGAAAGTTTTTATGAGATTATCGAAAGAGGGGCAGATAAAATATGTCTTCAATATGGAGATTAATTGGAGATCCGTCGAGGTTCTTCCTTAAAACAATATCTTAAGTTTCAGTTTGAATACTGCTAAACTTAAAAAAATGTTTAATAAAATTGCAGAAATAACTAATATACATAAATGCAAATAAATATCCATTTCTTTACATTTGAGTTAAATGAAAAGGAACTACTGAATTAAATTGAATTTGGAATGCAATGGACGATGTTGCAAATCTGAAAATTCAGTTTTTTTCTAGCAATGTACCTTGCGGTTATTATGCTTTGGCAAACATAGGATGTTTACAATCCCATTCAAGAATATATTACACTGCAGCATACATTCACTTGCTTACCCATAACGCCAAAAATCACTCGTATTCCAAATAAATACAATCATACTGTATTCATAATATACTCATTAAAAATTTATACCTATCAATTGTTGGAATTGAATACCTGACTTTCCCCAATCTCTATCTCAAAATTTAAAATGTTAATTAAAATTTTAAATAAGTAAATAGAAAGTAATAGATAAATAAATAAATCCCATTTACTTGGTACATCTAAATTTTGTTATAGTGTATTTTAAACATTTAGAGGAGAGGAGTCATTTTCAGGGCGTCCTTTAAAAGAATTGGAATACTATTCTGGTGCCCACTCGTCGGTTAGAAGGACATTCTTTGACAAATGTTGCGAGTAATGCAGAAGGTAACCGTGGATATGTAGCCAATTCTCAAACGGGCTATCACTAGCTCCTTCCTCCTATGGATCTAGAAGATGATTCTCAGGTTTGTACAAAGTCTTTGATTCTCAGCTTATTATTTAGGACAGTCGTTAATTCCAGCTACCACCTTTGATTTATAGTACCTTTTACCGTGCGAATTATATCGTTTGGTAGATTCCTCTCCTTTGAAACTCAGGTCATCCTGGTCGCTTCTTTTGCTGCAGAATCTGTGGCAACTTTCCTTGAATCTCAGAATGACCTGGTACCCAAATAAATGGAGACATTAATCCCTTTATTTGTTAACTCGTGCAGGAGGGAATACTATTGAATCAAATTTAAGCTCATTTTACAATACGATAAAAAGGAAAATGCTAAAATCTATTAAGTTAAGGGACTTTATAGGAAGGCTCTCTTTAGGCTGGTCTATTAGGCTGGATATAATTACTATTATTTTGATTTAAGGTGAATCAAGATCTGAGGTTATCGGCGCCCAGTGTGCACTGCCGGCCACCTTTACAGTGGCAATACTGTGCATCAACGAACAGTGAGCTGTAAGAAGCTCCTAGAAAGAGAAAATCTAATGGTAGGCGGCTGTATTCGAACCCGGGATCACCGCATGGGAATCAAGTACGCTAAACACTTCCCACTTCATCTAATATACACACTACTTCCGTTTAAAGTGAATAACTATAGCCAATCTATATTATACTACTCATGAACCATACGGTCATTTTTTCCACATTCAGCCATTCATTAATGTAGGATTGACCCGATTCCTTTGCTCTTGTTCTCGCTATTCTCCCTTAAGTAAAAGCCCTTCCAAAACACTAGACGAAGAAGCTCCAACTTTTTTCCTTTTTCTTCACTTTTTTGAAAATCTTTAACTAATGTTTAAAGTACTCATTGCTTCCCTAACTTTCTTCGGGCAAATTTATTTGAATAATCGTACTTTTTACAACGGAATTACTGCGATCAATTTCTTCGTCATAAAAACATTTGAGGAGTAGAATTTGATTTGTATCCCCCATTAGTTGATTGAAAAAGAACATGTCGCGCCAAAAATCTAATTAGAATTTTTGCAGGAAATAATAAATGTTTTCCTATAAATGTTAGTTCCTAGAAATAGAAAACAATTTTTGGATTGTCCTTGTGTAAGGACGAGAGGGAGAGGGAGCTATAACTCTTTCTTACCCCTCCTGTGGAGTCATTGCAACTGGACTTAGTTTTTTATTTTCTCTTACTAATGGTAAGGAAAGTAAGGCGATCTTCCCTAAATTTCAAACCCCTCAACATGAAACAAAATTGGTTAATTTATTTTTGTACTTAGCGAATAGTGTGTGTGTGGTGTGTGTAAACATTTCTCAGAAACTAAAAATACCTTACACTATTGTTCTTTAGATACCAGGGTTTCGGAACATTCAAGGTAATTAGAAAAAATATTTATTCAGTTTTTTTTTTTTAAAAAAGTGTTTTAATTATTACTATTAATCTCTACTCCAATTTTAAAAGTGGGTTCGCATAATTAATAAGTAGCATTGCTTCTTTATCAGAATATGAAAAATGATATAAAATTAACAAACAAACAATAGATAAAATTATATCACTTTAAAAAAAAACCCTTTAAAACTTATTATGTAGGGATTGTGTTCCCTTGAAGTAGGTCGTATAGGGAGGGCATTGTCCCTAGGTTAGTGACTTCAGCGAAACCTCGACTCACACCATCCCTATCTCCTTTAAGCAACCATATACCCATAACTCTTTTCATTCAGTGTTACTAAGATGAAATTTAACTAACACTTTAACTATGTAATAGTTAAATAGTTTTTCTACATTTTATATAAATAAATTAAAATTAAAAATATGACCACCTACTTTAAAGATTGTAGGAAAGTAATACTAACAAATAGGTTCCAAAATCAAATTATGACAATAAAGTGAACTGATGATGAGCACAGGGAGGCCCGAAATGTATCTCACTTGAGAAAATAAAGAAATAAAATCAATTACAATACAATTATACAATTGATCGGAAATTAGACCGGGAGTCGAACCTGGTACAACACATCTTAGCTTTGCGGTCCTCGCCCCAAACTTGGTGGCTAACCATTTCAATGGTTTCTTCTCAAATCTGGGCAACATAGAAAAGAATTTACTTTTATATTTTTGAATCAATATATTTTGATATCAATATTTGGAAACAATAAATAGACCTAATTTAATGCATGTTTAGATGTCCAAAGGTGCCAGTATCGATTCTGATCAAATCTAAATAGTTTAAGAAACTTGATAAATCACTTAAGCATATTTTTATTACAAATTAATTTAGTTTGTTTGTCAATGTTTACAAAGCAGCTTAATCAACCTTCTTCAAAAAATGTATATTATACTCACATGATCTTCTAGAGGAATGATTATCTACCCCTTTCTTCTAGAAGAAGCCTTCATCAAATTTTTCTAGAAACATTTTTCAAAAAAAAATTGCACTATTACCAACACAGCGAGTACAATGTATGCGTTTAGTTTGAGGAAAGTAGTTGAAGGAAATCTCAAGTAGGGTCACTTCCGACTGAGGGATTCTATTCAGATACAGTCAGGTTTCTATGTAAACGTCATCCCCAATCTAAGTATAAAGTTTGAGCTTCCTGCAATTAGTTTTTTAGGTTTTTTTTTTTTTTTTAAATCCTTGCACACATTCATTGCGTTAGAAATTATTTTAAAAAATCAGTATGTACTGAATGTGAACCTGCGAAAGCTTTAACCTGGCTATCAGCAAGTGGATGGCAGACGTGCGAAGGTGTGACCCAGATGCGGAAGATGCGAGAATTTTAGAGAGGGATAGTCTCTAGAGTCCTTAGTGCGAAAGCCCCACCACCTCGTCAAAGTTGGACACAAGGTGGGGTCAAAGTCGGAAGGGCTCCAGGGCTGTAAAGAGGGCAAAAATAAGAACAACTAGCCGTAACTAGCCAACCCTAAAGCAGAAATGCAGATGAAGTAAATACTATGGAAGATGAATAGGAGCGGTTGTTGCTCCTTCTTCTTGCCAGCGGAAGGGATGCTCCGTCTAGTAGCCTGGACCATGAACTGGACTGAACCAAACTTTACAGAAATTGGGAAAGTTACTGTACAGTAACCGTAATTGGACCTACATTCAGGTTCCTCATACTGGAAAATCCAGCTTACCTATGTAATGGGCAATCACCAAAACCCTGGAGTAACATTCTGAGCAAGTGCTCCAATTTTGACTAGAAAGCGATTCGAACTAAAGAAGTCGTTCCTCTCCCAAGAGAACAGTGGCCAATGGATAAAACTATTAAAAATTAATTTAGTTCGTTTGTAAATAATAATGGTCAAAATAAAAACCAGGTCTTAATATTTTTCGTCTGCTTGTTTTAAATAAATGTTTTTTATTACACATTAATTTTGTAATTAACTATTTTTTATGTATATGTTCAGGCAATATGTTATGGAAGTTGCAACAATAAATCCACTGGTGGCATGGCTACTAACGCCTGACGAAAAAACACATATTCTCACTAAATAAATTTATAAATGCGTGAACATAAACAAATATTTGGTTATCGAACTCACTTTTCCCATATTATTGCGTGACTATAAGGATTTTGTTCCTCAGCTAACCCACAAATGTAATATCATTCGTTCAATGTTTTTATTTTATTTCCAGCACTTTTTTTTGACGGGTGTTCAAACGCACATTTTGGAATACCCTACAGATCCACTTACTGAGTGACACCAAGTCTTGAACAACGTTTCACATCGCACAATTTTTTTATCTATTTACTGGTAATAAAAAAATAACTAAATGAAAATCTAATACTAACTCTCGTTAAATCGCCTTAATTCAATACCACTGACATAATGTGAGTCTCCTTGTTATTCTGGTTGTCTCGAGTTTCCCTTGCGTCAACCACTGAGGTTACTGATTTACTGAGGAGCTGATTTGAATATACTGCCGGCCTCCTACAGTGTTCTCCCCTTACTGAAAGCACAGTCCAACACCGGATCGTGAGCTGTAAGAAGCTCCTAGGAAAAGAAATTGTATAGGCCAGCAGCTGGATTCGAACCCGGGAACTCCGCATTGGAACCCAGTGTTCGCTAATCACTGAGCTAATCAACTCCCAGGTAAAAATTAAATTTTGAAAACTGGATATTAATACATTATTGAGAACAACACTCGTCACCAGCTCTTGATTTTATTTATTTATTTTTTAAATCCTAGGTTTTAACCACATATATTCAAATTTTAGAACCTAGAGATATCGAATAACTGTTGGGTTCATAGTATTACTATCGGCCTTCATGCTCTCTCTTGAAGCATCAGGTAGGCATGAGGAGTATGTTTTGTAATAAAAGTTTCAATGGAGAGTTTGGTTGATTAATTTACCACTGATTCTTGTCGGTGTTCTTGTTGGAGGAACCAATGCCAAAACTCAATTATAAACTTTCTTGTACGGTGGAAACGTAGTTACAATTAATTAATTGTAATTATGTAGCTCCATTAGACCGATGAAGGGCTTAAGGTGGCCCGAAATCATCACTTCTGTCTGAAATAATAATCATATGGGGTCAGTCTGAAATAACCACATTGATAATGTATTTAATGTAATTATTTTGTAAAACTTGCAGAACAAACCTTTCATAATAGTAAATTGAACAAATTATTTTCAATAATTAAATTTGTAGGCGATGAATATTTATTTGAAACTTGAAAACTCCCTCACTTAGCGTGGCCCACCAATAATATTGTAGCAAGTACATGTGAGAGAGCGCAGCCAGCTGACGCTAGGAAGCGCAGCGATAGCCACATACTGCCAGTAGTGCTTGTTGTGAACGCAGGCAGGCATTGTCACCGCATTCGGTCAACGACCTTTTGTTTTGAAAGTGAAAACCGCACGGACATGTTGCACTCTTAACAGTTGGCGCTCTTTCTGTGTACTATAGTTTTATTTTTACTTTATTTCCAGCATAATTATTTTTATTTCTGTTCATCTTCCCATATAGTTTATTTCAAAAATTTTCATTCATAAATGTCCAATTGTTATAATGATAAAAATGATTTCCTTCTTCTATTAAAAAAAAAAAATAATACTGTATTTCGTTTGATCAGGAGAGTTTTCTATCTAAATTACACTCACATTGTCCTGAATCACTTTCACTAAGCGGGTAAGTAAGCACGGACAATTCTAGTACATTTTATTAATTATTTTTCCTATTCATATGTTTTTATATCAACGAATAATTTTCTCTCTTATTATGCGGCTAAAAATATACAAAATAATTTTAAAGAATTATTTTTATAATGGAGATTGTATATGTCAAATATTGCAGTGTTTTTATTTGGCTGTGTGTCATTGACCTTGTCTTCGTTCGATATACAACTCTTCTGTGTACCTCTTGCAAACCCCTCTCGTCATCACTTTTACTACATTTCTCAGTGAAACGCGCACACCGTCCAGACAACGATTATCTTGCCAATTTTGCCCGAGATCTAGTAAAGAGCACTAACCCCACAATCTCGCTACAATCAAGTTAACTGATAACAGCTCCAAAACTATTCCATTATCATTTCTTATTGCTGTATCTATCTTATTTAACCATTAAATTATTTAACACCACTCATACAAATATATACACACACACACACACACACACACACATATATATATATATATATATATATATATATATATATATATATAAGTATAAATACTTATCAATATATATTTCCAGATTACATTACTTCTAGTTTATTTTTAATGTATTGAAATCAGAAAGAAATATTAATAGAAATAAAGTAGTCTTTATCAATAAGAATTGTGAATAAATAATTATCTTTAACCTAAACTTTATCTTGTTTTTCTGAATATTTTTTGTTTATTGAAATTTCTGCTTGGCAAAAGTGCGAACCTGGATAAAATTTAATGAAGAAATAAAACAGTGAATGAGGAGCTACTTGCATACAATTTATCGTTTCCCGATGACAAATTCACTCGGGTCCGAAAGTTTATTCGCAGAGTGATGTCACAAACACTTGAATTACCATCTTTTTAAATAATAAAAATTTCTTGAATCCATTTTTGCGCAAAAATAGCTAAAAAGCTACAAATTTTATTCCGTAAAATAACACTTACGCTCAAATTTGAAATATTATTTTCATATTGAACTGCTGATATTGTTATAAAAGTAATGGGACCACTCTTTTACTCTTGAATGACATCCTAGAGGACAGCTTTGCATAACTCATGATCTGTCTTTGTTTTAACAAGTATGGTCTTAGGAAAGTGCTACAAATAGAAGATTCGGTAAAGTTGCTCTACCAGTTGGCTGACTTTGTCCAAATGCTAACTATCTACTCGGTTCGTGGTGGTAACATTCAAAATATCCAGCGATTTCCATTTCTGCGAGTTATTCTTTTCACACGCACATTTTTATATTGGTAAAAACCCTTTTTAGAACTCAGAGGTATCTTAAAATGCCTCTTGTATTTATTTACGTACATTTATAGGTATATTTTAAGTTGCGAAATAAATAAATAGAAATCTCTTTGACATTTACTCAAACAATATTTGACAATACCCATCTTAACAAATGCGGAATCGCTTAGTTTATCGAGGGACAAAGGTTTTCCATTTTTGGCCAGCTCACGTCACCACGAGTTCAATGACATCGTCTCTCTGAATTGGACATGTCAAGTAATCCATCTATACGATAATAAACTTGGATCTAGCCTCTGTGTAAGTTCGGTACATGTTATATTTAAATTAAATTTATATTAGATACTCTATCTATTTTATATTAGCATTGTTATTTATTTAATTTATATCTGAATCTGTAATCATTACAAAAAAACAAACATGTCAAATGGTAAACTTCATATCACAACATTAAGGCAAAGTTCATTGACTTTTTCTTATTTTCATTCAATTTCAGTTTGTACGATTTGTGAGAACAATGCAATTTTTGTGATGGTGCTAGTTACAGTTAGACATTCCAACCATCTTCGGAGATTCTTCCCCCTTGCGAGAGGAAGCATTAGAATTGTACAAATATCTGATTTTATGTGTTAACCGGAAATGCGAGAATTGCGGTCATCTGAGTATAAGAAAGTGATTATTACCAATAAGTGTGCACGGGTACATGTGTTTGGGGTGGTCTGTGGTTTGTTAGCTCTAAAATGGATATTAGCAACAAATTTTTAATTTCGGGACTTTTTTAAAAAGTTTTTTTTACAAAATAAGTAAACTGTAAGTGCCACTTACTGATCACAATTATCATATGAGCCGTTTATTTTGAAATTGGGGCAAGTCCATTTTTGAAAAAAATGAAGATAATGGTAATTATAGATAAAACTTAGTATGATCTTTTTATCTGTAAACAATTTAGAGTCAAAAAAATTCAGAATCCTAATATTTGGGAGATTGAAGTTTTAGCTCTTAACAATATTGTAAATATGTTTAATTTGAAAAAGGTGCAAGTACATCTTAGGTTGAAATTATTTAACCGTACAGCAAAATTTAACTCCGGTTGCTGTATGGTGAAGCAAATGTGATGGTTTAACATCATGTCTGAATGTGGGGTGTTTTTATCTATGTTTCTTTGATATTGGTAATCGGTGATTGTACAATATTTCATAAAATTTATTATTATTTAATAATAATAAGTACATCTTAATTTTGTGTTTCGATAATAACACCAACATCCGGAAATTTTAGTACTATTGGCAACACTCTGAAAAACTGTAAATTGTATAACATTCGACTTATATTATCGGCTATCAAGTAAGTAGTGCTGTTTTGTGCTCGGTGTACGAAAAAAGTTTCATTATTTGAAAATTAATAACGGATTGTGGTTTATTTTATAAAAAGAAAAAAATGGCTGAAACCGATTACAACGGTAATTATAACTCTGATGCATCTGAAAGTGAATTTGGTAGGTAACAAAAATAAAATAAAAATACTTTTCTGGGTAATAACGCCATTTTAATAAAATCCTCATTATCAAGTAATTTTATTATTTTTATTATGTTTGTAGAAATAAGACCCATGACAATCGGTAATAAAAGAAGAATCTTGGAATCAGAATCTGAATACGAAGGCAATTCGGACCAAAATGATTCAAAAATAAATAAAAAAAAGAAGAAGAATAGTTTAACTATTGATTAGTATTTTGTTTTTATCGCTAAAGACTGATACGACTGAAATATTATCCATTTAAATCAACGATTACAATAATTCATTGATTTTGAAAGTGAGGCAAGTCCATTTAGTTATAATAAGTCTTTATTTTTCTTAGCCAGCAGTATAAACACTATTGGATTATAAACTTACATTATCTAACACCACAAAATACAAAAAAAAGTCTATTAATATTTACCGATATTTTTAAATTTATTGAACCGCAAAACCTTAAATATCTCGAAATAAAAAAAAATGGACTTGCTCCACTTTCAAAATAAACGGCACATATTTTATACAGGGTGATCCATTTAAAATGCACCAATGCACCATAACTTTTTAGGAAAGCGGAAATCCAGAAAAACCCGCTATATAAACTATATGCTTTTTTTTTTTATCTAGTTTTCAAATTATCCACCCCCGATACTGTATCTTTATTTTTGGCGGAGTTACCGCCAAAAAACTGTTTGAAGTTTTATAAGGACCACTGGTTTTGACAATGATAATGAAAACTAAGTAACAAATTGTAAAAAATGGTGTTGACCGCGTTTCGATACCTCTAATATTTGTGAAGATAGTTAAGATCAAAGTTACAATCTTACCATATACGTGATAACTCGAGTTCGAATCCCGCGTATGCAGTCATTCATAATACCTAATGCAGCATAATACTTTTTTTTAATCAAATGTAGTCATACGCGGGATTCGAACTGGGGATCTCCCACTTACAAAGCCATGCTCTTGACCACTAGACCAACACCCTGGCAAAATATTCTTACCCTAATCATAGATCAAGAAGAAACATATGGGGTACATTAAAATGATGTAATGATTGCTTTTATTTGATGATAAAACAAATTTATTCTGATTCACCCACAACCATTACATTACACTAAATTTTTTAAAATCTTCAGGTGTAGGTGTATTGTTGGAAAATAATTGTTATTATTTTTTAATATTACGTTTTACTTTTTTGAACATTGTTTTATTTGCCCTTCTAATTGGTAGCGAAAATGTTACAAACCAAACTTTTAGATTTACCTATATATTAGTTTTCATTACTCTAGGTTTAAATAAATTCGTAGAAGTCATTTTTGAGAAATTCTCTAAAAATCTTTACAGTAAAGTAGTTCAGTTCGATAAAGTAACTTCCGCTCAGCCGATATTCTTAAATTTTGGAAAAAATTGTCCTATTTTTCACTTTGTTAATTTTATATTTAAACCAGACATGAAGAAAGAGGCGATTTTTTTGAGTTACTCACGCTAACGACCTTTATTAGTGACTTTATTGCTTTTTTACTAAATAATATACCTACATAATACAGTAAACGTTTACATAGTTAGGTAAGAACAAAATCTATAAATTAGTGTATAATATATATCTCTTCAAGAAATACTCGTACAATAATGAGCAAGTTCCCAACATTTCATTCGTAATTTCAGAAACGTACGAAAAATCTTTTGTTTTACTTAAATTCCTCTTACTACTATTTAGACTTTCTACGTACCGTAACTTCGGCTTTGTCCATGTTTTCATGAATCCTACATAAGATATTAAGAGTGCTGTTAGCACTTTCTAACGGTGACTTTAAACTAATTTTAATGCTAAGTTAAGGCAAGAAACATATTCTTCATCTTCTTCTACATGCAGAGAATAGTGAAAATGGTATTAGGCTGATTTTGAAGAAATATGTCCATTAGCAGTGCGAAATTCTCCCTCAAAAAATATACTCTTAGAAAACTGGAGGCGTCACGTTACTAAATCGAGTTTTTTTTTTGAGATTTTTGAAAACGTCTTTAACGATTTCCTCTACACTTAATGCACTAATTATATACATTAGGGTGGGTCAAAAAAATCGGCTATTTTTTTTTTTACAAGTGCAACGGAAAAATGGGTTCCTAGACACCTTAAAAAAAATCCCACCAAATATAAGCTCTTAATTTTGAAGGGAAGATCCTCCGCATCGCAGTTTTTCATTTTTTTTTCAGTCCAATAGAAAAAAATTCATACCTTTCCATTAATTGACTGTACAAAAAAATGTTTCGAATGAATTTTGTAGGAAATTTAATGCTCTACAAAAAAGGTACCTTATATTTTTTTCGTAAACCTCGCCATTTGAAAGATATAAAGGATTTAATTTTGATTATTTTATGACAAATTCCATTTTTGTTTATGAATTTTATAACTCGACAATAAATGACTTTTACGAAATGCAAAATACCAATTTTTGTTGGAAATTAACTGCTCTATAAAAATGGTTTCTTATGTTTTGGCGATAAAATTAACCGTTCAAAAGATATTCATCATCAAACTTTCATGTGTACGGATTTTAAAAGTTTTTGATTAGATATTCGAAAAATTTCAATTTAATTTATGATTTTTAAGAAAATTTACACGAATTTTAGTTGTTATCGATTGAGAAACGTCAAAATATTTTTTAAGTTTTTATTTATGTTTAAGTATATTTGTCTCGATTTATTATCGACAATATCAAATAATGCTTTAAGTTCGTTCTGAAATTTTATTTCATTTTTGCATCGTCCTGATGATTTTTTTCGCGCAAAAGATTTTTGCAATTTCAACCATCGATTATGATAGCGAAGATTTTTTTTTATTACACTAGTCGATTCACTACTCGGAATCTGGTTGTTTTTCCATAATTCAATAACTTGATCAGCTGCATTTTTGGCACTTTGTTTGACAGAACATTTCAAAACTTTGAGCTGATGAAAAAAAACACTCATAACCTCTTTCACTGTTGGTAACTTACGTTCTGAAAGTTTTTGCACAAGTTTTCCGATCAAATGAATTTCTTTATCCATATTTTCGATAAATATCAAGTTAATTCACGTAGTAACCACAATATTTGTAAATAATTAATCGATCGATCACATATACAAGACCATAAATTTTGGAAACACTAAAAATGCTGTAGAAATAAATGTATACGGACCAACGACAACATAACGATGAAGTAAAAAGTAGGTGGTGCTAGTTCAAAGTTCACAATTCAAACAGATGAAATAAAATACGAAACAAAAATTCTCTAGAGAAGAAATTTTCCCTAGGATCTCGTGATTTCTAATGATTAAAACTAAAATGTTTAGAATAAATGAAGAAAAATTTTGATAATTTTGAAAATAAAACTCAAATAATACTTATATTAATGACAAGAAATGAAATTTATAAATTAAATTGAAATTTTTCGAATATCTAATCAAAAACTTTTAAAATCCGTACACATGAAAGTTTGATGATGAATATCTTTTGAACGGTTAATTTTATCGCCAAAACATAAGACACCGATTTTATAGAGCAGTTAATTTCCAACAAATATTAGTATTTCGCATTTCGTAAAAGTCATTTATTGTCGAGGTATAAAATTCATAAACAAAAATGGAATTTGTCATAAAATAATCAAAATTAAATCCTTTATATCTTTCAAATGGCAAGGTTTACGAAAAAAATATAAGATACCTTTTTTGTAGAACAATAAATTTCCTACAAAATTTATTCGAAACATTTTTTTGTACAGTCAATTAATGGAAAGGTATGAATTTTTTTCTATTGGACTGAAAAAAAATAAAAAACTGCGATGCGGAGGATCTTCCCTTCAAAATTAAGAGCTCATATTTGGTGGGAATTTTTTTAAGGTGTCTAGGAACCCATTTTTCCGTTGCACTTGTAAAAAAAAAAATAGCCGATTTTTTTGACCCACCCTAATATACATGTAAGGCTAGAACTTTTATGTATAACGTTTTACGAGTTCGAGTCGACTTTTAGTACTTTCAAAAGGTATAAGTTTTCGACATTTTTGACTTTTGGCAAGGATTGGTTTAGACATAGTACTATTTTACCATCTGCATTATAATAAATATATTATGATTGATTAGAATCAAGTGTGGGACAAACATTTTCTAAAAGTGGAAAACAAAAAGTCAAAATCGACGACTGTGTTGTTTAGCAGAAAAGATTTTACAGTATTAGGAGATTTACTTAAAAAATGCCTCTTTGGATTTTATTTAATCTAGGATTAGCGATAACCAACGTATGTTTAAATAGTAGATTAAGATTCTTTCAGGAAAGAGGCGGGTTTATTTCAATTTAATCAGGCATTTCTATTTTTTTTAATGTCCGGTCCTGTCTTTTCTATTTTTTAAAATGTGTTGGCAAAATTCCAAATTTTAAGAAAATGCCTTAACTCAATTTCCTCTTTACCCAATGGATTTTTCCCTTTTTGAAGATTTTCTTAGCTAATTGCACTGTTTTTTCTCTCTAATCCAGAAAATCTAAAAATTTTCAAATTTGAAGGCAACTGGATGAGCGGAAGTGCCATTTTAACGAATAAATTTATGCTTTAAAGCGGTTTTTTCGCCCAAATTAATATCTAAAAATTTCTTTATGTAAATTTCGGCGAGAAGAAGTAAGGAGAATGTTTTAGCGGCCGCTATCGATTTGTTTGTAGAGCTACTACTTACTTCCTTGAGTTGTGAACGGTTTCTAATAATATTCAATGATGAGTAAAAGCTATTTATTTTTTTGTTCTGTTTAAAATGAAAACAATCTTAATATAAGTATTAATTTGGAATTTATATAAATAATTATTTTTTTGTGGGTAATTCATGTTTTTGCTTAAACTAGGGCATCGTGTCAACTAAAAAGAGCAGCATCGTTCGAAAGTTACTAGCAGGGGCGAGGGCGGGCCTAGGACCAACTGAGTAATGTTCTAGTAAACAAGATCTGCTGACGAATTTAGACAGGGAACAATTCATATAAATTCCTATTCTATTTTATTTATTATCTATGTCATTGCCAGACCATCTTTATTTTTTCGTTAAACGTAAATATTTTTATATTAAATAATAATTCTAATCCATCTCTGCCTGCCCTTTGGTTTTTTTTCACTTCCTAAGAGAGTTTTTTTTAAAGTCCGGCGATGGACAGCGTTGTTTATAACAAAGAACACTACATAGACTGGCAATGCACCGGAGCAGGCAATACTGGTTGCCAATGTTCTTAGCTTTAAGATGTCGCGCCAAAAATTATAGAACTATATTTGCGGAGCTTAACAAACTTTCTGTAGTCGCCTCATATTGCAGCCTAATAATTCTTCTTGTTATGAAATTTTTAAATAAAATAATTAACATTCAATTTTTCATACTAAGTATGGTTTAGGCAACACTTAAGAGGAAATGAATAATGCAAAATAATTAGACGTTTGTTTGAAACAAGTTACTGAAAAACCATACAAGCTGCAATTAAGTTTGAACAACCATCAATAATACAAAGAAAGTCTGACGGCTTAAACCCATCGCGTTTTTTGTAATCCTAATCAGTTCGGAAGAGCGGAAAATATTGTAATTTTTTTCATATTGAATCCAACTTTCTAAATTTGCCAAATTGAAATGCCTTAAATTATATCCTCTGACATTTGTTTTTGTATTTTTATTATTCATATTAATTTAATTTTATACTAACGCCACATATTTTTACATATTCTTCTAAATAAATACTTTAGCTCGAACGAAAAATATATATACTTATGTATGCGCATAAATTTGATTAGAGATTGCATAGTGAGAAGACTCTACTTGGGTATTATGCAAATAAATGCGCCCAGTATGCAGTGGTGCACGATGAGCCATCCTTAAAGGTCCTCTGTTGGAATAACCGCCATCGCGATTTCAATGAAAATGATAGGCCTTCGCGCTCATTGTTCTATTTGGTTTTTGTGGAAATTGTTTAAAAATTATACTAACATTAAGAGATTTTAGGGAATTCTACTCGTGAAGCGGTATTATTATTTCAGAAATTTTAAAATGACTCTTCATATATTTCTTGCGGTTTAGAGAGCCAACTGTCCCTGTTCTTCATTGCTTACTTAATCTCCGCACAGGGCCCTCTGGGTAAACTTTTAGATTGGTCTTTAGCAACTACTCAACAGCTATCTCAATATCTGTATGGGTCTTGAAATCCGTTCATACTCATATATCTTTTTCTATGTGGGTTGAATTTTATTTTTTAAGAAATATTACCAACATCGTGGATCAAGTTTGTGGTCTTCATATGTTTACTGACTACGGCTTTTTAATGCTAATTATGTGAATAATGTTTTCTAAAATAAATTAAATGCGTTGCACATTATGTTCCTTTGGTATATCATTAAAAAAAACAGAAATATTTATTTAAATTCACCATTATGTCCAAGTGATTGACCTTAGATATAAATATAACGCAATGCAAATCATATAGCGTAGAATAGCTGAGTAGAATTAGCAGAACAGCTAATTCTGGTATGGTCTCGCAGATCATGCACAGATAATAAAGAAGAGCTGTTGTGTTATTGTTTACAGTACACGTCACATTGTCAGCGCTCTTTATCTGGACATTTCTCCACAGCGCAGAAAGCCTTCATAAGCTGCTTACCCATCACGCACCATTCCCTGCGTCCAGGGGCTCCAACTAGTTATGCGTTAGCTGAGCACACCTAGTTGTAGTTCGTTTGCATCTATTCCAGTCTTTCGTCCTTTACAAAACCGACCAAACACAATTACCATTTAGAATTAAAATCTACATTCTCAGCGTTTCCATTACTTTCTGCACAAGTTGAAAATTGCATTTCTCTGTAAATGAATAAATGTATTACAGTAGGGAAGAGAAATTATTGCCAATTTGAATATTTTTTTTGAGCAGGGAACTAATCTTGTCTAGGGTCATCTTCAGAAAGCTTATGCTACCTAATTAACTTTACACTTTGGTTTTGATTTCATATTAAAAATGGCAATTCAACATTTTATGCTTATTAGCTGGTAAAAACTTTATATTATCCATTACTTATTAAACGAAAGTGCAATACTCTCTGGCGTTCCAACTGTCCGACCGTTCGTTGCCTCACTACAAAGACATTCGCTACCTTAGACTCTACTTAGACAGTCGGCTAGCATAGGAATCTTATTTAATGAAAACTTGTCATAATATTACCGATTTGAACATACGAACTACGACTTTGGGGAACTGCCAAACTGACACTCACTAAACGGATACAAGTCATGCTGAACTAAATTTTACGCACCATCACACAATGCCCCTATTATGTCACAAATAACAATGATCTAAATATAATTTAATTGGTAAAAGATAACAACTTTTTAAAAAAAAAGACCCCAAAACATGCTTGGCACACATAAAAACCTCCACCTCCACCATCATGTATTCCCCGACCATCCCTGGGAATCCTACCAAACGTATAAGTCAGAGATCTGCATTCAAAGAAAGTGGAGGAACCGGTCCAGGAAGGTGTGAGTCACTACCTCCTAAGAGATTTAAGATTTAAGATTTAACGGGCGGGACGGGACCTATACCCTACGGCACCGCAGCCACAAGAGGCTTATTGTGCCTTCCCTCTAAGTCTAGTAGGTGAAACCTCCCCTTCTAAGAAGGTTGAGGGCTTTCCCTACCAGTTCCTTCTGCGCTATAATCTCCTTTGGTCTCAAAGTACCGAAGATGTCGTAGCGCAGCCTTTCGATTGCAGCGCAATCGAATTTCAGGTGAGAGGCCGTTTGTTCCTCTTCCTGGCACAATCTGCACAGCGGTTCCGAGCTAATAAGCCATAATTTGTGCAGGTGCTTTCTGAACCTACCGTGCCCTGTGAATAGGCCCGTAACCAGAGTAATCTGATTCCTGCCTAAGCCCAAAGTCTCTTTGGTTCTTTGTTTACACAGCAAGGGCATGCCACTCTTGCTGTGTTTGACCCCAGGAAGCATCACCCAGTTCTTTTCATGTTCTCTCCAGATCCAGTCTCTGAGAGCCTCACGAACTGCACCTGTGGTGATCCCCAGGACAGGCTCCGGGCCAATGAAAGGAGTGTTAGCTCCATTCCTGGCTAGTAGATCAGCTACCTCATTCTCCTTAATCCCCACATGACCCGGCACCCATTCTAACCGAACTTTATTGTGCCGAGCCAGTAGTTCCAGGGCCTTTCTGCATTCCCAGACCAGGGAAGAGGTAATTCTGAAGGAGACAATGGCCTTCAACGCGGCCTGGCTGTCCCACTACCTCCTAAGTCACTTCAAGACTAATTGTACATCTCAGTATAGCTTCTTGCATTAGTTTGCAGATTGTAAATAATTATTAATGTTAAAAAATACCTCGGTCAAGAAATTGGCAATTAAAATCTAAAATTAGCTAATATTTCTCTTTTCCTTTCTTAGAGGAATCCGCCATTTACCATAAAAAATCATATTCTGTAATAGCTGTGAATCTTTCCAATTTTTGGATTATAAAATGGGATTTCCAACCTGGAGTTCCATTCTGTAATCTCTAGCAAATCCAACAAATCCCTTCGGCACCTCCTTTAATTTTTCATATTTTTAATTATTACATCCCTCTTTCATCACTCCGGTTGTGTACCACCTTACGTGAATTTCAATATTTTTCCCAAACATTGCATTTTCTTTGCCTCATCTCTGTTCGTCATCCTTTTTGTATCAGTGGTATCCAAGAGACTCGACGCTGTAATCTACTCTAATGTGTCACATCATTCTTTACTCTTTCTTACCATACTACGTTAGAAGTTTTTTTTTAAAAAAAAAACCTTGGAGACCCTTGGCTTCCTCGACAGCTTCCTTCCAAACCTCCCTGTCTTGTGCCTTAACCGCCCATCTTCTAATACCCAATCTGCGGACATCCTCCAACCATCTCATTCTCGGCCTGCCCCTCAATCTTCTACCACCTGGGTGACCATCCATGGCTTTCTTGGGCATTCTCTCTTTTCCCATTCTTTCTACTTGCCCAATCCACCTCAGTCTATTGGCTTTTACCACTCCCACTATATCTGGTTCACGGTACAGCTCCCTCAGTTCTGAGTTAGATCTCATTTTCTATCCGTCACCACTTCTTACGGGACCATATACTTTTCTTAAAGTATCGTTTAAAAATTACGATTTTGAAATTTCACCGCTTTACGAGATCGTAAGATCCCTTGAATAAAAAAAAGAAAAAAAAAAGTGTTTTTACAAAATAAACAATGTGTGGGAGTCTGCGAAAAGTGCGACATCATAACTCAAAAATGAATGATCGTAGGAAGATCAAATTTGAAATTTGGTATCTCGTTAGGTGAACCCTTGGGACCTGACAATAAGTTTTGGGACAAAAACAGCCAACTTGAAATGCCATTATGACTAAATCCATTTTCTAGTTTTTTGAGATGAATTCGAAAGTGGCTGCTACGATTTCCATTAAACTAGCTTCACTTTTTGTTCATTTCTGCCACTCATATTTGAAACATTTTCCCGGGAAAAATTTGTTTAAGGACACTATTGGGCCAGGAGGGCGGTAAAGCGTTACTCTTAAGCGCCATTAGCCTATTTTAGGGCAAGTTATGCACTTACCACCATTAAATTTAAATAAGGATGGAACATGTAACCAGTGTTCCAAGTTCTGAGAAATTGTCTAACAGAAAGGGCTTTTTTAGTGTACAGATTTTAAAGTTTTTAGCGATTTCTTTCAAAAATAGAACCCTTAGCGAAAATGCATAATATGGAAGTGAATTTCATTTTAAAAAGAACTGTTCGTTCCAAGAATTTTTCCAAAAATGTAAACAGCGGCTAGTTCGTGCGAGTATCCACTCTAGATTATCTCTGTTAATCTTTTTCCGTGTTTTAAGGCTTATTAACATCGAAGATTCCAAAGCTATCACATGACGCAGCAAATTTAGCATAAGTGTAAATTGAACGTGTTGAGAAACTTTAATACTACTCGACTGACAAAGCATACGTTTTGTCCCTTGTTCGTTCACTAAGGAGAACGACGGCAATCAGTCTGGATCGAATATGGAAATTTTGCTAGAAAAGGGACAAATGCTTAAGTGGTTGGAACTCATTATTCATGGTTTCCACCATTAGTCAGATAATTGCTGGCCAAACGAGTTGAAACTGAAAATTAAACTCATTTAAAAATAAATAATAGTTGTCTCTGAGGAAATGACAGTCTGGATCACTATTATCTTCTTTTAACCACGGCGGGGAAATTATCTAACTTTACAAATATTGTGGAGCGCAAAACAATGGTGTTTGAGTTAGATATCGGTGATGATTAATCTTGGAATTTCACTCTCACTTGTTTTATTTAGATTGAATCAATGATTTGGTTGCGCAGTTGCGTAAATAACCTTCTTATTCACCACCGCCAACTAATTCCTATTTACACTCCTCACAGACTGAGAGGGAGAACCTTCATTGACTTTTCTATGAATGAAATGTTTGTACTATGTACATTGTACGGTGTGTTGGCGTATGTGTGTGTGTAAAGTGCAGCTCTGTTTATGAATGAGGCGGTTGTAACGGCTCAGCAATATTGTAGTTTGGTTGATCATGTGCGTAGGAGGCGGCAATCACCAAGGTCAACATCCATCGATCTTGTTCGCTTCACTCGGAGGCGGCCGATGCATGGCGAACTTTGCCGAATTATGGGGCGTTCACCTATTTGTTTACTAGAACAAGATAGATGTGATTGTTTAAAAGAAAAGTAGATAGTGATTATAAAGAGTGGTAAGTAATGTGGTAGAAATGTTTTCTTGGTCCTAAACAATTTTTAGGCACTAGGGCATGTGCACGCAGGTTTATTCTGAATTTGGGTTAAACTAAACTTTCTTACACACCACTTTACAAATCGTATAAACATTCGATTGCTATTGGAGCCGGAAAACGCTGGAGCTTCCACAGGTTGTATGCCAATTACGGGTTGGGAAAAAAGTAGAAAAAGTTACCTAAAGTTCCCTGATCAGTTTGCCGGTCTCGATGCGATACTTGAGATTATCATTGACCTTTTTTAATTGACCCAAATTCTCCTTAATATCTGGCCAGTGTCAAATATCCTGCACTATGCCATCAGGAAGCGAGGTCACAAGCAATAATAAACGTTTTTCCGCGCAACATCCTCAAACTATTTGCTGATGGCGTTAGTTCAGCCACAGCATGTCTAGGTTATCACCACCACTCGAACCAATTAATGCACATTCCAGATCTAATTCCTCTAAGAACCTGTAGAGGCTTGTTGGGAAAAGGTCCACAAATAGTAAGTGCCCAGACTAATTCATTCTATAAAATAAAATTCTTGGCCTATCGAGAACCTCTTATCCTTTACAATTTCCTTAGCTTCTTCTTATAACCCAGTCACTATATCACTTCGAAATTGCCAAGACAGGTTGTAGGTTTATAGAATTAAGTGCTACATCCTTCCCTTGCTAATTCGACAGCTTTTCTATTGTCTTCAAACCCTGAGTGTCCAGGGATCCGTTAACAAGATGGTGCCGATGGTACTACGATACCGGAAAACTCACGGGCTTCTTCTTCCAGTTTATCCTTGAAAATATTAAATTTCTTGGTCTTCTCTCACCTTTCATTAGACAATATTTTTTCAAACCCACGATTCTCTTTATTCTCAATGCTCGAATGGAAGCACGATATCTTCTGACTCGCACCCCTTAGCAATAGAAATTCTCAGTCAATTATTCTTAGCTTCTCCTTTTACTCCAATATCAGCAAATATTAACTCACTAAACGCAGGGATTCTTTCTTCTTCCAGATATGGGTATGGTCACTAGAGGCTAAACAGGAGACACACTGATGAACAGAATGTGGACATGAGAGACTTTAAGGCTACCTAGAACTGATACCCAGTGCGCTAGGTACTCGTTCTATTACTAAATAAGCCTAGATGCTACTCTAGGTCAGTAACAGTCCTTAGCTACTAGTTATTATACATTTAGTTGCATAAACACTTTTCCTTCATAAGGCTAGCCCTTTTAACCCTAGGCTAGGAGAAGTGGCCTTTCTCTTATCCTTTCCACCTTTCCGCCCCATAAGTTGACTGACCTTGAAGGAGCCTTATTGGGAAAAGATCCACAAACAACTCTCTTCTGGGTGGCAAGTGCTTCCACTATTGCGTATAACAATAGCAGCTCAAATTTCACATTTCGTCAGAAAGCTTTAAGCTTAACGTTCTATCACGACTAAGTTTTCACTCAGCATGAAAATGATTGAATGAATGAGCTATCTCGTGAGAGGCATTCGCAATAGTGACTAGATTTTTCCGGATCGCCTCCCAATGTCTATCGCTAAGAGAGACAATTTAAACACAATGCCTCGCTATCAACTGGTCAATCAACGTAGATCGAACAGTTTTAAATAATTTTAAGTGAGTTAAATTTGAATTGCTATTCTTTCATGCTCCTTCAGTAACTCTTTCTGATTATTTCCCCGCATCATTGATGTCCTGATAAAACACCATAAAATGATAAGCAGTGATGAATGCTGGGAGGAAGCAAAAAAAAGCGGAAATAGTATGGGAGAAATATAGGTCAGTACGATTATCAATTCGATCTCTTTCTTCTTGCTATAAAGTAGTACAATTGTAACATGTTCAGCGGTATAAATCACTTACTAAATAAAAGTTTTAAGAAAAAGTATGTATGTATTTTATTGTTTATAAACACAAAGTTATAACAGTGAGTTTGCTTACAGATTTAAAATAAATTTTCTTAACTTAAATGATTTTTTTAAGAAAAAATATAAATCATTAATTTTGCGCTCATCCTCTATTACATGCAACCGTTCAATACTTCCCAATTTGGTGTCGTTCACAGATAAATATTTACTGATATGATCATTTCTAAACATTGAGAATAAAGGGCACTCCAGTATAAAATGTATAATGTCATTTGTCTGATTCAAATCGCATAAATTACAAGGCTCTTCGCTATTGAATTTAAGGGCATCATTATTAATACTAATCTTGGAGATTTTCTTACTAGCCAGTCGCAGCTGAGCTAATAATCTTATTTTATTTATGTGTACATTGAATTCTAAATATTTCTCCGGCAGACCTAAACTGCTTACATTTCTATAGTATAGGTTAAAATTGGAATTAATGACTTTTTGTACGTCCATACTTATTAAATGATTTTTTAACTTTTCTACAGAGCTCTTTCTATTTTTTATTATTAATTCTAAATTTTGACTCGTCCAAACATCTTTGGCTCCTATTGCACAGAGAAACTTCCTAAGTTCACGAGCCCAATTAAACGGCATTGCAAGAGTATCGACAGTCTCTACTAATCTTAGATAGCATAATTTTTGCAACTGCCAATCAGCCATACTTAGCAGTTTAATCCACCAACCATACATTCTATTGAAAATTTTGCACAAAACATGAGTGCGGTTGGCTTCCAAGCGAACATAAGCATTAGGAGTATTGGGTGGTAATTGCAGTAGTAGTTTGAAAAACCTCAATTGACCGATCTCAATTAGATCTGGATACTGACAACCCCAAATTTCGGACATGTACAAAAGAATACTCTCCGACATCGCGTCAAATAAATAGCACTTAGTGTTCCATGCGTCCGATTTGCTTTTTCTAAGTAACTGCATAACTGATGCGTTGGCAATAGCATTTTTAGCAACGAAAGCCAAACTAGCCTGCCTAAAACTAGGGTATGAAGATATGGTGACCCCCAGATAGTTAAAACAGCTGCAGCGCTGGACAATCGTGTTCTCAAAGTAAAAATCCTTGATCTTTCTAGTTCGACCACCTTTATGACAAACCAAAATAAGTGTCTTTTTTGTATTTAATGTTAAACCATTTAATTTACAATATTCTGCCAGTATATTTAATTTACGCTGCGTATCATGCCAAGAGTGACACAGAATAGTCATGTCATCGGCGTAAAGCAGAAAACTGAGATCTCTGCCACCCTTAATATTAATTCCGGCAATGTTTCGATCATCAAAAAAGGCCACCACATCTGAGACATACAGGGAAAATAGCAAAGAGGACAACACTTCTCCCTGAAGAACGCCCTCTGAGACGGGTATACAATTTGAGTCAGCGGTTCCCTCTACAATTTTAAAAGCAGCATTATTATAAAGATTCATTATAAGTCTTAAACATTTGCCGCTTATTCCAAGATTATACAATTTATGCCACAGTCTTAAGTGAGGTACCGAGTCAAAAGCTCTTTGAAAGTCTAGGAAAATCAAGAATACTTTTCTTTTTTTCAGTCTAAGGTGGACATTAATAGCAGTAGAAAGCACAAAAATGTTGTCCCTGCACCCTCGGTTTTTTCTAAACCCCATCTGTTCTTCTGGTATCAAATCCCTGGATTCCACCCAGTCAGACAACCTTCTATAAATAATCGAGGTAAATAACTTTGTGATAGAATTAAACACTGCAATCCCCCTATAATTATATGGGTTTGACGTATCCCCTTTTTTATGTAACATTTTTAATTTTATTTTTGCCCATTGAACAGGAATATTTTCATTTGACAGAATATTGTTAAACATGTTTAACAGATAATTTAACCATTTTTCATCTAACTGCTTGTAGCACTCATTGGGGATCAAATCGAAACCAGTCGCTTTATTATTTTTACAACTATTAATGCTTTGCATTAATTCCTCAAAAGAGATTTCACGATCAAGATCAGGGTGATAAAAATTAAAGAACGATAATTCAATATTAAGCTTTGGAGGGAGAATATCTCTATAAAAATTTTCCCACTGCTGCACAGTGATAGGGCATAGTTTAAAGATCTTAAATTTATATAAGTTTACAGTCGACCAAAAGTCCGATGGGTTTTTAACATTTCTTAACATATTCTTCATTTTTTCAAAATACTGGAGTTTAGAGTTTTTTATTAACAGTTTATAGGCTTTTTTAGCCCCAATATATCTTTGAATTACTTCATAATTGTAATGAGACTGTCTACATTCCTTATACAATTTTCGAGTTAATTTTTTTTGAATATAACACTGCTCTGTGAACCATGGTTTGCTAGAGTTTGTCTTAGCAGATGTAATCTTTTTTAGGCTCAAGATATTTGAGTCAAACATAGAGTTTAACACAGCGTCACAAAAATTTAGATAAAGCTCTTCAGCAGAGGCATTCTCATAGAAAACCAGATTAGACTGCTTCATAAGAGCGTTAAACTCCTTTAAATTATTACTTGACTTATTAAACATTGGAATTTGATTATCATTAAAATTATTAAACATTGATGATAAGTCTGCATTAACTACAGATTCTAAGTTTAATGACAGTATGCACAAACAGTGGTCAGAGAGTGGTGTTATATTATCAATTTTAAAATCTTTAACATAATTCAGACAACCATAAGACAACCATACGAAATCAATAATACTTAGTCCTTGATGCCCGATAAAAGTATAATTTGCGGGAAAATCATTATGAGATCGACCATTACATACAAACATGCTACACTGTTCCATGATATCTACCAATCTGGAGCCCCTATCATTCACCACAAGGTCTAACGAAGCTCTACTTCCGGTCAGATTAGAAAAAGCAAAAATATTTTCATCTAACCCATTCAGATTTCCAATTTTAGCATTAAAATCGCCCCCTATAATTATATCATAATTGCCATAATAAAAAAATAAATTATTCAAATCTGATGAAAATTTTTCATTAATTACATTATCATTTTCTGTACCTGGTTTCCAATAAACTCCGCCCAAACAAAAATAATTATTTCTGCACTTTAAAAGAACACAAAAAAACCACTGATTTGAAAACAAGATTTCAACCACTGAGATATTTTCTTTTTTAACACAGATCACAATTCCTCCACTAGCTCTACCTTTGTGGAAATTCTTTGAGGCTGCACTGAAGATGCACTCATAACTGTTAAGAAAATGAGGGACTTGAGCATCAGGCGAATAAAGCCAAGTCTCACAGAGACAGAGAACATCCATTTTCAGCAAGGCTTTGATTTCACTGTTAGTTAAATTATACAAATTGCTATATCCATTTATATTCCAGAAACCAAAAAGGAGATTTGAATTACATACATTGCCCACTTGATACTTATTTACTTCTGTCTTAAAAAAGATTTTATTGAACATTTGGGGGATCTTTTAATTTTCCTTTTCTTTGAGGTGCCAGATTTTGAGGATTCAGACATATCTGTATCCACACCATCCATTTCTGTGTCAATTTCAGACAACGCGGTTACATCTGAGTGTCCTAGCCACTGTTGAATATCTTTCTCTGATCTAATTAGAACCGCAGGGATACCCACATCTTTCCTCACTAAGATTTTGTTGTTCCTGAACCAGACAAACTTAGCCTTCCCCATTCTTTGCAGATCTTTTGCTTGTCTAAAAAGTTTGTAAGTTTGGGGGCTCATATATTCAGCAATGTAAAGTTGAACATTCGAATTTGTTTCATTACAAGTACTCAGCACAGAGTTTAAGAGTAGGATATTGTTTTTTACATACCTTTTATAACTGTCCAAGAAACAGAGCTTGTCAGAATTCTTAAAGAATTTAAAAACAACAGGTGCTGTATTAGGTTTTCGAGTTTTATTTAGACGATAGCATTCTTCCAATTTACTTTCTATGGAATCGAATCCTATAATGGACGATATTTTCTTTAAAATAGCCAGAATGTCCTCATCAGTGTTACTTGGAATGTTCATCACTTTGATTTTATTGAATTTGAGAACCTGCGTATTTTCGTTAAGAGAGGCTTGCAAATTACTTATACAATCTTTCAGACAAAGATTTTCTTTATTTACTGCCGTCAATTTACTTTTTAATTTAATTAAATCACTCTTTATGCCTGTAGTAATTGCTTTAATTTCTTCTTTAAAATTATTCAAATTTTTATGAATTTCTTGATTATCACTTCTCAAAACTGAAATATCTTTTTTCAAGTCCTTATGAATTGTATTAATACGATCCAGAATACATTCAAGCGCATCCGATCCCCTCCCTTTTGCCATAGTCACATTATCAATCATGTCCCCACTACCACCGGCTGTAGACATGGTAACTGCTTATGTTTATATTTATTTGTTGCAAAGATAATAAATTATAAAAACACCTTTGTCCCCACTCGAAAACTTAACTATCCCCTCTACCACAAAAGTACGCTTTGTAGATAACTTTAATAAATTATACAAAACTTTTCTTCAATTTAACGGAGAAACTGTTCGATGAAAATTTATCAAAATTCACCAGATAACTTGAAATAGTAAGAAATCACTGTATGACAAAAATCAGAACTTAATTCCGACTTTAACTGGTAAAACAAAATCAGAAACACAGACACGATGTTATCTCTACCAAAGCTCGAAGCAAACTTCCCCGCATCATTGATGTCCTGATAAAACACCATAAAATGATAAGCAGTGATGAATGCTGGGAGGAAGCAAAAAAAAGCGGAAATAGTATGGGAGAAATATAGGTCAGTACGATTATCAATTCGATCTCTTTCTTCTTGCTATAAAGTAGTACAATTGTAACATGTTCAGCGGTATAAATCACTTACTAAATAAAAGTTTTAAGAAAAAGTAAAAAATAGGTTGAATCGTTGAAAGTATGTTTCGAACCAAATGCTTTTAATGCAAACATATTCAGGGTACTTTCGTTTGTAACATAAAGGTTTTAAAATATAATTTTTATTTAAATTAAGTGGTAAATATTTATTTAAATAATAGGTAAATAATTAGAGTGGAACAATATATCAGTTGGACATTTGATGACGTTAATTGTTCCACTCACGAACTCTTCTTCTAGTTTAATTCTATTCCTAGAAAGAAAAGGACAACACGTCATCAATTAAAATGCAAAAAGAAGAAACTATAAGCAATTAACCTACAATCTAATGAACCCAGACTAACAGTTACCTGTAATTTTTTTATTTTATCAAAATTAAGAGCAACCTCGGTGATTTTTCTGAGTGATATTTTAAATATTTAACTTGAAAACGTCATCAAGATGTTGCATGTTCAATGGCCGTGTGTTACAGTTTCCGTTTCACTTCAAGAAGTAATCATACTATTAACTTATTTCCTTAAAAAGATAACATTTTAATCATAAATAATAAAACTACCCCTAAAGTTTTTCAAGATGGAAGATAAAGTTATTAGTAATAACTTATTACCAACGAAAGAATACGTACTTAATTTTTAAACAATAAAATTTATTTTATTAAACGCTGTCGGCAAATGTGAAACTTTTGACTGAAGAAGCACGTCCAAATATTTACAAGTAATTCTTCTCCTACGAGTGTGGAACGAGCAGATTGGCGAGTTTTGAAACACTATTATAGTATGATGATGATGACACACCACATTATTTGTATGCAGCCAAAATTAGAATAAAAAATGTATAATTCTTTAAAATTCATACCTAACCTGAAATGTGGTAGCTAAGTAACGCATACTATAGTATGCGTTAAGCTGGTATACATGAGTAATAGCAAAACATATTCTCAAAATCTCCTTAACAAAAACTTAGTTCAAAAATTGGAGTATAAAGGTTGATTAAACTACAAAACGTTCACAAATCAGCAAGAACCCTCGCATTCATTATATCATTTTATTCATATTTCAGCTCGTAATGTAAGCCTTTTAGAAACGTGCAAAAAAACTTATGTGTGTTATTCAAAGGTTATAATAATAATATCATTTAACTCTGGTGTGAACACACTCACACCTCTTTCTCACACAGATAAAAGACACATGGGGCCATGTCAGGCGAGTAAGGCGGATGGCCTAAATCTGGGATGTTGTACTAGGCTAGAAACGTCTTGACAAACAATGCAGTGTCTTGATGGAGAACCCATGTCTTGTTCTTCCACAAATCGGGCCGTTTTTCCTTACTCTTTCACGGAGTTCAGCAAGCACCTCACGGTAGTAATGTTGATTAATTATAATCGATATTTTCATCCGTTTTGAACGTGGAAGAGCGACCCGGGCCATCATCATCTCCGACGTCTTCTCGGCGATCTTGGAAACGCTTGAACCACTCAAAAATTCGCGCACGTGATTTATATTCATCGCCATAAACTTCTTTTAATAAAAGATAAGTTTCAGTAGCGGTTTTACCAAGTTTCATGTGAAATTTCACGACAATTCGTTGCTCTACTACATGCGTAATATCATGTTTTCGGCAAAACTCCTCTTTCACAAACGACGGTTCCGGTCAGACAGATTTCTCTACAAACACGTGAGACGCTGCAATCGAAAGAGAAGGCTTTACGCTGTACAGCTGTCGGTCATTAGGATTTAGCACATGCATAGTTCTTCTGTAGAAGCATCAGTCTCATTATTTAATAGCCACACCTCGTAGATTTTAAAGCCTTATATTACAATGAAATATAACCTTATTGAGCAGCATACCCCGAATACGAATATGAAGTTTACAGAAAAGAAAAGGGGCCATTTACGAGAAAATGAAATTTTTATTGAAGGAAAAAGTTGGAAAATTGTGAGTAAAAATTCAAATTTTTCGGAGCACTTTTTAGAGGTCAACCTTTAAGCAACTATCGACAGTTTTAATAAAGGGTAAATACGGTATCTTCAGACTTGAGTTTAGCGATACATTTAACAACACCTTAACTGTGTACAACAAATAGGACCATGCTTTACAGGAAACGTCACTTTAGAGGGAATCCAGTGTTTTTTAATAAAATTATTTTGGTGGACCAAAAATTCCACACTACTCTCTCGACTAGCTCCAATCCTCTTGTACTGTCTCTCGCTTCCTCTGACATCCCTAACAATCCTACTTGCCAGCGGCCCGCGATTTCCTTGCAGTCTGAAGACCTAAATCATTATTCTTCTATCTCTCCTCTCTCCTCCTCGTACTCTCCTTCTCCAATACTCCTCCACATTCTCCTCTCTCCTATAGAGAATGCTACCGCTGGGTAGTTTCTCTCCTCCCGCACCAGTTCATCACTCTCTCCATATTTACTTATTGTATACAACTGCATACAGATTGTAAATTACAAAATAAATTTTTTAAAAAAAATTTGGTGGCAAGATAGCATAATGCACAATAGTGCACTTTAGGGGTAAGCCTAACTACCCCTCTCTCCCAAAAGTGTGCTTAACCGAATCTTCCTTGAAATGCTTCACACATAAGTTCTGAATCTACATATTTGGGATCAGTATAACAAGTTCACATAAAATCTTTCGAGGTGTTTTTGATAAAATCTTGAAAAGACTGAAAAGTTGATACAGTAAAGCGGTTTAGCTATATCTTGACCAAAACGTTACTGAGGCTTCCTCCGGTGATGTCTAAGCGAAAAATCAAATTTGAACTTCGAGCAGTTTATAGTTTGAGAGTTAGGTGGGTTCAGACACTCAAACTGACCATTTTGAAAAAACTACTCTTTCTGACCCGGGGCCATTCAGACACAAAATCGAAATTCTGCATGATTACCTAACCATAATAGAAAGAGAATGAGAGAATTATTAAATATAGTCCGACACTAATATTTTTAGTCAGAAACAATTTAAATTTAGTGAATACACACTCTATGTGGTTTCGAAGGAGACTGCCTAGTTGCCGCGAGAACATCACGTGTACGGATACGTTAGGCACGTAGTAGGACGGCCAGCCATTGTGTATAGTGTAGACATTCGACAGGCGGTGTTTGCATGCTCATTCAACTGTCAAAAATCATATAATATTGTTATTGTGCGAGAAAGGGGCACAAATTCAAAGAGGGGCCCTAACTCTTTCATTTTACCAAATTTGTTTAATATTTGAGTAAGTAATAACTATCTATATATATATATATATATATATCTATAAGCAATAATAATCTCGGTGAGGCCCTTATTGGGCTAACTCATCTTCTATTCGATGAACAGCGTTTAAGACCCCCAAATCGCTCAAGTACATAAAATTCCGAATCGAATGACTTCTCATTCTTGAAAATCGGTTCGATTCGTTGAGGCGCTTCGTTGTTTGCAAAAAAGGTAACAACAAGAAGAACAAAAAGAATTTTTGAAAATGCCGTTTTTGCTCAGTTTCAGCAACTTTTTTCTCAAAATCTATTAGATCTGGGTAGTTGCGAAAAAAAATTAGAGTTATAAAGGAAGATTTGCCCAATGTTTTAAAAATAATTTGGGAATTTTATATTTTATAGAGAAATAGAAAATAATTGCTTTTGATTTTTTGAGCACATTTTGACGATCAACCCTTTTTGACGATCAACCTTCATACAACTGTCCTAGCGGACAGTTGTAATAACAATTTAAGCACGTTTTTGTTAAAAATAAATTATGAAAATAAAAGCGGTCAAATATTTACTTTTTAAAATCAATAAACCGACCACAGACTATTCTCCCTGAATCAATATGTCATCTTGCTCAGAATACTTGAACGGAGTATGTGGGACTGGTTGTTGAATTTGTAGTTCAAGTGTTTGTCACTACGAAAGTTTATTTGCAAACTATATTTCCTATTTAATAACAGTATTAGTAAACTACATTTTGTTTTTAGGATGGAAGCGATGAAGTAGAAAACAAATCAAGGTTAGTATTTTGAATTGTATATATTTTAAAAATACCCAAATTACGTAGTGCTGGCGCCACTGGCGAGCAGTTAGGTCGAGATACCGTGAGACTGAATTACATATAGCTAGAACAAAAAGTCTAATCACTTTAGAGTACAAACGATCGGTTTTCATGCCTAAAACTTTTCTCTACTATCGTCTACGATGCACTTTACTTCTCTGTTAAAACCCTCAAAATCAAGAAAGTGGTTTACATTATGTTTCTAGTTAGTGTTAATATTGCAAATATGATAATCTAGTCAAATTATAACTTGCTACTAAGTCTTGATAGCTATAATCCCGCTCGTCTACTAGTTCTAACCTTATTCGTGTTAGCAAAGTCTATTAATGATAACGCGCGCAGCTTTGCTATTCGCTACCAAGGAGTCACTTAATTTTTATCATGATGTCAATGATAGTGCCATTGGCGACTGAAAAGGATTGATCAGATTCTAAAAATTAGTAAACTTCTCGAGTAATTCTTCTAAATGATTCTTTGGGTAAAGGAATTCCCTCATTGCTTTCCAGCCCTTATAAGGGTGATTTATTTAGGATCTGCGGAACCGACTTATTTTAATTAATTAAATTAAACCTTAGACGAGAACAAACTTTTCAATTCAGAACCCTTAGAGGGATGATAAAAACTCTAATAATATAATTCATGTTGAACTGAGAATCAAAAGCATCGCTGGCTTTTCCCAATCAGCTACTCTTTTTTGAAGTTTATAGCTCTTTTGTAATTTTGTAGCTTTTTTACATATTTATCCAACTTCTACAAACCATTCACCAGCTCACTCTTCCGTCAGAACTCTTTCTATCTCCACGAAGACTCAGGCAGGTTTATTGTAGAGGTTATGGCTGCAGAGTTGTAAGTGGGAGATTCCCAGTTTGAGTTCCGCGTCAGCTTTTTTTTTTTATTGTTGTGAGAAAATAGCCAAGTATGAGCTGAAGAAATCGGAGAAATTCACTGCACTCCCTTTTTCACTTCTCGTAGACTGAAGTACTCCGGAGATCAAAATACTGCGCATAAATATGCGACTTTAATTGTGTCTGTCTCAAAAGAGGTTCTTTCGTCACGTACAACGCAATCAATTAAAACACAGTAAGAAAAGAAAAATTTAAGCGCTGGTAGTTGGAGTCGACCCCGGGACCTCCTCGAGGGAGTCTGACGAGTCAGGATAGATAGAGACCTCCTTCTGTGAATTCTTTTAAATTTTATAAGAATTAATTTCCTTCAATTTTATGAATTTACCAATAAGTAGTAAAATGATGGAACAAAAGCCAACTGTTTGCTAAAAAAAATCTTCATAATGATCTATATCTAATAGACAAAGAGAAGTTAGGACAAAGGCTGAAACAGAGGCGATAGTGGAGTACTGCGTGGGGTAAGATGGCCAGCGGGGTAACCTTGCGCGGTGCCCATTGAAGGACAGCTGGCCGCCAGCCGCGCGCCATTCCACTAAGGCCACCAATCATTTCCTCATCTTCACTAGTACACCAACAATTACATTCTCTCTAATGTGCTGTTTATCCAAACTCATTTCACTTAATATTCGGAAATTTAAACTTTCTTTCTTTTAAATGGTTTAAATTTAAATTTTATCCTATTCAGTTATTGGTTAAATTTTTTTTTTTTTATGCTGATTACAATCATGTCAAAACTTTAGACAGAATATAGAAGGAGCTAGAACTGCATAATTTTCTTAGGCAGTTTTCATATGTGATACGATAATGGAAGCACGCAGAAAGCAGTAGAATGGTCTTTTTTTTTTTCAAAATAGAATTTAAATACTACAGAAAAGCAACATTTAATTCCTTTAAATTTTAAATTTAATTTGATGAAAGTAAGATGTAGGTATGGGCTGACAAAAAATTATATCGATAAATCATAAACCGAACCTTAAAAAAAACCCAACATTCAAAAAATATAAATTCTACAGTTTTATGAAATGGATGGATTCATTTGAATTACAAATTTGTAATTGATAATTTTCCCTTGATTAGTTTCAATAATTGGATGGGAAATAATTTCTATTAGTTAAAATAAACATTCTATTAGAAAATAAAATTATTCAACCACCATTTTGTTCAATTCGTAACGCGCTGTTTTCATTGAATGAGGCGTGGCTTAATTGAAAAAGGTGTGATCATCAAACAATACTGGCGTTCTATTGGCCCAATAAATACACTTCTCACACATTTCACACTTCCAACACGTCAATGTAATTGGTTAATTTTTTATTACTTATTATTTCTATGAAAAATTCAAGTAATATTTTTCTTAGGAATTTTTTCCCGTAGGTATTTCATGAATTATCAAGTTATGCTATAAAATTTGTATATATATCTTAAAAACTATGCATTATATTTTCTGATTTACTCTCTTATGTAAGCCAAAACTAGGAAAGTGAAGAATATTTCTATTTTTATCAAATAATGTTTAAAAGAAAATCAAGGAAGCTGTTCTCATAAAGCGATCATTTTATTTGAATATGGCTGTCAATTATGTTTTCAAAAAGTTTAGTGAAAATCTACTTTTCCGAAAAAATGACAAAAAACTCAGAAATACATTCCATAAAAAATCAATTTTACTTCTACCTTGTTACGAGCACGAAGAAACAAGGCAATCAGGTGATTTTCCATTCTGAGTTTCATCAGAAATAACGATTGGAGGATCTAAGTTCGAAAATTTGGTGCGAAAACGCACTCTGTTTTCTTGTAACTTGGTATTTGTATAATAAAGCGAGGTTGGCGGGGGCTGATTTTATCCTTAAAATGGGTGTCTACAGTGAAAACTCTAGAATAGGAAATTCGCACGTTCGCCATACCTTTTTTTATTGGTACAGACCTGAATATGGAATAATTTATTTAAACTCTAAAATATTATCTTGATTTCCAAAATAAAAATAAAACAATATTAAAACAAACCCGATTGTTTGCCTCTGAATCTGTGTTCCCAAATTAGTTCGCAGACTGCAAAACCTCTAGGTTTTCCATCCTGCAGAGTTGGGTGAGTACGTATCTGGATGTTATTGGCAGTGAGTAGAAATGAGGTACTAAATTACATGTTACATTCTTCAGGAAGCTGCAGAATTTCGAGTAATTATCTTAGTGAGGGAGTCACAGTGTGCCTTGGAACTAATCGCCTGCAGAAACAAACAAAACGTTTCATTAGAATGAACTGATTATGTCCCCTAAAAACAGTGACATAGTGAAGCTATTAATGCAAAAGGCCTTGTTAGATTGCTATGACCTTCACTATGTATTATCTAGACATCTGTCATGGTTAGATGCGTTAGTGCGATAATTCCAATGTAAAACAAAAATTAACAAAAAAAAATTACTAAATTAAACGTTCAAGATTCAACGCAAATATTTAATATCGATGACGTTCTCCAATTTAGTCGTCCAGTTACTAACTAATCCTAAAAATTAGCAGAGAATACACTTTCCAATTTCCATATTTCAAAATGAAATTTGTGATTGATTGCAGTAATAGATGAATAATAGAAATGCACATTCTAGTGACTCCTAGACAGCAGGACTGGATTAATATGCTCTTTCCCCCGAGCACAAGCTCTTTGTTTTGAACATCAGTTCCACTTAAGCAGGACCTTGCTTTAGATGCTGCGAGACGATCTGAAAATGAATAGGAACAAATGAGTAGATACCTAGTACAAAATTACGCACTACCTGTGAGTTTACAGTATATCCCCAGCCTTACGTCAACGGATTAATTAATTTTAATTAATAAAAAAAAAAAGTTTTAACCAAGGAGGTTCAAGATGGTTAGGTCAGGTTAGGTTGTTGGGTTTACCTCTAAACTATGAGTTTTTAGCAATATCTCTATGCTTGCAGCAAAAACCCTGGGTGACGTTACTATTTTCACTAGACCAAAGAGGTTAATTATTTCGAAGGAATTTTGAAATGGGATCCAAAACTACAGTTTGGTCTAAGCTCACGTTTTTTTATTTGCAAAACAGGTAGTGAATATAAATGGAAACTTGAGACCCAAATGACCATAGGATTGATAAACCTATATTTTCTGTAGGACTAGGGCTCTGTTTAAGCCGCCTGGGGCCTCCACTCTCAGCGCCACAGGACCAATGAGTGCAAACCCTATTGCCGCTTGGAAGACTTCATCTTCATTCGCATCTTGAAATTAAAACAAAAAATAATAATAAATAAATAATACAAAATTGCGTCGCCTGGTTTTCTTATCGTGCGATCGCAGAAATTATCATAACTAATTTATTGAAAAAAAATCGTTTAAAGTTTAACAATAGCGAATTGCTAGATAAAAATGCAGACAAGATTGCGTAAGTTAGAAAGACCTTCCTCTTAATCTACTGCAACAGTGCACAGACCTTGCAGTTTTTTCATTGCGACCAGTTGCAGTGTATCTCAGTTCCTATACGTCATGCCTCTTGTATTCTAATTTACTAGTGATAAAAGTGTTGAAAAAAGGACTGGTTTTGTGTGAAAAAATTACGAACATATTTATATTTTTATTCTTAATTAAACTTAAAATTATTAATAGTTTAAGATGTGCCGAATTCGAACTCGTTGACGAGATTATCCGGTTTACCTTCGTACAGTCAAACCTAAATTCAAATTGAAACAATTTACTCTCTTTTTTATTAATCTCTCGAATTTGCGAACCTTTATCTAATAGTGTGAATTATATGCATTAAAATCACACAAGTAGTAATTTCAATCGATTACTTTTTCACATAAACCAAGCTCACTGGCCATTTCTACGAGGGTCGTTTGAAAAGTCCGTGCAAAGTCAGAGAGATAGCACCACTGGCGCGTATCGAGGTTATGTTTAATTAGTAGCATCTCTTGGAAGAACACACACCATATTTCAGCCAGATCGGTCTATTTCTTTGTGTTTGGCATTCGTTTGAATCGAGGAAGTCGAGTGATTTTCAAAAAATGGTCGAAAAAGAATTTCGTGTGTTGATTAAACACTACTTTATGAAAGGCAAAACGCCTGAGGAGACTAAAGAGAAGCTTGATAAACATTATGGTGACTCTGCACCTTCGATTAGAACAGTTTATAAGTGGTTTCAAAATTTTCGGAGTGGCCATATGGGCACAAGTGACGCTGAACGTTCTGGACGCCCTGTTGAGATTACTACTCCAGAAATCATTGATAAAATCCATGATATGGTGATGGATGACAGAAGAGTGAAGGTGCGTGAGATTGCTAGTGCTGTGGGCATCTCGAATGAACGGGTACATAATATTTTGCATCAACATTTGGACATGACAAAGCTATCCGCAAGATGGGTGCCGCGATTGCTCACGCTTGACCAAAAACGAAATCGTGTGAAGTGTTGCAAGGACGGTGTGCAGCTGTTCCAGAATAATCCGCAGGACTTTAAGCGTCGATTCGTCACTGTGGATGAAACATGGATACATCACTACACTCCTGAGACCAAAGAACAATCTAAACAATGGGTTACCAAGGGAGAATCTGCGCCAAAAAAGGCGAAGACCGTTCCTTCGGCCGGAAAGATTATGGCGACTGTCTTTTGGGATTCGCAAGGAATAATCCTCATCGACTATCTGGAAAAGGGTAAAACTATTACAGGTGCATATTATTCATCGTTATTGGACCGTTTGAAAACCGAGCTGCAAGAAAAACGCCCACGATTGGCCCACAAAAAAGTCGTTTTCCATCACGACAACGCACCAGCTCACACCTCAGCAGTTGTGGTCGCAAAATTAATGGAAATAGGGTTTCAACTCGTTTCACATCCTCCCTATTCTCCAGACTTGGCTCCCTCGGACTACTATTTGTTCCCCAATATGAAGAAATGGCTGGCGGGAAAAAGATTTTATTCAAACGAGGAGGTGATTGCAGAAACGAATGGCTATTTTTCAGACTTGGACAAATCCTATTATTCGGAAGGGATCAACAAACTAGAGCAGCGTTGGACGAAGTGTATAAGCCTAAAAGGAGACTATGTTGAAAAATAAAAAAGGTTTACCCCAAAAAATTAAGTAGTTTTTATTTTTGCACGGACTTTTCAAACGACCCTCGTATTTAAAGCTCTCAGTTCTTTGTTCAGAACAAGACTATTGTTGAAGACTTCTCTTCAACGGTCTATTCGTTGCAACAAATATTTACTTTCCAAAAGTAACAATCATCAAGCTGTTGATTTGCCAGCCAGCTGGTCGCGTCTAATCGCGCTAAGTTGCTGAAGATAAGTGTTGGGTTGGGATAGCCCTGTTTCACTTTAAATGGAAATTTTTTCCTCTTTTCTCCGAAAACTGTTCATTGGAATTTAATCTCATCTTCAATCTCTCATTTGACAAAAATTAGTAAATACATGACAGCGTTTTCCAAATTGGGGGTGATGCCTCTCTAAAGGGCGCGAGACAATGACAAGGGTGGCGGACAGATTTTATTAAAAACATCTTTAAAGACCCCAAATTATAAATATTACAGTTCATGCTAGAATGGCTGTCGTCAGGACGAATAAAAGTTCGTTCGGACATTGGCGAGAATCAACTACACTATACCTGTTGGAGAGGATGAAGCAGAAATCGTAACCAGCAGTCCTTAGCTGCTTCAATGGGAATCGTTTCATTTTTCAAGAATAACCCATTGCATGTATACTGCAGAAAACTAAAAAGTTAGGAAAACAATCCTTTTAGCACTGGATATGCAGGCGATCCGGGTAGCTCCAATCCGCGTCTAGCGGTACATCTGTTCGTCACTTTGTCAGCATTTTTACCGGACCTACTGCCAAACTAGCAGCCTGAATGATATCAGCTACCTCTACTTGGCATTTGAGAACTCTGCGATTGTCTAGGTGCAAATAATGCCACCTTTCAGCTAGATAATACTAAATTTGTTAAATTTATGTTCGGATAGTATTTACAAAGTTAAAATGTCAGAAGAAATGAAGTTGAAGCGCAGCAATTTATTATGAACAGAAAGAAGGCAACAATGCAAAAAGTTTGGAAACTGTTGATAAACGACTCAAAGCTCATTCTTTCATTATATGAACTGGCGAACAGTTATTTTAGGCTTATAGCTAAAAAGATAGGATCTGCCTAGACATTTGGCTTCACTGCCTAAGACCAGGATCTGCCTAGGCATTTTTCTTTACAGCCTAAGACCAGGCAAAGTCTATTCCGCTAAACAAGTAGCATCGGCCTAAATGTTAAGGCAATCCTTTAAAAAAAAAAAATTATTTTAAATCATCAATTGCCAAGATTTTATTATTTTTTTTATTTTTTTTTCAGGCGTGGCTTAATTTCCAACTGCCAATTAGGTGTCGTGGACGGGGGCGGAAGCTCATACTTTACAATAAACAATTTTTTCTAACAAATAAAAAGTAGTCTTACGCGGAATTCAAACTGGGGATCTCCCACTTACAAAGCAACGCTCTTGACTATTAGACCAACCCTCCTTATTAACTTATTTAAAACAAGGATATGATTGAAATTATATATTGATGCCAAGGTTTTTATGTAAGATTCCAGGATAGAAATCAGGCTTTTCCAAACCGGAGACCAACGCATCAAACAAACTTCTCCCTAAATTTCTCTTTAGAAAAAAGTTTTTCCTGGCTTTACAGGTAAATATGAAAATTCAAATAATTTAATAATTGAATTTAGAAAAAAATTGTCTGTGGGTTTTTAAGGAAGATTTTTCTTTGCACAAAGCAGCCCACGTTGATTTAAGTTTGAGACCAATTTTCTACTGAAACTTCATAATTACTAGTTCCTCTCTCAGTGTTTCAGTGACAACAAGCTATTTGTGCTAACGTTGTTACAGTTTTCAAAAAACGAAAAATGATAAAACTTATTAAAAAATTAAACTAAATAAAAAAATCCAAACTTTATAATGATATTTACATCTTTAACGTAGGGCCAAATGGGTGCAGAAACATTGGCAGAATTTCAAAAAAGTGCACCATGTCCTCGATACAAAAAACGGATGTCATCCAAAAGATCTAATGCCTAGTTTTAATCATTTTTACTTAAGCTGACATTTCTCCATGGATAGCCATGCCAAAATTCTAGACGTTTTATATATTGTGTATAATATTTAGATATTTAATGAACACGGAGTTTGTTTTTTCTGTAACTCAATGGAGACTAGTAGAAACATACTTTTGTAACACACATTAATAATCAACGTCAGAATGAATATTCTAGTTTATAAAGGTTTAAAATAAATATTTATATTATCAAAATTATTTGCCAAATCTCGTAACTAATTAGGATAATGGAACATTAAGTGTTCAATTGTCTCCCAGTCATGCTTGATTTGACAGTAAATTCAACGGCCTCAATTTAGGGCATTATTTATTATATTTATTAATAAAAGTTAATTATATTTAGCAACAAAATTACAATAAAAAAGAACAAAATATTTAATATTTGCGTAATCATTATAATTAGATCATCCAAGTATTACAATAATAAATAATTATACTTACAAAATAAACTTTTTTTGCACTTTTATAGTTGGCCTCTTTGCGGTCGGCAAGAGGAATGTAAAAAATAATTTTTTAAAGGAATTAATCTTAAATTAAATAGCAGGCAGCAATTAATGTGTTAGGCCGTTATTTATCTGGAATAAAGTGCCACCAAGTCTGTCGTTCTCTCTTTGGTAGAGCTTCAGAATTCCTATCCCTACACCTTGAGTCAGGAGAGGAGAAAAGCTTTGATGGACTAACCCTCTCGTTGAGGCTCAGGCTGTTCTCTCCTGACGAGTGAATTATGGAGACTTAACATCCTTAACGCTTCCCACTTGATTTCGAAGATATTAGTTTCAAGATCCAGCTAATAATACCACAAGAAGTCCTTTTCCAACTATTTGTATAAGTACACAGTATTTGAGAATAGAAATAATTATGGAGGTTTGTTGAAAGACTAAATAATCAAATGCACTGTTCTGCTTCACGTTAAACAAACAAAAAATAAATATCTTTTTTCTGCAACCATGTAGGAATGTTCTCATTACTCAATTAAAATCAGCTGTGTAATGCCCAACTTCCCTCACTAGTGGGGAAAAATTCCCATTAGTGTCACTTTCCTCACTAGTGAGTGGAAAAACTTTATTGTGCTTCCTTGATATAAGAAGTTTTGTTATTAAATATTTTCTGTAAAACTTAATAAGCTTATTTAAATTTATTTTATCTAAATAATTAAAAAACGAATATTAAAAAAATAAAATAAAAATTGAAAGGAATATAGAAATAAAAATAATATTTTAATAAATAATTAGATATTTTTAATTATAACAGTTAAAAAGGTTATAGTGTTACCTTATAGAAATTTAAAATGGATTCTAGTGATTCCTGTTTAGTTTTTTTTTTTTAGTTAATAACCCTAATGGTTGCAGAAAAAATATAATATTTAACTCGAGTGTAAAGTATTTTCCTCACACTCGGCAATTTGCACTTGCACTCGCCTCGCTTCGCTCGCTCGTGCGCGCAAACCCTGCCTCGCGTGAGGAAAAGAACTACTTTCCGCACTTGTTAAACAAATAACTATTTTACTGCAGTTATTGATAGAAAAATTGGTTTATAAAGAATCCTAAAAATAAATAAAAATTACAATTCACGGTGTGATCCCTTGCTCGATTCCAGCTGCATGCTCTCAGATTATCTCAGTACAGAAGTTTCTTAAGTAACTCCAGCTCACTGTTGGATGATGGAAAATTATGTCTGAAACGAGGATGCAGTGCACTGGAAAAGACTTCGAGCGCCAATGACTTAAATATGGCTCTTCTTAAATTATTACTATAATATTATTATTATTTTTAATATTACACCTTAAGGTACTGATATAAATCAAAGCTTGGCAGAATTCTTTAAGAAAGTTGGCACTATCTTAGTTTGTCTGTTTAAAGACTTCTTAACTAACTGCAGTGCCTCACAGTTTTTTTTGTTAGTTAGTAATTTAGGGCGCGTCAACATTTAAGGTCTTTGGCGCCCGGAGCTTTTTTTTTAGCGCAATGACGTTGCAGTCATTGATTCAAATTATTTGTTCCTAAGTTGGGGCGCCCTTTGGACTTCATCGCCGAAAAAGGTCTCCAAATAGGACTTTCTTGCCTTCGACAACACTGTCTACCACTACAATGTAATCTGATTTACCACTAGAAACATGCCAGAGTGCAGAGACTGGCCTGTCAGTTGATTACGGGGATCCTTAGCAGTGCCCCTACTGTCTGGAGATCACCAAGGGTGCAGTTCGTGTGACTCTCAGAGACTGGAACTGGAGAGAACACGAAAAGAACTTGGTAAATTGTCCTGGGGTCAAACACAGCAAGACTATGATGTCTTAGTTGTGTAAATAAGGAGCCAAAGTGACTCTGTGCTTGGGCAGAAATCAGATTACTCATACACGGGGCACGGTAGGTTCAGGAAGCATCTGTTTAAGATGGGTCTTATTAGCTCGGATCCGTTGTGAAGATTCAACGGCCTCTCACTTGTTGTTCGAGTGGTTGCGCTATGAAACCTTTAAATCTTTGAGACCAAAGGAGATAGTAGGGCAAAAGAACTAGCAGGGAAAGTCCTCTACCTCCTTAGTAGGGGTGGTTTCGTCTACTACAACCAAAGGGGGAAGGCCTCTTTTGGTTGCGGTGCCATGGGGCATAAGCCCCGCCCCGCTATTTTAATCTTAATCTTAAGGCGCTTTGTTTCAAATTGTAAGGACGCACATGTCCTCAACGGTGCTCTAAAAGGATAGAGAGAGGTTTGGGCACTACACTACCCAGCTGCGATTGTAATCAGGTGACTGGATGTCGATCTACTGCCACTAAGTTTCTGCCCAATCATTGAAGATTAAAAAACCTAAGTGGTTTTCTATTCACGCTTTAGCAAACAAACTAGGGTCACGAGAACCCACGTTTCTCCATAATTTACTGCGGCTCTGATACTAATAATTACTGCTATAATTAGAATTATGTTATTATTAATAATGTTAAAGACTAGCTCTCTATAATAATGTAATTATTATTTTCCCTGTATCTCTCCCGCAATGAAAGTTTTATTAAATCTATTAGTTTGTAATTTGTTATTCATAAAATAACAACTTCATTTATTTAAGTAATTAGAGGATGTGCCATTAAAATCTCCACGGATAAATTAAGAGTTGAATATTATTTTGTATCGTTAAGTTTTATGAACAGTATTTGCCTAGTTTTCAAGAAGGCTGGCACTTTTTGCAGAGTTTCTTTCCTTTTTGAAGCGGAAATTAAATCTTTGCAAATTTATTCTTTTATAAAACAGAAATTTCTCGCATCATGAGAAAATTCCGAGTTAGGGTTATTGGATATACAGTTGCTATGCAAAGATAAGTGTAGCTCAGTGTGTGCAAAAATAATTAAAAATGGAGGCCGCTAGAATCTAACTCGACCTCAATGTGCCCTTGAACGTAATTAAAATATTTACCAAAATAAGGTTGTCTGGTAAATATCATATTACGCACAAAAACTATGCGCCGGTTTTGGAAGAGAGTGCATTTTAATGGGCCACTCTTACCGTTCGAAATCTAGTTCTGCACACTTTTAGATTAATCTACCAACTAAAAATACTCACGATCTGTAAATGTGCGATCTACTCATTGTTTAGAGGGTTTCCTAGGGGGAGAGACTCCCCTTATCAGGGAGTAAGAGAAAGTAACCATGGGAAATAGCGCTAACAAAGTGGAATTCAGATTGAGCTGTTTTTATTGCTAACTTATTGTCGGGTGCCTTGGAGTTGGTCAAACAAAATGCAGAGTTTAAGCTACTCGCAATATCAACACACTGATATAAGCACACAAGGCCATTTTCTAAAAAAAACAAAAACACTTTATTTGGAGTGAGGGAAACTCAAAACAGATATCAGACAGACTTTTGGTGGCTTTTCGGCGGCATGAGTGAATGCGCTTGTATTTGCATTTACAATTACCTGCTTGCTAGTAAACGTTATTTTGCCTCACAAATTGCGGTAAAGTAAATATCTTTTTTCATGCTTTTATGCTCGCAGAATGCAAGAAATTGTTTTTCTTGTTTGTTATTTAGTCTATATTCAGAGATATTGATTTTTAAATTGTTTATTTAGCCTATAAAATTGATCAATCACAGTCATTAATCTATAATAATTAATGATGTACAATGTGGATTATTTCAATTTCAGTTAACTTGACACAATTTCAGTTCTTCCAATCATCTTTGTTCATAGGTTGTGGTAGAACACTCGATTCTTTGGCGATGTGCCCTACATCCTGCCACTTTGCATCTTTTAGTTTTTGAAATTCTGAACATGTGTATAATGCACATGCACCTATTTTGATGGTTAATTATTATATACATATAACTAAATGTTTGTTAGAAGGGACTGTATGGCAGTATTAATAAATATTTTGTAATAATATCTATAAAAAGTGCATTTGAGTTGAGCTGAACAAAACGTTGCATAACCAAGTTTTATAGGCAATAAATTGCCAAGGACTTTCAGCCTTCTTGTTGCATTTTATTAGAAAAACAATCACAAGACTTTGTGCTTTAATTCTTCTAACTTTTCTACTTGCTCTCAGAACTTGTAATCTTGTCAAATGTTCGATTTAAATGCCGTTTTAATGTTCTCTCAATTCAAAAATGTTTTAATTCGTTTATTTTTCACGTGTTCCATTACAAGACCAAATGCTTTCAAAATTAAAAGTTAATACTTTTATATAAGTCTTTAATTATAAATTTTTGTAATTTAAGTAGACATGGTGAAAAACAAGGATCAAAAATGGACGTAATGAAAAGAAAACATTAAATTAATTATTAATAACAGAAGTGATTACTGCTCACAACAAACTGAAATTTTCCGTGCTGTACTTTGTCTCTCCGTAAATAATTCATCATGTATACAAAGTGGGAGCGTTAAATGTCTTCAGAGGCGCAGTTGTTTGGTGAGTGGCCACGATATACCATTGCGGTCATTGTTAGGCTCATCTTTCTCTCTCTCTCTCTCTCTCCAATGGAGTTTGCTGTTGAAAATGATGTTTGGTCGCAGGAAAAGAGCGCGCTATCAATCAGTTCAAATTTGTGGATTAATGATTTTCATGACTACTCAGATCTTTACATCCCAAAAGCAAATAATCTGCTTCTTACGAACGTATTCTTTTAGTAGCGCTTTCTTTAGCGGTGTTTATCCTGGATTTTTACGGGCAGCCTCCTTCTCCAGGATATCAGCACATTCACTTTGGTGTGCCTTTATCGACTGTAAAAAGAGACTGTAAAAACATCACGTTTTCCTGGTTCCAGCAGTGGTAGTGAATGGAGGTAGACAACACCTCCTAAGTACTTGTCTGTTCGATTTAGGAGCGATCTTCTGGTGATCCTTCAAAGTGTGAATTCAAAAATGAAAATCTCAGTTTCTGAATATTTAGTTTAAAGGAAAATTCGTTTGTTTTTGTGTAGTTATTGAGTACATTAAAAGTGTCACTTCAATATAATATCCAAGTTTATAATGTAGATAATGTTAGTAAGAACTAAATAAGTTTACAAATTTTGATTTTAAAAGAAGTAATCAATAGACGATACGGACAACTACGAAGACTGCTAAGGCGGAGATCAGCCATGAATATACAGAACAAACTGACACTATACTCGTACAAGACACTACTAAGACCCATCTGGATTTACGGAGCTGAACTGTGGGGCTCTGCGAAACCTTCCAACATCCAAAGAATCCAATCCTTTCAATCTAGAGTCCTTCGTCAAATCGTCAACGCTCCTTATTATGTATCCAATTTAACCCTCCATACAGACCTCAATATCCCTTTTGTCAATGACCTAATCCATTCTCGCTTCCTTAATTTCCATATTAGCCTAACCATACATCTTAATCCCGCAGTACAAGCCTTATCCACAACAACCCATCCCGACAGTCCTCCACGACGCCTGAAACGACGTTGGCCTCTTGACCTTTTACCAATTTCTTAAACTTCCTTCCAACCTCTGTAGAGTTCCAGCATTAGCTGGCCCCTCTCAGCATGCCTTCCCGATTGTGGCGCTGGATCCTCGGATTCAGCCTACAATCTGTGCATAACTAAATGAAGATCACATTTACTTGATGTCTATGTATATGTACAGGCTGTAAAAAAATAAATAAATAAAAAACAAAACAAAACAAAAATAAGTAAAACTTTAAACCTCGAGAATCTTAATATGAATAATGGTGCGAGGTTTGTCTTGAGGAACTAGATTTAAATTAAGTTTGTCTAAATGAAACTGTGATCTGTCATAGTTCTGTGATTTACCAAAAAAAAAAGACACCAGAGATGTTTCACTTAATGACTCACTGAAGTCCCTAAACGGTTTTTAATTAGTTATTGCAAATCTTACACTAAAGTAAAAATAATCACCTAATTCTCGGGCGGGGTTTTAACGTTTGAACTACCAACCAGGTTTATGAATGGGGATTGAAGCACATACTATTAACATTTGTCGTCTAATAAATAAAAAAAAGTAGTTACACGCAGGATTCGAACTGGCGATCTTCCTCTTATAAATGCCCGCTTCACAGCCACACCAACTCCCGCCTCTCGATTACTGGTACAAATACTTTGTTCTCACAGTTAATAAAATATCAGTTAAAAGAAATTGATAAGTTAATGCTGGGGAATAAAGTTTATTGCAATTTACTCAAATTACTTTCCCTTTTACCTTTATTATCTTTACGACTTATGTAATATAATAAAAGTATTATTTGCAATTCGCTAATAATATTTAACTTTTGTTTTAACCAATTATTAGGCAAGAATCACAACTTAAGGCAATATTATTGCTACAATTTGATATGAAGATTAGAAAAAGTTTAATTTGAGTTTGTCTATTAATAGCTAGGAAATGAAATAATTATATCTATGAATCGCAGCCACCTCAAACAATGTACACGAGTAGAGCGTGTCAGGAGTTCAGATTTTAATGTGCAAGGATAGAAGTGGAAGGAGGCTAACGGCGTCACGAAGAAATTGGCGCGAGCAATTTGCGGATGAAAGCGTGGGTGACTTTCACTGCTTCTATCCCCTCCTCCACTGCCAACTTTCACTGCACAGAAGTGAGCTCTTCACGTTGGCCCAACTATTCGGCCATTGCTTCTCCTTTCTTTCCAAAAAAATATCTAAATTGCGTAATGATACAGCACCTGCTACTCAACACTTGCCTTCAGTTGATGTTGAGTAGATTGTTCCTCTTTATTTCAATGTCTTGTCTTATTATTATTGTTGCTACACTCTAAAATATTATGGATTAATTATCTTACTAATATATGGAAAAATAAAATAGAAATAAACGGATCTGGAACAGCCTCATTGTCTTTTCTCGTTGGCTCACTAAATACTGCAATAAAACTAAAACTGCGTATTCAGAGTGAACCTACCAACTTTACTTAATAATTTTGGTAGTAAATTTTATTTAAAAAAGGAATAATTAAGTCTTAATGTTTCTTTGTACAACTTAAAATACGAACATTTATTGAGCGAATTAAGTGTTAACACTTCCTTCGACTTGATAAAGGTACCGGAAAAGATGAGAACTGCGGCCTTCGAAGATTACATTTCTTCCCATTATCCGGGCTCATATCGTTTATTTACAGATGGGTCCAAAATCAATAATAAAGTCGGAAGTGCTGTGTATGATCCGGTTCGGAACTATTTTACGATAATTAAATTAGAAGATGAGGCGTCCATCTATACAGCGGAGCTAATTGCTATTTTAACGGCTTTAAAATATATTTATTCGTTGTCGGAGAAAAAATATACCATTATTAGTGACAGCCAGAGTGCGTTGTGTAAATTATCACATATACACAACCAGTCTGCAGGAATGAATCACATTATCGCAGAGATTGTAGAAACTATTGCCATTTTTAAAGAGAAGGGAGTCTGCATTAATTTTTTGTGGGTAAGAGGTCATTGTGGTATAAAAGAGAATGAAATTGTTGATACACTTGCAAAGGAAGCCACCAATAGTGGGGAAATGGCTAATTATAAATTACCACACACCGATATCAAGGGTATAATTGCAAAAGCAGCACTACAAAAATGGCAGACAGATTACAATAATGGTGATAAAGGTAGATTCTATAAAACTATGGCAGATCAGTTACCTAGACAACCATGGTTTAAGGGAACTGTCACTAATAAATGGGTTGTTACGACAATAAGCAGGCTGAGAGCGAACCACGCGGTGTGCGGATCGTATCTACACAGGATCAACAAAAGGTCCTCTCCTCTTTGCGTAGATTGCAATGAGGAGGAAGATTTCAAACATGTAATAATGATATGTCCACGATATGTGGTAGAAAGGAAACGAATGTTTGACGATATATACAGGTATTTAGATGCACCATTTCGCTATGAAGACATTATATTCTCCACCAACAGTTATGTGCTTAAGTCGATAGCAGAGCTAGCAATGAAATATGAATGTATTTAGAAGCTATAGCCGAATTAGAATGAATGGAAGAAAATGCTTAGAGAAGGATTACGTGATTTTAATTTTGGTTAAGCTATAAGGATGGCAGGAGCACAGAGTGCTGCTCCATCCATTAGCAGTAGTTTATGTAAATAGTTGTATATAGTAGAATGATGAATGTGTGAAGCGAATGTATTTGTAGGTAAGAATGGAGAGTGAGTGATATTCTAGTGATAAGCACCTAGACGATGCTGGCTGTATGGCGGAAGCAATGCCAAAAAAAAAAAAAATGTTTCTTTGGAGGGCAAATAGTATTTCCTCTATTGAATGTTGCTTATACGAGGTGTGGCTATTAAATAACCAGACTATTGCTGTAAAACATTTTATTTTAAATTAAAACCTATTTAGTTATTATCACCTTCAATATACACCCCACCCCTATCCCTACAACGCTCCATGCAAATTTACCATTGTTCGAAACAGTGCTGGAAGTCTTTTTCTGTCAGCTCCTGCATGACGCGTGCCGCTTTTTCTTTCACAGCTTCAACTGACTGAAATCGTGTTCCTTTTAATGCCAATTTGACTTTGGGGAACAGAAAAAAGTCATATGGGGTCAGGTCATGCGAATAAGGCGGATGTCCTAAAACTGGGATGTTGTACTTGGCTAGAAACGTCTTGACAGACAATGCAGTGTGAGCCTGCGCGTTGTCTAGATGGAGAACCCGTGACTTGCTCTTCTACGAATCGGGTCGTTTTTCCTTAATCTTTCACGCAGTTGAGTAAGCACCTCACGGTAGTAATGTTAATAGTTTGACCTTCAGGAAACCAGTGAAGGTACACAATGCCATGAATGTCGAAAAAAAAACAATCATCATCGCTCTGAATTTCGATTTACACTCTCGAGTTTTTTTAACTTTCGGTGAAGTTGGACCCTTCCAACATTCATCCATCGCCATAAACTTCTTTTAATAAAAGATAAGTTTCAGAAGCGGTTTCACCAAGTTTCATGTGAAATTTCACAACAATTCTTTGCTCTAATACAACACTTATCATGTTTTCGGCAAAACGAAACCTCTTACACAAACGATGGTTCCGGCCAGACTGATTTCTCTGACAAACACGTGAGACGCTGCAATCGAAAGAGAAGGCTTTACGCTGCACAGCTGTCGGTCGTTAGGATTTGGCGCATGCATAGTTCTTCTGTAGCAGCATCAGTCTCGTTATTTATAGCCACACCTCGTATGTACTTTTGACATCATTATTAACGTAAATAATGAAAATGTATATATTTATTTAATCGTTGGAATGCAGCTAATCATTGTACAAATACAAATATTGACCAAAAATATAAAATTTGGTCATAAGTCCGTCAGGCGAATTTCTTACAAAATGCAAATACAGAGCAAGCGGCATACTGTGAACACAAGTTTTGGGCAAAAAGTCCCTTGTTGCATTTACTAACTATGACAGTCATAGCAGAGTAATCAAATTTTTATTTGTATCATAAAAGTGATCATGACCCTAAATTTAGCAACAACCTATAAACATTAATTGGTTAACCTTTTTATAACCCTAAAGTTTATTACCTTCATTTTCCATAATCCGCGTAGTTCCACAAATTTATTTATAACATGACTGCTGATCATTTAGTGTTCAATGCATTGTGCAGAAGACACATGTACGGAGAGCCGAAATACCTTAATCTGAACTGTTCCAAAGCAGAACACTCTGTCGTAACGCAATGATGGTCCACTTCACAGATTCCAAAGCTGAGAGTAGCCCTTATAACATGGTTTATAAATAAAGCTATGCTTTACTGATTTGTGTTGTACAATTCTTATTGTATTTTTAAAAATTACGGAAATACGAACAATAAGTGAAAAGCGAAGAAAATGTTCTTAGAAAAAGAAGAAAGTGAACCTCAGCCGTATATGTTGAAGGCATAGAATACGTCGATGCAAAAACTTAACATTAAGATTGGCGGGTTAATGTTTTATATTGGATTTTGAAATGATTTACATGATTCTATTTTTTGAAATTGTGCCGGTTATCAACATTTTTATACATTTATTTCTATTTATTTAACCAATTTATTATCTCTGCTAATAAAGGTTTAATCTAAAAATTAATTAATTTATGTAGGTATATATTTTTAACTCTACCAGTTAGTTATTAGAACATGTGCTCTAAACTCAGAAATACCTTGCAAAGGTGTCAGTTTATCAGTGAACCCTCTCAGAAGCAGCTATCTGGTGGCAGTTTTTTGAACTATTTTAATTTTATTTATTACATTTTTGTTTTCATTTGTTTTGTAACTTGGACTTTTTTTGTTTAGAAAATTAACGTAACGTGATTTGATGGTTTGATACTATATTTTAGCGAAATTAAGTTATAACTTACATTTTGCTAAAATTATCGTATTAAATGAAACTTACTTCTCGAACCTTGTGTTGTAATAATTCCTTAATAAATTAATTTTTGTCCACTGGGCATGGGAAATGGGGTTTTCAGATTTAACGAAAAGCTGCTGATTGAACACTGTAAGCTTAGAAAATAAATCAGCCACTACTGCGCAGGTTATTCTTGACTAAGCTGACGGCGCTATATCATCTGGTTCCAGCCACTAGTCAATGGAAGTAGACAACACCGCCTGTGCGCTTCACTTGAATACCTCAACCATTGTGAGAATACTACAAGTACGAGGTACCTAACCCAAGTACTGAGGTTTAAGAGTAAGAAGTATCTCAATTGAATGAGTTGCACTCAAGCAATCTCTCACAAACTTTGGTTACCCAAATCGTTGGTTAATACTGGTTGTCTGGGAGATATCACAATAGATCCGCGATGATCCTTGAAAACCGCTATATTCGATCCCTCTCTTCTTCTCTTTACCATTCTAACGGCGCTGCAAGTTTTATCAGATGCTAGGTGCAAAATTTACCCTTTTATCTTTTATGTTAAAGTAACTCCTTAATCAGTATGAGCAAGGTAATTCAAAAACTAAGTAATGTCTATGAAGAGCCAAATTAGATCGTGGGCTCAGGCAAGTAGCAAACATAATTTGCTGCAAATTTCTTGTGCTAACCATTAAATAAAATCGAAGGCTTTGAACGGGAATCTTTACCTAGGATCATATAACTTTGCAGTGCGTCTTAGCTTGGCGGTCCTCACCTATATATGCTCGGCTATTGCGACACCTTCAAGATAGTTTAATATCTCACAGTAATTACTACTGTTGATAAAGTAATTATTAATATTCAAACTTTATCCATAATTTACACTCCTAATAATGTGGTAATATTAAATTAGCTCAGCGCCAGGACATTCATTAGATAATGCAGCCAAATATAAAATAATGAACAATAATATATTGCACTTACCTCATATTAGACATGCATACTACATGCATGTTGAACATTCCTCCAGACTGGTGTACTACCTTCGTATTGTTAACAGAAATGTCCGCTAATTTGGCAGGGATTAATGGGAAATCAATAGTAATATGCACTATTAATGCTGTTCGCGTTGATGCTGAATTATTATTTAGTTATTGAAAATTGAATGTTGACTGAAAAAGTAGATTTTAATTCCTACTGATAACAAAATAAGTATGTCTCATTCAAAGAAATATATTGTATTAAATTCAATATAGCCGGTGAGATATACGATAGCTATAAATCTGATTGAATATGTATTATGGTTCCCTTAAAATGGAGAATTTTATGTTTTCAACATTATCTCTTTGGAAATCATTAAACATCATGTTTATTTTTATAGAACAGGCAAATGTGCAACTTGAAATTGTAGCAAAGTTTTGAGCTCTTAAATTTGTGACCATTTGACACTCAAAAGTACCCTGCAAAATTGGCAACTTTTATAATCTTAAACTGAATTCTTGCGGCCACAATATCATAGATTAGGGCTTCCATAAAGGTTATAAAATACATTTAGACTTAATCAGGAGTAGAAAAGTGAGAAGAATTTAACTGCCGTTCAAGTCTAAACACTCGGCTTTCTCATGGCTCTCTGCTTACCAGACTAAATTCTCCTGAAACATAGATTTGTACTAAAACGATAGTTGATTCAATATTGCACACAAACGTTTGCAACAATGGAACTCTTCGAGCATTTAGTATAGTTCACATTCCCGGGGTGGCCAGAGCTGTGATGGTAGACCAACAAGGGGCCATTGCGAAGGACTGCACCATTTCAAAGAAATGTGTCATCAACATCAGGACCAATTGAGTAATCTATAGTTTCAAGTCCTTTAAATCTCCTGCACCTGATGGTATTTTTCCTAAGAATCCTTAAATATAGTTAAGGTGAGAGAAGGGATTGTCTCAGTGGCTACTGGACTCTCATGAGGAAATACAGTGCTCTGCGAAGGAGTCTTTTCCATATCTAAAATGGTTAAAAACTTCTCTCTTTTCCAGAGTTCTAATGACGTAACAATGTTTACAGTACAAATGGGGAAAATTCAGTATTCACTCACTAGTCAAATGTTAGCCAATCGGGATCTCAAATGTTCAATATTGTGTGAAGGAGTTGTACCATACGGTGTCATACTTAGCGACTGATTTAGTAGGTTTTTTCAATGCATATTTGGCCTTGAACTGAGTTCATCCTTGGAGAATTCTAGAGGTAATCTTTACACTGGAAGGAGAAACTCATGTCCAGAGAAAGTTAAGACCCTCAAGACTTTTATCGTTTCTGCTGATAACTAAGGAAAAATTGCTAATCAGCTAGGGGTAGATTTATTCTCGCCAGCAGGTCGTAAATGATCTATTAAACAGACATTATCTGCGAGGATATTTTGAACTGAGCTGCGCTGGCGTTTATTTCTGTGGTGATCCAAGGCAAGTATGACACCGTATGGTACAACTCCTTCACACAATATTGAACATTTGAGATCCCGATTGGCTAACATTTGACTAGTGAGTGAATACTGAATTTTCCCCATTTGTACTGTAAACATTGTTACGTCATTAGAACTCTGGAAAAGAGAGAAGTTTTTAACCATTTTAGATATGGAAAAGGCTCCTTCGCAGAGCACTGTATTTCCTCATGAGAGTCCAGTAGCCACTGAGACAATCCCTTCCCTCACCTTAACTATATTTAATTTAATATATTTTTCCTCTGTTAATTGTTGTGTCATGTTGGAAGAAGAGTAAATTGTTGCTGTGAAATGAGTTTGCCACAGAACAATAATTAAATAAATATAACTGAAGTAAAGTAATGCTTTACGTGCTGCGACTACCAATTTAGGTATCGTGGACAAAGGCGAGTAGCAAATGTACTTTGTTTTAAATTTCTTTTATTAACCATTAAATTAAATCCAAGACTCAGAGAACGGGAATCGAACCCAGTAACACAATACATATTAGTTTTGTAGGCCCCGCTACCGTGGCGCCGCAAAAAATATGGAACGCTTCACGATTTTGAGTGTTGTCCTTTTGCGTAGAGGCCACGATAATCTTCTCTGTATCGTTCCAATTTGGTACATGTACTAATAAATTCAACTATAATTACAAAATTAATTTTTTGGTAAATATTTATACAACGAATTAATTTATATATGGAATCAAATATTCATAACAGAACACTTTTTATACATAAATTTCAATGAAATGATGTAAATTAAAATCCCTTGTTGAAGAATTAATATTATCTGTGTGAACTGTTAATTGGATATTTGATAAGGCTGAGAATTGCATATAATACATACTAATTGTATAGCATTCTGGACTTTCCATGAATTGAAAGTGAAAATACTAAAATTATAACTATTGTATACAATTCCTAAGCACAAGCGTAGATTCTGATTAATTATAAAGTTAATTAAAAGTCAATTCAGGAAGAGAGGTGCTTAATGTATTTCAATTAATCTACCTTAGTTAATTACCTGTTGCAACAAAGTATGTAGATTATTACATGTTCGTAATTGTTTAGATTTAAACAGTGCGGATAGTTTCCGATCGTGTTCTTGATTCTCTTAAAGGTACCACTCACTCTTATCTTGCGAGCCCTAAGCCTTTAATGGTTGAAGTATCTTAATCTTTAAAATCATCCGAGAGAGATCGCGTGATTATTGATCTTTAAATTTATGAAAGAAGCAAGGATATTTATTCATTTAGAATCATTGAGATCATATTAAGATGCTGATCACTTCATTGAAGTGATTGATTGATATTTTTGTTGTTTTAATTCTTTTTTTGACTTTATAATCAAATCAAAGTAATTCAAAAGATTTTTTGTGATCAACATTTTTGTAAAGGAAACATAGATAATAAAAGCGTTATTATTAACATATTTGTTGAAATGAAACGTTTGCAGAAAACTTGTTCTTCAACCTTCTAACCACTTTCACATCAGGTTCAACGAACTTGATGACTGCCTCACTGCTGCTAAAGAAACGTCCTACCTCCCTCTTTCTTACAAAAACATAATTTCACTTTTTACACGTTTATGTGTATTTTTTTTTTTAAATAAAAATCTAATTAATGTTTAATTATTAACTCAACGGCATTTAACAAAGGCTTCTTTTAAAAATAATGTACATTACATTTTTTTATGTACAGGATTTGATTATATCCTTTAATTTAATATTAATTTCAATTGAAGTTTAAGAGATGATTGTTCACAATGAATTGATAGTGTCCTAGGCTCTGTCCGATCTAAGTGGTCCACTCGTGAAGGGACCAGTTTGCAGGAGAAAGTGCAATTCATCATAAATAAGAGGGAAAGGACCGCTATCCTGCTAAACTCCTCGCTCTCAAGCTGGGCCAGTCCTCCTACACATTTGTAGCTTTTTTTTTTTTTTTGTTTCTGAACTTAATGCGCAAATTAATTTGTATGTCTGTGAAAGCATTTCAGATTTCAGCTTAATAATGAAAACCTACCTTCGGCTAGTTGGTAGAGTTTCATTAATTGTTATTATTATTTAGTTTAAGGCGCGTCAACATCTAAGATCATTGGAGCCGTCAGTAGAATTGAGAATAGTTGTAATAGAAAGTCGTTTGTGAACACACTCCAGATTCAGTGTGTTAATGAACAACACATTACTTCATTGCATTGAAAAAGCTTCCCTAACAATCTGTACAAATAATTTCCTAACTCAAATTGATGTCATTCCTTTTGAACTATAAACTTCATATGAGCTAATTACCAAATTAGCTTATAAGGATAGATTTGAATATATACGTATATAATTCTATCTACATCTCTAGATTTATTTATAAGTTCAGCTAAAAAATAAAACTAAATCTGTATTTCCTCAACGTTTCAATAAATCAACTAAAAAAGCACGTCAAACTGGGCTTCGAAACATATTTGTAAAAGAATAGGTGCACAGGACAACCACGCGGAAATCGTGAACTCGAGCTCCCTGCCCTTCTGTTAAATCTTCCTAGTCATTTCTCTCCTTTTAGTGGAGGTATTTTTTTTTTTTTTTTTAATTCTTTCCTGTTTGATCTTTTCCACGGATTCGTTGATTTGTTTATAAAATATAATCCAGTTCTACCCAAGTTGAAATCCATCCCAGTTTGCAGTAGTAAACAAATCTGAAAATATAAGAGTCCCGAAGGAAAAGAACATAGTATTAACATAAGAGCGCCAGAAAATTGTATTGAATTAAATATTAAATACAATACATTGTTATATAATATAAATATATTAGTGTATCAAACATGGTCCGTTATAATGAACCGATCAAGGACTCCTGTAGCATTAAATAGTTTGTGTTAAACTGTTATACACTTTACACAAAAATAAACATATGTGTATTATATAAAAATATATATTTTTTTTCTTAATATAATAATTATATACATAATATATTAGACAGAATTTACTTTTAAAAATGTTCAAAAGAAAAGATAAAAGAATGATCTGTAAAGTATTAGCGATAGGATTTTGTCTAATTTTCTTTTATTTCCTCTTAGTGTGGCTTGTTATTGTTACTTGTTAGTGTGTTAGTGAGTTTGATTGGGAAAACACGTTTTGACAATCTCTGAGTACTTGAAAGGGGTTTTCACAAATAGAAAAATCCGGTTTTCATGTTTAGTAAAGACATTTCGCTCAGCCGATTATTTTTTTATCCTTTTAATGAAATTTACACCTGTACCTACGGGTAAAATAAGTAAATGAGATAAGTGTATAAATAATTAACGTGTCAGACGTGAATGACGGTCATCCAGTGATGGCCGCCATTAGTCACCCAGTTGGTCACTGGGCCAACGGCGCCTCAGCCGTCTTCGAGGATTGGAGGATAGAGTAGTTGGAAGACAAGTTTGCAGCTAAATGGTTTTTTTTTTTGTTTTCTTTTTTTGGCATTGGCTTCCGCCATACAGCCAGCATCGTCTAGGTGCTTATCACTAGAATATCACTCACTCTCCATTCTCACCTACAAATACATTCGCTTCACACATTCATCAGCTAAATGGTTGGGAGGAAATGAGAGATTTTGATGAAAATTTTTATATCGGATTTTGGCAAGTTCGGAGATGAGTTGAATTTGGAGATCTGTGTGTATTGTGTGGTTGCTAACATAGAATGGAGCGTCTACTATGCGGTGGAGTATTTTGGATTGGAGAGTTTGCAGTCTATTGATGTTGGATTTTTTAGCTGTTCCGTAATGTTCGAGTCCGTAAGTCCATATTGGTGTGAGAAGAGCTGTATAGAGTCGTCGTTTGTTCTGTAGTGAGAGTTTTGAGCGTTTGTCAAGTAGTCTGGCTAGCAGTTTGTATCGTTTGTTTAGTTCGGTACGTTTAAGTCTCGTATGGGGGTTCCAGGTAAGTCTCTTGTCTAGATACATTCCAAGGTATCGCACATGGTCGGCTGGTGGGATAGGTGTATGATGTAAGAAGACAGGTGGTGGAGTTTGACGTTTGAGTGTGAAGACTATGTATTTAGACTTAGTTGGGTTAATTTTTATACGCCAGTTTTCTAACCAAGGTTCTATTGAGTGAAGGTGGGACTGTAGGGAGCGTACTGCGAGGATAGGGTCAGTGTGTGTGGAGATTATTTTAAATTTGGGAATTTAGCTTTAAATTCGATTCGTGATGTTACATTATAACAACAAGACAGTACAATACGCAGTAATTGCACTTTATGGGAGTCATTTGAGTAGACAACTGCTCCAGAACTAGGTTTAATTGAATTTTCCTGAGACTGCTTTTAATAAGAGTTATAAATGTGCATCGAAGAGGTTAGGACAATTAAGTTCTAAGAAAATCGTTAGATCTATTTTATTTAATAAAGTGGTTGACTGATTTTTAACAAAACCTCATTGTGGCACCCTCTGTTGGAGTCCAGGGTAAATCAAAGAATTTCAAACTCTTTCTGCGATTTTTCATTTTTGTGTAACTAATAGTGACAGAGAACCATCCATACACAGTCCAATCATTTTGTAAGAACCACTTGCAAGGGAACTGAAACTATCTCAAAATCGAAAACCGGCACAGTTATTTACAGTAATACAAGAAAGTCTTGTCAGTAACAGAAAAATATTTTAGATTCACTGACGAAGGGGCCGAAATCTGTGAGAAAATAGAAAAAAATAGGTTAAATAAGACTAAGTGAATTAATAATTGGGTTTGTATAAAAACTGCCTCATGTAAGCCTGCTACACAAAATCGAAGGTGAAGCGAATTTGTGTGGGTTTTGTTAGCGCACTTTCAGCAGTTAGATTTATTAGAAATATCATTACTTGCCGACTGAAGTAACCGATCTTACGTCTTCAAGAATGGTAACTTCAGTAAAAGGAAAAGTTATCTTTTCAAAATATATTAAATACACACTTGGCTGTTAAGTTTCTATCAAGTTATAAATTTTTACCTTTCTCTCCTTGTCGTACAAATGCCTAATTGGTTTATTATGCAAATAAATTATTTTTTGTTCTCCACAAATGTGCTTGAAAACAGAAGAGAAAGCGAGTTATGGAAATTTGGTTTTTATGACTGTTTTATTAAATATCACGTTCGGAATCACAAATTATCCGAAATTTTCTAATGTGTAAATTATCCTTGAATATTAGAACATTTTAACTTTACCCCTGACCCACATTTACTGGTTTTACATATCACATCACACAATACCACACGATGCAAGTGCACTTTTTTATCTTTCATAACGCTATTCATCATTTTACACGTATGTACATTATAGATATGATGAGGAACTGCTTGTAGATGAGTGTAGGACATATTCGTCCATGAGGCGTTCTAAAGTGTAGTATTATAGTTTCGAAATGAGGAATTAAAAAAAAATGATATATTGAGGTTCAAAGATTCTATAAATAGATAGTGAAAACCCTCTTTCGAGATAATTTTCTCTTTAATTTCGAAATTACGCAATGTAAATATTAGAATTCCGAATTCTACCATCTATTGAATGTTACTTTAAGTGTGTAGATATCCAGTCTACTAATTGACTCCAGCGCTTTTTATAGAAAATTGTATTAATTCAAATTATGTATTAACTTTATTCTTCTATAAAATATTTCTTTGATGATAAGACTTTCAGAACAGTTATTGTAATTGCGTGATTCTATATTCTATGCGGAATAATGAATTAGGGGTTGTTTTAGGTAAGTATTAAATATTTTTAGTACACAGTAGCTGAACTCTTTCTAGCTCATCTAGGAAGCCATACGCCCAATTTCGCTCGTTTAGAGCAGGAGTTCCCAAACTTTTTACACAGGGGGCCAGTTCACTGTCTCTCAGTTGGAGGGCCGGACTATAAAACAAACTATTTTAAAGTAAAAAAACAAAACGGGAACAAATAGAATATTTCAAATAAAGAACAAGTAAATTTAAATCACCAAACTGCCCAGTATTTCTGTGGGAACTATGGACCTGCTTTTGGCTAATGAGATGGTCAATGTCCGGTTCAGTTATAGTGCTTTGCCTTTCTTCCTACTTCTGGCTGTTATTTTACACTGTTTTCGGAGCCGTGACGCATCCGTCCCGCGACATCGGAAGTAGTACTGTACATGAGCGACACAGCGCTTTGCGGCACCGCCACATATAGTGCTCCTCTCACTGACCACCAATGAAAGAGATGCCTCTTCCGGAAAAGCGGCGGGGGCCGTATAAATGTTCTCAGGGGGCCGCATGTGGCCCGCGGGCCGTAGTTTGGGGACCCCTGGTTTAGAGCATTTCAGGTTTTATACTTTTAATGAAAATAAAGCGAGAACAAAATCTCCCTAAATACAATTCTAGAAAGCAATGTTGAAGATTGTGTAGAATTATTGGAAAGATTTAGATGGTGAATTGGTTTATAAGATGGCCGGCTGTGCACGTGCCACCTCCACGGGCGTGCAGTGTTTTATCAAAGGAGGCGCCCTGTAGCTACATCCCATACCATGCATTCCGAGTCGCTCTTCCCTGCTCATGCTCTATTCTTGTACACAACAACAAACGGTCGTATCTCTAACGCACCTAAAACACGCACAGAACAATAAATAACAAAATATGATCTTTAGTTCGGCTAAATCTGAATCAGAAAAACAATAATTTGGTTTGTGGAAATATTGAACACAGATGAACTATTGAGGTTGAATGTTACTGATTGTCACGTCTATTTAATAATAATTTTTAAATATAAAAATAATAAATCTACCGCAATCATTAGATTTCTTTCGAGCCAGATCAAACAATCAAATAGAATCTGTACTTTGGGCTCTAATGTCGGAGATAGCGGTAATTTTTATGTACTCATCATCATCGAAGGTTCTGGTAACAGCAGCCTGATTGTCCTCACTTTGGCGCGATTATGTTAGTTTGCAAGATACTTACTTATTAAACCACTAAAATTTTCATTATTAGCATGTGCTTAATACTTCTTAATCAGTGTTAATTTGAAATTTCCAAAAAAATATAAATTACCCAAAATTGGTTAAGTATTAAACTATGTCAACTCCTTTCATTGTATTTAAATTAATTTAAATTGTAATATTTTGTAAGAATTAATTGAAAAAATCGTTTTTTCAATTTCTCTTTTCAATTTTTACCAAAATGAAAAACGAAAAATCACAGAACGCTAAAATTTGATATTGGTTACTACTGAGGGACGCCAAAACAATTTTTGGTTTCAAATAGCTTATCAAATCCGGTTTTTAGAAGAATTTCAAAATGATCTAGCAGCAAAATATATCCTCAAATCCACCGTAACCAATGCCCATGATCTGGATGCAAGGACTGAAAATATAGAAGGTTACAGGTAGGTTTTGTATGTTGCAGTAGACCTGTTATTGATACCCAATTAAGACACATAATATTAGGTGTTATAAATTATCATTACATGGTGTTACTATCTAATGTCATATAAAATGATTGTAGGTGTTCTCTTAATATTATATGTCCTAATAAATAAAATTATATATTTACGAAAAGACCTTGAAAATATCTAAGATTATTGTAATATTAATATTAACTTAGAAAATTCAGCTACTTTTAAATTTGTATTTTTTCGTTTGACCGTATTCCAAAAAGAAACTTGTAAATGGATTGAAAGTGGTTCTTTTCTATTGACCAATTTGGATCTACCTTATTGTGGAATCCTCTGATCGCTGCTAAGCGAAATATCGAATTTGAAATGTCTGCCATTTTTCTTTTTTGCGATACGGAGGACACACACACAGAGAGAAAAATTTGTAAAAACCATTTCTCCTCACTCAGGAAACCTTGCTGTGAAAACTTTAGTTGTTGAAAGTAGAAACAATACTTTACTACCGTTTTCATGGTTAGCAAGCTAAGAATGGTAAAGAAATTTGTTGATGTTAGCTTGCTGCAACTCATTTGAAGCAAAATGATGGGTAATGGGTATGAAAACAATTTTTACCATTACCAAACTCAAACTTATTTGCGTCTTCTTCTAGAACTAAGAGTTCGCTAATGATCGCATCAAACAAGATGTGTGGACAAGACAGAAAGGGCCAAGATTTATATTTTGGATGATACATCATACTACAATAAAACATCATCGTGATAGTCCATTTTTTAAGTTATTTTTACGATGATGGCTATCAAAGTTATTATCTCCAAGGAGAATCAAATCGTTTGCCACAGCTGAGCCATGTTGCGTGAGCTATTGCTTGAAAGAACCGCTTAGCTCTCTCATAACATCAATCTTTCTGAGTTTTTTAGTTTAAATAAAAATTCGCCTTACCTATTTCTCTTGGCTTTTATCGGCTGCTTAGTAGGCGTAGATTTATAGCTCATTGTTAACTTGATGTCACGCACGATGCGTGTGTACAGAACTTCCAACCTTTTATGTATATACTTATAAAGCGAGAATTTCAATATATATATATATATATATATATATAACTCCAGCAGCAGCAGCAGTTACAATGCTAGTTTATCCTCCTGCCAATTAGCAAATATGCAGAACGACACTTCTAACACGGAAAAATGGTTATTGGTTAAACTTTTCTGTTCCTAAATAAACTGCATTCACCGAGAATCTTAACAATAGTTTGTAAAAATATAATTTGGTAAATCTGTCGATTATTGGAAATATTGAGATCTATTAATGGCCCGATTGCTGAGAAAAAAAAATTCATTCTTCAGAAAAAAAAGTGGAATAAACAGAAAAGAATTAAATAAAGAAAATTTAAAAATTATCGCTGTAAGTTTAAAACTTGGTATCAGTTTAATAACCATGGCAGCTTATTGAAGCTTAAACTCGTTTAAAACAAAACTTAAGAGAAAGCAAAACATTTGTAACCATCGTCTTTATCCTGCAGTTCACTCTAGATTTGAAAATTTGTTTTTTGATAAAAATAGATAAAGAAACTTGGGCGGAAGATTAGAAGCTAGAAATTTGATACCTTTTCAATCATCTATTGAGCTCATCTAATTTTCTAAAGATTAAGCTTTTGCTGCTCAGCGATGACGGAAACGTTAATCTGAAAGTTTTTGTCATAAAAGATAGAGGAAACGGTGTGAACATTCCTCAAATCGCGATTTTTTTTACTTAAAATTGCAATTATTTGCCGACTTTAAAGGAATAATGTTGATTATTTTCTCTCAGTTAACGCAATAGCTTAACTTGTATTTCCCTTTCCCTTATTCTACTTTCGATTTGGAGTTTTAGCCGAAAATGTCCGTTTTGTAGGGAAGTGGTTTTTACAAAATTATCTGTGTTGGGTTTTGCTCTTTAAAAAAAAAACCTGGACTTGGTTAAAGTATTCGATAAAAATTAAATAAACAGTTGTTTAAGGACGGGTAGGCTTGTGTTTCAGTTTAATGTACGGTTTTACCAACTGTACAATATTGGTAATAAATATCCCGCAAATGTTCTGAATATGAAGAACAGAGGAAAATTATGGCAGCCGACTTTTCTAAAGCTCCCTATCCTGAAACTAGAGGGACTTTATCTCGAAAAGAAAATACTGTAATGTTTGACGTCATTTATATAAGATACTGTGACATCATAAGATAAAGATATTTTTCGATAAAAAAATAATAATAATAATTTTGTTCTATAGAACAGTTTTTACTAATTAAGGCACCTGTACTAATTATTTTATTATTGAACAATATTTCAACGTGCACTAATAACCTTTTGTACAGGACAGGACAGAATCACTAATTCTTCAAACTTTAGTAAAGGAGAGTAATTAGACATCTGGTTGGCCTCTACTTTCTAAAACATTCCACATGTAACGAATCATTTTGTTTTTTCGCTTAAGACCTTCTACAAAGAATTATCCGAATGTAATAACATTGGATTTTTGAATAATAGCTTTCTTTAAAAAGTTGACTCATAATTATCAGCAATCCATTTATGAAGCTATGAAGCTGAATTCTGGAACTTATTCATTTGTTCGGTTTGTTTCCAAAATTTACCCCCCAAAAAAATTTGATGAAACAGACAACTTCCTCTTTACGGAGTAAAGAGTAAAGTAAAGTAGTAAGTAAAGTAATCGCCTATTTTTTCAGGCGGGCTTTACGTCCAACTACCAATTAGGTGTTGTGGGCAGAGGCGTCTAGCAAACATACTTTACTGTGAATTTCTTTTATTAACCATTAAATAAAATACAAGGCCTAAGACCGGCAATCAAACCCAGAACCACAATACATATTAGCTTTACAGGTCTTGCTTCTAACCGCTCGGTTGCCGTGGCGCCTGAGTAAAGTATGTTATAGTATTGCGAATGCATTTATGTTGCATTCTAACTTACATTCTTTTTGACTGAAATTTGAGGTTCTAGGATAACCAACTTGCAATATTTAAAGGAACACAATTTGGAAACCCGTTCAGAACTTTGTAACCAATTTTCCAAACAAGTTAAAGTTCGCTCTTCGCTTTGTAATATAATTAACCAGGTTTAAAGGAAGCAATTAGTGCCAATGCTCCGTAAAGTTGCGAACAACTTTTTGGTTATTGCAAACCATAATTTCTATGGTTAAAAGGCTTTTTATCGAATTCAATATTTGGGGAATCTCCTAAATACAGTCGATGAAAACAATCCAAATACTGTAATGACCCTTTCCTCTCCCGAATCCTAAATAGTTATACCATAATGATCCTACCGTTTATGTAAAATTATCTCCGTTGGAAGTAAGTCTGAAAACTATATTTCCTTTAACTTCCTTAAATTTTGCATTTTTTTAAAGACTATTTTTGCTTAGATCTTTTTTGGAGCATTTCCTCAAGTGATGCAACCAATTTTAATTAGTCTCAAATGCTTTTTTTAAAATTTATCTCTTTTTCTATTTGGTTGACATTTCGAATGTCAGCCAGTGTTCTTATAACCTGAGAAGTAAATAGTTTTTACTTCGTATTGTCAGTTTTGTATTTGTCAATTACAGTTTCTTAATTAATTTGTTGTAGATTATGAAGCTAAATATCAAGACGTGTAAACTTGTTCAAGTAAAAATCTGTAATTAGTTTTTCAAAATTAAATTCTTTTCAGCGTTGCTTATTCCATTAAAATTTGAGTCATTATCATAACACCAAATTCTGGAAGTACCAGAATTCTGGCTTGAGGACTTGGAATCTTCAAGAATCAAAATTCTATAAAATTATTGTAACGCCAGAAATAATGATCCTTAATCATGATTCTCACAGCATTTACTTAGCTGCCAATTGCTGGCGAATAGCTGCTAGAAATACTGTACTCTGTGTCTTAATTATTGTAAATTAGGGCTGTCAGTCACGGCCACCAAATATGAAGAAAGAGATATTAATGAAAACTATACGCACTTCTAAATGTTGCTAGATCTGTTCAATGCCTAGAAACACATTTATTTCATGGCCGTTGCTGTCATTTGGAATTTGGTAGTTAATTTTAACAGATTTCTGTTTTTGTTTTCATATTCACATAAAAAGAACAAACTTTGAAAATTTAGATTTAGCGTTTTTCTCGAAATTTATTTGATCTTTATTGTTGCGTTTAAGAAGGCGATCCTTTAAAGGACCATTTGAATATAATTTAAAATTTTGTATCCTGTTTGTAAAGCAGGGATAAATGTCTGGCTAAAATTCCGAGTTAGATGAAAATTCCCACCAGCGGAAGCATAATTTTACTGACTACATTATTTACTTCTTAAAAATTTTCTTTAAAATAACTTTCTATTCTCGTTGCGCTAGTTTTGGTCTAAATATTTTTCAATAAATTTTTCCAGTACAATTCGATTAAAGAGACCCTGGGGCCAGGGGGCATAGCTACCACTTCAGTATAATGTATAATTCTGCATGTTTATATTATGAAGGATGGTCCAAATCTTTTGAATGAATTCTCAGTTAGAAGAAAATTACAAAATACTGGAAATACTTACAATATTGAATGTGTAAAGAGATTTACTGAACTGCAAAATCGATGCAATAAATTAATACTTTTGATTGACTATGAACAAAATCTTATTGTGCTTCAAAAATTGTTAGACACTCAAACAGAGCAGACGAAATTTGAAAACTTCTTTCTCGTACTTAGAGCAATTATTTCGAAAACAGAGAATCAAAAATCTGCACCAATTTCTGTCTTCCTAGGTGGAGAAAGGGAGAGTAAAAAGATAACTTTTACCTTTCTCTGTTCACGAACTTGGAGCTCAATTCAGTTTTAAGATGTCAGAGCTCAGTAATGGCAATGGAGAGTATATTCTATAAGTATCTACTTCTTGTAGGAGCGCTTTTCCATTTCTTATCAGTCTCTGATGAAGGTACATATCCGTGCCTAACTGTTTGATAATTAGACCAGATCCTACAAACTAACGAGCCAGAGTTCAAAATATAGAAGAAGATGTCTGGGTCTCACCTGGACCAGGACGCATTTCAGCCATCCTCTAGAGTAGCCAGTTCGTAACGAGCGATTCCTGCCCTTCAAACTCGCCGCTCGAATAACCTTTTACCATCACTTTCTCTATCTATAAACTTTAGCTCAGTTCTAATGTTGTGTTTTCACTCTAATGTCTCTGTATATCTGTGAAAAGTTTAGTTATTTCTCAGTGCGGAAATAAGAAAGCGTTGCCTTCTTCTTTGAAAGGAGTTTTTGCATGAGTAGATAATGAGAAATTCTAGCTATTTAGGTTGGCCTTAGAATGACTAGAAGACAGTAGCTGCTAACCTTATAAAGCACAAGGTCACTTACATGTTCTCAAAGTCACAACTAATCAGAATTAAAATCATTGTGTTTTATATATTTCCCTGTAATTTGATTAACTAGATCATCCAACTAGACTAATATTATAATTAATAGTTCAGTGTAAAAGCCTAAACTATCACAGATTGTTGCTCATATAACTCTGATGATGTAATAAAAATTAATTACTTAAAAAATAGGCCACGATGTTAATGGTATACACAGCTTTTTTTTTTTATGTTGTAGTTGAGTGTTGATATAGGAAGGTTGCAGAGTGTAGGTCTACAAATCTGTGTCAAGGGTGGTACACCTGAACTTGCTACTACTTTCCGCCGGCGGACGCCTCGACCCTCCACATTATACATAACCTTCGCTATTGCCAACCTTCCCGACGATCCCACTCACTTAACTGCTGAAGGTACCTTAATTGTTTCAACACCACTCCCTTATCTGTAATTGGTCATCTAAGACGAATATTCAGGGATGAATATTAATTTATTAGGAATTCTAATAAATGTTTGAGTTATTTGATGAGTGAATTTATAAAGTGAGTGTAGCTTCATTAATTTATTTAAAAGTATTAGCTATAAAATCAAGAGGTAGCCATCATGTTTTTCTTGACAATTAGTATCTAAATCTCAAATTTCCAAAATAAAATACCTAAATTTTCATTCAGATACTAATTGTTCACCTTCAATTCTGTAAAACTTCAACAAGTTAAAGGTTTGAAATTAATTTTTAATGTCTACTTATAATCGTATAATAATTTGTTTCATTGTTAATTAACAATAGGTAAATCGCTAAATTATTTTCTAAAAATAATTCAGAATTTCTGCATCTTTGCGGTTAAATATTGTGTGTTATATTTGCAGGGATTCGGTCTGTCAACAACTCGAACCGTTTTCTTATCACTGACTGTATTATAAAAAAAAATATTACGTTATTACTCTTTGAAGTAATTTGACCATTGCCAACATAATTCATAAATATTTTTAAAAAAATAGTAACAATTTTTGAAAATGTTGGTGAAAGTGTAGAAGGTACCCAGTGAACAATTCCTTTGTTTGAAGTCATAGTGTTTACAGGAATTACGTGCACATGTACGTATATGTGTATGTTATTATGGCTGACATAATACTTTGGGTAAAGCTAGCATTTTGCCAGTCATTTGTCTGATGGGCGACAAATCCTACGTTTTGGTCTCGTTATTACTTTTTAGAATGTCCTGCGCAATAATATGTCTCTCAATTTCATTTTTATTTTCTTTCAAACAATATTGCTGTCAACAATATAAATTACTCTTAGGCTAATACTTTTAATAGCTATGCTTTGAGATATTGCGCCTTGTTCAATAATATTATTTTGTGACAGGATATGATAAGAAATAAAAGTTTACTGAAAAATTCAGTTTTTACCCACCTTGATTATATAAAGGCAAATTCTTCGCTCCTTTCTCAAACTAACCTTAAATTAATTAAAGAACAGTTCACTAGTGTCTTTCTAAAATTGGGACCTGGTTTTTTCCTTCCAAAATCATGAGTCTTGACTCTCTGAAAAGATGATGCTCAAATAAAATCTTCCAATTATGAACTCAAAGCAACTGTGTCTAGCAGAAAACTAGGCCTGTTTATTTAGATCAGCGTTTCCCAAACTTTTTTGGCTCGCGCACCGCTTGGTAGTACATTATGCTATATTTTACCATTTCGTAAAAATGATTGTATTTCGTGAAATTTGTTTTTCTTAGTGTTATTTTACTATTACTATCTTTCTTTGTATATATAGAGATACAATGTATCAAAGAACAGTTCAAATTTACAAAGGAGCTCAATTTCAAGTTCACTTAATAAACTTTGTAAAGTGTAAGATCTTAGTTTTAAAACTTTTTTAAATTAAATTTAATGTTGCTCGGATAGAGCTTACTCAATACAATCAGTCTATTTAAGCAGATTTTTACATACGAGTAGTTATCATAGTTATATAAGTTCTGTCACATGACAATTCTATTAAATTTTCTTTATCTTATATTGATAATGATGTAGCTTTTCCTAAATTTTCTTTATAGAAGGGGTTTGAAATCCAATTATAATTTGTGTTTTTGGGTTTTGGAAAATACTCCATGAAAGACAATTTTAATTCTGTTAAATGTGCTATTAACTATATTTTCTCGTATATCTTGAGACAGACCAACCTTATAACTAACTGTACATATTAACAACTTTACTGTATAATATTAAATTAAAATAATTTTTATGAATTATAGGAAAAAACGAATCTATGATAATTTTATGATTTAATTTTTCATGTCTGCCATTATTGATTATTTTTCGCGTACCACTAACCAGCAACTCGCGTACCACAGGTTGGGAAACGCTGATTTAGTTTTAACCGATACATTTGTACTGTACTAAACGCTCATTTCTCCTTGTTTTGACCTCCCTCCTGTATGCTATTTTCTATCGTGCGATCAAGTGATCGCGAGGCCATCGCCGCTTTAGCTTTCGAGGAGGAGTCTGTGGGGGAAGAGTAGCTTGAGACAGGTTGTGTATGAGCGAGTTGAAGGGAAAGTTTGGAATGAAATTTCCTCCGGTGCTCCATGTTCCAAATAAAACGTCGAAATTATGATCCCAAAATCTCTTAAAACAATTTAATAACAAAGCGTTATCTGGAACTGACTAGCACCATGACTACAACGGCCTTTTGGTAATATATCTGTCTAAGTTTGGAAACAGAATATGTTTCAAATTGCCGGTAAAACCTGTTCGGTTATGATGAGCTGCTTCTTTAATAAATGCAAACACTTTTTAAACACGTCCTTATTTAATTTTCATTTTAACTTTGATTTTATCCGTCGTAGAACGCATGCTTCTTGTAACCCTGACCGGTTTAGGACTTACATGCATCATCAGAGATATTAAAACTATCCGGTAGGATAGTAGGGTTGGTCGTCAAAAACTGCAACAAAAAGCGTAATATTAATCAGTTTGGTACAGAAATAACTTCTTCACTTCCGTTAACGTCTCACATCGCTCTTGCTGAATCATTCTTATTTCATTATTTTTTATTAATTTGAAAAAAAAACCGCTCATTTCTCCTTGTTTTGACCTCCCTCCTGTATGCTATTTTCTATCGTGCGATCAAGTGATCGCGAGGCCATCGCCGCTTTAGCTTTCGAGGAGGAGTCCGTGGGGGATGAGTAGCTTGAGACAGGTTGTGTATGAGCGAGTTGAAGGGAAAGTTTGGAATGAAATTTGGTGAAACAGGATTTGGCTAGGTCAAGAATAAAGGGATTTTTAGGTCTGTTTGGATAGTGACAATCTTAGATACACTTTCTGACTCCCTGAATTCCTTAGGTATCTGAAAGTATTTTATTTGTTTCACTATTTTATCCGCCAGAATAACTGAATTGTGATTTTTTCCCTTAACTAGAATTAACTTTTTTTTTATATACATTATTACCAGTTACCTTGAAACAACCTAAGGCCATCATATTTGTTTCGTTTTGAATGCTTTAATTAAATCATTTTGTATTTTTAATTTCATTTACATTTCATTTGGCAGTTAGTGGACAGACAGTGCGAAGCTAAGATATGAAACGACTATTCCATCAATAACTTCTATATAAGACTATACAATTGTTGAGATAATTTACTTTTGAAGGATGCAGAGTTCCATAGGTTTAATATAGTTATTCTACTGCCTTTGCTAACAACTAAAGGCCCCTTTGTAAATGCCACGGTCATTTGAGGAACGATGGCATTGGAGCTTTCTTTAATATCTGCTTTATCTATTGGATAGTTCTAAAATATTTTAACCACTAAAAACATGCGATATGTTTATTTTAATAAATTCTAAATATTGTTTGTATTAATTGCTTTTAGTTTCTTCTCTTTCGGAAAAACTTCTGATAGAAATTATGGCTAATAAACTTTAATATAAAAATAGTAGATTTATGTTTGTAATTACTATATGACGCGTTTAACTAACTAATCGTAGATGCGTTATCGGGAACATTTGAAAATACTGGACAATCAATTCAACTTCCGATCAGCCTTTTTTCTTCAAGTTTTTAAATTTTATTTCCACATCTAATTCTTGATAAAATGATGTACGTGAGAAAACTTGAAGAAAAACAGTTAGTAAAGTAATTGCCTATTTTTTCAGGCGGGCTTTACGTCCAACTACCAATTAGGGGTCGTGGACGGAGGCGACTAGCAAACATACTTTACTGCAAAGTTCTCGTACTAACCCGGGAATCAAACCCAGTACCACCACCATACATATTAGCTTTGCAAGCCTCGGCTCTAACCACTCGGCTACCGTGGTGAAAAGCAGTATAGCAATACTTCCGGAAAACCGTTATTGTTCGTCATTTTCTTTAGAGGCACCTGAGTCGAATATACAATTTTTTACTTCCCGCGATTTTTTTCCGTACTTAGGAAGGCACAAAAACGAACGCACAATTTTAAGAAAAAATCCTTTTTCTGACTTAGGGGACCTCAAAAAGAATATAAATTCGAAAGTCTGCGCGATTACATTATCACCTCTTATTGTAGGGTGTGAGAAAGTTAGAAGTTACTAAATGAGCTACAAAGCTAGTAATCCCTTTGCGGTACTTGTTAGAGATTTACCATCCACACAGTTTATATTCATGAATTAGAAAGCTGGCGTTTTTAGTTCTACGATAATTTGACATTTCTCTATATGATTTGGGATTACGCAATGGATACCTAATAACGACTTCCAACACATATGTATGTTATTTGAATGTTCATACCAAAGATTTAGGTTACGGTAAAAGTGATGATATAAGGAGTAGAGTTGTATCATAGTTGGTACTACCAAATACGATAAGTAGGACCAAATTGGTAGCCTCATATTTTAAGGCATGAAAGTGCGCAAAACTGATAAAATTTTCTTACAATATTCGTAAGAGATAATTAATATTAGTTAGCCATTCCATTCACTTTCTGTTTCCGCTCTAAAACAAGGAAATTTGATGTTTCCTTCTATTTAGGCTTACCTGTGAGGAAGGCTCTGGACCGTCTCTAGGATTTTTTTTCCTTTTCTTATGAGAACATGAATAAGCAGTTTATTAGGGTTCTGTATTCCCGATTTGACGAGGGCTTTACGTCCAGCCAATCAGATAAAAATCGTAAACTGCAAAATATAAGCTGAATGCTGTAAGACAAATTTTATAAAGTGTAAATTTTAGAAACATGCGAGGCAGATCTGCATCCGTTGAAAGCATTTTCTCATTAATAAGCAAAATATTGTCAGAAGAATGAGGTAGCTGACTAAATCAACAGTAAACGTTTCTTTTTTTATTGCTCTGTAAACACAAAATAGTACTGAATTTTTCGATGCAATTAAAAGTAAATAATTTTTAAAATAAGTTCAGAACAGAGATGAATGTCAACACATTTTTGAAATGATCACATTCTGCAGTTAAGAATAACTTTTTTTAAAAAACGAAAAAAAAAGAACTTTGATTGTCCAGGTTTTTTGGCCCAGGCAGTTGGTTTGTGCCTTACAATGCAAACATAAAGTGTACGTTTAAAATTATCATTGGCAATGTTTGGAAACAAAGTCTAGCGGTAGTTTAGGTTTTAGTAGTCTCTCTCCAAGTCGGTAGTGCTTTCCACTTTCCGCAGTTGATAGGTTTTCTGAAAACAGTGGATTCTTTTGTTTATAACAGCCGCTTTGCATCCCAAGAACCTAACTTATTTCCAAATTAGGCCTTAAATAAAAAAGTTAAATGTACTTTAAGCAGGGTAAACACTCTTCCAGCCGCCCAGGCCAGAGATGGAGCAGATAGCATATTGGGATAACCATTCAGTGAGGAATCTGGGATGTGATCCCAGAAAGTGATTGGAGCCAGCATATTGGAAGCATCTCCACTCTAAAAAGCCCCTCCCTCAAATTGAGAGGTGTTTTGACTCTTTTTTCCACCTCTCCACAGAATCTCTCATAGTTTTGGTTGTAGCGGTAAAATTATTGTTTAAATGAAATTTACTTTTATCTTACACAAAAGTTTGCACATACATTCATTCCTCAAAATAGAAGATATTAATACTTTTTTTTTCATTGAATAAAACGTGAAGAACATTGATGGTGGGAGCAACTAGTTGAGGGGACGAGCTTGGCAAAGTTTGATTGGAGAAATGTTTGAAAGTGTAATCAAGACGTAGAGGTGTGAGAGCAGGCAGGCTGCGATCGCTGGGGGCGGCTGACCCAGTTTGGCAAGCCGGGGGTTGTTCACCCTTCAGGACATTCACCGCCAGCGCCTCCCATTCTCACCATTCTTTTATTACATCTCCACTGGGGGTGTGTTCGTGTGCGTACTTCCACCTCCATCATCTGCTTTTAATATTCTCACATATATTTTAAGACAGGAATATCTTTTCACCATTATAATTCTTCGTTATGACTGATGTCAATCATTAATTTCTTTTAGTTTACAACACAGATATCAATTTTTTAAAGCAATATTCTATTAATATTAATCAAGTTTGGGTAATTTCCGGCTTCACTAATTGCGTTATAATGGATTTTAGATTAACAAAAGGTGAAAACTTTTCAATTAGGTCCTTCTTAATATATTCACAAATTTTTCTTGAATAATTTGTTAATTCCATTTTTTATGTGTTACGTTATTCAAATTAACAAATTGTAGATTTCTTTGCGGCTACTCCACTGACAATATTATTGAGCCATGTTACAATCAAAGGCGATAAATATAAGCTGAGAAGGTACTACGGCCAGAGCTGAACTAGTTGCAACGCATCTTTCCACTGTCTTCATTCCGTATCCTGACGTTCTCAACTCACAACATACTCAAGACGTTATTAGGGACTTAGACATACCTCTACCTCTTTCTATGCCTCCAAAACCGTTCACATCCAGCCAAGTCAAGCAAGTCATTATTAATCTCAATAAAAAAAAGAGCCCTGGTTACGATCTAATTACTGCCAACATCCTACTCCAACTACCCAAAAAAGCAATAGTCTTCCTCACTACCATTTACAACTCTATTCTCAGAACTACTTACTACCCTATACTCTGGAAATTTTCTACAGTTCGAATGATACCCAAGCCCAACAAACCGACCCAACTACCTTCTTCTTATCGACCGATAAGCCTACTGCCTCTCTTGAGCAAAATATTCGAGAGACTTCTGTTACCACGCCTCCACGAAATTATAGAATCTCTCGAAATAATACCGGACCATCAGTTTGGGTTCAGAAACTGCCATTCGACGATCCAGCAGGCCCATCGTGTTGTAGACACTATCGTTTCTTCACTCGATCAAACATTAGCTTCCAAAAAGAACATTCAAGCTAGTACACACAAAAGGTCCTTCTCATCTTTTTTATGTCCTAACGATTCCTGACGAAACCACGCAGTTTAAACAAAGGATGAATTCAGGGAGTTGGAAAGTTCGCTTAAGTGCCACTACGACTGATATGGGCTATTTGGGTCCCCTTAAATGGTTTTGATTAGACCTGGAGTCTGTGGAGATGCTACTGAGTTAAGCTTTGAAACTTTGAGTTTTTGTTCTTAGAAAAAAGTGCTCTTTGATAAGTGCATGTCTCCCATCTGCAGTGGTCTGTAAGCAGGCTTCACTCCATCAGCGTTTTCATTAGTGAAGTTCTCTTTGGTGAGCAGCTGTTAATAAACGTATTCACGAGCCCCTGGTTTTTTTTTAATCCCATTCTCGCATCTTACTTTGTTACAATCCTTATTTAAAATTGTTCGGAAGCAAGTGCTTGAGCTAAACATTTGACTACTACATAACTCATTTATCCCAAGTGCCTTAGTATCCAGACGAAGAAGTCCTGTTTTAAAAAACAACTCTCTTACAGGATATCTAGGCAGTTTTTGGACAATAGTTTTTCAATCTTAACGACTTTGTAGAATATCCTGTAGCTGTACGAGTTGATCGGCTTGGGTTTTTAATTTTTTATCATCAACCTACCATCTCAGCAACAAAGATGATGTTGCCACTTCTTCTGACAGTGCCATCTAACTAGATTTATAGAGATATTAAACCTAGGAGTAGCCACGTACTCTAACTTTGACCCGCTGCGAATAAAGCAAGTCAATTTAAAGTTCAAAAACCAAATGATCAAAAATTTAATTAAAAAGTAATTGCAAACAATGAAACATTGAATTCTCGAACAATTTTCTACAGCTTCCGCTTAGAAAAATATTTAAAAAATCACGATTTCATGATTGACATAGATCTTTAAATAAGATCTTTTGGTTTATTCACATCAAAACAGTGTTAAATTAAAAAAAAAAAAAAAAATAGCAATAGCGAATGGTGAATTTGCCCACAAGAGAGAATAGAGATTTCATTTCCTTTGTAGCCCAACTCTTTAAATGAAATTCTTATATTTTTCCCAAAATGAGGTGGCCCTTTTGAAATTATTTAAACTTGAAATAAAAACTCTATTTTTGTGTGCCAATTATTTTTATTTCAAAATTAGTTGGGAAGGTATTTTAAAAGGATCCTTCGTATAATTTCTCCCAGAAAGTGAAGATTCTGCTATTTTGCTGTATTTCGACTTTGTATTTCCTCCCAAAAACACTTTATAGATCTCTGATTATTTAAAAGCGGTTTATACAAATTTTGTGTTGAGCAAGTTCAAATTTAAACTCAACAATTAGGTTTTCGCCAATGCATCACGCAATGAGGGAAGGGATGAGCTATGAGGTTAACGTATTGGATTCGCCACGCGGAGGACTCGGAATCGATACCAGCTGCTGGCCCTTAGATTTTTTCTCTTCCTGGGAGCTTTTTCCGGTGATGGACAGCGTCTTCTTAAAAGAGAAAACACTGTCCGGAGGCCGGCATTGTTCTGAAAAAAGCACCGGGTGCCAATAACCCCAGATGTTGACGCGTCCCTTAAATCATTTTTTTAAAAAATCACACAATCGATATTTTATTTTCCGCGAATTTTCTGAAAATGTCTTCATTCTTTTAATTAGGCACCCTCAAGTATGCTAAATTGTATTTAAAGCAATTTTCCAAAAAAACAGGATGGGGAGCCGATTTCAAGATCACATTACCCTGAGAAATAAACAAAGATCTTGGTTTTTTTAAATTTCCAACTAACTTATTTTGACTAAATCTTTTTTAAGGGATCCCCTGGCGATACATAAGATGTACACTAAATACCTTGAAATAATTAGAAATATAATTGGTGCGATGGTCAGGGAAATGCGAAGGTTCTTCTCCAGGAATATGTGACATGAACTTTTCTAGGTTCACAGTCGTCCTTCATTTATAAGTATTGTACATGCAAGAACAGTCCTTACCTAGAAGATTAGGGGACCCAATGCTGCTATATTTTTTCAAAAAATTAGTATAATAGGGAACCAGCTGATGTTGAGCTTTTCTGCAAACAACCCCTTCAAATATGCAAAACATGTCTAGCCGCTTTACCAAATAGATTGTTCGTTTCTCATTAAGTCCAACAGATATTATCGCAAATACACTCATCACTACATCTACGCGCTGTCTTAGGAAATAAACTATTACATCTACTTATTGTAAGAGGAGGCTATCACCACTGCAACAACTTGAACCCGGATTGTATGCAAAATATAAACGAACCATTGGCAAAGCTTGATTGCTTTATTTAAAATTGTAACTTCAGTTCTTAATGAATTTACGCTACTATTTTATTGCGTTTCTTAATCTAAATATGGGTTATAAATTACAGAAATTCGTTACTTTTACTTTCGCCTTAGCATTGGTCTGCCAAAAATTTAAATTAGTTGACCACTAATGCTCATACTTCTGAAATTACAGTGTAAACCTCATAATTTTATATAAAACTGTCCTTTTTTTTTATAGAACATTAATAGTTTAAATAATGGCGTTTAGTGACAACTACCATTTCGGTATTGACGGGTGGCCATAGCAACACAACGCTATCATTTCAGTTTTTTGTTTTTTTTAAATAAACATTTGAGCCTTGAAAAAAAAATTGTGGAAATTAGTGAATATTAAAAAATATTACCTTGAAATAAGTTTTATAAAAATCTTTTTATTTTCAATTTATAATTTTCGTTATAATATTAAATCCTTGATATCATTGCCAAATTAATTTTATTAATAATTGTTTTTTTAAAAAGCCAATGCCAATAATAAACTAATTCGTATTAAATATGTAGTGATTAGAAATTTGCTCTAGTACGTAGTAATTAAGAATGTGTATGTAGACGGTGTTTAGAAATTAGTGAAGGTATGGTACGGACCGGACCTTGGTGGATAGTAGTTGTGACCGACCAACAGTCACAACCTTCTGGACCGTGATCTTCAATCGGTTCGCATTGACCCAGATCAAGGAGGCCGTGCCCCATTCAGCCTAATGCACCTAGATTTCGTTTTTATTGTTTGTGTAATCTTCAGTGAAAGGAATCAGTTACTTCCCAGAACTCTGTGGCCGCTCGCCGCTTCCTCTTTGTTTATTTTCTTTCCTTCAGTTCTGTAATATTCAGTCTGGTGTTAGTGATAAGCAAACATAACATTAAATATAGCTAAGTACAGTGCCAGTGTTGTTCCAGAAGTAATAGTTTTTTTTAACATTGACAATTCATTAAAGAATGAATTGTCTCGCCAAATGATCCATTGAAAGTCTCAAATGATCCTTGTTTACTCAAATTAGTCCATACATTTTTGCCAAATCTGCTGTCTTCACACTCTTGAGGAAGGTGAATTTACTAATACATTAGGAGAGCTGGGCTAGCCATATCGTTTAAGCTAATTCCGATATCATTTTTAAACGCTGCATTAAAAACTACTCTTAAGCTGCATGATAAGTTGACTGCATGATGAGTAATAATTGCAACTGATTATTTCTTCCCGTGGCATTTCTTTTGCAAAGGAACTCTACGAACACATTTCTGCATAAATTCAGAATATTTCTTTACTCTTTATTCAAGTTGAATTATTCTTTTCTTCAATCGGCCTGTTCGGTAGTTATGGAGAAGCAAAGTATTTCTACGTTTTGATCGTCCTCTGCAACTCTGTAATAATAACCAAATTACTATACTGGAGTTCACTTGAATCAGAAAAGTTTAAGGTAGTTTGAGAAGAGAAAGGAGAATGGGGCAGTCAGTCACGTGAAGGAGGATTCCATCAGCTTGTTCACGACTCCAAGACAACATGAGGAACTGGTTGGATTCTTAAAGAACAAATGGCTGCACATCTCGTTACTTGAGATTAGTATGAAGATCCGAGTCTATATTTCAAATGCTTGAGGAACTTATTTGAGGCTTTTACTACCGTCCAATAGTAACGCAGCTTAGAAACTCGGGAAATTCCCCTCAGACGTTGCAAAAATTATTTTCCGCGTCCACGTGGAGCCACCATAGAATAACCACGTAAGCGTAGAGTAGCGACAGCTACTTACTAAAATATTCTCTTTCCGGATGAATCAGCGATCGGTTTTTTATCGATTTTGTAAATATAACTAAATTGCCAAGAATTCCAATCGAGATTGCGTCGATGCTGGTTAACTGCCGATCATTAAGGAATTGCATCATATACTTCAATCACCCTATTGGTTGGAATTATTCTTCGATCATTCAGAAGCTTTACGAGCCTCGCTTCACTTCTGGCAATTTAAACAGCCACATTGCGGTACCTTAAATAAATAAATCTGAATACAGAAGTGACCTTAGAATTATTTATGTAAGAATATTATAATAATAAACTCCTTGAATTTTTATAAATTTTTTTGTTCACATTTCATTTTATTAAACGATGAAGGTTCTATTAACAGAGAGTACAAAGTAAAAAGAGTCAGCGAAGTATTATTATTTGAGGAAGTCATTGCTTCCAACTACCAAATTTGGTTTCGTGCTCCTCTCAGATAAATCTTAAAAGAGAACGCTCGCAGATTTTTCTTGTACTGTTGACCAGAGGTTTCACGTCCTATGTGCTCTTCTAACTTACTCCATCAACCTGAAAAAAAAAAATTACCCTTTAACTTATCAAGATCAAAAAGTTTTGTTTTGTGAAGAGAATATTTTGATTCCCTTCTATAAGAGCTATTACAGGTAGACTATAATTTTCATTCTGTACTATGTTTCAATAGATCCTCCCACCTAGAAGATCAACGATGATAACCTCCAAAATCTAAACTTTAAAGTAAAGTAAATCTTTGATCCTCTAAATGAATTCCACCTACAGGAATTCCATAAGAAAAGGTATGTCCCCACTCCGTCTATATTTTATCAGTTAAAACTGTTAGATATCAATCTCGATAAAAATAAACTAACTACCAATAGAGGAAAATGTCTGTAATCAGAATAGTTAACTGTCCGGCTGCGTGAGAGATTGTACCATCTTGATGTTGAGAGTGTGCCGTCTTGATGTTGAGAGTGTACCATCTTGATGTTGAGAGGGTACCATCTTGAGGTTGAGAGGGTACCATCTTGAGGTTGAGAGGGTACCATCTTGAGGTTGAGAGTGTACCGTCATGATGTTGAGATTGTACCATCTTGATGTTGAGAGAGTACCATCTTGATGTTGAGAGGGTACCATCTTGAGGTTGAGAGTGTACCGTCTTGATGTTGAGAGCGTACCGTCTTGATGTTGAGAGTGTACCATCTTGAGATTGAGAGGGTACCATCTTGAAGTTGAGATTGTACCATCTTGATGTTGAGAGTGTACCATCTTGAGGTTGAGAGGGTACCATCTTGAAGTTGAGATTGTACCATCTTGATGTTGAGAGTGTACCGTCTTGATGTTGAGAGTGTACCGTCTTGATGTTGAGAGTGTACCATCTTGATGTTGAGAGTGTACCGTCTTGATGTTGAGAGTGTACCGTCTTGATGTTGAGATTGTACCATCTTGATGTTGAGAGTGTACCGTCTTGAAGTTGAGAGTGTACCATCTTGAGGTTGAGAGGGTACCATCTTGAAGTTGAGATTGTACCATCTTGATGTTGAGAGTGTACCGTCTTGATGTTGAGAGTGTACCGTCTTGATGTTGAGAGTGTACCATCTTGATGTTGAGAGTGTACCGTCTTGATGTTGAGAGTGTACCGTCTTGATGTTGAGATTGTACCATCTTGATGTTGAGAGTGTACCGTCTTGATGTTGAGAGTGTACCGTCTTGATGTTCTTCAGTAGAAGAGAAAGAGCTAAATGTTTGTGGGCAATGTTTTCCGGATTTTGTGCAAATTAAGATGTTGAATTTAAGAATTAAAACTACTTAAATAATTCACTTTCATTATCTTCCTTAGATAACAAAAAAGGGATGAAGGGTTTATGATGTGCTTCTGGATGCTGGTTTATAGAAATTATATTGAATATGATTCCATTCTAATTAATTCACAACTCTCTGTTCTATTTTATTCAATTTTCTGTTATAATATCACTGTTGAATGTCTAATAAAATTAGCGACACCGTCTCTTTCTTTCGTCGCCATTTTGACACTTGAAATTATCCTTCAGCTTCATCTTTTCTGGTAACAAGTTTGCCATTTCGATTCAAAACCGTATTTGGTTATCTTCATACAGCCTATTCTTTCAGCGTTGTTCTGATCAGCCAACTTCGTCGCTCCAACTTTGTACCAAGATGCACACATCGAGCTCCTCGCTCGTACCTTCTGTGAAATCATTGACAATTTAATGGTAGCCTACATCACATGGCCTAAACCACATATATTTACATCTTGCCCCCTGTGGCTCGTAATAAAATGGAAGAACTGTATTTTACATTTCTTTTTTCTATCACTTTTGACAAACGAAAGTATTAGCTAATTTCATTTCAATTAGGAATTTTTGGCTACAGAAGAATATGAGAGCCATATTTCACATAGTTAATGACAAATAAAGAACTATTTGTAACAATAATTCATTTCTAAATAATAATTAAATGCAGTCCCTTTAATTGAGTACTTATTAAGAGGTTCTGTAATCAAATAATTAGTAAAGTACTTTAGCAACGATTGCCTGTTCTAAAACTATGCATATCCTTAAGTATTTTATATATGTACAACATTGATGGTAGAACATCTAGATTAAGAATGTAATTGAAGAAACTATATCTTTATTTAATATCGAACAAGATTATTTATTATTTACATATTAATTTTATCTTCTTAACCAGATTTTTGTTATTTTCTGCTTACGAGATTACGAAAGAATATAGCAAGTAGTTAGTAAGTAATTTTTTAAGAAAGCAATGCTCTATTGAAATAAAAAAGGTCAACATTTTAAATAGTTAGTAAATTACAATATTTAGTTGGAAAGTAATAACATTTAAGTGCATAATTTCTTTTAATAGAGGGTGATTATGAGCAGGAAGAAAGTGTAGTGTGGCCAGATGTGGAGCGAGCACGCCGGCGACACCGGGTGAAGGGTGGCCGAAGAAATAGAGGGGCCAATAGACAAGCCAGGCGATCTGCAGATCCGGCAACAGGACTGTGCTTGCAGCGTCCTTGAGGCGGCCTTACACACTATGACCTACAACCAACATCTCGCACTCTCTCTTCTATGATCTCTTTGTTTCCAGCATCAACTACTGGTCCAGCGCTTAAACAAGGTTGATCATATTATTTACCGCGCAGTTTGTCAACCACATGGTACCTTATAAGGACTCCAGTACCATCTTCCTCTCTATTCTTTCCACCACAGGTTGAAAGATTCCCTGCCAACTTAATTCTCCAACTATAAGAAACTTGATAAGGTTAATTGTGGTTATCAACTATTTCTATTAACTAAAATGATTCAATTAAGAAGATAAATATTAACAGTTGTAGTTTATACTACCAAAAGGCAGGATGCTCGTACTGCTTCTGACGAATTATTCTACTGAGACCGAAATTGTTGACTTAAAGTGGAATTCTTGATTGTTCAAACTTCATCTCCGAACTCCACACTTATTTGAAAGTAAAAGAAGTGATCCTCTGCTTGCTGAGAACTGTCCAACTTCTCAAACGATTGGCTCCACTCCGAAGTTTCATTACCACCGCCAGCTATTGAAGATATAAGAAGTACAAGTAGTGGAGGAGTATAGTATAATGGACACGTAGTTGAGAAAATATAACGCTAGATGTTTTTGCAAGTCACTGTAGCTAACTCGAGCTATTAATTTAGGTTTTCTGTAGCGTACCTTAACCCTTCTTTAAATCTAACTTCTCTATGACATATTTTCGAACTGAAATATTAAGAAATGGGTTTGAAATTCATTTTTGCTTGATGGGAATTTCAGTGCTGTTCAATGTATGATTTCTATCTTGTACGAGTAACCAATTTTTTGAAATATTAAGTGGTAAATCCCTGATTTCGGGATTTATTTATTTATTAATATGAAGAATAGTGTTTTATTAGGGATTCTTGATTGAAGAATAACAATATGTAAGGATTAAATAGATTATAATAAAATATTGAATAAGATTTTGGTCTAAGTAAAATAAAAAATTAGAGTTGGCGATTTCTGTCAAAAAAACAGTTATACACACATGGTACTGCAGTATTGACAATAACAGTTAACATTTAAAAAACTGTTGGTTTTAAGACAACTTGCTGGGTCGTGGTTAGACTTTTGATAAGGAAGGGCTATAAATTCTAATTTATTATTATTTTGATTTACCCTTATTTGTGTTCTGAGTGTGGAGGAAATCGTTTACGCAAATATCTTATTTCTTTAATCAGATACCGTTCGGAGCGCAAAAAGATCCGGGCGCCACTGACTTTAGAAGTTCTGGTGCCTTAAAATAAAAACAATTTTTATAGATACACAGATTGATAAATAATGTATAGATAGATAAGTTTTTTGTCTTCAAAGTCTGTGCACAGACGTATCATAAATAATTTTCTAAAACAAAAAAAATCGGAAATTTGATGTGACCACAATACTTTCTTTTATTGGAGCAAGAGAAAGTAATAAAATTTGAGCCTCTGCTACATTCTGCAGTAATTATAGTAACACAATTTATTTTCATAAGATGAATGCAATGTAGCCCGCATAAAGGAGGTATTTGGATGTCCTAATTTACTGAGTTAATGTTAAATGTTTGGTGTTAGAATATTGAATTGGTCAAGGGCGAAAACGATTTGGACTAACCTATTGGTGGCAAACTGCCTCAGTCGAGATTCTCAGCGATCTCGATGGAATCGCTTACAAAAAGAGAAGATTATTCTTTTTCCAAATCTTTCAAACTACACCAACAGCATACTTTATCGGTTAACTTAATTACAGTTTTAACTTCCAAATAATCTCTATTCATATTTCTCTTACTAGGCAAAGGAAGTACTGCAATCATGCCAATATTTTATGTATTTAAACTATTTATTTGAGATTATTTTTTAAAGCGCACAAGTTGTGAGATTTATTCTGTACTTTGCTTAAAGTCCAAATAAGGGAAGTATTTCCAACAGTTCACAGTGACTTGCTGGTTTGATTACTACTCTACAATTTTTTGATAAAATGAACATTGACAAACTTTGTTGTAGAATTTGACCCGAAAGAGAAGAGCCGAAGGTCAAACTCTAAATAATTTATTAATTATTAATATTATCTTACAGTTAATACGTTTTATTACTAGAGATTCTTTATCATTGAGATTTACAAAAAAAAGAAGAAGTAATAACATTATGGATCAGCAGTAACTACGATTTGGCACGTTAAAGGAAAATAACTATTTTACGTAGTAAAGTTATCAATTTTTACGCCCCATCGAACTGTGTAATCTATCAAAGTGAGCTTGCCCATTGATAGCGCAATACTTTCTTTTATAAGTGAAAAAGTGAAAGTAGCGTACTTCTATCTTTGTAGGGAAAAACATTTTTTTCGTTCCTTTTAGAAGTATACCTAAATGGCCAGCGGGTAGCAGGAGATGTAACACAATTACTTCCGCAGTAATCTAGAATTTAGAGTTTTTTAAAATACTTTTTTTTGTGCGTGTGGTTTCTGTAAATTCTAGGGGTTTCTAAGAAGAATCAAGATCAAAAATCTAAAGATTGCCACTGCTTTCGTCTGCAGCCTTAGAGTAAGTAAAGGTACGCTCTCTAATCTACCACTCATTCCTTCTACCCATTCAGCCAACTGCTCATCAATTTCAGTAGAAATTAAGTTTTCTTATTCTTTGAATGGTCAGTTTTCAAGGGGTCTTTGACGATCGTCTTACCATTATTCTTAGTAAGAACCTCTGGTCCCCTGAATGATCCAGCTGGATGTCAAGTCTCTCCAAATATCCTTCCTCTCATTTAATTTGACAACTTACTTTAAATATTCATCCTTGAAAGTCCAATTTCATTTAGGGCATCAAGTACTCAAGAGTCATAACATTCCAAACATGGAGAGCTAACACCAAAAATTCAAATAGATCTGAAGAACTTTGTTTTAAATAAAGCAAAGCCTGTTACGCACTCCAGATGTCTTTTAAGGTGTGCTAGACTTGTCGGCGTTGGTATTATAAGACGCAGTACTTACAGTAAGGTACTTTAGCTGAAACCTTATTCACCCTTCTCTTTTAGAAGGGCCCTTTATCGAATAATACTTTAAATAAGTCAAAATTTCATTCAGTAAAATAGGAATTCCGTTTAAGGAATTTAGTCGCTAAATTAATGTCAGGTTCCCTGGTTTGTGTAAGTAGAATATGTTTCTATTTAGTTTATTTCATGTTTTTGGGATTTTTTGTTCACAAACAGAAACAAACACGCACACTCACAAAGTATCATTTTTTAAAAACAAATTTTTCGGACTCTGGGGAATTTCTGGTAGAAATTCAATTTGGGAAGTTTGGCATAATCGCAATACCTTCCTTTCCCATGTACAAAAAGTAATAGTGCTATTAATATAGAAGAATACCTTAATAATAATTAGTTGATTGCACTAGCTGAAGATAAGGGAACTTACTGACTGCCATAACATACCTGTCATAAAGTAAATAATTCATCAAACTGATTACACTTGGGATTTGAAATTGTTGCATAAGACTGAGGCGGTTACAGTGATTATAAATACAAATTTTTTTTTTTTTAAGTGTTAATAGTGAGTAGAGTGAGGACATAACATTGGCCCACATTGGACATTATGTGGGTCACCCGGACAAAATATTGTGTTATCCATCTAGTCAATGACGCCACAAGTGCGGCTGACGCGCACCTCCTGCAGCCATCTTGTCAGAGCGCGTACATCATCTTATCCAATGTTCTAATATAATAATTATGTAATCGCTCACAGCGGGCTTTTTTTTTTACATAAAAAAACGCCATGAATCTACATATTTTGAAGCAAGTGACCTTTTAGTTGGAAAATATAAATTCTTGTTTAAAAATTAGTCTAATAAAAATAGAAATGTTTCTGGTCTCAATTTTCTCTCTTAATAGAACTTCAACAAGGTGAATATTTAAATATTTATATAATTTAATATTGTAGAACCCATACGTTGTGCATGACTCATCAAAATTACTAAAATCATTGTACCATTTTCAATCGTTTTCGAGAAAATATCCACTTGATACTTTTGAATGCTTCACCATTTGGTTTCCACAAAAAGGCCCAAACTCCTCAGGAGTTTGAGAGCTTCAAAAAAATTTAATTACACCGATCGAAAGAACAATTACCATTAGACGATGATGTCATTTTGTCTTTTATTACGAAAGAGAATCTCATTTGTGAGCTTTAAATTAAACAAATTCATAATTTTCATAAATTTGAAATAAATTCATCTTTATTTCTTCCTTTAAACTATTCTTATATATATGCCCTCAAGATCTGTAAGTTCTTTTCAACATAATTTAAACGGGCGGCCATACCAAGTCCTTATTTACATTAAAAAAAAAAGGGAATTAAAAATGGTGGTAAAAAACAAGATTGAAAACTGTTTTCTTTGTTTCATAAATTCGCACAGGAAAAGTTAAAAGGAAAAAGGAAAATAAATAAATATAATATATGTAGTAGAAATAATTTTATGCGATATCTTTCTCCTGTAGCTCCGCTGTACAAGGTTATTAATACTAAAATGACGGAATCAACTGAAATGTTATTGAAAATGAGCTTTTTTTTCTCTCTTTGTCTGAAAAATAATTGTATACAAATTACAATTTTTATTGGGAAGAAAAAAAACTAAAAAAATTAATAAAACTAAAAAAAATTGAATGATTAAATTCCGTGTTAAGAGGCACGCACTCCGATAACAATATATATGTGTGTTGATATTTGTGACTGTGACCCAGTTAGAGTGTGGGCCAGTGGGTCAATGTCGCGGCGAGCTGCCATACCCCGGCTAGCCCACCACAGTCACACCACACACACACTAACACATGTATGGAAACTTTACAATCCTTCAATTATGTCAAAACTAATCATAATCAACCAATTAAGATTTTCCTTGTAGAAAGGAATATCATGAACAAGGAAAATTTTGGTTTAATGCGTTTGCAAGGTCAGAGTATTGCTGTTTTAATGGTGTAAGGATATCGGTCTTAAATGAGAGTGGTTGGTACTCGATACGCGGCATAAATCTCTTCCTAGCTCTTCAAACTTAAAATTACTTAGTAAAATTAGGTAATTTTACAATTAAGCAGTCTGTCGAAAATTATCTATTCAAAGATGGTTAGAACAAGAGTCCAAATGAATCATTTTTTTAAAAAATAGGTCAAGTTGCGAACTCTTCATACAATTACGCAAGTATAAATTTGTAATTCAACGTTTAGGCTGCTATTGGACATTCACTTAAAATACCAATAAGTGCATTTCCAATGCAGAGAAGGACCCAGAATTTTGGTTTCACAGCTTTCAAAAATTTCGTAAACAGATTTTTGAGAATATTATCTCTTGAGACAATTCAATAAACAATATTAATTGTCAGTCATTAATGATTAGGTAATTAATTCATGCTTATGACTCTTGAGGTTCTCTTTTAGTTCCAAGACAGAAGCAGTGAGAGTTAGGAGATGTACTTTGCTAATAATCCGTAGATGTTTGTCAGTGAATTGAATCATTGTGAACTGACTGCAGTCTTTTAGGCAGAGCTAGGGTAAAATTGTAACTTTGATCTTAAATATCTCGACAAATATTACGGATATCGAAACGGAGTCAACGTCATTTTTCACAATTTTTTATGTAGTTTTCATAATCATTGTCAAAACCAGTGGTCCTTATGAAACCCCAATCAAGTTTTTGGCCGTAACTCGCCAAAAATGAAGATACAGCATCGGGGATAGAAAATTTGAAAACTAGACCAAAAAAAAAGCATACCTATAGTTTACTTCGTGAGTTTTTTCGAAATTCCGCTTTCCTAAAAAGTTATTAGCGATTGGTGAGTTTTAAATGGATCACGGTGTATAATTAATTCTGATACTAACCAATTAATAAAATCCAAGGCCTAGACCGGGAAATCTAGCACTAGGTTGCATTGATTAATTCACTCGCAGTATTAAGTATTGCACTATTTATCACTCGCATAAGTTTACTGTGGCAATACTCCATCAGAGCTGGAAGCATTAACTCATTAGAGTTAAATTAAACAGTCTGTAGAAAATTATCTATCGGAAGATGGTTACAGCAGGAGTTACTTCTAGAGTTATTTCACAGAAAAGAACTGGACAGTAAGACTTTAAATTTATCACATTACTAAATTTGTAATTAAACTTATTGTGCGAATACTCATTTGTAAGCAGCCAGTACTTTGTCTAGAAGTGAAAGTGACATGTCTAATACTACATCGTTATATTTACAGGCAAATAAATAACAAGTAAAGAAGCCCTTTCATAATGCATTAATGTCAACTTAAACTTATAAATTGTAAACAATAAAACTGAGAAATGAATAAGCGAAAATGTACGTTGTATTAGTATATTCAGGCAGATATTCTATTTATCTGTAATGGGCAGATACGCTGCTTCTTATGAAAACCGGAAGATAGAAGAGAAATAGTGTTTCACATCAAGAGCTCTTATTGTATGGAGATTACAGAATCACTAAGAACTTAGTGATAGGCGAATTTTTGTGGAAGAAAGAGATATCAGACTTCTTGTCATTAACTCTACATCTTTTATAAGCATAAGGAAATTCACAAATTCTGCTTATCATAATTCCTAATAAGCAAATCTACGAGTACATATCATTGATCACAGGACAGTAGAAGAGATGATGGATATTGATAATTGTGCGTGTCCGAAGAAGAATAGTTTGTGGGAGTGACCATTATGCTGTTTTATCTTATTTAATTATGCCACTAATAAAAACAAATCAGCCTTCAACCTCTAGAGAACTGGACCAGAAAAGATAACAGTGATAAAATACTTGGTAGATCTCATCTTTCAGGAATCTATGCGAAAAAGTAATAGAGAAATGAAATCATTGAATCTGGAAATCAACGCTTTCTCTGATCCTTAAGACAGCTAAAGAAGCATTGAGGGATGCTCAAGAAGGAAGACCGAGAAATATCTGGATGCACGAATATTTATTTATTTATTAATTTTTGTTGCTTTTTTTTATCGGGTGCATCGACTGCTGCAGTCATTTATCTCTTTCCGTGGCCGATCAGGCTGACATCATGTGCAACCTTCTGGGGCCCTTACTTTGCTCAGATAGGCAGAGTGGAGCCTTGGTCTGCAAGGCATAAATATTAACATTTTTAATATATTTACTAAAGTCATTCAAATCGTGATATTTTGCAGAAACTTCTCCCAAACATTACACGAACACAAAATACAGATCAATATGTAGAAATAAATATTTTGAAAAGTGTAGATCCAATTATTATCGGTTATTTTCTCCGACTGTTGGCAGAGAATTAAATGGCTCAAATAAAATGGCAACTTTGATCTTGTGTCTGGACGGGACGGAGTGATATCGCCGTTTGAACTCTAGTTTATTGATATTTTATTCGTCTCTGAAAGTGACAGATATCGCCAATGATTCGTCTGACCCAAATAATTTAAATAGAACCAAGTTTCATCTGTGAAAAAAATAAAACAATAATTTAATCTGTTTCAATGGCTAATGTTGAAATTATTATTTTCTATTAAAGGGGAAAGCTTCGGGGGGGGTGCTTTTCAGCAAGCAATCGAGATTTTCCATTAGTATTCAAAAAACATTTAATATTTATAATTTAAAACCAAATTGAATTGACAAACAAATTCAACGACTAGAAATTGAGGTGCTCTCTGTTTACTGAATAACAAAGTTGGAATTTCGTTTTTAACACTTTTTCAAATAAATAACGCAAGATTTAAGCTTAAGTCTTTTTGTAAAGTTTTCGTAACTCCATGATTCTTCAGATGAGAATTCCGCTCACTTAAACTGAGTACAATATCGGAGACAATCCAATACTGTAACCAACATTTCACTTCGCTAACTCCTCTGTACGTTTGGTTTGGATATTCATAATTAAATCCAGAATATCAAGAATAACAATGTAGGGTAAAGTGCCCAAATTTCGTCCCCCTTAATTATATTGAATTTTATTGTAAAATAAAAAGTAATAACAACTTCGACAAAATTTCTGTTGTTACCTTGGAGATTCAGTTATTGATTTTTGAAATAATATTGTTACAAAAAATTCATACAAGAAACGCAAAAAATATAATTAAAAAAAATTACACTTTTAGTTGTTTAAAAAAAGCATATCCTCTGGTTCTAATGAGGATTGGACATAATCCTTCAGCGTTGCTCTTGGAACTTGGAATGTCTTTGCTGCCGTTTTGTATCCCAGTTCTTTTTTTCTCACCGCCTTCACTGCTTCTACCATTGCCTTAGGATTCCATTGCTTACGTTTTGCCATCTAAATCGAAATAATCAACTGTTTCCTATAACTTTTTCAAATATGAAATAAAAATAGTCCCCGGGACGAAATTTAGACTACTCAAGGGGACGGAATTAGGAACAATTACATTTTTAAAGATGGCTACCACTATAGAAACAACACATGAATGAACTGGCGTTTCGTTGAAGAATTTCAAAATAAAGACAATATGTGACGTGCCCTAAGCAACATCAATATTTTAACGAACCTCTTTAAAAGACTGGAATACGTTTTGAAACACTACCAAATATAACAACTTATTATGACTAAAAATATAACACTTCAAATCTCGGCTGGACATGAACCGTACCCCGAGTTGACGTTTCCAAACGATTACTGCTGCCTCAATGTAGCTTTCTTAAAATTGCCATTAGTGTGCAATACTTGGCGATAAATAGGGGAACGAAATTAGGCGCAGGGACGAAATTTGGTCACTTTACCCTACTGGACGATAGTTAAACTTGGATCAGATTATCCATCTGTTTTGATAAAGTGTATGATCAAATGATATTCTAGCATTAAAATGTATGCTATTTTATACTTTGCAGAAGGTTGCCAAATCTTAAATGAACTTACTGCCTTGCACTGAATCGCATATAAATATATAATCATAGAGAGTATACACATATTTTTAATACAAACACATTCTCCTACTAGGTAAGAAAAGTATCCGATCATATCAATCGTAAAATTTCGAATTTTCCTTCAAATAATTTCCTGAAAAACCCTATTATATTAAGGAAAGTTGTGTGAGGTTTGGTTTGGTTTGATTCTTTCTCAAGTACCATTTCAGTATAATGCACGGTCTCTCGTTCCATATCTTTTTAAAGAAGAGTTAAATGGCTAACTAATCCGAGTTGAAGAACATTCCTCGTCCGGACCAATTTGCTAAATTTACGAACTGTTATGTTATAAAATATTTAAATATATTTCAAAATACAGAATTTAAAGAATTTGATGAGTCTTAACGTTAAAAAGTAAGAAAAAATTGTGGAGGATTCACCGAAGTTTTCTTTACAATTTTTTCTTAAAAAGTCAAGATTCTATTGAACTCGCTTTTAAATCGCGTCGCCTGCAAAACCAAAACTAAAGTTTTTAATCACCTAATCTAACTATTCATTAGAAAGAAAAGATGTGATACGAAAGAAACACAAAATGCCGCAAATATTTTTTTAATCTTTGAAAAAAGTGAGTTTCTATTAAATAAACCAATTAAGTATCTCTCTAAACTCTTAATTAACATTACTTAAACATTTTTTAATGTGTGAAATCACTAAATTAAAGTAAGTATAGTATAATTTATTAGATGACACGTTTTATATTATAATAAATGCTTGGCAACTAATCTATCAGAACACCCAGGGGAGCTCAGATGTGTTCACCATTGCGTAGAGCCAGCCGAAGGTGTGCGGACGTACTAAGGGTGATCAATGGTTGGGTGTAGAGCCAAACGGTAGGCCTCACGCTATTGTGAACAAGGTTGATGCCCTCTTGTAGCAAACTCTTGTTGTAGAACGCTGTAACTCAAACATTTTAGGGTGCTACATTTTTCTTCTAATAAACTGCCCCCTCATTTATCACCCAATATTTGCTTCATTTGCTAGTCTGCGCAAGTTGATGGCGTATGTGTTACTTAGGCGCACTACCCTTTTAACATTTAATGATCTAAAACATCATAAATCACAAAGCTGCTCTCTAAGGTGCAATCACGTCTTTTACTTCCTGAATACAGGAATATTTCTTTAGGTTACCTCCACTTATTTGAGAAATCAGGAAATGTAGGAAGTGATAACCTGACGAAGAATTTCCTTTGTTGTTATTTTAAAGGAAGTATAAGACTTGTTAACCTTTTCTATTAAATTATTTTATTAATATTTTTTAGATAATAAGAAAATAAGAAGTTGGATTTTATTCGTCGGTCAAAAACTTATAAAATCTCGTACTACAAAAATTTTTAAAGGCAAGAAAATTTCTCTTTGACTGCTCCTGATTACCGGCTGGAAGTTACTCTATCAATTTTTACTTTTGCCGATTTTCAAATTTTAGTTTTCAAAAAAATAACTTTTTTGGTCTCCTGCGAACGAAAAAGTGATATTTACGATGTATTAGGTCTCGCTCAATCTCTAGGCAATACTAATGTGATTTTAAATTTGTAAATAAAATTACAAATTTGAGGAAAATCGACACTTGGGGATTTTTTTTCGCCCAAAATAGTTTTGAGAAAAATTCGATCACGTAAAGTGCGATAAGAGAAACTATGAGAAAGTGTTCCACTGACATCTAGTTCTTTTCTTTACTTAATTTTACAGCGATTTACAATTCTCAGCTGTTTCTATTTCCTTAAATTTGAATGCTTGGATTTTGCTGCAGGAATGTGCTTGATTGCTCCGTTGCAAAAGAAGTCAAAGTAATCAGATAATCATCAATGTGTAAATAGTGTTCTTCATGACAATCGCCTCAGAAACTGTTCTCTCAAAGGCTTGCTAGAATTGGCTTTCGATATTATCTTTGTCTTTCTCTTATACGGCTGAAATGATGAATCAAATTCCGTCTTTATGGTCAAATTTCAGCGGACCTCCCTCTGCAATACAAATCAATCTGATCTAAATCTATCAAACATTCCCAGTTTGCTCAGTTTCCCTATTTACACATAATTTCTAGAGAGGTTTCAATTAGGCAGAAAACAAATGGGTTCTGATTTCGTTCAAGAATTTGTGAATAAAGCGAGATATTCGATCTCGGTTGTTATTGCATCTCTTTGGAGTAGATTAGATTCTAGAAAGCTGGACAAAAAGCCAACCCTATCGCGGCCCACAGGTAATTACCTCTTTATATTGAATACATTTTCTGTCTCAGGCATTTAAAGATAATTTAAATCTTTTTCTTTTTACTTTCATTCTGACCGAATTCGGTTTTTCGCCTATCTTTAAAGCGTACTTTACTAGGTTTTGTAAGTGATTTGCCTTGAACTTTTAGGGTTTCCATGTCTTGATATTTCTAAATCTTCATGTTTCCTCAAAACCTCACCATGTTCCTTTATCTAGTAAATAACTGTCAGTTAGGGTCTGACGCTATTTTAGTCGGTTTTAGATCATGTCTAAGGACAGAAACATTATAAATGGAATTAAACATTCCCTTCATTTGGAAATTAGTGTTTCCAGTTGCATGAAAATCCGCAACACTTAAGAATAAAAGAAAATAATTTATTTTGCCCAGTTTTCAATAATTAACATCCCTTAGAAACAATTTGTTTTGCCTGGTGAACTATTCTTCTTAAAATCACGTCGAACATCAAGGAGGGAATTCCTAATTCTGAATATAAATATCGTCTTCAGTGAACTCTACGAAGATTATATAGATTTCTTAATTTGCTTTTCATTATGGTTTATTAAAACCGAATTACGTGGCTAGAAATCTGGAACAGAGTAATGGATAAATGGAACAAGCTAGATTTTAGACAATGCAGAACTGACATTAAGACTATTGTCTTAAAGCAATGACGTAAAAGTGATTAATCAATAAGATGTAAGGCCCAAGTTCGGTCCACAACGAAAAATGCACTCTGTTTAAAATGCACAGCTGATATAGTTTGAAAGATGAAGATAATTTGCTTACCAAATGATTATTGTTTTGTTACAGCTGTGAGCAGAGGGATCCAGTATAGCCTCTTTCTGAAAATCATATGTACTGATTCAGGTAGTTATCTACATTCAGTAAATAGAAGCTTCTGTAAATATCTGCTTTCTAAAATGCACTTTGCAACCTGCTTTATAATTTTATATTCTAATTTAGCACTAATGTCTTTAGAATCTTCACCTTTTATTTCATTAACTTGCAGTATTTGCCTATGCAAGGAACCAAATTCTTCTGCTTTCAGTCCGTCATGTTTCTTTTGAAAGAGTAGTTTATAATAACTTCTTTCATTTTATTTTATTTTTTCTTTTTAGAACCATTTGTTCCATAAAAAATGCATTGCTGCCAACACTGCATTTATCTATTTAGAGCGACAGTACTAATCCAGTTTAGTTCGCTGAACACTTGGCGCGCTTTAAACTAAATATAACCAAGGCCTCAACAAGGTAGTGAGTTGAAGAGTTGTATGGAGCTCTCCATGATTTATAGAAACCTTGGCTTGTCCATATCAACTACATCTAGTCTGTACAATCTACCGTCATATACATTTATGTCTTAAATTAAAGTGAGAGAGTAAGATAAAGAATCTCTTTCTAAAGAGTCACAGAATTATCGACTGCAATTAACTTGTAAAATAAATTGCCAGCATATTTATTTTTAGAAATTATTGTTGTACCACTTAGAGGATTTGTTCCAAAAGTACGTCTTGCCAAAACATACTTCAGCACTAATTATTTGGCCAATTCGGACGACTGTGCGGCTCTTCTAAACGAAATTTCCATCTTCACGTCCTCTGAATTCGGTCGCCGTTTCACCAAATGTCTGAACTGAAATGCCAATAGCTAAAATTCATATCCCTTTAACACAAACTATGACTTCAGTTCACCACCCTCTTCAAAATATCGATGTATTTATAGTTTCTTATTTCCAAAAACGTGTCAGCTAAAATATCAGAACACCTAAATAATTCGTCACTTCTTAGTTTCTCTTGCTGTAACAAATAAAAGCAACAATCGGGTCAAACTTTTGGTTTCGAATTCTGTCTGGAAATATTCGATTTGGGATCCCGTTGAATTCAAAAAATCTGATTTGAACACTTGCGTGTTTTTCTCTTACCGTATTTTACGTAATTGAATTCTCTTGAACTTAAATTTTATTTTAAACTACTTTAACGACTTAAGTGTTATACAAGTTCACTTTAAACGCGCCATTTTCCTTTTAAATTTTTTAAACGAGCCACAAAAACCTGTTCAGTGAATTGGCATTTCCGATCAGTCAATTTTTCTGAAATTAGGAATTTCAGTTACATATTTATTCTTATAATTATTTAATACGTGATTGGCCCCATACATTATACCTCACTCAGAACCTCTTTTAATAGAATTTATTGGATATACGTTCAATGTAAAACTTCTTCTTTCTCGGAGCTACAGTCCAGAAAGGACCAGGGCCTCCTCAATCAAGGCTTCACTGTGCTCTATCAAGAGCCTTCAGTCTCCACCTTCGCACACCCATTTTCCCTTAAATCCCCTTCGACGTCATCAAACCATCTCAGTCTTGGTCTATCTCTTCTTCTGTCGCCTCCGGCCTTTCCATATAAAAGGCGTTTTCAGAGATTTTGTTATCCACCATCCTCTCCACATGTCCTAACCAACTCAATCTTCCTTTTTTTAATGCATGCAACGAGGTCTGCTTCCCATCAAGAGTTTGAAGTTCCAAGTTGGTGCGGATTCTCCGTCCTTCTCCCTCCATGTATCTTCCTCAATACTTTCCTTTCCCATACTCTCAAGGCTGCTTTGCTCTCTTGGGTCAAAATGAAAAGAACTACTTATAAATTTATCTTAAAGACTTATTTACCTTAATGAGTAAACCACTTTTTAAGGGAAATGTTAGGAACTAAAAATGTCTATTCAGTAATAATGCACTTTCGGTTGACTAAAGCTTATTGGGCAATGGCACCTTATCCAGACATCCAATCCGAATTCACTGCTATGTTTTCATGGAGTGTAATACCCACCACATTCAGATCAATTTGTAAAAACCTCGTTGAGAGTTAATCAGTTTTTTCCAGCGGAGAGTGTGTCTGGGATAAGTAAAAAACGAAAACTTGTGGGAAGATTAAACTTGATTCTGGATTAGATCTCACCACTGTTTCCATCAGCAAGCTTTTGGAAATGACACTTAACTGAATAGGTATTTTTAGAAAATTTTCGGGAATTTTATCCTAAAGTGAACATATATAATATTAAAAACATTATTTTCCCGTACAAATTGTAGATCTAAAATAATATTATTAATAAAAATTGCGGGAACTGCGGAAGGGGAAGCCATGCAGGTGTTCACACCCACATTTTAATGTTTTAATTTTTATTTTATTTTTAAATGAGATTTAATTATTGATTTAACTTTACAGGATTTAATTAAAATCTTATTTTGATTCACATTATTTTTTTATTTTTCCATAAGTAACTGCTAGATGTATAAGAGAACGATATATATTTTCTTTTGTAATCATAAAGAGGCCCTTAATCTATCTAACACTATATAGAACGAAATTTATTTTTTATACAGGGTGTTCATTTTAAGACGGCTCAAATGCATTTCATGCTTAAACGGTTGTTCTGAGCGAAAAATGATAGAGGAAAAATTTGTTGTCCGTCACCACTAGTTTCAGAATATGTGACTTGATTTTAGATTCCTGCCCCCATACGCGGCTGACGCGCGACCAAAAGTACTCAACTTGTGAAGCATGTACTGTGCCTTCAAAGGTGCCTCTTCAGATACAGAGAGTAGTTGATAACCTCCTGGCTAACCTGGCTTGCGAGACTGAGGAGGCACCTTTCAAGACACAGTTCATGCTGCAAAAGTGCATTATTTGATAAATTAAGGAATAAATTTGATCCTTTACATGAAAGATATTGATCTCTCAAATATGTGGCAGGAGGTTTCCAATTTTTTTGGTAATTAAACGCAACTCTCCCAAAATTACCAAATAATTATTAAACCTTCTTGTTTGTAACAGATGTAAAATTATTTTTTAGCCATTTTGAGTATGTTTGAGAACATCTAAAGCTCTTAACATTTGATTTTTCTTAGAAAAATCACTCGGAAAACGACTTATTTCCCGATATTAAGAAAAATACTAGATTTACGGCCTTGGCAATATTTTTAGTAGAAAGGGGATGAAAAAATACATAAAAATGACCTATCGCATGCTCTTCTTTCTCTTTGATAACAAGTTAAAAAAAATTGAAAAAATACCAGATTTTGAAATGGCCTAGCACCTTTAATTTTGAAAATATCGAATTGCGGTTTCCGGTTTCTTTCATTATTTTTTATACTCTTTAAAACTATGTATATGAAAATGGGGGTCAACTGCGAACCCTCACATTTGGTCGCGCGTCAGCCGCGTATGCGGGCAGGAATCTAAAATCAAGTCACATATTCTGAAACTAGAGGTGACAGGCAACAAATTTTTCCTCCACCATTTTTCGCTCAGAACCGTTTAAGCATGAAATGCATTTGAGCCGTCTTAAAATGAACACCCTGTATAACTCTATGGATTAATGTATTTTTTTAAGTATTGTGAGTTTATTTAATATGTAAGAAAGAGTGTTCATTGCAATTGATCCTTAAATTAAAAATTCAAAGTAAAAGTTCTGACTATCAAATTGTCTCTATTTGGATCTTGGTAGTTACATTCTTCTAATATTTTTAAATTATTTTCAAAATTCCCGTTGGAGTAAGTAATTAGAAAATAATGTGGATTTAGAAAAAAAGATTCCTGATTTGAGGACTGTGTATAATACAGTTAAATGAAGAATATTTTTAGTATTTTAATAATTTTTTACAACAATTACCTAATTATAAAATTTAAAATTTAGTGAAAGCTTTGTACAAGAACCCATATTTGGTGATAATTCTCTGTTCAGAGTAAGGAGCGAACACAAACACACACACACACACACAGACTCAACGCTTCAAGGAGACATTTCCGTTTCTGGCGATGACGTTCATTATATAACGGTTAAAAAATAAAGAAATGAATCATTCGCCAGTGTTCAATGTTCAGTTTTAGGAGATCAGACTGAATGATCGACACACCCGGAACATAATCTGCTGGGAAGGACACATAATAATATACTTCGAGAACCTTCTGTCGTTTTTATAATAGGAGTAGATGTTCTTTTTTTTTGTTAACTCAATTCTTAGTGAAATAATATATAAAAACTATCCATATTTTTACAAACTAAATAGTATTACGTAACTAAGAAATATTTTTGAATACAATAATTTTACCAATTTTTCGGTCTAAGGTCGCCAGTATAATTAAACAACCAATTGTTAAGTGACTGCATAGCTTCCTCTGCATCCCGATCTTACACCATCTCAAGAGGACAAAGATCACAAATACATGTTCATTCCCGCTCCATTCCGTTGCAACGAAGTTTCTACTTACACCAGTAAGTAGAAATTGCAATTCTTGCAATGAAATGAATTCTTGCAATTCTCCTGAGCCGATTAAATCGCTAGTGGCTGGGACATCTGATCATAGCTACGAGCCTTTCATACGTAGATCTACTTTACAAATTATAATGCATATTATACAAATATTATAGCATATTATATATGCAAAACTTTTCAAATAATGTTTTTAATTTATTCTAAATACGAATTTCAAGACTTTAGGCAAAAATAATTATGGCTACGGTAAATTTAGGACTTTTTTTTTTTTTAAATATTAATTTATTTAATTTCTTATTTAATTATATAAGAACCATTTTTCAGTCCTGAAATCTTTAACCAATTCAGATTTAACTTCATCATGTGTTGACTCAGATTACAAATAGATCATAGAAATGTGTTTAAATTTCAGAAAAATATTTTGAATTTCCAGAACCTCATGATCTCAAGTATTGTTATAATTATCTTAACAGTAATTAGTCAAGAATGGTTTGGACAGTCTAAATGAATGTTGGACATTAAAGTTTTGTCTGAATCAGTTGGTCGATCTAATAACTTCCAATCATTTTGAATATAAATGACTTTCTCTTAATGCCCTGAGAATGTACCCTGGGTGAGGTCCGAAACGTCTTAAAGAATAAAAGAGATTAGACTGGAAAATAGCTCTTATATAATTACATATATTTAATTTTAACAAAATTATGTTGGTTTGAAATAACCACTTTTTCTAGATTATAATAGAAATTAATCTGCAGATATCCATTCGTCTTGGGGTACAGAGATATGTCTCTTTCGACAGAGTGCAGGAATGATGAACTCGCTTATCCTCGCGATAATACCATTTATTCTCCTACAAGCCAATCATTATTCTGTCAGCTGGACGTGAAGTCCGCCTAAGGCAATTAGTTAACTCACTGATCGCTACATTACTTATATAATACTTCTATAATTTATATTATTGAATAAATGTATCTTTCATCCTTAATGCAGTCTGAGACTTCACAGTAGATGTTACTGACTATTTGCAGCAATTTTTGAACTCCGTCTGCTGTTGTAATGAAAGCGTGAATACTGTAGTTCTATAACACTGTCGCATTGTAATAATTCTGTTCTTACTGAATTATTTTATTATTTGTATATAACATAATCCTGACTATAATGGAAAAGAAAAGTTTAACCAATGCTTTATTAGTGCCTCCATCTTTTTTTCACTCACTAAACAAAGTAAAACTGAAAGATCTAGTTGTAATCTCTCTTTAAGAATAGTTGTAGGGAATTTACACGCCATTACCAAAAACAGTTCCATATATATATGTATTTTAGACCAGAAAATTGAAAAATATTATTTAAATTTAAACATTTTCAGGCAGGCCTTTACTGATAAGGCATTTCCCAACAGTATTTCCCTGGTATTTCTTGCGCCTTTTCATTGTACAATTCTTAGATTTAACTACTTTAGGAGGGATCTTTTCAAATCCATAAAAGTTGTATTTTTGCAATATTTTTTCCTATTTAGTAGCAAGCTATATACTTTGTGTAATCCGCAACGTGCAACGTTCAAATGGCCTAGTTACTATATTAGAATATTGTGTTTCTCTTTCACAGCAGGTATGATGATGAATTACTCGATTGTTAGTATTAATTCTGAATCTAATGTCTGTTCATAGTGAACGCCTACCTAGCTTCACCATGACCATATGTTGTCCCTGATTGTGCAAACCATTTTTCTAATGACTAGTCTTTTAATAAATCTTTGGTTTATTTATTTTATTAAACTTCTTAAGAAATCTGCAGAGGGCTAAGGGGTGATAGTTCGCTAGACTAAGACCTCGCAGAAGGGAAGGGATTAGCTATGAGGTTAGCATACTGGACTCCCACGCGGAGGTCCCGGGTTCGAATCCAGCAGCTGACCCTTAGATTTTCTCTTCCTAGGAGCTTCTTACAGCTCACTGTCCGGTGATGGACAGTGTTGTCTGTAACGGGAGAACACTGTCCGGAGGCCGGCAGTGCACTGGAAAAAGCTCCGGGCGCTAATAACCTCAGCTGTTGATGCGCCAAAAAAAAAAAATAAAATAAAATAAATAAAAAAAAAAAAAAAGACCTCGCAGAAGGGGCGGATTCAAAAAACTTGTTTGCCATGAGAACCGTATCCTCTCATCACGTGAATCTACATCCAGATTGTAACTACAGCTGAGGCCTCAAGACTGTTAAAGAGGCAAGCTCCCATCACATTAAGAAACGCGGAGCACATCAAAAACTGAGCAAGCTGTTCTATGCCAGTTTTTGGATCACCCTTTTTACCTAAGTGCTTCAGCAAGTCTTTCAAAACGGACTCAGTTTAATAGACTGACGCCTCTCACTGGAGGGTCGAATGGGACAGTCGGTTTGTAGGGAGTTAAGCGGAGAAGTGTAAGTGTGGTAACATGTCTTTGCGTTGACGAGGAAAGTGACATTCTCGGTAGCCTGGCGTTTATTATTCCATTAAGTTCTATAAAGCTCTCTTAAGGCTAGAGTGAGACTAATTAGAAATCCTTCCGAGAATTGGTCTTTTTCGTGTGAACGCCCGGTAACTCGGGTTATCGTGCGACTATGAGACGGCGGATCGCTTAGGCCGATAAAAAGAGCACAGTATTTATAGGACCTGAAATGCTTTGGCATCGTGGCAATGAGAGGAGGGTTGCATAACAGGCACCGGAGTTGAGCAGACTGCAGAGAAATCCCAGACCAGTGACAGGGTTTAAAAAGTTGATTAAGCCCAAAATTACTACGGCAAGGCACGCCGGCTCATGCATTTCTAGTTCTGATACAGAGGATAGCCTGTGCAGGTTTTATTAGGAAGAAGATGTAACACCACTACGCGTATTCGGCTCTTTGGTGGAAAATCCAGGACTCCATATGTTGCCAAGTAACTACTTCTCACCTCCACGCCTATTTAACAAGCAGTATTGGAGGCAATGTTCTAACTAATATGATACCACAGTAAAACCACTGGGTCGCGTTGGCTTAGGGTTTCTGCTGAACCCTCATAGAAACTAATGTAAGGAAACTACCCTTCATAGATTAGACAAATTGAAAAAGAAAAAATGGAATAGAGTTACAAAACGTTTGGTAGCAGAACTATTCCTCACAGACCTTGTATAGACCTTACAGAGACATTCGAAACCAAAGCACTTATTAACTTTCGTTCCCAGATTTATTTTTAATTAGATAACTGTTGGATCCAATTCAGATCTGTTCTCGATAGAGACGAAAGCTTTAAGAAAAATGTAGATGAATCTATTCCAACAATTTGCTTTGTTAAAACCAAATTAATATACTGATCATGAAAACGGTTTGTGACCATAACAACATCTGCTCAGTAAACTGGATGAAACAATAAGACGTAGTCAAATCTGATCAATGGGAGCATCATAAATCTACCAGAAAGTATTTTGTAAAGCCCTGAGGAAATTGGCATGGCACGCCTGTATTAGTACAGTTATTGTAATTCTACCCAGTTGTGTAAGTTTCTGTCTTTTATGATCAATAATACTTTGTTGTTAATATATACTTATTTCTAAAAGGCAAACAACTTTGTAACTTTGCCGTGAAGTAATATTTTTATCAGAGTTTAATTTTTTAAAAAAAGGAAAGAGTTTACATTATTAAGGAACATATTACTATATTTGGCATCTTATTCAGAATTAATAAAGATTACATAATTAATGAGAAGTGCACTTTCCGTCAGCAACAAGTCTGCGTAACAGCGCCAGCTGAACATAAACAGAATGGAACTATTACACAGCAAGAGAACTAAAATATGCAACAATACTGAGTGTACGGTGTACAGAATAGTGGAGAGCTTGCTAGCGAATAGTCAATCATTGCTTCCCTCCAGTTCTGCTATAAAAATATAAGATGCTATAAATAACTGCTATGCAGTCAATATGTAAATTATGTAACTGAACATGTGCGACTTAGTTGCAGTGAGTTAGTTGCAAGTACAGCTTTCAAAAATAACAACTACAGAATTTTGTTGTGGTAGCAATGTATCTCCTGGATTAAGTTGTTTAAACGGATATTGATGCTTTCTCTGACTTCAAACAATTATTACTGATTTGGTTGTTGTGAAGAAGCTGGAATCATTGATTAAACAAAAAGTGAAAATTTATCTAATATTTAATTTCCATTAATTATTTATTTGAAACATTTGGCTAGGGAAATTCATAGTGAGGGCACTGTTATGAAGGGTAGGGATATTAAAACTGTGAAAAGGCTCCGTTTTTTAAAGAAAATTATTCGAAAAAGTACCCAACAGTTTCCTTGGAACTTTATTTACACTAAGGGAAATTTACGCGTGATTCGCGGGGAGCTGTGAGGGGACATTGTAAGCATCTTACAGTTTAGCATTAGTACCAATAATTGAGGGAAAGAATTATTTTTTTATTATTAATCAGAAGTCAATGAGTAATGATAAAGTGGATATTAACTACTTAGCTAGAGAAGTTTGAATGCAGAACAGAAGTTCGAAAAATCAAGCTCTGATTTCATTCCCAAACAAGTGTTTAAGAGTATTCAGCCCTCTGCTTCAAAGGACAAATTCTTGTAGGATCTATTAGCGTAGTTTACAATAAGTGAAAAAGCAAGGAAGGGATTAGCTCAGTTGATAGCGTGCTGGATTTCTACGCGGAGATCCCGAGTTCGAATCCAGCTGCTGGCCCTTAGATTTTTCTCTATATTGGTGCTTCTTACAGCTTACTTAGGTTGTCTGTAATGAAAGAAACGTTCTGAAGGTCAGCAGTGTGTGTAAAGTGCTCAGGGCACCAATCACCTCAGATATTAAAGTGCCTTAAAAAATAAACAACAAATAAGGGAAAGAGATATACCCCAATAATTCATTCATTGTTGGCCAAACGTTTTTACACTTACAAGGCAAGTTAAACACGTATCTCGCGGTAAGTAACGCGTGTCCAAATTTTTTGTTCTTCTTCTAACCGCAAAAGTCCAATTAAATTATTAACAGAGAAACTGCAAGTTGGAATTTCGAATAAACGTATTTAAAATGAAATTCCTTCGCATTTAACACTTTAGAAGCAATTGAAGAATCTGTTATCCAAACCACAACAGGACTTGATCGAGAACGCATCAATATCAAGTTCGATATAAAAATAGCAATGCATCATTAAAAATATGTCAAATCGTAATCTGTTCTGTAAAACATATGTTGCGCAGCTATGAAGATGACCTAGGACGAAAGGTTGGCTAAAAAATTATGACTAAATTAGCCTGACGTTTATATAAATAACGTTTCTGCCATAAAACAATAAAGTTGTGGGCCAAATGAGTTTTAAGAACAATTAATTATATAGCTTAGTTATTTTTCAACTATCTAGAAGACTATTATAAATGAGCAAACACTAAGTCTTTGAAGAGATCTTAACTCGGGGATTCTAATGTTTGGAATGCAGTTTTATTACTTGATGCACCTTTATGATTTAAGTGGATTAAAACCATTAAAATTAAAGCCTTTTCTTTCCTATTTAGTTACAGCTCACTTAATAGACCTTCATTACCTGTCAGGACATTGTTGCGATTGAAGAGCGACTAGAGCACACAACTATGTGGATCTGTTTAATTAGCCAGTTGGATGTGCGTACAGAGAAATTTCCACCATACAGGCAGTCCTAAACCGCTAGGGAATAGAGAGAATATTCTTCACGGATGAGATATCTGCCGACAGTTGGCTTGGATGGTAAATCCAATCACAGATATGATAGTACAATCTTCCGTCATTTGATTACCTGCGATTGTTTCTAGTCCAGTTATCTTTGGTTATGGCTATGTCAATGGACACATAGGAGCAATAAGATAAACATTTATAATCTTAAATTCACAATATGATAATTGTGCATCAGTATTGTGCGGAGAGACAGTAAGAGGAGTAAGGTGGATACCAGGGGTGTGAAGGAGGAGGTAGTCTGGGTGCTAAAACTCTGAAGGCGCTAAAATTAGCCAAATGGAACGTGTTTTTGGAAAAGATCATTTCTAATCGAGTTAAACTAATGAATAAAATATCAAGCTCTCACTGCGTCTTTAAGATCCAAACTTGATCATTTTTATTCTTTTCCTAAAATTATAGAACATGTAACTATGTACGATACACTGAAATGATGCTTTAGAGGGATGGCTATCTCTTCCCACTTCCAAAAATACCTGAAAAGAAATTTTCTTATACAACTTTAGGTCTAAATATTCACAATCTACAGACAAATAGAGAAAATTATGGGCGCCATTTTGGAAAACTTTTCAAATGAGTAAATAAGTAATCAGTAATGTTTTATTATGAAGTTTTTTACTTTTTACGAGTATTTATTAATTTTTGTTCGTGGGAATCCTATTTTGCTTCGTGGAGGGAGCCAGGGACGTTTTAGTAGAAGAGAGCCGCCAATGAGTATCATCACAAGCTGTGTCATCAGCCTCTTCCCAGCCAAGATATTCTGAAGAAGATTTCCATCTTTTAATGTAACCTTCTTTTTGCATTTTTATAATTTAATATAGAACAGCCTCAATAGCGAACTAAATGTAAAATTAAAAATATAAAACATTTACAAAGACTACTGCAATTTAAACTGAAGAATATTACCTCCATACACAGAACGACTAAAAAATTTAAAAAAAAAATAAAAAAAATAATCAACGTAAACAAATTTAAAAAGAGAAGGTTGGTGCGCAGTCTGTTTTTAGTTAAATTATGATGTCAGTTCATCAAATATATTAAATAAAGTAAACAATAGGAAATTGCAAGATGTGGAGGGAATCATGAATGTGGAGGGCCGATGAAAGTGAAAACTTGTAATTATCACAATATGGATACAAAATGTAAACTTTCACTCGTTTTAGTCGCTGAGCCTGGAGGTTGCTCTCCAGTTGGCCCCAGCCTACTCTCTGGAGGCGCCCTGCCGCCATTTCTCCAGATGCTTTATCAATTTTCTTAACACCCCAACTCTCCATATTCAATTACCTAATTACACAGCAAAATTATGAACTTAATTAATTCCAATCTACATTAACAGGCGGCTAAGTTCAACGGTTGTTTTGGATTCAGTTATTTTTATTTTAAAAACCTAATTTCTGTTTATAAAACAGTTATATTGAACTATTTTTGGTTCAATAAACAGAAGACCAATCGCATTCCCACTGGCATGCGATTGGTCTTCTGTTTATTGATTTTTGATCGGGAACTTTATCACGATCCCATCAGAAACTATTTTACGTTTTAAATTGTCGATTACAATGTCCAATGTTTGTTTTCGAAGCATATACTTTTTTCATTTCAAAAATCACCATTCAAAACCGTACATTACATTTTTAATTTCAAAAATTCCAATTGTGAGCTCGAAGCAAAAGAGTTTTAAATATTCTGTTTTATAAAAAAAAATGAGTAAAATAAAAAGCATGGAAGGTCTCCTTTTACAAATCAGCCATTTTATTAGTTTATTTGAATATGGCTGTCAATTGATCAATATTGTACAAATTCTTTACGTCAAGTGTTAGGCGAGTTTAAAGAATATCCTTCGACGCGTTTTCGAAAACATTACAAAGAACTTACTCCTTAAAAAAAACTTAGAGTGTTAAAAGTTAAGTATAAGGGTTGATTAAATGCCAAAAGGTACACAAATCAGCAAGTACCCAAACATTTCATTCATTCTTCTAGTATCATATTTTTTAGAATGTATTAGTAGATGTTACAGACCCTTGCGCTGGCCTTTTATCACCCATAAATATTTTTCTGTTAGAATAATAAAAGATGTATCTCATCATCATAGTTAGTATTAAAAAGGCACTTCATTTTAACTCTATTCCAAATTATTCTGGTGATTTATCTTTATTCTGAATAATCATCACATTCACTCGCATATTAAAAAGGAAAAGTTAGAGTTGGTCTATTTCTGCCGTGATATCAATAACATTTTTAACAGAATTGTAGTCTTGAATTCGTCTTACGTGAGCAAAAATTATATAGTTAATAATAAATAACGGATACTTGTAATTATAATTCATCCATTTTCAAACTTTAATTTAATGTAGCCCTTTAATTGAGTACTTGTAAAGAAGTTTTGTAACCAACTAAAAATATGCATATCTATTGTACATTACATTATAACATTGTGGGGAGAACACCTAGATTAACAATGTAATTGAAGAATTTCAAAGAACTTATTCGAAAATTCATTTCAAATTTTTCACTCTTTCTTACTACTATTAAAAGGAAGCTTAGCAATCATAGGTATTTCGATTTTTCGTACTCAAAATCTTGTGCGAATACTCAAACGTCATTCTCTTACTGTAATTTATGTAATTTAACTGTTTCGAAACTTAGTACACTTTCCAGACCGGTACTTGACTTCAGTATTATGCAAGTTCACTGTAGTGAAATGAAAATTAAAAAATCTGCTCTCAATTACAAGGGGGGAGGCAAGAGGAAGTAAAGCCAAACTGCATTTTCCGTTTAGGCTCCGGAAAGAATTAATTTCTCTATTTATTTCATAAATTCCGAGATTCATACCTTTTCAGCAGATTTTTTCTAATATGAACCCAATAAATTTCTTGAACTCCAAAATAACAGCGAAAAATCTGGCTATCTGTAATTCTATCACAAATAGAGCCAATAAACTAAAAAAAGTGCAAAACGGCACTCTTAATCAACCCATAAAAGGCACAATAATCGAGAGGAACACTTTGCTTTATCGCCAAATATTTGAACTCGGCCCTATTAACTAGATTACTGAGAGTTCCACTAGTATTCTGTGCATTCTTCTTTACTTCTCTTTTTGCTAATGCAGCCCTGGTTTCTAGTGGTGGTAAACTTCGGTGGCAAGACTCCCGGAGCCGCTAACTAATTTCCCAAACTTAGTTGATAATTTCTCTTACTATAGTTCCTGAACTTCCCCATATACAGGTAATTGTATCTCTAGCTGGGGATTATCTTTCCTGTAGGCTATTAACACTTAACTGTTATTAATGTTCAGTTGCAAGCCTCTTCTGCATTATGCATTTATTGCATATTGCTGTGGTCTTCTTCCCGCCATTGTACAATCTGAATATGTGAATAAATGTAGTAAAATTTTATATAAAATAATAAATATAATGTTAAAAATAAAATTAGAATAACAAAATGAAATCAAAGACAACTTCCTTGCTTAAAACAACCAACATGCAAACAATAATTTTTATGGCGGCTGGTTAAAGAAGAAGACGAAATTTATCCAAGAGATTTGAAATGTTATCAGATCTAAACTTTGTTCAGTATTAACCCAGACTTTCTTTTCAAATGCCTTATGGATCACAATTGAGTTATTGTTGGCTATAAAAAACTATTTTGATTGCAAAGTCATTTCTAATAGTAATAGAAATGTAGGTTAGGAGAGGTGATAACAATACTTTTTGTAAACATTAACGGATGCAGGACAATTCGGAACTAGATAGATAGTCGGACTGACAAAGGTGTAATTGTAAGTGAAAGTGGTGCCACATGGTTAGTAACTTCTACCCTTATTTTTTCTTATTTAATTGGCGCAAACCAAATAGTTTTTTTCCAAAGTTTTAGAAAGTCATCGGTGGATATTTGCTAGTTATTAAGGTAAATAAAATTAGGTAAATATTAAATATTAGTAAATATGATCAAGTTACATTTTTAAAAAAATAATAATTATAAACTACTCATTTTCTGAATAAAAATTTAAAAAATTGGTGTAAAACACGCAAATAATTTTCTTAAGACCGTAAATTTCTCTTAGGATTGCAAATCGAAAAATCGTATATATTGGAAATTTATTTCATCCTAACTGTACCCGGCCAATCGCGTTGCTGTGGCTCAGTCGCGATTCCTAAGCACAAATCTTCAATCATTATCAACGCTTCGTTGTAGATTTCTGCTGTGAAATCCATGTTCATACTCGAATTCGAAAATCTGGAATATTAAAATACCTTTTTTAGAAAAAAAGAGTATGAGAAAGTAATCTCCTTAATTAAAATACTTTAAGCAAAAAAGATGAAGTATATTGGATTATGTTGAAACAAGCTACTAACGGATTAAATTTAGCTTACTTGTAAATGTCATTTCGCGAAATTTCAATTTCAACTTTGAAGAGAAAGAATTTGTTTTTGTAAAACATAAAATGCATACAAATAATTGCTTGAATTAAATAAAAATAAATCGAGAGTTGCATTCAAAAAGGAGTGCATACAATGATTACTTTCTATCAGTTTTAAGATGGAGAGTGAGAAAACTTGAACTACGTTTCCTTCCGCCATTCTGTAGTGATCATAATCTATAATTACATACTCCGTGTAAATTAATGAAGTAACCATTTTAATTAAATCACTAGGCCCATAAATATGCATGTTTGGACCATAAGATGTATTTAAATTAAAACAAGCATTAAGATGGTAGGTCACGAACTGTTGTAAAGTAGTTCAGAAGGTGTAAACTGGCAGCAGCGAGAATGCTGTTATCACCAGATCTTACTTTTAGAAAACATGTAACAACAATATTTGAGGTAATTTGAATGTTCCCTTGGGTTGGTTAAGATAACGATTTGTGTTTTTCAGTTTACTCACACCAGAGTCTCTAATTGTAATCTCCGTCTGCAACAGGCAGTTCTAAGCGCTAGAACTGGCCGATAGAATGAAAGTTACAGTGTCATAAGTGGGGAAAATTCTGTTCATTTTGAACTGGAGAATCGTTGAGAAGTTCACTAGATCAAGCCCTAATCTCTGGTTTGTTCACAAAATGATATTTCTGCAGAATCCATTTTTCTCTCTCATTCCAATAGAAATAAATACAAATATTCCGTTTAGGTTTGATTCGTTTTTACTATAAAATGTTCATTTAAGAGTATTTCTAGAAATTGTTACAGATTATTAAAGTTCACGCTAGACTTCTTTAAGTAGTATAATTATTTTTTGGCAGATATCTTTCACATTAATTTATAGATCTTTGCAAAAAGCGTTTTAGCGAAAGTAAATTACAACCTTTCTTTCAAAACATGAACTACATAAATTTAGTTTCTTTCTGTAAACTCTGTTTCCTCTTTTTGGTGTCTCCCAGCAATTCAACGATCCTAAAGTTTAGGCCAAACAGACAGTTTGGCTGACTAACAGCGAATAATAGCCAAACCGACTTCCGTTTCCGTGGTTACACTTGGCTAGAAGAAATCTAGTAGAAGACGGCCTTAGATATGGAAAAAAAACTGATTTAAGATTGCTTCGTGACTGTGACAATTATTTACTAGAGAAACATGGGAAAAAAATCCATAAAATGATTACACTTTTTTTTTAGAAAAGGGATTAGCTATGCGGTTAGCGTATTGGATTCCTACGCGGAGCTCCCGGGTTCGAATCCAGCAGCTGACCCTTAGATTTTCTCTTCTTAGGAGCTTCTTACAGCTCATACAGAGGCCGGCATTGCACTGAAAACAGTTCCGGGTGCCAATAACCTCAGATGTTGACGCGCCTTAAATCATTAACAAATAAATGAAACACGATTATTTATTTTTTTTAATGCTTTTAACGGAAATGCGGAAAACAATTATTTTCCCGTCATTCAGCGAACTTTCTTCAAAAACAAAAGAAAGGAAGACATTTTGATAAAGTTTTCTTGAAAGTAACGGTGATTCCTTATGCAGTTTTAAGCAGCATCGTAGTTTGGCACGAATGAATAATTTATTTAAAGAAACAGAATTACAAACTAAGAATCAAGGAATATGGACCAAGAACACTTTAAAATAACTAATTCAATAACTAGAATAAGACGAGCAACGTTGAATTTTACTCTGTTTCTGTTGGAAAAGTCCTCAGGTTCTTTCATGTTCTGCTTTCCGCCTGCTTTTATAAAAACTCTGGAGTTATGAGAATAAGTATTCTTTAATCCTAAGATATTTATACTTGCCAATCGCACCAAAAACTCCATCTAACTTGAAAGTTTATAATTTTTTAAATTATTATTCATTTCAGAATAACTATTTCGAATAATCAGTTTCTCGACTGATTATGAGTAATATCTTAGATTTTGTAAACAACATTCTCATGAGGAACACTGAATTATCCCTTATTAATAGAACTATATTCTTAAAAATAACGATATGGTAAGAAAGGAAAATGTCCGGAAGTACGAGGGTCGTTTGAAAAGTCCATGCAAAAATAAAAACTACTTAATTTTTTGGGGTAAACCTTTTTTATTTTTCAACATAGTCTCCTTTTAGGCTTATACACTTCGTCCAACGCTGCTCTAGTTTGTTGATCCCTTCCGAATAATAGGATTTGTCCAAGTCTGAAAAATAGCCATTCGTTTCTGCAATCACCTCCTCGTTTGAATAAAATCTTTTTCCCGCCAGCCATTTCTTCATATTGGGGAACAAATAGTAGTCCGAGGGAGCCAAGTCTGGAGAATAGAGGGAATGTGAAACGAGTTGGAACCCTATTTCCATTAATTTTGCGACCACAACTGCTGTGGTGTGAGCTGGTGCGTTGTCGTGATGGAAAAGGACTTTTTTGTGGGCAAATCGTGGGCGTTTTTCTTGTAGCTCGGTTTTCAAACGGTCCAATAACGATGAATAATATGCACCTGTAATAGTTTTACCCTTTCCCAGATAGTCGATGAGGATTATTCCTTGCGAATCCCAAAAGACAGTCGCCATAATCTTTCCGGCCGAAGAAACGGTCTTCGCCTTTTTTGGCGCAGATTCCCCCTTGGTAACCCATTGTTTAGATTGTTCTTTGGTCTCAGGAGTGTAGTGATGTATCCATGTTTCATCCACAGTGACGAAACGACGCTTAAAGTCCTGCAGATTCTTCTGGAACAGCTGCAAACCGTCCTTGCAACACTTCACACGATTTCGTTTTTGGTCAAGCGTGAGCAATCGCGGCACCCATCTTGCGGATAGCTTTGTCATGTCCAAATGTTGATGCAAAATATTATGTACCCGTTCATTCGAGATGCCCACAGCACTAGCAATCTCACGCACCTTCACTCTTCTGTCATCCATCACCATATCATGGATTTTATCAATGATTTCTGGAGTAGTAACCTCAACAGGGCGTCCAGAACGTTCAGCGTCACTTGTACCCATATGGCCACTCCGAAAATTTTGAAACCACTTATAAACTGTTCTAATCGAAGGTGCAGAGTCACCATAATGTTTATCAAGCTTCTCTTTAGTCTCCTGAGGCGTTTTGCCTTTCATAAAGTAGTGTTTAATCAACACACGAAATTCTTTTTCGTCCATTTTTTGAAAATCACTCGATTCAAACGAATGCCAAACACAAAGAAATAGACCGATCTGGCTGAAACTTGGTGTGTATTCTTCCAAGAGATGCTACTAACTAAACAAAACCTCGATACGCGCCAGTGGTGCTATCTCTCTGACTTTGCACGGACTTTTCAAACGACCCTCGTAGTGCTCGTGAAATAAGGTATGGCAGAAAGCTACCTATCGTCCAAACCATATGCCATTAAACGTTTTTCAGTATTCGGCCAGCCTTTACGATCTTTAAGTTTGCATAAAACTTTAGAATAAAGCTATAAAGCGCCCATGAAGAAAGACATTATGAACTTTACATTACTTTAATAGCAAATCATATCCACATATTTTGCCTTCTTTTTCGAATCTTTTAACAGATTTAAAACAGTCTATAATTTTATTGGAATACTTATTTATCATTTCTTTACGTAATGATTCGGTCGTTTCAAAGTCGTTAGCGTCAACTTTAGCACCTGCAAACCGATACCCATTTTTCAAAATATGTATGTGTCAAATGTCCTTAAAAATGATCATTTTCTTTTAGCCATTATTTTTAGCTTGTAAAATTGGATTGCAGGCCATTCTTTTGTTTTTAATTAATTTAGTTTACCATCTCTTTTCTTTATAAATTTACTGATGAGAAAACCAAAAGCATTGGTTTTAAGCTTCAAAAAAAGTTCAACATAATGTGGTACTTCTTATTTCTGGTCATTATTTCTGGTATGTCTCTCCTAACATCACTTCTCCTTAATATAATTATGGTCAAGAATGTATAGTAGTATGAATATATATAAATAATCAAGCAATAAGTTACTAAAGAACTTATTTATTTTTCATTAATCTGTGAAAGATATCGATCAACATAAATGTAAAATTGTTCTAATTGAAATAATTACAGGTTCTCAGGTTTTTGAATTGATGAGTTCATCTTAAATAAAAGCAACTTCAACATCCTCAATTTGAATATTATCTGCACTGTTCACTGTGTTTTTAAGAATCAGCATTTCCTGAAATTGGAAAACTAGAAGAAATTCATGATTTTTCGCGGGTCTTCAAAAAGGTCTTTTTTTATAATTATTTAATTCAGTGTATTATTTTTCTAGTTTTAGTAATCTTTTTCTTTTTTAGCTCATTAAGAGCGGATTTTTGAATCCCAGTTTGAAAATATTTCCAACTACTGCAATCATATGCGAATGAATTTCTCAAGTCGAACATTGTCGAACATTGAAGCAACAGAACAAGAGCATTCTATTTTCACGCTTTCGACCAATCAGATTTCCTGATCATTAGGGCAACCCATGGGGAAATCACAACCTAAAATAAGTTTGATTTGTTTTTTCAAAATTTAACTTTTGCATTTCCTTGGAAAAAATGAACTGAGAAGCCGAAAGGTGGGCGATTGATTTATCTGATGCCTCTTAAATTTCCTGCAACTTTTGTTTTGTTGCTGGATCATCAGTTGCGGTGACTTGTCTGTATTTTCCTTTTAATCTTCCGAACTACATCTTGAAAAAGAAAAATAAATTAATAAATAAAACAGTTGATATAAATGATTTAATCAGTAACAATGAAATCAAGTCTATCTATTGAAATCGAGTGGAGGTGGTGGTGGGCTTTACAAATCGTTAAAACTGAGTTATTGGAATCAGTAGAATAGACATTAGCAGGAGCTCTTGTATACCATTTAATTTGGTGATAAGGGCTTCAGTGGTGGTAACGATTTTTGTACCTACGTCATATACGGCTTTATTCCAGCCATCTGATTTCGTTTTGGTTTTAAACTAGATCTACAAGTTCTTCTGACTCTCTGAAATACAGAGAATTGAAGTGGCGATTGACAACAATAATTACACATTTCCGATGGCAATAACAACGTAACAAGTGACTTACACCAAATAGAAGGGAAAACAATTAGTTAAAATGCCAACGTTTCCATGGACTTAAACAGATAAAAAATTATCAATTTGATGAAAACTAAAATTGAATAGCAGCCCATGTTGTACATTGTACAATATTTCTGCAAAAATTCATTATTTAAATTAATTATTTAAACAAAACTGTTACAAGAACTCTATCCAACTCAAGACCTCGAAAACACAGAATCTGGCAGGGTATATAAGAAAAGTATATCTTTCTCCGATACGAGTAACAACCAAGAGGTCTAAATCTTTTCTGAATAACAGCTTCACAGGTCATCAGTGTATGGAATTTTCTCCAACTCCTCTCAGATTCGACAGGTTGTGTCACGTTTTCTTAGTCGGGATTTCTCAGGTGTCCATAGTGTTGCAAATGCCCCATTAGGAGACCGGTAAGCATGCACAGCCTATTTTTTTCTTTTAATATCAGGCCAGGCCCAGATCTTTTACGGTTATAATGCCCATGAAGATCTTTGCCTGCTTCGATCCTAGGTCACTTCAGAGCTTAGTTCTGCTGGTCTCTTTCTTGACCCAATCTTAAGGAAACTTTCGCTGATTCCACCGAAGGGTTCCTTAATTCACATAACTCCGACATGTTCTAGCACCCTTTTTTCTTTTTCCTGGTCATTGAATAAGATAAGAGATTTCCAAACCAATTGTGAGCTGACAACATGAGCTCAGCACTTTAATGAGAGCCTGGCTAGTCGCATAGCATTACTAACTCTTGTCTGATATTTCTTGTCGAGGTTAAACTAAATACACCTCCTGGAAAATACTGAGGAATTAGCCCATAGATTTCGAGTACCTAATCCGTGGACCAAACTTCCGTGCCCCAGTCCTTCAGAACTTCAACCCATTCCTATCCCACAATTGCATTTGCCTTAATTCCAGAAACTCATGTGGAGACTACTGCAGCCTCAGCTTTGAAAAAAGTTCCTTACAAAATTGTATTTCTTATTCATGTCACACCTAATAAAGTACCACAGCGGGCAACTAGTTGTCAGGAAATATCAATGAACACGTTTAGGAGGCAGCCCTGTAAGGAGGAAGCGCTGCAATGACAGAAATTGATCATGGGTAAGCTGTACTGCATGCTCATGAAGACGTTGAGTGACATAGACCTGATGACTTCCAAATCTCTATTATGCTTCAAATGTACATCCCGTTAACCGGGCCTCATTACTATGTCTTTACAAAAGGTTTCAAATTGTTAATAGGGCGCATCAAGTTGAGCAACTGAATTCCAACAAGGTTTCAATCAAAATAGCTAACTGTGCACGCTACTTTATAGCTTGATATTTGCAAGGTGGCAGCGGTCGCACTGTGCCAAGGACGTCATCTCAGCGGGAAGTGCACTTAAAAATCCCCTTGCACCTGCACTTCGTCCAAATGTGGTCGCAAAGTGCACAGCGACCTACTTCCTTATTGGTTTATTATTTTTTTATTTATTTTTGTTGCGATATTATCTATTTATGAAACTAGTGTGGTACTTTACTCCATTACATTCACATGTACTTTGCTTCCTTGCTTTTATTTTACTAAATATCTTTTTTATTTTTGGAAAGTTTTTCTTATTATCATTATTTTCTAATTTGATTTCCTTGTGAAACCCTTTTTTTTTTTTTTTTGTAATTAGTTCTATTTTTTAATTTACGTTTAGTGAACTCCCTCTGTATATCTTAATGGTTAAAACAGATGTATAATTAAATAATAAATAATAATATAAAATAAAGAAACTAACGGTTTACTTTAAATGAGCTAATCTAATGAAACATTTACCTTTTAATGAATAAAAAATAATTTATTAACACTTGCCTTGCTTCTACTAAGAAGAGAAATTGTTAGAACGCCTAGCAGGACTCAAAACCTCGAGAGTCATTGTATTTGTAACCGTAAATGTTTAGCGATATCAGTGGCGTACATTACCATAATTATCTAATAACGGAAATTTTGCAAATATTTAAGAAATGGTTCAGTTTAAATATAGTACTTACATACACAAATATCCTTAAAAACCTCTTAATGTCTAACATTGGTAAGATTTTGTTTTAGTAGATAAATATATGTTTATACAAAAAATAAAAACGTATATTTAAAAAAGCGGTAAAGGCTTTCTTTCCAACATGTCTATCGCTGTTTATTTATATGCTGGACCTGTCTCCTGTTTACTAAAATTAAATAAAATGGCCGTGAGGGCCATATTTATTAGGGTTAATTTTAAAATGTTGACCTACGACTATATTCGATTACGTCCGATACATCACGCTTGGTCCAAGGGCTCTGCCAAGGATTAACAACCATAAAAATAAATAAATAAGTAAAAATAATAAATAAAATGGAAATATATATAAAAATTATTCATAATTAAACTAATTTACCCAAACAATAATTACAATTGTGGCAATTGCCCGGAGTCCGGCAAGCACTGAAAAAAGCTTCGGGTGCCAATAACATTATAGGTGTTGATGCACCTAAAATTGACAAAAATTTCGTTCCCGTTGGATAAAAATTCACAAATAAACGGGAGTAGGAATAAAGTAACCGGGTTACCATTAAAACATGTAGAACTCTGGTTCTTTTACAATGCACGGCCCCCTTTAGTTTGATGATTATTTTGGTCCCCCAGGCAGCCTTAAACAATATTAGCATTGTAATCTGAACAGTTGCACAGAGATGTAGAAAGATAACAAATTCAAATACGCTTCTTCTTTTTTTTATATATAAAAATCAAAACATTTCCTCGTAAAACAATTTGCCGTAAGCTTTCACTTGACTTTTTCGTACTATAATTTACGTGAGAATTGCTTTTCGAAACTATTTGTACAAAAGTAATTACTAAAAACATCAAAATTTATTTAGTAAAACTTGCGCTCAATCGATATTCTTCAAATTGGGGGTTTTATCCACATAATGGGTGCCTAAGAGTGGCAGTAAATCCGGACACAAGAGGAAACACAACCCTACCTCATCTCAAGAACTACCTTAAAAAGCATTTTGTAGGAAAATGTTACAAGTAAAAATTATAGTTGCAGATGTGTGCAATAAGTGCATCATGTTTAAAGGAAATCGTCGAAATCGTTTTCGAGAAAATCGTCTAAAACTCGATGCAGTTTTTTCATTTCTACTTTTGTATTTAATTGATTAAGTATTATTTTAGTACATGTGGCATTAGAGCACCTCTATTTAAGATATTTTCAAGATATCTGGATGTGGAGATGAGATACACACGAGTTCTTTCACTCTTTACTCTTTCTCGGAGTTAAGCAAGCATCTCACGGTAGTAATGTTGATTAATTATAATCGATATTTTCATTCGTTTTTGTCGTGGAAGGCCAACCCGGGCGGTCATCATCTCCGACGTCTTCTCGGCCATCTTGGAAATGCTTGAACCTCTCAAAAACTCGCGCACATGATTAACATTCATCGCCATAAACTTCTTTTAATAAAAGATAAGTTTCAGTAGCGGTTTTACCAAGTATCTTGTGAAACGTTGCTCTATTAGATGTGTAGTATCATGTTTTCGGCAAAACGAAACTAACAAATCTTACACAAACGACGGTTCCGGTCAGATAGATTTCTCTACAAACACGTGAGACGCTGCAATCGAAAGAGAAGGCTTTACGCTGCACAGTTGTCGGTCGTTAGGATTTGGCGCATCTGTCTCGTTATTTCATAGCCACACCTCGTGACACAATCTATTACAATCGTAAGCAATCTATTACAGAACTTTCTCTCAGTTGATTTTGTCCAAATGCTTGTTATTGGGCACCATTGTGGCGCTTATTCGAAAAAATAAAATTTGAACTTTCCACTTTATACACACAAATCCGGTCCAATTTATAAAACCATATTACAGTAAGGGGTGTCTGGAAATGCAACTTGACTAACTAATAATTTCCTTTAACGAGAATTATTCTCTGATCGAATGTAAACCTTTACATTCCAAGAAACATGATTCCATGATCTTAAGAGTTAAGGTTCGTCCGTCCAAATGTATCTGTAGTGACAAGAGACTAAACGGTGGGTACGAATGACAAGTTTAAAAAAAGATATCTATGTATTTATCATTCTTCTAAAAAAATAACCGACAATATAATACTAGGGATAAAAAGAAATCTGCATATTTGTTTTCTTTTTCAAAGCACTTAAGGAAGAACTAGGTGAACTTTCCAAGTTACCGATAGAAAAAAGAAGTCTTGCCGCCACAAAACACCACGCAGAGGAGACAATAACTTAATTTACAAAATTACCGCTAGAGCCGACTGTGAAAGTGCTAAGATTAGTAACGCCGGACGGAATATTGACGAATCTATCTCTCTCTTATTCCAAAGAGATTCAAAAAGTTGAAATAGACTGCTTAGTCATATCTCATCTCCACCTCCACTTAACCTAGAGAGAATCTTAAATTATCTGCTTGGAACATTTTGATTCTATTAACATTTTTATTTGAAATATACAACGGCGTTCTAATGCCATAAGTATGTACTTAATCATTAAATATAAAAGTAGATATGAGAAAACTAAGCAGTGGTAGCACTCCTAATAAGAGTTACCAGCAATTTCATTTGAGAGGAAGTCTCGAGGCCACTGGCGTTTTAGCTGTCAGGCAGAGTTAGAACTCTGAGAGACGAGGACTGGAATGTGAGGAGAAACTACATCTCAGTTTGTTTACTTCTGGTAAGACGGGAACTTTCAGGTCAAGGTAGACGGTATGATTGGATAGATAAGGTGCGTTAAGTGTCTTACATCCCGAACATTATGATTTATAGACTCTGAATGCGGTTGAGGTTGAAACGTTTAATTTATCTCCGCACTTCGATGCTACAAGAGTAGATAAGTTTAATTAGTAATGAAGAAAGTAAGCGTCTACTTTGAAACGACAGTCTAGATCTGTTGTTTAGGAGTAGTTTTAGTTGCTTGAAGTGAGTATTGATTTCCTGTCCCTTTAGTCGAGTGAGGAGATTTTAAGTAAGTCTCTTGCCGATGTAAGTCCGAAATGCGGACGACACCAGAGGCAAGAAGAGGAATTTAGTTAAAATAATGAAGACGGAAAGTAATTCTTCTAAGAGTAAAAATAAATGCGCTGGTATTTATTCAGTTCAGCTTAATCCTCTATCTTCTAAACCATTCTTCTAAAAGTGAGATATGATTCTGAATATCTCTGTGAAAAATTACTGTATCTGTGTATAGAATAGAGCCTAAGATTGCCCCTTGAGAAACAATAGCTTTGGCCTTTTGGAAAGGTGAGATAGAAGATTCAACTATTACTTGATAATATGGGTCAGGGAGATAGGCTAGTGAAGGACAAGGTAATGAGCGAAATGGAGAACGCTCTTCCACTTCGAGACCAGCCCAAGATGCCATACCCGATCGAAGATTTGTTTTACATCTAAGAAAACGCTTGAACAGCATTCTCTGCAAGAAAGAAGAAAGCGATGGTGTCTCCAACGAGATGGCATTGTTATACAGAGGAGTGTTGTCTCCTAAAGCCGAACTGGTGGTTGGAAATAACGAGAGAGGCATTGATATACTCGTAACTACTTCAAGTATTTCACCAACAGTGAGTTATAGGCTAATAGGTCGATCCGGTGAAAGAAGGTTATTTCGGTTAAGGTTAGTTACTTTCATAAAAATGGAGTATATTGTTTTTCATGGTAAATGTGCAGCTGTTTGAGAGTCTGTTTCTGTTTGTTAGTTAATTAATTTGCACTAGAGGTTATTCTTAATCGCAACTTTAGAATGACCGAAATTCAAGAAATTTTTACTCTTCCATTCGAACTTCAGACATTAACAAAAGCTAAAAGCACTTTAATAGTTTCATTAATAAATGTGGATTCATGACAATCACGGTGTAATGCTAGATCGAAACCTAATTACAATACCTATGAGCCAATTAGAATCATTTCTAATATTCTTGTAGGGAGCTAACTACAGAGGGATGAAGTAATTTGAAAAGCTAAACTGGATTTTTTATTTAATCAAGGTCAAAACAAAAAAATAATCAATCTGAACTCTTTAAACAAAATATCAAGGAAATTTCATGAATTTGAATAGGAAACCTTCATTGCACGATCACAATTGGTAGTTCACTTTATACGCCAAAGTTACATGTTTTGCTCTCTGGCTTACTGCTGTTACTTACCTTGGATTCTATGAAACCTTTAAGGTTAAAACCAAGTTAAACACAGTTCTGAGGAAATATATGTTCTCTTTCAATATTAATTAAGTCGTGACGACAAGATTCACAATGTTGCTTTTAAATGTTAAAATAACAAATAAAAGTACTAGATATCCATAGCATTTCAATATTCTTTAAATCAAGTCCAAGTTTTTTGATTTTCCAATTAGAGGAAAGCAAGGCAGCTTTCCTCTGCGGTTTTTGGAGCGCCATTATCAAAACAACAGGTTTAACTGTTGTGTTTGATGGTTCACAAGTTTAGGACAGCAGTTTTTTGAGAAAACAAGATCGACAGTTTATTTTGCAATGCGGACTGTTAGCTACAAACTTTGCTGACGTAAAAACTTGTGATGTTTCTACTTGTAAGAAAAATTTAAATTTATATATAATTTCAATATTTGACAATAAAATTAATTTAAACTATTTATATTTGAGAAGGAAGAAAGAATAATGCCAATTTCAGTCATTATTTTTTATTTTTGCCAAGCATTCGCCCTAGGGACTACTTAAGTCATCTTCAGAATTTATGCGCAATAGCGTGAGTAAAGTAATAAATACATAGTTATATGTAAAGTTGGTGTGTCTTCTGTCCTGTCTACCTATTATAATCATAAAGGATTCTCACATTCCACATTCCTATCGTCCACAATCCGTGCCTGGATCGATTACCATTTTAGATCGGCCCGGTTTCTTTCATTTGGCGATTTCATAACCATGACTCTTTTCTGGGTAGGGGGTTGGCCCTACACCTTATCCCCAACTTGAAAGACTAGAGATATTTGTTTAGGGTGCCTAGGCGAGTTGTCTCCACCAAGACTAAAGAAGCTCGCCTCCTCTGGGTTTGATTTCGACGTGACCTTCTCCCAGCCTTCGAGGTACCCAAAATTCCTACAGTGCAAGTCAAAACTGGTGTATTTCCGCCGGAAATGTGTACTATTTATGTGTATTGTTCTGGTGAGTGTGCTTGGTTTACTGTTCTGACGTAACTCCTCAAGTGCCTGCACGCATCAGACACCCCACGCATTATCAGTTTCAACTAGAAGAAATAGTTGAGAAACATTTTGGACTCTTTTTTTCTCCTCAAGGAAAAAAAAAATCGAATTCGTGATAGCTTAATTTTTGAGGAAACGAAAAAATCATATAAATATTTCTCAATGATTTAATTAAAAAAGGAAACAGAGGAAGCCGCGTCATCAAGTAAAATTCCCACCAAGAAGACAGACAGTTCCTGCAATAGGTCTGCTGATGGGTGACGAGGTCGTACGTCGTTAGATCTGTTACAAATAATAATAACTCTAGTTGCCAATCAGGAAGAGACCTAAGTTTAATTTTCAAGGAGCTTCCTCGAGTTATATTCTTACCGTTACGGGGAATTTCGGCTGTTGACAGAGCTGTCTTACATGTTTATCATTCACACCCAATTCTTTCATAAAATGTTGATAAGTATTAGATTAGCTGATTAATCGTAAATTAGAAATAGCCTTCATTTTCTCATTTTATGCGCAAAAAATAATAATAATACCTATTTCTCGTTTTAAATAATCAGGCCTAAATGATGAGAAGATGCTGCTTTCTGCAGGACTTATTAAAAGATGTTATAAAATACGAGTATATATTTTTTTTTTAATTCACAAAGTTGTGATCTTACGGAGTTTTAACCTTCTAAGAGACTAGCGCTTCTGAAACAGGAGTTCCTCAGCTGTATCTCCGCTAGAGTTACTCCTTTACTTGGCTTTGTCTACCGCTTTCCGATATTTATTTTGTTCTCATCCGATCGTCTCTCCTAGCCCGCTTTCTTTCTCAGTCTCCACTTTCTAGTCTCGTCTTTCGATTTCATTTTCAGTCTCGTCTTTCTAAAAACGTTGCTATCCCAATTCTACTTTAGCTTCTTGAAACAGCCAACCACGATCTTTTACCTAAATTATTGTACTGGTTACCTTATTCCCTGCTTTGACGCTTCTGTCCAATATATATTTACTCATTTGCCAAATTGTCCATGTATTTTACTTTCTCTTACTCTATCTAAATAGAGTTTTCTCTTACAGAGGTAAGAGAAAGTGAGAATAGTTCCCATGACCTAAATTAAACTGGTCTTTAGATTGCAATGGATACCGTTAAATAAAGTTGACTTTCTTCTCGGTCGAAACAAGGAAGGCATTCCAAGATTTATTCCCAAGGTCGTTCCCTGCCCACTCCACATTAAATCGCTTGCAGCGGTAAATATAAGTTTCGAGCACCGCCTTGCTGCACATTTTAGTAATGCACTTAAATTTAGCATTGAAGATATATTTCCGCCATGTTATTTTCAGTAAGAGTTAGGTTACTTTTTTATGTAAATTAATAAAACTTGTTATACATCAATTAGGATTTTAATCGTAGCAAATTATTTATGTTTGTTGTTTTTAGTTTTAATCATACTTTAATTCACTTCCTCAGGGAAGCCCTGCGGGTTGATATCATGAACTAAGTGCACTAAAATTGCATCTAAATTGAAACTGTTTTAACTAATAGCCCTGAAATCGCTGATTTCCAGGCGTCATAGTTGCCGAGAGACGAGGCTTGCAAAACTAAGAAGTCTTGAGGTACTGGATTCGAATCCAGGTTTAGCCCTTGGATTTAATTTAATAATTTTGTGGTTAGCTGGAACCCACATGAAATCCAGTTTGTTGCAACCATTTATTTGGACACTGGGAACATAAAAACGGATGCTGCCTATTTAAAAACTTAAAATCTGCAAGGGAGTAATACCTTCCCTTTCCAGAAGAGTAACAGAAAGTAAAAACTGATCAAAATAAATATTTTAACAAGTATTGCCTCTAAAGTATTTACAACACTTCCTTTACGAAGTCAACTCGATTCTCGAATGCTTCCTTTTATAAGATGCAAAGCTAAAAAACGCAGCTACGACATTATAATTATTTACTTACCAGTTTAAAGAGTGACATCGGGGTTGAGGCTCTAAATAAATCTAAAAGCTACTAAAGCGAGCAATTCAATTCAGTATTCATATATATTATTTTGTTCTTTGATAAGAGTTCTTAGGATTACATTACCCTTAAATGGATTAAGGTAAGAAATAATGAAAATCCATCTAGGTACCATTTCCAGGATACCGTTCAGTATAAGAAAAGGTATTTGTAATGGAGCCAGTCGGATTAATAGGTCGGCGACGCAAACACCCTAGATAAAAGCAATCAACTAAAGCGACTTGGATGGAGCTTTGTTATAATGATCTAAGTATATCTAAAGTACTTACTTTAATTATGATTTAATAGTATAAATATCAAATATCTTTAATTATCGCGATGGGTTCCAAACTAATATTGCCCTAAACACGATTATGTGAGAAGATTCAGATAAATGATGACGGATAGCCACTCTTCTAATGTCTAATAGTGATCTTAAACTGAGCTTTGGACAGACCAAAGATAGTAAAAGGTAATCAACCTTGTAATGTACTCGGAATAATAAAATAAAAAAGGCGGAATTAATCAATGACGAAATCGCCGGGAGTATTTACTGTATCGAAGAAGAAAGAGATGAATAAGTAGGAAGAGAGCGCGGTCAGTGATGTGGCTCTTTGTGCCGATCTCAGGGAGAGTCAACTAGTCGACCCTGGATGCCCGGCCACGTCACCTACCGCTCAACAATAGACAAATATAAACAAAAACCAATATACCAAGTGGCGTGCTAGAAGAGCGACTAATGATGATTGTGTGCAAGGTAGCACAACGTAGTAGCAATAGATTGATTAATGATTGTTCCCACTTCCGTGTGATACCTCCTGAATTACTGATTTCTGCTGATTGGAAATCTATTTAATCCGCCAATTATTTTGTCAAGTTTTTAGGGTTATTTGTATATTAACAGCAGTAATTATGAATTTCTTTTTTATTAATTAAACATGTTCTGATCACAGTTTCACTTTCTCTCATTACCAGGATTAGACGGTTATTGTAATAGAAGGTTATTAAATCGATTTTCCGGTATATGCGATTTTCTAAAACGAAAAGATAGGATAAAAGGCTCAATGGTTTCCTTTAAACTTCATAAACACTTGCGCATACTTGTTCAAGTTCCAGTATGGCGCTTATGTCACAAGAACACATGCGTCTCAGTATGGTAAATGATAGTCTAAAAGTGCTTACATAAATTTCTAGCAAAATTGTAAAGTTAAGAATGTTTAAAATTCAGAATAACAGAGTTTGTGTTGCCTAATAGATTTTTTTATCTTTAATAAATTAAATTTTGTTTAATAATTCAGAAAATTACTTTTAAATTTTAATACAATTTCTGTCAAATGAAACTACATTTATAAGGAATACTGTTAATAATACCTAATAATAATTTATTAATTTTGAACAAACGTTTGACAGATTAACGGGTAGAACTGAAAAATGCCATGGCAACATTAGGAATACCTAAGGAGCAAAGTCTAGGTGGAATGATCATCGAGGCAGCAGCTACAGAAGGAAAGTTCAAGGTATGTTTTCTAATGAATCTCAATGCGGAGGGAGGGGAGTGAGGCAAGGAGATCTAGTCTCCACTAGAACTCTCTAACCAGGCCTTGAAGATCGCGTTAAGCGCATTCGCAGCAATCCATACGAGACAATTTATTATTGGTCGACGCAACATCTGCTGAATGCGGACGATGTTGTAATTACTGCTAGAAGCAAAGCGGCACCATTGGGAATCTTTTAAGAGCTTATAAAGGTAGGCCGGTGACGTAGTATTAGTCGGAAAAGTCGATAGCAAAAAAACGGGTTTTTAACGCGGGCATCTGGAAGCTTATCGTTTATACCCTCGAGTGTATCTCTTGTAGATCAATGTAGATACAATATGATATAATGTCGAAAATATGATACAATTGAAGAATTTGAGGGTGGCCTGTAGGCTTTTCTGCTTAAGTCCTAAACTTCTGCGATTTATTGAAGAAGACGAAACTCATCGTGTACAAGCACATTTTGAGACCGTTAGTCATTTATAAATATGGAAGTTGGGTGTTGTCAAAGCGAATCCAAAGGTCGTTTAATGTCTGGGAAACAAAAGACCGTTGATGAGCGAGCAAGGATATTTAAAACATAAAAAGTGCAATGTGGGATTCAAAATGTTCTGTAGTAGCACATTAAGAATGTTCATTTAAATCAAAAGATACATGGAGAAAACATGCCAAAAGAGAGGCAGGTTACCTAAAGGGATAATGGAAGAGAAACCGGGCGGAAAGATAAGAAAAGGCAAGAGTGACTATGTCTACGTTGGTTTAACCCGATTTGAAGGAGCCGCGTCATTTGGCATCCAAAGATGGGGAGCGAAAGCACAGTAGTGAGGAATGTCAGGTTATTGAAGAGGAGGCCAAGGTCCTTGCAAGACCGTACACTGCAATTAAGGAAGGAACGTTAAGAACCAATTATTGAATAAAATATTTCAACATTGAAATGAAATATATATCAACAAGAGAAGTGGGAATTTGGCTAAAATAAACAAATAAATTTGCATTTCATTTTGAAAGCTTTAGTCGCTCCGGAGGGTTGGTGTCACCGCCTTGGTGGTCGTAATGGGTCTTTGCATTAATGGACGAGAATGGCCCGAAATGCAGGTTGATGCATTCTACAAAACGATACGTAGCTCATGAAGGCAAGTTTCTCTAATAAATAATTTATAACCTAACTATTTAATATTTCTATACAGAATTATATTTAAATTTGTACAAAACAAATATGAATATCTCAAAATAAATAAAAACATATCCTTAGAGTGTTGAGCAGGAAGTTAGATTTACAATGTTGGCTGCGATATTATTGACTCATTAACTCATTCTCTAGTGTGTTCGTAGTGTTGATAATATTGGAGGATAAATATATATACTGAGAGCAAGGAGAACTATATCTACCATGCTAAATTAAATACAAGGACGTAAAATAATTTGCATGAAAGCAAAGAATTTCGGTTTGTTACGATTACCCTAATAGACACGTTGCTAGACATGTCCGTCCTCTACATATTTGCTGAAAGATTCCTTATAGGAAATTTTATTATTGGCTATACTTCAGTAAAATTTCCCATTTTTAATTATTTTAACATAAAAAATACAATTGTTGAACGACTCTCAAAGAAAAAGTGGAAGGCGTTATTAAAAAAACCTTAAATAATCAAATGTTAGATTAAAAAAACAATTACAGTGTACTCGTTTACTTGTGTTAGGAGTTATATACTCGTATTGCAAATTGTATGTCCAGCCTATAGGAGCAAATAACTTTAAATATTCTCAAGTTATTGTTAATTATGTTATTAAGCTCCAGAATATGTAGAAATAGTGGGACAACGAATTAACTTGTTTACAGTGTGAACTATGATTTTTAGGAGCTGCTTTGTTACCCAAAACTGTAAAGATTAGGAATGGCCATTGACAGCCATAAACACAATCGCCAATATAGAACGAAAGAAGAATCTGGTGTTTTATGCGCCGCGTCTATCCTCTCATTGCGATTCTCCAGGTTCCAACTCATGAATCTTTTAAATCTTCCAACTCAAAATGTTTAAACATTCTCATTACTGTACTAACTCTGTCTAGATTTTAAACTGCAGACAACCTTTAAACGGCTCTCTCTACCCCGGCTCTCTTTATACTATCCCGGTCTCTTTTGACTAACCTAAAACAAATTTTTATACAGAAATAATTCAAATAAAAGTTGCAGATTGTATAGTACCAGTAGCAATTTAGGGAAATTGTCGGTGTTATTTTTGAAATAGTTTCCGTAAGTGAACCGGTACTTCCGTTTTTGGAATTTTCTTAAACATCGGTGTTTTAGCTAAAAATTTAATCCACTGTGAGATAATCGTACCGTCCAAAATGACCTGAAACAAACTGTGGTATCAGAAGTTTCCTAATAGTCTAGTTCATCGCCTCCTCTTTCTGACAGTCTTCCTGGAAGACTTAAACGCCCGTGACTTGAGACGTCCTCTCTAGAAGAAGTTTCAGAACTTCTTTTAACTCTTCTTAAAATGACAAAAATAGTTTTTTTTACCAAACAACACCTGCAGGGAAGGGATTAGCTATGAGGTTAGCATATTGGACTCCCACGCGGAGGTCCCGGGTTCGAATCCAGCAGCTGACCCTTAGATTTTCTCTTCCTAGGAGCTTCTTACAGCTCACTGTCCGGTGATGGACAGTGTTGTTTGTAACGAGAGAACACTGTCCGGAGGCCGGCAGTGCACTGAATAAAGCTCCGGGCGCCAATAACCTTAGATGTTGACGCGCCTTAAATCATTAAAAAAAAAAAAAACAACAACACCTGCAAAATTCACTATAAGAAAATACGAGGTTACGAGGTAAAGCCATGTCAAATATTTATCTTCTTTTGAACTAAATCCATTTTGAATGTCTCTGCTTCATTTCTGCATTGATGAAGTTCAGTTTCAAAGTTTCAGCTAAAGTAAAACGCTACTCAGACTGATAAAAAAGATTGAATTTGAAACATTTAGGACTTCAATGGTTATTTGATTCTTTCTGATATCCTTTGTAATAAACTAACCCTGAATGAGTAACTAGTTATAATTTGAAATAGCTTTATTTTATATCACCTAGAGCTCAGTTTTATTGAGAAATAAAACAGAATATAAAAGAAGAAATAAAACATGTCAGATGCTCACATATTTTATGTAGTACAGTTTAGTCCTTGTCTCTTTAATTGCGCATGCAAAGCGCGTCCTTGCGGCGAGTTACTGCAGACAGGAAGTTGTACCTTTAACAAAATTTTGTGCACTGCCGTTATGATCTGTCTACTTTAAATATACTGCTCCTTTCTTCTAACGCGTTTATTCAAAAATATAATTGCAATGAAGCCAGTTCACCAATTAAATGCTCGATTTAGATTTCAAAAAGAAAAAAAAAACACATAAAACTGTTATTTATCAAATAAACAAATGTAATGTTCGCCATCACAGGGATGTAATAAACAGGTTTACCACCTCCAGAAAAAGTAAAAAATCAAATAAATTTAAAATTTGAATTTATAGTTGGGGTAAACAAAGTGTTTAATGTTTTGATATTTTAGGCTAGTGTTGACAAATAGTTAAAGTAGAAAACCTTCATCCAGGAATAGCTCAGCGCAGTTATGATTAGTTTTAAATTTTGCAAATCATGTTTCTACTTTGTGCTTTACCACTGAGTAGAGGATATGGTTACCCCTCCTTCCAAAACAGATCATTAACCACTCCGACAATTACTGTCTACCAGCAACTTGCTTTTTTAAAACACTGTTTTTGACCAAACGTCATTTTTTCTCCGAACTGTCCTGTGCAAGCAATATCATGGGTTCTTCTCCTTCTTCCTACCTCGATGTACCATTTCAAGTCTTAGAGAAGTGATTTATTCATTATTAAATGTGTACCTCTTAGTGTAATAAACTTTTACTTTGCGGTTTATAAATTTTGCCGATTTTTTGAATAATAACGTTCTCCTATTCAAAAAGAATGACACAAATTCAAATTTTATTGAAGTCATTTAGTGATTTTAACAAACAGTTGTTGAAGATCAAACGCAGGCGATGACCCTTAAAATGTAAAAGGAGAGTGCATTGTAAGATAGGAGTTGGCAGTCTGGAATCACCAAGAAACCTTTCTCTCTTACACCTGCCGATACAGACAAGGACGACTCAATTCCGGTCATAGACATGGTTGGGGACAGTGTCTGTCCTAAATACAGTTTTGAGACTCCATTTCAGGTGATCCTTAGATCGAGGACTGAACAGAACAGTGCCAGAAGGAAGCCATGTAGTATACAGATGGCTCCAAGATGGCCTGCGGGACCGGAGCTGAAGTGTATGAGGCTAAACCTGAGGTACTTATTGAGAGTGCTCTTGGGAGATATGCCACCGTGTTTCAGGCCGAAGTCTTTGCTATAAAAACCTGTGCTGAGGAAAATCTGCGAATGAATCTTAGGGATAGGGAGGTTCGCATCTTTTCGGACAGCCAGGCCGCGCTGAAGGCCATTGACTCCTTCAGAACTACCTCTTCCCTGGTCTGGGAATGCAGAAAGGCCCTAGAACTACTGGCTAGGCAAAATAAAGTTCGGTTAGAATGGGTGCCGGGTCATGTGGGGATTAAGGGGAATGAGACAGCTGATCTACTGGCCAGGAATGGAGCCAACACTCCTTTCATTGGCCCGGAGCCTGTCCTGGGGATCACCACGGGTACAGTTCGTAAGGCTCTCAGAGATTGGATCTGGAGAGAACACGAAAAGAACTGGATGATGCTTCCTGGGGTCAAACACAGCAAGAGTGTTATGCCCTTGCTGTGCAAACATAGAACCAAAGAGACTTTGGGCTTGGGCAGGAATCAGATCACTCTGATTACGGGCCTATTCACAGGGCACGGTAGGTTCAGAAAGCACCTGCACAAATTAGGGCTTATTAGCTCGGAACCATTGTGCAGATTGTGCTAGGAAGAGGAGGAAACGGCCTCTCACCTGTTATTCGATTGCGTTGCAATCGAGAGACTGCGCTACGACATCTTTGGGACTTTGAGACCAAAGGAGATTATAGCGCAGAAGGAACTGGTAGGGAAAGCCCTCAACCTTCTTAGAAGGGGAGGTTTCACCTACTAGATAAGCCTCTTGTGGCTGCGGTGCCGTGGGGTATAGGTCCTGTCCCGCCCGTCTAAATCTAAATCTAATCTACACCGCCGATATATTCTGAAGAAGTCTCATTGAAACCAAAAGAAACTGCATGAATAATAATACAAATCCAGTTTCATCTACAAGGATGACCCAGGAAAGGCAGAAAGAAAGCAGATTGAGCTAACCATTTCTAGATATCAACTGAACCCTATCCTTCAATGTTCAGCTCCACCCTCAGACAAGATTCAGCCACCTCACTAGAATTTATAGAATCGACTAGAAAATAGAAGAAATGAAAATCATTCTGAAGTCTCCCATTTCCGTATCTTGGAAATGAAATTTTTTTTTGTTTACTAAATTACCAAGTAAATGCACACCAAAGGAAACCAAAAACAACTTTTCTTTTCTTTTAAGAAGAGTTATAGTTGCCGTTATCTACTTCAACCAAATCTCAATCCCGTACACGTAGACAAAGTGCGATATCTGGGATTATATTTAGACCGTCGACTCAAGTGGAATCCCCATACCAGACTTATAATACAAGAGATGAATAAACCTTACAAACTGTAACATCGTTTACTAAGAAAACACCCCAAGCTAACCCTACAAACCTTACAAACTATATGGAGTTCATCCAAGCTTTCCGATTACTGTACATTCAGTCATCCCAGTCCAAAATTCTCTGCCGAATTACAGCCGCTCCTTTTTATGTCTCCAATTTTACCATCCATAATGATCTCTTACTTTGTTTTCGATCTGGTTACATCCAGATATAAGAAATTCCTCACCTGCCTTTTCACCCATGCCAATTCTTTGGTATCATCATTATTATCTACCATTCTTTCTGAGAACACTAAGCGTCGCTTGGAAGCGCAAGTGCCTTGGAGACCTTGCACGCATTAATGCAAATTTTTAGTCCTTTCTCAAGGGCTACATCTGTGATTCTTTTTATCTCTTTTACCTATTGTATTCTGTACAGTTGTAAATAAACAAGGAAAACCTGAGAGGGGCACACCCGAATCGTGAGGAACTGTGTTTTATATTACAAAGGATAGCTGTTCTTAACAGTCGGAGACGTAGGCAGATCCAACTTAATGCTAAACTACTTAGTTTCCAGTTCATGTCTCTATGTAGAGCTCCATTTTGATGTTTTGTGAAATACGGCGAAATCTTTTCTTTTTACTCCCACTTGGAGTTGCTTCCATCAGGAATACTAATTGTCAGCATCCCTATTACATCTCCCTTAAAAGAGAGTAAAATAGAATGTACTAGCCAACTAGCTCTCCCTGCAAGCGCACTCTGGAGTGGACCCAAAGCAATGCAGTTAACAGTTAACAGTTAGGTGGGTAGGGAAAAGTAGATTATTATAAGTTAGCTAAGTGACCTTGATTGTTAAATAAAGCAGAATGAGAGCGTCCGCTGTGCTTTGGATGGCATACAGCCAGGTGTGAAGTAATTACACACACGCTTATGTAATTTCATATAAATCGTTCACCTTGCATTCACGTATATAGATACTGCATTTATGCACATTAACTGTATTCTGCATTTCCATTGCTCACTGTCAACACACCTGTGCGCTGTCCCTCCTTCTAGATTTATTATTTTTAATTATCTTCGATTACATCAGTATCAGAACCAGAATTAATATTCATTTAGCTGCAGGTTTTCGGAGGAAATGAGCTGTCTGGTGTGAAACCCTCTCTCAACTTCCTCTTATTACGTAATGAAATTATCTAGAAACAATTTTAAGCAAGAAAAATCACCAATTACAATAAAATTTATTCGGTGAAATGATTCCACTTATTTTTTTCAAATTTGGGTTTTATTAACATATTTTTAATTCCTATTAATATTGCAGGCGACGAGGTCGCCCATTACAATTAAATAGCGCTTCAGAGCAGGGCTATTATCCTTTTTTGTTCCATGAATCCTTAGAGAGTAAGGTAAAGGACCTATGGTTCCCTTCTCAGAGTGATTACTTCTAAACACGTAGAACTAAAGTTTATTCGCGCGAAAGATCCACACTTTAAATGTTTAAATGTTTTCACTATGTTTGAGGCGAGCATGAGGTATTCTTTCATGGTTTGCTGGCTTCATAGTTCGCGATAACTTGACCATTAAAAAAATCATTGTGGCTTTGGAAGCCTCATCTCTCCCATTATTGCAAGGAATACACAAAAAACAAAAAAGAAAATTTTATTGAACTAATAATAAGTAATTATGGATTAGCGAACAGTTTGGAAATCATAGATGGCTGCTCTAGTTAACTTTCCAGATTTTGATTCATAATTATGAATTGTTTAAATTTTAAGTAAATAATTATAAAGCATAATATTTTTTTTCTCATTCTTTGAACAAGCTATTTAAAAAATTGCATTAATACCTTTGTCTATATTAATATCTTACGTGATGTAAATCTTATATTTTCAGGATGCACTATATCACTTACCCTTTGAAATCGGTGTGCGGACCCCCCAAAGAGTCTGCGGATCTCAAGATAGGAACCTAAAGCTTAAGAGGGAATCCATCTTTAACCCAGAACAAGCATTCTCCTGAGGAAAAGTTTCTAATCAAAGTTACGGTTTTAAATGAATGCAATGAGAATTCGAAGTAAAAAGACAATCGTAAAAAGACCTTTTTAGAGAATATTTAACATCTTAACAAAACAAAATGGACACTAATTAGGTTCAAAAACTTAATAGTAGGTCCCATGATGGATTAATTTGAAATATCAAATTTGAAATTTCTGTGATATTCCAGTAGAAGAATTCCAGAAGTGTTAGCAGATTAGGCATTTAGATTAAGATGTCGTGAACATGTTTTCATATATTTAATTTAAAATAGTTCCACACTAACTCCTTTGTATGGTAATCCCAATAAATAAAGCGTTTTAGAAGTTTGAATTTTCTCCCCCTGAGTTCTGTTAAGTGCCTATTGCACCCACGAGAGTTTAGCGCATTTTTTATGCAACATACGTCTTAGATTTTTTTTAATTTGCTCAATTATTTAACATTTTAATTAAATTTTACGTGGAAATTGTGATGCAAATGCAATTGAAAATGAAACTAGAAAATATGTAATTATTGAATTATTACTATTATTTTTCGATAAAGTTTCTTTGCCAAGAAAATAAAAATTCGACCATCAATCAAGACAGTTTTTTGTAGATAATGAAATACAATGTCGTTTTTCATGCAATAGAAGATCAATCTTTTCTATTGACATTTTAATGTTACTCCGCTGTTGCTATTTTATTTACCTCTTTCATTTTTAAAATTGTTACTTTTTTTTATTTCCTCAAAAAGTTTTTTTTGTTTATCTTGACGAAAATGGTTGTATTTATTTATTTGTTATTATACTTGTAGGGATGCGTTGATAGCATAAATTCGGGTGTTATTGATCTAACGCTTTGCGAATGTCACAGAAGACGGTGACGGCCACAAGTGACCTACCAATCAAAAGAAAGGTTTGGAAAATAGTGTAACAATAATTTCCCAAATTATTTTCTTTTTTTTGAGGACGTTATGTTGGAAAGGTGGAACTAAGCTGAAAAGACAATTTTCTTCTAGGTAAATGGCGTGCTTACAAGAGCATTCGCTGCGAAAATGTTCTGAGAAAAAACGTAAGTATGCAACAACAAACACATTAATACAGTTCTTGCCCTTGCTCTAGCTCTAGTTTGTTTGTTGAAAACGAGCTTAGCTCCCATCTGTGTTATGAAACTCTTTCTATTAGCATTTTAATTGTTTTTAGCCACGAGATGGGTTAAAAGCAGAGAATCAGATTTAGAGAGTGAATGACTTTGGTCGCTAAGACGGTTAGTAAAGCTAATTAAATAATGCGTTATATTCAAAATGAAAAATTATTTTCGGATAAAAACCACCTCAAAACGACATTTGACAAGAAAACATGAGGGTTATGTCAACAATATCACGAAGATGCTCATAAAATAACATTCATTCTGTAAATGAATACGTATGATTGAGTCTCCGCTCCAGTTGCGTGGCTTTGTATCTGCGTAAAAGTGTAACTAAGTAAACATGCAGTTGGAATGTATATCCATGGATGAACGCAGAACAGAGGCTTGTGGCTGGCACTCAGCCATGGACGCCATGTCCTTCAGTGTATCGTAGGCCCTTATTATTAGCCGCTCTTCTATCAGGTATGACGAACATAAGCTAGCTAGATGATGGGGAATAAAAGAGGCAAGTCATGAAATGATACAACCCAATTTCCTTTCCTTTATTCGATATAATTCTTTTATTTCGTTACATTTGTTGTATTTTACTCATTCTATTACATGTAGTTGTCTCTTTTAAGTATTATAGTTGAAAAGAGAAAAATTATAAAGGGACATTGCTATTTTTATTGAAGGAATAAGACAAATTTATTTATTTCAAATCTGCGGGGCATTAGCGCTCCTACATCTAGTAAATAAGCGAATAACCCGCCTCAAACTACCAGTGGCTTTGTCATGAAGTATCAGCGTTGAGAGGTAATGAATAGAAACGACAAGATAAGACAGAATGAAATTTTTTGTATAGTCTAATCAAATCGTTAACGAATGGAATTGCAGACCATTTTGAATTGTTTTGTTAAAGACACAATATCGAGCTTTCTTTTTCGGCGAAGAATTTTGAATTATAATGATTAAAGGCGATAGATATTGAAATACTTAGATGATCCCCGAAGTACAAATCAGTTTTAATAGTGTGATCTATATGGATATTTAGTGGGCTAGTGCTAGTTGGCTGCCAAGCACACGCTAGTATAGTTAGTGTTGTCGTTTATTTCTTGTTGGCGGATTCCATGTCAGTTGTTTGCCATGTAAAGCCCCGGTTTGTCAGGCTAGTATCATCCTGTTATTCCCCCTCCGCAGAAAAAGAATCTAAATCAGTCTTAACATTATTTTTTTCAATTTTTATTTTGTTTTACTTTAATATTTTTTATTGAATCTAAAGATGGATATGATGAATCCATAAGTTCTTAAATTCTGGAGAAATTTAATGACATTGTAGAGCTGTTTTGACTTCCTTAGTCCTAGAAATTGAAATTTCAGCGCCAGGAAAGTGCAGTCAGATTTAAATGGACGGGCAGCAGGTTTGAACGTCTGCGGGTGAAAGTTACATTCTGGCATTTTTGTGTATTCACTTTGATTAAATAGGAACTTATAATTCTTATATAAGAATCAGAATATGTTGCATAAACCTCTGAGCGCTTTCATATTAAGTTCTAGGAGTTTGCTCGTGTTGGCTGCTCGGCGTATATTTGCCATAATTAAACCTTTAATCTGAGGGTTCTCTAATTTAGTATATCGCATTGGCAGGAAAAAGATAGTGCCATGGAGAGTGACAAGGAATAAATCAAAACTCTCAAAGCTAAGAGTTCAAAGACAGTTGCAGAATTTCTCAGCTTTAGTTTCTGAATTTTCTGATTTGGCCAAAATATCTGGACAACTCTTTTCAAACAAGGATCTAGTTGGCAGAGGCTGAGTTGTCACTTCTAATGAATGAGTAAATGAAGAGGAAAAGTTTAGAGTAGAATGAAAGTTTTAAGGAAAATTGTTTCTAGAATCGAGTCAATGTTACTGATAGAATATGTTCACGTACACCTTCATATATGATGTCCAAAATGGACGGAAACTTTGAAACGCTGGTATTCATTTGTACTTCTTAAAATGCAAAAACTGGGGCTCCACGGTAGCCGAGCGGTTAGAGGCGAGACCTGCGAAGCTAATAAGTTTTGTGGTACTGGGTTCGATTTCCGGTCTTAGGCCTTGGATTTTATTTAATAGCTAATAAAAGAAATTTACAGTAAAGTATGTTTGCTAGTCACCTCCGTCCACGACACCTAATTGGTAGTTGGACGTTAAGCCCCACCTGAAAAAATAGGCGATTACTTTACTTTACTTTACTATGTTACTGATAGAATGCTGTAGAGACTTTTTAAATTGTTAACAACAATGTTTATTTTTTATTGGATTAAAACTACAATAGAATAAGTCAGTTAATTGCTTGTCCTGCTAACTGATAAAAACAATGTTTTAATTAGATATGTTCGTTACAAAAAACGAATAATTTTTATGTTTATTGAATATAAAAATTGAAGAGAACCTAATAATATCGATTAATATTAATTATTAATATTAATTAATATAACGCTAATTTTATTATGGATAATTACAGATCAAATAAGATATTTAGTCCAAATGTTTTACCTATTGTTTTGGTTTTAACAAGATATTTTATAGAATGTTCTGCTGTAGATGGCAACATGAATTCTATGATTATTTTTTTAGAAACAAATAAAATTAGCTATGAATGCTCCTATCCGCTCATATTATAACGATTACAATATTGAGATTTTCTTGCTTTACAATCGCCGGACAGATGATGAAATAAACAGCCTCGAGAAGCAACATGAGGTCTGCTACTTCCCGTCCTTCTCAACTGTCATCTTAAGTGATTAAATGAATTAATATCGCAGTCTAAATCTAAAACATTATCTAAAATTTATAATTTTATAGTTACATAATATAAATAGCTAATTTGTAAATCTCCTCAGTTGGCTACTAATCGATCCTATTCTGTCTATGTTGTAGTATTTTATTTTACTTAAAGAAACATTAAAAAACGTAAGCTCAGTTGTTAGCGTACACTGTCTTCCAATGCGGAGATCCCGGGTTTGAATCCAGCAGCTGGCCCTTAGATTTTCTCTTCCTATGGGCTTCTTCCAGGTGATGGACAGTGTTGTCTGTAATGAGAGAACACTGTCCGAGGCTAGCAGTGCACTTTAAAAACTTCCGGGAACCAAAGAGCTCAGATGCTGAAGCGCCTTAGTTAAAAAAAAAAAAAAGTGAGACTCTGACTTGATTCAAAGCGCACTTTGTGTTTTACAGCCTTCTGTAGTTAAAAAGAAAAAATAGATAATAAAGGCAGTTCGCAACTTACCTGAATTACGAGAGGGATGACTTAATCAACCCCAATTATCTTCACTTGTGGCTCTCCAAAACATTATTGCCTTATTATAGAGATATTTGCTCTTGAATAGATAATCTTTCTAATTAAATAAATTCTAATTATATTGTATAATAAGTTCCATTTTTTAACAATTTTAAATAATAGATATTCATTCTTATCTTCAACTTATAATTGGAAATAATATCCTTTTCCCATAGTATTTCAATGATCAGTTTTGCTGTCAGAATGCTGCCTACTTAGTGAATGAAAAACCAAACAAAAAGGAAACAAAAATTAAGTAAAACTTCAAGCTTTACTAAAAGTTTCGTGTAGATCTTCTATAAAAGCGAATTGTATCTATAAGAAAAGCTCACAATGCTGTTTCAACATAATCTGCTTCATTAGTCCAAAGCTGCTGCAAAAAGCACAAAAAAATAGGGGAGATAGGTTTTCCAAATTTTCTAGCAAGATTCTTTGCTAATACACATCGCTGCAGCATCTTCAATCCCTTCTGTGCTTTTAATTTATTATTCTGATGCTTCACGACTCCGAAATTCTAGTTACCGGTACCCAAACGTTTCTCGCATTTTTATTCTTAAATATGTCATTTAGCTTTTATCTCTTATCATCTCTAAATTATATTTACATGTTCTAATTAGAGCGACATTCTCTTTTCTAATCTTCACATGCCACGCACCTCTAGCTACTTCGAACCAGGTTTTCACTTCCAACTGAGACCTTTTTAGTCTACTGTTTATTCTTTATTAACTATAACTATCTTCTTTCGGCCCGAACCCTCCTTTTTTATCGCGCTGGCTATCATAATTAATGAATTTTATCAAAATTTTGAACATTGCAGTTAAATAACTCAATATTATTAGAAAAATATCTGAACAATGCTGTAAAAATTTGAACATTCATTAAGTATTCTAACTTCCTTGATCCATGTTTTTTTATAATTTTTAATAGATAGATAGATAAGTCTTTATTAATAATTTTTATAATATTAAAATAATTTTTAATATTGATGTTGATTATGTTTCATTATTTAAAAGAACCGATTTCTAAAATGTTTTTCGTATCTTTTTATAAAATGTTATCAGTTATAATGCAAGCCCTTGATTTTTTTTCCTGTTGCAGCTATCATATTTCTGTTGCACTCTTCGATAAGAAATTCATACAAATTATCATTTATCTTTCTTTTTATAAAAAAACAAATCTTATTATGTTTATTAAAAATGCATAAAAGCTGACCTGCTTCATTTTCGAAGATTGTATACTTTATTTAGAAAGTAATTCTCAATACAAGCTGCACTTCAATGCATTTCCAGAATATTTAGCTCCCAGATTTTATTTGGTAACAACTCGTTATACGTACGTTCAATAAAACTGCCTTGATACTTGCGATCGTCTATGGCTCTAATAGAATAGTGTACAAGCTGTAAAAGATTAATGCTAGAATAAAGATTTGAGCATTTTAATATTAGATCTGTGACTATGTAGTTTAGATTCCGTTTGAAGTTTCCTGGTGTTTAGGATGAAGTTTCATGATCCTGAAGGAAGGTGAGGAATATTAGAGAACGTGTCTTCGGTCGACAGGAATTCTTCTCGATAAAAAAAGCGTAATTTGCACTAATTATTTTGTAAAATCTACATTGAATCGTCGTCTCTGAGCAGTGTACTTTTATGTTAATCACTTTAAAGTTTTGTTAGAAAATAATTGAGAGTTGCGAAGGGTTATGTTTGACGGAATTGTTAGACTAAGTTTTAAGTTGATAAAAGCTCTTTATCATGCATTAGATTAGAAATGTGAGACTAATATATTTTTTGATATCCCTAAAACTGTCAATTAAAAGTTAAAAGCAATTAAAAAGAGTGCTAGATATATTTCCAGTTTTGGTTTACATCTTAATTTTCCTCGTTAACACTGCTTCAAAGGAACGCAGAGTAAAACTGTGATATGAGTGGCTACGTTAGATTTATTGACGACTTCCATTAGCTAAAACCATCCTTAATTAATATTTCGTGAAAATATTCGTCTACAAAACCTAATTTTCACACAAGCAGCCCTCTTACCTGTATTCGTTATTCCATTAATGAAGAACAGAGCAATTACATGAGATCCTTCCAATTTGATATTTGATATGTTATTTATATTTTCCTTCACGTTGTTTCTCTTTCTAAATTCTACTTTTTCTAATGTTTCTTCGCCTTATAATTCTATAGCCTTCGCCATCTTACTGCCTCAATTCCTTCAAAAGTTCTCTATTCTTCTTTGACTTTCAAGTTTAGTCATTACAAAAGAACACAGTTATAAATTTGAAGCATTACAACTCTCTTAAATAAGAAATATTAATTTTCTTCTTCTTTGATATGTTAATCTGTATTTAAATTGATATTTTTTGTTTGCATTTTTATTGATACGATTGTAAATATGGCTATTTTTAGTCTCCAAGAATACTTCTAAAAAAGTTCTCAATTTATTTAAATTACTAGTATTTCTTATTTTAAAAGATTTTGTGGGAACCCGACTTGATTGGGTTCGACCGGAAGCTTTTACTCAAAATCACAAATCAGCCAGCCGGAAGTGCCACTTTGCTGAGTTAAAATTTTTAAATTTATTAAGATTTACTGGAAAACCGCCGTTAGGACGTTCATTAAACTTGAAACTACACATAAACAGTTCTACGAGTTCGTACAACATTTATCTGTATTATTTCCCCGGGAAAATTCTATTAGGGCATTTCTGGGCCAGGAGCTTTGGGAGGGCACTCCTCTAAAGTCTTATTCTAGTGAATTTATAAACTTATCACCTATTTAATATTCTTAAGGAATTTAAATTTGACCAGTTTTAATTTTAAAGAAAATTTGCAGACCGAAATTGCCATTTCACTGTTTTAGGTTTTTTGTTTTTTTGAAAATGGTATATTGAAAGCGAATGGTGTAAATTTTGAAATCAACTTCTTTTTAGTAAAACGCTAAGTTTCAAGAAAATTTAATTACCAATTGCGGTAAGAATGAGAGTGTGAAACAGAGTTGAAGCTCAGCTGTCTGAAACACAGGCATCATACATCTTTATGACACGTAGTATAGTTTATGGTACCAATATTTATCCATAATTTTCAAATTAATGCCAAATAAATTAATATCAAGAGTTATCACTTTATTGACCTATTAATATTTATTGATTTGAACAATCTGGTTAAATTTTAATTATTTATAACCAAAATTAGAAAAATCTGGAATTATTCATGACTGAATATTGACAAAGAAAAGGAGAATAATTTAATTATCTGAAAGATATTAGATACTGGAGTAGTTTGTTGTTGAGGCCTATTTGTAGTATGTATCTTGCACCAAGGATAACTGATAAGATATATATATAACAACCTTGTCCAGCTTCGTCAAGGCTGGACAATTATTTGTCGTCCAGTTTTAATTACTCCACTCCAATATAATTCAATCAAATCTCTTTCATTGAACATGTATCGATAATAAATTTCTGTGGGAATAAGTGATTTAGCATTGCATTCTTCTAGCAGCGATCATTACTACATCAGCATCACTTTTAGATGTTGAGATTTCTCTGGCGTATTTGGCCCCTCTCATCTGAAAGAAGGATCTTTAGCGACTATTCACTTAGTGCTTGGGTGTGTTCTCTTGTCCGGCAAGAGAACATAATTGTAGCAATGTAATGTCTCTTCCGTTATCCAATGGAATATCGCGACAGATTTCGTCAGCTTCCTTTTATAACTGTCTCCTACCGCTGAAATACCACGGTGTTAACTGGTTTTGAACTTCCCAACTTTTTCTCCAGACACTTGAATATCGTTAAATGACCAAAATATAAAATAATTTATATTTCCTAAAGTGATTCTTGGAGTATTATGCTAATGCTTACAATAAAGTGCAGAAGGATGTGTAAAAATTACATTAGTAGGTACAGGAGAGAGTGATGATGGCCATTCTCTATTAATAACTGACTATAGTAATAGGGCATGCGCAATATAAGGTTAGTCTGGCCCAATTGGTGCCTCGCCAGATGACGGACCGTGAAAGCGTCCAACTATACTAATTGGTGGCGTGGCTAACAAACCCTGCAACTTGTCTACTGCAGCCTTCTCCGCGCTGCTTTATCATCTATTTAGTGTTGATCACACATCTCTTAGTGCTAATAATGAGTTTAGCAATATATCCATAACATACATGAGATTAACTTACAATGCTTCTGAATTTACTCAACAGATGCAGTTTTTTTTTTAAAGAAAGTCAACATTATGATGTTTTGAACAATTTTAATTGGAAACTCACAACTGCGCTGAGTGTGCAACAAGTGAATGCGATAATGTGTATGTCACATGAGGGAGGAACGTGAATGATGGTCATCCCGTTCGACTCCTGCAAGTCGACCAATAGATGGCATTACTGAAGAGAAGCCATGTTCTAAACTTGGTTAAAAGTTAGCCGTAAAAATGATTTGCTGCAAGTGGATTTGGATGTGAGGTTGCGGAATTTGGCGAAACGAGATTCCTAAACCAGGAACCAAAGGATTGTCGAGAATATTTATGAACAATAAGGTTACTAACAGTCCTGATTCAAGCTATGTAAACTTTAAGGCATTTCCTCTAGAGAATTTTCGAGACTGCTCCTTAGTACAGCAGGATACTCGAGCGATTTCAACCATAGATATTCTCGGCGCTAAATCAAGTAATGAAATCAATAGCAAATTCTCTCTCAAATAAAAATTGCATTTAAATCTTCGCTATTAAGGAGCATTGCCAAATAACTAGATGACGACATTGCAATATATATTTCTGATTCTTGAACTTGGTCATAGTATTTATGGCAGAACCTGGTTTATATAGCTGTCACGTCATTATGTACAGAGTATTTACGATAACCTGGGGCACATTTCCAGAACCTTTACCTTTTGGCAGCGACCAGCTGGCAAGTACGGCCATCTCCTATAAGTGCATCACTGCAACCTTCCAAAATCAAAAGCCATTCACTTGTTAATTAAAAGCTATTGTTTTTTTGTAAAGAGCTTCTCAAAGTCGGCAAATCCAAACTGGGAGCTTCGTGAAATTAACATAAATTAGAAATTCGAAAACTTCCCTTAGACGAGTTTTAATAATTATATACGTACATACATATGTTTTTAACGATTCGCAAAATTCTCTTTTACAGAATATGAAGAAATTATTCTTGAATAAGGGTTATTGACCTCTCTATCCTCCGACAGGAAGAAAGAATTTCGAAGAAGAACCTAAAAGAGAAGAAATGGTAAAGAGAATGGGATTAGCTGTGCGGTTAGCATACTGGACTCCCACGCGGAGGTCCCGGGTTCGAATCCAGCTGCTGACCCTTAGATTTTCTCTTCCTAGGAGCTTCTTACAGCTCACTGTCCGGTGAAGGACAGTGTTGTCTGTAACGAGAGAACACTTTCGGAGGCCGGCTGTGTACTGAAAAAAGCTCAGGGCGCCAATAACCTTAGATGTTGACGCGTCTTAAATCATTAAACCATTAAAAATAGTAAAGTGAAAACAAAGTGGACTGGAGGTATACTGGTTTTTGGTTTAGTGGTTACAAATCCTCACTCAGTCATCAGAAAAGTGGTTATAGATAGATTATTTCTTTATTTTCAACATCAGTTACTTTATGACCCACAGACAGTTTGTGTACATTGCCGGTCTCCGGGCCGTGTTCTCTCGTCGCAGACAACACCGTCCACCTCCCAGACCTGAAAGGTGAGCTAAAAGTCTCCTGGGATGAAAAATTCCAATGGCAGACAGTGTCCCCAGCAATATTAAACAATTTTTTTTTATTTTGCAACTGTAATAGATTACAACAAGCAAAAGAGATGAGGGTAAGGAAATGGCGCAAATACACGTGCACCCATATATGTATATGCGCTTACATTCACGTACGCGCAAATGCGTGTGCGCCAAGAGGAGTGAGTGGAGTGTACGACGACCATCGAGTGATGGAAGCCGTCAGATCGCCACGATGGCAAGCTTACGCAGCAACCATCCTAGAAGATCGGCGTTATGTATTGAGATGATCGCGTGGCCACTGCCGCTTTAGTCTTCGATATGTGGATTTGAAAGAAGTGTTGTAGTAGACATGTTGTGAATCAGAGGGTTGTAATGACTGTGTAGATTTGAGTGGAGTTTTGTGTATCGAGATTGGGCTATTTCAGAGACGAGAGGAATATTTAGATCAGAGTGTATTGTATGATTGGAGACGTAGAAGGGAGCGTTAACTATTGTTCTTAGAATTTTAGATTGTAAAGTTTGAAGTCGGTTGATTTTCGATTTTTTGGCGCTTCCGTAGAGGTGTATTCTTGTATTTTTAACAATTTTTTTAAAAATGATCTTAGTAAACAATTTTAATGGATATAGATGATTTTGAAGTTAACTACTTTTTTGGTACTTAATCTAAGTTCCGAGAAGATTGAATAATGTAACTGAAGGTAAGAGAAAGTCGAGTGTGTTCACACCAGAGTATCGTTTTAGTCCGGACCCAGAATCGAAAGTGTCACCAAAAACATTCTTGGCTGCCCTAATCAGGAATAAAGTACCATCATCTTAACGTCGGCAAACACAGCTCTGCGGAATCCCTTCGCAGACTGTGATTGATTATTTTTCAGAACTCTAGATTGATACTGCATCTGAACGCTGCACTGCTTGCTGTACATCTACCAATAAAGCTCTTCTCGGATTTTAAGTGTGCTCAACTAGACAACTTCGACACTACCTGGACAACACCAGCGGTTTTTCACTCTTCATGATAGGGTTATCTCGGTTGCTAATTGCCTAAACTTCTGAAGATAGTTTTTCTGGGGTGTTTAATTTTATAGTTTTGATTCTCAAATTAGGGAAGGACAAATGGTCATTAATGGTTAGAATTATAAAATGAAAGCAGAACCCAAGTATCAATTAATACAGATAAATCAATATGAAAATATTGGCTCTCTAATAATTGACAATTTGGAATGCTACCAGCTAAACTAATCTGTATTTTTTTTGTTACTTCAATTGTTTTACCCTTAGTCATAAAGAAAATTTAGGGCTTAACTTGATTTACTCCTTGTTAACAATTTACGGCTAACTTTCGTTTACAATTTTTATAAAATAAATATCAAACTGAAACTAATTGCTTACTGAGATTAAAATTTATTCTTAGAAGCCTAGCAGTGCGGCCAACGATTCAAACAAGAGCGGACAATGACAGAAAGCGGCCCCAATTTAGATGTTTTTCGGCCCAGGGATTTCACCTCCAAAAATCTATAATTGGAATCTTTGTATATCTTTACACACATTACCACTTAAACATGACGTGTCCTGCTTTACGGTTCTACAATAGTTATGATAGATAATTTGAGTGGTTTGAAATAGAAACTAATATAGACATTGATTCGAGTTGTATACTTGTGTCGTAAATAAATAGATATTTATTTAAGATCAATAAGTAGATTGATTATTGAAAACATTCTCTTCTTGAATCTCCCGAAGCTAAGGACAAATTAACTGTCTACTTCAGGAGTTCTTACAGTCAATTGGGACAATTTGATAATAAATTGATATTTATGTTTTCAATGATATCAGCATATCTCTACAAGTGCCAGTTTAAATTAAGAAAAAATACCGAAATGGGAAGTAGAGGAACCACCACTGCACATGTTCTGCCTGCCGAGGAGAGGCACCATATAGCCGAGCGGTTTGAAGTGAGGCCCACAAACAGATGCAGATGTATTGTGGTTCTGGGTTCAATTCCCGATCTAGGTCTTGAATTTTATTTAATGGTTAATACGATAATTTAATAGTAAAGTACATTTACTAGTCGCCTTTTTGGCACTGTCCATTAAACCTAATTGGGTAGTTGGAAATAAAGCCCCCTTAAAATAGGCATTACTGCATTACTTTATTATATTTTTTACTTTTGACAATAGTCTCCTTTAAACTAATCTAAACCTTCTAAACTAATCAGTCCCAGATACAAATCATATTGCTTAGTTATGTGTAGAATAGTTATGTACCTTATAAAACGTCCAGAAGAGAGTAACTTAACATGACGTAGTAGTAGCTAGCTTACAGGCTGTTAATACACTATCAAAATATGCAGCTAATAGATAAAATAAGGAAAATGAATGGGAAATCAATTTCTCAGGAAATGCGGAGAATTGGAGAGATTGGTTTAAATTTGAGTTGCTATGACAGCTTTAGTGAACAAAAAATAGCTGCACCTAGATGATGAAGGGTCTTTCAAATGAGTCCCAGTCAAATTAGAATTTTGTAAAAAATATAGGAAGGAAGAACAAGAGGGAGTAAAGCCGATTTCAAGAACCTCGTGGAAATGAGAGGCGGTAAAAGGAATTTTCCGTGTCCAGATAGAGGAAATTTTACACTTCTTTATCCTGTTACGAAGTGGCGTACATAACAGTGACTTGGGAGGACATCCAAAAAACCATCGTAGTTACTGGGTGGATGAGGATATACTCTCAATTGGAGTATTTTCAGGCTTTAGTGGAGTGGTTATCTCAATCTGACGACTCCTTCTCTTCCTAGTGCTTTCTCAAAGATCCTGGAATATTGCCGGGCTTTATAGCAAGATTATTCTTATGAAGAGGAGTTGAAGAAGAGGTTATTCCATTCTGTCGGCAACCATCTCTTTCTGGGGCTTACTCAAAAAAAAAAAAAGGTTACCGAAGTCGGAATGGTATTCACCCAAGTAGCCACCTTAAAACACTCCGACTTCCCAATTTAGGGTGTCATCATTAGCTTATTGCACTAGAGAATTACGATACCTACTAAAGGCTACCCTCTCTTCATAGAACTTTCCTGTAAAGCCTGAATTTCTGGAACAGGGGAAGCCATCCAAGAAGAAGAGTTGGGAGGGTGGCGGCTTGGATGACACAAAGGGACGGTTATCCCCAACAGCCAGCTCCTGACACTATCGAGATCTTCCTAGAAAACCTCGGTTTTTTACTAATTATTATAGAACATTATTTTACTACAAAGAACCTTTTAGGGCAGCTTCTTCGATATATTTAGGGATAGAAATGGTGTAACGGATGAATTGGCTCTGAGAAGTCGTAATCTCTGTTTGTCAATTCCCTGGACTTTCTTAAAGGATCTAGATGATTTGTTGTATCACCTGGAGTTGATGCAGTGTGAGTGATCTCATTTGTCGCCAGCTCTAAATGAATATCACAGGGCAGAATAGTCCGTCATTAGTAGTGTATGTGATCTTAAAAGTATGGAATTACAGACACATTCGTTTCAGTTTTTCTGTCAGAAAAATTTTTCTGTAACAAAAGGTAAGCAGCTCGTAATGATTAAAGACAGGGTAAGCATAAAAGGACGTGTTAACTAGGCATACTTTTATTCACACCGCTAAAAGGAAAGCTCGACGCAAGCAAGCCAATCTGACACCAACTTCTAATGTTCGGTATTAGAGAAGCGTCCTTGTCTTTATACAACTGCCTTACCGCTACGCATTGTTTGTATAATAATGTTGCCAGCACAAACGGCTAAAATACCCATACGTTTACAATATTGTTGAAGACAAGCGGAATTTCTATTGATTAACTATTTCTCTCTCATTCCCCAAGTGATAGGATTGCTGAATCACCAAGTTATCAGTGGGAATACTGAAGATTTCTATTATTTAGCAGGTTTTGTATTACAATGGTTCATTCTACGTTATGTCGCAGTATATTATGTAGTTGTTCGCATATTTCATAAAAAGGTGTTAATTGAAAATTTTTAATCAATGTACTATAAACCTAAAGGGATTTTTTTTTCTATTTATTTTTACTGAATCATATAATCTAACTTTTATCGTACATATGATCATTCCGCGTTTTCAATAATTAGAGCTAAGTGACCTTTGGTATGCCTAATAGCAGATACCGTTCGTCCCGAATATATTAAGTCTGCGAACCAAAGCGGAGGCTGGCAATCGTTTTTGTGATTCATCCGGTGGATGTTCCAATCATCGAACAATACTATTATTACAAAGTTATAACTAAAGAGAAAATAGCATCAACATAAATATGTAATATTCAATATGTTTTTATGTTGTAAATATTCATGCAGTGCTCTTACATATTATTGTTATATGTATATTATACATAATATAAAACAGATGGAGTTAGGTATTAAAATGTACAAATTAAGTAAATGAAACAAAATTTATCAAACTAATTGACCAACTAATTAAATGAGAATAAAAAAAACATTATTATTTTATACATATTTGTTTAAAATTGTGCTAAACTTGCTGCAACATGTATAATACAATGCATAAATACATTTTATTAATAATAAAGACTAGAAAATGAAGAAAACCAATTCAAGAAGAAGGAAAGAATAAAATTTAATTTTTTAATGTCATTTTAAATTATTAAAAACCATTTATTGATTTATTAATCAATAACATTTAACAATAGACTCTAAATATCTCATAGATTTATTAATAAGGCTGGTAAACATGATACAGTTGAACTTAGTTCTCACATTATCTAACAAATCTTCTAAAGCAGTGGTTCTAAACCTCCTTGGAGGAAGGGGTCACAGATCTATCAGCCAGCTGTCTTTATATTTTTTGAGAGCTAGAGTTAACTTGCCCTCAGTGTAAATTATAATTCTAATAAGAAGTTAAAATATAATTCAATTTCAACTTTGGAGAAAATCGATGAAGCAAAAGTGCTCTCTTAGCGAATAGTGAGATTTTAGTCACACAAAATAGTTGCGACAAGATAAAGTCAGGTAATGTTCGTGCCAGATTTTTTATTTTATTATTTTGCCTAAATAAATATTTATTAATTCAATTGCTTAAAAGATAATGTTGACATTTTTTAAAGCAGGGGTCTACCAAAATTATCTCAAACAAAAAGTGGTCATATAATTAGAAAAAAGTTAATAAGCACGGGTCTAAAGTGAAAGAAAGATATTCATTTGTATACTACATTTTTGTACACTATACATTCTGTATACTACATTAGTGGCATTCAAGAAACATGTGCTGGAACGATTCTTCGTGTTTTTTTAGGTTTCAAAGTTCTGATAATTCTACATTGTAACTATTTGTTCCAGATCAGATAATATATTTATGAGAGCTTATCCTAAGCTGACTGAACACTCTCATAACTTCCAAACACATTAAATAGATATGGACTGCAAGGTCTCGGAGAAGAATCGCTTTTAATCGCTGGAAATAGAGTACAGCTTAAAATCGTTCAATATTTCGTGGCAGCATTTAGACGACTTATTTATGGCTAGTCATCGGACATTGTGCAGACAATGCCTAAAGATCTAATTCTTAAGACGATGGAACTTTCACAGAACTACGAGTATAACTTGCCTTACTTGTAATTTATCTTCACGAATATCAACTTTAAAAAAAAACCAATCAATAATTATTATCTTCCAAATATTAATCACTCCAATTAACTCAAAGTTATACAATCTTCACTGCATAACTCTACGTGAATAAATTCCTTAATTAGATCTTTCAATGCGTAAAAAAATTGTGGCCAAATATCTTAAAAACACTATCCTCTGGTGTCAGTTTCGAGACCCCGTTTCAGCTGATCCTCAGATGGAGGACTGAATGGAGGGTAAACTGGACAAAACAGTGCCGGAAGGGAGTCATGTGGTTTACAGATGGCCTGTGGCCTGTGGGACCGGAGCTGGAGTGTATGGGGCTAAACCTGAGATACTCATTGAGAGAGCTCTTGGGAGATATGCCACCGTCTTTCAGGCCGAGGTCTCTGCTATTAAAACTTGCGCTGAGGAAAATCTGCGAATAAATCTTAGAAATAGGGGAGATTTGCATCTTTTCGGACAGCCAAGCTGCGCTGAAGGTCCTTACTTCCTTCAGAATTACCTCTTCCCTGGTCTGGGAATGCAGAAAGGCCCTAGAACTACTGTCTCGGCACAATACAGTTCGGTTAGAAAGGGTGCTGGGCAGTGTTCCCTCTAAGCTGTGCGCGTGTGCGCGCGCACACAAATTTTAAACAGCGCACATGAAAAATATTTGCGCGCACACAAATTTTTTGATTAAAACGAAACAAAGAAATCGATTGCAGGAACATATGGATATGCTGATGAGAGTAAAATCATATATGAATGACGGAAACAATGTAAATTTAAGTAAGTTTATGCAGAATGGTTAAAACCAAAAGGCTGGAGAGAGAAGTTATAAAATAAATGCCATTTATAAAAAATGTAATCCTTAATTCTAAAATTGTTCAATAATAAGTAATTGTGAATTGTCGTTCTTACTTGTTTGTCTTGACGAATGTGTTAATTTAAAAAATTAGAAGCAGACAACGTTTTTACATTGTAAGTATTTAAATTTTCTTATTTTCCATTTGAATGGAAAAGGGAAACCACAGTCATCAGCTAAATTCTGTCTTCACGATCTATTGATTTGACTTGATTTTAGGGTAGTTTTTTCATTGCGTTCCATTGTAATGTGTGGTATGCTGTAAGATCGAGTCAATGCGTATAAGTAGGTACAAAATTTGACTGAATATTAATACTATTCTTGTATTGTCTTTTTTTTTTATTATATGCACTTTTTTAAATTGCCACACAAAATTGTTTATTTTGGAAAAAACTGCACACACTTAAAAAAGTGTGCACACAGGTCACAAAAAATTAGAGGGAACACTGGTGCTGGGTCATGTGGGGATTAAGGGGAATGAGGTAGCTGATCTACTGGCCAGGAATGGAGCTAACACTCCTTTCATTGGCCCGGAGCCTGTCCTGGGGATCACCACGGGTGCAGTTTGTGAGGCTCTCAGAGATTGGATCTGGAGAGAACATGAAAAGAACTGGGTGATGCTTCCTGGGGTCAAACACGGCAAGAGTGCCATGCCCTTGTTGTGCAAACAAAGAACCGAAGAGACTCTGGGCTTGGACAGAAAACAGATTACTCTGATTACAGGCCTATTCACTGGGCACGGCAGATTCAGAAAGCACCTTCACAAGGTAGGGTTTATCAGCTCGGAACCGTTGTGCAGATTGTGCCAGGAATAGGAAGAAACGGCCTCTCACTTGTTATTCGATTTCGTTGCAATCGAGAGACTGCGCTACGACATCTTTGGTACCTTGAGACAAAAAGGAGATTATAGCGCAGAAGGAACTGGTAGGGAAAGCCCTCAACCTTCTTAGAAGGGGGCACAATAAGCCTCTTGTGGCTGCGGTGCCGTGAGGCATGGGTCCCGTCCCGCCTTTCAAAATCCAAAATCTATCCACTGGTGCCACTAAAAAAGCAATAATTATCCCAGTAGATCCTTATTCACTCTATAAAGGTGCTCATATAATTTGTTTACATCCCGTGTTGGACTCAGTAGAAACGCCTTTATACTCTAGAGTTCAACACTCTCCAGTTAATTTATAATAATGTGTCAGTTGTATTCTTCATACTTGCAAAAAAACGTCACTACCGAATATCAATAATAATTCAAATCAAAGTTATTCATTGTTATTTGATAGTATAATTGAAATAGCACAATGCCAGCTAGAACAAATTGTTTACCAATAATAACGATCCACTATGTCTGTTCTCAGAAGTTTCATTGTAGAGATGGGTAAATTTGTTTGAAATTGTCTAATAATTCCAAATAACGTTACATGAAATAATTGATTCAAAATAATAATTCCAAGAAAATTTTTGAAACCGAAATTATTTCAATGGCTGTAGAATAATTTATTGTATTTCAATTTGGTTATTTATTTGATTTTTGGAATAAATACTCTATTCCATCATCCCCCCTTAACACGAAGGAGGGGATGAAGATGCAGTGGGGAAAAATCCAAATAAAAGTTACGGCGGTCCTGTTAATGAGATGAAATTTTAGATTATGAAAAAAGTGATGAAAGGAGATGGGAGATGTGGTTCGAAATTGAAGGGCTGAAGACAGCTGATAGTCAAGTAATATAAATAAAATAAAAAGTGGTTAAATCCAAAAATATTTGTTTATTTCAAAAAACGCAATAACAACTAATATGAGGAGGAGATGTGTGGAGACACTCTTGCAGACCCAGGCTCCATCCTAGCTGTTAAGCAAGGTGTAGTGATTGTAAGCTATGGGGATGCGCGTGTCATCCCAGCTAGAGTGGTGCTAGGAGAGAGAAGAGAGAAATTGATGATGGGCGCTTACGACCAAGGCAGTCGATGCGCCGAAAAAAACCTACCTTTGAATATATTCAGTACGAAGCTAGTGCCCTGAATTGGGGTTGCTGAGGTTTTGGTTGTGTCTTCGAAGGAACCCATTCTGCATTCTCCAGTATAAATGCTGTCCGGAATAGAGAACACTATCCGGAATTAATAACTACTAAGTGCAAATAGTTGAAAAAATAAAATAAATAAATGTTATAAACCTAGGAAATGGGAGAAATAATAAAATATTTTTAATATTCCAATACTATTAGTTATTTGTTTGAATAGAACTCATTTATATGCCTGGCCACGGCTGCATCAGCGCTCCCTGCTCCTGTGTCGACATGTTTCAATAATATTCAGTTCCATTGTTTTATGAAAATAATTCCAACGTGGGTCTTGTTTGTAGGTCACAGTAAGGCGGCTCCAGTATTGTTTGCTTTCTTATACAACTAGCACAAGTATTATTAAACCAATTTGACCGCATTTATTTATTTATTTTTATTATAGACTACGTAATACTGGGATAACATTTCTTTGAGAGTTCTAGTATTACTAGTATTTGAGTTCTTTCTATGTGCATTTTAATACAGTTTTCTGCAAGTTCACATCATTTTAACAGACGCATCTAAATTTAACTTCCTCTTAGCACTACAATTAAGTTACATAAGAATTAGTTATAATTCAACATTCCGAACATAAAGTAATAACAACATACATAATACATAAAATAATTAAATATAAACATTCATTATATTATTAATAATTTTAATTACTTTTAAATATTATTATTTTTTAATTGAAAATAAATATTCTGGACATAAAAGTATTGATATATCTATCTAGTTTATCTAGTTTTGCAAATATGTTAGATTGGAATTTGCAATCATCTTCTGAATTATCTACTGCTCATGAAGTTTATATTTGAAGATTTATGGCATAATTTGGGGTAACAGTAATAAAGGATTAAAATGAATTAATTGGATAATTAGGAGAAACGCACTTGAGTTTCAATTAGCAACAAAGAGGAAGTTATAATGCGAAACTCATTGACAAAATTATTACTTCCTGTGTTTGACGTCACTGGTTTTATTTGGAGAAATAAAAAAAAAACCTTTAGCGAGTATTATGAAGATAAAAATAACCAAGCTCTGCAGTTGTAGGAAGATTGGTTAAACCTGATTTTCAAGATACTCCTTGGAGTGTTCGGAGAAGGTTGTCCTTCCAAACTTTGTAAGACCCATGTGCCATCATCCATCCACTTCGGCTCGCATGATGCCTTGGATTGGGCTGGAGTAGTGCTACGGGGAGACAGAGGAGCCTGGAATGTTTTGCTCCCTACAGCCTTCCCTCTTCCCCAAGAGGTTTTGAGGATTACTCCCTTTGTTACCGCTATTCCGGTACCTCAGTGTGAGATATAGGATCACCTCAATTCCTGCTTTGGGACTTAAATCCTTCCCCCTTCTAAGATTAAATAAGGGCGGCCACAAGGCCTACGCCACTGCGACCCCTTTGGATCTATTGTGGCTCCCCGACTTTTAGAGCTCACCCTCCAGACCCGTCCGTTTAATTAGACTCTTAATTCTGGAGAGTGACTCCTGGGTAAAGCTCTCAGGCCTTGGTTTTTCCTCCCCGAGAAGTAACATCCTTAGCCATACAAGCCCCTCACACTGACACAACACGTGCAGTGCAGTTTCCTCTTCTTCCTGGCAGAACCTACAAAGGCTGTCATCTGCCAGGCCCATGCGATGCATGTGTTTTCTGAGTCTGCAGTGGCCAGTTAATAGGCCTACAATCATCCTGATAGCCCCACGGCCTTGACGGATTAATTCTGCAGTCAGCCTCGGCGAATAGCCTTTTATAAACTCCTTCGCCTGTCTCTGTCCAGTGGTGGCGAGCCACCACTCCTGAGACCTACTCTGCACCCACAAATTAATGGCCGCAGTCTTGACACACTTCGAAACCCCAAAACAGGGCTCCGGGCCAACGAAGTGTCCCGCAGAGCCTTCATCCTTCCCCCTTGAACAACAAAAAGTTCTAAAAATTCAAATCTCTTGGTTATTAAAGATTTAAAATTATAACTGCAATACTACTTGCAACAAGTCGCCATGATAGCAGAGATATTAGTGGCGAGGCACGCAAAGACACTAGGTTCAATTTAAATGTGAGAATTTAATAGTAAAGTATGTTTGCTAGTCGCCCCAAACTCAACGACACCAAATTGGTAGTAAAGCCCGCCAGAAAAATGGAGGCAAAACTTTACTTGCAACAAAGAGTTGGTTTTCGCGTTAAGTTCACCAAATGGACCATTAGCTACCCTTTTCTGTTTGAATTAAAACCAATACAGGGTAGCTCTGTTCAGTTTGGCGAGGAGACAAAAATGATTTTACTATGACGCCATAAATATGACAGAACTATTTACGATCAACCTTAACAGCTATGCAACAACCCAATTGACCGCCTAAGTTGGACGTAGTACCTCGACCCTGCCCTGAATAAAGCCACTCTCACGGACTACCGCCTCCTAAACTTGACCCAAAGTGGTGAAACAAAAAATAAATATATATATGTATATACTAATTCTTGAGAGATACTGCTATCAAGAGAGAACCATCTGCGCTCTCGCTCGCACCCGGTGCTGCTTATGAGCCAGAAGGAGAAAGTGCAACTGCCCCCTCTGCTACCTCTCCCCCGCCAGCCATCAGCACTACTGTAGAGCAGTGTCAGCCAACTTCCCCCTCCTTTCCCCACTCACTCGCCCCCTCTCCTCATCTCGCAGCTGTTCGCACTTTTCTCCTCAGTTCAACTCGTTCTTTGTGACAGTGCGTTACGTATTGTTTGTCTTTATAATCATCTTTTTTTTTTTTCTAATTATTATCCCCCTAGCATTTATTAATTTATTCCTTATAATTACTTAATCACTTAATTATTTTTCTAATCAAAATTTTATTTTTTAGTGTTAACTTTTGTTTTTTAGTGTGGCGGCTGTTAGTTTTATTTTTATTCGCGTATAAACCAGCGAAGAAGTGTGACTTTGACAGTTCATGTCTCTAGTGTTTGCTAACTTTAAACGGAGAACAATCAAGTAGTTAAGAAACAGTTCGCAGTTCGGATATCTTTTCCAACGGTGCAGTGTACTCTATTTTTGGATTAACTTTACAACTGAGATTGGATTTATTTCTCATATTTGGTTTACTTTGGTAACAGCGCCAAGAATAAGGTTAGTTTCTTATTCACTTATAATAATGCTTTCTTATCAAGAAAATTGATAGGGAAAACTATATTTCTATATATATTTACTGAAAAATAGCTAAGAGAAAGAAAAACCATGAAATCAGTGTACAAGAACGCGAAGAGGCCCTTCTACAGGAGACCAAGTTAATATAAGAAAAACCTTAGTTGTTTACGTAGTTATAGTAAAACCTCCCCATAGTAAACAGTGCAGGAATCCATGAATGGTGGGACGCAGCCACTTGTTGCATCAAAAAAATATTTTTAAACTATCTGATTTATCAAACTAATTCAAATTCTTTAACCACTGAAACGCTCACTATCAAATAAAGCTATTTCCGTAAATATATTGTTTATAAGTGATGTTTATTCCATACAGTACCAGCATAATTTTTGCTGAATAATGTCGCGCTATTTACAGATTTATTTATAACCTCATCTTTAATAAATTTAATTGTATCTGAACTCCTGATTAAACTTTTTTTTTAAATATTTTTTTTTCAAGTTTGCATTTGATAAATTAAAACATGTTGGTCCAATACTTTAAATCCATTTAATAATGTCTTGTGAAAATAGTTATTCATTAACAACCACTTTGAACAGTTTCTTTGGGAATAACCATTAATTAAACAAATTAGATGAATTTCAAAATTTAAATAAAGAAAAAATTATAGATTTCACTGAAAATATTGTATTTGGTACATTATTTGCTGGTATTGACATCTTGATAAACGGGGTATCTCCGATGATTTTCAAATCACCGATGATTTTCGGGTATCACATTTTGTGATGTAGATTTTTTTTTTTTTAATGTGTATTTAAGGCGCATCAACATCTGAGTTTATTGACTGAGTGTTCCTCCCGTTACAGAGAACATTGTCCATCAACGGACAGTGAGCTGTTAGAAGCTCCTAAAAGGAGAAAATCTAAGGGCCAGCAGCTGGATTTGAACCCGGGATCTCCGCGTGGGAATCCAATACGCTAACCGCATAGCTAATAGCTTCCCTATAAGAGTTTTCAATTTTAAACAAAAAATTGAATTTAATTCAATAATCAATATTAGCGTAACCACATTTTTAAAATTTTTAAAAATGTTTATTTGCTCCCTGTAAATAAACGAACAAAAATGTAGTTAATCTTTTTACTTCATGCATCCCAAGTCCCTTAATGAGTCCATTAATGAACATGTTCACAAAGTGATGGTATATATATAAAAAAATTGTACGAATTTTCTCAATTTTTATAAAAATCACTGTTATTAATGACAAACTTTTTTTTCTCCATTTGATAAAACGAAATTGAGAAGTTTTTAAAATCTTTAAATAACTATGTTCGCTAAATAATTTTTGTCAAACCATTAACGTATGTTTTATAAAACTAACTAAATAAGGCCTGTATAATTAAATTAAAAACAATATAAAAAGAATATGTTCTATTGGTTATTATAAAAGAGTAGGCTGTATTATCTATTTGAGTTTGGAGGGGTTCGACCCTGGGGCAAGACCTTGCAGTCATTGCCGCCTGTAGTGTTAGACAAGGTTTCCTGCCCACACGACAGATTCTCTTGCTTACATGTAGTATTATACACCAAGCGCAACTTACAGTGCGCACAGTATTCTTAACAGTATTACTGTAAATGGAAGTAGAAGATGTTCTTAAAACCAAATTGCTAAAAATGTAGGAGATGAAAACAAGAAGCGCTGAATACTTGAGGAGGTTGTTATTGGCGAGGTTACTTTCACTGAAAGCACCTCTCACTCTAGACCCCACTGTTTTGCCTCACTTTCGCTCAGATTCGTCACTTTGCTTTCACCTTTTTCTCGTGGTCACTAGTCAGTGTCCTAGTTAGCTAAAAATTTTGTAAAATACTTCCCCCACTCACTTATCAAATATATCAAATTAACACCAAATAGTTAATGTTGTTCTTTTTTTTAGTCAAAATTGATTAACATATATTTTTCATTCTCAGCTCTGCCTCCCTCTATTTTGAAGGCTAAAATAATAATCGAACCAATAATATAATTACATACTCCAAATAAAAATGATGGGTTATTATTTTTTTTTTTTTTAATAAAAATATGGTAATTGATAGCTAATTCAATGAGTTTCAAGTTTATGGAGAGTTCTTTTTGAAATTTAATTACTGATATTTTGTCCGTTGAATCTAAACGCTTTTGTTTGCAACTAGAAGAAGCATAGCAGTGATATTTTATCTGGATAGGCTATAGCTCTTGAATATTCAATTTCAAATTAATAAAACTTCACATAGAGGTCTATTCTCTAAAAACGAACCTATTTGTATAGTGGTCATAAAATACAAGTACCTAATTTGAACATTTTTGCAGCTGTTTGAATGTAAAAAAAAATAAACTTTCTGTAAAAATGTTAATTTAGCAGAGAATTGATGGGCTTTAATCTCCCGATAGAAATATGTTGCGAAACTATTTTTGGCATTGACGTGGAAATTTCCAATCTAGTATTTGTAAAGAGAGATTATGGGTAATCTTTTAATACTGATTCTTTTAAGTAATAATGAAAGACGGAGAAAACTGTCGAACTATCCATTAGCATTTTGTTTATAGTAGTTAAATCACTCCTCATATACAAGAAGTATATTGATGCTGATAAAACTAACTTTATTTTCAATCTGGCCATATCTTAAACCTAAATTATTTTGAATCCAATGTATAATAATACAATAGTAATAATAAAAGTATTACGCTTGAAACTACGGACGAATTTTCTGGATTAAATAACAAAGCATTAAAATTTAATTAAGTTTTTCGGTTTGCAATGGCTGATTATAAGCGTCATATTTTTCCGACAATTCACGGAGGCAGCCGAAAGACTAACCTTCGTAGCCTCAAAACTGCCAAGCAATGTCACTAATGGAATAGACGCAAAGCTGCGTAAAGCTTCAGCTTCAGTTTATTTCTAGAACGTTCAAGCTTCATTAATCAAATATTTATATGACGTAGTACGGTTAGCTGCAAAATTGAAAAAAATTAAAATAATTTTTTTTGTTAAATATTTTGGATAAGCTTAGCCTTGAAAAAGAGAGAGGGAATTCTGTGCAAAGTCAAATTCAACACTACCACATAGCGTGGTCATTTTATTTTGGTAAGCTACGACGTGGCGACCCTCCGATCGTTGTGAAGTAAAATTACTGTCAAGGAGTTGCAAAAGAATCAATTGTATATTACCTGGGCAGTGGTACAGTGCGTAACTGTTTTTGGAAATCGACTTGTAAATTCCCTGTCGCTTTTCTTGTAGAAAGAGTTGGTGAAGTTTCTTAACTTTCATGTCGAAAAGCAGAGATTCCATTAAAATATCTGTAAAATTTTCGATTTTTATTAGACCTATACTTTTCGACACTCAAAAAATCAATAATAATTCTTATATAACCGAACTATTCTAAACGTTCTGCGTGATATTCCCTAGACGTACCCCACTAAATACTAGGGATACCTTGGGTATTACTAGTACAATTGGGTTCCTCGCTAGACAATAAAGTACCTCGATAGACAATAGGGGCACCTTGCTTTCTCTGAAGTCGTACAAAAGCTGGCCGGTACTTTTCCGTTAGCCGGGCGCAAATGTCGCCAATTGTGAACCAAACGCGAGCCAAGCCAACAGAATAAAAGTCGAAAGCGTTCAGCTACAAACAAATATTAATGAATTGTAATGAAAACAGTTTTACCCAAAACTGTTTTTCGCTTGCGCCCAGCTAACGGAAAAGTACCAGCTCGCCTTTGCAATTGCATATACATTACTTTGAATAGAGAATTCAATTAAGCTGAATCGGTACACATAGCGTTAGATGTTGTTTTTGTGAAGATTCAATCTTTATTGTATGACAGAAACATGGCGGAAGAAAATTTCACCACAGTAAACTGATGGAACCTCTGATGGTGGAGGAAAATGCAAAACTGATCAGAAATGGACAAAATGCGTGCTGCAATTGATGAAATCAAAGATACATCTGTTATTATTTTCACATAGTCCTTCATTGAAGGCAATGATTGTTTTTTAAGAGATGAACTCTTGGCCAAGTCGGTTTAGTGTATGTTTATCCAAATCATTGATTTCACGAATCACTAAGTATTGATTAATTTATTCAGTCGAATTTACAGTCGATGTGTTCCCAAATTATTAACCAGTAAGTTTAATGTAAAAGCCTCTCTGTGTGAAAGAAGTAAAATCTGTGAAACCAATTACCAGCCTGTGGCAGTTGACCAAGTAAATTGGAAAGCAACAGTACCAGGCAGTACACACTTCGGGATCGGTTACGCCACTAATTAATTATTTTATAATCATTTCAGATTTATTTCCTCTTTAGGGCAATTCCGTTTTCCCTTTTCGTGATAGATGTAGATATGTTGATATATTTTTATTGTACTTTTGGGAAAAGACCAGAAAATATTAAAGGATAGAAGTTTTAATTAAAAGGCAAAAAATTCTACCTTGGGCTAATAACAAGTGAACTCAAATTAATGGTTGGCCGGAACCAACGCTTCGCTACTTCCTGAAGTTCACTCGATTGAAGCCAAAGCTTGAATGTATGTGTCCGAAGTGTCTTTGAGTGTTCAAAGTAATCATAATTGTGGTGATTATGTACTAAATATCTGTTTGTGTCCTCAGTTAAAGACGTGAAAATTAGTGGTACTTTTTAAGTTGAATTTTTCATGATGGGAGAAAAATTCTATTTATATTTTAAAAAACGAAATTGTCGAATAATATGGAAAAGAAATTATTTTGAACTGGAAAAGCTATAAGACTGACAATGATAATCGGCCCTTGAATTATATTAGATAAAGATAAGACAAATGCCGCTGATTGTATTTTACTTGTAGTGCCCAGCTATTTGTGTAAGATTGTCCGCCACTCTAAGTACTGGAATATAAAAAGTATATATTTTTTTTTTTTTCTTGAGACCCAGGAATCGAGCCAAATAACGTAACGCACTTTAACTTTGCGGGTCAACTTAAATTTTAGATTTGAGTTATTGTCAAGCCCGTTGAAATGAAATAGTTAATTTTTACTAATTTAACTCTTTCTCCAGTGAGCGAATGATTCTCTTTGAACATCTCAGTATCAAGGAAATGTTATCAAGCGTTTAGCAGTTAATGTAAAATTGAATTTCATATTAAATAAGATAGTTTCACTCGCCAAGTTACTTAACTGGACTAGCGCATATCCTTGTTTTTTGTACTCCGGAAACAGGCAACTCGTCGAGTTAGTTAATGCAAATACATTAATTAAAAGGACATATTTGTTAATCAACTTGATTAATTACTAATTATTAATAATTCAGTTTTACAATAAAAACTGAAAAATCAAAATCATTTTCGTTAACAAGTTCTTCAAGTTAACAAGCTAATATCAATTCTAGTCAATAAAACTTGCTAGTATTGGATTCTAGCTGGCATTGGACTTGATGAATCATAAAGTGAGCAGGTAATTATTGATAGTGGCTCCCATTCGCTACTTGAATTGCGACAATCATAACTGGCGATTCAAGGAGTGATTAATACTTTGAATCTAATTTCTATTGCTATTGATGTGCTCAGATATTATCCCAAATGTTGCGAAACATTTTGGCAGTTAGAAATCATAGTATCAAAAGCCTAAACGAACTTTTGAAAATATGAATGAATCGAGTGAAATTTAAATTTAATTTCTATTGGTTTGAAGTTGTATGAAAATGTTACAGTTTTTGCGCTCCAGGGTTTTTAACATAATCACTAAAATAAAAGACCTTCGATATTATACGCGGATCTTATTTTTAATTTGGTACAAGTGTATAGTGTGTCTATAAAATGTGTTTCTTGGTGTCATTCTCCACCAAATAAATGCGCATTAATACACATAAAATGTATGAAATTATTATATAGAAACTGGTACTTTATTGACTAGTGTCGAAATAAATCTAGGGAACTACGTCACAAGGATGTACAAATTTGCCCTGACCAACCACTTTTTGCTTATATTTATAGAGAATGTAATGTAAGGTCGTACGGAATAGAACCGTGGCAACTTCGTTTCAATTTGCAAACAATCATTTGAGAAATCCACATTAGTCAGCTCTATTCAAGAGAGCCTCTATCCAAAGAATGAAATTCTTGGATTATCACCAGAACTGTCTATGTGCACCATTATTTTTTTGTTAAATTCGCTATTTTATTTTATTTTTTTTGCGCTGGACCTTCCGCTTCAACTGATGATCCCGCCAAAAACTTTTATCTACTTATGTAAATATATATTAAAATAATAATTTAGAGCACCTATAACTAAATGCATGATCCTTGAATAAGAAATCTGGAATAAACACACTCTACTTTCCCCTGCTAATATTCTCAAGGTTCTAACTTAATATTTGTTTCTTTCTCCTTAAAAAAATTTTTCTGCAAAAATGATAAAATTAGTAAATCCATGTGCATGTAAAATGTTTACGTAGTTTAGAGAAAAGCCTGTGAACCATTTTCGAGAATAAGAACAGTCCATTGAGTGAAGAGGTTGAGGAATTGTTTTAAAGTTGATTTCAGCAGCACTTTCACTACCCTCGGTATTTCACTAGAGATAGAATTGTACACGGCATTAGCTAGGGGGAATCAGTCCTTCTATTTTAGCAGATGTACCTTTATCTCAAAATGTTTAAATATCTATCCATTAAGTCGTACATGTGATTATAAATTTGATTTATTTAATTCCACATTTTATTCTTATTATTGTTATATAGGCGGCAAAACGGTCTAACAAACCTCTCTGAACTGACTGGTTCATTCATTCTGAAGAAAGACAGATTATTGCCTATTGAAATAATACTTTTTATTTATTTGTTTGCCATGCTTTCAGTCTATAAGGTCTAGGTCATCTTCAGGGTACAAGAAAGCCTTCGAGTCCCAAATTTCGTTTGCAATGGGAACTTTTCCTTCAGCAAATTCACTTTTTTTTTTTTTGCAAATCCACTGTTTCCTCTTTTTCTACTCCTAAAGGATGCGGGAAATTCGTCTAATTAATTCTTGAGTTGGCATTTTATTGGTTTGTCTTTTGTCACTGCAAAAAAGAAGATTTTCTCGAAAAATCGCGATGAAAAAATATCGATATTAATACAAAAGAACAGAAACAAATAAAAGATAACGATAATGTGAAATAACCTCGCAAAGCAGGAACTGATGTTAATAGTAGCTTGGAGTCCATGACTGATGGCCTTTTAACATACTGTAGAAACTTTAAAGCAATCTTACGATCAAACATTAACTAATGGTGGTCTTCTGATATGGAATTTAAAGCTGTATTAATGTGGTTGTCAAAGCGCAATTAAAACAATTAAATGTCTAAAATGGTGACTGATTAAATGGTTAAGAAATTGCGATTCAGGCAACGTCTTATATCGGGCGCTTCGACTACCTAGGTAATTCAAGTCCTCAATCTTGCTTATTTTCTCTTTTCCATAGCCACTTGTGCCTAGGATAATACGTGCAACTCTACAGCTGCCAAACACAACGCCTTGCAAGGTAGGGTGGAGCTCAGGTATGCAAAGATGTCTTCATACATTCCCTCTTCTTTCCTCGATCGAGTGTGGACAATTACTGCTTTATCTCTTATTATTACAGAACTGTAGACGTAATACTACTGTATATAATACGAGGGTCGTTTGAAAAGTGCGTGCAAAAATAAAAACTACTTAATTTTTTGGGGTAAACCTTTTTTATTTTTCAACATAGTCTCCTTTTAGGCTTATACACTTCGTCCAACGCTGCTCTAGTTTGTTGATCCCTTCCGAATAATAGGATTTGTCCAAGTCTGAAAAATAGCCATTCGTTTCTGCAATCACCTCCAATGTTTGAATAAAATCTTTTTCCCGCCAGCCATTTCTTCATATTGGGGAACAAATAGTAGTCCGAGGGAGCCAAGTCTGGAGAATAGGAGGGATGTGAAACGAGTTGGAACCCTATTTCCATTAATTTTGCGACCACAACTGCTGAGGTGTGAGCTGGTGCGTTGTCGTGATGGAAAAGGACTTTTTTTTGGGCCAATCGTGGGCGTTTTTCTTGCAGCTCGGTTTTCAAACGGTCCAATAACGATGAATAATATGCACCAGTAATAGTTTTACCCTTTTCCAGATAGCCGATGAGGATTATTCCTTGCGAATCCCAAAAGACAGTCGCCATAATCTTTCCGGCCGAAGGAACGGTCTTCGCCTTTTTTGGCGCAGATTCCCCCTTGGTAACCCATTGTTTAGATTGTTCTTTGGTCTCAGGAGTGTAGTGATGTATCCATGTTTCATCCACAGTGACGAAACGACGCTTAAAGTCCTGCGGATTCTTCTGGAACAGCTGCAAACCGTCCTTGCAACACTTCACACGATTTCGTTTTTGGTCAAGCGTGAGCAATCGCGGCACCCATCTTACGGATAGCTTTGTCGTGTCCAAATGTTGATGCAAAATATTATGTACCCGTTCATTCGAGATGCCCACAGCACTAACAATCTCACGCACCTTCACTCTTCTGTCATCCATCACCATATAATGGATTTTATCAATGATTTCTGGAGTAGTAACCTCAACAGGGCGTCCAGAACGTTCAGCGTCACTTGTGCCCATATGGCCACTCCGAAAATTTTGAAACCACTTATAAACTGTTCTAATCGAAGGTGCAGAGTCACCATAATGTTTATCAAGCTTCTCTTTAGTCTCCTGAGGCGTTTTGCCTTTCATAAAGTAGTGTTTAATCAACTCACGAAATTCTTTTTCGTCCATTTTTTGAAAATCACTCGACTTCCTCGATTCAAACGAATGCCAAACACAAAGAAATAGACCGATCTGGCTGAAACTTGGAGTGTGTTCTTCCAAGAGATGCTACTAACTAAACAAAATCTCGATACGCGCCAGTGGTGCTATCTCTCTGACTTTGCACGGACTTTTCAAACGACCCTCGTAAATATGGCTCTATGAATTATTGTCTCTTTGTTTTATTTATATCTTATAGAATGGGTGTATTTGAATTTGTATTTGTAATACATACATTTCTACTTATCTATCTATAATAAATGCTGGACTATGACGTTAAGGAAGCAGGACTGCCGATCGAAATCCCCTCCTCGTTGAGTTTCACCTCCTACTAATGTACTATTAGTGAATATTTTCTCCCTTGACCATGGAGCGGAAAGAACTTTCATTTTCAAAGGCAAAAGAATTCTCTGCTGTTCATCGTGCGCAAAGAAAACAATGATTTCTTTATGATTCTTTAATTAAAAGTTTACAGTTTGAAGACAAATCATTTTTTTTGGTAACTCAGTGAGTGTTACGAAGACTTCCGATATTTTCTGAAAGAATTTAAAACAAGCGTAAAGATGAAAACAATAGAATATTTACTAGTTTTGTCTCCATGTCTGAGAATACTTAAACTTCTCAATACTGTTTGATGTACTCTCTTGTTTGCTATATAATAATGAATTTGTATTATCTTTTAGTGAGCGTAAACTATTAATATTTAGGATTAAACTAGCCAGGATTCGGTCAAATGAAATGCAGAAACTCAGTCATTACCCAAATTTTTTACTTTTTAATTTTGTAACTCACATAACTACTCTCTAAGGAAGACAATAAATTTATAGAAACGTTGGCGTAAAGACTGAGTTGTTTTATATCCTAGTTGATCGAATCCTAGCTAGTTCAATCCTAAATACTATGTAATAATAATTAACTGTAAAACTAAATTTCCAAATTTAAAGAAAAATGGCTGTCCGGAAATACCACTTTACTCAAAATGTTTTAGTATTTTAAGATTTAAATGAAAACAGCTTTTACGTACAAATCTACAAACTATATTGGAAACAATGTATTTATTTTTAAGAAATTGGATTAGGAACTTTTGGAAGAGGAGATGGGCAGATTCCGTCTAAAGTGCCCTTTTGGTGTAAGGTAGGGTCGCAACTCTAGGGTACTGCTAAGGGGATTAAAATTTATTATTGAAATAGAATTGGAAGAAAAATCTCCCAACCGAAAATACCTCTTTATTCCATAGTTAGTTCTTTTTCTTGAAATGAAAGTGCACTTATATCCTTGACTTTTTCTGGAAAATGAGGAAATCTTCGGGAAAATTAGTAGGGGTAGGCTTACATTCAGTATAATGTACGATTTTACAAGCTATAATGTTGGTGGAAATTAATATGGATCAAATAATCCGAGTTCGAAGATTATTAATGAGTTAGAACTTTGATGATGTAGCTTTAAGAGGAAGTCATGTGAGTGTGTTCACACCAGATTATTTATTAACCAATAATAATGAAGTCTCGGCTTTTTTCTTAAATACGCTTCCTATAAAATCTCCAAGAACAAGGAGAAAATATTTGTGTATATTAAATCCTCAAGTGTTTTGCAAATATAATGTTCACTAGATTGACATAGCCATGCTCCAGTCCTTGTACCTACATATTTATCTTATATTTGTTCTGCATTTGTTGATATTATATAACATTATGTTATCTATTGCACTGTGATACATATATTTATATGTATATATATATATATATATATATATATATATATATATATATATATATATATGTTAAAGTGTGTATATATATGTACATTTTATATATTAATTTATTAGCAGAAATAAAAAGAAGAATTGCTGACACAAGTGCAATGCGTATCAAAATATTTCGAAATTGGTATAAATAATGAGGCCGTGCACTATTTTGAAGGCTGTGTGTATATTCCTGGTGACTCCAGCTGAATCTAGGAAGTAAATATAGCCTCTCTCTACAAGGTTAAATACCTGCATGGAATAAATATTTTTAGTAAATACCAAGGTGAATATTAAATAAAATTGTTATTCTTTAAGGGACACAAAAAACCTAAATTTCTTTTTTTCTTTATACATATAGACTTTGGATTGGGTGCAAGTTGGTCTTACAGTTGCATTTGTCACAAAAGCCTGCCTATCCTAGATCTTTTTATGCAAGTTAAATTTTTGTCTTGACGCTTAATGGTTGTTGATTCATTTTGAAGGATTTCAGCGAACAGTTCAGCGATTAGGATGTTACTTTTCTCTAAATAGCTCCTGCGAGGAACAGAATGAACTCAAATGGAAATGTTAATAATTGTTAAAAGGTACATGAGACCAAAAGTTAAAATATCGCAGACCAAAATTCTCCTTGACCTGACTTGTAAGGTTGCGCTTAAATAATTTTCAATTTAAGTGGCAAATTTCAAATTATTGTTCCCACCTTAAACCTTCATTTTTTTTTTTTTTAAATTTTCAGTTTAAGGTGCCTTATTTATGCATTGAATCATGTTGAGCATTATTAGTCTTTTGTATAAGCAATTTGGAGGTTTTTCTAGTCACACAAGGAAATTACTGGCTGCGAAATGTTTGTCATTAATGAATCATAACTCAAGACAACTCGAACTGTATTACTAATTGTCTCGTGCAACGCCATGATAAAACTATTTGAATTTGCCTATACCAAAAGGTATACACCAAAAGGTGGTATACCTCATCTTATCAGCGAATGTTACATAGCTAGTGGATGCACAGCATTAGCTTTGCGATTTAACATGTACATCAACCTATAACCAGATATTGTGGTGAAAATGGATCCTAGAATTAATAATAAGAAAATTACAAAACATTTGCTACTATAGTCTTGACAGAAGATCATATTTATTATCTTAATATTAATAATTCTGATGTCAGTCATTTGTAGCAAGATATGCAAATAAGTTGGCTTGTCGCCGCTAACTTGAAACTGTAATTACTGGATGCATGCAACAAATTAGTTTGAACTGGCCAAAAATAATTGAATTTAAATTAATTTGTGGAATCGAGGCAGAAAAAGTTACCTTCTCGTATGCTCCATGTAAAAAGAAGATGTAATTTTCTCGGAACAAGTTTTGAGACCACCTTATCGCGTTTTTAAAATGTAAAATAAAACAGTGGCTTTTACAAATTGTCTTGTTTTGCCTATTATTTACAAGACAATTTTACATTTTTGGTGGTAAATGGATACCAGTTTTTGTGATTAGGAATGCTTTTCATTTGGATTTTTAGTTAAGTTCTTCTTTGTTTGCTTGTTTGGGTATTTAGTTGTAGCTGTACCAGACTCACAACATCGTACAAGAAACAATAAAGTATACGTTATACTATACATGGAAGTGATTGTGCTACCCATCATACCCTAATCACAATCTTGCATTCGCCAATTAGAAGCGCATAAATTATCAAACTCGAATAATTCAAGATGTAGATAAAGTAATTGATACTATATACCTAACTGTGCTTCCCAAGAGTTAAATTAGCTTATTACCCTAATGAATATTGGTCGGCTGCAGATTAATTAGAAACGCTTAATTAATTATAATCTATAATTACATTATTACAACAAATATGTAATTTACAGAAAATTAATCACAAACTACAGTGTTGCGATAGTAATTTATTGAATATATTTTAATTGAAGCGAGTGGGCACCTTGCAATCACTACTCAGGAGCTGAATATTAGATTTTTTCAGCATTCAATTCGTTCTTAATCTATTGGTACGTAAGATGTTCGAAAAGAAGATCGCTGATCAATATTAATAAGTTAAAAATCTATTTATCAAACAAATTTTTGCTCCTTTTTCTGCAAAACAAAAAATCTTTTCAAATTTCAAAATTTGTCTTTTGATAATTAAATATTGTTTCAAATAATTTTCTAGTTTATAGAACACTAGTACTGTAACCTGATTCGGATAACCTGCACTATAGCCGATTGTTAAGACCACAGATTTATTATATTATTATTTTTAGTTTTTTGTATTTAACGTGCTTCAAAATCTGAGGTCATTGGTGACCGGAGTACCCTCCCAGACAGTGTTCTCTTGTTTCAGACAACACTATCCATCACCTGTGACAGTGAGCTGTAATAAGCTCCTAGGAAGAGGAAATCTAAGGGCCAGCAGCTGGATTCGAACCCGGGACCTCCTGGAATCCAGTTTGCTAACTACTGAGGTAATCCCTTTCAAAGGGATTGCTTATTGACGTTTGCAATTTCATTTAATTACAATAGAATGAGAAATTGTTAATAATTACTATAAATACCGCTCTCTATTTATGTAAAGGTTTATACTTTATAGCGGATGTGCAGCTTTTTGGCTTTGAATTGCCACCGGAAATGGCCGTTTTGCCCTGAATCCAAAAGATTATTTTGAAAAAATTGGTGCGCGTGTGTGGGTGTGTGCACTCTCAGCATAATTCAAAAACTGTAAAATTGCAGAAATTTTAAATTTGTCAGAATGTTGTTACCATCGTATTTGACGATAAGCTTTTTTAAAAAATCAACCATCCATTGAAGCCCACTTTACTGAATTGGTTTTTGAGATATTCTCAATAATTTTCTGTTGACTTCATGTGCTCATTGCACACTCATAGATCAATAACGCTTTTTAAGACAGTTCTGAGGGAGAGAGGGTAAGCTTTCCTTTAGAGCGTCAGTTTAAAATTTTAAAGTGAAATGTGCGGTCTCATTATTTGTATAATAATTTTGGAAATCTATTTTATAAAAGTAAAATTAAAAATTTAAAAGGAAATTGTTTAGCGTAATTTCCGCTTTTATAGCTTTTAGCACCTTCTTTTTTTTTTTTTTTTAAAAAAAAAAAAAAAAATCAAAGTTTTATTCAAGAAAATATCATTTTGTAAAGTGCGTTAAGAGCCAATCGAGTGAGTATTCCCGTAGGACTTATGGAGGTCAACCAGTCCAGAGCAAGCCAGGGTATCTTGAGTATGAACATACCTAGGTAAAAAAAAGGGCAATAAGTTACGTCCATGAAAAGAAGGAGGCCGTGGATAGATGGTTAAAGGAATGGAGGTGCCAGAGTCTCAAGTAAGAACAACTATAAAGGGATCTTTAAAATAATTTAATCTACTGCATTAATTAATCTATCTACTGTATTAATTAATCTATGTACTGTAATTAATTATTAAATAAATATTTAACTACTAATAAAAATTCTTAGTTGTCTGCTGCTGGTACTTTAATTGAAAACATTAAGTTCGTGATAGATGTTGCAATATTTTAAGTTTATTTAGTTCCTTAAATCATACAAAAACTGCAATTTTTATCTAATGTCCAACAATTTTGATTATCCTTACTTAATATTGGCTGAAAGTGCTTGAATAATGTTCAAATTTTAAATTCCGCTTCCCATGAATGACTCTTGACCACATTGGGATCATTAACAACGTTAATTCCAGTTATGAATGGGGTTGGAGTAATGATCCTATCAATGAGTGTGACGGTCATTCAAGGTTGAAAGGGAAATTCCACCTAAACTGTTGTGTTACAAGGTCTAAATTCAAATCCAGTATTTAGAGGAGTTAAACAGTAAGTTAGTCAGATGACAGGGGGAGCTCAGTTTTCATTGTTTTATTGCGAACTTCGACAGCTGGGAATCATAACTTGTAGAAGCATTTTCATGTTTAATTATCTGTTTACAATGATTCTTGTTTAACTTGCATCAAGTCAAATGTTTAAAGATACTGTATCATTTCTAGAAATCCAATACTAACAATTATTTAAATATTCAAATTTACATTTTAACAAATTTAGAGCGTTTAGAAATGTAGTTCTTTAAATTTTTTATGCAAACCCTATTTAGGCACAAATTTGTTGTTTTACTGCTATCTATATTAGATAAAATAGAAAATATACTAATCTAAACCTTCAATGAGTTGGATGAGCTTGGACTTTTTGGCTAACAGTTCTGTTTCCTGTTCTTAGAAGAGATTGAACTAGGGAAATCTCCAACAACATCCAACTTAATCTAGGCTTGTACTTCATGTAGTGATAAGTAGCGAAAATGATGATCTTTAACAGAAATATGTTTTAGAAAATGCTAGCACAGAATTTGAAGGGCGAAATTTGGCAAAGCGGATTGTACTACGTATTTCTGAAGATTATCCTGATGTAAATTCACATTTTGCCGCAAAACTATTTATAAATTCATTAAATTCTTCATTAATATTATGAAAAACGTTTGATTTAAATGGGTCTGTCTGGAACACATCTGTCTGTCTGTCTACAAAATTATAACTAAACGGTATCATAGAGAAATTTGTCCAGACTAGGTGTGTGAGACTTCAGCCATTCGCTGACGGAAAATTCTCCAATATTGTCTCCGTTGTAAAATCTATATTTATTATAACTTCTAATCTCTTGGAGAACCAAGAGCTATTAGCGCAACCGAAAACCGACTTCTCTTAATAATTTAAACAATCTTTATAATTGCTACCTTAATCAGATCAAACGTTTCATCGGCTTAAGTTTTGAGAAGGCTTATTTTTGAGAACTGTTATCCAGTGCGATTCAGGATAGTTTAACATATAATGAAGATTATTTGATAAGAGGTTTAAAATGTGATTATCAATATGTTTTAGTTTCCAATCAAAACTCTGCAATAAGTTATATATTTTTTCTAATAAAAGACTATTTGCCCACCAGAAGATCTGGCTTTAAAACCATCAACTGTATTTCACAATTAACTTTTTAAGGATGATAAAGGAATTTGGGACCGGGAAGCGATCTAAGTTTCATTCACTTTATTCTCCAGCAAGGCTGAACGGTTGGCAGAATTAATTTTGTTTCCAAGGAATTATAGTTAAATAATTTTTTTTTGTTTAAAGGATGAAAGCTACAAAGAGGGAAGAGATATTACAGGGTAATTGTAAAAATAGCGTGGCCGAGAGTTGGCGCATTGTGTAGGGCTGGGAGAGGGGGCGGCGAACAGGCTTCCTGGTTGGGTGGACCGGCGGGGCAAGGCCACGGGCCGCTGTATGCACTCAGGGCTGACTCAGCGCCCACTCAATGCCGTCCGCATCACGCGCTCCCTCTCACCCTGGCTTTCATCATCCGCTCCTCTATCCGCCATCATCCGCACTTCGCCTGCTTTTCTCTTCCCTCCGCTTTACTCTCTTTAGTTCTCCAATTTAGTGATATTTTTTTTTAATATACGTAAAATTAAAAGAAGCTAAAATATTACATTTTATTTGCTTGCCCCCTCCGGAACCTGACAGTAACTTAGCGATGACAGGTTTCAACCGAAAGCATCGCTAAGATGAAACAATTAAACATCCTTAGATGAGAGCAGTTTGCTATTAAATAAGGCTTTAATGGCTAAATACATTCGTAAAGCTGTTTACTTTTAGTTTGTAATTTTTGTCCTGGCAAAATTCCGTTTTTTAATTTTATTTTATTAATCTATTTTGTGCCATTTTTAATAACAAAAAAAATTACAAAAAAAACAAAAGCTAATCATACTTTTTCTTTTCTAAGCTAATCCATGCACTTAATGCACTCAGACAATGGATAAAATCCGTCTGTCAAGAAAATTCGTTTTTACAGAGTTCTCGAGAAGCGGTTTAAGTAGACTTACCCTACAATGAGTCATTTCACTTTTATGCTCGGTTTTACAAACTTTAGTAATACTTCCAGTAATAATGAAATATAACGGCGCTAATGACGTTATAGTCGTTGCGCCATGAAAAATATAAAATAAATATGGCTTAAACCTTCTGAATTACTCATTTCCTATTGGACTGTGCTAAATTTGAGATGCAGCCCAGATTTTAGAAAAGTCAGTTTCTGTGTATATTTTAAATTCAAATTGCCGATCAGTTGGGGGGAATAAGTAGAACTCATATTGGATATTGAATTGAGTGTATTTTGTATTTGAATTGTCTGTTTAGTTAAGCATTTAATGCACATCTTTGTCTTTGCCAATCTCAGATCAGAGCAGTTTACAATTTAATGTTTGAAATTAAATAATGCTTTAATTGCATTAATAGCCACTGTTTAAATCAATAATGAAATTAGTACAAGAGAACAAACTAAAAAAGTTAATAAATAAATAAAATACGAACATATTCAATAAAAAATAAATATTCTTATTTAATTTATTTGATTATTTAAAAGCCATCAAAATCTAAACCGTTGGTATGTATTTTCTTTACTCTAATGTGCCATTTGATTACAATGTACGGCTCTACGTACTGGATAATAGGCAAATGTATCTAAGTTAAAAATTCGTATGTTTGCACCTTAAGTTAGATAGCCGGAAAATGCTAGTGAGGAAAAGTCGTGTGAGTCCACACGACAGATTACATTTTATTTTTAATTAAGGTGCCTCAACTTCTGAAGTCATTGGCGCCCGGAGTTTTATTTTCAGAGCACTGCCAGCCTCCAGATAGTGTTCTCTTGGTACAGACAACACTGCCCATCAATGGACAGCGAGCAGTAAGAGCTCATAGGAAGAGAAAATCTAAGGGCCAGCAGCTGGATTCGAACCCGGGATCTCTTTAAAATTATTATAACAATTCAAAAATTGTAGAACTCATATTGGATATTGAATTGATTGAGTGTATTTTGTATTTGAATTGTCTGTTTAGTTAAGCATTTAATGCACATCTTTGTCTTTGCCAATCTCAGATCAGAGCAGCACACCTTTATAGAAATCTAATTTTTGGCCCTCTGTACTGAATGTACAGTTCTTGAAAAGAGCACTTTTTCGATTAAATCCAAGATAAGATTCGACAAAATGTTACTCTCTCAACCAGAGCTTCCAAAAAGCCATGTTGCCATGGATGCTGAATAAATCTCAAAACTGGAGATTCAATTCTCTAAATGAGAGAAAGGAACAAAGATTAATGTGTTAGTTTGCTCAAATTTCAAGTAGAGTTACTCCACAAGCTAACAGCTAGAGTAGATCGTAACAAGTTTAAAGAAGTCGAAATTGAGCCGTAGAGTAAGTTAAGTGATTTAAAGATGTTACTAGCTACTGAAATAAGGAAACTGTGACTATTTAGATATACAACAAAGTCTGGATGAAAGGCTTACCGGGCTACAAATACAGCTTCCTTTAAATCAATTATGTAGTGGTTATGAAGATGGATTTCTAAGTGGGAGTTCCCCAGTTCGAATACTGCGCGTTTAGCTAATTTTTATTTGATAGAAAAAAATTTTAATACTCAAGTATGTTCGTCCGGTCCATGACACCTAATCTGTTCCTTGGACGGTAAGGTTCGCCTGAAGAAAACAGCCGATTACTTTTACATTAGTTTAACAAGAATAAATTTATATTCAGGGGAATTCCTTACCACCAAACGTGTGGCCTTGTCTTGTAAACAAACTGTACAACCCAAAGTATTTCCTCGTTTGAATTACTTAATAAAAAAAAAAAAAGCATTCTAAAATTCTAGATGTTCACTACGTAATATGTGTACAATAAAGTTCTATATAAATAATAAAGCTTTGTATTATTCAAAGTAGAGTACTTTGTGTTACTAAAAAGCCTGCGTACAGGTTGACCTTCGATAGGTATCACATTTGAAGGTAAAACAACTGTTACTATTCTTTTAAATTAACTTAATAACATTTTATACAAATCGAGATAATGTGAACTTAAAAATATGAGCAATAAATCTCATCAATCAATGCTTTATAACCTTCATTTCATGTTTTTAGTACTGCGATTGTAAGTGGGCCGATTTAACTATACTCATAACTTCATCAGAATATCAAAAACAGTGTTTAAAAAAGTTACTTTCAGTAAATGGATGATAACTGCCTGTTTGTGAGGAAGATAATGAAAGAAACGACTTCCTAAATACGACTTCCATCCTTTTTTGGCGCTCTAGTAAATACACCAGAAATGCTTTGACCATAATTCTGAGTGAATGGCATCAGGAAAAATTATTATTATTATGGACTTTACCAGATTTTTAAATTTCGATTTCAGTTAAGATTATTTGTAACGTAAACTTTAATGAAATTCTAATTATTTTCTATTAAACATTTGACAGGTTAAAACTAAATACATTAATTAATCTTATCTCTTTGTGGCTGATCGAGAGCTTGTCCCCTGGTTTTGAGTTTTCCGTAATTATTCGTTTTCGATATATTCTCTTAACAAACTCAAATATACTCAATCAAAGGCTTTGAAACGTTTCTTTCAATTATAAGTTCAGTTTCAAATACTTTTTGAGCTGGTGAATATTGTCATTTTAGTTTATGAACTAAAAATTTAATAAATAATGCTATAAAAAAGTTGACTACTTCTAAAATAGTGTTTATGTCAGTTCGTTAAAATTTATTATTTATTTATTACATTATAAAATATTAACCAGATCTGTATGTAGGCAAGGAGTTTGAAATTTCCTGAAAACCTTCAGACTACTCTCGCAGCCAACTTGAAGGTCCCAGCCGAAGGACTTGAATGATCATAGCACACAGACCGACTCCTATCTAGAAAATTATACTTACTTTCTACAAGAATCTCTGCGTAGTAGTAGTAATTTTTATATTAAATTAAAACTACTTAGTAATAAAGTATGATAAGGCCGTTTTTATTGAAACACTGCGCTAGTGAATCTCTATAAACATTGTTAACATAAAACGCAGTTAAAGATAACTTCATATTCACTGAGTTGACATTTCCAAATCACTTTCGGCAAAAGACCATGTGATTAATTTTGAGTTAAATCCATCACCGGAGAGTGAGCTGTAAGAAACTCCTAATAAGAGAAGATCTAAGGGGTCAGCGGCTGGATTTGAATCTGGGAATCCAGTTTACGCTAACCATTCAACTAATCCACTTCCTAGAAAATAATTGAACTCAAAGTCAGATTTAACGAGTTGATTCCATTTTTAGGTAATTTAATTTTGTGTTGATGGTAGAGAGACATCCTGTAAACTCTGAGAGTGGAAATATTTCAAGCTCTAAGCTTCATCAAGAATTCTCCAAAACCACTAGACCGACAAATATTAAAATTGACACCTTTGTGTGTGTGTGCATTCTAAATGTTCGCTAAGCTAAGAACGAATTTTTGAAGATTTTATGTCTAACCGCGAAAACCTTGACATAACCGCAAAACGTAAAACTATTGTTACTCCAACAGAAACATTGAAACTGCCTAATGCTGTTGTCTATATAGTGGGTGTTTAATGATTCAACAGTTAAATTGGAAAATCGAGAAAAAAAAGGCGAAGCATGGATAAAATATTGTCAAATCGCCTCAGATATTCCGAAACAATTTGATTTTTGTACCATTTACCTACATTCTAAGTTGTGAGCCTTCTAAGGAATGAGTTTTGTATTTACCTTTGTGAAGTCGATCCGCAAACAAAAAACGCTTAAAGCATCACCAATGCTTTTTCCAAACTGAATATTTGCTGGAGTAGCTGAATGTTAACTTGTTTTATCTGCTTTCTTTTTGGCTTCAAGGGAGTTACTTAATCAGTATTGTTTCTACTAGTCTTTATCCAAGAGAAGGGATAAATGACCGCACACAAGTTAACCCGGGTCTCTATTCTTTACGCGGCGAAAACTTTACAGTCCATTTGTAGTTTTAACCAATAGAAACTAACTTTATATGTGCCAGAAGCGACTTCCAAGTACAGGCTATCGTCGAAAGGAAACCTCCTGCAGATCGTAAGGCGTCCAAGATCTCGCTTATCAGCTGATCCCATCTATTCCCTGGAAATGTTGTTTACTACTTAGCTTACGTTACATTGTTCGTAATTGCGACGAATCGTTATATCCAATTAAACAGTAATGACTCATGTGAATTATGCAGTTCATTGCAAAGCACTGGCAGTCAGCTAGTTATTTATATGATGTAAATTGAAGGCGCATTTTCAAATATACGATCTATCAACCTATAGTTGTAAAAAATTGAATGAATTATTGTTTAGATATTCTTAGTTTCTGCTAATCTGACATCAGAAATGCCATTAAACGAGCTTAATAGACAATTAATTGGTTAAACATTAATAACCACAATTTTATAGGGTTCATCTGGATCAGGTTGAGAAAGAGTAATCGTAGCTAATGCAGAAGCGTTCGAACAGAAGGTACCAAAAAACCTTTTTCGTGAATGTGCTTGAAAACAAATATGTTAAATTTCGAAAAAGTTTCATTAATACTGATTCTTGTATGATAAGTTAACATTATATTACACAAATCAGTACATGAAGCTGTAATTGAACATAACGCCATCAGAGTAAATATTATATTTATTAATTTTAAAGTTTCTTTAAAAATATTAAAATCAGTCTGACAGAACACTTAGAAGTTCCTACTAGCGAAATCTGTAGCAGTTTCCAAAACTTCAAAGGTATCTTTTCTCCTTCTCCAGCGATTCCAGTGTTCGAACGAACTGAAGAGGCCAGTGAAAGTGGATTAAGAGTATAGCTTTAGTGTGCTAACCCAATGTTTGCTAGCTGTACACCGGTTTAGCTTTGCAGCCAAATAAATGAAATTAAAGTTAATATTCACCTTTACCAGAGCTCCCACTTTGTTAGAAATAATTATCTGTTCTCTCTTGGAAGTCATGGTAGTAATGGTAGTCATGGTAACAAATTAGTATAAGAAAAAACGCAGTACATAGTTAAGATTTGAACTGTGGGAATCAGTGAAAGTAAATTAAGAGTTTTCTTCCCATTGATGAGTGGAAGTAATGCAGGCGAGTAACCAATGTTCGCACACATGACTTAATAATACTACTGGCGAGAAACTGGTAAAAAGATTTGTTGTTGTTGTTGTTGATGATGATGATGTTGGATGACGTTGGAAATCCTTGTGCGGTTTAGTCAGGTCCTTGCGCTCAAGGTCCGTGGCCCCTTCCCGCTACCCTCCCTCCAAACTGCCAGCATGCCAATCTTCGACGTCATTCTCGTATTTATAAGTTAGCACCAAGTAATCGAATACATTATGTAAAGTGCAAATGACATCTTCATATTTATCCAGATATCCTGTACTGAACTGTATTCATTTTATTGTGTTTTATAAATTTTTATATTTTTAGAAAAGGGGAATTCTAAGATTCAAAAAGCAAGTAAATCTTAATCTACTTCCCTGAAATGCCATTATATCCGCAACCTTGGTTGCATTAGTGCAGCCTTCTTTACTTCCTTGTAGTTACAATCCCATTGTTCGGCTAATAATAATAATTCACATGATTCTTCCTTTGGCAAACTATGATTAAATATTAATAATTGTCTTACTTTCTTCTAAATACATCCAAAATTAGTCCAGTAAAAAATGTTCTTAATAATTCTTCCTATCTTAAGGTTGCCGTGAATTGCCTTCGATATATTCATATATAAACTATTCAATTGAAGTCTCATTCCAATAAAATTCCATGTAAAGTTGAAGAGTATTAAAAGATTGGCTGAACTATTTAGTTTTTTTTAAAACAAAAACAAAGAAGACCGGAAATACGAGTTTATAATAGTGCTCGCTGAGTTTTGGAAATATATTCGCGAACAACTTATATAGTTTTCTTTAAACTAACTTCTTAAGTGATTGTATTAAATAGATTGTAGTACGGGCTGTGATTGGAGTATTTTAGACTTGCCAAGTAGTTAGCGCCGAGCGATTATAGGCGAGGCCCGCAAAGCTTAGAAATATTGGGGTACTGTGTTCTATTCCAGGTCTGAGTCTTTCGATTTCCTAAATTTGGTTAGTATGAGAAATTTATAGTAGAGTATGTAAGCCCTCTATCCACGATATCTAATTTAGTAGTTGGACGTAAAGCCCGCCTGAAAAAAAATTAGACTAATTTTACTTTACTTTTTACTATGTCAAACTTAGTTTTATAATTTTTTACTTATTTTCAATTTTCTTATTCTTAATTCAGTTCAAGGTTTCTGCGTTTGATTCTGCTGCCATTACAGATTTAAATCTAAATCAATTTCAATTCATTTTCAGGCAAAATTTGAGTTGTGAAGAATTCGCTGGCTCCAGAAAGCCCCAACACTGCAGAGGTTGTCAGAGATTCACTGTTAAAAGGTATTTTTCATCCATTGAGAAATAAATTTCTAAAAATCTAGATCACTTTGTTCCATGAGTGCTGCTCACTTGAATTTTTAAAAAACAATTGCGTTTTACATTTCGAACTCGAAACTTGTTATCACTGCTGTAAGTTCTTGATTCTTGAGCTTTCTTGACTTCTTTATTGAAATAAGTGTGAATTTTAAAATAAAAATCGCATGCGAAGAAGCGCACTACCTCAGTTTACATTAAGATCTTCTTTTGTATTCAAAGTTAGAATTTTAATAAATTTTAAATTTCTTTTTCTGTTGTAAAAGTAGAAAACCGTAGACAGTTCTTTTCACTTTCTCTGGCTCTAATTCATTCGCCCTTTGAACAAAATTACTCATTATGTAGAGGTGCATCTAATGATTCAGACAACACTTTATGAAAATAAATTGACTTCTTCAAATTCTTAATGATGTGGAATTTTGTAAATGATTATGAAAACTTGGAATGATTGATTTTATTGTTATATGTTGTACAGTATTATTGATTAAATACTAATGAATTATTGATTTCAAACTGTGAAAGTTTGTCTCAATATATGCGGTACACACTGCGAACTGATTTTACAAAAAATCAGGAATAAAACGGGAAATTAAATTTTTATATTACAGGGATTTGTTGTCTAGATATTGTCGGAATTATTGTTTACTTTATATGCATAAATATATAATTTTGATATAAATACAAAAGATATATTTGCCATAGTTTGACAGGGACGATGACAAAGTCACAGAAATATAAATCAGGAAGATGTGGCGCGCGCGCGCGCTCTGAGTTTACAAAGGAGAAAGTGAGTTGAACTTTCTTGCGCGGACGAGCGGCAGTGAAAGTAAGTGTAGAGCAGACCAATCTCTCGGCCTGGCGGAGTTCCTGATCACTCCATGCCCAGGGGTTATGCAAAGAGTGTCCTCCCGCTCTTCGAACATCTTGCTCCAACTGGGAGATTGTGCTCTTATTGTCTTCTGTCTCTCCACCCCTTCATAACTTCCCTACTTAATGGCAGCCGACCTAACTCAGCTGCAACCACCGCTCCAGCTCCAGTTATATCATCATTGGACACCATTCCTCCATTTCCTCCTTTCAATAATGACTAGTACCTTCACCTTACTCTTCTTAAATCTAGTTAGATTTTCTTCTGCGTAGCTAATTTCTACTTAAAGTGATATTGCTTACCGCAAATATATGAAGTATGATATCTAATATAGTTATTACGCACTAAGTGCGCAGTGGTGCTCTTCTATATCTACCATTATTAATATTTGGAAACGACGGATGGGGAGTGGTAGGTATCAAATTTTTGTAAATTTAAATCACAGTGAATTAATTTTTTGTGGATTGAATTCAAGTTATTCAATTATCAAAACTGGGGTGTAGCTTTAGGTTTATTAGGCGATTAGACAATTCAGGGTAGACAAAAATAATATTGATAATGTCAAAGTAAAAAATAAGAAGAATAAAAAAAGTTACAGAATTTAGTTTTCCCAAAGACAGAAATATATGTAAATCCTTCAACCTTCTCTCAGGATGAGGAAAAGAAAGGAACAGGCTAGGTCTAGTCCTTGTAATTGGTTGTTACCAGACCCGCCCATCACCAATTATCATTCTGGGATTATGCATATGTCATTTTATTGCTAGATTGAATGTCTCAGGGGGATAACGTGTATCAATTAACCTAGCTTCTTTTTTCGTTTATTCTGAAATGTTTGCCCATTAAGAAGTCTTTCTGTAGATATTCGATTTTTCTCAAAATGCATAACTGATTGAAAATAGGCACATTTAGCTGCTACATGCATTGAAGTTCAAACATGCTCATTTGCAAGCGGCAGCAGGTACTGAAGCAGCATGACGATTACCTGTGCAAGAAGGCTAGCCCACGTTCATTAGAAATCAAACATGATCGAAAAATCTCAAACAACACATTTCCCGGTAGAACTAAGAATCCGTCTTCATAGTTCGCATCTTTTTCATCATCTAGCTAACCAAAAAATATTAAACGACAACAACCTACTTTGCGCGGAGAAAAGTGTGCTGTCAGAAGGGAAAACATTAGTAGACTGATCTAGAGGAGAAGGGTAAAAGTAAAATTGGAAACCGTTGCTTTAAATTATTCAAATTCCCCCCTCCAAACAGTTGTTTAGTCCGAGAACTTCGAGATCATCAGCGATTTTTGAAATATATTCTGAGTCTGCTCCATATTTTGTCTTTCGGCTCAACCCCTTCTTCCGTCCGTAAAAAAAAAATGTATGAAGTAAACTGCTGTTAGGCCATTATAGTCAGACATTATAGTTATCAAAACTGTTTACACAAATTTCAAAATTTTCTATGAATAACTTTGCTTTAGAAAATCGGATTCAGTCGCATTACATTCTCCTCGAGAAAATGAAAACTACGAGGGTCGTTTGAAAAGTCCGTGCAAAGTCAGAGAGATAGCACCACTGGCGCGTATCGAGGTTATGTTTAGTTAGTAGCATCTCTTCGAAGAACACACACCAAGTTTCAGCCAGATCGGTCTATTTCTTTGTGTTTGGCATTCGTTTGAATCGAGGAAGTCGAGTGATTTTCAAAAAAATGGACGAAAAAGAATTTCGTGTGTTGATTAAACACTACTTTATGAAAGGCAAAACGCCTGAGGAGACTAAAGAGAAGCTTGATAAACATTATGGTGACTCTGCACCTTCGATTAAAACAGTTTATAAGTGGTTTCAAAATTTTCGGAGTGGCCATATGGGCACAAGTGACGCTGAACGTTCTGGACGCCCTGTTGAGGTTACTACTCCAGAAATCATTGATAAAATCCATGATATGGTGATGGATGACAGAAGAGTGAAGGTGCGTGAGATTGCTAGTGCTGTGGGCATCTCGAATGAACGGGTACATAATATTTTGCATCAACATTTGGACATGACAAAGCTATCCGCAAGATGGGTGCCGCAAATGCTCACGCTTGACCAAAAACGAAATCGTGTGAAGTGTTGCAAGGACGGTTTGCAGCTGTTCCAGAAGAATCCGCAGGACTTTAGGCGTCGTTTCGTCACTGTGGATGAAACATGGATACATCACTACACTCCTGAGACCAAAGAACAATCTAAACAATGGGTTACCAAGGGGGAATCTGCGCCAAAAAAGGCGAAGACCGTTCCTTCGGCCGGAAAGATTATGGCGACTGTCTTTTGGGATTCGCAAGGAATAATCCTCATCGACTATCTGGAAAAGGGTAAAACTATTACAGGTGCATATTATTCATCGTTATTGCACCGTTTGAAAACCGAGCTGCAAGAAAAACGCCCACGATTGGCCCACAAAAAAGTCCTTTTCCATCACGACAACGCACCAGCTCACACCTCAGCAGTTGTGGTCGCAAAATTAATGGAAATAGGGTTCCAACTCGTTTCACATCCCCCCTATTCTCCAGACTTGGCTCCCTCGGACTACTATTTGTTCCCCAATATGAAGAAATGGCTGGCGGGAAAAAGATTTTATTCAAACGAGGAGGTGATTGCAGAAACGAATGGCTATTTTTCAGACTTGGACAAATCCTATTATTCGGAAGGGATCAACAAACTAGAGCAGCGTTGGACGAAGTGTATAAGCCTAAAAGGAGACTATGTTGAAAAATAAAAAAGGTTTACCCCAAAAAATTAAGTAGTTTTTATTTTTGCACGGACTTTTCAAACGACCCTCGTAAATGAACCTTAGTTGAAGAGATCTCTGCTCTGACCGAAACAAAACTTGTCTAATTGAAATTCGAAATTGGGCAACGCTGATTATGTCTGCAGCAGTCCAGAAGATGGAAGTTAAGAATTGAGTTTTGCGAACATTAAAAAAAAAAAAAATTTATTTAGAGGGGATATAATTGATTAATCTTTTTTGAATGCTTTATAATTGATAAGATAATAACAAAATATATTTATATTAACATGTGGCTATAATCACAGTCATGCAATGGAATTTTAAATATACTTTCTTAGGCAGGAAATGAGTTGAAAAAAATTTGATTTAAAGTTAGAATGTTTTGATGGCATTGTAAGAAATTGATTTTCTTGACGAACAGCATTTCGCTGTCTATTTCCCTAGTAGGACTTACGTTTTCCTCGCTTCACTTCTACGTCTATTAATGGTTCAAGCTAAACTTTCAGAAAATGAAAAAGTACCTATTAAGTAAAAGAAGAGCAAATCAATTGCCTATTTTTTCAGGCACGCATAGTCTATAAGTACCAAATTAGGTGCACTGAACGCAAATACCTTTTCTTTTCAATAAATACATAACATACAATAAATAACTAAAAATAATAAATAAAAACGGGAGACTCGAACTGTAGGCTCCCAACTTATCGCTGACGCTCAAAAGCTGGTACCGCCAACTGTAAAAAGAACCATTGTTTCTGTTCAAAATTCTCTTTACACATATCTATACAGATGTCTCATTTTTTTTTGCATTTCCGTCGCAATAATAATTGAAACTACAACAAATTTAGTGATGCGTTGATTTGATGGTACGTTGTGTGAGCAGAAAGATAATTACCCATATTTGGTGATCGACTGTGACCAGAATTAAATCTAAAAACTCAGAACTTATTAATTATTATTAAATGATTAATTACTTGATAACAATTAATTTACTCGTAGCATAACTAACAATAAAATTAGAAGTAAAAATCAACATTTATAATTTCTCCATTTTGTAAAATTGATCTGCACATTCTTATAAATCGTTTAATGCTAAAAAAAAAAGAAAAAAAATGATTAAAAAAGAACGAGCCGATCAGCCTTCGACCGAAGGTAATAAACATTTGATTTATCTTACAAGGTTATCGACTTTTGTGTCTTATTATAGTATTTATGTTTTTAATTTAATAAAATAATGCAGTTTAACTTGTGTAACACTATGTTATTATTAAAATGAGTTTGGATTATAGATTTAAACTTTTCTTCTTCATTCCTGCATGGAAGGGAACAATATTGTTGTCACTTCGAACAAATTTGGAACGATTTCTGGGTTAAAGAAAATAAAAAGGAATGGCTAGTTTCTTTTTGAGGAAAGTGAAAGGGTGAATTAAACGGTGAATTCATTGTTTCAATGCGTCTCGCGCCATCACCGTGTCGGCACAACAAAGTAAGACGCCTGTTGATGTGACGAGGAAGTAGTTAGAGTTTGGGCTCAACCGTTGCTCCATTATTTGGCGACATGTTTCTGTCAATACAGTTTGTATCAATATTTTATAAAATTGAAATTATTGCGCCTCATATTTTCCCATAAAATTTTGCTCAACTAAATCTGTTCTTAAGTTAAATTTAAGTAAACTTCATTAATAAATACTTGATTTAGTAATTCCAGTTTTTTAAAATAGTTTAATTTCTCAGGACACTGCCCTTTTATCAGCACGGAAACGTGGTTTAACTGTGTGATTGTTAGGTGCAATACAGCCACTTAGTTGGGCACGAGCGGAATTTATTAGAATAAATTCCATTAATAGCTAAGGAATCATGAAATTAGAAGTTGAGAACACACACATAAAATAATGACGAATGTATAAACCATAACCAAATGTTAAATAAAAAAAAGTAAAGTAAAGTAATTGCCTATTTTTTTCAGGCGGGCTTTACGTCCAACTACCAACTGGGTGTCGTGGACGCAAATTTCTTTTATTAACCATTAAATAAAATCCAAGGCCCCAAGACCGGGAATCGAACCCAGTATCACAATACATATCAGCTTTACAGGTCTCGCCTCTAACCGCTGCTACCGTGGCGCCTGAAATGTTAAATATGTTAATCAGTTATACCGGCTGAAAAATTGGCATAATTTGAAATTAGATTCTTCTGATAAAGTCATCTTATTTATAAAAGCCATTTGGTCTGTTTTGTGTGGGCTATCTCCTGAAAAGACCCCCTAAGGTTCTAGGGAAAATCTCCTGCTTATCGCACCTAAATTTCAACTAACTTGAGTTTTTAAAGTGTTTAAATTATCTATAAAATTCCTGAATTCCCATTTAGAGTACTTTGTTATTTCGTATAATTCTGCTGCCATTAAAGAAACACCTTCCAAATCGCAAAGCAATGCTAAGTATGCACTTTTACGTTTTGCATTATTAAAATTGACTTGTTGACAGAATTTTCCTTTAAAACATCTTCTAGAAACAAACCTTTCCAGTTGAAACCTTCTTTGAAATATTGTTTTTAAATAGATTAATTTTTGGCCACATTCTGTGTTGTCTAAAGTGAAAGTTGAAAGGCTGTTTGTGGTCGCAGATATTATTTAAGTTGTGAATGGTATAGATCAGGTCTTAGTGAAAACGATTATTTGTTCCATTGTAAAGAATGCATCTTTTACCAAAAATTTCTCTGTGGGCAGCCAGATTATATTTAGTCTTCATTGCTAGCCACAGTACTGACAAAATGGAATTTAAATTAACTACAATTGTTGTAGGCACAAAATAACTCTTCGTAGTTGTTGATTCCAAAAATTTATTCAAAACATTTTTTTGTTCGTCGAAATTAAATTTTAAAAACAAATGTATATCTTGCTAATTATAAAAACTTACTTTTTCCTTTACCAACGTTATGCCTACCAAATTCTTGGTATTCTTTGGGATTGCAACCACCGCTACGAGCGTAAGTGAGCATCAAAGATCCATGAAACACGTACAAATCCGTTTGATTTCGCGTCATGAAGTAACAAGCAATTCCGGCAGTTACTTTGTGTCTCTTAAAAAATATTCATATGCAGTCTGATTGGATTGATTCTAGCATGATTTCTTTCTTTTACTTGGTTAAGAAAGAAATTTTAAATTGATCTGGACTGCATTTTAAATTTGGATTTAATAATTATTCGAAATAATAAAAATATTTGATTTATTTATTCTTTAATATCTGAGTACAGAAGAGTTATTTCCATTTTGGTTGACGCTCGTATTACGATGTTTGGGTTACACGGCTTTGTTTTGCATAAAAGTTCTTTTTATTTAAATAATTTAATTGAAATTTACAACTAACTGCTGGTGCAATTGTCCCTACTATGAGTAAATGTATTAACTGATGCAATAACATGTAAGGAGTTACTTCGGTCGGTGGCTCTCCAATGGATCAATTATTGATCTTAAGGAAATCAGCGTCCTCTCAATCGACGGTTAGTGTCCTCTGGAAGTCTCAAAGATGATGAGAGGATTAGGATGTGCAGAAAGGCGAGAGAGAAATCCCTCTCTTGAAAGAAAGGTTCGTCTAGATTAGAATTTATTGAATCTGCATACTACAGACGTAGTATGGATTAATAAGGCGCAGAATATTTTGGTTGTAGCGTTTGGAGTCGGTAGATACTGGAACATTACAAAAAGTCAACGAAGATAATTTTTTTAAAAAATCATATATTTGTTAACCAGGCTTGGATTAGGTTACTGGATAAGGTTTTGGCGATGTTTTCTCCAGATTCTTCCATAACTTGAAGAAGAAAGACGAATGAATTCTCAATTAAATAAAGTTCGATTGAGTCTTATATTCTTACCTAAACAATGTCACCTCAGTGATAGAAACGGCAGTACCAAATAACCCACATTTTTAGGGCTAGTCGTCAATGATCATCTAATTGCATTAAATTTAAAAGTCTGTAATTATACAAATCATCAATATATATAATATATATATAAAAATTTAAGAATTTTCGTTACCCAATAAAAGAATACAGTCTTTAAACTTGGATTCTATCTTCACCATCATCATTTCCGTTGCATTTAATAAACTGCCAATCAATGTGCAGATGATGATGTAGCGCCTGAATTGTATAAGATATATATTAAATACAAAAGGCCTGAAATTTATTGGAAACAATATTTTAAATGCGGAACTTGGGTTCTAAAGCAAATCTTAAATGAAATGTTCTTGTAAATTTAAGCACGTGCCCTGCAGTTCGTGTAGCACGCAGTTTAACTTTCCAGAGAAAGGCGGAACATAGAGTTTAGTTTATATTAAATAGTTGGTATTATTATTAAAAGAAAATCGTTAGTTAATTTATAAATAAATTGTGAAAGTTTTTTTTTTTAAATTTAGCAAGCGTTTTTCCTAGAAGCAAACATTTTAATAAAAGAGAAAGTGCCTGCTAAAAAGCCTTGGTTATCTAGCCACAAATCTAGGCCATGATCAGTAATGTGCTTGTTCCATGGGATATTGTGCGGGAAATGCGTTTTTTCCCCTTTAGGGGAGAGACTGCATCTTGTGGTTTGCAGTGACGAGATGTCCAACGTGGGCACTCGCTGCTCCTTATTCTTATCAGTGGATATCCTTGCCAAGATTTATTATAAACTGGCAATCCAAGGGGAGCATTTTTTTTTTTCAAATTTGTATTTCCAAATATGCTTGAAAGTGACCAGTGATTGTGTTCTTTGGGTCCATTGTGTTCGGCAATATATAGTCCTTAAGTGGAATGAAGTGCAGTTTGATGATCTGCCACATCCGCGGGTACAAAGCCCTCCTACAGTTTAAAAAACATTCCTAGAGAGAATTTGGCGGCCGATCAAAAAAATAATACTGTTTCACACACAGCTCGTTTTGCCAAATCCATGTTATTGAACCCTAATACTTCGCACATTTTAAAATTTTGTCCACTTCCCACAATTATCACTATAAATAAACACATGTTTATTATTATTTGGCACTTATGGTCTGGGTAAAAGCTTTATTATGTTTATATAGCTTGTAGCATTTAAGTGTTTGATTGGCATTTGAAATTGCCCGCTGGTACTTAAATGTTAAGCTTAAAACATTCTTTCACTGAGTAGTTGTCCTATTTTAGTATATTTTCAATTGAGTTTTGAGGACATTTTGTTGGAACACCCTCCTCAATCTGGACGTACCATTCTTAATATCAGCATAATTCTTCTACATGTGGACTACTCTACCACCAATACGAACCAAAACTCAACCGAGTACTGAGAACCAATACAGAAATAGAATTTAGGCAAAATTCTGGACGTGAACCCTCATGTCTTTTTCTTACTACGGCATTAAGGTTATAACGATGTTTTTTTTTCGAACTCCGAACATCTGAGTCATATTTCTTATCATGAATTATAATACACTTTTGATTTCAAGAAGTAAGAGATGGTGAAGATGAACAAGATCGACAAAGGTTCCATCGATCATCAACTTTGTTGAAGTGCTGCTTGCACAGTCTTATTTAGTTTTTCTTTTCGAATTGAGAATTATTCTGCTCATCATCATTATCATAGAATGCCACTAATCCAATTCACTAATTAATTCTAAGCAATCTGCATGTTATCATAGAAATGTCTCACTTTCTTAAATAAAGACAAATCCTGGAAAACAAAACAAAATATTGTAGAGATAGGTGGTAAAAAAATGAAGGTTTAGTAAAATTAAAAACACAGTTTATTTGGAAAACTTTATATAAAATAAAATCCACGATGGAAAATATTAAGAATAGCAAAAAATCAAATTACGGAGGAGAATAATTTAGAACCGAAATAAGAACAACATGTTCACCACGCATAAACATTTTATCCAGATGTCTGGTACAAAGCTCGGTTTTTTTGTTAAACTGTTTAACTTTTACCTCTGGGACTTGCATCCAGCGATCTCTGTTTTTAGGGACCTCACTGGCACCAACTGCAACAAATCTTAGAATTAATAAAAGAACAAGACAATAATCGAATTGAAAAACAAAAAATAGATAAGTGTAAAAATGCTCTGAGATATTGGTAATAATTTAGAGAAAAGAAAATTTATTTGAATGGGTAGTTTTCATTTTTGCGAGTAATGGAGACCTCCAACGTTTGTATCTTGTAAAAATACTAAATAACGATTCATTATATACAATATATAGAATCAGAAGAAAAGTACCTCTTCCTTCTTTCGTAAGGATATATTTCTTAATTTAAAAAAAATATATACCCATAAATACAGGGTGTACGAGGGGGTACCCAAAAAAAACCGGAATTATTTTTTAAAAGCTATTTATTTACAAATTTTTTACAGAACAATCTTATCCCCTTCAAAATACTCTCCATTACAACTAATACATTTGTCCCATCGGTGCTTCCACTGTTCGAAACATTTTTTGTAGTCATCTTTAGAAATGGCTGACAGCTCCTTCTTCGTTTTTTTCTTGACCTCTTCAATGTTGTCAAATCGGTGACCTTTCATGCCCTTTTTCATGCGTGGAAATAAGAAAAAGTCGCACGGAGCCAGGTCAGGCGAGTAAGGTGCGTGGGGCAGCGGAACCATGCCATTTTTAGCCAAAAACTGTGTAACAGAGATGGCTGTGTGTGCAGGTGCATTGTCGTAGTGTAAGAACCAGTCTCCTGTTTGCCACAAATCGGGTCTTTTTTGGCGAACACTATTGCGCAATCTTTTCAAAACTTTCAAATACAAGGTTTGATTGACGGTCTGACCTGGGGGGATAAACTCTGAATGGACTACGCCTTTGGCATCAAAAAAGCAAATCAGCATTGTTTTGATGTTTGACTTGACTTGACGACATTTTTTTGGTCGGGGTGAAGATGACGTCTTCCATTGGCTCGACTGTTGCTTTGTTTCTGGGTCACAACCATAGCACCAGACCTTTGACAGAAAGTCTGGATCAGTTTCAAGCTGTTGTTTCAAAGCACGACATGTTTCAACTCGATGTTCTTTTTGATTGTCAGTCAGAACTCGAGGAACAAACTTGGCAGCAACCCTTTTCATCCCCAAATCTTCCGTTAAAATTCGCTGAACCGAGCTCCAAGATAACCCACTACTCTCTGACAGTTGATCAATTGTCTGTCGACGGTCTGTGAACACCAGCTCTCGAATTTTTTCAACATTTTCGTCGATTCGGGCAGTTGATGGACGTCCAGAACGAGGTTTGTCATCAATCGACATGTCGCCATTTTTAAACCGAGTAAACCACTCGTATACTTGAGTTTTTCCCATAGCGTCATCTTTGTAAGCTGTTTTCAACATTAAAACACTTTCAGCAGCATTTTTGCCGAGTAGAAAACAAAATTTCAGAGCTGCACGTTGTTCACTTAAACTTGCCATCATAAAAAACGAAAAAAGAACAAAACAGCGCTGGTAAAAACAATCACTGCAGATGAACAGAACAAGCCAGGCAGACAACACAGGCAGGACTGAACTGGCAAGGAATTGCGCTATACACGTCTAGCGGCAGAAATGCGTACTACATAAGCTCCATGCGCGGCAACGCAATTCCGGTTATTTTTGGGTACCCCCTCGTATGCGGAGGAGTGGTCGAAACTTCGGTAGGTGATTCTGCAGCTCAAATGCACCAATAAATATTCTATTCACTTTGGCCTGATTCTCAATAGTGTCCAAGATATTTGCATTTTTAACTTCTCCGTCGATATTCGCGTTTTTCACCATAAAAACGGCCGTAACATTTCTATCCTTTATCGTACAACAAATCTGCTTATTCCAAACGAAAAATCTTTAAATTTCCTGTAATTTGCTCAATGCAGAGCCTCAAAACGTTTTTTATAAAATGAAAAATTTTTACTTTAATATCTAAAAAATTCGTTCTCGATTCTGTAAGAACTTTCAATTGTATTTTTTCAATGATTAATCAGGAGTCAATTACTTTCAGAAAAAGTTGTGCATTTATAGAGGTTCAAGATCATATGGATTTTTTTGGTTTTTAATAAAACCCTACCCCGCACAGAGGGGTGTAAATGCAGAAAACTGGGATTTTGCGTAACCAACTTTTCACTATCAAATTGTTAATTTACTCGTATGTCAATTTTTGGAGAAGGAACAAAAAGAAAATAACCATTTTATTTTTGAACAATTATTATTTAATAAAAGGAAGTGAAAAATACAGTATCAATAAAATACAATAGTTAGGCGTTTACCTAAAATCTACAAAAATTGTTCGAATAGCCTCCCTTCTTCTATAATACATAACCTGCTCCGTTTTACAACTGACGATGTTGCACTTCTTATTTCTTGTTCCTTCCGCCTCAATTCATCGCACGCAACTGTGATTCTTTCAATTAGTTGTTCCCTACTCTCGATGGAAGTAGAATATACCTTTGTTCTTAAGGTGCCCCACAAATAAAAATCGTTAGTCGGGTCCATATCGCCCTATCCACCTTTGCGGATAATTGTCATTCAGCCAGGATGTTATTGCTCTTCCACTGTCTTCCGATGGAGATCCGTCCATTTGCCACTATACTTCTGTCCTTGCTCGAAGAGGAATATCTTCAAGGGATGTTGGTAAATCATTTTCAAGAAATTGAAAGTAGTTGTGCGAATAAGACGCTGAGGTAAAATTATGGGATGTAACAAGATACCTCCGCAAAATACCCAACCAAACATTAACACTGAACTGGTGCTGATAGTGGAATGCGGTAATTGTATGTGGGTTCTCCTGGGACCAAATGTGATTATTATCAAATACCTGGGCGTGTAAATGTTGCCTCGTCCGTTCAAAGTACAGAATTAGGAAGTGATTGGTCATTTCTTGTCTTTGTCAAAAACCACTCGCAAAATGGTGTCCTTGATTCCTTATATAGTGGTAATAAATATTGTGCAGGAGCGAAGTGATATGGATGTCTGCCATCGTTTCTTAACACGTTGAATACCGTCCTATGCGATGTACCTAGTTGTAATGCCGCTCGCCGAGTACTTAACTGCGGATTATTATCGAAAACCGTCAAAACTGAATCAGTCTGCATCCGATAGTTTTTCCTACCAGGTATACTACCTGCTTGGTTCAGAGTTCTGCCAATATCTCTTAAAATCCTAAACGCTCTTACTATGGTTCTCCAATAAGGTGCACGACGTGTCGGAAAAAGCGCTCGGTATTCGCTCACCGCTTGTTGGGCATTTCCTCGAGCGGCACCGTACACAAAAACCATGTCGGCGTACTCCTCGTATACTTACCCAGAGTTAACTTCTTAAATTCTCGCTTCTGGCTAAAGCCACAAATTTCAAACCTTAATATCTCCCTTTGTATTGTTCACAATTCAATCAATTCTTTACCAAATTGTAGATAATAGAATTCTTTTACTCGTTTCTGGCTAATGTTAACGATGTTATCACTACCAGAAGCTGTGGGAATCGCTCTCAGTTTCCTCTACAGTTCTTCTTTTAGGACTTCAATTCGTTTTCCTTTCATTGTTGTCTTGAGTTCATGGGGGAAAACGGCCACCGGTCTGTGTTCTCTGTGAGTGAGCTGTAAGGAGCTTGTAGAAAGAAAAAAAAATCTAAGGGCCAGCAGCTGGATTCGAACTCGTGATATCTGCGTTGGTTCTAGTATCCACTAGAATCTAGTAGTTAGCCACTCAGCTAATCCCTTCCCTGAAAGAAATATATATATATATATATATACATTACCGGTGAAAATTCGAAGCGGCCGCTATAGTACAGGAAAGAAAACACGAAAAGACCGCTATAGAAAGCAACACTACTTATATGAAATGGTTGGCAGGTTAGGTTACCTTGAGGCAGAAATATCTATGATGGAGTACTTTCCCGGTCTGTCCTGGGGCTACAAAATTAAAGAAATACTCGTATTTTACATAAACGATCCTGACCTATTCCAAAATAACGGAGTAAAGCGATTTTATTTTAGGATAATGTACCTTCCACTCTCTCTATTATACATATGGCTGCTAGAATATCGCAGTTTTCTCCATTCGAAGAACTGAATATTGGACGTTGTCAACAATGGTAGCCTGCTTTTCATTTATATTATAAACTAATTATTCATAAAATGGTTAAATAAAAAATATATGTCACATTAAAATAGGTAAATATGCCATCAATAAATTTCCGATTCCTCGCCAAATGTCGCAAGAGTATATTATGCAATTTAACTGTTAAATGCAATTTTATTAGTAATCCACTCAATAGGGCAAAGAAACAATACAGCAATAATTGGGTGAATTTACTGTCATTTTTTTGAATAATTTTATATTTATTTATTTTCATAAAAGTAAAACATTTTTGTTCATTAAAACTTGACCAACATCTAGATCAAATTAATAAGGCAGTGTTTTAGTAATTCAGTAACAGGATCATCTGATGGCCATGGAACATCAAAGTTCAGCAAGTAGAGACAGATTTTTTTTTTTTTTATTATTTTCACAATAACGCTAAAAGGTTATTGGACGACTAGAAGATCGACACTTTCAACGACAAACGACAGCTATTTGGCTGCTTTGATCCATTTTTTAGCTATTAATTGCTTAATACTTTTATTTTGTTTTCAGTTAATTTCTTCTGGTTACAATTCTGTAAAGTTTTTACAGTTAAATTTGATTCTCAATCAATTTAGTTCAATTCACTTGTTTAAACAAATAAATATTATGAGAATAACTTTCAAAATTAGGAAAGCATTATCTAAAAATTTCTCTTCACATTGCCACAGATTTGAATGATCTCAGTTTTTCCAAATTGAAAAGACATTAAGCCGCATCCTAAAAGTAATAAATAGTATTTCCTAATAGAAGAAAATATTATACCATACTTTCTCTTGTTCGTTTGAGCATAAAAATACTCGAACGCCAAGTTTAAACGAATAATACAAAAACAAAAGAACAAAATCTAATAAAAATAGGTTACAAACTGTATGAGATATTAAATGAAAGAGAAGGACCGTCGATGATGTTGGTTCGCCTTAACATCCTTTCAGTTTTAGCACTTGACCTTTACGAGCGCTCTTCTGAATGGCAGCTGTCAGATCAGGGAATCAATTGGGAGGGAAATAGATAGATAGATAGATAGATAAACTTTTATTTACAGCATAGATAATTTACAAAGAAAAAATTTCAGAAAAGTAATAACTGACATAGCCATTGGCTGTCTGTCAGGAGTGCTAATTTAAAATAATAATGTATATATATATATATTTTTTTTACATTGAACTGAAAAGTGTAATAAGAAAATAATAAAAAATAATAAAAGTGTAATAATAACAAAATGTAAATAAGAAAACAACAAAATTAAAATAATAAAAAAGTAAAGAATTTTTCTCTTTAAAATTATAATTTTTATTTTACATTATCGCTAATCCAACCAGCAATTAATAATTGAAGTGGCTAACCAAAAAGGAGCGATAGGCTAGAGCGTCTCTTATATAGCCAGCCAACACCGCCCAATTTGCGCCATTCAAATACCCCAACATTTCCTCTTCCGTTAAGGACTGTGCCCCAAAGAACCTCAATCTTATCTTTTTAAGAATTCTACAAAGGCCCAAGAAGTGGAAAACATCCTCGGCTTCCCTAAGGTCACACATCGAGCAGTTGTAATTTCCTCCAACAATATAAGGTTTGAAATTTAAATTGAGGGCTTCAGCCCTCACTTTAATCAAACTACTGATTTGCGACCTCTCCAGTCCCAGATTCAAATAATCCACTTCCAGGGACAGTCTCTTATATATATTGTGGTACATACCATTGGAGGCTCGTTGTTTATAAGATAAATGGTAATGGGGCACTAATCCTTCCCTTATAACTTTCATTTCCCTTTCCAGCTGTTCCACTGAGACAAATTTTTCGCTGAGAACACATCCCAATTTGTTAGCCAAATTCATCCAATCCTTGAACCACAGTATTTTCTTTTTAATTATTTCTTTGGCTACTAAAGAGGTAAGGCGGAAATCTTTATAATTTAGGGCTTTTATTATGTACTTTAAATGAAGGCCAAATGTGAAGACATAAATAGGCGCACATTTAGCCTCCAAATATATCACATAATCCGGAATATTCTTGGGAAGTCTGTAGAGTTTTTTAATAAAGGTCCTTTGAACTTTTTCTATTTTATCCACGTAACGATAACCCCAGAATTGGCAACCATAAGTCAGCACAGACCGCATCACCGAATTAAACACGCCATATTTAGAAGAAAGGGGAATGAGATCATTTAGAAATAGATTAGACCAAACAGAGTTAATCCCCAATAGAGCATGTCGAGAGCATTCAGCAAAGTGGGAAGTCAATGAGAGAGATGACGATAGCACTATTCCTAAATATTTATAAGCGTGAACCACTTTAATTGGCTGGCCATTAAATTTCCAACACTCTTTTTTACCTAGGGGAGGGAAATATATTTCTGAGACACTGCCCGCACCAATTATTGCTGATATGGAGCTTATACAAAGTACTAATTATAATTAAGGTTATAAAGAATTAAGTAGAATAGCATTTCTTACTTAGCGAAACTACTAGGTATATTATTTTCGCTCATTAGTTATTAATTACAGTTTTAAGAAAGGCAAATTCTAGATTATTATGATCTTCTTAGCATGTATTTTAGAGCGCTTCATGTTTGGAGTTGTGTTTGTGTAACAAGAGGTTTAAACCACCTCCTTATGTACGGGGAGTATTGCCTAGAACGTCAAAATTTCCTACAAATTTCTTGAGGATGTTTGAATTATAATAATAATAATAAATAGGGAAGTGATTAGCTTAATGGATGGCGCTTCTGTCGGATTTCGAATCCAGTAGCATACCTTTAATTTTTCTCTTTCTAGAAACTGCTTAGAGCTCGTTGTCCAAGTTAAAAAGAGAACTCTATTCTGAGGCTGACACTACTCAGAAAAAGGCTCCGGCAGCCAAAAACCTTAAATAATAAAGCGTCTAAAATAATTAGCAAATAATTATTATTTAATAATTTTTAATATAAAATTTTTATTGTTTCGGAGCCTCTTTAAATCTTAAGAGCATCCTTCCATGCACCTTAAGTCTTACTTGTCGCACCGTAACTTCGGCCTCCTCCTTGCCCTTTCATCTTCCTTTAGCAGCTAGTGTCCTGCTGGGAATTGTCCAATTCTTTTGTTTACTCTGGGGAGTATTTACTTCTGTGCCTTCTTGTATAAAATTACGCTTTCAAGTTTGAAGCCATAAAGCCTTATGATTGTTCATTTTTGTTGATATCAGTATATGATCAATTCAGTCTCATTCTCGAACCATGGTTTCGCAAATGGAGAATAAAGGTCAAGAAGACAAAATCTCACTTCATAACCTTTACCCTCAATCACAAGGTAATCCCGCCAATTTATCTGAACCATATTCCTATTCCTCAGTCATATAAGGAGCGATGTCTAGGACTTCTCCTCGACAAACGCCTTACCTGGAACTTAAAAGGCAGGAACTTGACGGATGTTACCGAATAATCAGAAGATCTGAATTGACTCTTACGGACAAAAAAGAAACTCTACACAGCCCTACTAGGCCCAATCTGGTCTTATAGACTCGAACTTACAGTACTGCTAAGCGCTCCTATCTTAACCGTCTAAAGTGCCTACAATCAAAAATACTACGCACCATCGTGACGCACCTTTCTCCGTTAGCAGTCTATCCAACAGACCTAAAAATTCCTTTAGTTCTTTACCTAGTCAAATCCAGTTACACCAAATTTCATTTCAAACTTTTCTAACACTACAATCCGCTTGTAAGCAACCTGTCTCAGACTACTCTTCCCTCAAATCCTCCCCGAAGATTGAAGTGTCGATGGTCTCGCGATCACCTGACGCATGACAGAAATGGGCATCCTTCGAATTCATTTTAACGATATCCTTTGTTAGCCGACTCATATTTTTTATATTTTATATTTATAAAAGAGAAAATGATACCGTTTTCAGTGGAAAATGTGATGCTGTAGCCTGAAAATATTAGGTACTGAATAATTTTGAAAATTAAGAATGAATCTCGGTCTAGTGGTATAAGGAAGATGTAATTTCCTTACGATTACATCATTTTTAAAGCGAAACGGAGCACATTAACGGAGCGCCAAAACAATTTAAAATTACATTCAAAGTTATCAGCGAATGGAGTTTCTAGCAAGATACATTCAACCTGATGCAATATTTCTTCTTTAAAATAAGATGAAATGAATTTTAGAGGGGTGATAAATAGTTAGTGGGGGCGTACCCTTGATAATTCACATTTGAAAACCTTGATATGTGGTTAAGGTTAAGCCCTGTAAGTGCGTACACAGCTATAATACTAGTATAGTGTTCTTATGTGAATGTATTCCGTGTACATATGTATGACGACATTTCACTGTGTCTGTGTGTATGTTAACCTTGTCAACTCACCAAGGACCTAACCTTCCTCCATAGCCTCGCTTCGAGGTAAACCTAACCTCCATTAACTTACAGAGAGTAGGGAGTATAGAACAGACCATTCTTCTTCTACCTCTCACTTTATTAATTCTGTTTAAGCGAAATAAATTAATAAATTAAGGATAAATGAAAATATTTTGTACGGTACTCTTGCGAATAACTAATGAAAAATATATTCTGCGTGATTAAATAATGTGGCTCCGACTAATTGTTTATTCTTTGTGTCTCCGTCAGTGTAGAAAAAGAGAAAAAAATGGTCAGAGTAGGGTGTTTATCAACGTTACGCTTTTTCGTGCACTTTTAGACGATCAACCCTTATACAACCGTTCTACCGGACAGTTTTAACCAGCAAGCTTTTGTTTTCTGTTATCCATAAGAACGAAAAAACTTCTAGCGACATTTACTACCTAATAATTTCCATCAGACTCCGGAAGTCTTATCTTATTGGTTATCACTTTAAGCACCCCCTCCCTCAGAAATACCCTTAATCGAATTTTGAAAAATATTTCCAGTAAAAGATGTAGATTAATTTGTTTTTAATCACTATACATAGTTTAAATAAAAAAGTATAGAAAATATAGAAAAATTTTATTTTTGTGACAAGATGGATACAAACACATAACTACCGACAGATGCGCGTACGGACCAATTTATAAAAACACTTTGCAGGACTCAGAAGACCTGAGAGTGAGATATTCCTGATAAAAACTTAAACTGAAAGTGGGAAAAGAAAAAAGGGATAATACTCTAATTGTATCCTTAAATCTGAGGAACAGATCAAAAAACATAATATATAGAGCCGTAAAAAAATTAAGGCGCATCAAGAACATCTCAGGTCATTCAGCCTACAGAGTAGACTGCCAGCCTCTGGAAAGTGTCCTTTCGTTTCAGTTAACACTGTCCATCGTATAGGCGCCACAGTTGCCGAACGGTAGAGGCGAAGCCCGCAAAGCTAAAATGTATTGCGGTGGCTCTGGGTTCGATTCCCGGTTTAGGCCTTAGATTTTATTTAATCGAAAAAAAAAAAATTAGTAAAGTATGTTTGCTAGTTGCCTCCGTCCACGACACCAAATTTGGTAGGTGGACTTAAAGCCTGTCCAGAAAAAATAGCCATTACTTTCCCTTTTTTAAGAGTCTATCATCGGACGGTAAGTTAGAAGGGGCTCCAAGGAAGAGAGAATCCAAGATCAGCTGGAGTCAACCAGGAACTTCCGGCGGTTTTTTTACTCATCTTTTTTTTCTTTCTTTCTTTTGTCTGTGTGTGCCAGAAAAAGTACTAAACTTTTCGGACAATCCAAAATGTTCATTTGCCAAATTTGGGCTTTCGTAAGTCTTATCTGCACTTAAATGCATGCAAAAATACGACATTGTTTATAATTGGTTTTTAATTTGCCCTTGGTGAAATTAAAGGTGTTTAAAGTTGCAGTTCCTTTTATGCGGGAAGTACACACTATAATCTCGTTATGTAGGGTATTTAATCCGACAGAAAAATATATATCGACCTTGGAGGTCAGGTGACTGTAATTCCTGTTAACCAGTAGTGGAGGAGTAATGCAGGGATTTTGCTTATCAACCGTTCTTTTAAATTAATACATTGATCGTATATAAATAACCGAATGGATATATTGAGTTATTGATTAATGGAATGGAGTCGTAAGATCAGAGGTTGGACACAACCTCTAGTGAAACCTCTGAGAGGATGAGTGATCAGGGGATGAGTTCCCAAGAATGGCACACTCGGTCTCAAGCTTAGCTCAATTTAGCAGTGTGTCTGCGACGTAGTCGTGGGCTGCGGCATTTGAGAGAAAACAGACACTAAGATCTCGGACATGAAATGAAAGAGTAAAAGTTCAACAGATCTCACACATTACCTAGGCTGAGTCTCATCTTATCTGACAGATCGCGACATTGACCCAGAACTGAATAAGCTTAGATTGATGATCGACACAATGAAATGTATCCTACTAAAAAGAACCCGCTACCAAACTAATCTTAAGTTTTTTACCAAGTAATGGCTAGGTCTACTGCTTAATGGTTAGAAAGACAAAGTCAAGGAAAGACAAGCGGCAAAGATGCTTTGTCTGAGATCCCATAAATGTTCCATATAGCTGAGAATATTAGAACATAGAGAAGTCATGGTCAGTGGAATTTTCCAGATGAGATAGAGTTGGCAGATCGTACAAGTTGATGGAACAAACACCAGGTGGCATATAGACCTCAGGGTAGACCAGCGCAGGGTGGGTTGACTACAGTTACGTTGGCGATAAACTTAGCCGGAACAGGCGATTTAAAATGGCTAATCCTTAATGATGTAATCAAAGTAAATTTTCCAAAAATATATATACAAAAGATAAATTTAAGATGGCGAAATTACAGTTCACATATCTAAATTCATGCTAAGTCCTTATTTACATAAAAGATTAGCCTCTTTGTTTGTAAAATAGGTTTTTTTAGAGTTAAAAAATCAATCAGATAACGCTAAAAAAAAACAAAAATAATAATAAAATAAAAGAAGAATGAATGTTAATAGGAAGTACTCGTATTTTATTTATTATTAAAACAAAAAAGTAAAATTTAATTATAAAATATTTGAGTCAATGAATATTTTTATTTTGAGAACAGGAAAAAGAAAAATAAAACAATTTTCGAGGTCATTTTCTTTTTCTTCTAATTTCTGTTGAAAACCCCTATTGGCTTATATGTAATTTTAAATTGGAAAAAATATTTAATGTAACAAATTACCCTAAATTACGGAGTACTGTACACAAATTACACAGTATACCTGTAATTAAAACCTTTCACTATCTGCACATACTTTATGAATTCTTAAATATTATTTAACTTCACCTTTTTAAAAGGTAAATTATTCATTAAATATATAAATAAACCTAAAAATTAAAATACCTTGAATAAAGTTGAATTAATCCGTTATAAAGTAATATTTGAGTTAAATAAGAACGGAGAAAGTTAGCAAACATTCGCGCCAGCGCAATGGGCTAGCTTATTAGTAGGCCAGCCAATCTGCTTAAATCTACGGAGATTGCTTTCAAGAGAATATTCCACCAATACGTGAATTGTATTTAGCCGTCCAATAAGAACATGCCTTACATAAACTGTAACGTGTGTAGTTGACGAAGAAGCAACACTATTGGTGGAGAGAAAATCTGAACACTTTCGACTATTTTTCTTTCCACTACGAAACGGTTTTCACCAGATGTTTCTTATAAAATGATTTTCAAGCTTATATTAGCGCTTACAAGGGAAGGGATTAGCTATGCGGTTAGCGTACTGGACTCCCACGCAGAGGTCCCGGGTTCGAATCCAGCTGCTGACCCTTAGATTTTCACTTGTTAGGAGCTTCTTACAGCTCACTGTCCCGGTGATGGACAGTGTTGTCTGTAACGAGTGAACACTGTCCGGAGGCCGGCAGTGCACTGAGAAAAGCTCCGGGCGCCAATAACCTTAGATGTTGACGCGCCTTAAACATTAAAAAAAAAAAAAAAAAAAATTAGCGCTTACATTTTTCATGGACATAAGATAACAAATTTTCTAAGTGTTGAGCTTCGCAGAACATAAAATCAATGAAGAATTATTTAAATGATTAATTAGAGAATTTAATGAGATTTCGCAGTAATCTGCCTTTATTTTTAACTCTTTTTTTCGAACAAAGTTGAAGCCTGATTTATTTTACTTTCTTGCATTTTGTAAACTAAAATACTGCGATCCTGTCTTATTTTTAAAATGGATTTTCACATCTTTGAGGTGGTTAAAACAATACGAATAGAATAGATAAAGAATGGCTAAAAAACAAAGAAATGAGGTCCTTGGGCGTCTATATTCTGTTGTAAGAATCACCAAAAAGGACCAACCTCAATATAATTACATCAATGAATGAACCATACCATTTTTAGTTAAATCCTATTTAAAATTAAATGCACAGTCATATTAGTCTTGTTTTAATCATTTTATCTAGTAAATCGAGAATAAGTAACCTACACCGTAGGTTTGCAATAAATATTTCTGGCAGTATTATGAAGATAGTTCCTGATAGCAACACCTAATATGATTCAATGAATTAAGCCCTGGAGCTATTTAATGAAGAACAGAATTGAAAGTTATTTTGAAATAACAATTCAGAGAGAACCGCACTACTTACTACGACAAAGAATCAATGACACAAAACAGAACATCAATTTCGATCTAAAGCTAAAAGAGAAGTGAATAAAATATTGAAAAGAAAGTAAAGATGCTCTTATTCTCTAGTCTTGGATCCTTTTCGAGTGCAAACAATTTAAAATTGATAAAGGTCTCGAGTTTACTAAAGTTACACCGTAAACAATCATTACGAGGATCCAATTTGAAATCGCAATTTTAAGTACGGAAATTGTTTTCTTATTGGAGTGTGACATTAAAATGTTACAGAGGGTTCAAGTCAAATAACCTTGATGTTTTTGCAAGGGGTAAAATCATCTGAAGAAGATATTCAACCAGTTGGTACGAAACTATGGGACATCGTTTGCAGCCACAAGAGTGTAATTCAACCATTACCCACACGCTGAAAATGCTGCCAATCTACGAGTATTTAATCATTTGTAGTAGTTATCTGGTTCTATATCCTCGTACATGTGTAGATTGCTCTTCTTATTCTAGTCATTGAATTAGTCTTTACAAAAACAAATGTTCTAAATTTTTCCAAAAACTATCGAGTTTGGATTATCCAGTTATGCTTGTTCTTTCCAGCATCGTGATAAAATGGTAGCACTAATGGTACAAACGTTACTGTAAACAAATTTTTGAAAATGACTTACATTTTCTCTGTTTAAAGTAAACCTAAATAAGATCTTCCACAAATAATGTATACAGTTAGAACTAGCACTCCTCATCAACGAAATGTTCGCCATACTTCTGGACATACTCTAAATTTGGCTGGCTGTTAATAAATTTCAACTGTTCAAACTGTGAGACGATGCACTGTTATACCAAACTCTCGCAGACTACGACGCCAACTGATTCTATTTATATGACCGACTGACCGTGCAATCTAACTCAAGGAGTTCATTTAATTAAAAGTTACAATCATTAATTCAAATTTAAATGCATAAATACAAGACAATAATTAACATTGTAAAACAACACCTACCTATGTGAAGAAAATATTTTACTTAAACTACTGTATGTAAACAAAAAAATAATAGAGATGAAATAACCACAAGGAGAGAATGTATAAGTTGCTGGCGTGCAGCATCTCAAACTAAACCATTGATACAGACCACTTTCTAATGCTGAAAGTAAATAAAAATACTGAAATAGCTGAGTTTTACTCAATTAGAACTCTCCAACTAGTAACTAATGCACATGTAAATGCGCAGAATTATAGTTGTTAGTAGAAACTATAGGTGTCTTGAATAAAAGTAAATATTTTGGAGCAATCATTTGATTTATAAACGAAATTAGAGTTAAGGAGAAACTAGCCAATTAATGGTCTTTAGCCTGTTTTCAAAGTAACTAAGAGAAAGTAAAAAACTGAGTGCTCTGTAATAAAACTCTCTGTGAGAGCCCATTTAGTATTATACCATTTTAGATCGCTTAGATTAGTACCATACCACTGCCCAAGAATACCTCTACTTTAAGAATATTTCCAGCAAAGTTATTCAACTATAAGTAATTGATCTACATGAAAGTACTAACTGCCACTGGGTAACTGCTTCCCTCATTGATTATTTATAGTTCAGAACAGCTGTAATACTTTTTTAAGTAATAAATTTTGCCAATGTAATAATAAAATCAGTTTAAAAAGAAAATAAATACATAACATGCATATATTCAACGTTATGAGGAAATCGTGGCAGGACTAATCGAAAAAGTACGAGAAGTGAAAAAGTCGATCTAGTAAAGTGTTACTTTTGGTAGTGGAAGATTCTTAAAACTCAGAATTTCATCCCTCCTTGGTAATTAGAAGAATTTGGTACTTTAAAGAGATGTATAACAACTCCGCTCAACAAGAAATGCTCAAAATCCATGTCCTGGAAGAATTGATTAAATAAAAGTGTAGCATATCGTGTAAGGAGTGTAAAGAATATCGTGGAGTTGTTTTCATTTAAAAAAAAAAAAAAAAAAAAAAAAAAAACGAAAATCGATCTAGTAAAGAGTTGTTTCCGGTGAATCAACTGAGGTCCTAACGTGAGTTGGCGTTTCCATGAAGCGAAATATCAAATCAGAACTTCCTCCGATTTTTTTCTTTTTGAGGTACAGAGGATACGTAGAAGATTAATTTTTAAAAACTATTGTTTTATTACTCAGGAGATCTCGAAAGTCTGCACGGTTCCAATAATTCTTCTGCAGGAGGATAGTGGAACTAAGAATTCAGTAATACGCAGTACATATGCAGCATTTAACTCATTTTTGAGAAAATCAGAGAATCAATCAAGCCGTTGTCGTGGAAATCCCAAGCAACTTAAAATTCTATTCTGAAAATCCTAATTTATATTAACCAATTTTGCTCAAACTTGGGATTTCAGCGATTCTTAATACGATCTCCGTGTTACTACAGTGATGGAGTAAAAGTTAATACTTATTGAAAGAGAATTTTAGAGGGAAAAGTGTTGAAAGTTGCAAGACTAAAGTAAAGTAACGCCATTTTTTCAGGCGGGCTTTACGTCCAACTACCAATTAGGTATCGTGGACGGAGGCGACTAGCAAACACACTTTACTGTAAATTTCTTTTATTAACCATTAAATAAAATCCAAGGCCTAAGACCGGGAATCGAACCCAGTACCACAATGCATATTAGCTTTACAGGTCTCGCCTCTAGACCGCTCGGCTACCGTGGCGCCTTTGCAAGACTATATTAGTCTCTCTGGTACATGTTGTTGAAAATAAATTGTTCGAGCCATTTTCGAGAAAGGAGTGCAATATTGAAAAACTGTTAAGGAGAAAGAGTGCTTCTGGTTGATCGACTTAAAGCCAGGTATCGAAAGCGCAGTTTAACAAAACGAAATTGCAAATTTTAGCTTCCCGTGACTTCTTGTTTGATGAGATGTTCAGCTCAGACAATCATTCAAGGGAGCTTTATGCTTTCCGGAGAATACTCAGGTGTGAAAAACACCACGATCCAAGCATCATTAATGGAAATTAAGAAGAAAAGATCTATGAAAATAGATTTTTCATTAAAATAAATTAGTGTATAGGTCATATACATACTCCGTTCACCAGCCTATATAATGGCCAAAATAAATAAGCTTTCTGAACACATACTGCAATAAATGTTTGGATCATATTGCTAGCAAGTTAGTTTTTTTACATAATTACTACTGTGAAGAGAAAGCAAGTTGAAAACGTAACAGCAGCTGCACTTCCACATTCTTTCTTTCACATTAGAATCAATTGCACAATGTTATCTTAATGCAGTTTATCCACTTTATTCACAAGTACTGTTTTGGAGTAAAGCGTTTAAATGAAACCGTCTGAACCAAAAGACGGCGATGGTGTTATTTAAAACTGGGAACTGAGATTGTAATAGCCTTCTTTTATTGTAACGTTTTTTTGCTACACAATGGTGTAGTAATAATATATTGATTTTAGGAGCAATTTCCTCATAAAATATTATGTACTCTCAACGCAGTGCTGATCCCCAATGTTCTCGTCACAACTTGCAATTCGCTTTCCCTAGACTATTTGTAAAGGTTAACCTATACTAACTTTACTAGATATAAAGCTTCACTTACGTGCTTACAATGGAACTTCAAACTATTGTATTTCTTTTTCAATCCAGTAATAAAAGAACTAGTTTAATTACTTGCAGGATTACTTGTGAATGTCTGGCCATTCACAGTTTTAAACCAAATGGCAGTTTCGGTAGGTGGAGGAAATCCCTAGAGACTAATTGGTTGAAATTTAATCTAGAATTGCAAATTAACTAACATAAGAAAAAAAAATACAGAAAATTTTAACCCAAAAACCTTATTTTTTGGGGATTATTCCCATTCAAAGGCGTTTCCTAATTCTCTCCACGTCGTATTATCTCTAGCCCTAGAACTCCAGTTAGCTACAACCATTTATGAATCTCGCCTCTCTGACCTCTATATCTTTTCCTCTCTATTGGACTGCATTCAATAAGTTTTGTTTGTCTATGAGTTTCAAGCTCGAGGCCCTTGGCCTGCTCACCTGCTCACTTGAGCTTTTTGCACTTTTTCGGGAATCTCTGGGTTCCTTTCTCAGCAGCTCCTTCTCTATACTCAAAATGGCATCTAACCCAGTTATCCCTTTTGAACATTCTGCAATTTTTTATTTGTTTTTGGTTTTTTGAGTCACGTTGACCACGTTCTCTACAAACAGGTAGACCATAGATACAATCTTGAAAAAGCACTTATTTTTTTACTCAAGGGAGTCAGAACCCATATTTTCTGTGAAAAATCTTAATAAAAAGTTGGTCAGATCGTAGTAGTTCCTCTAGCACAGTAAGAAAAAACTTGTCTTCAGTTTTAAACCATAGACGACCAAGTGTGCATAAGAGGTTTCTAAATATCAGCAGCTAGTGAATTTAGTGCAATTATGATGTCCTAAAATTTTGTGTCTGTTTGAGAGAGAGAGAGAGGGAGTTAGTTGGTGGAAGTGAGAGAGAGCGATATCACCCTGACCCACTGACTGTGACCCACACCAGGGGAGGCCCTGCTTCAGCATTACAAGGACGACCAGTTCGAGCATGTGTCTGCCTCAACGCCCACCTACCGCCATCTCTACACTCCCGGTCTTGCTCCTCTGCATCTCCAATAATATTAACATATCCAATACTCCAGCTACACTTAGTGGATAGTACATTTAGTCCAAGATTTAGTAACAATATGGTTAAAGTTTGAACACAATACTGGCAGCAGACGAAATATTTGGGAAGCTGTATCCCAAGGCCACCGCACAGACTCCCCAAGGTTATTAACACCTACATCTTATCCTTTAACTGTACACTCTTTCAAACGGGCAACTAATACATAATTCACACTTAATCAAATAATAATAAAAATTACATTGACTTTTTATTGCAACTGTTCTTGTAAAATTTGAATTAAATGTTACATTTATGGGACTCTAAACTGGTAAGAGAATCCGGAAAGTGTCTGGATCATCTCGCCCAGGAAATATGGTTAGACTCCTCTTGATCCCTACACATAGGGGTTAAGGGAAACGAAAAAGCAGATGAATTAGCAAGGGAGAGTTCTAGCATGAGGTGCTGTCCAAGCCTGTCTTGGTAACCTCAAAGAGCTGTAGAGGCGGGATTATCAAGAAGTTGGGGGCTAAGAGAGGTGAAGAGATAAGAGGATGTCGGCAGGCTAAGAGTATTGTTGTAGGAGGTATTAAACCGAACTCTGCGAGGTACTTGTTGTGCAAGAGATTTGTTGGTGGTGATGACAGGTCATGATACTGAGGCTGGGCACTCGATTACCATGGGAAGGGAGACCAAACGCCATCAGTAGGTGGTGTTAGGAAGGGGTGCGAAAGGCTGTGTACCATTATTTGGCACGTGACCTCACTTCCTGAAGACCAGGTATAGGATATTAAGGTGTTGCCAGATATTAAGAAAGGATGTCGGCCAGTTGTTTTGTAATCAATCAACAATAGTAACAATCAATGATGGAAGAAGCTATCCAATGGGATATCACATCAGGGAATTAGAGATTTGATAGCTTTAGTCTCATATATTCATTTAAGCAAATCTCGAGACCATTGCTCTGGACATCTAAGAGGATCGTCAGGAACTGTTCAGGAGGAGAGGCGACAGGATAAAATACCGAATACAATCTTACCATATTAGATACAAGTAGCGCTAGATTAGAGTGAAGACGCGTTTCTTATGTCAATTTCTATTTGAACATGTTATCAGCAACAGAGAATATCAAAGGAACTCGTTCAACAAGAGAATATTGACAAAAGTCGAAAATTATTTAGTAATATTGAACATCGGATTGAGATATTTGTCCAAAACCTGAGTGACGTATGAATCCAAGGTAGTAATTCTAAACGGGATCATAAGCTTTCTGTTTAAATTTTGGTTTTGATACCATTTTAAAATACTATGTACAAACACATCTATTCGTTTAAACAGTGTCCTTTCAAAATAATTGACTGAAAAAGAGAACTACAAAATCCTAAACCTGAAGTTTCATTCGGCTGAAAGAAATCTTTTTAGCATCAACATTGGCAACATCTGTTTCTAAAATAGGATCTGCGAAAGTCCTTACTCTACTCTCCAGCAACGACTTACATAATACGTTACTTAGTTCTGCTTTTTACTCTATTTGGAGGATAGAAAAGCAGCAAGCACATAACAGCTGTTTCGGAGATATCCGGATAAAATTCTACTTCTTAAGTCTGAGACATCGCAGTACTACAGGCAGGTGAAAGTAAAAATAATGTTTTCATAAAAATGAACGAAAATTAAAACACGAAAATAAACATTCGTAAACTTAATTAAATCTAAAAAAAAAAATCATCAAAAAAAACGGAAACAAAATTTTAAAAACGTTTGGAGACGTTTTTGAGAAAAAATGTAAATACATGAAAAAGGAACTATCAGCTGGCTAGATTGGCCGCGCGATTACGGAGTAATGTTCTAAGAACACAAGTTTTTTTTTTATCATAATTATTCACACCAACCGAACGACCATTTTAATGCATTTTTCACGAATACTCAAATTGGAGGGAGAAAAGAATTGGGAGCTTCAGCTTCAGTGTTTAGAACCGGTGTTCGTTCGCTTGGTGTAACGCACCTTCATACTTGGAGATCATTTCTTTTATTGGAGGGTAAAGTCGGCTCCGTTTGATTGTTCCTGTAAAGTAACTGTTTTAATCGCCTTGATATTTTATGATTTTATATAATTAATTTAATGAACGCACCGATCACCTGTAAGGGTTGATGTTCATTACTTCGAAAACCTCACACATACCCCCAGATCATTTCGAAAACACTTTTCCGGACTCAGGGGATCTCAAGACGGATCTTTCAGGAGAAAAGTGTTTTTATAAAGTTAAAAATAAGTTAAGGCAATTTTCAAAAATTATTTCAGTAAATGAGGATATTTTAGACCAGTTTTAAAATAATACATCATCTAATGGGTGGAGAAATTTATAATAATTGGATTTATATCAAGAGCCGAATAGCTTCAGTACAATATAAATACATATATGTATGTATATAATGTATTTGTAACACAACTTAATGGTTATTCATGATTTTGGAGATTTAATATTTTATTTTTTTCATTTACAGTATTTTTACATTACTTATCATATTCTGCAAAAAGGGGATAGATTCCTTGCACAAGATGAGTGAGGCCACTGAGTAATGGAAATACTTCTCTAACTGATCATCCTCTCTGCCAAGGATTAGGAGAGGCCCTAGATATCTCACCAGCTAGACTATAATTTTCACTTCTTGGTTTAGGAAGTCACATTAGTCGAATAAGATAGAAATATTAAAAAAAATGATCAGTAGAATATTTTGAAGTTTAGGTATCATTTTGTACAGAACTGTTTAGAAACAAAAAAGTTAAAATATAGAGAGTACGTGAAATGGTAACTGGTTTATACAGAAAATAATAAAATAAAATGACGGACATTGAGGAGAACTGGGCGAGTGAGAGGGGTTACTACCTGTGCGGAACTAGTTACAGATTCAGATGGGTGTGACAGAGGCACACGGTGGTCAGCAAATGTGAACAGCCTACTGAATTATTAAACCAACACATTATAGCAGACGGTGATCACACAGTAGTATTAGGCGGAAGGAAGAAGGAGAACACAGAGGAGAGACTCCCCACTCCAGCGGCACCGTCTGTACTAGCGGACAGAGAGAGCCGTGAAGAGAGAGAGAGTACGCTGCAGTGGCAGGCAAGGTCGGCCGTCGACCCGGGAAGTGCAGCTCCAGCTCGCTAGAAAGTGCAATCCTCTTACACTTGCATCACATCGCTATACTTTCTATTGTACTGCGGCCTCCCCGCACAGTCCACGTACATAACACACCGACTTGGAAATATCTCTCCTTCTTAGTCGCTCACTAACAAACACTGCATCCTGGCATCCCCCTTCTAACACAATTATCGCCCTCCGTTTCACTACTTGGCCATTTTATTTCAAACCGTCGAAACAATGCTGGGCTGTTAAAGAAATACGTAAACAGCCTAGTGTCACAAAAGAAACGTAATTTAACATTGTCTAGAAGAGCGAAGGAAGAAGATAAACCCAGACCAGAAGTAATTATTTCAAATTTCTGCACTTTACGTAATCATGGAGAATATCTTGATATAAACGGAATTACTGAGATAAAATTATTAACCTGCAGAAATTATTTATTAAAAAAATCAATTACATCATCGAATACTTCCTGCAAACGTTTTTTCAAAGGAATTATTTTAAAATGTCTCTAATAATTATGATACTTTTAAAAAGTGAAACATTCTGTATTTTTCATTCATACTTATATTTAAACAGATATAAAAAGCGAGAAAATATTGCTCTTTGCATCAGAAAATGGGCTTTAAATGAATTTCTAAAGAGGAAGCTGTTGTCCACAGGAATGGAATGGAGCTTGGGCCGCGAAGCTGAGGTGCATTGTGGTAATGGGTTCGATTTTCGGTCTAGACCTTAGATTTTAATTTACTTTTAATATGAGAACTTTATAGTAAATTAAGTTTGCTAGTCGCCTCCGATCGCTATACCCAATTAGGCAGTAGGACGTTAAGCTCGCCTGAAAAAGTAGTCATTACTTTTAATATGGGAGGAGCTGCCCGTGGATCAAGAGCTGAGAGAAAAATAAGTCAAGAAAATAAGACAATAAGGAAAGATTACTTTTTCTACCAAAATGTTGAAAACAAACGGCTGGATGAGAAGTGATTAGCGTGCTGGATTCCCACGCGGTCATCCCGGGTACTGTCGCTCCACTGTCCATCAGTGTTCTCTTTAACGAGAAAACACTGTCCGGAAGCCGTTAGGGCACTGAAAAAAGGTCAGGATGCCAGTGATCTCAAACGCGCCTTAAATATAAAAAATGAAGTTGCGGAGGTAGCGACTTTTGCGAAGAATGGATGAGAAATGGATTCCATAACCAGTTTTTATTGACTAGAATATCTCCGAAGTCAGGGAAATGGAATGCTCAAGGAAGAGATCCTTGGTAGGATGAGAAAAAGGGCAATGAGATCAAATTTCGCTTGAGTAAATCTTGACTAGTCAAATAAATAAATGAATGACTTTTAAAGGATGTTAACGAGTTCGATAGAAGATTTTATTTTAGGTTCAATTATCTTCTAAACCTAACAGGGCAAAGTTTTCTTTCTCTTCTGCTTCTTCTTCATCTTAAGCTTCTTCCCAAAGTTGGAGACCAATTTTGAGTTCCCTAAAGGAAACAGGGTCTTTTGTTTCCTACAGTAAAGTTCTGGAAGAGCTGCAAAATAAGCCTTTTTCATAAAATATCATATCAGGACTTCACTTCCACCTGTGTATTATTCATCCATTAAGCACTACAAAATTCTTTGTGTTTAAGAATAACAACTAAACTTTTGGATTATTCAGCAGTTCTCGAAACAAGAGCAAAAATTGAATGCACAATTTGAGATGACGTTAAAATTTATTCATGTTCGTTTTGAATTAGTCAAACGCCTTCACAAGTATGATGTTTGTGATTTCTTTTTAGGTAAAATATATTTTGTAAGAACTATCAGCAATATGGTTCTCCTGACTTCATTTACATAAGTTCACGCTGCTAAATAATACCTAATCGTTCAAAGGTAGAACCAGTAATATTACTGATAGAATATCGTATCAGAATGATAAGAGTGTATTATTAATTTTAGGTTCATAAAATAGAAATTTTCCTTCAAAGAAAGCAAACGCCATCTTATTACTAATTATACAAAACTAAACTTCTCTACGAAGATATTGGATATAATAAAGAAGTGGACACAATCAATACAATTGCTGCTATCAATCGATTTTATGAATGAATGATTCATGAAAACCAAATCAGATAAACAATTCCAAATAACAAACAAACATTCGTCTAAACAAAATAAATCTTGTTTAAGGTGAACACGTAACTGAGCAAAATAAGCAATAATAAAATCTAATAAATTCCTAAAATTTCTGTACCCACTTACGTAACAAAATTATTATTATTGAGCCACAGTAGACGCGCGGTGGCGTAGGCTCGTTTTGACCAACCCTCGTAGAATCTAATCTTAATATAAAAAAAAAAAAAAAACAATAAAAATTAAGTGAAGACTGAAGATTGGGCAGTCCCATTGTGCAGTACTTTAATATTTTAACAATCTTGGAGGGAACAAATCACAGTCCGGCTGACTGCCAACTCACCACCGCGGGATCTAGTGTCCTTGGGTAGTTTTGGCGCCGATATATAAGCCGCCTTTCTCCATATAAACTTGCATTTTTATTACCAAATTAGATTAATTTATCATTTGCCGACCATCAGAATTTTTAGTTTATAATTTCTGAGAGTACAGCATTTCCGTAACTTTAACCTTGATTTTTTTTTTCTGTTAATAAGTAAATTTTATTACCATTCCAGCATCTTAGTAAAAAGCAAATAAATAATTTAGTGTATATTATTTACTGTTCAAAATAGAATGGATTTTTAAAACATTCTTTGGGATTTTTATCCGGAAACGAAAAACTGAAAGACACAATAATACTCAGATTTTTCTCACTAATCAACTTTACAAGCAGCCAATTAATTTTCTTTTTAATTAAGAATTAATATGGACAAAATTTTCCAACATTTATTTGTATGACTAACATATAAATTGAAACTTACTAACATAATAGTAGCAATAGCAAGATTGTTACCATTGCAGGTATGGTAAGCTCAAAACACATCAATATATGTTGACTTACCAATTTTAATTTCTTTTCTCTTGTAAAATTCAAGTTAATCCAACATTCTAAATTCCATAACTACCAAACCTTCAGCGGATATCTTCTGGATTATTAAAACGATTGCAGAAAAAACTTATAATTGTGAAAAATGTTTTATTTCTTGTGGGGTTGATAGTTGGGGATTTATCTATTAGTAAAGGGATTTAATCCGCAATATACGATCAATGTGATGCTATAATTTGAATGCTGAATTAGTTATTAGTATTAATTAGTTAACTAATACACGGCTACTTGGTTGCTCAACATGAAATTAAACTTTTTTATCAAGACTGACAGCTCTGAAGAGAGAGTTTAACTCCCTCTCTGAAATAAGAGATTCTGGTGCGTTCTTACAATTGGGGATTTGGCATAATTACGAGGTGAGAAAAGAAATGGGCTGGAGATTGTGCTTGAGACACGATGATGGAGAAGCAATATGAAGACTTAGTTACTTACCCTGGATATCTTGGACCCATCATGGTCAAAGAATGATAATTACACTCGTATTTCGGTTAAATGGTTGATCTGTAAATTTTTAACGAAGCCCCTATTTGTGGTCAGTACTCGAAATTCTCCACTAATGTTCACCCACTCTATAGCCTCAACAATTCACCTATTTGCCTACATTCACCGTGAGTGGTGTGTCTGTGTGTGAAGTACATCAATCAAATAGTGACTGAAACTTGTCTCAAGCACTAGTGACTGAAACTTGTCTCAAGCACTAGTGACTGAAACTTGTCTCAAACACTAGTGACTGAAACCTGTCTCAAGCACTAGTGACTAAAACTTGTCTCAAGCACTAGTGACTGAAACTTGTCTCACGCACATTTTATTTAATCAGTCATGCAACATCAACTGACAATTTGGTATGTAGAGAGGGAAGATTTTAATTATTTAATTTAACTTATTTTATTTAAACTTTGTGTAGTGATTTCACATAAATTTACAAGTTTTATTTGAATATTTTTTTTTGCCCCTGAAATTTTATTAAGATCACTTATGAGAGAGTTGACTCAATCGTTCGGAGTTTGAAATCTGTGAGATACCATTTTGAGAATAGTAGTTCGAGAACACTCCAGATACTTCTATATAGCTTGGAAATGTTCCCTCTCTACATACCAAACTGTCAGTTGATGTTGCATGACTGAAACTTGTCTCAAGCACTAGTGACTGAAACTTGTCTCAAGCACTAGTGACTGACAAATCCTATTAAGTAGTGACTTGTTATAACAATGAACCTGATATTTAGCGATTGCAAAAATAAAAATAAAAAAAAATTAATTAAAAATTAAAAATAATGAAAATCCACTTTACCTGCAGGAGGAGTTTTTCTTTTTTTCTTTCTAATCCACGTTTCCATAACGTCTTCCATTGCAAGATTCCACATCTTGTCAAAGGCAGCAACATAACCACTCAGGCTACCTCGAACACCTGTTGCATTCCGGGTCACTACCTATCAAGGAAACTTAACATAAATTATCGTTCTTTTACAGTATTTTATGCAATTAAGTTTAAGTTTTAGTTGAGTTAATACATTTTGACGGATGAACTGTTTTTTGTTTATTTCTTTCCCCTCCCCACGAACTATTTGAATTCGTTGATAGTCACAATAGTCACGAATCATCATACTTAACACAAAGGCTCCAACTCTCCTTATAAACAACTCTGACTTGAAGTCATGAATGTGACTGAATTGAAGAAGTGAGAAAGAAGAAGCAATAAAGTACTTAAAGGCTATCTAGTGCTGTAAAACAAAAACTTGGCCTCAATCATGCTGAACCACCAGGAATACTGGTCACCGCATTGCCAACTTGTAGAAGGAAATAAAGAATTTAAAATATTTATCCGAAACGCCACGATGGCCAAATAAATGGATGATTTTATTTTTAAACTTTGTGTAGTGATTTCACATAAATTTACAAGTTTTATTTGAATATTTTTTTTTGCCCCTGAAATTTTATTAAGATCACTTCTGAGAGAGTTGACTCAATCGTTCGGAGTTTGAAATCTGTGAGATACCATTTTGAGAATAGTAGTTCGAGAACACTCCAGATATTTCTATATAGCTTGGAAATCTTCCCTCTCTACATACCAAACTGTCAGTTGATGTTGCATGACGAAAATCATGGGCTTTCAATTTATGTAAGAGATTAGAATAAATTATAGCAACGCACCCAGATGCACAAAGTACATCCACTGCACACTTAATAAAATATATATTGGTAGAAAGTAAGGTTGTAGTCGCCAACTTTTAGTACGTAATAAAATACTAATAATAAATATTAAAATACATCCTTGAGACTCTTGGTTACACTACCCAGTGTAAACAGGAGAAATAGTTATGAAAACTATTCAAATGTTTGATTTAATAGTCTCAGTGAAACATATTTACAGGCAAACTGTATTGTAAGGCTTTTCTGCAGGGTGGTTATTTTCTTTGTCCTGTGATCTTTCAGCAAAGCAATGATAGTGTAGTAGAAGTTTATAGTTTCAAGACTGGACACAACTTCGAGTAAAAAGTATGTGCGGGAATGGTTGTGTCTTTACGAAATTAAAAGATTGCCCGCGAAAATATATATCATCTTTTTACATTCTCTTTAACCTAACGTCTTGAATTCAATGCAGAATCCCTGTTGGAGGTAGCACTATTAGGCTTTTATTGGCAACCATTAAGGATGTGTGCAACAGGACGGACATTATTCGATAGATTGTTTAAGGACTTCATTTTATCCTTATTTTAATCGAATCAATAATAGAGCAATTCTTTTTTTTTATTCCTTACCCGTTAAGCGGAGCCCCACGAATCCAGAAATTTCCATTTCTTTGAACAATGCCCGCTCCTGGTTTTCAAAGTCATTATTTTATATCACATCTGTATCAAGACATGCTATAAAGGTGGGGCGCCTTCAAAGAAACCATCAATGACATAAATGTGATACAAAATATCTCAAAGTAAAGTACTATGATTTATTTACTTAAGTAGAACAGAGCCAACCTTGATTACTAGGCAGGTATTTTTGGTTTATAGGATTGGAGAATGGTGACTTTGTATTTCTGTGCTTCAATAAGAACAAGGTCAATAGAAAAAAAAATCTTAGAAAGTCTATTGATGAGATGGCATTAACTAGAGTAGTTATTAGACTAGAATCCTATTAAAATTTAGGAACAATAGAATAATTTTGAAACTCGAGAACCATAAGCTCAATGAAGGAGGATTTGTGATTTTAAGAGCGCGGGATCCCTAGGAGTGAAGTCGTCTTAACGATCGAATCTAAGGACCTTGAGCTGAGAGAGTAGATTATGTTCAAATATAATAAGGACCGCTCAAACGTGGTAAAAGATTGTCTTGAGAATTTAGTATCGATAGAAGTTATCGATATAATATACATATGTTCAATCATTCAGGAAATAATTTGATCGATTTCTTTTTTTTTAAGAAAATGAGTAAAAATTAGATTCTAATCAATAAATAATGCGTAAACATGTAAAATCTTAATAAGAGCTCTTTAAATAGTTGGCTACATGCAACATGCTCCATATTCATGCGATTTGAGTGTATGTACAAGGTTTTGGCGAGATTGGTGTTGGGTACAGAATGATTTTAAAGAGTCATTATTTATTGAACATTTGAATTGTAAAGCTGCAAGCTATATTTTATACGAGAGTACAGTGTTGCAATACCCGGACGTCGGTCCCATTTCTAAGACTGTCAAGCACTACCACGGTCTGGACAAACTATTTTTTTAAATGCCGTTATTGTCATAAGGGCCGTTTATTTCGGTGTTTGCAATTATTCTGTTTCCCAGTTGGTCCTAAGCGCGATTTTGAGGCCTAGTTTGTTTTGGAAAGGTTACATAGTTTGTTTTTCTCGTTTTGGTTCTTGCTTATAGTAGTTCAGTACTACTATTTTAGATATAGATTTTAATATATTTGTTTTTTGTCTGATAACAATTAGTTTATGTTGGTAAGAACTATTGTGTATAATAGTGTTAGTGGACGTGTGCTATCTGAACATTCCGAATCCTGAGTTGTTATCTCTTCTTTGAAATTCGATATCCAGGAAGTTGTTTTGTCGTTGTCATATTCGTGACTGAAATTTACGCCTGTTTAGATCAATAAAATTTTTGCCCACATCAACATCTTGTTTTAGTATATTTTTTAGGAATTCGAGGCGTGATAAGGATGTTAGTTCTGAGTCTTTCAAAAAGTGGATAATAATGTATGTTGCGTACCTTTTTATTGTTTAGGTATTACCAAAATTCATTTAATTTTTTTATTATTTTGGCTTTGTCTAGCAGTTGCGCGAGTCTATACTTGCAGGTACTGCAAGTGTAAGGTAATAACTGGACGAATAGGGGACTTGGGATTAGTGAACTGCGGGAAGTGCTCTCAAGTTGTGTGCTCTGGGATTCATGGATCAAGGTGGCTTGTCTCGATTTGCTGTTGGAATCGTGTCATAGATAATATCAGCCACTAAGTCCCGTGCGTTTTCTTATCAAGTGGTAGCAATGTTATGCTACAGTGTATTGATATTTTTGAAGTTGTATTCAAGTTCTTTGTCTAAAAGGTTTGCTTTGAGTATTGTGGAGTTTGTGAAAGTATGGTTTATTGTTCCATGGTTAAATCTCTTTTTAGATTGTAGGGTTGTATGATAGGATGGTTTAATTTGGTGTTCAGTTGTTTTACAAATGAACTAGGTAATTCAGTGCTCAAATTTGTGCGTCCCCTCGTATAAAATGCAACTCCAACTTTAAAATTCTAAAAATATAACTTCTAAGCACCATTAAATACGAGGGTCGTTTGAAAAGTCCGTGCAAAAATAAAAACTACTTAATTTTTGGGGGTAAACCTTTTTTATTTTACAACATAGTCTCCTTTTAGGCTTATACACTTCGTCCAACGCTGCTCTAGTTTGTTGATCCCTTCCGAATAATAGGATTTGTCCAAGTCTGAAAAATAGCCATTCGTTTCTGCAATCACCTCCTCGTTTGAATAAAATCTTTTTCCCGCCAGCCATTTCTTCATATTGGGGAACAAATAGTAGTCCGAGGGAGCCAAGTCTGGAGAATAGGGGGGATGTGAAACGAGTTGGAACCCTATTTCCATTAATTTTGCGACCACAACTGCTGAGGTGTGAGCTGGTGCATTGTCGTGATGGAAAAGGACTTTTTTGTGGGCCAATCGTGGGCGTTTTTCTTGCAGCTCGGTTTTCAAACGGTCCAATAACGATGAATAATATGCACCTGTAATTGTTTTACCCTTTTCCAGATAGTTGATGAGGATTATTCCTTGCGAATCCCAAAAGACAGTCGCCATAATCTTTCCGGCCGAAGGAACGTCTTCGCCTTTTTTGGCGCAGATTCCCCCTTGGTAACCCATTGTTTAGATTGTTCTTTGGTCTCAGGAGTGTAGTGATGTATCCATGTTTCATCCACAGTGACGAAACGACGCTTAAAGTCCTGCGGATTCTTCTGGAACAGCTGCAAACCGTCCTTGCAACACTTCACGCGATTTCGTTTTTGGTCAAGCGTGAGCAATCGCGGCACCCATCTTGCGGATAGCTTTGTCATGTCCAAATGTTGATGCAAAATATTATGTACCCGTTCATTCGAGATGCCCACAGCACTAGCAATCTCACGCACCTTCACTCTTCTGTCATCCATCACCATATCATGGATTTTATCAATGATTTCTGGAGTAGTAACCTCAACAGGGCGCCCAGAACGTTCAGCGTCACTTGCGCCCATATGGCCACTCCGAAAATTTTGAAACCACTCATAAACTGTTCTAATCGAAGGTGCAGAGTCACCATAATGTTTATCAAGCTCCTCTTTAGTCTCTTGAGGCGTTTTGCCTTTCATAAAGTAGTGTTTAATCAACACACGAAATTCTTTTTCGTCCATTTTTTGAAAATCACTCGACTTCCTCGATTCAAACGAATGCCAAACACAAAGAAATAGACCGATCTGGCTGAAACTTGGTGTGTGTTCTTCCAAGAGATGCTACTAACTAAACATAATCTCGATACGCGCCAGTAGTGCTATCTCTCTGACTTTGCACGGACTTTTCAAACGACCCTCGTATATCCTAGTTTTCATTAATTTTATTTCACGATTTTTACAAAAATGTTTTACTGTTTATTAACAATTTAAATAATACACATACCCATCAAATGTAAATCAATCAGCAAGAGTAGTGAGTGTTAGAATCTTTTTTGAAATCCGCTAAATCCGCTAAATCAAACTGATTCTGATGGATGAAATGCCGAAATCTATTGGAAATAAGTCAAAACCTACATGCTCGCAACCATTAAGAATAAGTGATATTCCCTTTGACTTCTTCAAGGGAGAGGCATCAAAATATCATCTACAAAAAAAGAGACCATGGACGGAAAAATGTTGGGGACCATTAAACCAGGTTATTGACCAGAAAGTTTGAGGTAAACTCTTATCAGTCTGGTTTCAAACCAAATTTTCTTTGGAAGCCAACACTTATTGAGATATTATTGGTATTGATGGTTTCTTTAGAATCAATTCTGAGTATATTTAAGGTTTTTAATGTAAACATTCGAATCTTATTTTACTTATTTTAGTTTTGTTTACTTTTTTCTCAGAGCTTCTAAATTAATTTTATCTTCCCAAATCTTTTAAACTCTGGAAAATATCTTTGTTGAAGGACGGTAAAAATGAAGGTTTAAAAACTATTTTTATCGCATGAAAATTAGTTCTATCAACAATAAAACATGTTTTTATAATAACTATAGAAAAATTCAATTTAACCTGATTTTATTACAACAATAGCAACATTTAAGATAAAGCGTCTGCTAATCATAACAGCCAACATTCAACTTAATAATGCAAACTGTAAATTTAAATTTAAATAAAAATATTATTTGATCAGCTGTCCGTGAGATTGTGGCTATATTTTACAATAATAGCGGGCTCCTTATCTTTGTCGAGGTCATTAACATTTAGTTGAAGAAACTTTAAAACTCATTTGTTGAATGTTTTGTTTATATAATGTAAATGAGGAAGGGAAGTGGCCATTGGACTGTAAATAATATCTTATTGTCACAGTGGCGCACTTACCTACACAAGCAGAGTAAATTCTTCAACAGTTTGCATGCTAAATATTATATGCGTAATTTTAAATTGTTTTGTTTGATTTTAGAGTTTTAAATACCTTAACTAGGAGTCTGTTTTGACGGCATTCCCTCAGAACTGCTAGAGGCCCTTCCATAGTTTTCATCCTGGTAACAACATTGTCCCAGCCATCTGAAAGCAAAATATTAAATTAATTTAATTCGATCAGTACATTCAACATTAGCAGAAATTAAGATGATAAAAGTTTCATTTTTTCAAGTTTCCAATCTTTACTTTAATTCAATTTTTCCAACTTTCTTCCTTGAGTTCAAGACGTCCAATCTCAATCAAGAAATAGGAGCCAATGAAACGGCTTTTTGTGCTATGGACAATTATAATTGCTTTTCAGGATTCCTTGCCCCCTACAACCTCATTCTATGAACGTAGGATCCTGGTATATCCTGAATAGCTTTTAAACTGTAAATTTCCTCCCGTGACGCTTTCATTGCATTTCAAAATATGACTGAACCACTTTTTATGTTTGAAATATTTCTTTTCTAAATTTTTCTCATTACTGAAGGATATTTCCACTCTCATTACCAATTTACGAGGGTCGTTTGAAAAGTCCGTGCAAAGTCAGAGAGATAGCACCACTGGCGCGTATCGAGGTTATGTTTAGTTAGTAGCATCTCTTGGAAGAACTCACACCAAGTTTCAGCCAGATCAGTCTATTTCTTTGTGTTTGGCATTCGTTTGAATCGAGGAAGTCGAGTGATTTTCAAAAAATGGACGAAAAAGAATTTCGTGTGTTGATTAAACACTACTTTATGAAAGGCAAAACGCCTCAGGAGACTAAAGAGAAGCTTGATAAACATTATGGTGACTCTGCACCTTCGATTAGAACAGTTTATAAGTGGTTTCACAATTCTCGGAGTGGCCATATGGGCACAAGTGACGCTGAACGTTCTGGACGCCCTGTTGAGGTTACTACTCCAGAAATCATTGATAAAATCCATGATATGGTGATGGATGACAGAAGAGTGAAGGTGCGTGAGATTGCTAGTGCTGTGGGCATCTCGAATGAACGGGTACATAATATTCATCGTTATTGGACCGTTTGAAAACCGAGCTGCAAGAAAAACGCCCACAAAAAAGTCCGTTTCCATCACGATAACGCACCAGCTCACACCTCGGCAGTTGTGGTCGCAAAATTAATGGAAATAGGGTTCCAACTCGTTTCACATCCCCCCTATTCTCCAGACTTGGCTCCCTCGGACTACTATTTGTTCCCCAATGTGAAGAAATGGCTGGCGGGAAAAAGATTTTATTCAAAAGAGGAGGTGATTGCAGAAACGAATGGCTATTTTTCAGACTTGGACAAATCCTATTATTCGGAAGGGATCAACAAACTAGAGCAGCGTTGGACGAAGTGTATAAGCCTAAAAGGAGACTATGTTGAAAAATAAAAAAGGTTTACCCCAAAAAATTGAGTAGTTTTTATTTTTGCACGCACTTTTCAAACGACCCTCGTATTTGCACCATTTAAATTATTTTAACCAATCAGGTGCTTACTACAGTGATAATTTCATACAAAAAACTCAATCGCCAATCTGTTTGCACCATTTTAGAGAGTTCAACCAATCAGGTGCGTATTACATCGATACCACAGCACTTTGCTATATTCTCGCGCTATACATCTTCGTCCACTATTTTCACTAACTGCTTCAATTAATAAAAGATGAAAACTGAACTTTTAATTGTAAAAATTTTAACTTCTCGAAATAAATAAAATGCTAATGCATAAAACAAATATTTTTAGCAAAAGTATTGATTTGTAAAATGTTATTTTTTTAAAAAGTAATTATCGTACTCCAATCATTTGAGTGTTCGTCAAATTCTATAATTAAAATACTTTCGTGCAATAATTTGTCTTCGGCAATTTTGGGCAGATTGTTCACTTATGCCTTGTTTTCAATAGGCAATCACGATATTATTATTGATAATTGTATTTTGAAATTGATCAAGTAATCTTTGAGGGAGTTAAACATTTGTAATAGGCCAATATTTGTTTGGTGAAAAAGAATTCCTCTCATAACACATCAATTATGTAGCAAACTTTTTATGACTCCCATATTTTGATTGAAGACTAAAAACCATAGAAATTAATCCCTGCGAGCTAATCTTGCCACTTTTCGGTCCGGAAAACGAACAATGTGGCTCTCTCTTCATGTAGTTGATACGATTTGAAATAATGATTATTTACTTATTTATTTTTTACAAAAAAAGATAAAAAGATTTTTAATAAATTCCAGCATATTTATTGATGAACTTTATTTTTCTCCTTCAATATTTTGGACTCAAATTGTTGATACAATTTTAGAAACACGTTTGTTTAAATAATGGCCAAATATTTCGTGTAGATAACTACTAAGAAAGACCGAAACTTTGGCTAAATATTTTTGAAATATGTAGCCAACAAAGAAGAGTTCAAAAGATAGAATTCTGATAATTTCGAGGACAATTAACCTTATTCAGTGGTGTAGCTTCTCTCTAACCTCCAACCAGGATTACTATTTCTATCTTTTTATTTATATTTCAGAACATAAATGCCCAAAAAAGTATACGAAGCCTACGCCTTAAACAGCTGACGCTTTTCGCAGTCTCCTGTACTTGCGTTGTTGCCCATACCAGTTGTTCCAAGACTTAGTCTTGCAGCTACCTTCAGGAGTTACCGGAGAAATGAAGCATGTTTTAAACAATTAAAAACTGGGGATCAAAAATTATTTAATATAAGATCTTGGGTTTCATTGAAAACGAAAAAGTAACCGGATATTTTAATAGAATCTCCGACTTACATCGATAAGGAAAAATTGGTACTAAAAAATCTACTCGTAATCTCTTCTTTGAGGATGTGTGATTGAAATTTACATTTCCCAAAACAGTTGTCCTTTATATAAACTATTTCCTGTATTTCTATCGAGAAATTGAAAAAATTTAATTAGATTTTTATGGTAAATCAAAATTATTAAAGGGAATCTTTTTTGCAGCGAGGTTACTCCCTATATCTCCTCATGATCTGTTTGGAGAAATACAAAATGTCCTATGTTCGGGAGGTGTTAGAAGTTTTATTGATATAAAATTAAAGATTTACCCAGATAAAATAAGCTAAAGTGGTCCTAATCTCTGATCGAACAGATCTGTGAAATTGTGTGATCGATTAGGGTATAACTCTGCTAGTTGGGAACGTCGAAAAAATACCTCTCTTCACCCTATGATGAAACTAATTTTTCCTATTATATTTTCAAAATATGTAACTCGGTAGTGGTGAAATTAATGGAATTTAGCGCTAATTTTTTTGGAGTTATACGTTAAAAAAAATGGAGAAATAATTTTGTAAAATGTAAAGATGGTGGTGACACATGTAGTCTGCGGCGACCATATCATAAAAGAGTGGAGATGACATTAGCAGAGTCGGTCATTCACCCTGTGGAGTGCGGCGCTCTACACTCTGCGACAAAACGCTGGCAATCAACATGGTCCAAGATTATAATTAAAATAACGAAAACATTCTTATCACCATTATCAGTGTTTACAGTGTAACTCCTTCTAGCTTCTTTACTCACCTTTAAATTTATTTTTGATGGGAAAGTTTTATCTGCCAATGGCCAGAGAAAGTCTGTGGGCAAATTTAAATTATTTATTTATTTGTATATCTACGCTTCGAGCATCTTCAGGGGTACGGAGATGTGCAATTTGCATAAACTGTAGAGAGCTACCCATGTTTTGTTTAATTATATTATCAAATGCTATTTAATCAACTACCAACTAATATAATTTACGTAATGGATTGAATTTATGTATTTCTATAACATTTTGCTAGAAATTTAGGTAATTATAAATTTTTCTCAATATTTGAAGTCATTGGCACGTGGAGCTTTTCCGGCGCACTACTGGACACCGGATATAATGAAATAACTTACTTAACTTATTTAATAACCAATTATAAAAATAAAATCTCCAAAAACATTCTCAGAAAGAATATTAAAATGATGAACTTCACCTACACATTGCTCGTTGCAATCACTAGTTAATAAAAAAAAACCCAATTTTGGGAAAAACTGGAAAATAGTCCTTTACCGCCTTCGGAGGCAAAATCTTTCTTGCTAGTGGAGAGCAATTCTAAAGGATACCAACGCCCAAAATACAGAGGATTATCTTTATTCGAAACCTCTTCCGCTTTCAGCAGCAATTGCTTGCGAGAATTAAGTTTCCCATTTCTTTATCCTTTTGCCCAAGCTCCTGTAGGATCAGAATCGACTCCACAATATTTTTCGCTAATCGTGGAAGACGACTAAAAGGATAACTGACCGTTGATCCTTGGTTACTTTTCTTTCTGTCCCTAACCTTGTTTTATGAATATTAATTTTTTTTTTGTTTTTACTTTCTTAATTTTTTTAAATTCATTTATTAAATTTTCCAACGTTTCGATTCTACTAGACCATCTTCAGGATTACAGATATTTTTTATAAAATATTTTCATTTTTTGGAAAACTCCATCAATTTTTGTAAATATTTTATTTTTTCCCTTAATATGGAGTTTTTTCTTTGTAACTAAAAAACTGTTTTATGCATTGGGTCTTGTCAAGATTTTCCGAGACGCAAATATATCTTTCGAAACCATTTTTATTTTTAAATTCTCCATGTATTTACTATAGTCCGTTTTGGACTAAAGTTGTAATTCACAAAGACTTTTTCTAGTGCTACAAAAAAAAAAAGAATTAGATATTCTAAATGACAATAATTAAAGATTTGAAACGGATTTTAACAGTTCGAAACATTGTAAATATGGTTCTGTCTACAGTACTGTTGGATAATATCTTTAATTTTTATCTGACGCAGCACATCTTGTAACTCCATCATCTAACTCAGTCAGGAAGGGTAGTACGAGACCGTAACTTGAGTGAAGTTGAATTCTACTCCAAATTGATTTATCTACCTCTGGAGATAGATGGATCCGAATCCGGTGAGGAATACCAACAACATGCGAGCTTCGACGAATAAAATCAAAGAATTTCGGAACATTTTTAGCATAGATTAGACCATAAAGAGCTAAAGAATAGACAAAGAAATTAGCATAATATTTTAATTAAAAGTAACAAATAAAAAGAACCTCTAGACTGCCCACACAGTGACAGCCAGATATACATACGCGCACACATCGCATATACATACAATATGTATCGTTCAGATGGACTAATTTAAGACTACAAGAGCTACCCCAGCCAAACAATGACCTCCATTCTAAATACACATTCATAAAGGTATACAAATAGCTACACTTATTATTAGCATTCATCTCTCTCTCTTTACGTTTAACACAATTCCTTTCTTTTTAATAAATAAATCTACCATATTATTTATTCCCTGTGTAATTTATACGCTCCTGTAATATATTTGGGTGATTCCTATTTTGCTTTTTAATGTTAATAAATAATTTTTAAATACATTTCTGATGTATATAATTCTGCAACGGCCAGGTGTATTATAGATGCAAGTAATTACCTATTTAATTCCTAGAAATACCTAGGAATATTTAGAAATACGCTTTATTGGGTCTATAACCTAAAACTTTCGCCTAGCCCGAATTAAAATTCCAGCTTTTAGTTGCCCACATGCATTATATTCTGATATTGTTCGTTTCAAGAAGTTAAACTTTTTATTTAAGTTGCAATCAAACAGGTTTGGGCAATTTACTGTAAAATTCAACTAAGAATTAGTCGCTTCATTTTTATTTTTTAAGGCGCATCAACATCTTGTCATTTAAGCCCGGATTTTTGTTTTCAGTGCACTGCTTAACAGTGTTCCCCGTTACAATATCACGGTCTACCACTGGGCAGTCAGCATTAAGAGCCTCCTGGAAAGAGAAAGTCTAAGGGCAGGGCTAAACTCGAACCAAGGATCTCCGTTCTGTGTGGGTGTCAAATGCTCTGATCTCAGAGCTGATCTCTTCCTAGGGCTTAAATTGCAAGGGTCTCCTTTCAAAAAAAAAACACCAAGGAGAATCAATACAAATTTATTTGTCGAAAGCAATAATACTGTTTGCACATTATTTGAATTCCCTGGGTTCAAAATTGGGCTTCTTGTGCCTTTCATCTAGTCACACCATCGGCTCCTCCATGCCCTTCATTGCTTGCTAGGAAAGCCCCTCGTTCTTCTTCCTTCCTCGATAATGTTTCCGGGTTTCTCCACATTTTTTCTTCAATCAAATGACCTTAAAAGCTTAATTTTTTTTTTAAAGAAATTTAAAAATATCAAAGTTAATCGCTCCTGATTAACTTGGTAGAAAATGAAAGTTAAAGTAATGCCTCTATTTCAGGTGGGCTTTACGTCCAACCACCAAATTAGGTGTTGTGGACAGAGGCGTTCAAGCAAGCGTACTTTATTGAAAATTCCTTTTATTAATCATTAAATAAAATTCAAAGCCTAGACCGGGAATCGAACCCACTATCCAACAATACATCTTAGCTAAGCGAGCCTTGCCTCTAACCGCTCGGCCACCGTGGCGCCTTGGTAGAAAAAGACTCTTATATAGTGGGAACAAATATTTAAAAAACGTAAAAGTGCCAAACTTGACAATTGTTAACGTATCCCTTTCGGATCCGGTAAAAAGGTATGTACCAAAAGAAGTCACATGAGAAAAGCATTTTAATCTTGGATTGATAGTGCTTTTGCGATATTAGTTTCAAATATTTAATACTCCCATTTAATGACTACACACAGCCTATCGAGCTTTTTCTTGGACAGTTCCTATTTCTTTGAGAGCAGAGATCTCAGGATGTATTTTCTACATGAAATTCATTCAGTTCAGGGGGAATATGATGTTAGTTAATCTAATGGTAGTTCCAAGTCAGGTTCTTTCCAGAATTATATGAATTAAATTTCAAGTGAATAAAAAATTGTGCACAATCATGAAGATTCTAGTCTACTTATAATTTGACACCTGTTTAATAAAGACTTTACACACAGGCATGCCTCGGGAGTAAACTAATGAAGAATCGAGTAAGAAAAGCCAAGAGAAATGGTGTCATAGTCATCTGACTGAGAAATAGGTTCCCAAAGTAATGGCAATAGAACAGAAGTGAACCCCTATAAATTAATTTTAAAAACAACTAATATGAAAAACTACTGCATCCATTTGTTTATGTTTTTGCAACATATTACAGGAAATTGCACAATTTATTAGCCGAACAGAAATTGTATATTTTCAAAACAATTCTTCTTTGATAACGTTTGATACAAATTAACCTTCATAGATAACGAACAAATTAAGAATGAATTTAGTTTAATCGAAATGACGATAATATGGTGAATTAAATCCCACCATGATAATGCAAATAGGTAATGTCGAAAGTTATAATTTAAATGTTTTGTTCACGTTTTGGCATTAGCACAGTTGGCATGATTAAACCAAAATCTGTAAAACGAAATAAGCCAAGTGAACATATGATCACTTTCATCACTTAATATCTTCTTTATTAAAAATGATCTTAATTAATTGTTATAAAACTGCCTCAATTAAATTATCTTTTAATTATCTTTATTAATATCTCTCACTCTGCTTAGTAAGATATTAAAAGTGGATTTTCATTTCAAGTTTTCACTAGCAAATATCCATTTTGAGTTTCTGTGAACCTGAAAAAGCGATGTTCACCAATTGGTCAAATTAGTAGTGTCTGAGTAGCATAACTCTAAAAAGTAAAATCATTCAAATTTTATATTTCGAATCGGCGTCCCCATGGGACTTTGTAATAAGCTTGTAAACAAAATCAGCCATTGAGAAATGGTATTTTGCTGAATGTACATATTTTTTTGGGACATTTCCTCCATAACAAGCCTAATGATTCCCATTTCTTGGGCCTTTCCTCCATAACGAGCCTAATGATTCCCATTTATTGGGCCTTTCCTCCGTAACGAGCCTAATGATTCCCATTTCTTGGGCCTTTCCTCCATAACGAGCCTAATGATTCCCATTTCTTGGGCCTTTCCTCCAGAACGAGCCTAATGATTCCCATTTATTGGGCCTTTCCTCCATATCGAGCCTAATGATTCCCATTTATTGCCGTATGCCATCGCACAAATCTAGATCTTTCCCACTCAAATTCAAAAGTATAGAGCGATCTCGTTACATGTGCAATGTAAATATGGATACGGCTGACAGATTACCGAGCCATATACTATTATTTTATTGCAAAGTCTGTATATTAATAAAGTGAATTATTATTGTTATAAATATAAATTGAGTACTTATGTGAGTAGTGCCTTGCTAGACGTCTAATTCCCCTCTCCGGAAAGACAACCTGAGTACTTTCTAAACTTCCTTTGTCAGAGTCATTCTTCTAATTATTATTAAATAAAATTATATCTATTAATGAATGTAATTTTATGACATTTTATTATAAAAGTATTTTTAATCCAATAGCGCTACAACCTAACGAATGCTAGTTTACAAGATTAGAGCGAGATACAGTTGCAAATATTCTCTAATAGAAAGGCGATCGTATCTAACAGTATAGTTGCGAATTTAATTGCTTTCAAAAGAGATAAGGCGCTCTAAATGTGTACTGAAGTTAAGTTTTATTATTCCTCTTTCTGCCGCGGCTGTAAAGTTTATTAAATATATGGCTAAATGATAAATCCATCGATAATTTCAACATTCTATTGCGTTTTATTGGAAATTATTATGTTGCGTTCGATATATCGTAATTGTATTGTGTTTTAACTATAACAGTTCTCTAAGTTCTTGCATAAGTTTAGGATGGAAGATTTGCGAGGAATCGGTCAAATAAAACAACTCGTCTTTTTGCCAACGTTTCGACAAATATATTGTCCTCTTCAGGGCCTGGATATTACAAATACAAAATACCCGGCCCTGAAGAGGACAATATATTTGTCGAAACGTTGGCAAAGAGACGAGTTGTTTTATTTGACCGATTCCTCGCAAATCTTCCATCCTAAGTTTAACAATTTGCGGTCACGAAAACTATATATTCATTCTTGCATAAGATTAAATTGTAACGAGAATATTGCAATTAAACGAACATTCTTATATCTATAAAGCAAATATTCCACCAATAAAGTGGCTGCAATTTAATGAGGACGAAAACGGTTCTTCCTGAATGCAAACTTGGCCAGACTACGTACCTAAGACGGATCATCCCTTATAAAAATGTCCTACCAGAAAGTTTTATATCTATCTATACATGTACATTAGAATATAAATTGAAATCCGTTTAAAATTTGGTTAGGTCATCTTTGGTCTTATCCGTAACAGCACGCATGTTTATTGCATCCTTGGCTGGTTTCGAACATTCATTCATCCCCAGAGGTACATTATTCATTTTGGAGTAGGTATTTCGAATTCACTTATGTTTCCGTCTCGCGCTACACTTACTGACTGTCAGTCATTGTTACTTGTCATCAATATTGTACATGCACACTGCAATGAATCCCTTCCAAAATCGCTAAGAACTACAAAAACCTGTCCGTTCAACCAATTTTCTGCTAAATTTAGAATTTTGGTTACACACTCGATCTTACTAATACTTAATAGGTCATAAACCATGCATTACAATGAAATGAGACATTAAAGGACATCATAACTACCCTCAAAAGTGGCCTTAATCTAAGTTTTCCGGTGTAATGTTTCAGATAATAGTTGCAGAGCTGGATATAACCAGTAAGTACGCCGTTCTAAAAAAAAAAAATCTCTGATTTCGGAGAAAGTATCCAAAAACTGCAAATTTGATCCAAAAGCTCATTGTGGCACTTAAAGAAGACATAAAATTTTGAATTCACTGTGATTTTTCTACATTTTTATTTTTGAGTCATGCAGACCAAACGCTCCACAGACACGCTGGCATTACAACCTCTTTGTAAGAACCTCTTTTTTTTTGAACTCAGGAACCTCAAAATGAAAAGTCAAAACCGAAAGTATCTAGTACCGAAACTACCTAGTTCAGTAAAAGATATAAGTTTGTAAGAAAGGGCAGAGATCAGCTTAGTTCGAGCTATTACATTTCCTCTTCCTAGAATGCACTGCCCTAGCCTAACATTGCTCTGTCCGTTAATAAGCAGTGTTTTCTGTTTTAACGAGAGTACATTATCCAAAGGCTGGCAGTGCATTGAAAAAAAAAACCCTAACGCCAATGATCCCATTTGTTGGCGTTTCTTAAATTAAACAAAAAGAAATTCTGTATTACCATAAGGGGCACATCATTAGACAATGCCCTCATTAGCGATTTGCCCCGTTTGATGCATATCACCCAACCAATTTATTGGTTACCCAAGAGGAGATTTCTAAGCTGGAAATGAGTTATTTGTTTAGCCAGCGTATTATATAATTATTTTATTTTGAATTTCTATTTGCTATACACGAGTACATATGTATTTACTGAGAAGAATTCTAAAATAAATTTATATAAAAGAGGGTAAGGTAAATAGCATCAGTTTTTTTGATAAATGAACAATTACTCATATTTACTCGTCCAAATGAAGTTCCAACAGCACTTTGCTCACGATGTAGAAGGGAGGTGAGTGTGAAAGTATGACCTTTACAATCTGAATGATTGTTCAAAGTGAAAATATGTTTGTTTATATATATATACTATTTGTGTATATGTTTTTATTATTATTATTTCGCTAGTGTGCGTAGGTATGTTATAGTGTGTGCGGCTGGCCAGTGGCAGGCTGCTTGGAGGTGAATGACCGCCGGGCTAGGTAGTCGACCTAGGCCTAGCTGGCATTCTCTCCCGATTCTCTCTTACCAATTCCCAACTCACCTATTGAGCGCCATATCAGTCGTACTGTGTCTTCGTGCAACCACTGGTGCATCTCTATGGACATTTCTATGGAAATGTTTCATAATAATAAAGTACATAACTATAAATAAGCCAAAAAGAGTATATAAACTATAAATCTGGATGATTTCATTTGGTTATAAAATCCATTAGGCGAGGAGGCAGTTTGCCAGAAAAAAAAGGCATCGAGAAGTAAGTTCTGTTTTCAAGGAGTAAAATTTTAATTTTGTTTACGTTTCATGATCAAGCAATTTTATTAAATCATTAATGAAATAAATAATAATTAAAATATCATTGATTAATTTTTTAAAGTATGCCGAATTGAAAATGAGGCGATTTCAGAGACCAGTCCTTTAAAAAGCAAATGTTACATTAAAGACGATTTATAGAAAAGGCGCCCGAAACCCTGGGCTGTGTAGGTTAAGGAATAATTTACTCTAGGCAGGAGTGCGGTTAGGAATTTCGAGGGTCCATTAAGAACCTGGTGCAACCAACTCGCAATTCACAGGTGACTTTTTTTCTAATTGAAAGCGCGTCAACATCTGAGATCAATCACGCCTTTATTTGTCTTTTTTCAGCAGTGCACTGCCGGCCTCTGGACAGTGTTCTCTCCCTGCATACAACACTGCCCATCGCCGGTCACTGTAAGAAGCTGAATCCGTGATCTCCGCGTCAGAATCCAGTATTCGCTGACTCTACTTATCAAGATTCATGTGACGAAACTTGATTCGCTGATGGCTGAGACTGATTTACACACACTCCTAATCTTTCTGGAATCATTTGGTTCCAGCGATGTGATCCATCTCATTTCCTCCGGCGACTTTAGTGTCCTTGTAATTTTTGAATTTCGTCTCTATTTTGTTCACAAGTTCTGTTCTTGCTCCATCTGGGAGCCTTCATTAGCAAGTATGTGTTAAGGGAAGATTTAGGTAGAGAAATGATTTGTGCAAAAGGAGTTGAAACTACATTAAATTATATACTAGTATTACACTAGAATTATATTTATACTAAGTAACAAAACCGAGCTGACTAAATGATGGTAATGCAGCAAAGGTTTGAGTTGTGGTTACGAGCGGAAGATCTGCTACAATATTCCCTTCCCCGTAAACCTCTATCTCCAGTCTTCCTGTTGGTTAACTCCACCACTACTCATCTCCGGACCCTATGGTAGGGTTGAACTATGCCTGTAAGTCTTGCTGAGTGGGGAAAGCTGGATTATTGTTAGATTAGAACCTTTTCTTACTCTTGTAAGTATTATGAAAGTTCTGTGGTTACATCAGTCAGCTTGTTTTGTTCTCATAGAACCCACGACGCCCATAAATCTCTATTTATGCACTTATCAAGTGATGTTTAAAACAAGTATTGCAACCCTTGCATCATCACAACACCCAGTGGCTAGTCCCCAAGCTAGGATTATTATGACACTGGGTTCATTTTAAACTCTATGGATTCGATTACACAAGTGTAAACAAGGAAGATCTAGAGAAAATGTATCTTTTTTGCCTCCTTTCAGACACCTGATCGGTAGATAGGATGAAAAAATCTGGTATAGACACTGCACGACTTTCTAGCAGTGCAATTCTGAAAGTTCTAATTTGCAAATTTTCTTTTAAAAAAATGTGACCATTTTAGTCGTGTTTACTTCTTACCAACATTAGACATTTTGTAACCGTCCTTTACACTGAAATGGAAGCCTATCGTAAAACCCACCGTCCACAAAGACTGTCCTGAAATGAATCTTCCAATATTTATTTAATGCAATATACCAAGTTTATAAAAATAGTTTAGAAAAGGCTAGAAACCATTTTGGAGAAAATGAACCACCTACCAAGTACACTTATTTCCTGTTCAAAAATGTACTTTAAATTCGATTTTAGCAACTCGCTTATTCTCCAAAACAAGTGCATAAATACAGATTTCAGAAAAGTGGCACTTATTTATTAAAATTGTATTATTTTCAGAATAATAACATCTATTTCAAAACCGTCTAACATATACATAAGTAAATAAACCTTTAAGAAAAATCATTAACGCCTACAAAGATAAAATTATGGATTCTGGATACCAAAATTTTACTATTTATTATTATTTGAATAAGAAAATCTTTTTAATGCGGATGGATAGAAATCTCCGAGGAGCGGTCAAATTTTTGCGCGTAACGGTGTGCCGGTCAGCCGAAGCAGTGGTTATTTTGTACTTTAGAGAATACTCTATCTCCACCATTACTCTCCTAGAAATGTCCTTAATTACATTTCACTAGCTTTGTGACGGCCACTTTAAACTCTTGGATTGCTCCACCTTTACACCGCTCTGCTTCTTGATGGTAATTTTATCATATCATCGGCAACAGCCACGGTAACATAGGAGCCGTTCATTGCAGAACTCGATTAACTCCATAAAACAAAAAAGTGGAGAAATGCAATGAAATAATGTACATTGTTTTTTATAATTCTGTTTACAATATAAATTCAAATAAATTTATCATTATCATTCAGAGCCTGCCCTGAATTTGAGTTGAATTATAAATCACGTGAAATAAATTATTTATTATTCAATAACCTAAAAATGTTGACGTTTTTATTATTTGGGAAATTTATTATAAATATAAAAAGCTATGACTGAACCAAGTGCATTGACACTTGAATTTAATATATTTCCAAAAATGGAGTTGCCAGTTTGAACAGTGAACAGTGAACAGGCTCATACGGCACCATAGCCCATAAATTCCTTAATATTTCATTACGTGGGACATCTATTCAGCCCAAATATTTATTAAGCTGCTCGTATTCTTCACAAAATGAATTTGTTAATAAGATAACTGCCTTATAAAATAACTTTCCTATTCAGCTGATAAAGTGGTGAAGAGATAAGTTTTATCTAATCAGATTTTTAAATATTTCTCTTTAAATGCTAAAGAAAGTATCAGCTGTTGAATTTAAATATCCCAGCGAAAGTGTAGTTCTGATCTTTAAGGTCAGAGTTCTCTTTTTTTACTATTAGGTACTATTGAATAAAAGTCAGATAGTTGAACCGACTGGGGTGATATAGGTAATGTAATGTTTTATCAGTTTGCTCTTTCATAACCTGCTATCCAGAACCTTTTACTTTCTCTTACACTTTCTCTTATTCTTACTGCGCAGAGTTTGTGTTTTAACCGGAAAATACCAGTTGCAGATCCTCTGTTTCCGGGTGTGTATGTGTGTATTTGACGATTCCCATTGGGTACCAACGTGGGACCCCTTTTGTCCGAAATGAGCTCACCTCATTTGTAATATGCTAAATGCGTTATCCAACTTTTACAATTAATAACAATAATTTTATACTGAAAATGATTCTTAAAACAGTCTTTGGGGAGAGGTACCTCAAACCTTTCCTTTAGTGTAATTATAATAAAGGACTCGTTACTTTTATCATTTCGATAGAAACTCAATAATGAAAATAAAACTCAAAATTTAAGGAAATAGTTTGAGCTGAAATGCCAGATTTTCATAATTTCCAATCTTGCACAATTTAAAAAATAAAAATTAATTCACCTCCAGACATTACAAAAATCGAAAACTTCTTAACGCTCCTTTCTATGTATTTAACTTCACCATCCATAATGACCTCAAAATCCGTTTCATTACAGATCTTGCTAACACTCTTTTTCTCAAATTTCATTCCTCTACAGCAGCTCATCCTAACCCTCTCATAAAACACCTATCTTCCTCCACATGTAATGTGTTTTAAGGTAAGGTAATCCTCCAAGGAGATTGAAGAGAAGATGGCCCCGCGATCTACTCCCATCATAAGAGCAGTACTATAGCAAGAGCACGTTAATGGAGTGTCGCCACTGGGTGCCTTCTCCTATCCATATCCACGACATAGTTATAGCATATCACATTTGCTTATTGCAACAATCGTTGCAGTCGCAAATTTCAATAAAATGTTAAAAAAATAAAATAAAATTAATTCACAATTTACTTTGTTTCTTTACAGGTGAGATCCCATAACATACAACTTCATCCAAAGTGAAACGTTAATGATATGTAAGTAGGAACTTAGATACTAGAAGGTCCGCCATAATAGATTAGATCATAATTTTGAAAATTATAAATTCAGCCATTTTGTTTATTGAGTTATAATCGTATAGCTTAAAATAAATAAATAAATAACGAAGAAGTATCATCCATTTTAAAGATATGACGATTCCTCAGACGATTCCTTCGTTATGTTCTCGATGATGACATAATATGAAAGTTTTGTGAAATGAAGTTTGAATACTGGTTTGTGTTCTTCCTTATGTGACAATATGGATTCTCCATCCATTTTAAAGATATGACGATTCCTCAGACGATTCCTTCGTTATGTTCTCGATGATGACATAATATGAAAGTTTTGTGAAATGAAGTTTGAATACTGGTTTGTGTTCTTCCTTATGTGACAATATGGATTCTCCATCCATTTTAAAGATATGACGATTCCTCAGACGATTCCTTCGTTATGTTCTCGATGATGACATAATATGAAAGTTTTGTGAAATGAAGTTTGAATACTGGTTTGTGTTCTTCCTTATGTGACAATATGGATTCTCCATCCATTTTAAAGATATGACGATTCCTCAGACGATTCCTTCGTTATGTTCTCGATGATGACATAATATGAAAGTTTTGTGAAATGTAGTTTGAATACTGGTTTGTGTTCTTCCTTATGTGACAATATGGATTCTCCATCCATTTTAAAGATATGACGATTCCTCAGACGATTCCTTCGTTATGTTCTCGATGATGACATAATATGAAAGTTTTGTGAAATGAAGTTTGAATACTGGTTTGTGTTCTTCCTTATGTGACAATATGGATTCTCCATCCATTTTAAAGATATGACGATTCCTCAGACGATTCCTTCGTTATGTTCTCGATGATGACATAATATGAAAGTTTTGTGAAATGTAGTTTGAATACTGGTTTGTGTTCTTCCTTATGTGACAATATGGATTCTCCATCCATTTTAAAGATATGACGATTCCTCAGACGATTCCTTCGTTATGTTCTCGATGATGACATAATATGAAAGTTTTGTGAAATGAAGTTTGAATACTGGTTTGTGTTCTTCCTTATGTGACAATATGGATTCTCCATCCATTTTAAAGATATGACGATTCCTCAGACGATTCCTTCGTTATGTTCTCGATGATGACATAATATGAAAGTTTTGTGAAATGTAGTTTGAATACTGGTTTGTGTTCTTCCTTATGTGACAATATGGATTCTCCATCCATTTTAAAGATATGACGATTCCTCAGACGATTCCTTCGTTATGTTCTCGATGATGACATAATATGAAAGTTTTGTGAAATGTAGTTTGAATACTGGTTTGTGTTCTTCCTTATGTGACAATATGGATTCTCCATCCATTTTAAAGATATGACGATTCCTCAGACGATTCCTTCGTTATGTTCTCGATGATGACATAATATGAAAGTTTTGTGAAATGTAGTTTGAATACTGGTTTGTGTTCTTCCTTATGTGACAATATGGATTCTCCATCCATTTTAAAGATATGACGATTCCTCAGACGATTCCTTCGTTATGTTCTCGATGATGACATAATATGAAAGTTTTGTGAAATGTAGTTTGAATACTGGTTTGTGTTCTTCCTTATGTGACAATATGGATTCTCCATCCATTTTAAAGATATGACGATTCCTCAGACGATTCCTTCGTTATGTTCTCGATGATGACATAATATGAAAGTTTTGTGAAATGTAGTTTGAATACTGGTTTGTGTTCTTCCTTATGTGACAATATGGATTCTCCATCCATTTTAAAGATATGACGATTCCTCAGACGATTCCTTCGTTATGTTCTCGATGATGACATAATATGAAAGTTTTGTGAAATGTAGTTTGAATACTGGTTTGTGTTCTTCCTTATGTGACAATATGGATTCTCCATCCATTTTAAAGATATGACGATTCCTCAGACGATTCCTTCGTTATGTTCTCGATGATGACATAATATGAAAGTTTTGTGAAATGTAGTTTGAATACTGGTTTGTGTTCTTCCTTATGTGACAATATGGATTCTCCATCCATTTTAAAGATATGACGATTCCTCAGACGATTCCTTCGTTATGTTCTCGATGATGACATAATATGAAAGTTTTGTGAAATGTAGTTTGAATACTGGTTTGTGTTCTTCCTTATGTGACAATATGGATTCTCCATCCATTTTAAAGATATGACGATTCCTCAGACGATTCCTTCGTTATGTTCTCGATGATGACATAATATGAAAGTTTTGTGAAATGTAGTTTGAATACTGGTTTGTGTTCTTCCTTATGTGACAATATGGATTCTCCATCCATTTTAAAGATATGACGATTCCTCAGACGATTCCTTCGTTATGTTCTCGATGATGACATAATATGAAAGTTTTGTGAAATGTAGTTTGAATACTGGTTTGTGTTCTTCCTTATGTGACAATATGGATTCTCCATCCATTTTAAAGATATGACGATTCCTCAGACGATTCCTTCGTTATGTTCTCGATGATGACATAATATGAAAGTTTTGTGAAATGTAGTTTGAATACTGGTTTGTGTTCTTCCTTATGTGACAATATGGATTCTCCATCCATTTTAAAGATATGACGATTCCTCAGACGATTCCTTCGTTATGTTCTCGATGATGACATAATATGAAAGTTTTGTGAAATGTAGTTTGAATACTGGTTTGTGTTCTTCCTTATGTGACAATATGGATTCTCCATCCATTTTAAAGATATGACGATTCCTCAGACGATTCCTTCGTTATGTTCTCGATGATGACATAATATGAAAGTTTTGTGAAATGTAGTTTGAATACTGGTTTGTGTTCTTCCTTATGTGACAATATGGATTCTCCATCCATTTTAAAGATATGACGATTCCTCAGACGATTCCTTCGTTATGTTCTCGATGATGACATAATATGAAAGTTTTGTGAAATGTAGTTTGAATACTGGTTTGTGTTCTTCCTTATGTGACAATATGGATTCTCCATCCATTTTTTTAAATAATTTTAAACAAAAAAAAACAAGCTGTCAAAATACGATTATAATATTAAGTATAATCTTGGAATTCAAATCAATTTTATAACTAAAAAAGGAAAGCTCAGAAAGCATTTTACAGAACAATTTGACAGGAACCTTTTTAAAAAGAATATTTTACTTTCTCTCACTCAACTAAAAGAGGGTATTGTGATCGGCCAGTTTTTCAAGTTTGAGTTGTTACTTGAAATATCCGCTTTGAGGGGTCCTAATTGGAAAAAAGTGTTTTTTATAAAATGGTCTGTGTGAGTGTGTGTGTGTAACTGTAATGCCAAAACCCAAAAAGTCGCAAGAAGATTGAGTTTAAAGAAAATCTGCGGACGGAAGTGCGACATTACCTAACAGATGTCGCAGTAATTTCCAATTTTCCCGGAAACTGCTCCCAAGGTTGTATTTAAACCTATATAGCGATTACAAGCGAATAAATCTACTAAGTTCATTTAAAAAGTTTTTGTTTTGTTATCAAAGAATTTGATTAGAGGGTTTTCCTTAAATAGGTTTTGGAGTAGATTTCCTCTAAAGGCTCATTTTTTTGTTTTAATGATGTACGATATGTATTTTGTATTTTTTTTAAGGAGGGATAAAAGTGTAGCCAAAATCCAGTTGGCAAGAAATTCCCCAACCGGAAGTACTCTGCTTCTCTATGGATTTTTTAGATTTTGAGATTTTCTCGGCTCCATTGTTTTGTTGCTTTTAATTTTATCATCTTTTAAAAAAAAATTCGTATTAGCCATTTTTGGATAGAAGTTAGGGTTCTTTATCTTCCTTAAGCTGGAATCTTCCTATACGAGAGAAATGGTAAAACTTATCACACTTAAGGGGACAACAGTGTGAGTGTTGCTATAGTATACAGGGAACGATGTGCGGAGTCATTGCACGTAAAACCACCTTGTCTAATCCATTCCTTTGATTGCCTTAACTTCCAGGTATTACCCAGGGACAAGTAGCCTCCTCTTGTGAGAAAGGGGCTACTGTTTACTACCGAAACTGCAAACTACTCTGGAAATATTTTTTAAATTAACTCATTCCTTTAAAGCTTTTACGAGTAAATTTAGGCCTGAGATTGTGATGAGAAGGTTTTTTATCGGCAATGCACAGAGAGATAAGAATTATTTTTAAGGCTTAACTTTCGGGCCCTTCATAAGGAGCGTCCGCGAATGGGTGACAGAAGACATCTACTAAATTAAAGATATCGAAAGAGGAAAATATGAAAATTGGGAGAATGAGTTAATAATAGAAATCTATTAATAAATCAAAATTTTGAGCTGAATTTGATCGTTTAAAATCTGAAGTTGATGTAAGATAGAAGGCGGTCGGTCGGTCGTTCGACACTATTATTGAGGAATTTCCAGAAGTGGAGTAGATCAAGTTCAAATAGCACTCTCGATTGTGACACAGATACGGTGATATCTCACTAAATACAATAACTAAATAATATTTATTTAAAGCGGGAAAAAACTATCAATGAAAATGTTGACAATAAATACAAACTAAGAGATGAACGACGTCATTATAAATTAATAAATTGCTGACTTAAGGGGAAAAGTCATGGTATAGTCCTTCACACACATTCGGCTCTAGAGGGCCGTGGCAAAGTATGTCAGTGTCAGGGGAAACATTATATTAAACCTCGTGCCCGGCACCAATACTCCAACTTCCCATTTCGATTATACTTTTTTGGTGAATAGTTTTAATACTATTACTTTTTCCTCTTACTAAAGTAAGTAAGAGAAATTGATTCTCATTTTTGGGTTTTTAACGGAAATATCCGATTTGAGGTGCCCTGAGTTCGAATTTTCGTTGCTTCTACAAATTGGTCTCTACAAAGGTTTATCAACCATAATTCAAAAATACAAAAATTGTAGAAAATTCAAAATTTGGTATTTACGTCTGGTTAGCAAAAGAGGGAGCTAGAATAACATTTTGGTTAAAATCAATTCTTAGCAAGATTCACTTTACTTTATTATTAAATTTTTCAGTTTTGTTTTTAAAATTCTTGAAAATGACTCGTACGTTTGTGTGCTAATAATTTGATAGACGGCACTTCTAAGAAAGGGTTAGGCTCTCCTTTAATGCTTATTGTACTGGTTTCCAAATTAAAGAGAACAGGTTGACCGGAAATGCTCCTTTTACCCAATAGAATTCGGATTTTCCTTCTAAACGCCTCCGATTTTATTTCATTATTTTTTTACTAAGTACTAATGACTAAAATATGAATGGCTAAAATTTTGCATTCCGCAGAGTTATTCACCTATAATTAAGTGCGAGAGAGTTAAACTGCGCGATTTGTCTCCATATCGTAGCCCAAGGAATTACTGAATGTCGAGAGCCACCTTTTAGTTGCTTAGTATTTCGAAAAGAGTCTTAAAGATACATTTCATTCTTGCCAATACACCGCCCTGGTGAAGAACTTATAAATTTCGGAAATCTAATTTAGAACAATCTAAACTGAATTATTAGCGATAAACCATGGGGAAAGAAAAAAATTTCTGTTTCTGCAAAATTTCAAGGGATATTTTTGGGAAGGAGGAGTTAAATTATGATACGTTTTTGCGACCTCAACAACGACAATAATAATTCTGTATAATTCAATAGAGCGACAGATAAAAAATTAGTGAAACTGTACTGACGGAATTGAGAGTTGAAATGATTATTCTGCACACATGACAGTGGCTATAGTGAGCTTACTTTGTTAAGTCAATCTTTCAAAAGTAATGTTACGAGCTAAATATTGTCGGCCATAAATATATAAATAAAATATTGTATTTCAATTATTTATCAAGTTTTCATTAATAGCATTTATGAATTAAAGCCATCATATTTAATACATGTATATAAAGATGACATCATCACTTGTGAAGAAGAAATATTGTACAGCAAGTGTGTTACGTTGTCAGGTGGAACTGCACGGGTCTCTCTCTGAGTCGGAGGCTAAAAGTGTTAACAGCGGAATTACAGCAGAAACTTTCACTGTTCGGCGAGCGCGTACGGCGGTCTCTTTAATGATTAGTGAAAGGCGTCGTTGGCAAACCAGAACTGCTCGGACGGACGTACAAACAAATAATAGATTACTTGCGTGTGTGTGCACGTGTAGGATGTATTCTTGGTCCACTATTGCTTTTGGATTGCTTTCCAGAAGATTGGTGAGGGGAACTTTGTAAATAATAGTCTAAGGAGCAAATAGTCTAATGCCTGAAAGTATTTTGAGACTAAATTTGATATTTTGGCCGCATTCATTTGAAAAGCTCATCTCAAGTTGGTTACAGAAAATTTCACTTTCATCTCTCTGTCATCTGATTCATAGTCTCTTTTCTTTATCCATTCCCAACAATACTACGACTTGGTGTGGCTATTAAATAACGAGACTGTTGCTGCTACAGAAGAACTATGCTTGCGCCAAATCCTAACGAACGACAGATGTGCAGCGTAAAACCTTCTCTTTCGATTGCAGCGTCTCACGTGTTTGTAAAGAAATCTGTCTGACCAGAACCGTCGTTTGTGTAAGAGGTGTTAGTTTTGTTTTGCCGAAAACATGATACTACACATGTAGTAGAGCAACAAATTGTCGTGAAATTTCACATGAAACTTGGTAAAACCGCTACTGAAACTTATCTTTTATTGGAGATACGCCGTAGAGTAAATGAACAAGAAAAAAATTAAATAAAACAGAGCCAAATCCATTTAAAGAGTAAATTAAAGAAATGCTGATTAATAATAATAATGATAATTAAAGAAATTAGTGGAGAAAAGATTGAATATCTTGAGAACTGAAGAGTTGTGTACGTTATAATGTAAAAAACTAGAAAGATCTTGGTGGAGTTTTAAATTTTAAAAAGCGGTGAAGTGGTGGGGAAAATTGGAGAGATTTACAGATGGAGAGAGAAATTTAAACTGGAATAAATTTTTATAATTTATATTTCTATTAAGAGTCTGGAAAGTGCTATTATGGTAGTTCGTTAGGATGTCATGTTGGTGTCAGGATAGAGGTGAATCTGTACGGATTCAGATAGTGGAAATTTGGTTAAGGTATTTGGTTTAGACGGAAAAATTGTTGAAATTAAAGAACTGTCTTAGAATGGTGGCGTGCTTTTTTATTTTTGTTTAACCAGTTAAGCGCGTTTGACCAAATCTCTACTACAGTGCGTTCGACGTGTACACTCGTCGTGAAAAATATATAAAATTACCATTAATTATAAAAAATCGAAATTTCAATACTATACAATAAGAATATTATTTGGTGGGGGGATGTTTCCTTTATCTTACCAACAGAACAACCAAGTATTTTATACGGAGGGGGGTAGAGGGAGTCAGCCAAATGATAAGTGGTTGGTACATGTTTGGTCTCCGCATTAGAGATTGGGAATTAGGCAAATAGAAGCTCTCAACCCTTGTGCAATGCCGTTTTTACCTTAGATAGAGGTTCAGACCTCAGTTTGTGCATGATTTTATTTTGCACAGAATTCAAAGCACTTTTCTTCCTTGTAAAAGCTCTTGCGTCCCTAGTTAACTAGGCAATGCATAACGTGAAGCGGTGCAAGGTTTTTGAATGAGCACAAAATGCTCTGTAATCCTCAAGCCCCAGAAATTGCAGAAAAAGTGCTTGCAGTGACTATTATGACGTTGTAAACTTTTGGTTGTTTTACTCTGCGTTCGACGTGTATACACGTCATTGTCTGATTTTAATTCCGCACACTGTGGGTTTTTTTTTAAAATTAAACTCCGCGCTTAACTAGTTAAATATAAATTAAATACAATTTTAATTTTCCGATTCACTTTTTAAGTGAATATATTTTTACTAAAATTAGTTTTAAATTGAATAATCAAGCTCCAGAAGAAGGGTACCAGCGATACCCGAAACCTAGAGCACCAATAATAAGTTTTCAAATGACCATCACCGAACATGTTTCTTGTTAAAACAGTGTCCAAATATTGTTTAAAAATTTAATAGAATATTATTTATTACAGGTTAGTAAAAGGGAAACTAAATAATTTTTACGGATATAGAATATTAGTTGCTAAAGTGAAAGTAGTGAATATACTAGAGAGAAAAAAGAGTAGTTCTATTTCTTGTTTAAAAACGAACTCTCATTAGAACGGGACGAGCTGACATTTACAAATCGACGTGCGTCAGTTCGCAGAAATGGCTCGTCTGTTTTCTAGCGCTCTCGTTCTTCAATAAATTGTGTGTTTAAGCGGGGAGCGATTTGTTTGATATTAAAGATTCTAATTTATTTGTTATATAAAAATGGATTAATTAAAAAGTAATTTTTTTTAAAAAAAGTACATCTTGAGGAGGAGGAGATTTCGCTTTGTTGTATGATTTCCGGGTGTGTGAGTAGAAGGGGTCAATGTATGGGGAGGAGCTGCCTTGGTATATTTAGTGTTGTACACAGATCGATGAGCGGCGGCGTGGAGGTCCCTTACCCCTGACGAGCTGGCCGACTACACACAGCAACAGGTGGTCCACACTGCCGCTGAGGTCGATACCCTTGCACTATTAACACACTTTCTCAGCCACGCTAGCTCCCATCGACCACCCTTTTTACCTCTACTATTATAGTGGTACTTCTCTTTACAAATAGCCTGCCTGTTCCTTTAAGAGTCCCTTTCAACCATGATACTTAAGAGAGGCAAAGAAGGTAGCAACATAATCTCGTCACTTGCCACACAACTCCTAAACTTTCCTTCTCATCTGTCCACTTTCACTTTAACATTCTATAACACCATTTCGTTGTACAACAACTTGTTATTTATTTGGTTGCGTATTTATCCAAACTCCATTAATCATCTGATTTTTGAAAATTTTATTAAAATGCTATCAAATTGCTGTTACTAATTACAAGTGGTCAATGTGACTGAAGACTTAATTCCTTTATTTACTTCCTCAGCTTCCTAGATAGCAAGATATTCGTAGATAGAAAATTTAGATCCTGCTAATAGTTAAATCATTTATTTATAAAAAACGCACGAATCATCATGAAATACTAGAAATATTGTTTGTTGGAATGTGAAAGAAAAACCTTCGTTATTCAATCAATCAATTAATTTACAAAGCAAGGGGTTTTCATTGATTTATTATTATTATTTGTTTACGATAGCAACCCATTTGTAAATTAAAAAAGTAAATAAAAGTAAAGTAATCGCCTATTTTTTCAGGTGGGGCTTAACGTACAACTACCATTTACTAGGTGTCGTGGACGGAGACGACTAGCTAACGTACTTTACTATTTCTCATTTAACCATTAAATAAAATCCAAGGCCAAGGCCGGGAATCGAACCCAGTACCACAATGCATATTAGCTTTGCAGCTCTCGCCTCTTAACCCGCTCGGCTACCGTGGCGCCGAGTGCTAGGGGCTTGCTCCACCTCTGTCGCGGGTTGACCCGGTATTGCATTTGTAAATTAACATGTTGCATAAACATTACATTTAACTGATTGCTCATAATTATATTAGTCACAAAGTAGTAAGTAAAGTAACGCCTATTTTTTCAGACATGCTTTACGTCCAACTACCAAATCAGGTGTGGTGGACGGATATTCACAATTATTACAATCATAAAAAAACGTGCTAGGCAAATGACACAATAATTTTACAGTGAAACACCTGGTTTAATGCAAGTCCAGTTTTTGAATAAATGCATAAAATATTTTGCTGCAAAATGAGACGATAATGTCAAGACCACCCCAAGTGTGTAATTGATCAATCAAAGAGCACTTGATCTGCATTCTGAATCGTGATTGGTGTGCAGTTGATCCAATCAGTTGGAATCGACGCAGGTGCTCCTCTGTAAATGGTCCAAGGCGTGATAGTACTTGTGGTAATGCAGCATATATCGGGCAGAAGCATGTTTGAGCTTGCATGGATTCTTCTGAAGAATTAGTTTGTCTGAGTGTAATTTCCACTTTTTTGGCCACACCTTTGCCCACATTCTGGTTAATGATTGTCTCAGGGCAGCTTGTGTAAGACAGATGCTGGTTTCTAGCCGTTACTTTTGCAAGCCACTTCATTCCCTGTTATCCAGAGTTCCCTTTAGGCTATTCAACCCACACAAGAATACCAGCTTTTTTTAAGTTTTACCACTTTCTTCCAAACTCCTCCTGTTAGTAGAGATTCATCGAACTTATTGAAGCTTCACTATCAGTAAGGAGGATGTATCCCTTGAAGCAGGATGCAGTGGCATCTCATTTTGTACCAGTCCAGTCAGTTAGCATGCTGTTCGACCCGGTAGTTACAACACTGCACGCCCATTCTGAACTTTGTCTTTTAAATACACCAGTCAAATTAGCCGAGTAGCAAGTTATTTGGAAAGTTATTCTACAGATTGTGGCGACCGTGCCAGGAGTATAATTGGAGAAAGTGAATATTAAACTGGCCAGCCTTGAAAGATACATTTTAAAAACTTTATTTATTAAAACAGGCCAATCTTGATCAAATTTTTGGAATAAAAGAAACAATTAATATAAAACATTATTTGCAAGGGCAAAACGTTTAGTTATCATCTAAAAAATGAAGAAGTTAAATGAGGAAATGTAGCATCAATTGTTCAAAGAAAAGAATGTAAACGATAAAGATATTGAAAAGCAATGGACATTGCGGGCATCTTTTTTTAAATCCCCCTCTTCTTCCATAAAATATATTATCCATCACTTTTTGCAAGCAAATAGACTTTTGTAAATACGAGGTTAAAAAATATGAATTCCAAATGTTAATATGGACTAACCAATACTCACACCTTGTCCACTACAATCTTCACAATACACTTCCAAAGCCTGCAACAAAAATTTTACTTCCACCTTACAGAATATATCATTTCTCAATTCTGACTTTACAAACAATGAAAACAAAGGGAAACTTTATCAATTATACAACAGGGGTCTTCGACAAAACATGGAGAAAATTACCAATCATAAATATTTTAAATATTTGGCGAGAGATTAAAACTGTTCAAAGGTGCCCTCCTCTCCCCTACAAATCAAAGGGTTGTTGAAATAATGAAACTTCTTCCTCCTGGTTACAGTTCAATTCTATTACACCAAAGGTTTCGATTAGGAGAGCTTAACCATCTTCAGGTGGACAAATAGGCTTCAGATTGAGAAGGAATTCCAGTAAAGTTACTGCTCTGGAGAGGTAATGCTAGTAATGTTAAAAATTCTACCAACTTTGAAATCTCTCTACAAGTAACTATTACTTCCTTCTTGACCTGGAAACTTGCTATCACCTAAAGATTGGTTAAGCTCACCTAGTCGAAAGCTTGTGATTAATAAAATTAAAAAGTATAACAGAACGGAGAAGTTTCATTATTTAAAAACACATACAATACAAAAATCTGTCCGAACAAAAAAAGACAAGACTTACAATAGAAATACAAATTCAAGATCTATTCAATTCAAGGTAAAGTGGCCCCCAGCAACGTGATTCCCAGCAAGGTAATTATCTGAAGGCTGAAGTACAAGATATAAATGTACTTATCGGGTTGATTGATGCCAACCAGCTTATCAACCCACGCTTATCTCCCAGCCGCGTGTTAGGATGTTTCTGTTCCCAAAATCTCATAAGCCGTCCAAATTCCTAATTAAAATTAGTAATTTAAATATTAATAAAAACTAGTGTATTGGTAAAAAGTAGTGTACGTATCTAAGTGAAGGATAAAACTTTTAAAACTTAAATAAATAAGTTAATACATAAAACTGATATAATTACATCGGATTCCCAAGGTCGCTGAAAGTATAATATTTCCGGAAAAGTGAGAATCTTTCTTCCGGGAAATTATTTATGATGATGAAAGTGTGAGAAATTTCAAATTCTTTATGGACAGATCATTGAAAAAAGGCTGCTAACTTTTCCTTTTCCTTATTGCTGAGAGTGCAAGTATCACTGGGTTTTGGTATTTTCTTCTTCCAACTTGGGTTTTCAAGGAAATCTCACAATTTTGAAATTTCTGTAAGTAAAAATGAAAAGATTTTATCGAGGTTGGGAAGGTTTTTTTTCCGATTGGAATTAATAATTTCCAGGACGGAAAATCTTTTTTAAAAGGTAAAGCCTAAAACTAGCAGATACGGCAAATTTTTCAGTCAAACCCGAAAATCAAAAATTAACACCTTTAATGTGTTCTTATTAATTATAGTTAACTTCGACTTCGCGTTGTAAGCGACTTCCATTTTAAACACTATTCTGGTTAAATTATTAAATAATTATTTCTGGCATTTTGAACAATATGGGCATTTTTACTCAGTTTATATAATTTTAAAGTCTTGGAACGTTTATTATAATCTCCGAGTTTGGAAGAATTTTAGAATTTGAGATTGTGAAATTACACAAGAAGAGAAATTGATTGTTTTATATTGTGGCGACATTACAAACTGATAATGTATTTGGACTAACCCAAACTAATACAGCAAAAGGAGATTCGTGGCTCTCGGCAATTTGCTGTGTCCATTTTCGGTGCCAGACTGATCCAAGCTTGTGTCTCCAAGGAATACTGAAGGGCCACCCTAAATACTAATGGGCCCTATTAGACATAAATAGGCAGAGTTATTTTAGGGGGTGTCCTCTAGGCCAAAACCGCCCTAACAGAGTTATTTTATTTAGTTATTTATTTTTTTTAATGATTTAAGGAGCGTCAACATCTAAGGTTATTGGCGCCCGGAGCTTTTTTCAGTGCACTGCCGGCCTCCGTTACAGACAACACTGTCCATCACTGGACAGTGAGCTGTAAGAAACTCCTAGGAAGAGAAAATCTAAGGGTCAGCAGCTGGATTCGAACCCGGGACTTCCGCGTGGGAGTCCAGTACGCTAATTGCATAGCTAACCCCTTCCCTTATAAATTGTTAGTAAGAATCAACGCTGAAATTCCGAATTTGAAGATAACCGCCTGTCCGGAAGGACGTTTTCCTTTTTCTTGAAAGGAAATTCTGCCAGTTTCTCTAAAATAGCTACATAAGTTTCTGGCAGATATAAAAATATTTAATTTTTTCTTTATAAATTTAGAAAATTATTTTACTTTATTTAATTTATAAAATTTCAAAAAATTTTCATTGGTAAAACCGGATTTACAATTCATGAATTCTTTGTTTCGTGGCACAGGACCACATTCGATAAAATAAATAAACCCAATCCGATGCCCTTCATCAAACCACTATAGATCTGCCAAGCAGACTCCTAGATTGACTCCTCAAAGTTCCAGATTCCCATTTTCGGCTGTTAATTTCCACTTTGGGGCTTATTCTAGCCCTTATACCAATCTCTTTTTTTTTACGGCAGTGCCATCAGTTTACTTGAGCAAGCAGTCAGCATTTACTATTATTTCTTATGAAGAATTCTTGAGATTCTATTTATTCTTATCTAAGAAGATTTTTTTATTCATAAATAAAAAAGTAAAGTAATCGCCTATTTTTTTAGAAGAAGCCTTAACGTCCAACTACTTTTGGGTCCAATCAGATGTCGTGGGAGGGGACTTAAGCATTAACGTTAACATTTTTTCCAACAAATGAAAAATAGCTTATATGCGGAATTCGAACTGGAGATCTTCGACTCACCATGGCCACTAGATAAACACCCACCCGCCTCTAAAAACTTCCATAAGAGCTACCAAAATGGCCTATGAAGTCGATATTACTCGACTTCCGTGATATTGGTAAAACTTGTACCTATCATAAACAGACTTGACGGACGGATTTTATCCATTGTCTGAGTGTATTGAGTATGGATTAGCTTAGAAAAGAAAAAGTATGATTAGTTTTTGTATTATTATTATTTTTGTAAAATTTTTTTGTTATTAAATATGCACAAAATAGATAAATAAAAAGTTCTATTGTGGTTGGGATTGTGTTGCTAATTATAAATGTAAACTATGCGTTTTCTTGCAAAGAGTTTTTTATTATAGCATTTATATAATATTTTTGCTATAATAGCTTAAATTACAAGTTTTCATTTTAAGGCATTTCTGATTTTGACGAACTTAAAAATATGTAACGCCTGCCAGTCAAATGTATTACAGAAGATGCTGGGTTACCCTAACTACAACCCGGTAGGGGATTTATAAAAATCATTAAGATTTAATTAATTAGCATGTAAATTGTCATCAGGGATCTTTAAAAAGTGTATTTATGAAAGTGATTGGTTCAAATACTTTTCGTACTTTAATATTCTTCACTTGAACTGTGGGGGAAGAGAAGTTATTTTTGTATCCAAAATTGAATTGCCAAAATTGAAACAAACGCAACCAGTTGAGAAAAAATGAAATGGAGCATCGCTTAATTGTATTAATTAAAACTTTTATCCCTAATTTACAGTCTAATATACATACTTTCTATATTTGAGAGAATAAAGCGTGAAAACTTTTCCTTTTATTCAAATAACTTATTGTTTTTTTTTAATTTGTGGGAGAACTGTTGAATATGTTTCCGGCTTTAAATAATAATATCAATAAAACTGAGAATAATTATCATAAAGATGTGAACATTTCATGTTATCAAAACTACATAATAAAAAAATATTTTCCTAAAAGAAAGTGAACATGTAATATGTTATCCACTATAATGTATTCGGCTGTATATAATGTATTAATACAGTAAATGTTGAGTACAAAAGGACGCTATAAAGCATGCGTGCTTCAAAGATCGATTATGAAAAAAAATAAATTCTTTAAAATCCCAAACCAATTAAATAAATGAATATTTTATTTGCGCCAGAGTTCATTACATTATAATTTGACTACTTCTAAAGCAACTAGTGAGTTTCACGTTCAATTCATTATTATGATATACCAATGATATAATATTACTTTTAGAATAGCTAATAATAGATTCTGATTAATTCTAAGATAATTGAAAGTTGTAGCAAAGCACTAATTCACTTTCACTTTCTCTGATAATAAAATTTATTTTCAAATTTTCTTCTAAGTCATAATTGTAAGTATTGAATAAAGCTTGGCTAGGAAGACAAATATCGTAGATCTACGGAATTTTGGGCCTAATTCTAAGATAATTAAACACTTAATTATTTGAGAGAATCCACACTGAATAATCGAAAGTAACTTGAACGTAACGTTAGTGCATTAATTAAAATTATGGTTGACTCAATATAATAACTTGTGTTTTTTTAAATAAATCAACTTTCCTTTTAAACTCAACGGTCCTTAAAAAATATAACAAGCAACTTCTAGTTAGGAGAATTTTTGTAAACATGAACTTTTATTGCCGTTGGTCAATTTAAAAGGCAATCCAAACTTTTACTTCTTTGACGAAGGCTTTTTATAAATCCAGAAGTTAACGGTCCTAAAAATTCATTTCTGTTTTTGGCAAAATAAATTCCAAATGAAAGTAATTGACTGCTACATAAGTCCAGCTCGGAAATCTCGGAAGACTGAAGAAAATAAAATAATTTAGGATCCATTTCCGCTTGTGAAACATGAACGGACCTTCAAGTTCCATTGCAGTTGGCAAAACATGTTACTGACGGATGCAATCTTCATGAACGAGGTATTTACTTAGCGCGTTTCTGGAGTTATTATTTATGCGCTATTTGGTTAACATACTGAAAGCGTGCTTGATGAAGGAAGGCTGTAATACTTGGGGGCACAAAGTATTACCCCGTGGCAGTTGCGTTAACTAAACCGACAGTTACATAAAGATATGTCGGAAGGCGGAAGTAAGGTTTCTTTGCAAAGGTTACGAGTACATATCGATGAATGAAATTACCGATCTCACAGCAATTCTGGGTGCCAACATGGTCCGATTCTTTCTCAGAGTCTCTTAAAAAAGGTGCAAGCAAGCTCAATCACTTGTCTATCGTCGATTTTGGAGGGTCAGTCAGAAGATAAGATAAGATAAGATTCTAATAGGGCGGCCCTTAAGGCATACGCCACTGCGACCCCTTTGAATCTATTGTGGCTCTTCCACTCTAGAGCTCGTCTTCCAGACTCGTTCTTTTAATCAGACTCTTAATTGGAGACCAGCTCCTGGGTAAAGCTCTCGGGCCTTGGTTTTTCCTCCCCAAGAAGTAACGAGCCTAGCTCTAGTTCTAGCCTTAGCTAGAAAAGCCCCTCACACTGACACAACACGTGAAGTGCCGTTTCTTCCTCTTCCTGACAGATCCTACAAAGGCTATCATCTGCTAGGCCCATGCGATGCATGTGTTTTCTGAGCCTGCAGTGGCCGGTTAATAGGCCTACAATTATCCTTATAGCCCCACGGCCTTGACGGATTAATTCTGCAGTCAGCCTTGGCGAATAGCCCGTTATAAACTCCTTCGCCTGTCTCTGCTCTGTGGTAGCAAGCCACCACTCCTGAGACCTACTCTGCACCCATAGTTTAATTACCGCAGTCTTAAGACACTTGGAGACCCCAAAATAGGGCTCCGGGCCAACGAAGTGTTTCGCAGAGCTTTCCCTGGCCAATAAATCTGCCAATTCGTTTCCCTTGTGTCCGACAGTCAGAAGCATGCTGCAGAGAACTTAAGAGACGAGATCATTTTCCAAAGGATACTCACGGAACTACCAAGAAGAACTGCTGTTACTAATTTTGTCTTATCAACGGACACGATATCTACAAGCACGATGAGAGCCGTTATAGATATTATCCTTTGAGCACGTTGGGGCACGCAAGGAGTTCAGTAGTTACAGCCAGGCTGGGTGGACGGAAAGTGCTCGTTTGCATTGGTTCCTGCGGTAGCAACTAGTCTCACTTGCTAAGACTGCTTCTTCTACTCAGTGTACACTCTGGTCTACCTCCTGGAGAATGTGAGGGTTTCATTCCTTTCTGGAAACACTTCTTGCGTTCCATGCTCTCACACGTTTTCTTCGCCTTGTGAGAAACATTAAACTCTGTCCAGCTCTATCCGTTCTTATTCGTTAAGGCAATTATTTGTAAGGATTATATAGAGGATTGGCCGCTCCATCTGCTCGCTTATGGCTCCTTCAGGTGTATGTTTAGTCACTTTTTATGACATTCTTCAAAGACCGTGGGTCCATTGTAGATCAGACGCCGCAGTGGGGTGCATAATCACTTGCATTTTCGTTTCGACAAAGTAAGTAAGTGAAAAACGAATAATTTGATATCAGAGATTGCACTCAAGGCTGTGCAATCCCACTAATAATGCAATAACATGTCTGATAATTAGGTGAGAAGTTCGTGAAAAGTTCTAAAGTAATTAATTAAAAATAGCTATTAATTGTCATTACCTGAACTATTCTAAAGTTATCGTCATTTAAAGATAAACGCATTATCTTAGTATTAAGAATTGTACAAATAGATTAAAGGCTGTGTTTTTCCAATTATGTATCAGTTTTATCAGTTTCAACTGTTAATTTTATTCTTATAATAACAACAACATTAGTTTAAACGGTACGAGATGATTAAAACTGTCCGGTAGGAATATAGCAATGAAATAAACATTTGCAACATAACCTTTTAAAGAAAATAATATTCCTAATATGTTTAATGTTTACAGATTATAAAATCGATTGAGCGTGTATATTTCGAGAGAATAATCTTTAAAAATAAATGAAAGTAGAAAAAGGCAGAAAAGAAAAACGATAAAACAGCGAACTGCAGAATGTTTCTTTATTGTTGTTTAATGGACAAACGTTTTATGGTCGCATTCTGTGTGGTGGTGACGTTTCGAGAAAGTGACCGCGTCAGTCAGCAGTGGTCGGCGAGGTCATTGACCTCCGCCACTCGCTTCGGCCCCACCAGCCCTCCTGTCTACACTCTACAGCCTCCCATCTTCCTCAGTTTACTGATATCAGCCATTCACTTCTATTGGAATATGTGCACTATATCTGAGAGTGCGTTTGTAAGTTCGTAAACACACTTCCATGAGTATATAAATGGACATGGACAAGGAGCGTTACAGCATGCACTGTTGTACAGAAATTCTTTAAATACATTCTCACTTAAAAGCTTACTTTATTACTATAGTTGCATCTCTAAATGCACACTATATCTACTTCACTCCTTAACAAAACAGTACTCTGTCGTAAATCGTAAACTCTCAAAACTAATTTAGTTACAATTTATAGCTTTTGAAAAGAATTGGTTAGTATTACCATGATGTATTTGCCGATTCGTACCTCAAACCCTACTACTGGTAAACTTTACCACACAATCTTAGGTAGAGATGAAATCAGTTCAAAGAATTACCGTAATTATTTTTACGTGTAAACTGTAACTGATAACTGAGATCGCAAGTTACAACATTACAGGTTATACTTTTAAGATTGAAATAGATAATAAACTACTCACTATTCACTTAGTGAATTATTATTATTATATAATAACACTTTCACTTTCTTAGGAGCTACAGTAGCCAAGCGGTTAGAGGCCGAGACCCACAAAGCTAAGATATATCTGGGTACTGTGTTCAATTCACGATCTAGGCCTTAGATTTTATAAAATTTAATATGGCGAACTTTATAGTAAAATATGTTTGCTAGTCGCCTCCTTCCTCGTCATCTAATTCGGTAGTTGGGCGAAAAGGCCGCTTGAAAACGTAGGCGTTACTTTACTTTTTAATAAAATAAATTTCATGACGTTTTATATGGAGATGAAAAGGTGTATTAATAAATCGGTCTACGTATGTACATTTTCGTCGGACAGTTGGTGTTCCTGTTGTCAGCATTACATGAAAACGTTAAGTAGCAACAATTTTAAATTGAGTTTTTTTTATTTTTATTTGGATGCTAAAAGGGCCAACAATAATTTTTTGATCAATCATCCACAATTACCTCTTTTTTAAACGGATTTTTCTGTTTTCTTGGAAATGGCTTTTACTTTTTCTTTTTTAAACTTCAAATGGATCGCATAAATATTAATTTAAATTAAAATATGGTCAATATCCAGCAGAGTTGAATAATTCTCTACACCAAACAGATTAATCTAATTCTAATAGTGCATGAAAGTCCGAAAATGGTCAGGGATACAATAAACATGCATTCTACGACGGATGAAATCAAAGATGAATATAAATTTTGGTTGGGAACTGCACATTACAGTGAAATATCTCTTACAGGGAATTCTATCCCAATCCATTCACTAAAAAGTTCCAAAATAAATATTTTTTAGAAAAATGATTAAATTTAAAGTTAAATATCTATCTGTATGTTATTTAATACGCACATTCGACCAATTTTCTTAAATTTAGATGTAATTTTGATTCTAAATAATATAAGGAGCAGGGGCAGTATAATGTACGAAAATGACACTTCCAAAAGTGCCCTTAATGCAGTTTCCGGGAAGAAGTTTTCAGATAAAGGTTACAGATCTTTTAAAGATATGCTTTAAAGCTATGCAATTAGTACACCGATTTTAAAGGAAATCCAAGTAACCAATTTCGAAAAAAATCTTACAAAACTGAAAAAAAAACTGTACTGTGAGATGGTAGGTTCCGGTAATCCAATTGGATAGATAGACTGGTAATCCAAAATCTTATTAATCAAATGATGCAAAAGTGAATTTGTAATTCCTACTTTCTGCAATTTTTCGATTTTGAGTTACGGTGATATAAACACATCCAAGGAACTTTTGCGAACATAGATGTGTTCAATACGGGCATTTCTGGTGTTCACTCAAAATAGAAAGTGTGCACGATCACAATATCTTCTCTTACTAGTGGGGTAAGAGAAAGTGAAAAGGAAGTATTCTGCAGAGAACATATTTTATGAAAAGCACAATGAAATGCCATGGCTATTCTCTTCTGGGTAAGATAAGAAATGGTAATATTTATAAGATTTATTGTGAGTGCTAAGGTTGAGGTGACGAGACAATAATTCTGAAATTATTATGTAATGTAAAGTGGGATTTCCCCAGTAACTGAACTCCACTCTGTGTAGAAAGCATGTCCATAGAGAGCACGCTCTGAGAGATCACTGTTTCCCAGGCTATTAGCTGATGTATGTGTAGACGGATGGACTAAACTGTTGTGTTAATCACTTTGAAACTAGTGTAGGAATGATCTAAGAGACTCGAAAAGATGACTGCTTTTAAAGATTTTCTTCTATTTTGGATGCAGGGTTATATGGAAGACTTCAATTTTTCAGAAGTAAGATATGCTGGACAATTTGGGAGTCCAAATTGGTTTTCCGGGAGTGCTGCCGCCAGTTGCCGACAACTGCAGTATATTTCTGGAATAAGTGAAGCCAATACAACATGATACATAGTATAAACATGAGTAACATGAGTGAAGAATTCCACTCATTGGTGAAACTCCCAAAGAGCCGACAGTCTAAGCTGATTATTTCGAGGCTCGTCTCCAGGGTTGTTTAGTGAGATGCTGTGGGGTCCCTCACGGACATCTCTCAAAGAACCTGGTTGGTTCCCTCACTGGACACTGTGATTTAAAGAGACTCCTCTAAAAAAAAAGACTTATGTTTGATCCTCTGTGCAGAGTTTGTGAGTGAGAGTAGGAAAAATCTTATGAGGGAGTGATTGGAATTGAGGAGGCAAGTTTCAGGATCTTTATTCGGAATGGAGTAACTTAGGCTGCTTCCACTTGGTGTGTGTGCTAGATTGATTTGGACAGCTGCGAATCTTAGGTCGCTTAAGCCCGGTGGAGGAGTTCAGGCTGTTTCCTCTTAAGATGGTTGTTAGATTTGTTTGGACAGCTATGAAATTTTAGGTGTTCTTTGTGGTAGCTGTACGAACCTAAAGGGCTATTAGGATTGCCAATGGTTACTTTTTCCACTGTGGTATTATAATAATAATAGTTTCGGCAGACTGTTTTTCTCGCTGCGATTCAAATTACTGAGAGGGACATAATACATAGTCACGGTTTCTTTTGTCCCGATTCGCGATGATTGCACCGACTAAAAAAAGTAAAGTAAAAAAGTAGTAATCGCCTATTTTTTCAGGCGGGGCTTAACGTCCAACTACCAATTAGTTGTCGTGGACGGAGGCGACTAGCAAACATACTTTACTGTAAATTTCTTTTATTAACCATTAAATAAAATCCAAGGCCTAAGACCGGGAATCGAACCCAGTACCACAATGCATATTAGCTTCACAGGTCTCGCATCTTAACCGCTCAGCTAACGTGGCGCCTATATTGGGCTACGAGTTTGTCTTTAGACATAACTTGAGATTTTTCGCTAATGGCTAAGCCTCATAACGACCTAGGTACACTTGCAACATATCGGACCCTTAATTGCACCGACCATTTGAAGGAAATATAATACTTATGGAAATGCCCAGCAGCAGCTGTAGTACACAGTATGTAATTCTCAGACTTGAGGATGGGTTATTAAAGCCTTGGAACTTTATTAGTTAAAGCGTTTTTTTATACCCCTGACAACATTCTTACCAACAACAGCGAGGAGCAGCAAGACTTGTTCACACCTGTTCAGTATAAAAGCAAAACACCATTTACATTAAAGGACTGCACAATTTCTCAATAAACATTGTTTTCTCAATAAAAAGTAGGCGAAGACTAAATTTAATTTAAACAATACAGGATGATCTAATTTTATATTAAAAATGACCTCATTCGATTAAATGAATTTCATTTAAGGTTATTTCAAATCTGGCCCTCACACGATTTGAAACTCTCCAAGTTTTAACTTTTTTGAAACCCCGAATTTTAAGAATTCATTAATTATCCACTAAAATTACATAACACCATCCCCTACCACTCCTCCTCACTCCACATAATGCTTTGAAATTAATATTTCTGGCAAAATTGTTCAAGTAACGTCATAGTTCTACGTGTGCTTGGTTGTGCTACATAGTGTAGAAAATGGTAAGAGCTACTTTTTTTTTTAAATGTACCGGAAAAATGAATTTTTTTTATCTTATTGAAAGGGTACTTCCGTTTGTAGAATTGTCTTTAAACTCGGCTATTAACAGTACACTGAACCTTCCTTTATAATATGCAAGAGAAAATCCCGTACAATGTACTGATATGTACGGTGACCACATTTTTTGGGGGGTAAAATAAAGGGGGACATATCGAAGAAAATAAAAAATTCCTTATAAAATTCATAAATTTACAATTAAACATTAAAATTTTAAACAATCTGAATTATTACACTGTAAAAATTTAAATAACATTAATTTTTTTACTTTTCAGTAGAATTATTATTATTTGTTTTAACTGCGCCGATTCACGCTTTAAAAAGTCATATGAATTCCGTGCAGTTCATTTGGAAGTTGTATTTGACGGAAATACATGCTTCTAATGTGCTTTACCTTTTAAATGGGTTTTTCATTCGTTATTCAATGAATAATAACTAGGGAACGGATTCGTATGTATTTACATATTTTTTTCTAGGCAATTTACAGACGTTTTTCAACTAGAAGTATTCACACTGACACTCTTTAAGCCGTTTGAGCCTACTTTTATTTCACATATTTCCACATATTTGGATGTTATCGCATATTTATACATATTTGATTAAAATAAATAAATATTTCTACATATTTAATCAAAATATGCACATATTTTTCATTTTGGGCATATTTTCATAATTGGGAGGTGGTTGACAGGAACTGTGAACCACAGACTGTGAATCACAGTGGTTAAAAAAGTGTTTTTAAAAGCACCAAGTCGCATTAAAATGCTAAAAGATCTCTATCCAGACTTGTGCCTTCCACCAGAACCAATATTGACAAGATGGGGTACTTGGCTGGATGCAGCTCAGTATTACTATGAAAACTACAATAAAATCAAGAATGCCCTTTCACATCTCGAAGACGAAGCAGTAGCGATAAATACAGCCAAGTCTTTATTCGAGAAACCTAATTTAAGAAACGACCTTGCATTCATTTCTGACAATTGCGTATTTCTTGCATAAGCCATTACCCAACTTGAGTCCCAAAATGTTCGACTGACAGAAAACGTGACCAACGTTAAAAAAGTCATCGAAAAGGTGGAAGGAATACCTGGGAGTAAGGGAGATCTGATCAGATCAAAACTGGTAGAAGTACTGAGCAAGAACAAAGGGTGGGAGACCATCTGCCAGATTTCTGATAATATCAGTGGAACAGAAGTCACCTCAGAACATCGTGTACCCTTTACAACCAACGAGATAACTTCTTTCAGCAAGGCACCTATAACATCTGTAGATGTTGAACGATCTTTTAGTCGTTACAAGTCCATCGTCGTCACTTTACGTTCCAACATTTGAAATTTCATGTGGTTGCAAACAATTTCGAAGAGTGAAGTTTTCAAAATTGAAAATTTAACACATCTTTTTATAAATAGTAAAAATGTTCTTTGTTGTATAAACCATTATAACTTGTAAAAACAAATTAATTTGTTTCTAATAAATTATTATAAATTGTAAAAATATTCTTTTCTTGTATAAATAATTATAACTTGCCCCCTCCCAAAAAAAAATTCTATTTTCATAAAAAAAATGTCCATTTTACTTAAAATATTTTTAGAAAATATTTTAAGAAAATCACATATTTTCCACATAATTGACGAAAATAAATGCATATTTTATTTAAATATTTGGCATTTTTAAATACATAAAAATCCGTTCCTTAATAATAACCAATGAAAATATTCGATTTTTTTTAAACTCTGCGAGAACTTTACAAACTAAAGGACAATCATTTTTTCATTCAAGTTTATTGCAAATCTGCCGGAAAACAATAGAAAAGAGTCTAATGTTTGGTAAAAGTGAAATTAGAAGCAGAGTGCCAACTAAAGAGGAAAGTAAATTACCCCTGGAATAAATCATGAGTTCAGCAAGGAGGAGGGGAGCATATCATTAGTAAACATTGGGCTCTAATGATGAGTTTTAGATTTGATGTGATAATCAAGATAAAAGGAGTCTTGCGGCAAAGTGCCAAAATTGCCAATTTAAAACACCAAAACAGTTATTGACATGTTTCTCCAGAAAAGAATAAAATTTTAACCCAAATCTGTTCCAGGTATCGTACTAAATGGATTTTACAGATTCTTTTTTTTTGGCGTGATTGGTGATTGTCTAGTAGATTGCATCACAGAGTGTTCGGATTAACCAAGGGGCTTGGATGGTATCTTTGGGCTTTCATCCTCCAAATTATCAGTTTCTTATTAACTGAGAAAGCTTTTTTTTTTAGGGGCTGACGTCCCTACCTGTCGTCATTGGCGCTTGGTGCTTCAGAAAGAGAGCTCGCTTTTTACAGTGCACTGCCGGCCATCGGATAGTGTTCTTCTTTCTGGCGATCACCTGTCCATAACCGGACGGAGCTCTCAGAAAAAGAAAGTCTAAGGTCCAGCAGCTAGATTCGAACCCGCGTTTGAATCCAGTACACAACTGAGCTAATTCCTTCCCCTTTCTCCGCATTATTATTACATTTTAATAATCGAAGTTATGTAAGAGATACTCGTAGTAGGTGAAGTTATATAGTCACCTTAAGTAACCAACATAATCTACTTCAAATAGCTAATTTAAATAAAAAGAATGAGGTATTTTATCGCCGGCTTCAATTTCAATAATCAAATAATAATAAATTTAAATTATTTATCTTGAAATTCACATTTTCTGAATTTCAAATCTTACGCAAACAGCTATCTAATTTCTCATTATTGAAAGATAACCAGCTGAGATCTTTTCGGATATCATAATCTAGAGAATCTGATTTTTCAATGCAAAAAAGTAATGTAATTTTCACCAAAGCAAGATTCTTCTCTTAGACACACTGACACACTGTAATTGAAAAATTAAAAAAATAACCTTTTATTAATTATTTTGCCTAGATAAATTTTCCAACATCCCCACCCTAACAGAATCCATGGATTTTTATTATCAGGCGGTAAACTGCGATCGCAACTGGTGTTCAGAATGGTTGATCTCCAAACCCAGGGGAATTCACAAGCTCGCGAAAGGCCATTGAAGCATCATATTTCGAACATTTGGAATATTTTTAGAGGTTTGTGGTTTCAAATAATTTTGTGGGTACACCGCTATCATAGATTTCAGGATTCAAAGGCAAGTTCAGGAAGAATATCCCCCCTCAAGAGGTTTACCTCCTCATAGGCTCTTTTATTATCAAAACAAACATTACTCCACATAACGACCAGTGGATACATAATTTATTCCCTGTTCCAAACCTACAACCTAACTGCCGCTATTGATTCATATTCCTAATTTCAAATTTGTGTAAAAAAAAAAAATATGATAAACAAATTATATATTTGAAATAACCGACTCCAAAGTCTAGTTCTAATATTTGTAATTGGAACATTGATAAGCGACTATAAAATTAGAATTTAATTCTTTTTAAAAATAAAAAAGGCTACATAACAGAAATTATGTAAGTAAAACAACTGCGGTTTAAAGTCTTGATTCCAAAAATTCCAACAACACTAGCAAAGAGATAAGAAAACACTTTATTTGAAATAATACTGAACAGCATAATATGCCGTTAACTTAAATTTAGATCATTTTAGTAGCAAATAATGGACATTTATATCATTTATATGTACGTTGATTTGATTTGTGGGCGTTACTTCTGGAGAGCGATACGGGAACATGTTCCATACCCTCAGTACAAATTATAGCTTTTTGCAGAAGATCTATTCTAAGATCTACTCTACTCATCTAAACTAGAATCTGGGCTTACTTCGGTAAAGATCCACAGATTGGGCTATTGTATAGGGGCGCCACACTATTCACAACATCCTGGCATTATTTTAAGAACACCACAGCCGGAACCTCTAGCCCAACTTTATAATACGCGAACAAGAAGCAGGTAAATGGGACACTCCTGGTAGTACAAAAACGTTATTTTGTTTTGCAGAGCATTTCTCTGCAACAGATAACATTTAACCAGGACCTCCTAACTTCTTCTTTCAACTTTTGTTCTTCCAAAAGATCTTACGCGAATCCTGAAAACCTTTGCACTTCAGTTAGGATATGATTCCTTGCAAGTCAACCTTCTTCAAGAGCTATTGGAATAGATATCGCACAAAGACTCCGAGTAGACGGATTTCCATTAGATGCCCCCTTTATCCTCCTTTATGTTCTCCTACAGTAAGAATTCATCCTTCAACAATCCCTTCATCTATTGCTTTTCTAAAACCTTTAAAACATCTGATGCCACTTCTTCTGTCCACAACTTTCCTTCTGAATATTAATACAGTTTACAATGGCGATGATTTTACTCGGAAACTGGTTGGATTCTCTCGTCACAGTGATTCGAGTCTGCAAATCTTTGTAACGGAAGTCGAAAGGAAGAAAAACTCACGAAAATAAGTTTTTGAAAATTTAATAAAAAGTTGAAGTAATTTTAGAAAAGATCAAGAGAGAGTCGGTCCCTTAAGATTAAAATAAAGACTCTAATATTTGACAATTTTGTAAAATATTAATTATAAAAATACCTCCTCCTTCAGATATCTAATTAATGAATGAATTTACAGTAATTATAAGGTTGAGTAGCGTAATGGCTGTAGAGAAGCTAATTGGAGAGTTATGCCACAGATAATGATATAAGGGGAAAAGAAAGTGAAATTGCAGGCTGGAGTAGAAGGGGTACTTTGGAGCGAGAGTTGGTGCAACTGAGTGAAGCGCGGAGGACAGGAAGTGTTCCGGTGCAATCAGTGACGTCCCCAGGATTGTCCAGCAGAACTCCTACTCTAACAACCATGCACAGATCATCTTGCTAGTGATCAACACATTAACTATAAAGAGCATGCGCAACTAAAGGCGAAAGTGCGCTTTCCCTAACTCTACGTCCTCTTTATATATTATTGTACTTTCCTGTTTGGCCGACTGTATTTTTTTTTACCCACGCTATTACATATCGCGTCATAATTTTATATTTATTTTTTCAGCGTAACTTCTGGTATTTGGGACTATATTTCGCGTTTCATTACCGGACATGGAGCTTAAGAGGTTCCTCTAGGAAGAGAAAAATATATAGGCAGGAGAAACTCGAGCCCGGAATCTCCGCTTAGTAATCCTGCGCACTGACCACTCGGCTAATCTCTGTTTAATTTAGTTCTATTCTCATAATTATTAAAGGGAAGCTCATGAATTTAGAATCGGAAAATACTTCCTAAATCACCAACTCAATTACTGTTTACAGGTAACAACTGATCTCGAAAATCCTCCTAACTTCCTAGAAATCGAATTTCTTAAAGAAAATTATTTATCCTAGAGACATATCCTTAAAACAGGACATAAAGTTCATTGAAACTGAAAGTACGAGGTGTGGCCATTAAATAACGAGACTGATGCTGCTACAGAAGAACTATGCATGCGCCTAATCCTGACGACCGGCAGCTGTGCACCGTAAAGCCTTCTCTTTCGATTGCAACGTCCCACGTGTTTGTAGAGATATCTGTCTCTGACCGAAACCGTCGTTTGTGTAAGAGGTATTAGTTTCTTTTTGCCGAAAACACGGTACTACACATGTAACATAGTAGAGCAACGAATTGTCGTGAAATTTCACATCAAAACTTGGTAAAACCGCTACTGAAACTTATCTTTTATTAAAAGAAGTTTATGGCAATGAATGTTAATTACGTGCGCGAGTTTTTGAGTGGTTCAAGCGTTTCCAAGATGGCCGAGAAGACGTCGGAGATGATGACGGCCCGGGTCGCCCTTCCACGTCCAAAACGGATGAAAATATCGATTATAATTAATCAACATTATTGTGAGGTGCTTGCTCAACTCCGTGAAAGAGTAAGGAAAAAACGACCCGATTTGTGGAAGAACAAGTCATGGGTTCTCCATCAAGACAACGCGCCGGCTCACACTGCATTGTCTGTCAAGCCGTTTTTAGCCAAGTACAACATCCCAGTTTTAGGCCAACCGCCTAAACATTCGCCTGACCTGGCCCCTTGTGACTTTTATCTGTTCCCCCAAAGTCAAATCGGCATTAAAAGGAACAGGATTTCAGTCCGTTGAAGCTGTGAAAGATAAAGCGGCACGCTTCATACAGGAGCTCACACAAAAAGACTTCCCGCACTGTTTCGAACAATGGTAAATTCGCATGGAGCGTTGTAGGGATATGGGAGGGGTGTATATTGAAGGTGATAATAACTAAATATGTGTAAATTTAAATAAAATGTTTTACAGCAATAGTCTCGTTATTTAATAGCCACACCTCGTATTCATTAAAGCACCTGAATTTGGTTGCCATGTACGTAACCATGGACCCCAAACTAGGGGTTTGGATGAGTAAATAAATCTGTTACGGTTGGTCAACGATTTTTATTTCATTTTATTTTTGTTAATTACTTAAGGCGCGTCAACAGATGAGGTTATTGGTGGTAGGAGCTTTTTCTGTTGCACTGTCAGCCACCGAAAAGTGTTCCACTCATCAGGCTTAATTCAAATTTGGAATTTTATTGACTAATGCAATACCTGTGAATATTACACAGGTAATTTAGGGCGCTCATTATAGTTGAATTATACCATTTAAAAAAAGCTTAACCTATCTTCTGTCTTCATAAACATTTTCTTGGGGTAAATGTATGAAATAAAAGTTATATAAACACCTGTGTACAGTAAGTGTATACTGCTTAAAGAAATACCTTGGAATTATTTTAGAGAAAATTCTCAAAAACCGTTGGTTGGCTGATTTCGTACCATTCGCCAATTCGAAACATGAAACATGATTTTTCAATTTTTTGTTTTTAATTATACTGATTTAAAAATACTTTTTCGGACTCAGGGGTTCAAAAAACAGACTTATTTTTATTCAAAATCTAAATTCTATACGATCGCAACATCTCTTACCAAAGATAAATTAAGAAAAGATAAAGATAAATTAAGGTAAGACAAGATAAATTACTTTGATGTATTTATTATTATTACAACCTGTTTTATTATTGAAATAAAGCAATTAGTTAATCACTTGGACCATTTCGACACTGTCCATCCTCGGCGGACACTGTAATGTAATCGAATATCATGCATTTATTATGCAACCGTCCGAAATACACTTGTAAATTCGGCAATGCTAGTAAATATTTATATCTCAAAGAATGAATACCAGCTTAATATTGTTCTACTGCAGAAATTATTAATGTTTATGTTATTGGTGTTTATGTTCAGTAATAAAAAAAAAAAAGTAATGCATTTAAAAGTAATATTACTTGGTAGACAAGGAGAAAGAAACGCATTATTTAGATGACTCACATGTGATGCAAGTTGCATAAATGTGTTGTACACTTTTATTTTCATTTATCACAGAATTGCATTTTTTATTTTGCTAAATTCATTATTATATTTTTACTTCATTTTCATTACTTTAGAACAAATTCGCCTCCCATATTCTGCTTAGCGACCAAACAAAAACTTCGAACATCGAAGAACACCTCATAGAGTGATTGACACGATGAGTAATGAGATAATGAACTTTACTTAATCTCTTGAAAGGAAGTGACTAATTGTAATAATGATAGTTAGTTAATGACCTCTAAAATTTCGCAACAGTCACCTTAGAGACAACATTTCTTCCTCGTGTTCTCATGTTAAGTTACATCTTCTTTTACTTTTTTTGCTATAAGAAGGAAGTATTGCACGGGTGCAGCAAATTATATAAAACTTTCTTTTTTAAACGGAAATACATTATTTAGTATTCCTATATACGAGGGTGGTTTGAAAAGTTCTCAGAATCACCGCTAGATGTCTGAGCTAGAGCAACGAGGTTCCCGCGCAATAATCACACATCCTTTGTGAGTGAACAGTGGCGCGTCAGAGCTCTTGCTGCAGGAGAGAGGTAGTGACGACTCTTTGTTGTTGTTCCCGCGTAGTGATTTGTGACAATGGAAAAAACTGAGATTCGAGCAGTGATTAAGTACTTTGTAAAGAAAGGTATGAAAGCAAAGGAAATTCATGCCGACTTTCAGAACACACTGGGGGACTCTGCTCCTTCATATTCAACTGTTGCCAAGTGGACCAGCGAGTTTAAATTTGGTCGGGAGAGCTTAGATAATGATCCGCGTAGTGGACGGTCAAAATTTATCGCAAAAGTGCATAAAAAGGTCATGAAGGATCGTCGACTGAAAGTGCGAGAGATTGCTGAAGCTGTAGGGATGTCATCTGAACGGGTATATCACATTTTAACCGAAGAATTGGGAATGAAAAAATTATCCGCAAGATGGGTGCCGCGGCTCTTGACATTGGATCATAAACGCACCAGATTGGAAATGTCCGAACAAAGTCTGGCCCGCTTTCAGCGCAACCAACAAGATTTTTTGCGCCGGTTTGTGACTACAGATGAAACTTGGGTGCACTACTATACCTCAGAGACAAAACAGCAGTCAAAGCAGTGGAAACATGCTGAGTCACCACCACCAAAGAAAGCAAAGGCAGTACGTTCGGCCGGAAAGGTCATGGCCTCAGTTTTCTGGGATGCAAAAGGCATTCTGCTGATAGATTATCTTCCTACTGGCCAAACAATTACGGGGCAATACTATGCAAACCTCCTAGACCAACTACAGGAAAAGATACGCGAAAAGAGGTCTGGTTTGGCAAGGAAAAAAGTCATCTTTCATCAGGACAACGCCAGCCCGTACACAAGTGTTATTGCCATGGCAAAACTTCATGAACTGAGGTACGAATTGTTGCCAATTCCACCTTATTCACCTGATTTGGCACCATCAGACTTTCATCTCTTCCCCAAGCTGAAAATTTTCCTCGGTGGACGGAGATTTCCTACAACGGAAGAACTGACAGCCGAATTGGAGAGGTATTTTGCAGGCCTGGAGGAATCTCATTTTCGAGATGGGATCAAGGCATTGGAACATCGCTGGACCAAATGCATTAGTCTACAGGAAGACTATGTTGGTTCTTTCTAGTACATTCCGAGAACTTTTCAAACCACCTTCGTAATTTGGGCAGTAGGTACATTTAGGTAGCGAAAATAAACTCACAGTATTGAAATAAGGGAATAGTACTAATATAGTGTTGCATTTCAATCATTTACTATCTCTTAGGCAACCGGAAGACTGGTATGAAGACACATCTATTTCCTGTTCCTGCTATTCTCAAGATCCTTGCTCATGATAACTTTTCTTCTTATTCCCAAAAGAAATAAATAGATATGTATATACATAAGAAAGAAATATTTGACCCGATTAACTACTGATATAAAGATGAAAATGTAATTTTCTCGCACGTAGAAAACGAAGAAGAGGAGCAATAGTGTGAAAAGCAAAATTTAAAAAAAATTTAAATTCTCCTTAAATAGTTGCTCCAGCAGTACTTAGAGCACACACACACAAAATAAATAAGAACTAATTGATTGCACACGTGTACTGTTTGGAGTTGATGAGATAGCTGCCCGTAATCGTTAATAGACTCCATATCTGCATGACCTCAGAGAGCCTCTCAATGGAATTATGTACATTTCAGATATAATTCATAAAATATTAAATAAATTAGATTTGCTAAAGCTGTTTCATCTTCATCTAATTAAAACTATTATTCTTTTGCTATATTCCAGTTTAATAGATTAAAACTAAAAACTAAAAAAAAAATAGAGATTTTTTGAATTTTCTCCAAAGAAAGAAATTTGATATTTGATTTTATAGTACGTAACCTCCTCCTGGGCTGATTGCATAATTAAAAATCTAACTGTATCTTACAATGTAACTGATTTATATAATTCTAGATTAAATTGGACGGGTTAGTGATCTATGCATCAGTTGGGACAATCATAAAATGCAAATGATTTGATTTGGAAACCAATAAATGTGATTGTTTTAAACATTAAAAGAAAGTGGAGTTCGAAGTTAACACGATGGGGCCATTTCCGTAAAATAAGTTAAATTTAAAAAAAAAACCTATTCTGTAACTCTGACCGGTTAATCTATTGTGATTAAATTTGGTATACGTATTAATTTTTTTTTTAGAACTCTCTATGATGTAATAGGGCGACGAAAGTGTTTCTTGTACTGAAGTTGCACTTTCTTTCAAAGAGAAGTGCTTTGAAGTTGTGGTGTCATGATAATGCATGAAACAATCTAATTTTCACGGGAATACGTTTTTTAACTTAAGTAATAGAAATTTTTAATTGGGTAAAAGACTCGTATTTAGAGAAAAAAAGGCCTTAAAAGAAATTAAAGATCTCTTTTTCAAAGACACACTTCGATATCGGCCAAAATCTTAATATCTAAAACGGCAGTTGTACCAAAACAAAATATAGACTTCTTTTTTTCCCGATATTCTCTTAGCGCATTTTTTATTTTTTATCAAAATCTTTCCAACGGAAGAGAAACTCGAGAGATAGTTGGCACCAGATATCTTTCCCTTTTTTTATATAACATATTCATTTATTTAGCCCGAGAAAGAGAGAAAAACAAATTAATTTTTAATGTTAAAATTTTAAAAAATCAAAATTAAAAATGTTAAGTTTTTAAAATAACAAAAAAATTGAAATAGTGATAGTGAATGAAATGATAGCTGCTGGCAAATTGGTGAAAATAAAAACAGCTATCCTGGACAGCATTTGAGCAAACAACAATTGGACTACAAATGCTTATTTTCGTTCAGGCAAAAAAAAATGATTCTGCCCAGTCTGGTGACGAACTAGTGAGGTGAAGATTGAAGGACTAGGAGGACTAGTCTGGGAGCAGCGCGTGTCAACGTCCTTCAGGTTGGAAACTCAACTCACTTCCGAACTCTTCCTTCCCGCCTGCGGTCAATTAGCGCTACCTTGTCCATCTGGGTTTCTCTTGCACCCTATATTTGTCTACATCTAATTAAGTGTATTCCACTACTTGCACTAAGCTGCAGGTCAAGTAATCTGGTCGAGTTCAATTTTGGAAAGTAATCTTTCAGATTCTAATGCAAGAGAAACCTATTTTTTTAAATTAGAAAACTGGCACGTACGGTTTTTAATTCATAACTGCTACTTGAACATTCAATAATAACACTTTTTCACAGCTTCCTGCACTATTTACTAGCAATTTACCGAGAAATGACTTATAACATGGAATAATGCATCAGCTGGACTCCAATGACAGAGATAATTGTGTCGATAGCAGTGAAATAAATTGAAAGTATAAAGTAAACAGGGATGTCCCTTCTATGGACATCAAGGGATGCAGCAATATCCAATTATTATCTCTTGTTCGGCCGGAAAAATCTATCTAATGTAAGAAAATCAATTCGATCGAGGCGCGGCTATACTGAGAGGCTCAATATCATTTTATGAGAAATCAGCTTGTCTGAATTAACTATTTACACTATTATGAACAAAGACTTTATTTTGGACTAGCGAGCTGGTGAATCAGGATTCAAATTCAGACGAGTTACCCAGGGTACTTTCTAAGAGCCTCTACAGCTGACTGTCCCGGTGATAGAGAATACTGTTTGGATTCTGCCAGTGTTCCCTTAGATGTTATTATCGTCTCTTACATTTTTTTTTTTAAAGTTAACTTTTTCTGTCAAGAACTTAACTTAATATAGAATATTTTCCATAAAATTGATTCCACTATTAGAGTGGTAAATGTGCTTACAATATGCCTGGAGGACACAATAATTGATTAGGAACAAGCTGGTGACCGGTACTGAAAGTTAATTTATTCGGTATAGAAGTAAGCATAATTTGCCCCTACCTCTCAAGCCCCGTATGCAAGCTACGGCGTTAGTGTATTCCTTTCTATAGCTTACAGTCATCAACGCCGTTCTCTTAGATATGTAAAGTTAAATCTGGCTCGTTTCTAATCGGTGGAATATGAAAGGTCTTTCTCGTATTTAGCACATATTTTATATATTTTACAAATTGGCAAATAAGTAAATATATATATAAGTAAATAAGTATTTCTATATCATTAAAGTGACAAAGCTCTAAATATTTTACTCTACAGAGCTGGCCCAGCTTTCATACCTAACTTGTTTTTATCTTTACAACACTTTGTTATCACTATATTTTTAACCATTTAAAATATTATGCGATTCAATTATGTAATTAATAATCGTGGTAAAAACTCATTTTTTTTGGCCCATAGTTTATTTTATTTAATTCAACAACGTTTCGGCTGTTTACCACATTCTTATTTTAAATGGTTTAAAGAAGAGTCATAAGATGGTCATTCCTTTAAAAAATAAAAATATTAATAATTAGGAAAAATGCAAATATAACGAAATATATAGTTAAAAAGACGAAAAAATTTAAAAATATTTGTATATGTGATGTTAATGATTTAAATTATAATCATAAAACAGGGCAGTACCCAGGGTAATTATAAAGGAAAATGAAGAAAATGGAAAACCAGCAGAAAGTTTTTTAACTAACTAAAAAAATAAACCTGAAAGATCAGAAAAAAATGGGAATCTAACAACATAATCACAGCAGTCCTGGTCTACTAATATTAATGGCAAATATAAAGTATTTACAAAAAATATTGTTAGAAACGAGAGTAAATTTGGGTTTTATTCATTGTTAATTAGAAAACCAGAGAAGAGAGTGCCGGATATTGAAGATCATTCGAGAAGTCACTTTGCGGAAGATTAACTAGTTAAGCGCGTTTGACGTGTATACACGTTTTGAAAAATATATAATTAACGATAAAAACTCGAAATTTTAATAAAATACAATAAGAATATTATTTGGTGGGATGTTGCCTTTATCTTACCAATAGAACTGCCAAGTATTTCATACGGAGGGGGTGGTGGGAGTCAGCCAAATGATAAGTGGTTGGTGCATGTTTGGTCTCCATATTAGAGATTAGGGAATTACCGTTTTACCTTGTTAATTGCAATCCCGTTTTTACCTTAAATAGAGGTTCAGACCTCAGTACGAGCATGATTTCATTTTGCACAGAATTCAAAGCTCTTTTCTTCCTTGTAAAAGCTCTTGCGTCCCTAGTTAACTAGAACAATGCATACGTGAATCGGTGCAAGATTTTGAATGAGCACAGAATGCTCTGTAATCTCAAGCCCCAGAAATTGCAGTAAAAGTGCTTGCAGTGACTATTATGACATTGTAACCTTTTGGTTGTTTTTGCCTTGCGTTCGACGTGTATACACAGTCATTGTCTGATTTTAATTCCGCACACTGTGGGGGGTTTTTTTAAAACTAAATTCCGCGCTTAACTAGTTAAAGGATTCTTTACAGGTATTTCACGGTCCGCCCTTAAAATTATCCCAATATCTCGCTAATTTAATGCAATCAGGAGAAGCAGAAATTGTTCCATCAGGATTAAATTAAATATAACCATATTTCTCCCTTCATTTTACTTTCCTTGTCCCGTGTAAGGCAACAATTCCAGCTGGTTAGAAAGAAGAACACTCTTCCAACATTAAAACTGTAACCAGCGATCTCTTCTAAAATGGTCCAAAATAAAGAAGATGGCACATTTAGGAGCTAAAATGTAGAATAGATGGCCGATCAATTTAAAATAAGAATCTCAGTTTGGGAAAATAAGCCAAGGATAAGCTCTAAATTTACGGAATGTTGTCCGCCACCTCTCCCTCCTCTTCGCGAACAATTTGGACCTCATTTATATATAAACATAATGCAATGATAAACAAATACAATTCATGGCAACCGTTAAATTTATTTATTTTTAAATTCACCATTTTGAAATTAATGTGAAAAAACTGTCAGAACGTCCTTCTCTTACAAACACTTTTAGTTCTAACTTATTAAAAATCTTCATCAGACTAGGATGCTCTACTAGATCGTACTTCATTACTTCTTAAGTCCATCATGGGAACATCGTACTATTGAGAGCCAGTCGTATAATATTGTGAAATCATCCGACGTTGCTTGCATTTCTTTTTGTTTTGGACTTTAATCCATCATCAGAGGTTGATTAAAAAATTTGATAAATTTCAACTTAATAATTAATTAATCTCTGATGATGGATGGAAATGCAAAACCGTTCAAGTATTAATAAAAACAAGCTGCGGATAAAATCAGCGATATCCAGACGTATGTTACTAATGTAACAATGGTATAAGTGAGAATTTTTTTAATGATTTAAGACGCGTCAACATCTGAGATTATTGGCGCCTGGAGCTTTACTCAGTGCACTGCCGGCCTCCGGACAGTGTTCCCTCGTTACAGACAATACTGTCCATTACCGGACCAGTGAGGTGTAAGAAGCTCCTAGGAAGAGAAACTCTAAGGGCCCAGCACTTTGAACCCGGGTGCTCCAAGTGGGGCGACTCCACTACGCTAACCGCATAGCTAATCCCTTCCTTTCCTAAGTGAGATACCTTATAAAACGACTAAACGATTTAGGCAATTACAGAATGCTTATAATTCTACATTTTATAAAATGCCTGTAGCAGGAGAAAAAAGTTTAAAAAACGCAGATCATAAATATTTGTTAAACAGTTTCAAGTTTTCAAATTACATTAAAATGAGGAAAAAAAAGAGAAGAAATTCAGAAAAAAAATAAACGAAGTTAAAATATAAATATCTCATTGAACAAAAAATAAATTAAAACGTCATCTTCTACTGAGTGCCTAACATTTTTAGCAAGTTGTCATTTCAATTACCACAATTAACAAAGAAAAGTAAATAATTTTATGTTTTCTTGAGTTTTCGTCAGTTTATAAATATTATTATAAGGAATAATTTTTATTTATAAACTGACCAAAACTCAAGATTCAAGATTTCCTAAGAAATAATCTCTTATCAGCGACTAGTCAAACACAAGAACCATCAAATTTCATGTTTATTAATGTAGTCATTTATCTATCTGCTATTGAGATTAAATATTTTGGATACAGAGAATTCAAGCACTGTATGCCAAAATGTTTTACAGTTTTCTCCTAACTGACCTTTTTATTAAACTGTTAGGCATCACTCAAAATAAAGCCTAAATATTAACCCTTTGTATGATAATTTTAAACGAATATTCGACGTAGAAACTAGCAATTTAGGAAATTTTTTGAAATTTTATAAATTAAATAAAGTAAAATAATTTTCTAAATTTATAAAGAAAAAATTAAATATTTTTATATCTGCCAGAAACTTATGTAGCTATTTTAGAGAAACTGGCAGAATTTCCTTTCAAGAAAAAGGAAAACGTCCTTCCGGACAGGCGGTTATCTTCAAATTCGGAATTTCAGCGTTGATTCTTACTAACAATTTATAAGGGAAGGAGTTAGCTATGCAATTAGCGTACTGTACTCCCACGCGGAGGTCCCGGGTTCGAATCCAGCTGCTGACCCTTAGATTTTCTCTTCCTAGGAGCTCAATCTTTCAGCTCACTGTCCGGTGATGGACAGTGTTGTCTGTAACGAGAGAACACTGTTCGGAGGCCGGTTGTACGCTGAAAAAAGCTCCGGGCGCCAATAACCTTAGATGTAGACGCGCCTTAAATCATTTAAAAAAAAAAAAAAATTATAGGCGCAAAAATTGTAAAATATTTTGGGTGGCACTTTGGTTTCATGTCTTATTAACTCCCTCCATATAAATCCCTTTAAAATGAATTCTCTGTAAAAAGTTTCAAATAAACAGAAAATCTGTACGAGAGAAAGTAAATGAATCCGGTGTTTTAAAGGGTCTAGGGATTCAAATCCCTGTACAAAGTATCTTTTAGACCAAAATAAGAACTACAATAGATGGTACAATATGATCAGAGAGAGATAAATAGGTAAAATATAAACTCAACAAGCAGCCTCTAAGTGAAAGATTTACAAGTTGGCACAGTTTGGCAATGGCTACCGTCTGGCGGGTCCCTAACATGAGTCATTGTTTTAACTTCACACTATTTCTTATTTATACATCTATTTAAATACTTGTTGCTTAATCTTCAAATTCAAAACAAGAAATGTTGCTCTCGTTGGAATTTAGCTAAGTATTATTTACGCCAGTTTACGTCAGTTCTGCCAGGGGAGAAGGCGATTAGGATTATATGTAAAGAGCCATTTTAGTGCAGTTAGGTATTGTACCGAACGAAGTTTAGGAGCGTTAAATGATTTGCTGAAACAAACTCCGTCTGCCCTTAACCTTGGTGTGCATTGCTAGTTTTCTTGGAGCTCATTTTTATTAAAATTGATATTTAAAGGTTTTCGGAGAAGGGGAGTATTAATTCTAAATTAGCAGGAAAACCGAATACGATTTGTCCCTGACTAGGAGAAGTTCAGAAAGAGAGGGACGTATTTCACGCCAGATTTGTTTCATTTTAATCTTTATCTTAGATTAGCTGCTGGCGAAGGATCTCTCAAAACTGCCATTTTAGTATTGCAACTGAAGAAACAAAACAAAACGAGAAAAAAGGCGAATTAATTTTTGTAAGTATAGGATTTAAGAATAAGGTGTGGGCCGTGCGAAAGTGCGCCGTGGGTGGGTCCATTGAGCGCGAGTCCCTCAGGTGTCTGCTGAATGGAGCTGAAAGTAAAAGGCTGGCGACAGTCGATAGAAGACACAAGAAGGAGTGGCTAGCGTGGCGCGTGTTGCCCTCTGCACCTTGGCTACTCGCTTCCTCCTTGTCACCATTTCGCACCCCCACCTTTCTCCTCATACACTTCACATTTCCTAGCAGAATATCTTTAAACTAACCTATTTTTTATCAAACCGATAGAATCTAAAAGCTCTCCCGAATTGAAGCACCCATCTTTTACCTTTTTTTACCACATTCTTATGCCCAGAGAAGCGACACTCCTGAAGAGAAACGCCACTGAATTCGGGTCTTTCAATTTTTTTTTCTTTTCTCATTAATTTTGGTAAAATTTTCAAAACTGAGTATTCTCCAGCACTACAAGTTTTTCTTTTTAGTTACTCATTCCTCTTGTAAGCAAAATAGAGTCAGTTAATGGAAAACTTCTTAAAAGAAAAGTATAACTCAAGAAAATAGTACCACGGAGGTATACAACACTAAGTCCATTTTTTCAAAATTTATTTTTTTAATGTATCTAATACAAAATTATTAATTTTTATTACCCAACCATCTGTTAAAGCGCATCTGTGTTACTTATTATCCACCAAAGATTTAATCAAAATAACTCCCGTGGGCTTGCAATTAAGAAGAAACCGCGCATGTGTACCTCCGAAGTACTGTATAATAAAAATATATATCTTTGTTTCAACATGCACAACGAATTCCTCTACAAATTAAAATTCTCGAGAATATTGTCTAACATTTCTCTAAATCTCTAAATGCCGGAAAGGTTCCTTAGAAAAATGATTTAAGTACAAAACTTTTGATCAATTAGAAGTTCAAGAGAAGGGATTAGGCTGAGTGGTTGACACATACTGGGGGTTCCAACGCGGAGATCACGGATTCGAATCCAGCTGCTAGCCCTTAGATTTTTTTTTTATCTTCCCTAGAAACTTCTTACAGCTCTCTATCCGGTAATGGACAGTGTTGTCTGTGACAAAAGTACCCTGTCACGAGGAACTGCAGTGCACTGAGAAAAGCTTTAGATGTTGACGCGCTTAAAAACATAAAATAAGTAATAAGTTTGAAGAAAATTTAGAAAGCATTTTCGAAAAATCTCAGAAATGTGAAAAATCCTTCCGGTTATTTTGGAATTTGTTAATATCTCGTAAATTTTATCTAAAAAAATTGAATCCTTCTTTAGAAAGGATAAAACTGGCGATGCATGGCTGAAATGGCACTTTTAGAGGTAAGAAGAACCAACTACCCCCTCCTCTACCAAGAAACCCTTTAATCGAATTTTCCTAGTAAAATGTCTCAAAAAAAAGTAGTAGATTACCTTAAGTACAAAGCGTCTACTATTTAAACTTTAAAGAATATCGAGAAGCCACGAGAAAATGTATAGTTCATTCATTCTATAGTTTTTAAAGAAAACTTTATTCAGTATGGTGATACTTCCGGATAAGGGAGTTGATTGATAGCTAGGCCATAGTCACGTCATCCCTGGTGGGATAGAATCCAAAAATATAGCTTCCTCTTCCTGCCAATTTTAGTTTTGAAAATATTTTGTGCGCACACGCAGGGAACATTTTCTAAAAACCATTTTTTTTTTTTTTTTTTTTTTTTTGGAGTCAGGGGACCTTAAAAAGGATCTTCCTACTAACACTCAAAATTAAGGAGTAGGAAAAGAGAGAAAAATAGACTAGACTCGGTCAGACTGCTCTAGTAAAGTAAAGAATAAACGATTTCGCAAAGAGTACATGCTTAGTCTCTTGGACGTGAATATAAGTTCTGAAAAGGAACTAAATTGGCATTTGGCTGTACGTGGACTCAGTCTAGTAATTTTAAAACGTTTAAATTGTAAAATACAAGCTGTAGCTTCCCGTACTTTCCTAAAGAGAACTAAGTGCTGTGACTTCAGCAAACTGAGGATTTTTTATTGCTGTAATTTAAAAATTTATTGCACATAATTTAATACAAATTAATGATTAGTTATATTTACCTAAACCGAGTAGAATTTATATATACATTTATATAAAATTATGAAAGCATTACATTGAATACTTTCCCCCCAAATTAATTTAATGGCAATGCCTAGTAGAATCGGAACAAATACTTCCGGGCTGTTTAACTGCGGCTTCAAACTGGTCAGACATTACCATCGGCTATTTTATACAAATTAAAAGATTTCTCTCTAACATTTGACCTTTACGTAATCACTCTTTGGCATGGCATATTGCCGCTTCAAACTCTTACAAAAAGTATCCGAAAAGAATGTTTAAAACATTTTATACAATTTTCTATTAAGAGATAATACTTTTTTTTAAAATGATACGTTTGTTGGAGACTAGCTGTACTTACAGATAAGGGACTAAGCAGTTTGAGGCGAAAAGAGTTTTTACACTTTCTCAAAAAGTATTGCCATCATGCTAAATTTTAAAAATTCATTTTTAACCTGAATATCCCTTTTGAGGTTCCTTGAATTCGGAAAAATTATTCTTAGAAAATGTATGTTCAAAAATATCCCAAAAATGGGGAAAAAAATCAGGAAAGTGAAACTATATAGTTGGAAATGGAACTATTTCGGGTCCCAAAATAGATCCGACTCTTTACTACTTACAGATCAAACATTTTTAACCAGAACTACTACCTGGGTGGTTTCACTGTTCTTTTAAACTTTCTAGAAAATTGCTCCAACGATTTTATATAATGTTTTACTTCTGTTAGTACATTTATTGTGCATCGGCTATCACACAATACATTTATATCGAACATTTTCCTCGACATTTTGATTATGGACATTCCTTGGAGAGGGGAGTTGATACGCTCCCCTTTAGAGTACTATTTCAGAGTAATATACGGTCCTATATGAGCTGTACACTGCACAACTCGATTAACTCCATTAAACAAAAAGTGGAGAAATGGATAAAATAATGTACATTGTTTTTTATAATTCTGCTTATAATATATAAATTCAAATTCAAATATATTTAAGGTTACGATTCAGCGCCTGCTACTGAATTTGAGTTGAATTATAGCAACGATTTACGGAGTTAATCAAAATGGCTTCTGAAATAAATTTCTGTCGTTTAATGGTGTTAATCTTTATTATTTGGGAAATTTATAAATATAAAAAGCTATGACAGAACCAAATGCTTTGGCAATGAAATTTTAAGATAATTAAAAAAGTGGAGTTAAGAGATTTGCGCAGTGAACGGTTCGTTTTACACAGTAAAGATGTTTTGCTAATGTTGCTGTAGACCAGTGGTTCCCAACCTTTTTTCACCGCGAACCCCTAAAGAAATTTTACTCGAACCTCACACCCTCTGAAATTTATATTTTGCTCAAGGATAAATATATTTTAAAAAAATCAAACACATGGAGTATATAACAAAAAAAAAAAGTATACTTTACAAAACATTATTCCCTTGAAATATGTGCAAGAGAAATAAAAATATGAAAAATATTTGAATAATGATAATATCCTATTATTTACATGGATCTATATCCTATTATTTACATGGACCTATATCCTATTATTTACATGAACCTATATCCTATTATTTACATGGACCTATATCCTATTATTTACATGGATCTATATCCTATTATTTACATGGACCTATATCCTATTATTTACATGGACCTATATCCTATTATTTAGCACCCCCTGGAATATCGTCTCGCACCCTAGGTTGGGAACCTCTGCTGTACAGTTAGATGGAAATTCCACACCTAGCAGCACCATTTTATTCAAATGGATTTTGCATCTGACTGAATGCGATTTTCCTAAAATGCCTCTCCAAACAGCGCTTGTATTTTATACATCTAAATCAATAACTTATTTGTGATTTTTTGTTTTGTAAAACTGTTTGTTGGTTATGCTGAGGACGAATAGGGATATTCTGTCGTTTAGTCATTTAGGTGTAATGTGCAGATTCACTATCTAGATATTGTTAGCTATGTTGTGATTTAAATCAATTGTTAGTAATGATTATTTTTGAGATTTGGCAATTAATTAAATTGTAAGTGCCAAATTTACAACATATTTTATAAAATGTTTCAAGGCCTGCAGATACGTGCAACTTGAGTATATACATGATAACTGGATCTCTACAGGCTCTCGTCTGTAAATGTAATGATCACGGCACATTTTTAAGGAAAAAAAAAATTTCTTTCCACTTCACTAAATAATTATTAGTAGTAATTGAGATTGTAATGAAATTCGGAATTTAAAAAACAAATGTAAAAGGTTATAAACTCGAAAATTGTAGTAAAAAAGTGAGTGTTCAAATTGGAATATTCTAAACAAATCTGCGAATGTTTCCATCTGAATCACATCGTATTTAAATTAGCGTTAAACCCAAGAGAATAACAAAACAAATAAAGAATCAAAAAAGAGAACTTCGGTTCGAGTAGCAATGTCAACGGAGAATAACCATTCTAATCAACAACCACAAGGGGGAAAATTGTCAACAGCATTTTTATTTTACCTAGCTTTCCCTGCTAATGTATTTATTGAAAATAGAAAATTATAAAAGTGAATTTTACAAAATGTTCACTCTCAGAAGAGGTTTTTACTCACTCAAGAAGAGCTCACGGCTGGACAATAGGAGCCAAAGCGGAAGTGCCAAGTAACCTTTTCTACCAAATACCAGGCAACCAGCTTTCTACTAGAATAACTAATAAATCTGTGACAAAACTAATTATATCATCAAAAGAATTTTTTTTTGTTTCAACAAATTTTAGAACAGTTAGGCGAACAGTTTAGGAGACTTTCTTTTCCTCGATTGGGGCTTTTGAAATCTGTACTTTGCAGAATTGGTAGCAAGGAACCAGTGCTTAAAATGTTTAAGCGCGATTTAAAATAATATTCGATTGATAAAACTTACTAATTTTATGTACTTTATTAATGCGTCACGGTAGCCGAGCGGTTAGAGGCGAGACCTGTAAAGCTAACATGTATTGTGGTGGTACTGGGTTCGATTCCCGGTCTTAGGCTTTGAATTTTATTTAATAGTTTGCTAGTCGGCTCAGTCCAATTTGGTAGTTGGACTGAGGGCCTGCCTGAATAAATAGGAATTACTCTTTACATTTACTTTATTAATAATAGTAATTGTTTACGAATGAACTTAGTTTAAACCAAGGACTGGATAAAACCAAATGTAAATTATAATTAACTAAGATAATTAGCATCAATAATGACATAACTGCAGTGCTTCTAGTCGGATTGTCTACAGTAACGGTGGCTGTCTTCTGTAGGTATGTGATCGCCTTGTTTTCTTCAAAATGTTTCGCGATTTACGTATTAAAATCTTCAAAATTTAACATATTTAAACTCGTGTCTTTTATACCAGTACGTAACGTGGGGGGAGAGAATTAACAAGATGCGTGTCTCGTTACAGACAACACTGTCCATCACCGAACACTGAGCTGTTAGAAGCTCCTAGGAAAAGAAAAATCTAAAGACCAGCAGCTGGATTCGAACCTGTGATCTCCGCGTTGAAGTCCAATGTACGCTAAACATTCAGCTAATTCATTCCTGCAGTTAACATATTTATTATCTCATCATTAACGTAATGCGTAGAGTGCAGGTCTCCAACTAAGCATTAATAATTTGGCGTGCAAATCCGGACATGTTATGTTAAAAGTTATGCTCTTGGATCTTCCCAATATGTCGGTAGGAAACAATGTTTACTCTTATCCTTTAAATTTGGAACAGCCAACTCACATGAGAACGTAAATCCAAGTTGACAGAAGATTTATCTCGCTCATTTGGGGATATTTATCTCGACTGACATATTTTCCAAAAAAAATCATTAGATGTCGAGAATTTGAGTGCGCACCATGGAGCCCGCTAGATGGCATGTTAGGGATGTTAGCGAGCAAATGGCGTGTGACGTTGAAGCAGCTTTTCCAATCTCTCAGGATGGTTAGGGCGGTAAGGCAGCATTAACATCAACTGAGATTCTAAAGAAGCCTAACAGTTTGTTTCTAAGTTGCATATGCATGTTGATATCGCCTTCTGTTGGTTGCTTTCAACCAATATCGCTTCCTCATCTGCTTAGTGACCACACTCGGAAAAGTATTCAACAGTACTGAGGTATAGAATGTAATCGACAATCGCTAGAGGATAACTTATTTTTTTATAGTCTTCAAAATAATTGGAAAATATTTAAGTTACAGCGCCAAGTTAAATTAAAATTTAGTCTTTTTGGATGGCTCTCAGCCAACAAAATCGTTCTTCATTTTTTATAGCCCGTTAGTTTCAACGAGTTTATTTAGTTGATTAGATAAGATCAAAGAATATAAGAGAAGGCTGGACAGATATTCTCCTGCATCACGAACAACTAACTCTTGAGGCTAATGAAAGACAATAAATTCACTGACTCCAAAAAACAGCTTCTAAGATGAAAAGTAAAAAGCAACTTTTCAGAAAATTAGAGAGAGAGAGAGAGAGAGAGAGAGAGAGAGAGAGGTTTCATTCAGGAGATTGGCTGCCTATCAAAATATTAATCATTTCTTCCCCCATCAGTCACATGTTTTCAAATAAATACGCATCTGGACTTCTTTCAACGGGCTGTCAGATCTGATTATTAGAGAACAGTTTTCAGTTTTCGTAGAAAAATTTTATTTCTAATGAAAGAAGTGATTATAAATGTTTAGAGGCGATGTAGAAATATTCTCGATTCTCCGGAAACAATAATAGGCAGCAGAAGTAAAGAGAGCCAATTCCTTTTCGACTTGGGTAAATAAGTTCTATCGCTTTTAGAGTGGGAACATATTAGATATGTTCTGTGCGGATAAGTTGTAGTATTAGTTGTTTATAATGTTGTTTGTTTGATGTAGATGTACATGTTGCAATTTTAGATACACGAAGCTGGACTTACCTTGTCTGATAATACTATTTCATTTTATAGTATGTTCTAAGACCGTTTTATTATATTATTTCTTTGTAATGAACAAATTTGAGTATGGTGACTCAAAAATAAATATGCCTCAGTATTAATGGGAACCTCGCATTTTCACGTCTCTAAGACTTATATTTAAATTTGGAGCACTTTGATTTCAGTTCCTAGACTATAAGAGCGAAAACCTCAATAAATGATAGTAGATGCATACAGTTCTAAAATCTTTTAAAAAAAACCTAACTGTTCCCATCTCTAAACGACTCTTACCACTTAGCCTTAAACTGTGGTAGTTCGCCAAGGACCTGTCTTTTCGTTCGACATTTTATTTAATGATTTTAATTGGACACTGTTTTCCTAACAATTATTAACCCAACGCCAAAACCCCGCTGCTTTGGTGAACCTAGAATTTCTGGAGGTTTGTCTCCTTCATCCAAAGAAGGGCTTAAAACTTAGGGACGGAAACCCTAAAACATGTACTGTGATGTCCTTATGTTTCAATGCCATGCAGGGCCGGATTTAGATGAAAAGAGGCCCTAGGCTATTCCACTTATGAGGCCCTTTCACCTCCCATTTTTAAGTTTGTAAATTACATGAGAGATAATATGTTAAATGAAACATGTTGTTTCATGTTTCATGATGAAACATTCTACCAAAGCTTAGTAGCATAAGGCACGTCAATATTTGCCATAGCAATCAGTGAACGTATGAACTATACTTTCGTGCAATTTAGTAAGTACATACAAACGAACAAACCGAATGAACCGAACGCGTTGTTCTTAACCAATACATTTTTATGTTTGTTTATTAGTCATATGCGTAGAATTTCTCCTTATTTTCGGTTCTGTGTTTTAGTGTTCACTGTTTTTTTAGAATAGTGTAATTTTAATTTTGTTAACAATTTGAATGTAGGCCCCTCTTGATCTTGAGGCCCTAGGCTGAAGCCTATTTAGCCTATAGGAAAATCCGGCCCTGATGCCATGATAATGTATTGCTTAATGTTTTGGTGAATTCGCATGGTGTACTGAGCTGAGGTACTCGTAGGGTCGCTACACCCAAGGTGATCGTATGGGACGATCACCTCTTGCGGGAATCAGGCTGTAGAGAAGAGAAACGTTTGGAGAGCCATTACTGAGGACGTCAAGGCTATACAGGGCGTAGTACAAAATGGAAAATGGCAGAATAATTCCTGTAGCATGAACATTTTGAGCTTGAATAAAATTAATAAACTGTAATTTGGAGAAAGTGCGTTAAGATTGAGTGTGGACCTGATGAATTGTCGAGAAAGAAAAGGAAATACAAGATTGTATGTTGATGTAAAGCGCTGATAAGATACGCATTTATGTGATAACCAGTAGAGGATTGTCGAGTGCGTGGAAGCGAATAGTGTGCAGAACTGAGCGGTACGGCACTTAGTCTCTATCTCTACTCAAGAGTGCCATGTTACTTCGTAGAGTAAATATGTGTCGGAGGCTAGTGGTAGTAAGAGTGGCAAGCCCAGCACGTGTATTGTGAATGTGTCTGTGTATAAGGGATGTAGTATCTAAGGCGCATGCGTATCGGTGTGTGTGCGTATGTTCCTATATGTTGGGTGTTTGCGGACGGTGACTCGCGCAAGAGGTCATTGCCCTCTTTCTCGCTCCGCTCTCTCTCCGCCCATCTCTCTCTCTAACAACAACAACAACAACAACAACAACACTAAACACACAATATCTACACATACACGCAACATATATTTAGAAATGTTGCCGTTGAAACATTAACTAAACTTTTACATTAACAGTTTCATTAAAATATTCGTTGCTGAGTTCACTCTGGTAAGATGCATTATGTGATGTCACTAGCTTACACAATCAGCGAACATCATGGTACTAAGACTTTGCAACACCCAAAGTTTAAGTATATCAACTCAAAATGTAAATTTACTTTTTTAGTACAATTTAATAAAAAGTGCAACGTATACGCTGAGTGAGTTGCTAGCTTCAATCTTTCTTCCTAAGCCTCTGTGATCCAAACTGAGCTTCTTGGCCTCCTCTAGCTCTTTCAATTCTTCTCTAAATCACCTTTCAGATCTTAAAACAACTGTAAGTCTTACTATGGTCGTTTCTCGCCAGGAACTCCTTCAAATGCTTTCCTTGATTCCAACATATCCGACCATATTTAGCTTTTTATCAAAATAGTGTTTTAAATCTCAACAGTGCGGATACGGTTCTGCAAAGCTCTCCAATCTCAACCGCATCCAATCCCTCCAATCGTAAATCCTAAGCACCATCGTTAAAGCTCCTTTCTACGTAAGCAATCACACCATCCACACTAACCTAAAAATCCCATTTGTCCTTGACCTAGCCAAATCCCGTTACACCAAATTTCATTCCAAAGTTTCCCAATACTTCAATCCGCTCATCCTGTCCCAGTCTACTCTTCCCCCGAATCCTCGCCGAAGACTGAAGCCTCGAGATCACATGATCGTATGGTAAAAAAGGGCATCCTTCGAAATCACTTCAACGGCATCCTGTGTGAGTCGACTTTTGATGGTTATCGTTGGATGGCCCTCATTCAATTCCTTCAATTAGTTTTATTTCTATATTATAGGCTATCATATTTACTTGTTGCCATTAGGAAGATGTAAATTAAAGAAAGTTAAAAAAAAAAAATCTCAACTCCTAAGGACACTATAACTTCCATATCCTTCAACGGTCCAAACACTTTCCTCTGCCAAAAATTCAAGGGCCTCACAGGTCTTAAAATGGATTTAGACACGTAAATAATGATTAGGCACTCCCTACGCCATCTTTAAAATGAATGAACTTTAAAACACTAAATTGTCTGAGCATTATGATTTCATTTTTCTAAATATAAAACACTTATTGGATCCATTGTACCTGACCACATCACAAGTCATTAGGTACCTTTTTTAAAATCATCTTAATGCAAAAAAAAAAAAAAATCTGAATGATCAGCAAAAGCGTATTCCCTTATCTCAACTCCTGAATTAAGGATTGTGCGTAGGATTTTCGATTGATAGGATTGGATGCGATTGAGATTGGAGCGCTTTGCATTACCGTACAACGAGTTGAGAATTAAAACATTATTTTGATAAAAAGCTAAAACTTGAGCGTTTATGCTCAAGAGAAGCCCTTATTTTCCGACGGTGAGGAAACTTGCATTACACTGGGACAAACTACATATTGTGGTTTCCTTTAACGGATTATCAAACTTGATAAGAAGTACATACATTCAGTATATTTTTAAAAAACATATATATCCAGATAAGAAAATGGAAAATGATTCATTCATATCACCAATCGGCGAACTGTATGAAAATTGGTAAACATTTAAAAAGTTTTTTTTAAAATATCAACATTCCGTGAGATCAAATTTGAATTTAACGCAAGTTCTCAAAAACAGTTTTTATTCGTACTTCCGGTTGACTGGATAAATTTCCTATTTTTTTTTTTTTTTTTAAGAATTTTCTCGACAATGACTGCTACAATTTACATTAAACCTAATGCACTAATTGCATAAATGTAGATACTTAAATTTTACTTGCAATATTTTTTCAGGCAAATTTGATTGAGAGTACATCTGAGAGAAAGGATGAATTAGTTTCTTTCTAAAATGATAAGAATTGAAATATTATTTAAATGTTCTGGTTTTGAAGGAAATTGTTAGTAGTACAGTGGAGTCTCGGTTATTCGTCATGACCGGGACCGGACACGTGACGGACAGTCGAATAGACGGATAATGGAAAAAAGACAGGAAAATTTCCAGATTCTTTTGTTTAACGTGTATAAAACTTTGTATTAACTGGTATACATATTTTATACGTTTATACGCTTAAGCCTTAAAGGTCAGGTATCTTTCATTATTCAATTCATTCTATTGGGTATTAAAATTAATGAATACAATGTCTGCGACTTCTAATCGGGCGGTTTTGTTTGTGGTTGATCTTTTTAAGAACTGTCGAATGGTGGACACGAGTATGTACCTAAAAGACAAAGGGAAATAAATTTTTAAATAGTTTTCTTTTTAAAATAATTTTTTGGATTTTTTTTTTAATTTTTAAATCCTGAGGAGAGTGACGGTTAATTGGAATAGACGGATAAAAGGGTGACGGATAACCGAGACTCCGCTGTAGTAAGAGATGGTTGTGTGAGCGTTTTATTAAGCTGGATAGACACAATCATCAATTTTAAAAACACTTTTTTCAAGTTCACCTAAACTCCAAAACGAAACTTAAAAAACTTCCCACTAAGACGACATTAATGGGAGGTAGTGAAAAAGATAAATCAGGAATAATGAAAATAAAACAAAAAAAGTGTAAAATAAAAAGTAAAAGTTCATTCTTGATTAACACTCCTAAATTAGATGAAAGTAATAAGAAATGGAAGGCGGAAGACCGGCTAATCTAATTACATTGGGCAGCCAGCTGAACTGACCAGAAGAAAACTACTATTATAATCAAACATTCATCAAACCAACCAAACAAATTATCTTTATTAATTACTTTTAAAAATGCGCAGTTTATTAATAAAATTATTAAAACATCCTATTTAATTTAGTTTATGATCAAACGCAAGTAGCTTGTTCAACTCTTTCAACCATTAACTTCAATTTTCATTTCTACTACCTCTTTGCGTTTATGGTAAAATTGTATAACAGTCTATTGGGACGGAGAATTTCGCTTACTCTAACCTCACACATTCTCCTTATTTAATTTTATTCGTTTAGCAAATAATAGTTTGCATAAATAAAATACAGCAAGAAAATATTTTTGACTCTGACGAGCTAGATAATATCGTTAAGTTTATCCACTTCGCAACACGCATGTGTCTCTCATTTCTCACCAGTTCGCATTTCATCAGAAATTTGGTGTAGAGAATTTTACTTCCACAACCCACTACATTTTCTAACTGGAGGTCAGTAGATAAATATTGTTTGGAAGAGACCCCCGCTGGGTGATTACTCGGCTCAGTATAGATCTCATTATTTACATGTTGGCGATCTATTCTTGTAGTTATAAATTTCAAATTATATTTATTTTTTATGAATGTTTCTAACTTCACTCTTCGGAGAGCGACTTGTCCTCCAGTGTTTTTAGATGGTAGAATTCTTCCTTCTGTGGATAAAGTTCGGTCTCTATTTAGACAAAAGACTCACTTGGAATGTACATACTAAACTTAAGAGACAGGGAGCTAAAGCGACGTTACAAACTGCTCTCAAGATTACTCGACAAGCGTTCCCATCTTACTCTATCTAGACAATAAAGTGCTCATCTACAACACTATTCTGAAACTTTTATAGACTTAAGGAATAGAAATGTGGGGCTCCTCTATCAAGCGCTCTAATTATAACCGATTACAAACACTTCAATCCAAAATTCTTCGCAGAATCATTGAGATCTTTGTGGATGATGTAAAATGGAGCATTAATGTTCCTTTTGTAATGCGACCTCATCACATCTCGGTACAAAAAATTCATATCTCTCTCTCTCTCTCTCTCCAATCCATTATTAATCCAAGAACTTTCTTCCCAATCCACTCCTGGGTATCCCAATAGAAGACTCCGGTGGCCAAGAGATCTACTCTAAAATTGATATATAATTTTTTCTTTGTAAATTTGTGAATATCTCTGTCTCTTCTCATTCAGTCAAACTCTCAGCGCTATTACTTAGCTAATTACTCCCATCTAGCTCAACTCAAGTTGTTCACTATTCCTTATCTCATTCACTTCTATCGCCTGCATATTTCTCCTTTCTCACTACTTGTAAATATCTCGGAGGGATGTCAGTGCTCATCTTTTGCACTTACCATATTTACTAGATGCAAGTTTATGCATTTTTATAAATTATTCATAAAAATATAAATTTTTATAAACTATAAATTTATAAGTTTATACATTTTTCAGTAAATAAATTTAAAATAAAAAAATAATAAAAAGAATGTTTCAAATTTAATAATTTTCTTTAAGGGAAAACTCAGAAGTAAATCAAAGTTATCAAGAACATAGATTTGGAACGAGTACCGATATACTTACCATAACAAGAAAAATATAATATTTTTATTAAAGAACCTTCACTATACAGATCAGAAAATACTTTAATAAAATTAATTTGAAAAGAACACTTTCATGCTATCTGTTGGACGACTGAGGAACTAATACCTCTGAACGGTTACATACATAATTCTCAACACTGTTTTTAATAATTGATTTAAACAGTTCTTTGGACTTTTGAATTAAAAAATTATTCATTTATCAGCAAAAATTTACTTTTCATTCATACTAGGAAATCTGAATTAAATTTTGCGTATTACTGTTTATGATGAGATAACCTTCTTTTCACTTGAACGACCTCCGCAGTGATACTATTTTAATGAATGTTATTATTATTACTAAACGTATATTAATTGGAATTAAACAGAATTATTGATATCTGCTGAGTAAAATTAAGTAAGTAGGATTGTTAACTGAGTAACATAGTTACATGACTGTACTAAAAATCCTGTTTAATGTACAAAACTGTCTAAAGACATAAAGGACATTTTTTTAAATCAGTTTCTTTCAAAAACTTTACAAATCTAAGATTGCATACCTGTTTTGAAAGTTGAAATTGGAATAACATGTTTAGGTTCCACAGGTTTTCTCTGCAAAAAGTATTCATTTTCAAGCATTGAATGCTTACTGCACTAAATTCACTGGCTATTATTTTCAAATATAATATATAAATACCTCTTTTGGTTGAATTATGGAAACTGTACCACTGTTGTCCTGTACAAATTTAGTAATGTTGTCCAAAGTTGGAGCACTTACGCAAGGCACTTTTGCTTGTTCTGAATATAATGCTACCAGGGGATTAAAAGTAGAAGACATGGGATCTAATGTATTGTCCTCCTCACTTCCTTTATCACCCGTACTGGCCATTTGGTTACACGAGCCAAACCAAATAACTAAATAGTATATTAAACAATCATCTTAGAAAATTTCTAAATATAGTAGTATTAATTTAATTTGGACGAAATAATTTCTTTTATGTGAAAAATAATCAGAAACTTATTCATAAAAGAAATGTTAACAACCGAACATAACATTAACACAAACACAATATTCCCCAGAATCATTAACATAAACAATACTTTCCATTGGCAAGTTAAAAAACTGTTACCCTAAGTAAAATAACCTGTCCGTCAGTCAATGTAGTTCCCACTCACGCTAACAGAAAGCGCGGCAATGCTTTTCGAATAACTGCCCCTATCAGAAATTTAACCTGAGAAAAATTTGTTATTATTTATTAATAAAAGTTAGTGAAAGTAGAAAAACCTGACGAGAACACCCACAAGATAACCTAACTTACCTAACCCAAACTTACATTAAAAATTCTTTGAAATCTGAGAATTGATAAGAAAAAATGGGTAAAAAAATCCACAAAATTTATCCCAAAAAATGGCAGTTCCGCTCAACCAATTTTCTTCATTGTCATTGAGCATATGTAGAATGAAAAAAAATTCTTTGGAGACATTTTTGAAAAATTTCAAAAAAAATGAAAAATTGATTCAGTAAAAAGGCACTTTTGATTGACCATTTAGTAAAAAAGTTTAATACTTGGTTCCATGTAATTACCTATTCGAAATATCAAATTATAAAAAAAATACACACACTTTTTTGACTTAAGGGACCTAAAAATGGGACATGACCTGTGAAATCTAAAAATCGGGCAACTTAACTCAATCTTCTAATTAGTACTAGTGGAGTAAGAAAAAATTATTACTGGCGAATGAGAATCATGAAGTCACCAGTAGGAGCGCTACTAGTCGTACAGAAAAAGATAGCTTATCTTATTACCTTCCAGTTTGTTTATGTTTACTTGGAATCAGTACCGATTATTGTTATAGTATGTTATCCTTCCGGAGAAGTTGATGAATACAATGAAATTTCATCGAACCAGAAAAAGTTTTATCCGAAATTTATTTGAAGTTCTAAAAATGCTAAAACATAAGAAGTTGTGGGTGGGGAAAAAAAAGTAAGTTTTGTTTCCTTTTAACATTTTCTACATTGTAATTTAGGTCCCAAATATCTTATGTTAATGCATCAATTTTTTTTGTTAAGGTTTTCGGTTAAGAGGGTAACTTCAGTCATTATTTTTTTAAATTTACTCAAGACTATTTAGTAAATGGCTCAGGTCCTTTGAGAGAACATGGGAACTCTTCCAACTAAGCCCTCTTTTTGTCCTTATGCTTACTTTTTGTCAATATTCATCTGAAAGTTCAACCAATCACTTCTTTCATTAACTTCGTAGAAGTTCGTAGACAATAGAACCGTTTAGATGTTGTAAGAAATTACGATTTTTAAATTGCAATCTGGGATAATTCCTTCTCTTATAATCTTACCATCACAAGTGCATTGCAACTACCTCTGTCTGAAATTTACCATACATCGGTTGGCGCCGTTCACTCCCTTGTGTTATAGCCACCTGAGAATCTAATCTTAAATTAATTTCTTAAACATTAATGACGGTAAATTATTGTTGTATTTTATAACCAGAAGGTATCAGGTTGCTTTAATTTCTTTGTAAACATCTCATGAATTTTTTTAAAAATGATTTTGGGGCCTTCCAAATGAAAGTTTAAAAATGAAAACGTTATTTACTTTTTAATCTAAGACCTCCGAAAAAAAAAATTCTGTGTGCTTCATATTTCAGGTCTCTTGTAATGAAGGGCATCATGAGCAGTTTTGGGCGAAGAAATAATTTTATTACTTAAAAATAAATAAATTTTTATGTGGATTATGCACACTTAAAATGACTTTTTTTGAAGTGTTTTTTTTTCTTATGTTTCAGTGTTACTCTACAACAAGTTTCATGTTTTGGCAAAATTTTAAAAAGGAAGGCGATATATCAAGGTATTGTATAGTTAATAAGCAACTAATGAATGAGTAAAGTAATTAAAAGCTTTAATCTAAGTTTGCATTATATTTATATTGTCTCAAATCTTAAGAATGTTTCATCTTTGGTTTAAAAACAAACATCTTCCAGAGCCTCTTGTATATCGTGTAAATGTTGGGATGTTGAAGGTATTAGGCAGCTCACCCGTTGAAATGTTTTGAGGTACTAATTATTATCCTCGTATTCAATCCTTTCACCCCCTCGATTTTTTTTTTATGTATGTAAGCTTATTAAGATATATCTAATTAAAATATAAAATATTTATAAGGTTTAAATGTAAATGTTCGTCAGTATATGTCACAGTCAAATGGGACAGGGCTTCGCACACAAAAAGATGATCTCCTGTAATGTGCCCGTCCCCGCAAAGCACACAGTTCGGGTTGTCAACTATCCCGATCCTAAATGAGTGTGCCTGCAGGTAATCATGTCCAGTGATCAAACGAAAACAGGCCACCGCTACGCCCCGAGGCAGGTTATTTGGCAGCACATTGTCCCTCTAGACAGCCCATCGTTTGCCCTCTGATTGAATGGTGTGCAGCTCCGCTGTTCTTTTTTGGCTTTTGCCAAGCATATTCGTCTTGTGGTCTCAAAAGGAGCTCTGAGGCATGTCTAGTTTCTTCAGAATCGATTCGGACGCAGTTGCAATAACTTCAGGTCTCCCATTAGTATACATTTGGAATTCCGTACCATTTCCAACCAAGAGAGGTTGGGAAGGTTTTTTGGTGGGTTATAAATAAAAAAGAGGCGTTGATGAATACCTTCCTTAAAGACTTCTAGTTCAGCCAGTTCCAATTTGTCCGCATTGTTCTGATTCATTTCATTCCTTACTGAAAACTTTACGTTAAGAGAAGATTTTGCGGCTATGATAATTCCCGATGCCACCTGCCTAGATCTGCCTAGAACGTATGTTTGATACCTTTTCAGTTGGAAGAAATTAATGTCATTGGAAGCTCCTGCTTCAACAGTGCCATAAACGTCGATATCGTTACTTACAATGATGTATTTGATTTTTCTGTAAATCTGTCATTTGTAAGACCATCTGCATTCCAAAATGGCATTTTGAGCAGAGGTTCGTCCTGGCCTTGAAAAAGGCCGTTTGCTTGGCCATGGTCATTTAGTCTCCGATTCATGTTGTCGCTGGTTATGTTTGGGCTGAAAACTTGGCGACAAATGTCAGTCGTTCGGCGAGAACAGGGGGCACCACGAGTATGCGACTGACTTCACCCCACCCTGTTAGGAATACCCGATCTTGGTCATATCAGCTTCTATATCGTGTTCTTGTGGTAGCTATTGTATGTAGAGATCTTTATTCTTTACTATAACTTCCAGTGATAGATTTTTATAAATTAATGGAATCTAAGGCATTAGACCTTGAATCATTATCGTTTTTATATGTATAATAGAATCGAAAAAGTTGATTCAACATTTAACACAGACAATAATAAATTCTACTGTTCCCAGGTGGTTGTTTAAAGAAGAGCTAGGGTGGCTGTGGTGAAAGGAGCGGCCCAGGCTAGTGGGGCCATGCCGTTTATTGATGACGATCTCTTATGGTGTCCGGATTCTGATAACAAGATGGTTGACCTATCTCAGTGCCTTGTTCGTTATTATTTTATTTCAGTATTTTATATTTTATTTAATATATATATATATATATACTGCTTAAATAAATATTCATTAAATGTAAAAAATTTAATTCATATTTTTTTTGGTTTTTCATAGAAAAAAAAATTTCTGTATTAGATGTAATGAACCTCTGTAAAAATATCAATAGAATATATAATTTTTGCAATTAAAACAAAATATATGGCTTAAATGTAATTTTCTCGAATTCATTTACAGCAATTTTTACATTCATCAACTATAATTTTCAAAGCTATTGTATTTTTAAATTGATTTGTTGATTGATTTTAATTAAAAAATTAAAATTTTTGATTGAATTGATTATTTTATTTGGTAAATGAAATTAGGATTACAAATCTGGAATTGCTGTTAATAATGCGCATGATTTTGTTTATATGAATTTTTATAAAACTCCTGCATTTCGTATCGTACACCATTGTGTACAAGACACATTTGTCTTGTGGTTAAAGATAAGGTTAGAATTTATTTTTAATTCAGATTTATTCAAAAGAGGCATTAATGAATTGAACGTGAACTGTTTGCTAATTAACCACCCGTAATTTAAACACAATGCAAGGGTAATAAAAGAGAGGTAAATAAATTTGACGTGACTACTGTTTAAATTGAATTTTCGTTATGAAAAGGTCATTCATTGTTAATGTCGTTAGAAGGTGTACTAGAACTAGATAACTTTATCTTTCGAAATTTACGAATTTAGATTGAGAAATCTTCTATTTTAACTTAAATATATGTATACACCACTTAAAATTCTAGTTTAGTAATTCGGTCTAATTAGATTGCGTAGAATTAGAGCATGCGTCTTGAACTTGAGATCCCCAGTGTCGAGATCCGCCTAATCTAAATTTATATTTGTTGGAAAAAAACCCAACAGTGTGTATTCTCCCCGGTTGGTGAACTAGTAGCTCTAGGTAAAAGAAGAAGAATATCAACTAGACTTTCAAGAGCAATCGTAGTCAAGATTTTTAAGAGTTATTTGATAGTGACGGAGAAATTAAGGTTTTTCCTTAATCAGTATTTTTACACCCTTTCTAGATAGGTGGCGAATAATATTTTAAAGATTATTTTTAAATCATTTACTGTAATCTCTAAGTATTTAATACTCTATCAGACTATACCACTCTTTTTTCCACTTCTCTCTAAGCTGAATGTTTCGATCATTCTGTCCCTATGGAAATTGTTAAAGGGAAAATTGGCAGATGAAAAATCCGTCGTGTCAAAGAATCCCATCTAGCCAGACCCTTTAAATGTATTTAAATATTATTTTCCCATTATATCTGCTTCCAATCTGAAGATATTTCTTTTGCGAGAGTCCCAATCATAAAGAGCAGAGCTTTGACCCAAAAATAATCTCTTAACTCATTTGAAAGAGGCAACTCCTCTTCTCCCATTAAACGTGTAAACTTCCAGGTTCTCTTTCTTTTTATTCGGATAATTTGGCAACTCACCGCGTTTTTTTTACATCTTGTTGTCTGGTACAGCGAAAGTTATCCTGCAATACTCACATTCTCTTTAATGCTATCCCAAAATTAAAAGGAATGTATTAGTCAATTATGTCCTATCCTAATTGTAGCCAGAATAATTATTTCCCTTTGGTGTTGGCGAAGAGTGTGGATCTCTGCAGAAAGATATCCTTCACTTCCTTCACCTTATTTGGTACGTTCAAATCTACCTATTCCTTTATCAGGAAGGTGAAATACTTAAGAGATATGTTCAAGACTGCCATTCTACATTATACAGCCATTCATTTGATATCTCCTTCTTCACAAACCAAAGGATTGTGTCCTCTTCACCGGTAGTCATTGTGTAATTTCCCTTAATACTATCATTCCCTGTTACATTAGAGTAACGCTTTTTTTAAGTGTTTTAAACAATTACGAATTATTTAAACTACGGATGACGCTCGGAATATAGCTTTGCCGGTAGGCGCTGCTAGCGCTTCTGAACAAAAGTACTCATTTTTGTGGTCTCAGAAATGGACTTATGAAGTACAAAGTATACCTACAACGAGAAATAAACTTTTATTTAAGAAACTTTTTTCATTTTTCCTAACAAATAAAAAGTATCAACTGAAATTCATTCTGAGGATCTTCCACTTACAAATAAACACTTCATAACCACTTGAATATATATATATATATATATATTCAAGAAAAGAGCGGTAGAACTAAATTTTATACTTATAGTCAAGTTAACAGTAGCTTGCTGTACGCTAATTACATTAACTTTATATGTTTTACAGGATAGTGGAGGAGGGTTGGGTGAATTAACGCAGACAGATTTAAGTGGACTAGTTGGAACTATAGACGAAGAGGAAGATATATTTAAGAACTTTGAATTTGAACAATTCTTTGATTTCAACGAAGAAAGGGTAAATTACGGATCTTCTATCCTTTTCATTATCTTTTTTTTACTCTATTATCTTGAGAAATGATATATGCCATATTTAGAATTGAAGCTCTATTGTTCATTGTTCTTAAAGACTGATTCATTGATCCAGAAGGAAGAAAGAATAATGCCAAATTCCGACATAATTTTTTTTATTTTTGCCGAGCTTTCGAGCTAGAGACTAGGTCATCTTCAAGGATGTGGAACATATTTTACACTAAAGTTGTAGAGTACATTGATTTGATGTAAAAAAAAACCTCTACAGGTCCAAATAAAGCAGGCCTGCCGTAAAGCGGGCTTTCGAATAAAATTTTTATCTTGCTTTGAACAGTGGTATTTCGCCACAAGGACTTGAAGACTGACTGTATAACGCAGCTGAAAGGATACGAGCCAGAAAATAATATTTTCTTGGACTTAGTAAAGCCAGTATGTCACCTTCTCATTGCCAACACAAGCTGCGTGCCCTGGCCTCCAGCATAGAGTAAGCTTATCTTTGCTGGACACCTTAGCCACTGTACAGTCCCACACCAGCCTTTAATTGCCAGTCGAAGTAAATGACATATTCCTATCATGGATATTTCGATATATGACTTCCTTGGCAAAATAATAATTAATCGCCACACCTCCGCTTTGAAAACTGTTGCACATTTGCCTATGCTCACGCAGATGAAGCTCCAATACCTTCCACGGTTTTGAAAACTTACATAGGTCGAGTTATGGTGCCAAGACAAGCAGGTCTTTGCACACTACCTTGAGCCAACTTAGCTCCCTGCTGCAGACTCATGGACCACCACACCACGGACCCATAAGGTGTGTAATGGGTCTAATAATCCTTTTTACTTTAGGGTTGAGTCCCCTAATTCATTCCACATAGCCTTTTATACATAACAAGAGCAAGCTAAGCCTGCTCAAATGTCCTGAGAATATTCAGAGAGCTAGGCTTCCTAATAAATCTAAAATTTCTTTTCATCAAATTGTATTCCATAATGTTTATTAGAATGAAATAGCTTTGCTGCAATCCGAATTGAAGCGTCTCTTGACCGGAATCTCTTTGAAGTTTCATAATCCGCTATCCCGGTAGACGACATCATTTATAATCTCTCGTTTTTTTTTTTAAATTCTTTTATGCAAATAATCTTTTTAGAGGGCTTTACAACATCACGCCTCTCTCAGTAATCTTTTTTTATTTTGGCAATCTATATTGAGGCAAGTAAGCATTTAATAAAAAATCTAATTTCGAAGAAATATCTTCCAATTTAATTTAGTTTGAGGGTAGATACCAGATTAAAAAAAAATATATTTCTCCTCTTTAAGTATTATTTTTCAAATGATTTTGTGTAACTATTATTTCATATTCATAATTCTTAGTCTTGTTTGATTGAAATGTATATTATCATTGATTTTGTGCAACTAACAACTTACTGATTTTGCAGGAAGAGAACAATAATAGCTTAGTTGGTGGAAGTAGCAAGAATCAGGCGGTTGCTTTGTTACAAGAACTACAAAGAAGTCAAGCAAATTCTCGGAAATTTAATATTGCTGCCGCAAATCCGTTATTAGCTGGTTTGTATTGTTTGTTTGTATTACATAATCCCATATATCGTCGCCTAAGAAGTGATACCTTGTAACTAGAAAATATCAACTTTACAGGAGAAGGAAAAAAACAGGATATAAAATTCATTTTAAGACATACAGTAATTCTTCTTTCAATATTAACTATTAGTGTGACTGTCGTCTTGAAAGTGCATGATTGAAAATAAATTTTTTTTCAACATTTATTTTTTTTTTCAACATTTATATATAAAAATGTAATTTTCGTTGAAATTTTAGTTACGAGGTATCACTTCTTAGGCGACGATATGTTAAATATAAACCCTGAGAGCTATCATTTCAATCATTCTTTAAATTCGGTAAATTTCCTGATTAATTTTAGAATAGGAACATAATTTCGCTTCTTTAATCTAGCAAATAAAATTTGTTAACATATCCTCTTAAATGTTAGAAATATAAATTATCAAAGAACTGAAAAACTAAAGCTTCAGAAATAAAAAAATAAAATAAAATAAGAATTTCATTATTTAAATTTTAATAGTTTCTTACATTTTGTACTTTATTTATAAAAATTATTATTAAATGTTAATGGCTTTTTAAGAATGCAGTGAATTTCGAAGGTTAAGAAGTTTTCATAATATATTTATATGAAATAGGAACTGTCCCAAAATAGGAAAGATTTTCTTCTGCGAAAAAATATTAGCAGCTAACTTTAAAAACTCTCCAATGTAAGTGTAGCGCCTTGAAATGTACTTAAGTTACCATAACATTTGAATTTACCGTTTAGTTTCTTATGAAAGCAGAAATTAAAAAAGGTATTTTGACAATCGGATTTAATCTTAATGGAATAATATTATATGCCCAATGAACTTGAAAATAATTCTACTTTGATGTAACAATTCATAGATCACCTGTAAGCTGACTTTAATATGTTGCTCTGTAAATTTCATTTTAGTTCTTTAATTAAAAATAGACATGTACAAAAACAGTTTTAGTTTTTAAAAAAATTCTTACAGTTAAAGATCTAATTCTTTATAAATGAAATATAAATATGATTTTTCAAATATCTTTCGTTATCTTTCTAAATAAATTTGTCTACAATTAGTTAATTTCCTTTTTCTGTTTTATATTTGTTCTTGTTTGTTTAAATCATTAGAAATCTTCAGTGCTCATTCACAACTGTTGTAAATTTCCAGAAGCTCCTGATGAAGGGTAACAATGAAACCCGAAACGTAGCGACCAATAAAAAGTTTTTGTCAAAAGAGTTTATCTGGCCATGGCCGAACATCCTTTTCCCTGTCATTTAAAGACTGATGAATTATGAACCATTCTGTGTGCTATTGATGCGTACAATCTGCTATCTTAATTTGCTTAAGTTAACTCATTTGCAGGCTCAGGGAATACATGAGCCTTGTGCGTCTAATCGATAGTGGTCATTTTAGGTTTCGCTTGTCTGAGGAAGAATCATCACTCTATGTCCTCCGCTCAACAGCGTAAGGTGGGGCTTATTAGAAGAGGAGGAGACGACCTGTTGTTCGATTGTGTTGCAATCGAGCGGATGCGCTATAAAACCTTTGGAACGTTGAGACCTAAGGAGATAGTAGCGCAAAAAGAACTAGTAGGGAAAGTCCTCAACCTCTAGCAGGGGAGGGTTTTCTTATACTAGATCTAAGAAGGGCTGGCACAATAAGCCTCTTGTGACTGCGGTGCCGTGGGGCTTGGGTCCCGTCCCATCTACTATTCTAAGGCCTCCGCTATTGCTAACGGTAGCTAGGCAAGCTTCCTCAATTTTCTCATAGCTTTGAGGCCTGCTTGTGGGCAATAAGTTTGATTATTTCAGTGAACGCTTGTTATCCAGAGAATAATGCAATAGATTCTTTAGGGCCGCAATGGCAGTGGGCCGTTCGGCTCAAACCATGCTTTACATACTCTATTCTATACCTAACTCAGAAAAAATCGGCTGTGCCGCACTGACTATGCGAAAAGTTTGTATGGCTCAGGGTTCAGGTCTTTGCAGAAATAAAATGGACTGAGCCATTGCTCTAGTACTGGTAGACTCTCTGGGTCAAAATGGCATAAGCTTTCTGATTAACCCTAGTGGTATCTTAACAAATTTTGCTTCTATTCTTGAATAATTTTGTCATCAAAAATTGAAACAAACATTAGAATAGGTCTCCCACAAAATCTAAGCTAAGCAAACCCTTAAGTGGAACAGGGCTTGTTCATCTGCTCTGATTCTGGCGTCCCAACCTCAGACTACATTTACACTGAGTCCCTAACTTTCATGTAATTCTCATAGAAATAGCTAAAGGTGGATACCTCTGGTTTAGTAAACAATCTTATGTCAATACAGCATATACATTGCCATACATATAATCACTTTTCATTTGGGAGCTACAATATTGGAACAAACACTGACACCTAAGGGAAGCCCAGTGATATTTTAGACTTTGCACCTACTCCCTAGACAAAATCTAAATCTAGGTTAAATTGGACGTTGAAAAGGCATCCTTTAAAACTCGTGGTTTTTGAGTTTAGAGCTGGCACAAAACTTTAAGGATAAGGAAATAAAATTTTATATTTTAAATAAAACTGTTTTATGCACAAAAAGTTTTTAAAACTCTAGTTTTGTAACATTAATCCTATAGTGCCTCAATTGAAAAAGTAGTTAAATAAAATATCTTGGCTATAATCTTTTCTATGACTAATGTTTAACAACAGATCAAAACGAATGCAAATAGAGCAAACTTGAACTGTTCTTAAAAAAGTGAAGTAAGATTTTTACGAAGTTAAATTATTAACTAAGAATAAGAGCTCAGGTGTTGTTTTTCATCTTTCTATCGGATAAGTATCATAATACTTGAATTTTGAAAATTGGGATATTGAAGAAAAATTTAATTTGCTTCAAAGTCTAGATTAGTATGGGTAGTTAAAAACTTATCTGGAAGCTTTACAAGTAAGAAAACTAAGTCATAAGATGTTTAAAAGTTGGAAATTGCACGGAAAAGGATTAAGTTAAATAGTTGAGTGGACCGCAAGAGTGGTCTTTCAGGAATCAATTATTGAAAACTTTTTTTTTTGAAAAAATACATCAAGAATTAGTAAATTAAATACTTTATATATAATGTTGGTCAGGAAAATGAGTATTAGTGGAAAAAAGTCACACAGGATTTTGAGGAAAAATCTACTTTATAAATGAGTGAAATATATTTAGAATAACAAACGTAAAAGTTGGTAGCCAGCTTTACATAGATGGCATCTTAATAATTGTGCAACAGCTAAACTCAGAAATTTTAAAAAGAAACTAATATCTAAAAGTTTGCTTTTATGACATCAACGAAAATGAGCATTCTCCTAATTAGTACATTCAAGTCCTGTCTCCTAAAAAAGAAAATAATAATAATAAATGCTTCCTGCGTAGGAGAGATAGTTAAATGAGAGAGCAGGATTTTACAAACAATTTTTGTGTAACGAAGGTTGGTTTGCTGTTGTATATTAAACTCATTTATATACTTACTTGAATAGGGAAATATGAAGACAAATCAAATGTTTTTTACCAAATTTTGCAAATTTATCAAAACTGATTAAAAGTACTCTTTTTACATACATGTTGAGAATGAGGATAAATATAAGGAATACATAAATTCTTCTTCTTTTTATTATTATAGACTAAGCGAAATTACTCCTAAGTAACCTACCACAATAATACAACCTGTCATATATTTGAATGAACAATTATTTAATTTGAATTAACTTGATAATACTATATCAAGAATGTAGTGTTTAAATTATTTATTGGTAGAAGGTAACAGGTATTTAAAAAAATTCAAATATATATTTTTTTTCTAACAGTTTATATAACTTTTTTTTTATTTTCTTAAAAACTTATTTTCGAAAAACAATGATCTCTTTGAAGAAAAAGATCTCTTTAATTATGGCGTCTTATATGAATCTATCATGTCTAGTTTTTCAGTTCTGAATTCTATTCAATATTTTATTTTATTTTTTTAATGCGGGGAATACTAAGTATTACAAGTTAAAAGTGAATTTTTGTAATTAATCTCTTGCTGTGTATAGTGTCGCTTTGACTAAAAATTGATGTGTGTGTAACAACGTTAAGCTACAGTACATATGTAGGTATTTCCCTAATTTTTTATAACTTATTAAAATCAGAGAGGTAGTAAATTATTGCACGGTACTCTTTTTCTACAGTTCCCAATATATTTTTTTACTTAATGTTATTTTTATTTCTAAGAAAACTAAAAGCACTGAGTAAGTTTCAGATATTCACAGATCTTAGATATCGAAATCATGTTCTTTTTTATAGAGATTATTATTCTGTTCAAGATTACAAGATTTATAATCCTGCAGTCTTAATTTATTTTTATTTTATTTTAAGTAAAGTAGATGAGTGTTCTGATTATAGCATATTTAAAAATTCCATTGAGTTTTTCCGTGAATATCTTCAAAAATTAATGGAGACAGAAAACCTTAAAACCGAAGCAATTCACGGCACCCTCTGGTAGCACGTCAAATATCTTACTCTGACTTTGGTCTTGCTGATTACATTTTTGTACAGTATAACCACCGTTCAGATATTATGTTCGAAGGCGCGTTTCTAAATGTAAATTTTTCAGTTAGCAAATTGCAAAGCCATGATAGGAAATTTAACTATAGTTACAAAATTTCTGGATTCCTAAAGCTTTTGTTTTCTTGTAGAGAAATTATCGGCACCAGGACCAGTGAGCGGAAGTAATACAGGCGTTGGCAGCAGTACAGAGAGCTTCCCGAGGATAAAAACTGAGCCGGATTCTAGAGGTACGTTAATTGTCTCCAGGTTTTATTTATCACAGAAAATTAGAAAAGAAGTCAATGAATTTAAAAATGTTTCAAGGCTCACCATGCTTAATATTACTTACTTTCATCAATTTTCTATAGAACGTTGATTATTGATAACATTCTAGTTCATTTACTGACAAAACTGTATTGATCAAAAATTGCGTTTTTTGGGTGGAAGGCAAGTGGTATCGGATGCAATAAGACAAGTTTTAGTAACTGGCAAACATTTCGTTTTTAAAGTTCCCAGAGTCCGTATAAACAACCAAAACTAAAACTGCAGTTGTTGAAAATGTAGTCAGATAAAATCAAAGATAAAAATGCAATTGTGGCAGTAAACAACAGTGAGTGTGACCAAAAAATAGTTTAATCAAATATATTTGATGAAAACTGAATAAATGTAAGACAAACAATTTCATTTTTCATTAGTTTACCGATTCGTTATCATGTTGACATGGTTTTTACTTTAATTTTAGTTATTTTTGGAAATGTTCACTTTTCGGTCATAGTTTCGTCTTAGAAATTTTATCTATATTTTACATTACACTGGGTCACAGTGTGGGTAGCTGTTCCTGAAGTCACTGCTGCCATCAATGACAATACCCTTTATAAGGTCAAGTTGATAGTACCTTCGCATTTTCATGATTTACCATCTAGCCGCTTTTTGTGACATAACCTCCTCTGGACTTCCAAGACTCATGCTGCAGCCTAGCGATTACAGCGCGGCAAACTGAGACTCATTTCATCCTCTTCTTGTCACATAGAGTCAAAGAGACTAATTTTGACATTTTTTTGTAGTTTTAAGACTTTCAGATTTTCCTTCCTATCATTTTTTTTATTGTATCTGTAAGCTTATAAAGTAGGGACCTCTCTCTCTCTCTTTACCTTCAGACCTTCTCAAGGTTGTTATCTGAGCATACAGAGATTTACAAGAAGGCAATAACCAACCTTGAGTAAAGTACCTTCATTCTGGCCATTCCAGGTCGAGCCCCGCTCTATTGCCAGCAGAGCCACTAGAACATGTGCTGTTTACCGCGACCAGCAGAGGCTGGTGAGATGAACATGCATGACGCATACTGGCAATAAGCTAACCCCTATTATTATTAATTGTTATTTTATTTTGAAAAGATTAATTTCGTTACTGCAGTGAACCGTTAAGTTGATTGTCTTTAGTTATGATTTATCCTTCTATATCTTTTTCTAATTATGTTCTTACTTATGTTGTTCATAAGATTATTCTCTTTAATTAACTAAATGATCTCAATACTTTTTCATTACTTAATCTCACTAAATATATACTAATGAATTCTAATTAATTAATGTTTTCTTAAAACTACTATAAATTTAATATTTATAAATTAGTAAGGTCAGCCCTTGCTATGAGATCTGAGATCTGTATTGCTCTATAAGCAATAAAGATTTCCTGTCATTCATCGATAAGCTACCCCTTTTCAAAAGATCTAAGGGTTACGGCTAGGAGGGAATGAGCATCTCGGTACAGCCGTCAGCTCTTCGGGCATAAACTAGGGCGAGTTCTTTATCCCTTGGGTTAAACAACTTGCTAGATGCTTGACAACCGCCTAGATGTTATCCCTAAAGTTACATCTCCCACATCGGCTCAAAATTAGGAAGTCTTGCATTCCATACTAAAAACTTTTATCCTCAAACTTCTAGACCCTATGGAACTATCATAATCGCGGAAATGACAGTAGAAACTTGTGGCTACTCCCTGACAATGTTCTGCTCAAACTGATTAGTTTTGTAGTATTAAATAAATAGATTTAAAAAAAAAAAGGTAAACAGTAGAACTAAAGCATACTGCTTGTGTCTGGTCGATAGTGGTCATTGCAGGTTTTGCTTGACTGAGGAAGTTGAGAAACTGCTCAACGGGCTCTACTCTTACGAAGGTTTGGACAGGGCGAGATTTTTCAAAGTGATCTCGAGCTACGCGTAGCGACTCTCCGGAGGCTTTGGAGCTTGAGGATGGGGCCTACAATTATGTACTTGTGCCATTGTTAACAGGAACAATGTTCCACCAGATGCGTTTAGGTTGCAGTGACCCCACCCCTCCTACTTATTACTTATTACTCACCCTTCCAAAGTATTGGTTGATTTTCATCTTTTCATAATCTTATCTTGTTGGATGAAATAAGCTACGTTTATAGCGGAAAGATAATTAGTTCACTTGTTTTTATTTATTGTCTTTTCAATTTTGATTATATTTGTTTTTCCTCTTAAATTGTCAATTAATGAATGAGTAGATTAAATTTTCTTAGTGAATTAATTTTTTATCTTCATCTTTTTTTTTTAAATCGCTATGCAGCAATCTCAAAATTGTAAACATATTTGAGTATCTAGAAGATAGACACCAATATAAGTGGAATGAAATAAGATGATGCATTTTTCGTTTACAAATGTTTTATTGCATTAATCGCACGATTATTAGAATTACGATTCCATTTCACAGTTTTAATGACAATCTCATTATCAATACAGCAAGAAAAGAAGTGAGTGTAAAGACATTTGTGGTACCTCAGTTGTCAGTTAAATGAAAATTTGGGCAAAAATTTAACTGACTGAATTAATTAAATGATTTTTTTTTTTAATTATGAGAAACTTTACAAAAATTACCTAATACATTAGTAAAATTATAAATATAATATGTGGCTGCTTAGTAAGAATTCTAGTCATTTCACCTGATCCCAGTTACTTTATAAAATTCAACAAATTGCCTAAAATGCTACTGTTACATTGTTCATTTATAATTAAACATGAAATCGATTGCTACGTAGGCTTTATAAGTAAGGTCTAGTTTTTATTTAAAGGCCAGAAAGAAGAATAGTCAATTTGAAAACATTTTGGCCAGAGCTATTTGAATTTTTTGTATCCCCAAAAAAATTAATCTCAGTAGCATATAAATTAATAAACTTTCCAAGACCTTCTTTTAGTAAAGTAAAAGTAAAGTGCCATTAAAGTAATGCTCGTATATTGCCAGGTGGGCTTTACGACAAAGTACCGATTAAGTATCGTGGTCGGAGGCGATTAGCAAAAATTCTTTACTATAAAGTACTCATATTAAACATTAAAATCATATAATTAAATTAATAAACTTATAACAATTTGCATTATTGTTTTATATGTTAGTTTTAATATAAAAATGACTTATTGCTTAATATATTATGTACTCAGTATAAGGTTAGGTTGTTTAATTCATTTTTTGTTTAATGAGATGGTTATTTAAAATTTCGTATACTTTTTTTGTCTTGCATATTTGAAAAATTAAAAATCTTTTGCATATATAAGAAGCTAGATATTAAATAAAATGCCGCCACGTTTGCACGAACCAAGATAGTGTAACTAACTCAAAAATATTTTATTTTTTTATGATTGTAAACGAAGTTTACAAGAAGGGATATCTAATTCCTATATGTTTATAAGAAAGGAGATAGAAAGGATTGTGAAAATTACAGGGGCATCTGCGTGATTAATACTGTGATGAAAGTATTTCGTAGTGTGATAAAAACCCATATTGAGAAGGAATACAGAACGCAAGAAGAGCAAAGCGGGTTTATGGCTGGCCGATCGTGTATCGACCACATATTCACTCTCAAACAAATATTGGAAAAAAGTGAGGCTAGGGGTAAAGATATTGGCTCGGTCTTCATCGATTTGGAGAAGGCCTACGATAGTGTCCCGCGTGGAAAGTTCTGGGAAGCCCTAAACATTGCCGCTATTAGTGACCCGATGATCTGCATGATTCGCCGAATTTATAGTGGGAACGGCATCCAGGTGAAGGTGGGGAAATCATTATCAGCCATATTCCGAACATCAAAAGGACTCCTTCAGGGTTGTTGCCTTTCCCCAACATTATTTAAAATATATGTAGATGTAGCCCTTCGTAAATGGTCCCGCAGCTGTAAACCATTGGGATTAAAGATAAATAATAGCAAATACACAATCTGTTCTTCGCCGATGATCAGGTGGTTATTACTGAGGACTCAGACGACGCTAATTTTATGTGTACTAGACTAGCCCAAGAGTATAAAAAATGGGGTTTAGCTTTTTTTTTTTTTGCGCATCAACAGCTGAGGTTATTAGTGCCTTGAGCTTTTTCCAGTGCACTGCCGGCCTCCGGGCAGTGTTCTCTCGTTACAGACAACACTGTCCATCACCGGACAGTGAGCTGTAAGAAGCTCCTAGGAAGAGAAAATCTAAGGGTCAGCTGCTGGATTCGAACCCGGGACCTCCGCGTGGGAGTCCAGTATGCTAACCTCATAGCTAATCCCTTTTGCTATTAATTTTTAAAAAAAAACTGAGTTCATGAGTACCCAAGGTGGGCTACTAGAAATCGAGGGAGAGAAAATTAAAAATACAGTCTACTTTAAATATCTGGGTACCATCCTTGAAGTAGATGGCGGCTCTAGGAGAGAAGTGTCAAGAAGGATCTCTGAGGGTCGCAGAGCCATAGGGTTGCTTAATCCTTTATTGTGGAGCAGTAACATACTACCGTCAGTTAAAAGGCTGATGTATAAATCCATAGTCGAAAGCGTTATACTGTACGGTAGTGAAACATGGACTCCAAGAAGTCAAGAGAGAGGGAAATTGTTGGCAACCGAGATGGATTTTTGGAGAAGGTCCGCTCGAAAATCCCGTTTGGAAAAAGTTAGAAATTCTGAGATAAGAAAGACTATGGAAGTAGAGAAGGACATCCTCCAAAGAATTACGGAGAAAAGTTTGGAGTGGCTCGGACATGTTTTAAGGATGGAAGAGGAAAGGATTCCAAGACGGATCTTGGAATGGGACCCAGAGAGAAGAAGGAGAAGAGGCAGGCCGAAGCTGTCATGGCTGAGAATGGCTAAGGAGGAAAATTTGTATTATGAGTGAAGTTAATCGGCAGATTAAGTCATAACATTCCCCGCTAAGCTGTTATTGTTATCCCAGGGAATATCAACCTTTATAAACAAAGTTGCAATTTTTATTCTTTTACTTTCTAAATTACTTAACAATATGGTTGCATGATAATTCTCGGCTTCATATTTCTAGATTTACACATGAAATTGGCGAACGTTATAACTGAGCCATAATATTTTATTTATTTATTGAAGTGAAGAATAAATTGGATTAATATTAGCCGTTTAAATTAAACTTTTTGAGAGATTACTTAGGAAAAGATTAAAACGACATTTTCAAGTGTACTGAGTAGCCCAATAACACATTTTATTAAAATGTCTGCGAAGATTTCCATTGTTCGTATAATTTGTAAACAATTTTTAATGACACAAAGTTATGAAAGTGATTTTTAAAAGTGATTGTATTATATTCTCATTTTGATAACGTGATTTCATCATTATTATTGTTAATTTAACATGGTTATTGTCCTTCACAGCGAAATAGTTGTTTCCTTTTCAATAGTTAATTAATTAAATAAATTATTGAAAATCAGATGTCCTTAACTCTTTCATATCTACTAGATTTATTAGTAATCATTGTAGAAATTGTTAACTTTAAGGTGGTTAGTTTAAGTTGATTACTAATTCAGTCAGAGATCGTTTTTCTTTGTCACTTGAGTATTTATATTTTCATTCTATTTTCTATCAGATTTTCCTTCTTTTTTTTTAATTTGTTTTTAAAATCAATGGTCGTAATGTAGAAATTAAAGGATTTTAGTTCTCCAAAATGTTCACAGATAGCGCGCAATGTATTGTTTCTGAGGTTATATTACTCACATTTTATAGACACTTAAAAATTTATTATTGTTGCTTTTTCATTAGTAGAAGTGAAAATATTGTGGCTTGTAAAATTGAAAATTAGAATCCCGTAAATATGAAAAAAAGTTCAGCAACTTCTCTCCCTCTCTATTGGGTTTTAATGTGATTAAAATAAACTCCGAGGATTTTAATTTATTTTTATTGTCAATTACTTCTTTGCAGCCATATTAATAAAGGGCAGTAACTTCTTTTCATTTATTGTACACTAATTTCTTTTGAGTGTAATTTTTCTTATTGGCAAAAAATCGTAGTCTCTATAATTTTTTATTAAGTTAAAAGAAGTAGGTACACGGTTTCTGCTTTGCAGCCTTCTTTAGGCATGTCTTTATGTACAATATTAATTCTATACATATATTTTTTGGTCTATTTGTTAATTTAAAAAAAAAAATCAGCATCGAAAATAATGTATATAGGTCCGGAAAGATAAGATGGATAGTCGGTCTGAGAAGACGGCATTACCGAAAGAGATCAGGCATCCTGAATAGAAATACTTTACTGATGGCTGAAGAGGCTCGTAGTTTAGCTGGATGGCATTCATTTTACCATTAACCGAATTCTCAGCCCCAAGTCTTTTATACTGTCACAGTATTGAAGTACTGTTTCTCTTAAGTTTAAACCTGAGGAGGTTTATGTTCTCTGGATGGCTGCAAGAATCTGATGATCTAATGTTTGCACTGTGTACCTGGACTATTGAATAATTCAGTTCGACTAGGGCAGATAGATAGATACAAGGGACCAAATTGCATTGATGTATTTACTGTGTTATCGAAGTATTCTGCGACAAACTGTTTTATTGTTGAGGCCCCATTGAGGTCACCCTAAGGATATTCTAAGATATGCCAGCTTTCTTCCCCTCCAATACCCTTCCTGAAGAAGATTCCCCAAAAATTAAAAGAATCTGGGGAGATATCACTCCCAGAATGTGTGCGAGAGAGTGAATGCTCCTACTATATCTTGTCACCAAGCAGGTATTCTGGATAAGTTCATGCCCTTGACCTGGAAACAGCTCTTTGAAGTTTCATTCTCGACATAGTTACCCATCCGTTGGTACTGTTTCAAGGCACATTGATTAATTTGGCTAAGTTTGAGTTAGCCAGTAGGTCTTCTATACCCAAATGGTGGCTGTTCAACTGTCAACGCATACCTCAAGTATATTTTGTTAGGGGCGGCAGTATAGAGTTCTATTTCTGCTGTTAGCTTGGAATGCACCGAGGGCTGTATCCATAAAAGGAGGATAATCGACTTGCACAAGGCTCCAGATACCACATGAATCTATTTTTGTTCCAGAAACTGTTTTTTTTGAATCTTCCCAAAAAATACTTCAGATTTCCCAGTTGTTTCTTTATACAATTATTAATGCAGAATTCAGTTAGGTAACCTTGTCTTGTCCAATTTACGCATCTAAGTTTATCCAACTGATTGCGAATAATATTTGCATTTAATATCACCATCAATAATTCAATAGCAGTAATAATATTATGGCGTGTTGCGAAGACAAATAATAATATAAATTTCATTAACTCTACATACCTCATTAGCTGCACTTAATTGTAGTTTCGCGATGCTTCTCGAATCCTGGGAGAATTGTGCATTCATTAATTTCCACAGTTTAAGTATTATTCTAACGTCAACTTCAACAAGTTAGAGAGAACTCATGTAAGGCGGTTTGCTAATTTTTTTTTTGGTCCATATTTCTGGAAATTAAGCTACCCAGCTAAGAGAGATGAACAGAATTAACTAAATCAAATTTAAGGCATAATTTCATGAGGAACCTTTGGATGTAAAGGTTTCCGTTCAAGCGTAACACAAATTGATGAACATTTCATTCGCATAAGTGTTTCAAAGAGGAAAACATAATTCTGGACCTCATCTTATTGCAAGAAGTCGAACATGTGTGTCCAGCGGAGTATCTACTTGCTCTATGGTGGGTACTAACCTCAATTTAATTCAGGAGATGAGGGTTCTAAGGCTAGTTAGGAAAAACAAAATCTTTAATTTCTGTGCAGTGTGCATTTTTGCTAGATTTTAGCTTGTGGCAAATTGAATCGTTGTCTACAATTTGGATCAACAGGTTGCCCATTTAGGGGAATAATTTACTCGGCCTCTCACCTGTTACTCGATTGCGTTGCAATCGAGAGACTGCGTTACGATATCTTTGGTACCTTGAGACTAAAGGAGATTATAGCCCAGAAGGAACAGGTAGGGAAAGCCCTCAATCTTCTTAGAAGGGGAGGTTTCATCTACTAGACTTAGAGGGAAGGCACAATAAGCCACTGGTGGCTGCGGTGCCGTGGGGCATGGGTTTCGTCCCGCCTTTCAAAATCTTATCTAAAATCTAGGGAAATAATTTCGGGGAATCCATGGACTTCTTCTCTTAATGGGGCATTCCCACGAAGCATACACAAGTCAACCTGCAATCTCTCTCACGACTTTATCAAGCTTGTTTCTCTCCGTACCGGAATAGATTTCGAGTTGTCCCCGGGAATATCAGTTTGGAGAGACCCGGATCCGAAATAGTTATTCTTGTTATTTCCAGTTTCAAAGGTGTGCCAACTCTTTTGCTTCAAAACGAAAAATCGCTCCAACTTTATTTCGTTTGTGCGTCACCATGGGACGGACAAACCTCGTCTCCTCAACTCCTGCTTACAATTCATACGCAGGGGTACCTCCATCCAAGAATAAATTATATTTTAGCGTTAACAATTTTACAACTAGTCTTAAGATTTACTTATAGGATTCTTTAATTTGTTTATATCTTCTGGAATACTGCCCTTAATATTTTTCTGCAAATTTCTGGTAAATAATTTTGTTTAGGGTTATTCTACTCCTCGGCCTTAAATTAGATCTGAAGAAATTCCCATAAGAGGATTCTAGATAGGTTACATTCCACATTACTCTTAGTAACTTTCTAGGCTCTCTGAGGGAATCCCAAGGGTCGGGAACCGACAGATTAAGATAATTCTATGGCTCTGGACCCACCTCTAATTTTCTAAGGGAAGACATGCCTCGTCTCAACTCCTGCTTACTGACTCTAGGGAACCTCCATCCAAGGAGAAAGGAGAGCAGCCAGATTAGGATGTCACTCCTAAAAAGCCATAACATCCCTCTATTCCTAGAAATAGTTAATCCTCCTTCACAGAAGGGTTTTTCTGAGAAGGTCAAATGCTCTGCTAAAGGCCACATTATCTGGGAAAGACAGTTGACTCCGTGCGGGCCCCTTCCACCTGGGGTCCGATCTTCGACTTAGTTATTCTTGTGCCATCCATCCTTCAGGACGCATGGTACGACCACCTTGAATTGGACTGGGGAAGTGCTAGGTAAAGAGGGGAGCATCAGTATGGGATATCAGTGTACTCCCTTCCTACCCCCAAGCATGTTTTCCAGATTGAAATTGAAGATTAGTTCATCCCCAGCTGGGGGTAAGATCTCAATAGCGTCTGTGGACCTACTTCTAAAAAAAGTTGTCCGAAGAGAGCGCAAAGTGTTACCATTACTTACTGGTAATCTCTAACTTTTATTCGAATCATTTTTCAAGAAAAATTTGTAATTTCAGTTCTAGGGAACGGGATAGAGTTGCCTCTAACGTTTCATATCAGTGTAGTGGTTAGTTTTATAAAATGTTAGTAATAATTAAGAATTTTTCGGAAATATGAAGAATATTTAAATTGGAACCTGGAGAATGGTAGATAGAGATAGACGAGGGCGAATCCAAACCAGATTGCGTTCCTTAACCACATTAGAATAATGTATGATGATTCTCTGTAACTGCTGGTCCTTAAATTTGACTAATTGCTTTACAACCTCTTCATTTATTCCTGTTAGATGTTTCGAATTATCTATTTTGCGATTATAAACCTTTAATTAATGTTTTGATAAGTAAAACTATGGTTTTTATTTTGCAGCTTATTTCCCAAATTTGTTATTTACCAATTAACGACCGGCAAACCTTCAAATAACCGTTATTAATAAAATCTTCATTTTTAACTTTGTTAGACCTCGAGGCTTTTTTTCGTCCGCAACAATACACTTATCGCTTACACGAATATTGTATGCAACTGCTCTTTTAGCCTTAAGAAAGTTCACTCCTTTTTTTTCTCTTTTCTTAATTTAAGGCGCGCAACATCTTAGTTATTGGCGCTCAGAGTTCTTTCCGCTGCACATGGGGAGTTCTTACAGTGAGCTGTAACAAGTTCCTTGGTAGAGCAAATCTAAAGCCCTCAACCATTCAGCTAATCTCTTTCCTTTTCCAAAATTAGTGTTCACTATAATTATTTGATGTCTAATTTATTGTCAGAAATTAATGATATAAAAATAATAATAATAATGAAATCACGGCTGAGTTACCATAAGTATATTTCCATGACTGACAATTCTCCCATGTCTTTATTTCCTGTTTGGTAGGAAAGAAATTAAGGTCGCATTGACAATCACTCTCCCACGCTTTTGGTATACCCTATTTATACAATGTGTACTTCCATAATTGGAGGCTCACTTATCTGATGCGATGTTATCCTGTAGAGTTTTTCTTTTTCTTTTGTTAATTTTTCCTTTACTTTTTTAAATATAAAATCAAGGAATATTAATTATATTTAAATAAGTGAATGAATTAATCGATAGTAGGCAAGCATTTGATTTGTCTGCAGTAGTATAAAGAGTAACTCAGATCAAGGAAGTCTCTGGTTTCAGTGCAGCTTGGTTCCTCGAGATTTGCTCTTCTTAGAACCTCTGCAGTGTCACTATCCGGCGATAGATTTTTCAAAAGAATTTACTCATTGAAAATTGATTGATTTACTCATTGATTTTGTAGAATTCCTCGGATTCCCATCCCTGGTAATGCAGGAGATGTTTCTGGCTCAGTGAAACAAAAGGTAGAGCAGTTTCGAAAAGGAGCAACTTTATTTCTTTAAGTTGCTGAATTATCTGTCGAATTACGCAATTATATCTTTCATCCATCATCCATCAGCTTACTTAATCACTTCGGAGAATTTCGCTTCTACCATGTTGACGTCTCATACTACACTTGCTGACACTTGTATACACCTATCTAAGGGCTACAGATTGACGTGAAATTTGGCCACTATTTTGTAAATCGCTAAATATTAAATTTTGTCGAGACAGGCATTTAATCTACCTCAAAATTATCAACCCTCATGGTATTGCTGTTGATATTTTCACTTAAAAACCCAACAGCTAATCAATGTGCATGATTTCAATAAATTATTTGAACATCAGTTACGTATTACAGCGATAATCCGGCACCATGCTGTTACCGCGATATTTCCACTAATCAGCTGATACTAATGTTAGGTTATAATGAAACCAATAGCAGGTCTAATTTATAACAATAACTCAAAGACAAATTTTTTTAAATTTATTTTGTGATTTACAATCTGAATAAATTGTGTACAATAAGTAAATATGGAGAGAGTGATGAACTGGTGCGGGAGGAGAGCAGGAGGAGAGAAACTACCCAGCGGTAGCACTCTCTATAGGAGAGAGGAGAATGTGAGGAGGAGAGTATGAGGAGAAGAGGGGAGAGGTAGGAGAATAATGGCGTTTAGGCCTTCAGGCCTCAAAGAAGTCGCGGGGCCACTGGCGATTCAGTCGGCGAGGAGTATTAGGGATGTCAGAGGAAACGAGAGACAGTACAAGAGGATTAGAACTAGCCGAAATTAATTATAAATTTTAATTTCTTAGAAAATCAATACTTTACTTTGTCACTTTAAAATATATATATCTTTAGAATTGATACCTGTAGAAAGGTAAAGATTTGTTCTAGGAACGTAATAGTTGCTCTCTACAGTGGTTGAAATCGCCAGAGCGGATCCGTAGCTTACGGCTATTTAGAGTGCGAGCAAAGGTGCCTAATTAGGCCTTCATAGACCAATTTCAATATATCCTTTGTTTTCATCCAAGCATAGATCTCAGTACGGATGGATAGACATGCAAAACACTTGTATAATCACAAATAGCCAGAAGTTCGCACGTGTGCCCATACGTGCGAGTGGTACAGGGCCATGCTTCTGCCTTGTTTCCCTCTAATTGTAGAATTATTTGAATACTATTCCAACGCAAGAAAATCAACTTAAATAAACTAAAAATTAGTTTGGTTTCCATATTTGCCTCCTACTGGTGGTAAATATAGTGCTACGTTTGTGTCAGTTTTTACTTTCCTTCCAAGAGATCGATCGTTTCAAATATCCATAATCTAGATTTTCTTGGAAATGTGCATTTTGAGTTCTCCAAAGTGTGAAGAAGTAGTTTTTGGAAATTGTCTGTGTGTGTGTTTTCTTCTGTAACTAGGCGGTTTAGGTCCAAATCGATTCCTCAGTTTTTTGGGGATTTTCTCCAAATACGGTTCTCACGGTTCTCTTCAAAAGGATTTCCACGTTTTACTAATTGAATTTATACAATATGTAGATCGAAAAATTTTATTTGGAACGTTTTCTCCAGGGAAACTCAATTAAGGGCACTTCCGGAGGAAGGTTGTTACTTAAATAAAATATTAAGATTCAATTTTTTTAAAATCTTTTATTAGAATTTATTACTGCAACGATTGTTGCAACAAGCAAATGTGGTATCTGATAAAAAAATTTAAAAAAATACGTGATAATGGTGTCACTCCAGTAACGTGCTCTTGCTATACAGCTCTCACGATAAGAGTAGATCATGAGGCCATCTTCTCTTCAATCTCCTTAGAGGATTACCTGGTAATGTGGAGGAAGATAGGTGTTCTATGAGAGGGTTAGGATGAGCTGCTGTAGAGGAATGAAATTTGAGAAAACGATTTTTAGCTAGTTCTTTAATGAAAGGAATTTTGAGGTCATTTTGGATAGTGAGGTTAGATACATAGAACGGAGTGTTAAGAAGTTACCGAAGAATCAATTTTATAACTAAATTTCTGAATTTAAGAAAATTTGCCAACCGGAAATGTCATTCTGTTGAATGGATTTTCTGTATTTTGAGGTTCTCTTGAAAGTGGTACCAACCATTTCTTAAATACAATGTTTGCACATAAATTTGCTCATAAATTTTTCTTTGTAAACTTGACGGCTCTTCTTGGAAAGCGAACGATTAGATTTCCCTATAAAGAGCGATTTCTGGTTAGTCCCTTATATACTGTTCAGGTGGGTTTAGGTTATTTCAAAAATCCCCATTTTGAAGTAAATTTACATACAGGAAGTAGCTCTTTTACCAAATGGATTTTTCGCTTTTTTGAGATAATCTCGAAAATGGCTCCAAGGATTTTATGCATTTTTTGTGTACCATATTGGCATGCACATGGATCTGTATGTTTTACATAAATCTATGATTCGTTGTAGGTCAGTTCTCAGGGAAAAGTTAAGAAAGGCTTCCCAGTAAGGTTATATTGAAGTGTAATGTACGGTTTTACAAAGTGAGTGAGTAAAATTCAAATATTTTTCAAACATTCCTAGTTTGAAGAAAAGGTATGAACCTTGAAAATGGAAGTGACAGAATGTCAAGAGAGTCACTGGCGTCTGGTGTGCACAGCCAGCCTCCGAACAGGGTTCACACGTTACAGACAACACTGCCTAACACCCGGAGAGTGAGCTGTAAGAAGCTCCTAGGAAGAGAAAATCTAAGAGGTCAGCAGCTGGATTCGAACCCGCGATCTCCGCGTGGGAATCCAATACGCTAGCCTTCCTGAGCTACCCTCTACCCTGTCAGACTCATCGCTTAATGTTTTTTTATTTTATTTTTAGTATTCATATTTTAGAAACGGCACAGATTGTATAATGGAACATTTGGTTAGACTAGTGGCTAGTTTGGTGGAAGTTCAGGGTTCAGCACCTAATTAATTAGTACGTCCAGTACCAGTTGTGCTTGATAACAAAGCTGCAGAGTAGCCGCTGGGTACTGTCGAACCCTACCCCCTACTCATTCTATCTCTTATCACTGTTTACGTTTGTAGTTTGAATTGGATTATGGAACCTAGATTAAGCGAACAACCCCTTTCTTTGATGTCCAGTGTTCGTATTTGGTGGCCATGCCAACATCCTATAGCAGCATCCTCTATTATCTTTGTTTGTATTAAATACATTCCCTTAATACTGAACTTGTGTCACCTGAAATATTCACTCGCTGAGTTTACTCGTGGTTCTAATTAATACACTTCCTTGGCTGTTTATTCACCCTTCAAATTGGATTCAATTAGTATCGATTCGCTGTCTCTTGAACTGATTTTTTTTTCTTTTTTCTGATCGAATTTTTCATAATTTTAGGAACAAGAAAAAATATTGATATAGTGTAAGCGTAAGATGACAATTGCACTCTGATTCCAGCTGTCACCGGCATCCATGTTAACAAAGAACCTCAGTTATACTAACTCTCGTGCCTTTGTGTTTGTGATTAACAATTATTTATTGTAAAAGTGTAGGAAAGTTTAGTTTTCTATCAATGATTCCAGCTTTTGCCAACAAATACGTTGAGAGTTGGCAGTTGGACATAGAATTAATTAAAGAACTAAAGAAACTATACAGGGTGTTCAGCATAAGACTACGGTAACGTCGGGAAGCGATTCTGGGCATCATTTGCAACAAAAAATTCCATATAAACTATGGCTCGATTCTGCTCCGTTTTATAGATATTTTTAATTTTATGTTTTTTCAAGGTGTTACTACTTTTTAGCAAAACGTTGTCTATATTTCTCGAACTATTAAAGCTACAGCTATTTTAATAAGCTCATTAGAAAGGAGGTTAAATTTCCTTTTAAATAAGCTAATTTGTATTCCACAATAATAATATTAAGTATTTTACTTTGTGGCCCAAACATAAGAAATAGCAAGTTTCTAATTTTTTCCAAAAACTTTGACTTCATTTTTCTTAAAAACATTTTATATAAAAAAAACGTGCACTATTCAGGAAAAACATCTACATACTCACCTTTCGAACGGTATACAATACATTACGGTTATGTTAAAAATTGATGCAGAAATCTGTGATTAATAGCAAAAAAGTAGGCCTCAAAACAGCGTCGGCATTATGAAAGGAATTCACCTACCATAAGAATATAACTGACCAGAATCATCAAATCCAGTACTAAGCCAAGAACTTATTACTCGCTCTGATCCCCAAATTAAATAATAGTGGATGGAATACTTCACCGGACCGCCAGTACACCTCCACGATCGTCTTAGCGTTCGGAACACCCTATCAGGAAAACATCTCGAATACTCCCGCCTAGCTTCTCCACTGTTCCCATCTACGAAACCGTAGATGTATAACATATCGCGATATTCAATATTCGAATACGTTGGCATAATAATAGCAAAATGACAATTAAATTTTTTGCAATTAATCACAGATTCCTGCATCAATTTATAACATAACCCCAATTATTGTATACCGTTCGAAAGGTGATCGTATGTAGATGTTTTTCCTGAATAGTGCACGGTTTTTTCATATAAAATGTTTTTGAGTAAAATGAAGTCAAAGTTTTTGGAAAAAATTAGAAACTTGCTATTTCTTATGTTTGGGCCACAAAGTAAAATACTTAATGTTATTATTTTGGAATACAAATTAGCTTATTTAAAAGGAAATTTAACCTTCTTTCTAATGAGCGTATTAAAATAGCTGTAGCTTTAATAGTTTGAGAAATATATACAACTTTTTGCTAAAAAGTAGTAACACCTTGAAAAAACATAAAATTAAAAATATCTATAAAACGGAGCCGAATCAAGCCATAGTTTATATGGAATTTTTTGATGCAAATGATGCCCAGAATCGCCTCTCGAAGTTACCGTAGTCTTGATGCTGAACACCCTGTATACAGGGACTACTGTATACAGGGTGTTCATTGTAAGACGGCTCAAATGCATTTCATGTTTATACGGTTAATCTGAGCGAAAAATGGTAGAGGAAAAATTTGTTGCCAGTCACCTCTAGTTTCAGAATATGTGACTTGATTTTAGATTCCTGCCCGCATATGCGGCTGACGCGCGACCAAAAGTGAGGGTTTGCAGTTGACCCCCTCTTTCATATACACACTTTTAGAGAGTATTAAAAGTTATGAAAGAAACCGGAAACCGCAATCCCATATCTTCAAAATTAAAGGTGCTAGGTCATTTCAAAATTTGGTATTTTTAAATCACATTTCAATTTTTTTACTTGTTATCAAAGAGAAAGCAGAGCACGAGATAGGTCATTTTTATGTATTTTTTCATCCCCTTTCTACTGAAAATATTGCCAAAGCAATACAGCTAGTACTTTTCTTAATATCGGGAAACAAGTAGTTTTCCGAGTGATTTTTCTGAGAAAAATCAAATGTTAAGAGCTTTAGATGTTCTCAAGCATACACAAAATGACTAAAAATTAATTTTACATCTGTTACAAACAAGAAGGTTTAATAATTATTTAGTAATTTTGGGAGAGTTGCGTTTAATTACCGAAAAAATTGGAAACCTCTTGCCACATATTTAAGTGATCAATATCTTTCATGTAAAGGATCGAACTTATTCCTTAATTTATTAAATAAAGCATTTTACTCAACTTGTGAAGCATGTGCTGTGTCTTCAAAGTGCCTTCTATGCTTGCAAGCCAGGTTAGCCAGGAGGTTATCAACTGCTCTCTGTATCTGAGGAGGCACGTTTAAAGGCACAGTACTCAATCTTCTCTCAAACTCAATTTTAATTATACCTAATTCATAATTTATATGTTATCAAAATTTACTACCGCTTTATCAGTCAAAGAATTTCCAGATATGGTAAGAAGTTTAGGGAATGAGCTGACAAGAATTCTAATTTAGTAGGTCAAGGATTCCAATACTAGGATTATAAGTGTAAAAAATAATATATGCAATACTAAATACCATTAGTAATTAATGTAAGCTGAATTGTAACCGGAAACACATCTGTGATGTGTTATTTCCTACTATTTATGAATGCAAATAAATACGTAGGGCAAGGCAGCATCGATTCGCTTTTATTGTAATAACGATTTTTGCAATCTTCTTGTTAATTAATCGATTATTTAGTAATTATTATCGATGGCTTCCTTTTTTGTTACCACTTTTGTAATTTTTTTTTGTCTCGTACATTAATCCAATTTCGGAGATAATTTCTTAGATTCGAATAGAGAATTTGAGTTCCGCTTACTTTCGTAATCGCATCCGATGATCTATGGTTGACTAGGTAGGTCCTGTCTACATATTGGATAACAATCCGAAACTGGATTGAATCAAAGAGAACAAGCATGACGACCGTATTATGTCAAGTACTTGAGTTACTTATCTTTAAAAATAAATTAGATGTAAAAAAAATAAAAGCAACATTTGATGTTTTACTTTGCATTTATGGAGAATATCCGTTCTAGAAGCCATCCCGACTGTAGTGTTGGACTGGCACTCGTTTAGAGGTGTGCAACATTTGTGGTAAACTAATTATACAACATTTGCAATGCACATGTGTAAATTTAGCCACATATTGACTGCTTTATACGTAATTGTTATTTCTTCCTTAAAAAAAAAGTATTCTAAAAAAAAGAAGTCTTTAATCTTTGTACAAGATCGCTGGAGCTAGTGAAAGTGAAGGTCCACGATAGCGTTCGCTGCAGCGATGTCCAACTGCAACATGTGCTGTTTCTCTGTGTCGTTTTCTTCTAATTCAAAAAATTGGCAACTTACAGCGTTTTTTTTTTTTTTTTTTTCTTCATTTCGGTTAAATCAAAATTAAGAGAAAGGGGAAACAATTTGCACAAAATATGATGTTATTGATTAATATTAGTCCATTTTTATCAGTCTGACAAACATTATTAATAAATTTAATAATATTTACTTCAAAATCCGGCACCCTCAGCTGAGGAATCCCATTTCTTATTGACAATATCCCATATTTGTAAGTATATAACAAGCGGAAAACTCTCCAATTTAAACTGAAAACATCCTCTGTATTGGGAAGTAAAACAATGCTGGTCTTTGTACACTATTTGGACAACAGCATCTCTTTTAATCAAAATTATACTGGATAGACTAGCTACATTGTAGCTCCATTCCATAAAAACGCTTCTCTTCAGTGCGCTTGCGGTGTGGGGAATCACGCCTATGGCGGCCCCCACACACTCTATTACACATCCTAGAAATTTCTATTTTGAAAGTACTCCTCAGGCACGCGTTTTCCACCCCTTATTCAGCCAGGATGTAGTGTAAGAGTGAGTTATAGTAAATTTAATATCCATTAACTTCGTTACTACAAATTTAAGTCCTGGCCGATTTCAACAAAGATTAATAGTTTAATTTATATTTTCAATTAATAGACTAAAGCTACCAAATTTTCTTTTATGATTACTTAAATAAGATGAAAAGCTGTTTCAACCGGAATTAATTTGGTTTACAGGAAACCGTAACCAGCGAAACAAACTATTTACTGAGAGGATAATAAATTTGAAACTTGAGAGCATTCTATCCTGTATAATTTTGATTAAAAGAGATGCTGTTGTCCAAACAGTGTACAAAGACCAGCATTGTTTTACTTCCCAATACAAAGGATGTTTTCAGTTTAAATTGGAGAGTTTTCCGCTTGTTATATAAATATATTTTTGTTAAATTTTAGACATGTTATACTGTATACACTCCTGCGAACTCTTGTCTCATGTTGCTTAACATAAAACCACGTGCTTCAATACTGAATATTTAAGAGAAATTTATTACTTAGCAGGAAGAAAATGTACTAATGGATTTATATAACAACCTTAATGTTTTTACTGAGCTCATAAGCTGAACAAAGATAGCAATAATCTTGTAAAAATTGGTATAGAGATTAATTTCGACAGTGAAGTGTTAGGCTGCCAGATAGTCTCTATTTGTAAAACGATCTTAGTTTTGGTCATTAAATTAGTTATTTCCAAGTGTTTTTAAAGTCTACGAGGGTCGTTTGAAAAGTCCGTGCAAAGTCAGAGAGATAGCACTACTGGCGCGTATCGAGGTTATGTTTAGTTAGTAGCATCTCTTGGAAGAACACACACCAAGTTTCAGCCAGATCGGTCTATTTCTTTGTGTTTGGCATTCGTTTGAATCGAGGAAGTCGAGTGATTTTCTCACGCTTGACCAAAAACGAAATCGTGTGAAGTGTTGCAAGGACGGTTTGCAGCTGTTCCAGAAGAATCCGCATGACTTTAAGCGTCGTTTCGTCACTGTGGATGAAACATGGATACATCACTACACTCCTGAGACCAAAGAACAATCTAAATAATGGGTTACCAAGGGGGAATCTGCGCCAAAAAAGGCGAAGACCGTTCCTTCGGCCGGAAAGATTATGGCGACTGTCTTTTGGGATTCGCAAGGAATAATCCTCATCGACTATCTGGAAAAGGGTAAAACTATTACAGGTGCATATTATTCATCGTTATTGGACCGTTTGAAAACCGAGCTGCAAGAAAATCGCCCACGTTTGGCCCACAAAAAAGTCCTTTTCCATCACGACAACGCACCAGCTCACACCTCAGCAGTTGTGGTCGCAAAATTAATGGAAATAGGGTTCCAACTCGTTTCACATCCCCTCTATTCTCCAGACTTGGCTCCCTCGGACTACTATTTGTTCCCCAATATGAAGAAATAGCTGGCGGGAAAAATATTTTATTCAAACGAGGAGGTGATTGCAGAAACGAATGGCTATTTTTCAATAAGCCTAAAAGGAGACTATATTGAAAAATAAAAAAGGTTTACCCCAAAAAATTAAGTAGTTTTTATTTTTGCACGGACTTTTCAAACGACCCTCGTATATATTGAGTTCTTAGCAATAATTCCAATTCTTTAAATAAATTATCCGCTCGTGTCCACTAATTTGGTTCCAAAGTACATCAAACTATCAAATAGCTATAAGTATTCAAGTAGAACCAACTCTTTAGTAACAAGTTTGTGATATTGAATTACAATAATGTCCTGCGTTTTTCCCCAGAAAAGTGAAAAAATTTATCGAGTAAAGCAGTATTTCCGGCAGAGGAATCGAGATCGTTCAGTCCGTGGTGGGATCTTATCGATTTCATTTCCGTTATTTGTTTTATATATTTTGCTCTCATAAATGTGCAAACACACATACACACAAATACCATTTTATTAACATCAGGCTCACCAGACCTCAGAACGTCCATTTCCGGCTAAAGTAAATTTCGAAATGTTGACATGATGGCTGCACTTTCTCACTCAGTGAGAGAGCATGAAATAGGCTAGATATTGCGACTGTTCAGCGTTTATGGTATTAACTTAGAAGTCGAGACATCAGGAGAAGCCTAAAATTGGTTACGTTGAGAAGTTACCAGGGAAACCAATACTTAGGTTACTAAGACCTTCTATCTAGACTATTTAGACCGCCTATCTAGTATTTTTTAATTTTGTTTCATTGACTTAAGTAACAGAACTACAATTGTCTAATGTTACTCACTTCTTTTTATTAAATATTTATTTCATTGAATATTCTTTTTACTCATTTCAAGAATTTTATTATCTCCCAATAAACATTTCGTTATTGTTACTTTTTAATTTTTTTTTTTGTAATTTAAAATTATTTAAATATAATTTTTATCGCCATTTTAACCGGCCGTCGAATAATTACTCTTTATGATTTTTCAACGTAATCTAATAATGTAAATGTGAAAAACTCTTACGATTTTTCTTACTAAAATGTTTCAGTTGTAAGTGTCATGTTTTATTTAGTGAAACATTAGAGATAAACCCAATTGCCCGCCCCCGCATTCTCCTAAGATCCATTTTCGCGGAGATAGTTACGAGTAAAAGTGGCAAGCTTTCGTATATGATTCAGAACAATTTCTGGTATGATTTTTGGGAAATCCCGGAAATTTAAAAATCCGTTCAATAAATCCCTACTTTCTGCTCAATCTTGGAATTTTCTCTTACTTGGAATTTTAACCAAATATTGTAACTATTTGGTAGGCACTTCATTTCCGCTAAATTCAATCCATCGCGTGTGGAATGGTTCACTTTCTGGATGTGGTGTTGAGGTTGCTGTACATTACCTAATACATTCTTTTATTGTGCTAAAGGAATTATACTTTATTTCAAAGGCACCATTCAACATGATCATACCACCTTAGACCTGTATAATTGGTAAAATATAAAGTATGTCTGTTTTAAGGTAATCAAATATGGTTTCTATGTGCGGTTTTAGTCATATTATGATAGAAGTACAGTCACATTGTAGGGCAGGCGGTATGAAGTCCTAAGTAAATCTCTAAAAGGGCAGGCAGTTAGTAAAAATTTACTTTGTGGTAAGTGTGACACAGAACCATTGGCCAGTTGTGACGTGTACTTGTGTCAGTCTTGTAGGTTCGATTGGAAGGCGTGTCACCTCTTCTCGAAGTTTAGATCGGAAAGAGGAACTCCAGCATTGCTTTTAATTATGGATATCACTGGCATCAATCATGATAATAAGCTGAGAGAAAAGGATTGATTAGAATACTACAAATATTAATTTTTTAAAAAAATATTTTAATTTGACATTGCGTTATTACTTCTTTTCATTATTTATCTGGTTGACCACATCTTTTTGAGAGAGAGCAGAGCAGGCATACTGGACGCGTCCACCTTCTAGCCACTATAATTTGGTAGGAATCAGAAATAGGTAATTTAACTTGTAATTTATGGTGACATCTTTGGCAGTGGTTGGATTAAAATGTGGTTAGCAAAGTGAGAATTAATAGAACCATCTGTCAGCGTTACGTTTCCCAGCCCAAATCTTCATAAATCTTTGGTATTAAGGAAGTATTCGCCTCAATTTTTTAATAAATTACGGTGTCCTTAAAAACTAATATTTTTTCTCCCCGTTTATTTGCACTACAATCAGCGCGTTGGCGCTACAAGTAACGATGATAAAGAGTGAAAAGTAGAAGTAAACGAGTGAAGTTGCCTAGTAGTAATGCTCCAAAACATTAGACTACACTCTCTTCACTAGAGAGGAGATTACGAGGCCACTGTCTTTTAAGACGTCGGGTTGTCAGGAAGAGTTTTAGAAGAAAGATTTTGAGCTCGAGGATTTACTACGTATGATTCCTGGTTGATGTAGGGTTTCCTGTATCGTGTTTTGGCGCGACTTGTGTGATAAAAGAAATGTTAAGATCTGTATGTACAGTCCGGTTAGAGATATAAAATGGAGCATGTACAATTGTTCGAAGTATTTTAGATTAAAGGGACTGAATCCTTTGGAGATTGGAGAGTTTGGTTGAACCCCACAGCTCTATTCCATACGCCCAGATGGGTTTTAAAATAGAAGTATAAATCAGTCTTTTGTTGTCCAGAGAGAGTTTTGATCTATTGTCTAAGAGTCTTTTAAGTCTAGTGTGGGAAATAAAAAAAATAACAAAAAATCTTAAATTTAAATTTCTAATATAATATTTTCTTAATTATCATTCGAAGAATGCTATTTCAATTCAAAAATTGATAATTTAATGTTGTCCAAAAAGCCATTTCTAGTAATTTTCGAGAGAATCTGGAAAAATTTGAACGATTCATGGTGTAAAAGTGAAATTTTTTTCTCATGAAACTCGAAATTTTAGTACAAGAAGCTGAAGTGACTGTTTTTTAGGAGAATCTATCCAACCTCCCTGCCAACTTTACCGGGAAAGAGGTTTCCAATAATCACTATGTGTGTAATCACTGTTCGCAGTTGATTTAAGGCCCTATCAGCCGTTTTTTATTATTTAAACTTCTCTCTTTGTTTTTTCTTTACAAAGAAATTGCTGAATGTTATTAACTTGTAAATTTTTTTTTTATTTTTGTTATATTATTTTTAAGCGCGAAGGCGCCTACACTCAGATGCAGAGAAGCGGAAATAACTTTGACCCAGAATTGTGAGAATTTACTAGTAAATGCGACGAAATTCGTAGGTCAGAGGAGAAAGCTGCAGAGAATAGGGAATTTTGGAGAGGGTTAGTCTCTAGTGTCCTTAGTTCGCAAGCCCCACCTTCTCGACAAGGTTAGACCCAAGTGGGGTCAAGGCCGGAAGGGCCAGGGCCGTAAACAGGGTAAAACAACAACACCCAAAGAGACAAAACCCTACACCGATGATGAATATTTAATGAGTTCTGGAAGGTAGTTGTTCTTCCCTCTTCTCACCATAGCGGCAAACTGCGAACAAGAAGCACAGTAGGGGATAAAGAGAACAAAGGTTATAGATGTTTAGCGGGAAGAAGAAATCAAAATGAAAACGCGGGAAAATACGTGGCTGTGGAAAGATAAAACCGGGAAGATGTGTGGCGGGAAAAATGAAAAAAAGAAATCGCGGGAAAATTAGTAACGCGCTGGCGGGTAAGACAAAAGAATCGCTAAGAGAAGCGATTGAACATGATTATTTCGGGCGTATCAACTTATTGACCATTTTAAAATTTATTTTAGGCTTCACAAATTTTGGTTATGTAGCTCGGCTCAGACTGTATTAGTACGCATTTACTTAATTTCAATTTACTTGGGCCTTCTTTTCAAGTCCATATTCCAGGCTGAAGGAGAAAGAGCTTTATATTTTCATATCCGTCTTAATTTCACTTCGTTATGGAACTGCTGTAGCTATCCAACAGTATCCATATTCGATTGTTTCCTTTTACATTTGTGTGCACGTGGATGAGCCTTGAAATGGGTTATTGAAACAGAAATATTATTTTATTCTATCTTTATTTACTAAATATTAATATATTTAATATTTTGCAGGTATGTTGGCAGTTTTGTAAATAGATATGGCCACAGAAATCTGTGATACAGTATGTATAACTTTTGTTAATATATTGATTAGAGAAGATCAACTTGACGGATGTAGGTAGGATTTATGGAATACCATAATACATGCACATACAAACACACATTAACTACATATCCACTTGATTCCCTTGTTTCCTGTAAGGGGAAGTGGATGTCCTCGCGCTAATCTGGCCTCTCACTTTCACTTCGCGCCTTACGCGAGCGTCCGTCTGCCAGACAGCAGGTTCTTAGAACTGTAATTTGTGCAGTGGTTATTATTTATTCACCAGGTGTCCAACTGTTGGAGACATTATTTTTTAAATGTTCCCTTTTAGTTTATTTTATTATCATTATTAGTATTGATTAAATAGATTCAATTCCAATATTTGAGAGTATATAACTAAATTAAAATTTGAGAATATGTGTATTTACACTTATAGCTTAAGATATTATTTTTACTTTGGAGTTCAAATTATTATAAATTTACTAAAAGACGTATTTTTTAAAAAAAGTTGCATCAAAAAGTAGTTCACTGCAATATTAGAAATGTTCACTTGGAAGATCATATTTTATAAAAAAAACTTGCTTAAAACTCCAAAATTGATTAAGTTAAATCTCATTTCTGATTAGCTAATTTTCGTAACAAATTTATTAATTCTTATAAATAGGTAAGAAGTCAAAATATTCCGGAAGTGACAGTTCTTTAATTGAATTTGTAAAAACCAATTTTTCAGGATATGGGGACTTCAAAATAAACATTTCCGGTTAGGTCTCAAAATTAGAAATCAGCACGAATAAAGGAGAGTCAGAGAAAGCAATAAGGATAATGATATTTTGGGAGGGAGCATGCTGGTTCTGATTAGGTATTTAGTTAAGACAGTAGTAGCAGTTGAACTAAGTCCTGTACTTACCTTTCTTTGCGATCTGTGATTTGTGGTGTGAATGTTTAAGTAAATGTCTCAAAAGTAGGAAATTACAAAAAGTTCTCTTTTTTCTATTTTTGTTTGCCATTTTTACGAGGTGCACTATTTATATTTTGAGCCTAATAATAACAAAACAGTAATTTGTCATTGAAAATGATTTTATTGTTTTTCAAAATATTCTCCTTTATGATCTATACACTTCTGCATGCGTTCGAACCACTTGTCAAAGCATTTTTTCCATTCCGCTTGAGACACCTCCAAAACATGGTTTTTGAATGCATCAACGGCTTCTTCTGCCGACGAAAATCGTTGTCCACTTAATTTATTTTTGACGTTCGGAAACCAAAAGAAATCATTTGGTGCCTAATCAGGACTTACGGCGGATGACCCATTAATTCGATGTTTTGAGTGCTCAAATAGCCGGTTGTTAGACGAGATGTGTGACAGCTGGCATTGTCTTGATGAAGAATGATCCGACGGCGCTTGTTTGTTTTCCTTATTTCATCGAAGACTACCGGCAAACAAATGGTTGTGTACCATTCAGAATTGACCGTTTTACGTTCCTCCAAAGGCACTATTGCCACATGACCAGTTTTTCCGAAAAACAGGAGACCATTTGTTTCGAAGTGCTTCGAGCGCGAACAACTTTTTGTTGGATTTGGTTCATCTTGAAACACCCATACAGTCGACTGCTGTTTAGTTTGCGGCTCATACGCATATATCCATGATTCGTCTTTTGATCTTTTACACGTCTTTTGAAGCACCACCATTGTATTTCTTAAGCATTTGTTTGCACCAATCGACACGAGCATCTTTTTGAGATTTTGTCAGATTATGTGGGATCCAACGAGAACAAACCTTTTTCACGGCTAAATGATCATGCAATATTTTATATAAGCTGGTGGAACTAATGCCTAAGGTTGCCTCAATCTCACAGTATGTCACATGACGATCTTGCATTATTAGTTTTTGCACAGCATCAATGTTTTCTGACACAACATCTGATTTTGGATTTTCGACTTTCGTCGGTGAGCGAACGACGACCACGTTTGAATTCGTTATACCAGCGTTTCACAGTGGCAAAGGATGGGGCTTTATCGCCAAAAGTAGAAGTAAGTTGATCGATGCACTCCTGTCTTCATAATCCACGTCGAAAGTCGTAATAAATCATTGCACGAAAATTTTCACGAGTTAATCCCATTTTTTCGCTGAGACACAATTTTCAAGTGACTGTAAACAACACAAATTGCGCTCAAATAACAAAACGTTCTGAAGAAGGTTATGGTCAAAAACGTCAAAACTTTCAAGTGGAAACGTCAGATACAACACTCCGTGTTGCCAAGACTCAAAATATAAGTGGTGCCCCTCGTAGTGTACGAAAATAAAATGTTATGAGTGAATAAGCTGTAATAAGTCTTCATGATTGGATCAGCTGAAGGAGAGAAGCTGCCCACTGGCAACACTCTCAATGAAGATTTCCTACATTACAGACAAAGGATGATCACTAGGCTAACGGTATTTCAATCTGCGTGAAGGATGATCCTAGAATCGTTGTGGTGGAAGAGAATTAAAGCATTTTCTATAGTTGGATTTTAATTTTGAAGTCGTTAAGGAGGGTAGTAATATTAGAGACATAAAATGGAGAATCCGCAAACCTGACGAAGTATTTTTGATTAAAAGGACTGGATATTTTGGTGAATTTGAATGTTTGGTTGAACCCCACAGTTCAAGTCCGTAAGTCTAGATAAGTTTGGGTACGCTGTTCATATAAGTCATGAGTCAAAAAGTTTAAATTTGCTATTTTAAATTTGCCAACTGGAAATAACAGTTTATTGAAAATATTTTTCGGTTTTTTTGGAAAAGGGTTTTTCAGAAACGGGTTTTGCTATTTTCATCCATTTTCTAGTGCTGATCCCAATCACCAGGTAGGTGTTTCTCTAAGTGCTCTCAGTGTAGAATTGATTGAAGTTTGTTTATATCCTGTAATTGCGAGCCTAAGAAAGTATACAGGTGGTTACAGAACTGTTTGTAGTACGAGAGAATGATGGGGTCTAACCAGATTTTAACAAGTTTCATTTTATCAACTGTTTCCATGAAATAAGAAACATATGCTTCTACGGTTTACTCTTCTTTTTGTTAAGAAATTGCGGCGAGTTTGGAAAGTATGAACTTGGAAGAATAATTTTTTTTCTCTCTCTCTCTCTCTGGACAGAGATGTTGGCCATATGTTTTGGTTTGAAACATGACATCTACCAGCTTCTTAGGGTCTTACCAGGTGGCCGCAACATCTGATAGAAGAATATGTCGTTTTGTCTGTGAGAAGATAGTGATTTAGTGATTACAATGTAAATAAAAAGTATGTAATGATGTTAAAATGTTAGCAGAGGAGTACAGTTAAGGGGCAGCAGTAGTTGGGAGGTCTGCGGCCATTGCAGGGTGAAGGGACGGACGGTTCTCTGTGTGGCGAGAAACTATCTGTTAGGTCACCAGTTGTTTGAGACTCTTGTTTTCACTAAGTAGGTCACACGTTGTGTGTTTATTGAAGAGAGGTGCAATCTGAAGGACGTATGATTTCATGCCCTGTTTGAACACTCCTTTCCGATAGCTTGCCACTTGTTGTCCTACAAGAGATATATGTTTAACAGGAATAATCAGTAAAAAATAAAAAAAATAAATTAAAGCCACTATACAGCAGGCATTGCAATCTGGTGTGTTAGTGTTGGGCGTTGTAGAGGAAACTGTAGGTTAGCATTGTACAGGTGTACCGATTTGTCCCTGCCTCTTAGTAAAGGGCGGGGCTCCACTCTTTAGAACACTTTGCTCCTTTAACTGGCTAGTCCCATTATCTCTTCTATTTCTTACCATTTAAAGCTCAATCTTTTAAAAGTGTGACAATCGTTAAAAAAAAGATAATTTCATTTTACTTTTTTTTTTAAAAAATAAACAATTTATCTAGAAGATTTATTTAGAAAATATTTTAAAAAAATGCTTTAATAGCTTCTGGTTGGACAATGGTATGGGATTCCCCGAAGAAAGTCCCAGAAAAACTATTGATTCCCAGTGCATACACACTGCGGCGCCGTTGACACTAGATCAAATTGGGTGATGCACACGTAACTCCGGCGACCATTGTCCCATCTTGCTGCGTCGCAATCTGTTGAGAGCGCCGGAAAGCACTTCTATTCTCTTGGTACTGTATTTTCTATTGAGCAATGTTCCCTCCGACAAAATGGGCATTTTTCGGTAGGTCGTTCAAATCAACCGGATTCAGTTCTTTGCTATTTTTCGCTTTTTAAATGCCACTATTGTGATAAAGGCACCACGGTAGCCAAGTGGTTAGAGGCGAGACCTGCAAAGCTATTGTGGTAGTGTAATCGGAGGACCTGGAATGTTCCAGTTGATATAAACCTTTTCAACTTCCTTCGATTCTTCGATAATTTTGTTCGATAATTTGCTCCCACAAAAAGTCATCGACATAAAAAGAAAGGATATCCGGACTCAGACGGCTCCAAAACAAATGTTCCAGTGAAAGTGCAACATCGTAAATTTGGCCGTTCTTAATACTATTCTTTCATAGTAATAATAATATAATAAAATTATTATTTTTGAAGTAGGCGCCACGGTAGCTGAGCGGGTTAAGAGGCGAGACCTGCAATGCTAATATGTATTTTGGTACTGCGTTCGATTCCCGGTCTTGGCCTAGGATTTTATTTAATGTTTAATGTGAGAACTTTATAGTAAAGTATGTTTGCTAGACGCCTCCGTCCACTATACCTAATTTGGAGGTTGGACGTAAGACCCGCCTAAAAAAAAGTAGGCATTATTTTACTTTTTACAAGTGTGGTCATTGCAATCTAATGCCGTTCGAATCAACCGAATAGTTCAATTGTTTTTGTAATCTTATTTTTAATTAATTAATATTCATTGCGTTAATATTTTCTTCCTTAAAGAAGATAAGGAAAAAATACTGATCCTAACATATTATTGAAGTCCAGGCAGTTATATTTATAAATCAAGTTCAATTTGAAAAACTGAGGAAGCCTCCAATTGCACGTAAAAGATTATGTTAAACTTTTGGAACAAATTTAATATGGTAAAAAAGGCAAAACAAAATTATCACTGTAGCGAAGAAATGTTAACGCTATAAAACAGTTGTGTCCGCGGATGATAAGTCGTTGTTGGGTAATATGGTTGAAGGCCTTGCTAACTTGAGTTTTGGTGGTCTTGTTCAGATATATTTCCCTCTTGGTGGTTAATGAACTTTATTAGAACACTGAGCTTGCAACTTCCAGAATCTTATTTTAGCAGAATATTTAACTCTAGAAAGAGATGTTCTGATATTAATGATTCAAATGGAAGCTATTTCAAACTGGCTGCCTTTTGGCATCTTTGTGTTCGTAACTTCACATACATGTAGATGTACACATCCTAGTGCTTGTTTCTCCAGGGCTAGGCTTCTGTTTATACCAATAAAGGATGATGATATTTTAGGAGTCCTTACAGAATAGGAGATCTGTCTCATCGTTATTCTTACGTGACCTGTAAACTTAATGTTGTAGCATATATACCAAGTTGTTTCTCCTGCTTATTGTTGCTTACGTTTGCAAACCCCCAGGGATCATCTGAACACCTGCTTCAGGAAACTTAGATGGTTGCTTAAGTGTTGAGTATCAGTAACAACTAACCAAAGTAACAGTGTAGCAGCAAGAACAATGCTAGCCAAACAAAAGATAGTAGCTGAACATGCTAACCAATAAAAAGACAATACTGCTAGCCAGCCACTTGCCAGGTATTTAAAAAACGTTTGCGTCCAAAGACCAGCTAGTTAGTAAAAGTAATAACCTACTCGGTAAGACCTTTTCGCCAAAACTGGGCAAAATGAGGCAATAATTTGGTTCTTATGGCCTCTCAAATTTAGGTGGATGAAAGGCGAAGCTTATGATTTGTATATAATGTAGTACAACTTACATACTCGTATTCTATAGGCGGGTAATAAGTCATAAGTCTTAAGAAATAATTCTTAACAAGAGGGAGAACATTCTCTCTCCAAATTGACCCCCTTGTGCCGAAGAATTGTTCTGTGGCTCTTGACAAGCTCCGAATTTAAAACCTTGTGTGTCACTCACACGACTTTCTCTCATGGCTTTACGAAGTGATCCATAAAGGGAAGTCTCCTCTTATCCTCCTCGCCAGTACTGCCATAAAGGAATCCTCCCAGGATAATTATTCAAATAAAAGAAACAGGGGCGCCACATTAGCCGAGCGGTTAGAGGCGAGACCTGCAAAGCTATTGTAGTAGTGGGTTCGATTCCCGGTCTTAGGCCTTAAGTATATTTGCTAGTCGCCTCCGTTCACGACACCTAATTGGTAGTTGGACGTTTACTTTACTTTACTTTAGGAGGGTCTCTAGCATGAAATATATTGTAAATTCGAAGAGAACTTAGTAAAAGTCGTTAAAATCTTGAAAAAATAAAAATGAAATCTTTGTAAATGGAAAATTTGGTAGTGGGATTTTCTTTAAATTTAGCATTATACTTATAATTTTAATAATAGAACAATATTAATAGAATAAATTAATATAGTAGGGATAATATGGTCCTTTTTCTCACAGAAATGGCGCAGAGAAGCTTCTTCCACAAAGTTTATATTAAATCTTAGAATGCGTTTGCGAAAAACCTTGAAAAATGAAATAGCTATTGTTAAAATGAAGCACTTCCTTTTGGAAGGTATTGTTCAAAAGCTAATAGTCGTGGCCGATAGTGGATCCTGTTCTAATAAAGGTCAGATTTAGTTACTGCAATTTTTCGTTTTGTAGTTATAGGCTAATTTGTGGGGTTATAGGCCAATTTATGGAGATGAAGGCCAATTTGTGAAGTTGTAAGCCAATTTAGGACTTGGAGTTGAATTTGGAGTTTTAGGGACCCAAAAGCGGGTACTTTCAGTGAAATTTTGGAAATTTGTTACGACTGCAGAGCTCCCTCTTACGTAGTACTGAGAGAGAGGAAGTGTGAGAGACGAAGAAGTTAAATAGACATGATGAGGCACATTCCCTTAATAGTTGTTCCACGTTTAGCTAAATTTGGTTAGTGAGCTTGTAAATAATTTAGTAATTTATTAATATTTTTTATTATTTTAGTAAAAACTTTAAATAAGAATATACCATCAGCAAACTAGATGCTCAGTCTAAATTGTGTTGCTTAACAATCATTTACAATGAGGTTAGAAATAGAGACATAAACTTAAGTTCATGGCGTGTTCATAGAAGGAGTTTTTAAGCTAGTAGATTTAGGTTTTTTTGTGCGTTAAAAGATGGGGATCGGTCTAGGAGCGCTAATGATGTGGGACGACAAGTGCTCCAAGAAGAATGTACACACATATGTCTGTAATATCGTTGTTACTTTTTCACAGTTATGAGAGTAACAGTCTGTCATACCACAGCATCCACAGGTGCTACACATCTTCACTTCAACCGACCGTCAAATACCCAGTCGGGTAACTATTTCTGTCTCATCTTTGCCTATCTCACTCTAGTTATGCAAATATAGTTTGTACTTCATATTTTTCCATCCCCTGAATCAAGTTTGACTATGGACGACAAAAATCTGATTTTAACACTCACATGGACCTTGTCTTAATCTCAAGGTACCAATTCCTCACAGAAATCTTAAATTTGGAAGCACATTCACATCTGAATAAAGTTATGCAATTCATAAAGCAGAAAAAAGGTTTTTTTAATGGCTGCTTTTAGGGCTGGCCTTTCGCCCAAATTAGGTGACGTGAACGGAGGCCACTAGCAAACATACTTTGCTATAAAATTCTCATATAAGCAATTATATAAAATCCAAGGCCTAGACCCGGGAATCGAACTCTAAATTTTAGCTTTACCGGCCTGCCCCCTATCACACCGTGACGCATTAATAGAACAGTTTATTGCACTAAAATAACCCAAGAGGGTAGCGTATCCCCAACCACCCATGGAGAACTTAATTTAGAACAAATTATTAAAATAAAAGCTTAGATTGCATACCATCTAATTATGAAGATTAGGAAATATTTTGGAAAACAAACCGAGATGGATTTTTGGAGAAGGTCCGCTTGAAAATCACGTTTAGCAAGAGTTAGAAAAGAGAGAAGGACATCCTCCAAAGAATTACGGAGAAAAGGTTGGAGTGGCTCGGACACGTTTCAAGGATGGAAAAGCAAAGGATCATGGAATGGGACCCAGAGAGAAGAAGGAGAAGAGACAGGCCGAAGCTGTCATGGCTGAAGATGGCTAAGGAGGATATGGCTGGATATGGCGTTTCGATAGAAGATGCGAAAAATAGAGAGATTTGGAGGAGTAAAATAAAAAATTGAAAATGAGTTAGGGCGAGAGAATCCTCACTGTGGGGGAAACCCTTAGGGAAAAAAAAGAAAACATTTTGGAAATTTTCTCGAAAATCCGTACCGAAAAGTGCTTTATTCTGTGTCTATAGTAAAATCTGGATTACAGCTACACATTAAATCTCTGTACATCCTTCGTAACATCCTTCTTTGAGTGGCCATTTATATCTTTTCCCTGAGAGAATTTTTCAAAGAAACATTGTAAACAATGTGAGTGACGAACTATGAAGAAACTGGTAACAGCCATTTATAGTTAAAAAAACTGAAGAATCCTTTCAGGAAAGTTGTTGAGAGGATTTCGACTGATAGTCCATGGAGCAATCCACCGGAAACTAATTTTCCGGCTTTTCTAATGTTTCATTTTGAGTTTGAGAGTTCGCCTACGTTCGTACTTACACAACACTCATACACCACATTCTATAAGCCACTGTTTTGGCTTCAGGCTTCATCAAAACTTATATTTTTTGTGAAAACTCAAAAAAGAAAACTTGATATAATAGCAATACTTCCTCTTACCTGGTAAAAGCTTCTCCTTCGAATTACCAGTTAATGTTATTTGGCTCATAAATTGTCTAGATTCACTGCAATGAGGCTGCAGAGGAAAGCATGACAAGCTAACTCTCCAAGAATCTCTTTAAAACTTCCTTATAAAAATTTATTTCTTTAAAAAAATAATTAAATAAGAAATTAGGTCACGTTGTATTTAATCCGAATACACATTTTAAAAAACATCATTGGTTCGTTTTGGATCAATCCAAAAAATAAAAAAAGAAGTGTTTCCCTAATATCAAACTTTCAACAAATCTTTATCAAATTCAGATTTTTAGTGAGAAATTTGAATCTCATTAATGCCAAATTGAAGTTAGAACCGCCCAATGTATAGAAATCACCCTTACTGGATGTTAAGTTACTGAAGAATGCGTAATGGGCGTTTGTTGCATTCTAACCGAAGTTCAGTAATGAGGATTGTATAGGGCTACAGATCAGCTTGGTAGGCAGTAACAACAGGTATTTTGAATATCTGTAATACTGTTGCTACTCCATTTTGAGTTTCACAGCATCTTAATGGTCTATACGAATTGGACAAAGAAGGTGTGAGCTGGTGGAGACCTTCAGTGGCCCTGAAGTCCTTATTTAACACCATGGATGGAAACGAAAGGATGCGCAACCGGCCGTCGGCCACCTGAAGGTAGGATCATCTAAAAATAAGGAACTTCTCTCTCGAACATGGAAGCGATCGCAATGTTCCTTGCTTGTGACTTACGATGAGAAAGAAAAAAACTTCTGAATCCTTTTTAAAACCAAGTTTATTTCAAGTGGTGTAAGTATTATACCACAAAAACTTATTTGTCAGCCCCCATAGTGGAAGAATTATTGAGTGACACGTGGGTACAGTTAGCACCACGTGGAGGAAGGGTTGAAAGGGCAGACAGGGATAAAAAAAAAAGAAAGTAAAGTATATACACATGGTGCGCGTGTGAAGAGAAAACATAAGTACCCCAATAAGTAAGGTATTCCATTACAAGGTGTTTTGGGTTTTAAGTACTAATAATAATTAAGGTTCTGACGATAAAGTATTTCCATTATTTATGTGAGTTCGTCAATTTCACCAATTCAGAGAATAAAACATCAAACCGTGCCACTTCATTTAGAACCTTTAAAGCAGAAGTTTGGTTAGCAATAGGTGCGCCTGAACATTAATACACCCTTCGACGTGAGGTTTCACCCTGACTTTGCAGATTGATTGAAGTTTTGTCTTAATCAGATGTACCAGTAGTATAACTGGGTTTAAAATGAAGGTTTTCATATTTTTGCTTAATTCTTGAAGGCTTGGCGACATTATGATCATTGAGTTTGACCATTATTAGGTTCTCTGTATCCGTAAAAGTTGTTTTAGCGAGTTGGTCATTCTGTGTGGTGTACACATACTAGTCGGAGCCACAATAAGACTAAATCAGCGTACCGAAAGTGTCACATTTAAGCGAATAGAGTCTTTATCCGAGGCGGTAAACATGTGTGGTGATTGGTGATTGCAGTATTTTACTGTGAACTACCGGCTTGCGGACAGTGTTCTCTCGTTACAGGAAACACCTTCAGACATTTTTTTTTCCGGTTCTATTTTTAATATTTTTTTAGTTTAGTTTGAAATTATTCCAGTATAATATTGCAACATATTCTTTAACATTTTGCAAAACAAATCGAGGGCACGAATTTAATGTGCTTCCGTTCATTAATTCTCGTATTTTTATTTCTAAATTTACATTTGCGTTCTTTTCTCACGTTTGTTCCGGTCGAGAGAATTAAGTTTTTGCTCATTTATTTCAAGCCAATATTATTGCTCACAGTAAGATATTGCTGTAAGCTCACATTGGTTTTCCTAATCTTGAAATTCAACTGCTTTTAGGTTATGTGTTATAATATAGCAACAGTACCACAAAATTCCTAGTAAAATGCAAAAGTGAGATTTTCACTTTTGAAATTTGGCCTTTTCATTTTTGAGGCGATCTCAGATGAAGGAAACAGTAAAGCGTCGGTGCTAGAAAGTGCTGAATTTGAATCTGCTGGAATGAGGATGTGAAATTTGCTGTTAAGAAAAGAATTTCGAAATACTTAGCTTTCAAATAATGGTGAATACAAAGTCATGGTATATAAAATAAAATAATGCATTGAAACAGCGCAACTGCCAGATAGTTTAAACAAGATAAAGAAGCTGTAAGTAAAAGACACTATCAACTGAATGACCCAAGATTCTTTAGACGTAGATAGAAAGGTTAAACATTCTCTTGTCTACCACAAGAAAAGCGACAGATTTCATGCAAAATGAAAGTGAACAATTATTTGGTAAAGAATCCATAAGAAATGAAAATTTTATTCCAGAATCTCACAAAGAGAACAAAGTAACTCTTCAAGGTATAAAGAAGAAAAACATTCTCCTGGACCAGAAGGGATTCAGGAATTCATCTTTAATCATTCTGTAGATGTTTTTTGGGTTTATTTTGTATAATATACGGTTAGTAAGGAAATGCTTTGCAAAAGAAAAAGAAGAAAAAACTGTGGTTTCTTAAGTTCAATAAGTTTGTTAGAGAATGCAGGCGTCTTTAACGAGAATAGTTGCATCCATCAACTTCTCGAAAGACCCTAAGTTGTTTGAAATTGGGATAACCGCGGGTATTCCTAGTTCCAGAAAGACGATACAGGTACATTTCCCTGTTCGGGATAATTTAAATACTTTTTGGTTTGGTGTAGATTCTCAATAAAGAATACTTTTAAAAATATTGAGGTCTCGGTCAAAAATAGTTTTTTAGTAAAATATAATTTTTTAATTAACATTTTGATAAGTGTAAAGTACAGTTCAAGGCTTAATACCACAAAAAATAGGTCTTCTTGAAGTGCCAAAAATAACGGAAACTTTAAAAATGTTGTTACAAAAATATAAAAAGATAACTAACAGTTTCGAAATGTTTCTTCGTATTAAATATCACAAATAAATCTTTCTCCCTTTGGTTTGAACAGCAGTTTTCTTTAATATAACTTTTTTTTTAACTTGGGCTCGAAACAGTAAGGAATCGACAGGTTAATTGGATTAAGATCTTAGGTGTTAGAAGGTAGGTAGGTTCTCTGATTATTGTAGCTCTTAATAATTCTAGGATTACTCCCCTATTCCAAAAAACGGTTAACGTACTTTCGATCACGCCTAAAGATGCTAAATAACTTTAGAAAATAGATTCTATATTTCTGGGAATACCGGCCATCTTTCCTTCTTAACTAGATAAATAAGAATTCTCCACAACTTCTTCAAATAGTCTATTGTTAATAACATCCTTTTTTGAAATGGTCTGTACATTTTTTTAGCGTCTTTGCAGAAGTTTCACTTTGTTGGCTTTTGATTTGTTTCTTTGATGAAAAGTGCTGCTTGCCTCTAAATTCAAGATCTGTTTCTCCTTTCTAGATTTCTCTTTTTTATTTTTTTGATCGCTTCAATTTTTTTGTAGCGTCAAAAGGTTCGCAATATGTTTTGATGTAGAGTAACTGACCTATACCTTTACCTGTGAAATCAATTTGGCCCTTCAAAAATTAGTTAATTAATCTACTCATTTTAATTTTAAGCTACTTCATCTGTTCGTCCAAGATAATACGTTCCGAAGTATGCATTTTTCTGGTCCAACTTGAGTAAATATGGTTTATTTTATTGGTAAGAAATGCTTAAAAAAGCAACTATAAGATAGTTCGGCTGAAATACAGTGATGGACAATGTTGTCTGCAGTAAGAGAACACTGTCTGGAGGGTGGCAGTGCTCTGAGAAGGCTCCGGTAGCCAAAGAACACTCAGATATTGACTTAAATTAAGAGAAATAAACTTTCAAGTTCCATAATTTTGAATTTATATTTTATGTTTGTTTGCAGACCATAAATCATTATAAAATTATAAAAAAATTTAGTAAGCATTATAAAACATTACATCTATATACTACGTTTTAACTTAGTATAAACTAATTATTAACAATGTGTGCAAGGAATGAGCTATATTTTATACTTTAGACATTGTCTAAAATCGCCTCTCCTGTTCTCTTTGGTTTTAATTGCTCTTTCCTTTGATTATTTCCTTTAATAAAAGGAAATACAACAGTATTTCCTCTCTTTTTTTCCATTTAGGAGATTAACCTGAGAATAAAATTTATTGTGTAACACTTCGTGAAAATTTTAATTACTTCAACCTTGTTTAATTCAACAAGTTGTTTTTTAAATATATTTAGATAGTTACGTTCTAGAGTTCAGATATTATTGTTTAGTTTCCTTTAAACTGTTCACGGAGAAAATGAATTTTTAAAAAATAATTCTTTCTTCCTGTAATTAGTATTCAAATGTTTTGACAAACAGTCTGGCCTTGTACACTGAAACCTGGTCTTTAAAAAATAAATAATAATAAATAAGTTGTTTTCTAAATGTGATTCAAAGGTGTGTTTTACAGCCATGACCAGTTTTGCGAATATGATTTTCGTGATTGAATAGGCGTCGGAAATGAATGTTTTGATGTACGAGGGTCGTTTGAAAAGTCCGTGCAAAGTCAGAGAGATAGCATCACTGGCGCGTATCGAGGTTATGTTTAGTTGGTAGCATCTCTTGGAAGAACACACACCAAGTTTCAGCCAGATCGGTCTATTTCTTTGTGTTTGGCATTCGTTTGAATCGAGGAAGTCGAGTGATTTTCAAAAAATGGACGAAAAAGAATTTCGTGTATTGATTAAACACTACTTTATGAAAGGCAAAACGCCTCAGGAGACTAAAGAGAAGCTTGATAGACATTATGGTGACTCTGCACCTTCGATTAGAACAGTTTATAAGTGGTTTCAAAATTTTCGGAGTGGCCATATGGGCACAAGTGACGCTGAACGTTCTGGACGCCCTGTTGAGGTTATTACTCCAGAAATCATTGATAAAATCCATGATATGGTGTTGGATGACAGAAGAGTGAAGGTGCGTGAGATTGCTAGTGCTGTGGGCATCTCGAATGAACGGGTACATAATATTTTGCATCAACATTTGGGCATGACAAAGCTATCCGCAAGATGGGTGCCGCGATTGCTCACGCTTGACCAAAAACGAAATCGTGTGAAGTGTTGCAAGGACGGTTTGCAGCTGTTCCAGAAGAATCCGCAGAACTTTAAGCGTCGTTTCGTCACTGTGGATGAAACATGGATACATCACTACACTCCTGAGACCAAAGAACAATCTAAACAATGGGTTACCAAGGGGGAATCTGCGCCAAAAAAGGCGAAGACCGTTCCTTCGGCCGGAAAGATTATGACGACTGTCTTTTGGGATTCGCAAGGAATAATCCTCATCGACTATCTGGAAAAGGGTAAAACTATTACAGGTGCATATTATTCATCGTTATTGGACCGTTTGAAAACCGAGCTGCAAGAAAAACGCCCACGATTGGCCCACAAAAAAGTCCTTTTCCATCACAACAACGCACCAGCTCACACCTCAGCAGTTGTGGTCGCAAAATTAATGGAAATAGGGTTTCAACTCGTTTCACATCCCCCCTATTCTCCAGACTTGGCTCCCTCGGACTACTATTTGTTCCCCAATATGAAGAAATGGCTGGCGGGAAAAAGATTTTATTCAAACGAGGAGGTGATTGCAGAAACGAATGGCTATTTTTCAGACTTGGACAAATCCTATTATTCGGAAGAGATTAACAAACTAGAGCAGCGTTGGACGAAGTGTATAAGCCTAAAAGGAGACTATGTTGAAAAATAAAAAAGGTTTACCCCAAAAAATTAAGTAGTTTTTATTTTTGTACGGACTTTTCAAACGACCCTCGTATATACATCCATTCTGGTGTTGCAGCTATTTGGTTTTGGACACTGTTGGTGTCAGACGAAACATGCAATCGTATCTGTTTCCCTGTGGACTAGGTCTGGGTTTCGATGAAACCTAGGGTTACTGCAGGACTGTAGCTTTGGTTTCCATTATTAGAGATTTGTTCACAGGCAATTCTATGTTTTTTACTTTCTGTTACTTGTGACATTACTTTATTTTTACCGACATTAGATCCCTTATAACCTCTATCCGGTGTATGTGATCCAACCATCGCCGCAGTCACCCAGCTTTTATGCAAGACACAATATCGGATTCCTCAAACAGTTCAGCCAGTTCTTGGTACGTCCTGGTTCTGAAGCTTTTCTCTGCCCTTGTAGGTCCAATTATTTTCTTTAAGATATTTCTTTTCCACCTACGAAACCTTTGCTCATCTGCTCGGTGTTAAAGCAAACGTTTCCAAGCTATAGTTGACTACCGCCCTCAGAACTGCTCTTGACACATTTTTGCTTCTAATCATCTTTTAAAGAGCCCACAAGCACCTATTTCCAGCAGCCATTCTTCGAAATATATCTGCTGTTACATAAGGAGTAAGCATTTACATTACTTAAATTTGTAAGTGGGATCCCTCATAATGGTAATAAGTATAGAATAAAACAATTCGTCATCTCATGGGCTCAAGTTGGAACGATTCTTGTTACTAAATTTTTGCATATGTTTCTACTATCAGCCCTCGCTTCTTGTCTTTTAAATTAAGCAAACATTAGATCAGATCCGAGTTAAGGATTACTAAAATTTAAATAAATTGTAAAATTCTCCCAAAAGGTGTCGCACTCTTTGTTGACAATAATCCGATATGATTAAAAGAGGCCATTTACTCTACGCGCAAGTCATTCATGGTAATATACTAACATAAGTGAGCCTAGTTTCGTCACTTGATGAATATTCTCGTCGCCTCTTTGAAACTCTTAATGTTCAGGTGCCAGTTTTATATTGACTACTACAAACACAGTATGGTAGGATTGAATTATTAAGTATGTAGAAGGGAATTTCCGTGTGGAATTTTAACTCATGGAGTCCCAGTTTGCCCAAGGATAACCGGCTAAGAACATTGCCCCTTAAATAATTAACTATAAAACTACCTATGTCCTTACTTAGTTGCTACATTCGAGGATACTTACACACACATAGACACATTATACTTGTTGTTTTACTAAAACTAGGACGCGAACACCTTTTTAATTTTGTTTAACATTTCCGTCTCTCTGTATATTACTATTGTCTTCGAAACTCAAAAAAAATTAATTTTACTTGAAAATCAATATTATTTTTCTCGCCTTGGCAGAAAGTACAGCGGTATTATTGTACTAAATTTGGTGAAGGAAGTTTTAGTTTCGAGCCCCATTTAAAAACAAAATTATGAAATATTATAAGTTTAATAAATTGGTGAGTTCATTATGAATTAATAAAATTTTAAATATTATAAAAAATTAGATCATTCTGTTCTGTAACATAGAGGAACATTCTTATACACAGGTTTAACATTACGATTGAATTCACGCGATTCTGATGAACATATTTCTGATGATATTGCTTCTAAAATCAGCAGCAGAAAAGTAATAGATAACTAACTAGTATAACAGTAACAACTAATCTACCTCAAGATTACCTCTTTCTGCAGGTTATGGATACAATTGGAAGCGCATGAACGTCAATATGAAAAAGCAATTGGCACAAAATTAAATTAAAATATATCGTTGTTCATTCTTTTTGGTGACTGATTCATAGTTTCAATAGGATGAAAAATTAGATACCAGTTTCAGTCTTAATAGATTTATTCTGCCGAGCTTTCGACTTAGGGACTAGGGTCATCTTCAGGGCTAGTTTACAAAGTAATATTTTTACATTACAGGGTTGGTGTGTCTTCTGTCTTGTCTGTTCATTGAGACGGCAAAATAAAATTATCTCGACTGAAATGGCAATTATTTTTTCATCCTATTAAAATATATCTTATCAATTTTAATTTGTTTCTTAATTCTTACTAGCTGAAGTAGCTCAGGTTAAACCAATATTCTGAATTCATTAACATATTTCACTGGGCAGCCATAAGGGAGGTTCCCTTATGTGTTACTGAAAGGACTACTGAGAAAAGTTAATTCTGTAAAACAGGGAGTTTCTACTCGCTATGGGCATGACCTGGACTCGTAATCTTAACTAGCCACACTTGTACAATACAATATTTCTATCCGTCGTAGCACGCATGATTATTGTGTGTCTCGCCGGGTTCGCACGTTCATTCATCACCAGAGGTATATTAATCAGTTAGGTATAGAGAATTCGTCTTCACTTATTTTTCGTCCCGTACTACACTTTCTGACTGCTAGATAAATGTGCGAAACTGGTGAGGGATACGACGTAAAACGATATTATTTCCAACCTATAACCACATTTTCAACTAATTTTATCGTAGACATTTTTTCACCTCATTTAGTCGCACACAACTGTCTATCTCTAACTGCAGTTTACATAAATAAATTTTCTCGAAACCATTTACTAGAAAGATTGTTTTTTTGGCATCGACTGGATTGGTTCATTAGCGCTCCAATATCATTCTATTCTTTTAAGTCTGTAGCTACTTGAGCTAAAATAACAATAATAAATAAATAAAAGGTAGTTGTTTCAATACATCGTAATGTAATAAAGTGGTTTTGAAGAAACTGTGACGTCGTAGCCTTCCCAAAAGCAATATCCGCTGAGAAAAAGTGATAATGGTTCGTTCATCTTTGTTGTCGAAGTTCCTGTGGAGCGCTTTGGTCACTGGCTAGAAAATTAGGAAAAATGGAAAAAAGTCGTTCTTAACCAATGCATTTCCGGTTCAATGGTATTTTGGAATTTTTGTTTTGGTTTTTCATACTCAATAAAATCTCATCTATGGCGCTGGACTGACGCCTTTTTAAAAGAGCTTACTAGTTCCTTGAGAACCTTCATTTAAACAAAATTTCTTGGAAATAAATTTAAAATAAAAGTAATACACACGTAACGTGCATGCAAGGACCTGCATGCAGACAAAGTTTAAACAAGATTTTGGTAACTATTTTCAGAAAATATACTTATATACAAGGTGAACCAGTAATGTAACGACCATAGGTCTACTGTGTGTAGTACATCTAAAGTGGAGTTCAATGACGTATTGGCCAACTTCATATTTTCCACTTTTCTTGAGTGACGTCACTTTAAAGTTTTTTTCTAAAATCATTACTTTTTTCCAATAAAAATGTTATTAATCAGAAAGTTTTAGTCCGAATTCGATTCTAATGACATGGTTAGAAAGATAGATAAATTTCCTAAAAATTGATACCATTTTGAAGCAAAAATTATTCTCCAAACAACCTCAATCTTCCTCCTGGATACTGGAAAAGTAAAAGTAATCGAAATTTTTGAAGAAAACTCATTAGGCCCTTATGTGATCATTAGCAGATCTAGGTGTTGGCACTTTTTATAAAAGTTTCCTTGCCTAATGGGCTTTCTAATGGTACATCATTTTCCAGGATTCCTTTTATCTTCGTATGAGAAATTATGTTTGTTTTTCAAGAAAACGTGTTCACAAGCACACAACAGTGTTAGTTTATCATTGAAAACTCTTTTAGATGGACCAGTAGTCAGTTTTTAAAGCAGCCTTTCTTAAAATAAGAAAATCAAAGGTTACAAATTGCACTTTAAACATTTACTTCTGATCTATCTGAAATATTTGACTAAATGTTAGGAAAGATTTTGAACAGGAAGTGATTTCATCTGCTCAAAAATACCGGGAAAATTATCAGCCCTTGCGGTATTGTGTCGTTGAATGCAGTTAATGTTAGTTACCTTGAGTGCAAAGCCTAACTACCCCATTTCCACAGAAAATTAAGCGGAAATTGGAAATCATTTTAACGGAAAAATCGCTCTTCCTATTTTTATTTAGAGGAGTGCTTGATTATTTAAATAATTTTGCCTCTTCTTCTAAGTGAATTTAATTACCAACTCATGATGCTACTATGTGATGCACAAAAAAGTATCGGAGGAAGTAAGTTGCATAGAGAACCACATGTGACTTCGCCATGTGACATGAGATCAGTTGGTAATCTCAGCTTGTTAGTCCAATCCAGATATGTTGCATTTTGATTTAATTAATACTTCATGACTCTAGTCGTTGAAAGTAGACTTCTAAAAAGAAAATGTTCATTCAATCTGCAACCTATTCTCAGATTAGTTCGGTGGCCATATTGTCTGGTGGTATTATTCATCATTAGAGTCAGGTGTATCTCATGGCTACCAGACTCTGACGTTCAGGGCGAATTCGTGCCTTATTTAAATGAATAATTAAATCTAGATTGAACTCTACGATTCTCAAGTCTCGAATTTGGACATTTCGTAATAACACTTTACAGTTTGTAAAGCCGTACTTGTAGCTGAATGAAACCTTTAATAATTTTCAAATAAAAAGTATAAACCGACGAGTTTGTAAGTGAGTAGAGTAAGGAGAAAATTTTTCAAAAGTTCCACCTCCAAAAACGAAAGATTCCCTTCAATAGATGCTTTCCGATTGTGGAATTTGGCTGGCATATTTAACTTCTCTTATGAGTAAATTATAAGACCGGGTACTACTCTTAAATTGCATTTTGGAGGAAAGTACACCCAACTTTCTTTTAAAAGTGCCTTTAATCGACCTTCCCTGGAAAAGTGATTGAACTAAAGTTGATGGCCAACATTTCAGCAATTGTATCTACCAAATTTAGAGAAAAATCGTTGAAGAAGTTATTTTTAGAAACTCCCTCTCCACCTCCAATACAATCAATAAAATGTTACTTCCGTCGAGTAATTTTGATCGCTAAATTTCATCATTGTTCTCGAACGGAACATAAAGTTTAGATTTCCGGCGATTTTTTCCTTGTCTAGGGCACAGAGTGTTCACATCACACAATTTCTAAAAACCACTTTTCGGACTTCATCGGCAACCTCAAAACGGATATTGGAAAATTTTGACACGATTGCATTACTTTTTCTTATTATGTAAGAGAAAGCAATTGAACATTCAATAGCCGCCAAGTTTGGCTGGAATTTTGGAGGGAGAAAAAATATCTTGCAAGGGTGTTTTATGTGTACCGGTAGTATTACGAAAGATATTAATAAATTGTAGTGATATTTATAAAATGGATAACACATTGATGCGTGTGCATTATACATTTAGCTGCACTTGCATTTAGTTACAACGTTGTTATTAAGATAAGCACGTTTTCAACAACTACTTCTGTTCTCATTAGTTGAAATAATAATTAATGATTGAAGTAAGCATGCTTGTTTAAATTCAATTGGAAGAAAAGTAATTCGACTTGTTTCATAATTGATGAAATATTGTAACTTCCTTAACTTTATTTTTATCGAAAAAGAAGCACACAAGAAGAGAGAACATCAATGAGACTGACCTACAAAGAGAGCGGAATAAAAAGAATCGGCTAAGTCATAAATAAAGAACAATCAATATCAAGTTCTAATAGGAAACATGTGGTTATACTAATTATTGCAATTCACAACTTGATGAAAACATAAAATTTGCTTAAAAAGGAATTCTCGTTTGAGGTTAACATTTTAGAGCAACGTACAAGTTGTTTTATGTACTGCGTTTGCGCTGAAAAATCTACATTAATGTCTAGAACGTGTTTCCTTAAATTATATCTCAATCATCCTTGAAACGACTGGTTTTAACAAATAAAAATGTAATAAAAAAAATGGTAAAATATTGTTATTTTATAATTAAAAAAATATTTGTAATTAAAAATGAATTAATTTTATTGAATCGGATCACTAACGGGTAAGTTCAGCGATCAAGACAAATTTTGACACTGAGGTTTTTATTAATTAGTGAAATCTTATTACATCTTTTTCGTTATGCAATATTATTTGGTTTCAGTCTCATCGTTTCTTCGTCAGTGCGCTGGGATATTGTTTTACTTTTAAGGCATATGTCTTAAATTTCATGCATAATAACTATATATGACGTCATTTCTAAACGCTTGCTAACTGATTGTCTTTATTAAAACTAAAACAGTCTGGTAGGACAGTTGTTAATTTCACATTTTGTACAAAAGATCTTTAGAGGAAAACCAATCGGTTGCTCTCTTACTGAAGGGAACTTAGTCGAATTCTCGTAGTCACATTTCAATTTAAAAACATCGAAAGGAGTCTATGCAGACTGAGTTTGTGGTGCTTTAAAGATTTTAAGATTTCTCAAGCGGATGTGTTTCTTAAATAGAGTGATAAATGAAATTGAATAATTCTACCTCATCTCTAGAAGGCTGGGCTCAGGCTGCCGTAGCAAGAGGGATGGAACTTGAACAAGAAGACAAAATAAATACAAAAAAAATGGACTAAAAAGAAGAAGGAAAAAGACTGGCTTTCTATAAAGTTGAAAACTATGAAAAAGTCTTTATACAAGAGGAGCACATGTTGCCTTAAGGGTTTTTGTTCCTTTTAGGGCATAGCTTTAACGCTCAATAGCAGATTGTACCCTCTTAGTAGGCATTCATCCGTTCGCCTCCTCACTCTTATCCACTTTATCTTGCCCCCGCTAGTTCACTTAATTTTATTTGTATTACTTAGTCCCCCACAAAACCAGGTCGGCTAGGATTAAATATCACCCATCATTAAGTAACAATGTACGGCCGTATTATTGTGGGTTTGTGGCAGACATTCTATATCCCTACCCAAATCTGGTCAATAGAAGAAGGGTCTTCCGGGATGTTTTGGAAATTTAATCTATACCCGGAATAACAAGTTAGTTATGTACTTTTTGTGAGCGAATGTCACAATCCAGTAATTGAGCTTGACAAAAATACTGTGGTACAGAGTAATGCAGAGAGTGACGACATTATTATTCTTTAAGAACTTTTTAGTTCAATAATAGATTTCAATTAGAATAATTTGTTGAAAGTTGAATTTTGAAAAATAATCCCTCCATATAGTTATATGAACGCCTCAAATTTAAAGCTATTTATTTATTGCTTTTATGGTCTTGTTTGCACATTAACCAATGTTGTTTATGAGGTCTGGAAAAAAACCAACATATTGGTACGCACAGTTACAGTTGGCTCCTAATGCCTTAATTTACCAATGCATTGGTGGAAAAAAACCAGCCCTATCTTTTCCCAATATACAATTTGAGGAATAGCGCAGCCCAAAAGTTAAGTTAATTGTAAAATTCTTTTACTCGTTCTTTCTCTCTCGTAGCTCTATCTCTCTTAAGAAAAGTATTTCAAGCAAAATTTTCGAAATTGAAATTGAGGCTTTATCAAAACTAACCGTTTTAAAGTCTTCTGAGTAAAAAAAAAATGTGTTTTTAGTCTGTAATATGTGTGTTTACAAAAGTTCTCAAAGACAAGCAATCGATTGAAGGTAAATCTTTATCATTCGATTTAGTTTCTCCTAAAGAAAGTTGGGAATTCCTCAATCAGAAATGGATTTTGGATTTTTCACATTTTTTTTTAAACTTTAATCGAAAATAGTTCCAACGATTTGGAGTTACTGATGTAGGTGTAACGTTAATTTCTGGAAAATTTGGGCACTTTTGCGATAGGTCAGTTAGAAGGGTTACCGCTAGAGTACTATTACGGTCTTGTAAAGGATTTTTAAAGTTTTGCTAAATTTCAACAAGCGGATGTTCCGGTAGGATTTTAGCAGATAGGATTTTTCACTTATTTGAAGTTTTCTGCATAGCTCCTACGTTATGTGTAAACATTGTACGCAGGTTATATCCATGATGATCCTTCCTTTGACAAATTGTCTTCTCAGAGAAATTCGCGAATTTCAGGGTGATGGATGTTAAGTAGGAGTTCTTCTAAAAGACCATTTTACCATTATTCAAAAACGGCTCTATTTATTTCAAGTTTTAATTAACATTTACGTCTATTATTTTTACTAAAATATTTATGAACTTTCATTTTAGAGGTTCTTCAGTGAGTTTTTATGACGCGCTATTTTCTTGCAGAATTATTTTGTTGCAGTAAATTTATATAATAACTAAGTAACATTTATTAAAAAATTAATTGGCAGAAAATGTTTGCTAGAATCTCGAAAATGAGCTAAAGAAAGCGTGGTAAAGGAAGTCAGCTAGACTCGAACCCAGGGCCCCACGTTCAGCGTGGTTCACTACTCTATGAACTAATCCCTGTCTCTCTTACAGAATTGTGTGAATTTCCCCTTTGATTTTCTTATTATTTGTAAAATTAATATTTATTCTCATATTGTTACAGGTGAGTGGAGCACTTTCTAGTCAGAAAATAAAAGTACACCTCGTCTTGGTATGTGTTCTTAATTAGTCTTTTTCTTTTCTCTTGTTTCCGCTACTCTCCCCCACTTCCTCTTCAATACTAGGAAAAGGAAGTATTGTAATCGTGTCAGATTTCCTGTATGGAGTTTTCGCCGATAATATCCGTTTTAGAAGCAACAGTTGCCTGAACCTGTCCAGTCGGGTTTAGGAGCTCCTGTAGAAATCTTAGATTAGTAAAATTTATATAACTTTATTCATTAAATGAGATAATTGACTGAGATTGTGAAATATGGGAGTAGAACTGAGATAGTAGAACTTTAAAGCATTCCTGTTGAAGTTTTAGGGGCAGGTTTAGTAACTAAATAACGGCTACAGGAAAGTGTACCGAATAGAAATTACAGAGACTGTAAATGTTGTGTTTTTTTGCAATGTTAATGATTTTTGTGATCGTGGTAAGGTGATGTAGAAGGCGCGTTTAAGGAGCTGGTCCAGTAGATAATACCATTGCAGACGATGCGCCGGAAAATAAAACAAATAAATTTTTAACACCTTTATTTTGCTTGTGAAAGAAATGTTCCTCAACTTTTTGGTTCTGCGGGCGGAACAGAAGGTGATCGAATGGTAAATTTTTCAATTTTGAGTTTTCTCCGGATGTATCAGCTTTGAAACCTCCTATTCAGGAAAATGTTTTTTAAAAAAGAGCGTACATTGTGTAGGAGTTTAATGCATGCATTATTAATGATAATTCAATACAAATAAATAACATTGTTTATTTATAAAAATCATTATAAAATTTCAAACTATGATGACTAATAATTTAGATAAAATTTAGTTGCTTTAAAAAATAGAAAAGTCTACAAACGCAATAACCAATTTTAAAAATGACTGCCTTACAAACGATTTTATATTGTACATATATTTATATTATATGTATATGTAAATAATATGTATATTACTATGCGAATTTCACATTTACAGAATACAATGTTGCAGTTTATCTGCTTTATCCACATACAATCTAATATTTACATAATTTAATTCGTTTTTTTTCTTATTTAATCGAATGGAAAAACCGCCAAAATCTTAACTTTAATCACTGGCTGTTGTAACTTTTAATTAAATTATGTTTAATAAGTGTGTATGGCGAGTGGCTTCATTAACATCTGCTATGTTCCTTCTTCCCACTGTAAGAAATTGGTTGGTCTGGCGCGACCTCTTTGTCCAAATGACCTACTAGCTCGCTTCCAACGACTTCTGATAGGCTTTTACTCCGTTAAAAATGGACGTCCAATATCAAAAGTTTCAATTTATGATATTTCGAAGGAATATCAGCATGAGACCTGGTGGACTATTCCTTAAAAATTAATTAGCCTAATGAAGTACCATTTTTCTATATTAATTTTCTTAATTTGTTGGAATTTTCTCGAAAACGGCTTCAACGATTCCTTTTTAACTTCGCTTCCTCAGTGCACACCATTAAGATCTATAACTTTACGTCAAACATTGTTCCAGCAAAGGTGTTTTAAAACCTATCCAGAGTAGAGGAAATACTTAGCTCTATTTAAGGAAATCCACACAGGTTCGTTATCTAGGGCTTTACCTAGTCAGCCGTCTAATCTGGAACTGAACAGACATTACGGATTACTAAGGAGACCCCTTGGACCTAAATCCTCCATGACCGTACAAAACAAACTTACACTTTACAAAACACTATTACGACCAATATGGACACATGGAGCAGAATTGTGGGGCTCCGCCAAACCATCCAATATCCAACCTATCCAATCTTTCCAGTCTAAAGTCCTCCGCCGAATCGTTAACGCACCATTCTATGTCTCCAATCGCACCCTTTATGATGATCTCAATATTCCCTACGTAAATGAGTTAATCCACACCCGATTCCTAAATTTCCACAGCAAACTCTCTGATCACCCAAATCCTCTGGCTCACTATCCACGTCGTCCCATCCTGACAATCCTCCATGTCGTCTAAAACGGCGTTGGCCACGTGACCTCATTGCCTTCTAAACCCCAATAAGTTCCTAGAGAGTTCCAGCGCTGGCTGGTTTCTCTCATCCCGTCATCCTGGTTGTGGCACTGAGCCGCCAGCTCTGTGGCACAATCGAATGTTTATCTGTAAATACACATTTGCTAGATGTATATTTTGTTCAGTTGCAAATAAATAAATAAAAAATTAAGGCAATTAACATTCTCGTAACCTGTATAATATTATTAGGAACTAAAATTGCCAATTAGAGAAAGTCACGTTAGGTATTATACCAAGTTATAACATTTTTTCAATGGTAATGTTGCTCCTCTTCAAAACTGTCTCTTTTTCACTGATTAGATCACGTTACTTCGATTAGTTTTTCTCTTTTATCCAAGTTAAACAACGTTTTCCTAAACTTAAACTGACATCAAATTCATAGTAGAATTAGGCAATTGATGTTGCTACCAGCTTCAGAAAATCTAAACAATATAGGTTTAACGTTACCACTTTTATAATTTCACAAAAGGAAACATTAATGAAACTTCGTAAAAAGAAGTAATGCTTCGCAAAAAAAAAAAAGGTGCAGGAAGATAACGGAATCTGTGGTGAAGATAGTATAAGATAGTGGTGAGCTACAAGGAAACGAGAATGCTCTCTCTAATAGCGCAGTCTCTATTGTATAGGTTCTACCTAGATCAAGTTTTCTTATATAACCTGGTGAATTAAGACCTTCATTGTACTTCGTCTCGTTCAATAAAAAACAGAAACGTATACTTTCCGCATCAGTAGTTTCGAATACTAAAACATCATTGGAATAAATTCAACCAGGTCATTTTCCTAGGTATGCTTTTTGGGAACTTACTTTTAAGGCATCCTGAATTTGCACAATGAGGATCTTTACTTCGTTTCCATTTTTAGTCGACTATTATTCTGTTATTCCTTTTAATTAGAAAAGTACTTTTAATAAAGAAAAGCAGAATAGCCTCAAATCTACTCATTATTGGACATTAATATTTGACGTTTCGGCTCTTAGCCTCCAATCATCAGTCTGTAAAACCATTCTATTATTTCACATTACTTTTTATTTTTTTTATCGTTTATGAATAAACTAAATTTAGTTGAAAATCTGTTATTAAAACTCATTTTTGTTTTACCTAAATCAGTAATTGTTTTTTTAAAATAAACAAAAAGTACATAAAATATGTATTAACAAACTTTATTCAAGTAAGTAGCTGGTATTTAAGATATATCTAATTAAACTTGAAACTGTATGAAATTAAATAATAATGTGGAATTGTTGAATAATGTGGTTGTACAGGTGTTATGTTGAGGGCAGGCTAAGAGCTGAAACGTCAAATATTAGTGTCCAATAATGAGTAGATTTGAGGCTATTCTGCTTTTCATTATTAAAAGAACTTTTTATTGAGACGATCACTTCTAACCGACAGTGTGTATGCCTATGTGCGCGTCAGTGTGTTATCGTTAGAAAATCCAAATAATTCTGTCGGAAAAGCGGCATGGTTTTATTGCATTTAGGCGTTTCCATAGAGGGGGGAAATACCTAGGCTTTCTCCTGAAGCGGCACAAAGTAGTATTCTAAAGTTGTATATTATTATTTATGTTTTTTTTTTAGTTAGGAAGGGGTTCAACGTCTGGGGTCGTTGGCGCCCGCAGCCTTTGCACTGCCGACTTCCGGGCAGTGATCTATCGTTAAATACAACATTATCTATCACCAGACCGGTTCTGTAAGAGAGTTCTAGGAAGAAACAGTCTAAAAGCCTGCAGTTGGGCTGTAATCGGGGGATTCGTGCTCTAACCCCTGAGCTAATCTCTTTCCTAACAATACTAAAAATTTAAGTGAGCAAATTTAATTCTCAATTTCAACAAAATCTATGACCAGTAGTAGCATTTCCGGTCAGAAATAGTTTTTTTTTGTTTTTTCGATTATAATCGATATTCTTTAAACGGTTACTTTTATTTTATAAATTGAAACTGTCCGGTAGGACAGTTGTATAAGGGTTGATCGTCAAAAACTGCACGAAAAAGCGTAACGTTGAAAAACACCCAATTTTGACAATTTTTTTCACTTTTTCTATAAAAGATAAAATTCTCAAATTTTCTTTATAATATAGGGCAAATCCTCGTTTATAACTGTATTGTTTTTTGAAAATTTCGTAGGAGCGCGCTTTGTGTCTGTAAAGAAGTTAGTCTTCAGTATAACCAACGAATTATGCAATGGCAAAATGTTGGGTGTGTAGAACATGAGTGGACTTACGAACCTTCTTTCCAGTTTTCGGCGATTTCCTAGGAAATTTCGCAAAGCGGTTTGATATTAGTATAGAACTAATTAAACGCAGATAGCCTTAACGTCTTGATTGAGCGAGAACTTTAGTTACCTTGCAGTTCCTTAAGAGGTGGCAGGTCACATTGCCTCCAACCTCCTGACGTCATAACCGCGAGAATTGCAGTAAAAGGAAGTCATGCAAGATTTTGTTTGATTCTATCAGCTTAATGGATTAATCATTTTAATAGTTAAATAGTTTTTAGTGTTCTTATGAAGAGTTTTCATCATTCTAACTCAGTTTTCTCCTAATTCATGCGTTTTCTTTGTAAAACTGATGAATTAATCATATTAATTACTTTAAGTGTATCTTATTTTTGGTTTTTGATTTTGCTTTAGTGCATACAGGAAGTTGGCCTGAAACACTTCTTGATACTGTATTTTGTCTGTAATCGTAAATAAATAAATTCAAATTCAAATTCAATTTCCGTTCATGGCGAGAAATAAGAATGATACAGTTTGTAGAGGGAATAATGGTTGTAACAAAAAGTAGACTGCAATCAGACCATCGTGTTGGAGATATTCTTGCCGCCGAGTTAAAGAAGTGTGGCGCGACCGTGCCATTGTGCCACAGATGCATGCCATATGGGTATGTCACTTTTAGAATTGAATATCTCTCTTCGCGCTAACAACAAGTGCTCCCAATACTTGTATCATCTGAAGAAATGAGCATTTAGAAACTACTCTAGGAAATTTAAACAATAAAAAATAAAATATTTTATTATTATTATTATTATTATTTTTAAATTTATTTGTTAAGTTACACCAGCGTTAGATACTATTTGTAACAATGACAATAACTGACACCACTACAAACTCACTAATTGAGGGGAGAAGTTACCCAGTGATAACACTCCCTAAGTCGTCTCCAGGATTAGCTACTCTTTTCAGAAGAGAGAAAATCGCGAGGCCACTGGCGTTTTAATCGTCTGGGAGGATGATGTGGAAGGTGATGAGATGATAAATGGCAGACAAGAGGATTGGAATGAGAGTGCAAGTTCTGATGAAAACAACCTGACCTACAAACGGAATTTCCAGGTCTGTGTGGATAGTTAGATTTGAAACGTAAAATGGAGGGTTAACGATAGTGCGGAGAATTTTAGACTGAAGAGATTGAATTCTTTGTAGATTGGAACGTTTCGTTGAACCCCACCGCAAGTTCAGGCGGGTTTTTAGTATAAAATTGTAAATCAGTCGTTTGTTATTAAATGAAAGTTTTGATCGTTGGTCTAGTAATCTTTTAAGTAGTCGATAACGCCTGTTAACTTCAGTTCTTTTAAGTCGTGTGTGCGGGTTCCAAGACAATCTTTTGTCTAAGTAAAGCCCAAGATAACGGACAACATTGGCAGGAGGAATTGGAACTGAGTCATAGAAGATCGGAGGAAGAGTGATGCGGCGGAAAGTAAAAGTAATATTTTGAGGTTTTTGTTTCATTTAACTTGATTTTCCATTTTATAAACCATTCCTCAAGAGAAAAGAGATGAGTTTGAAGGTTTCTGTGTAAAGTTACCGGATCAATGTGAGGAGAAAGTATAGCGGTATCATCTGCCTAAGTTAGAAGGACAGTTTCAGCATGGATTGGTATGTCTGCTGTGTATATAATATATAGGATAGGTCCTAAGATGCTTCCTTGAGGAACACCCACTTCAATACAATGTTTAGCTGATGTTCCGATTTGAATTTGAAAATAACGATCTGACAAATAGGACTTCAAGATGAGAAAGTGAGTGAACGGGAGAATGCCCTTGAGTTTCCAGAGCAAGCCCGGGTGCCTAACCCGATCGAAGGCTTGCTTCACATCGAGAAAGACACCCGAGCAACACTCATTTATATATATATATATATATGTATATATAAATCTCTCTTCTCTTGTAATGGTGCCGCCATGGTTTTTAAATTATCTATTTAATTTCCTCTCTATATCGGAAGAGGAGTGTCACGATGGTGCCATATTTTGGAAGTATAGTTTTTCGCAAATTTATGTTTCGAGCTTGATCTCTCCCCCCCCCCTAAATATGTGCGTATACGTGTGTAGGGGGGCGTGAGTGTGCTTGCATGTGAGAATGTCTGAAAAACCCCCGTGTGATCACCCACGACTATCTCTATCTCTTACTGTTGTCTCTTCTATTTTCTATTGATGGTTCTAACTCAAACATTTCTCCCAAAATCCGAACATTTGAAACATATTAAATTCTAAACAAATTCATAACAACGTACATTATACTGAAATGTTATTATAGAAAGAAGCCCATCCTAACTCCTTTCCAAGAAGTGCCCTAAAATGAGGTATTCCAGGTAGAAGATAAAAGTAGAACTGTTAGTCCATTTGTATGTAACGTGTAAGGTATGACTCTAAACATAGAAAAGACAATTTCAGCTTTTTCAAAAGAGATAAAAAATAATAATAATAAAAGATAAAAAAATAAAACGAGAAAACAATTGAGAAATTTTCTTTTAAACCCAGTTAAGTGACACACTATAAATTCTCTTTGAAAAAGTACCAAGAAACAACACCCTACATTATTTACAACTGGCAACGCACAAAATCTCGTGAGAGTCGCCAAAATTGATGCGAGTAATTTTGTTGTTTTTTTTTAAATAAATTTCAATTTTATTGTAAAACTGTCAGGCTAATAAATTGCCTAAAAGTTTCCGGGTTCATTGAACTCAATCGGCCTTTTTATATAATTACAAGAATTTATACATTACCATCTTTTTTATCGCTTCTCAATTTGTCCATCTTGAAGGTTTTCAAGAGAATCATTATTATAATGTCTGACATGGTGTATCTTCTTATTAGCTTGTGTGTGTGTGTGCTTACAAAATATCTCAAAGACAAGCAATCGATTGAAGGTAAATCTTTTTCATTCGATTTAGTTCAAGTTCGAAATTCCTCGACCAGAAATGGATTTTGGATTTTTCACATTTTTTTTTAAACTTTAATCGAAAATAGCTCCAACGATTTCTTAATTATTTTATATTTTCTTTAATTTTGTAAATAATTAAAAACAGCCACTTTTAAATTATACCTTAAAAAAATAATATTATAATAGAGAAGTGTTAGTAAGTTGCTAATGTTTGTAATCTATAGAAAAGTGTGCTGGTTAAGTGATTCCAACATTTTTGTAAATCTTTTTTTTGTTTTGTTTTTTGGCTTTTAATAATGCTGCACGAGTCTGGCACGAGGCGAGACTTCATGCAAATCTCGGTCTCGGTCACGTATGACAAGTGTCTCGTCTCGGTGTTTTCAATCTCGGTCTCGGTCTCGTCGAGATATCTCGTTTTTTTTTGTTTTTTGGCTTTTAATAATGCTGCACGAGTCTGGCACGAGGCGAGACTTCATGCAAATCTCGGTCTCGGTCACGTATGACAAGTGTCTCGTCTCGGTGTTTTCAATCTCGGTCTCGGTCTCGTCGAGATATCTCGTTTTTTTTTTGTTTTTTGGCTTTTAATAATGCTGCACGAGTCTGGCACGAGGCGAGACTTCATGCAAATCTCGGTCTCGGTCACGTATGACAAGTGTCTCGTCTCGGTGTTTTCAATCTCGGTCTCGGTCTCGTCGAGATATCTCGTTTTTTTTTTGTTTTTTGTTTGTTTAAGTATTAAAAATGAAAAAAATGAACAAAATATCTGAAGCAATCAAAATGAATAAAAAAAATGGTTTGCTATTAATAATCTTTTCAAAAATTATTATTATTTTCTAATAATTATTTTAATTTATATATTGATATTGATATAAAGAAAAAAATGTATGTAAAAGAAGACAACTACTTACACTTCATGCATCATATATTACTATTACTGTTATATACTAGGGTCGTTTGAAAAGTCCGTGCAAAAATAAAAACTACTTAATTTTTTGGGGTAAACCTTTTTTATTTTTCAACATAGTCTCCTTTTGGGCCTATACACTTCGTCCAACGCTGCTCTAGTTTGTTGATCCCTTCCGAATAATAGGATTTGTCCAAGTCTGAAAAATAGCCATTCGTTTCTGCAATCACCTCCTCGTTTGAATAAAATCTTTTTCCCGCCAGCTATTTCTTCATATTGGGGAACAAATAGTAGTCCGAGGGAGCCAAGTCTGGAGAATAGAGGGGATGTGAAACGAGTTGGAACCCTATTTCCATTAATTTTGCGACCACAACTGCTGAGGTGTGAGCTGGTGCGTTGTCGTGATGGAAAAGGACTTTTTTGTGGGCCAATCGTGGGCGTTTATCTTGCAGCTAGGTTTTCAAACGGTCCAATAACGATGAATAATATGCACCTGTAATAGTTTTACCCTTTTCCAGATAGTCGATGAGAATTATTCCTTGCGAATCCCAAAAGACAGTCGCCATAATCTTTCCGGCCGAAGGAACGGTCTTCGCCTTTTTTGGCGCAGATTCCCCCCTTGGTAACCCATTGTTTAGATTGTTCTTTGGTCTCAGGAGTGTAGTGATGTATCCATGTTTCATCCACAGAGACGAAACGACGCTTAAAGTCCTGCGGATTCTTCTGGAACAGTTGCAAACCGTCCTTGCAACACTTCACACGATTTCGTTTTTGGTCAAGCGTGAGCAATCGCGGCACCCATTTTGCGGATAGCTTTGTCGTGTCCAAATGTTGATGCAAAATATTATGTACCCGTTCATTCGAGATGCCCACAGCACTAGCAATCTCACGCACCTTCACTCTTCTGTCATCCATCACCATATCATGGATTTTATCAATGATTTCTGGAGTAGTAACCTCAACAGGGCGTCCAGAACGTTCAGCGTCACTTGTGCCCATATGGCCACTTCGAAAATTTTGAAACCACTTATAAACTGTTCTAATCGAAGGTGCAGAGTCACCATAATGTTTATCAAGCTTCTCTTTAGTCTCCTGAGGCGTTTTGCCTTTCATAAAGTAGTGTTTAATCAACACACGAAATTCTTTTTCGTTCATTTTTTGAAAATCACTCGACTTCCTCGATTCAAACGAATGCCAAATACAAAGAAATAGACCGATCTGGCTGAAACTTGGTGTGTGTTCTTCCAAGAGATGCTACTAACTAAACATAACCTCGATACGGGCCAGTAGTGCTATCTCTCTGACTTTGCACGGACTTTTCAAACGACCCTCGTATCTTTATATAATTTCAAATAGATATTAAAAACGCGCCCAATAAAAGACCCAAATAACATATCTGCCAGCTGTAACAAGTCGATTTATGAAATAAAAAATACACCTCCCAACAAACTTCCCACATTCTAAAATATAATTCAAATAATATCAAAGTTCAAAGTAATAGATTAATGATAGTGAAATTTATGATATAAAAAAATTATGTAATTCGATGTCAAATATATGTAGTACTCCAATTATTGAATATATAATATAATAAAATCGTATCTTTTAATAATTAATTCAATACCCGTAATGATTATTTATTAATAAAGAACTCAGTTTTATAATTTTGTAGCTAAAAATAAATATTTGAAAAACCGAGACGAGACCGAAATTTCTCGAACAAATCTTGACTCGTATATGATGTCCCGATCCCTGTCTTGGTTTCGGCCGCTCAAAACTCGTCTCGATCTCGGCCTCGGTACCGAGATTAGTCTCGATTTACCAGAGAAATCAGAAACTGGAGCCAAAATTCTGAAATTATTGGGTAAAATAACCTTGTCAACGATGCTAACGTTGGAGTCCAGTCCTTTATCATTTCTTGATTCTCTTTTCAAATTTTAAATTTAATTTTGCTTTTGCCAATGCACTAACGGGAATAAATGGGTAGAATTCCATAGTTTTATATTTAAACTAATTTGATGTTTATAGTCCTTTCGTACCATAATTTTAGTGTTAAAGTTTTTCTTGAAATGATTTGGTACGAAATATTGTTTAAAACTAAAAACGGAAGGCAATTGCCAGCAACCGATTTTTTTTTTTATAATTTCGAATTTTATTTAAATATTTAATTCCTAATGATATTGCCGAGGAAATGAGACCGCGCATTACACTTAAATAGCATTTAAGAGGGAAGTAAAACTCTGGTCCAGAACTGCCTCTAGAAGCATCTTCCTTGGAAAGATTTAACTCTCATATATCTAGATGTGTGCAAGGAGTATACCAAGATTGTACACAATTTTCCTGAAAATTCCTCCTCCCCCCTCAAAAAAAAAAAAAACGAAATTAATAAAATGTTACTTTTTCTGCCTTAGTGGACCTTAAATATACTATTTTCGGTGGCAATCTAAAATAGATTATATTTAAAATCCTCAATAATGTATGGTAATTACCAAAATGAAGAGAAACCTTATTTGTATTTAGTTGGTACTATTAGTAGTGCGCATGAGACGCGGCAATGCAAATAAATAGAAATAATTTTTTAAAAAAAAAAAAAAGCAGAAACTATTTTAAGTAATTAATGGAGTGTTGACTCCCAGCATACTGCGTGTACTTATTTGTGTGTTGCCCTGTGGATTCATATTTTTGTATCCAGTGAGATTGCTGTCTGAGCCCTGTGAGGCCTGACGAGCCTTTTTTAGTGACTGCTGCGCCTGAGCACGTGCACCAAGCACCAACTTGGTACTTACTTCCTCTTTTTGTTCACATTTTTTAAGCGAGAAGTTATTATTATTTCTTTAATCTGGCTCCCATTTGCTTTCTCTGGCTTTTTTTTTGTTTTTTAATTTATTTCAATCATCTGTAACTTTATAAAGCTTATCTGCATCTCTTACACTTCCGGTACTGGCTGGTGATCTCTTCTATTAATGTATAGTTCGTTTCCAAATAATATGATGGTAACAGTGTAATTGAGTTCCTTTGGTGTCTTAAAACGAAAAGCAGAAATATAACAATACTAGGACGATGGTGTATATTAATTTCATTTCGCGTCGGAAGGATAATATGCATATAATACAATGGCTGGCCCCCTAAGAATTGGATGAACGCCGTTCATTTCTTATCCTAAAAGTTAAAATCCTAACGATAAGAAAGTTAGAAGGTGGCCATCAGATGGCCGAAATTATTAGATTAGATTCTGCAAGGATTGCCGCTGCAACCCAAAAGGTCTATTGTGTAACCTGCTAATTAGAGTAATCCTTCCAGTAATGTCTGCTTGACTAGAATTAGAAGTCTGGCTCCTGGGCAAATTATGACGGCGTGGATTTTCCTCCTCCTAGAAGCCAAAATAGCCCTTCACACTGGCAACAATACTTGCAGTGCTCCTTCCTTACTCTTCGGCGCTACATTCCTAAAAGGACCAGGGCCTTCTCAATCAAGGCTCTCCACTGAGCTCTATCAAGAGCCTTCAGAACCTCCAACTTCGCACACTCATTTTCCTCAAATCCCCCTAGACGTAATAAAGCCATCTCATTCTTGGCCTACCTCTTATTCTGACGCCTCCGGGCCTTGCAGTGCTCCAAGGGAACTTAATTTTCTAATTCATTCAGTTTTTTGCCAGTAATTTGAGAAACGTCAGATTTTGTCATAAGGTTTGGTGGCACAGTTTTATATCTTGCAATACAGAAAAGAGATTTGATTTTATCAATCTATCTATTCTTAGATATGAAAGAAATATTCTAAAAAGAGGAACTCAGACGATAACTTATCTTAAACATTCTACAAACGATTCTGAGTATCGTACCTATAATAGGTATCCTGCAAGGATCCCTAATGTTGTCTGCGCCTCCCTTAGATCCTTGGACAGAGATATTTGTCCTCCCTCCGAAGCTTATATTATAGTTCCTTCTGTAATATGTAATATGATATTATGAATTCAGAAGGCAACACCCGAATAAAAACGAATTAGTTATGACTGCAGTTTAGCAGTGCGTACTCACTCCTCATCAACAACAGTTTAGTCACTCATTCGCCACAAATATCAAGCTTCAGTATCTTTGAATCTTAAATTTCTAAACTGGCTCAAAATAAAAACTTTTATACATCAGAGGAGGGATTTATAATATAGAATTATAAAGCGGAAGCAAAAAGACTCGTCCAATATTAAAAGGAAAAACAAACTAGCAGATTGGCTTTTCGTAGATCTCTAGATTTAGCTGCAGATTAAGGTGAATAGATAAGTCTGTAAACCTCTTATCGCACGCATAATATTATTATTATAATCCGTAACTACAAGGTATCTATTTCGGCATCGCGTTTACTCATCACTGATTTACTCTTTTAGCGAGTTACAGGGAGATTGCATAATACTGTTCACCAATAAACGTAAAGGCTTTCCCTTAACCTTGCAATAGCAGATATTTTATTAGAAGAGTGTCCTTCTTTTCATTGACAGTGCCCTACTATTGCGTTTTGGTAAAATCTTTATTTGTTGCACTCCTTTTTTGTGTGTCGTTGGTGTTGGTCGTTTATCAATTCTATTTCTAATTCAGTAAATATTTGTTATGTCAGGATTTCTTAAAATAATCACTTTGTTGGAAGATAAGAAATTAAAGCGAAGTTCTAATCTAAAAAGTTAATTTAGATGACGAAATATTGCGCTAATTCGCCTAAAAACTCTCAGTTTCTTATTAAAACTGTTTCCGGTTTAAGGGCTGATCGTCAAAAACTGCACGAAAAAGCATAACGTTGAAAAACACCCAAATTTGATAATTTTTTCCTCTTTTTCTATAAAAGATAATATTCCCAAATTTTCTTTAAAATATAGGACAAATCCTCCTTTATAAGTGTAATTTACACTTAAATTAAATACATTTATAATTCGGTTATCGATCTTAGCAACTTGGTAAATTATAATTTAAATAAATTAAAAAAAAACAAAACCTTTCTCACGGAAGGTTTCATTCCATTTTTGAAAGGGTGTTCAAAGATATTTTCCAAATTTAACCGTCTACTTAAATTTTCTGTGTACAAATAAACGTAAGTTTTGACTTACAAAATTAGGCGGCTCACCACAGAACTCTCATAGTAATCTATCTTGTATCTCATTTTCCGATTTAACCACAACAGTTTCATTTAAAACTGCTGTCATTTTTAATCGCAAAGAAGTAGGTCATTTCAGGAATAGCGTTTTCAGAGAGCATTTTCATTTCATTTTGACTATGACCATGAGCTGCCTCATCTAAATGTGTTAATCAGAAATATTTCTTCAATAACTTTGGCGTTTGTCTTTACTTGTAGCGCTGTCTTTTAATAAAAATGGCAATAAAGAATTCCAGTACTTAGTAGTAATTATTTAGGATGTACTTACAATGTATAAAAATACTTACCTATATATATAAAAAACTTCGTTATGCAAACAGATTGCATAAAAATGTTTGTTTGAAGTATTTCCGGCAATGTTACGTAATTGTATTTTTATTATTAGCCAGCGTCTGTTACAGTTTCAGCGTTCTCTTTTAGGACGCATTATTTTTATACAATAAGGTGACCTCAGTTTATTTGAATTCTCTGGGGGCGTTCGTTACCTTTTAAAAATATTATTTTTAGCTTTATTATTATCTTCATCTACTTTATTAACTCTTACGAAACTAGCCAACTCTGTTAGTAACTGTTTCATCTCTCTAGCGAGGTTCTAACTAACTGGGAATAACTTTAAAACCGCCAGCCTGAAAACTTGAACTTATCCATTATCTCCACTGTTGGTTATGCATATCTTATGCAAGATGCCTTGCGAGGCCTGCATAGCTTAGATGTATTGTGATACTGGAATCTATTCCCTGGCCTTGGCCTCGGATTTTATTTATTATGAGAAATTTAATGGTAACTATTTGCCTTCGTCCGTGACACCCGATCGGTAGTTGGAAGTCAAGCTTGCCAGAAATGATAAGCATTATATTACATTTTTATGTACTCTACTACGTACATAATGTGAAAAAAAAAATGCTGAATAAAGTCAAATTTCAAAAGAGATTTACAAATAGTGAAAGATCTTTGTATCAACTCAAATTTTTAAATCTATAAAATCATAATCGATTCATTACTTCTGTAGAAAAGGGAGCGGATTAGCCGAGTGATTCCCGAATACTTGATTCCAACGCGAAGATCCTGGATTCGAATTCAGCTGCTAGCCCTTAGATTTTCAAAGAAGCTCCTTACAGACTGGTGATGGACAGTATTGTCTGTAACGAGAGTACACTGTCCGGAGGCCGGCAGAGCACTGAAAAAAGCTCCGGGCGCCAATGTCCTCAGATGTTGTCGCGCCTTAAATAAAACAAATAAAATAAATTATAAACCTGCTATATGGATTAAATTAACAGAAAATTTTTCTCTTTATCATCAACCATTTTCCTCGGGAAATTGAAATCAATTCTGGGAGAACGAGGGTGGCTGGCTATTCCTTCCTCGGAAGTACTATCTTAGTATAATTAACGATTCTACCTGTTTTATATATATTATTAAGGTAGGATAAATGTTAATAATAATTATTAATAATTTAATAGATTTGATTAAATTCCGTGCTATAAGAAAATCAGAAATCTACCGGAATTACCACATGATCAGTGAATTTTTTACTTTTTAGCGATTTATTTCCCCCAAAATGTCTTCTGTTTCCTTTAAATTTGGTATTTATATAAAAAGTATTTGAAAAAATTTGTCCATGGAAAATTGGTTTTGGATATTTTGAATTGATATTGTAGTAAGGAAAAGTGTGGTGTGTGTTCGCACTTCATTTTATTGTATGTAATTGCATTAAATTTCATAAATTAATGAAACAGATAACAAAAGTATAATATTTTTATTTTTTATATGATTAATGAGGGGATAGTGTAAGTTTTTTTTATTTTTGGGGGGGTTATTAATCCTTTTCCGCTTCTACTTCTGTACATTTTAGAGTAACATCAATCTAAAGAAGCTTGAAGGGCGAAACAGAAACAGATGCTTCAAACAATCTAACCACTTAATGAATGTGTCTAAAGGAGGGTAGAAAAATCTTTAAAAAAAAAGTTGAAGTTGATATTCTCTATCCATAAAACCGTGGCCTAGTAAGGGTAGATGCAAGGTTCAAGGTAAAGAATGTGCTACCCTGGATAGTACTCCTTCATTGCTGGCTGCAGGATGACACCGGGGTGTCACATGGAACAGTTCCTTTTGAGTAATAATGGCAGATTATCAGCCTCTACATTAGCGGCCCTTTGAACTTACTAACCTTCAGCTGTTACTTTAAAATATTATGGCGTCTTCCTTTTGGTGACAGATGATCTTCAAGGCGTTTGTTTGGGTGGCACAAATTCCTGTTAAAGAGTTTCTTAGTTTTTTTTACTGAGATTTGTTCAAAGTGTTGGTTATTGAATTTTATCATGAACGGATATGAAAAATCAAGAGTTAAATGTTATTTTTAAGACTACTTGATGAACTTTCAAAAGTAACGTGCCAAAGAAAAATATACATCGCCCTACTTGCCCCCGCACGGAATACAACTCTACGGAAGTGCCAAAAAAATCGAACATCAACCGACTTCAAACCTTGCAGTATAAAATTCTAAGAACAATAGTTAACGCTCCCTTCTACGTCTCCAATCATACTATACACTCTGATCTAAATATTCCTCTCGTCTCTGAAGTAGCCCAATTTCGGTACATAAAACTCCACTCAAATCTACAGAGTCCTTACAACCCTCTGATCCACAACATGTCTACTACAACACTTCCTTCAAATCCACAGCGCAGACTAGAGTGGCGGTGGGCCACGCGACCACCTTAACATACAAAGCCGATCTCCTAGGTTGCTGTGTAAGCTTACTAACATGGCGAACTAATGGCTTCCATCACTGAATTGACGTCTTTCACTCCACTCATGTCTCTGGATGCACATGCATATGAACGTTGTTATATGTATCTACATATAATGTATATACGTGCATATGGATTTGCTCCATTTCCTTATCTGTCATCTCTGTTTCTTGTTGTACAATACATTGATTACAGTTGCTCATAAATAAACAAATCGAAAAAAATTCGTGATTTTATTCTAATTTTGGGTTATAAACATTAATTTGAGGTTTTCAAAATTTCTTCGGAATTAACTAAACTTTCTGCTGCTATGGTTTCATTGCCATTCCTGACTTTCATGCAGCAACGACAACCTGTTACAGAACCCTGTTTATCTTTCTTTTTATCTTCAAGATCACAACTATAGCCGTCCAAAACATCTTCTTCTCATAAGTTCAGTCATTTTTTTTATGAAAAGAAAAAATTGACCGAATTAATAAATGTAGAAAAAAGTTGACATCGATGTGTAAAGACAGGAACACAAACACAACTGATCAGCTTCCATTAACCGGAATTAACCTTTTGAGATCCACTGAGCCCGCAAATGCTGTGTTTGATTGTGTTGGGACAAAATATCTCCTACTCGAAAACTCTCTGGTAGCTGAAAATTAACTTTTCGATCAAACCTGACCAGTTGAGAGGGGGTTAGATTTGATGGTGATCAAAATGTCTCTAACCAAACATTTTTTTATTAAATTTACTGAGAAATTATTTTAAAAATTAACACTTTTTCATATAATATTTATGTTAAATTGAAAAAAAAAGGTAAAATTTTAAGGAAAGCCAGTTTATCTCTAGCTGTGGGATGATGTAAATGTTTGTTTTCTAATTAAAGTGGGTTATTTACCGGAGACCATATTAACGGTCTCATTTTCACGTTGTGAGCACATGAATGTGTTTGGCTGCCTAATATAAAGTTTCAAAGAGAAAATCCGCTCTGCTGGTGTTCATGTTTAACAAAGGTGTGTTCAAAAAGTAACGGGAATTTTTAAATTTCGCGGGTTTGGAGAGTCTGATTGTAAAAAATTTTTTTTTATTATGTTGGTACACATGCCCCTGAAGTACGATAAAATTTTCAGTAATATTCATTGTTTACTTCTTAAGTGGCAGCCGTTAAGGTTAGACGTGTTTTTCGAGCTTGGCGATTTTTGTTTGTTAAAAAAAATGGATCAAAGAATTTGTATTAAATTTTGCGTAAAAAATGAAATAAAGTGTGTGAAATGTTAATAAAGGCATATATATGGTGAGTCTGCTATGAGTAAAACAAGGATTTACGAGTGGTATAAGCGTTTCCAAGATGGCCGCGAAAACGTTGAAGATGACGAACGACCTGGACGTCCAAGCACATCAACAACCGATGAAAACGTGAAAAAAGTGAAAGAAATGGTTATGAACGATCGCCGAATCACAATCAGAGAAGTCGCTGATGATGTTGCCATATCAATTGGCTCATGCCATGAAATTTTTTCGGATGTTTTGGGTATGAAACGTGTGGCAGCAAAATTTGTTCCAAAATTGTTGAATTTCGAACAAAAACAGCGGAGAATGGAAGTTGCTCAAGAGTCACTCAATGAAGTCGACAACGATGCGGATCTACTGAAACGTGTTATAACAGGTGACGAAACATGGGTTTACAGATATGATGTCGAAACTAAGGCTCAATCGTCCCAGTGGAGGCATTCTGGATCGCCAAGACCGAAAAAGGCTCGACAAGTGCGGTCGAATGTGAAGGTTATGCTCACTGTGTTCTTCGATTTTAATGGCATAGTGCATCATGAATTCTTGCCACAAGATCAAACAATCAATAAGGAGTACTACCTACAAGTTCAACGCCGTTTGCGTGAAGCAATCCGAAAAAAACGCCCGGATTTGTGGCAAAACAATTCATGGATTTTGCACCACGATAATGCACCTGCTCACACTTCATTGCTTGTTCGTGAATTTTTGGCCAAAAACAAAACTTTAACTATGCCCCAGCCTCCATATTCGCCAGACATGGCTCCATGTGACTTTTTTCTATTTCCAAACATAAAGAGAACATTAAAAGGCCGTCATTTTACAAGCATAGATGACATTAAAAGCGAATCGCTGAAAGAGCTGAAAGCTATCACAAAGATCGAGTTTCAGAAGTGTTTCGAGGATTGGAAAAAGCGCTGGCACAAGTGTATTGTATGCGAAGGGGACTACTTTGAAGGCGACAATATTAATGTAGATGAATAAATAAATATTTTTTTCAAAAAACGAAAATTCCCGTTACTTTTTGAACACACCTCGTATATTATTCAGCCACTGGACAGAAATAATTTTATTATAAATTTATCTGGGCCTCTTGATGATCCTCATTATAAGCCTCTAGAGGGTACTGCTCTAACGATTTTGGTACTACCCATTTTCTATTTAGGGCTCGGGGCACTGGAGCCAAAGAGGGTTTATTAGACCAACCTCTTAACAGTTCTAGCAGATCAAGCCACCTATCTTTAAAGGTCTAGTATTTTACCCTCTATTCCTTTTGTGAATTGATCTCTAGATCCACAACCTAGACAATGCGATCCTGTCAAACCATCTACTGGGACACACAGGAATCTCGATCAATTAATCTATGAAGATCAGAGACTTAGTGATGACTCCATTGCAGTTCTAATGGAAAAAACATCGCCTTAGTCAACATTTTCCCTACCAGTTGTTTTTTTCGTATTTCCTCCTCTGACCTTTAAACACTAAAGGCCTTATAACTTTGACTAGCGATTGCAGGGATAGCTCTCAGGATGTAAGAGAGTTTCTTTTTCTTCTGTCGCAGTTTTCGTCTTACAAGAAGAATTAAAGCTAAGTCTGCCTAACCCAGGTTATCAGTGGCGACCAGTTTTTTTACCGGACGCGCTTGGAGATGAGCTGTTTGCCTTAAACAGCAGAGGCTTGAATAGAATGAACCTATTATGTCACATGCTAGCCCTAAGTAACTTAGCTGTCCTGCTTAAAAACTGCAAGGACTACAGGAAAAAGGAAACAGCCGCCCGAAAATCGACTGCTCGTGAGAATTCGAGCTATGGAAGACCGAGCTATGAAAATAATTATTATACCCTATTGAGCAGGAAGTCTGGAAAATATAAGGTAAAAGTTAGAGGACCATATATCCTTTATGAAAAGACAATATAGACCATACAGTTGCATTAGGATAGATCTACACTGAGGACAACTAGGCAACAGGTATAATTAATATCAGAACTCTGTGCAGAAACCGTGTGAAATTATCACAGAAACGTTAAATAAAAAACTGTAGCTTCTTTTATTTTTATCTAATTTCGTTTTCTGACTTTACTAGTTGGTAAATAAGTGATTGTACAGAGTTTGGTTCGCGATTTGCTGAAAATATCTGTTTGGTGGGTTTCCTGAAATCAGACAATTTGGTTTGCAACACCAATTTAATAAAAGTAATAAAATTAGCTGAAGTGCCATTTTTTTTCAATTGAATTTTCTCAAAAACGGATTGAACGATTTCCTTTTAGCTTTCAAAGCCCATTGCACACAGAAAAGTCTGTCCCTTATATTAATAGCATTTTCCCAAGAAAATCCTTCTTAGTCTAGAGTGGTGTGATCAGTTTCCCTCTAGAGTGACGTTTAGGAAAAAAGAGCATCCTTACAATCTGTGTAACAATAATAGGTAGTGAAGACGTAAATAAAATACCAAAGTTGAAGAAAGCAAGTTGAGCGGGTGCTGCTTTACGTAATAGTTTGTGTGTTTTGTCCAATTTTTCCGTTAAAAATAGTTGTATACAATAAATATGTAGATTGTGCAGACTGGAAATTATGCGAATGTTTCACGCCAGATATCTAATTTTCATAAAAAATGCTTAAAAATAAAATTCTAAATAATTGCACAACTTATTAAAATATTTTTTGGCGCAAGTTAATAATTTATTAAGGTTCCAAGAAGGAATGATATTAAGCATTATTATATATAATGCTTCCTTTTCGTAAAGTTAAGGATTTTCCGGGAATGGTAACCATCTTTAAGCAGCTTTGCTGGATTTTAAGCTCTAAGTATACTAATTAATCATAAGAGTATGGAATCTCGTCCTACAGTATATAATACGTTCATAATATGCAATCATTATTTCTTTAATATCAAATTTGGCTCCACCCTGCATTTACCATATATCTACCTAAGATTAGCGTTTGAAATGTATGTATAAATATGTTTATGCGCAAGTATAGTACAGTAATTGCTTATTTTTACAGGCAGGCTTTACGTTCAACTACCAATTAGGGGTTGTGGACGAAGGCGACTAGCAAACATACTTTACTGTAAATTTCTTTTATTAACCATTAAATAAAATCCAAGGCATATACCGGGAATCGAACCCAGTACCACAATACATATTAGCTTTACAGGTCTCGCCTCTAACCGCTCGGCTACCGTGGCGCCTTGTTTATGTGCAAGATGTGTGAATATTATTCATCATATACCATTTTCATTATAAAAAGTTTATGAATCAATTCTTAAAATAGCAATAAAAATCCTAATTAAAATAATTAAATAACTTCGCAACGTTTAGTGACACTGCAGATTATTTAATTATAAAATGCAATTGCCCAATGTTTTCATCCAGAACACAAGGCTTTGCACTTACTAAATTATTGAACACCTCTCCGCAAGCTAGTCCATCTGATGGTAGGTTTTGACTTGATCCGCATTTCGTATCTTTCTTTGCATTCCATCTTTTTCTCATCAAATTCTTGCAAGAGATATTCTGTCGCTAATATTCTTCTAATACTTTTTTTTTTCAACTTGGTCAAATATATTCTTTAACGCCCCATGAATTAACTCTCTACTCATATAATAATTCTCATCGAATCTTTCTTTTTCTCTATATTTTGATTCTTCTTTCTTAATGCCAATATTTTCATCTATAGCACTGTGCGAATGGCGATTTTCACGGATACAAGGAAGTCGTTTAATGCATTCAAAATTATTTCATGAATGGTAGTATATTTGGATAATTTACCAGGCCTCGGAGTTGCTGCAAATTCAGAACTTACAGACGGGTTTTGTCACAGCCTCTAGATACGCGATACGCTGTAGAGGGGTCCACCAGACCTTTTGAAAGGTTTGATAGCATTATCCTGGCTATTTAGTTTAATCACGAACTTTGTTTGTACATTATGCAACAATTAATAAAGTAAAAAAAATGAAAAAGTAGTATAACATTATAGATAAGTATTTCTTTGTTAAGTTAGAAAAAAGTAATGATAGTAGTGTGGACATGTAAACAGTAAATTGAAGTAGACGATGTAGTAGAAGATATTTAGGTGGCCGTGAAGGCCTACTGTTCTATAGGCCTCATGTTGAAATCTCTCGTTCTCACCGCACGTAGCAGCTCCTTTCCCGTGCCCAAAGTAACCTACTTCCTTCTTCCTTTCAAATATATCTCTTCAATATGGTTTATCTAATGATAGTGTAAAAGTTTTATACTGCAAAATAAAGAAGTATTCTAAATAATTAAACATTTTTATAAGTTTGTATTGAATTTTACAGTAGAATGTGAAATTGTTTATCTAGTTAACTGATTGAGTAAGGAAGCATGTTATAGTATGTTCACCTTGGAAAGAGTGAAACTTTAGCACTCGATTAGAACTTAAGTTTTATGACAAGAAGCGGGAGTAAGCTTAAGGGTTGGTATGGAACAGCAGCAGCCATTTTGGGCTAGGAGTTGGTCGGCGGGCGGGTGCCCATGAGGGCGACGACCTCCGTTAGTGAGAGTGGCTTGTCACGAATCTGGCCGAATGTTACCGAGTTGGCAAGGTCAGTGCCGGTATTGATTTGCTTGAATATATCCCTCTTTTTCACATTTACCTCCTCTCTCTCTTTTTCGGACATAAACCACCTTCTCTTTTGATGCCTTTATGTTCCTTATAGCCTCTGATGGCAAGGAGAACTACAAAGGAGTTTATTGGGAGACCACCTCTACATTAAGTATTGCCGAGCAATCACTCAGTGCTACCAACTTTTCTTTACCACCCCCACCCCCTTTTTGTGATATTCTTTTTAATTTTCTAGCAAGTTTTCATGGTGTACAGAGTTCATTTTTCGCTAGTTTTTCCTCAAAATGGTTTTTCAAAGAAAGGGAATTATTTCCTTTGAAGAAAAGCTACTTTTAAGCACCTCTGGAGAGATTATTGAAGAGGAAATTTAAATAAGAACACTTAGGTCGCATTGAATCATTCACGGAAGGTTCAAATGTTTCATTAACTTTGATTTTTGAGAAGGTATAAGCTGATTTCTTTAAGAGGGCCAGAGCCCTCTTTATACAGGCTGAGCAGTTATATTCTTGACAATAACTTTAGTACTCGTTTGCAATTGAAGGCCCAGGTTAACCAACTTAATCATGTTTTAGGCCGCCTGCCTCTCACTCTCTGAAAATCGTGGTTTGAAGTAGTCTCGGCTTGCCAGTTTGAAGGCAGAGGTGTCGTAACATGGTATTTTTTAAATGTAATCATATTTGAACGGTTCCAACTGCTTTATTTCAATAAAATTTATTGTATTAGGGAAGTAAGATTTTTGTTTGTTTAGTTAAACGGGTTTAGTGGTGGGTTTAGTGTCTCAAATAAACCCACGTAAACAACCCCACAATACTCGTAGAAAGGTCTAAAATCCTTTCACACCTGTACTCCATTAACTTGATGAACTGAGAATGATCTTCAGCAATGCATCCTCTAAGCTTCCAAACGTAACTAACATTTCCTGGTCTTCTGCGCTACCCATAATTTCTACCTAATACTAATCATTTCATCACTCAGGCACGCTCATCAAGTAGAATTACGGTGTTAAATTCATTGTAAATTTAGAGAAATATCTGATTCATGTAAGATCTTCGAAAGAATATTACTACTTAGGATCAATCGTCACTTGGATTCCAATCTAGTCATCAAAGAAGAGCAGTTTGGGTTTAGGTCAGGTTTATCCACTACCGCCCAGCTAGCCAGAGTTGTAGACGATGTTACCGAGGCCTTTACTCAACGCAAGCACACTGGCATGATTCTGATGGACATCCACAAGGCGTTTGACACTGTCTGGCACGTTAGAATAATGGACAGACTGATCGAATATAACTTCCCTCCTTACATTACTAAAACTATTCACTCTTACCTAAGTAATAGAAAGTTCCGCGTCTCACTAAACTCATACTTATCTCTTCCTCATGAAGCTACTGCTGGAGTGCCTCAGGGCTCAATAATAGGACCGGTCTTATTTCTCATTTATTTCAACCCAATGCCTCGACCAAAGGATGTTCGACTGGCCTTGTATGCTGATGACGTCGCTGTCTATGCTTCGTCCTGGAGATTAGACACGATAGTCAACAGACTTACAAGAGCCATGTCATGTATCGACCGATTTTTCACAAAGTGGAAAATAAAAATTAACCCTTTAAAGACAGAAGCTATCCTTTTCACCAAGCGCAGGCCGATCTTGTGTCGACATGTCCACTTCGGGGGACGGATTGTGCCGTGGGCTGCCACTATCAGGTACCTTGGAGTAATAATGGATCGTGGGTTGCCACTATCAGGTACCTTGGAGTAATAATGGATCGTGGGCTGCCACTATCAGGTACCTTGGAGTAATAATGGATCGTGGGTTGCCACTATCAGGTACCTTGGAGTAATAATGGATCGTGGGCTGCCACTATCAGGTACCTTGGAGTAATAGTGGATCGTGGGCTGACCTTTACCCCCCACATAAAGGACATAGTAAATAAAGGTAAGGCAGCCATTCGAGTACTATTCCCGCTGTTCTGCAGGGACTCTAAACTGTCCCCAGAGAATAAACTCCTGATGTACAAGGTAAGTGGTCAGGCCCATGTCACTTTATGCTTGTCCCTCTTGGAGTTTGACATGTCGATCCAATATCGCCTCGCTGCAGATCATACAAAATAAATTCCTCAGACTTGTGACAACTTCCCTCCGCTACACGCGTATTATAGACTTACACTCTAACACCAACATGGACTATGTAGAACACTACATCAAGTACCTCGCTACTGGTTTTTTCAGCAAGTGTGAATCGAGCAACAACCACCTATGCAGACTTATAGGGGACTGTAGTTTGGACACGGTGCACAGGCACAGAAGAGTTAGGGACTCCCTGAAATAAAACTTTCCTTGGAGGCTGAGGGTTTTTCATCGGTTTTCCCCTCATTATTTACTTGTACTTTTATTTTGTAACAATAGCTATTTTGGAGGTTATAGTATTATACTGGAACTCCTTATGTACATATGTATATACTTAAATGTTAAATAAAGATTATCCATTCATTCATATCTGATTCTTAACATCTCGAGTAAAGAAAACAACGAATTAAGCGATTGAGGCTAATTCATATTTTACAAATCTAAAGTAAACGATTCTCTTTAGGCGATTAACTCCACTTGTAGGAAATTTTTTCACATTTATCTCCCTTCTCCCTATCAAAAAAATTAAATAAAAAATGCAGTTTGAGGAAATTATAACATAAGGCTGCGGAAGTGATAAATTAAAAAAAGAAAAGTTGATATAGTTATTTTTATTTTTTGGCGCTTCTACTTGTATGGTCATTAGCGCCTTGAGAGCCCCAACATCATCACTTTAGCAAGATGAAAATAATAATAATATATATATAATTATATAATAATACTGATCATATAAAAATTAACGCCTGTGAAAGCCCTCCGAAAAATTCAAAAACTTTATTAAGGAATGAGAAGTTAACACTTTTCTTAAATTACTGAATTGAGAAAGCACACTTTGATTCTCATTTCCGGAAACTTCTTTTACATTCAATAATTTCAGAGCGAAAAATGCATTTGAAAGTGAGGAGCGGTCAGCTGATGGATGAGGAAATGAGAATATCGGGCCGCTGAAGTAACCTGGCGAAACAGAAAGACAGATCATACGGCTGACAGAACGGCGTGCTGAGTAGAATTGCTTCGGTTCTTGCTGAATTCTTGCCGCTGACCGCACCATCGATGAAAATGGTCAAAGTATTCTTTCCGCAAATTCCTTAATCATATAATTCTGATACAATTTTAGAAAATCATTTAAATTACAGCCTGGCTTTCAGTTATTGAACGTAGATTAGGATCATAATAATCTTGCCCTTGATTCCAAGTAATTTTATTTCTACGATTAAACTTAAAAGAAAAATACAAAAATCATTTGAAAACCATTTTTTTTTTACATTTTAGATAATTTGAAGTTTTTTTTACTTATTATTTTTATTTTTTTTTAGTTTATTTTGTTCACCCCGCTGAGAGTATTTTTTTCGCTCTCATCCCTGAACAATTCTTTCCATAAAATTGTATCCTGCTAAGGCTATCGTGTTCCAATTCCTTGTGCTACTCTACTAGTTAGAGGAGGAGCTCTGACCATGCAGATTGTCTACTCTCACTGGAGTATCCATTTCCTGAGTCTGGAAAAGTAGTTTTTACAAATTGGTCTATCTGTATGTGTGGGTGTTTGGCGGTGTGCTCATGAATCCACTGGGATACAAAAAGCGAAAAATATCAAATGTACAAATTAGATATTTTGCATTGGTGCCGTAGAGTTTGACGTTTGGTTCTATCTTGGTTTTAATTAATTCTCTTTCAACCTACATAATGTTGATAACTATCAAAATTCAATTAAGAGTACTGAGAAAGACTCCAGCCTGCAATAACTTTAGTTTTAATGTGCCTAAACCTTTAAATTAAAAAAGTAATAAAATAAAGTTGAAGAAACAAAATTAACAGGGATTAGTGACTGGCCCCTTTCGCTGAATTTGGGGTTCAAGTCCAGCTGACGGAAAGCAGAAGGCTAAGTTGAAAAAGCTCTGAGCGCCAATGACCTAAGATTTAAGGTGTCCTAAGATTCACAAATAATGATAATAAACAATCAATAATTGATTCAAACTTTATTTATTCTTTTGTTTATAAGCAGCAGTTGTAGCTTCCAAGAAATAGATTACCTACTAGTATTGTCAAGATCCTCAGGATAAAGGACAAAGGCTGCTGTAAGTTTTAGAGATTTGAGGCTTTACAGACGCACTTTGTGCTTGTTGTCACTTTCTTTCCAGCAAGTAGCTTCAGTCTGTATCCTGTATCTTATTCTGTCCTCAAACTATTCGGAAAGACTCTTTAAGTGATTATTGTTTTTTTTCTTTTATTAGAAAAGATTAAAATGGTACTAACCTAAATTAGGTTATTTATTAAAAGTAAAGAATTAATTGCAATCCTAGTAAAATTAGTTTGATCAGATAAGTCAACTTTAGTAGTGAACTGCATTTTAATTTAGTTTAATCTTAGATCGCCTTATGCACAAAAACTATTCCTGGTAAAGAGTGTGGTTGATCACGAAAACATTAGTTGATGTAAATTACTCTCCATTGAAGAATTTTCTAGTTTCCTGACAAATTTTCCGGCTGGATATTAGACAGTATCAGAGTATTTATATTTTATAAAGTTTTCCAGTTTAAAATGAGTGGGATTAAAACGCTTCATCTCTCGCAACAGTTTCCGGAGGTGGCTAAAGTGATTACAAGATCAGGAGGCTGCGTAAAGACCCGCCTTTGGTATAATTCCTAGACGTTTTGGCTTCGTTTATTCTAGAACATGTAATTCAAAACAAATTTTTTTTTTATGACAGCTTCATTTGTTTACTTCAGTGTAGGATCATTTTTATTTTTATTTTCTTTTTTTCAAAAATTATTTTGGATAAACTCACTTTTGGAGCTTAAAGGGAATATGCCAGTTAGATGTCTTGCCATTTTTAGAATGATGATCAAAGGAAATTATCTAGCCATCCTGAAAAAAGGATAATTTAGCTTGGTAGACTGATAAACGACTATCTGCTGATTATGAAACTGAGCATTGGTTGTATGCTGTTAGGAAAGGAAAGTGACTCCATATTATGTTTATAAATTAAGCGCGACAAAAGAATCTAATAATAGTTGGATGAGATGTTTGTGGGAGTACAAGGAAAGTAAGAGTAAGTTTGATTCTGGCATCCGTAGGGTGGCGCTGCCAACAAATATAATAAAGGAGGGGGCTTTAACTTTGCAAGCTTAGAAGTTGGCAAAATGGGCGGAGAGAGAGTAGAACGATAAAACAGAATGGATGAAAATGGAGGGAGAGATAAATTTGTATGGAGTGGGGAGTGGTGGTCGCAAAATATTTCCCCTTTTATTTTCTTCTGGCCAGTATTGAGAGGGAAAGTCTGAAAAACTAGGACGACGGTAACCACGGCAACGCGGGGTGTCGACGCCAGCATAGGTCAGGGGCGTCTAGACGCTTTGTATCGACCAGAGAAGCGTTAGTCTCTCTCGCCTGCTATCACTTTCATTCTCTATGTACTTCTCTTGGGAGTCCCGTTCCATATTGCTAATGGAACAGGAGCGAAGGACGAACTTGTACCTACCAACACAGCGACCGCGCACTGCCAGCTGGCGCTGTAATACTCTCGCTGTATTCCCGCCTTCTATCCCCTTCAATTAATAATTCAAACGTCCTTGGCCTCCAACCGTCAGCCCTCCGGCCACTGACCACCCCCAAGATGATCGGAGTTACCCCGCACGCACTTCCTATAAACAATACTTCAACTATTATATTTATTTCTATTTTTGCGTTTATTTTTTATTTGTTTTATCTACGCAAGTATCATGTTTACAAATAACTGCAAGGTCTGCATTCCTCTCTCACAGATAGTGAGTAGAGGGCCATAGCAACAGATTGTACAATAACGCAGCTATTACTGTAGTGAATCCCCTACAGATTCACCAACACTAACCTGAAAATTGGATGAATGAAAACGCCAAAAGTTTTCAAATTTTCTAAATTAAGTTTTTACCAGAACTAAATGGTTACCATCTTTCACAAGAACTGTGCGAACAGACCATTTATTGTTTAAGTTAATATCGCATCCAATTCTTGGGTTTCTTTCGAAATTCGCTTATCTATAAACTAAAAGTTGGAGGGCACACTCTTAGAGGCTTAATATCCATTTGAAGTCGAAACCTTCTTCCGGAGATATTGATGAAGTACTCGCAGGATCTATCATTTTAGATCTTCCATTAAATATCTTCGGAATAAAAACCTAATCACGCCAGTTAGCCTCATACCAACTTAGACCACTTTCTTACTTAGAAAGCGACTGCCATGGAATCTCTGCAATTGGCCAAATTGATTGCTTGACAGATACTGCGAACTATCATAGGCAAAGCCTCAGCAGAATCCGAGCCACTGGTTTAAAAATCCTGCATAAAAAACGACAATAATTTATTGAGGTATTTTTGCTAGATTCATTAATTATTTTACAATTTTTTAATATAAATTGTACCTTGATTTTCCACTTTTTTTCTACTTCAATATTTAATTTGGAAAATGCCAGTTCGAGGAATTTTAGATTCATTTTTCCTGGAAAAAAATATACAGTTGGAAATTTATCGCATCTGCTTTCTTTCGTTTTTTACCTTCATTGTATTTTTTTTAACATTTTCTTTAAACTAAACACGAAGATCATTTTTAAAACTTGATGAATATTTATCTTAAAAGGTTAGTATTCATAATTTAAGAAACTTTTAATTTCAGTGCAAAGTTAATTTGCTAAAACATTAATAGGAATTGTGTAAGGTTATTTGAAATAATTACTCAGGGTGAAGAAATATTATCAAATTAGGAGAAGTAAAACCTTGCGCATTAGACATTTTAAATTTATTGAAATGAAGATGTAGTTTAGCTGTGCGGATTACCCAGTGAGCAAAGTTATAGTTTACTGTGCTGATTACACAGTGAGCAAAGTTATATAGTTTACTATGCTGATTACCCACAGAGCAAAGTTGTAGTTTAGCCGTGCGGATTACCCAGTGAGCAAAGTTGTGAACCAAACACATAACTTATTGGATTTAATAAGGAAAATAAAAATAATTTGATTATTTGGCGGAATATGTTACTATAGAGATTTGAAGGGCACTGAAGATTATAGTTAGACAGGAGAACCTCGGTAGATGGGATGAATTTGTAAAGAATTGGTTAACAGACAGGAAGGTAACTAAGCAAAAGGATTTCCTCTGCTATTTGTGGCTTTAAAGAGTCCGGTAATTAAATGAACCAGTGAGGATTTGGATAATATGGATCGAGCTTACACTTTCGGCACGCACGTTGATATCTATTAAATTTGAATTTAGTAAAGATAGAAATCACCTGTTTTTCCAGGCGGGGCATATCGTCTAACTAGCAATTAGATGTCTTGGACGGAGGGCTGTAGCATCAGCTGATTATTTTTTTCAAACAAATAAAAAATAGCTCCACGCGGGATTCGAACTAGCGATCTCTCACTTACTAATCTACGCTTCATAACCACTAGACAAACGCCCATTCCATGTAAACTTAGATTACTTAGTTGTGTTTTCACAAAATCTATTCAGTTCCATTCGGCTAATTTATTTTCATAAGTATAAGAACAGAAATAGTTAATTATTTAAATAAAACCTGCGAAGAAACTTAACCTAATCTATACTGTTATGTACTTTACTGTAAATGCTATTATTGATTACAGGGTGAGCAATTTAGTGTGTCAGTATTAATTACTGTCTCGTTCCCTGACTAAGAGCAATTGTGATATTTATTTCTTATTTCAATTCTTTAGGTATTTTAATTGGAATTATCAGCTTCTTCTCAACGTGGAATTGTTATTTGTATCTAGTTTGAAAGTATTTTCTTACTTTCGTAAGGTTATAGTACTCGCCTTTGTGCATAGAAAACTATTCTATGGATTTAGATTTCTGAGACCGAACTCAGTATTACCGTTCAAAAATTTATTATTGATTTTTTTTTAAACATATAAAAAGCCTATACAGGGTGAACCAGTAAGTATTGTCCATAGGCCCACTGTGAAGTACATCTAAAGTGGAGTTCAAAGATGTATTGGCCAACTTCATATTTTCCACTATTCTTGAGTGACGTCAATTTAATTTTTTTTTTTCTAAAATCATTACTTTTTTCCTATAAAAATGTTATTACTCAGAAAGTTTTAGTCCGAATTCGATTCTGATGACACGGTTAGAAAGACAGATAAATTTTCTAAAAATTGATACCATTTCGAAGCATAAGTTATTCTCCAAACAGCCTCAATCTTCCTCCGGATGTTGGAAAAATAAAAGTAATCGACATTTTTAAGAAAACTCATTAGGCTCTTATGTGATCATTATCCGACCTAGGTGCTGGCACTTTTTATAAAAGTTTCCTTGTTTAATGGGCTTTCAAACGGTATATCATTTTCCAGGATTCCTTTTATCTTCATATGAGAAATTACGTTTGTTTTGCAAGAAAACGTGTTCACAAGTACTCAACAGTGTTAGTTATCAAGTTGTTTAATTCACTGAAAACTCTTTTAGATGGACCAGTATGCAATTTTAAAGTAGGCTGTCTTAAAATAAGGAAGTCAAAGGTTACAAATTGCACTTAAAAAAAAAAAAAAAAAATATTTGAGAAAATGTTAGGAAATATTTGAAACAAAGTGCTATTTTTATAAAAGAAAATTCATATAGTTTGCATTTACTCCAAATTACAATTTCACACACAACTACCCTGTTGAAAAAGAAAAGACTGAATAAACCTTAACAACCCTTTTTTTCTTTTTTTTGTGCAATTTGTAACCTTTGACTTCCTTATTTTAAGACAGCCTACTTTAAAATTGACTACTGGTCCATCTAAAAGAGTTTTCAGTGAATTAAACAACTTGATAACTAACACTGTTGAGTGCTTGTGAACACGTTTTCTTGTAAAACAAACGTAATTTCTCATACGAAGCATAAAAGGAATCCTGGAAAATGATATACCGTTTGAAAGCCCTTTAAACAAGGAAACTTTTATAAAAAGTGCCAGCACCTAGGTCGGATAATGATCACATAAGAGCCTAATGAGTTTTCTTAAAAATGTCGATTACTTTTATTTTTCCAACATCCGGAGGAAGATTTAGGCTGTTTGGAGAATAACTTATGCTTCGAAATGGAAATTTATCTGTCATTCTAACCGTGTCTTCAGAATCGAATTCGGACTAAAACTTTCTGAGTAATAACATTTTTATAGGAAAAAAGTAATGATTTTAGAAAAAAAACTTAAATTGACGTCACTCAAGAACAGAGGAAAATATGAAGTTGGCCAATACGTCATTGAACTCCACTTTAGATGTACTACACACAGTGGGCCTATGGACAATACTTACTGGTTCACCCTGTATATTCAATAATATTTTATTCTAATTTGTCATTTTTAATCAAAGTTTATTTTTGCATGATAACTTTTTCAAGAATTATCCATTTAGTAATAGTTTAATTGAAATATGTTTACTGGGGCGAATATCAAGTTACATCCCACCTTAACACAATGATGTCATATAGTAGCTGTTCAAATAAAGGAAGTGTTTAATATAGAGTTTGTGCTGCGGTGCCAAGTGAACTACGCGCACGGCCGCCGTAACTATCCTAAGCCAGTAGTAAACAATGCTTATCCCTTTACAGCCGACAGACCGTAAACAAAACCATTTGCACGGGAGGAAGAGACTGTGGCCCACTTGAATTTTGAATTGATCATTGAATTTAATATCCATTATTGTTTCCTTTAGTCAATTCTTCACGCAGTTTAGGATATTAGTTTACTTGAATAGTTTGCCGTACTCATCTTTACTTGCTTCCAGTTCTTTGCTAGTAATAGCAATCTTAAACTACCTACCAATTTTCATTTTTATTTTTTAATTTAATATTTTCATTTTACTTTGTTCTGTACTATATAAGTTTAAACAAAATTTTTACATTTATTTTATTTATTCAAGCTCCCACTGACAGAAAGCACCTTTTTAATTTACAATTTTGTTCTTTATTGTTCTTGCTACAAAAGTTGAGTTTATAAATAAATGCATTGAACTCCACCTGATGGGATCTCCCGAGGAGCTTTCTTTGAGTAGCATTATATGTCCTTAATTATCAATAATTTTTTGCCACCGCGATATTTTCATTTTTGAGTTATGCTAACACATACAGACAATATCAAAGTAAAAATAAACTAAGTTGATCTAAAATTTATATAAACTTTTTCAGTGACTGATAATTTGGAAGCTTGATATATTGATCTTCAGTTTAGAAAATGCTTCTTACTTTTCTATGAATGTCTTTCGGTAATTATTGTGAATAAGTGGAGTGAGTGCAAGTTCGTAGAAGAGGCTCTGTCGCGACGAATACCAGGGGGCGTTTCGTTGGCTAGGCGGAGTGCATGATTGTATAGTTTATTGTTTGTTCGTAGAATTATTGAAACAGCACTGGTTCAAAGTTCACCTTTTGTCTGACAGGGTACAACAGTGGACTGCGTTCTATTAGACCTATTAGGCTCCCTGACAGACGAATCCCTGCAACACCACTCCAGTCACAGATCTAGAAGAAATCTTGTAGTTTCCCAGGTGTTTGAATCATCCTTGAATACTGGCTTCGTTGTCATTTACGAGGTATATTGGCATTTACTCCTTCTCCCCACAATATCTGAAAAAGCTATCAGATTCTGACCCAATTTCTTCAGGAGCTTTCCCAATCGATAATGTCCGGCCAGGAAATCCGTTGTCAGTTTGTGGGATTTATCTTCGCTCAGAACGATGCTTACCCTAATCTGTTGAGGCTATAATCACCCAGAAAGTGCTTCTCAGATCAAAATAAGTTGGCTTCTTCCCTGTTCGGCTGTTTAAGAAAAAAATCCTGAAAAGTGTGCAGGTCTCATTGCGGTCTCAGCGCTTTGTAGCCCTATCAGGGCGTCGGCCTTCCTCATTACCTTCCTTGGGTGGCCGTGTTATCTCTACCTGGTTCATTGAGTTTTGAGGCATTCTCGGATGATCTTTGTGCCGTAAAAACTTTTTCTTTTTTTTTGTTACAAATTCATTTATTTTATGAAATTTATTATTTACTATTGTCACCTAAATCTCCTTAAATTTCCTAAAAGATAATTCAAAATGCATTTCACTTTCCTGCGGATGAAAGACCAAAAATAGTTCTCCGTTTGAAAATAAAATTAAAATAAAGCTTTTTTTTTTTTATTTTTCAATTTAAAATTTATCTGAAATTTGTATGCTAAATTTGAAATAATTTACAGTAAGTTGTTTCCCGTGTATTCCAATATTATCTCCCTCCTGGCGAGGTACAGGTTTCACGCAGTTCCTGGCTGAGATAGCAGGATAGCAAGTTTATTAAGGATATTATTGGCATAGCGTTGTGTGCTGCATGGTCGCACTGTTAGGGCGGGGAGTGGCGATAGATAGACGAGGTTGATGGTTACTATGACAACAGTCTTTTCCTCGTAGCTCAGTTTTCCTCATGGTTTGCCCTTCTTCCAGTTACTAAGCCCCTCCCTTTCACCTTTTCACCCCTGCAAGGTTACGGTCCTGTTGCTGGGCTACTAGTCATCACCCTGTCTCATTCTGGCTGTACGTTAGCTCGCTAAATCTCTCTCATTCTACCTCCCCAACACTTACATTTACAACTCTTGTCATAATGCACTAGATTTGTTTTACAAATTAATGATTATTTAATATTCATTTTAAATTGTCAGTAGGTTTTGTTTTCAGTCAGACTATTGTAGCTGCGAATGACAAAATTAATTTCAAGTATAAAGTGAATATAAAGAGTTTTATATAATGAATAAAATTCCCGAATGTACATATTGTGTGCAAATTACCTTTTTTTGTTCATCCAAATACTGAACACCCATACATACTACCATTAATGCTTGCCGTCCTCCTAAATCGGATTAGCTTGAGAATTAGAATAACTTGGAGGTTTTGTTTCTTGGATACCTCTTGTGGCAACAAGACAGCCAATTCGTTACCAACAGTATCTTTATGTAGCCACCCATATGAATTAAGTTGTTATGAGTTCTGTTACTCCGTCGAGCTATGATGTGCTGCACGAACAGACAGCTGTTACAAGCGTTACACAACGGGGTAGGCTACACACAGGTACCCATCCGTTAGCCGGGTAAGGCCAATTCGCAGCCGAGCCACTGCTACCTCCTCTCTTCTAATGGACCTTTATGCTGAATCCCAGGCGTGCAAAGAACCCATTACCACAATACATCTTACCTTTGCCGGCCTCACTTCTGACCACTCGGTTACGTGGCGCCTCCTCAAAACGGAAGGATATTCGTGAAAGACTCAAAATTTTGCACAATCGTAATGCGTTCTCTCTCTCTCTCTCTCGAATAGAGAAAATAGAACAAAAATTAGAATGAAGTGTCTCAAAATTGTCCTCAACATTGGCTTCCGGGAGCCGGGCCCCTACTGAACACTTCTGGTTGCTGACAACATTGACCATATTTAAACTGTCGAGGTTCCTGTGAATCTATTGGTGGAGCAACTGAACTGGTTCTTGGGTCCGCAGTCTAGGGCTCTACACTGTCAACAAATCCCTTCCCTTATAGAATATTTATTGATTTGGATGCACTATTTCTGATGTCTGTGAACTTCTCTTGTAAAGGTCTTTTATTAATCAATTTATTATCATTTTTCAGGTAAGTGAGCGTTTTCTGTTCAGGAATTAAAAACTACTTCGCCATGGTACGTACTATTTCTCATTTAAGAAGACATTTTTTTTTTTTTTTTCATCCATTAAATTCCTGCTGGTTGTGATTTTCAGCTTTTCTTAGTTTAAATTAAGAAAAATGTGTCCTTGAAATGTTGCTAATTTTGCGCAGGCTTTCTCAGTGGCCAATGATATCGTGACAATTTTAAAATTTATTTGTTACCACCAACCGTATAAAGCACTTAGAATGTTACAGTTTGGCCTTGAACCAGCACCGCCCAGCAACCCTTGATGTTTTTTTGATGGTGGTGGGGAATTTAATGCTGTGTGGAGGAGGGTGAAGGTTGCGAGGTGTTGTTGTGGTAGGAGAGTTGGTGATAAGGCTGGACTGGAGGTGGTTGGGGCAGAGATTGCGTGTGCTCGATAAGTGCGTGGGGGGCGGCTGGTGGGGATGTGATGGTGGTTAGCAGGAATGAGGCGGTCACAGTGTCCTTGATGTGGGGTAACTGACTGCAGCAAGGCCACCCTTGCAGACACTCTCTCCTTGACAGCTCACTCTCACTAGACCTCAGCCGACACCTCCCATAGCGCCGCCTCTCGAGTCTGCCACCTTACCAATCTGCCGCCGCCTCCCATAAACTCTTTTCCGGCTTCAACACTCTAATACATATACGAATGTCTTCATTAATAGAAATATCTGGCGTGAACGCATCTTTCTCTTACCTCATTATATGTAGCTTAAAATCATTAATTCATTACGTCCTATTTCACAGTAAGCACCATGGCGCTGTAAAGCTCCCTTATTTCTGCTACTCCCTGAAGGAATCAATTTCACTGTCAAGTTATAGTTTAAAAATAGTGGGAGCCATTTACTTGATAATCGCGAATAACTCAAAAATCGCATCAGTACTTTTGGTTTCGGCACCGAAGTGTCTGAATAACGAACAGGATTCGTGCTTTCTTTAATTTTCGTTCTTACAGACCATATCCAGCATTAGGGGGCCAAACGTCATTCATGGGCAAACGCCTTACTGGGAGTAGCCTCTGGGCCTGATGAGTTCCAGCAGCTAAGCGTCCTCATGCTTCTAATGTGCTTCCTCTCTGCATACATGACTAAACAATCTCAATTGCTTCCTTTCCAGTTATTATCCTACTTTAGCTCTCTTATTCTGAGTACATATATATATATATATATATATATATATATATATATATATGTGTGTGTGTGTGTGTGTGTGTGTGTGTGTGTGTGTGTGATTCCTCCATCCTGTAATAAAGTTTCGCGTTTTGTCTGTATGTTCGACATTTTTTAGAAATTAGAAGTACCAGTCGAACTAAACTTGAACTTGGGCCTCCATAAGGAAGTGAGATTGCATTTACACCAGGAGTGGGCCCCTAGGTCCCCTGTAGAAGGCAAGTCACATCAGCCCTGTTTCCTTCGTGAGCAGAAGTGAGAGAGGACATCCATGCTCAGTTCGGCTCCAAATGGTTGGGCGGTGCTATTTAAAATTAATTAAAAACTATTTCCGCGTAATAAAGATGAGCCGCGTTTTGTTATCACTATGGGCTAATTTATATGTTTTTATTTTAAATTTTCCCTCCAAATGAATAAAAACACCCTCAGCTATTTTCAGAGTAATTACAAACAGAATGCTTTCAATATTTGTGGAACTATTTCTGTTTGTCATTTTTAGTTTACTTTATTTAGAATTGGAAGAACTATGTTAGTATGGTAGTTAGTTACAAGGTTACATTCCTCTTTGCTAAAGGATGCGATACATCAGGAATGACCGTCGAACTGCCCGATTTAGCTTAATTATTACTTTCTCTTACAAGGGCAAGAGCAACTATTGTAATCGCAAAGAGAATCGATTTTCTGCCTCTAAAGGAATTTTTAGAAAACCAATCTTTCAACACAGTATATTAACCATTCATATGACCATCTCTGCACTCTAACTTGTGCTAGAAACTTCAAGATCGAAACATTTTAGGGAAGTTGTCGAGAAAACGGTGAGGTGGATTTCATCTAACCGCAGTGTTTCATAAATTGTTTAACTTCGTATGCTCATTATATACAAGTCTTTAAACATAAATAAGCAGCCTTATCACCTGTGCAATACATCACCTGCTAATGTGTTTATTAAAAAGTAAAAATTCCTCAGTCGGGGAAAAAAAAGGATTTGTACGGGCATTTTAAAAAACAAAGTTCCGCCTGAATGAACCATGGTTCAAGTGAAGAATATTGTCATTAAATTAACCTAGAGACCTAGAGAACAGTTCGAATTGTCCGGCTTGAGAAAGCTTGGAGCTGTTTTCATTTCATCCCCTAGTTACGAAGAGTGATAATAAGTTTGGCCAGCAGCTAGCTATTCCTTTTATGTATAAAACTATTTTGTTTGTTTGTTTGGGGTTTTGTAAGGTGCGCAACAACAAGGGTCCTTTGCACCTAAACTATACTGTAGAATAGACACTTTACTACACAGCCTAACCTACACCTAGTCAATTTGATCGATACAAACCTAACGGTTGGCCTAACTCCTATTTTCTTCTAACCTAACTAACTAATGTTGGGGTGGAGTACTCGATATTCCTCGCACCCCATAGAGATCTAACCTAAATTTAAAAAAAAAACCTATTTACACAAAATTTATATGTACACTCATATACTCATCTTATTAATTACATTCATCCTAATAAATACAATCATCCTAATCCTAAGAAATTAAAACTATTTTAAATTAACTTTAATGAGAGATCAATTGAAATTATTCTTGATTTCATAAAACATTGTCAAATTGAAATTATTAAAAGAAAAATCTCGCTAATGACAAAATGACAAGTAGAAACTGCCCCAGGTCACATGACTACGGCCTGGCGAGCTCATGTCAAAGCAAGATGAAACAAAACAAAACTAAATTAAATTAATTAAACAAAATAAAATTACAATTTGAACACAATCGGTTGAGCGGAAGCGCCACTTTACTGAATATATTTTCCGGTATTCAGTAATTTATTTTTTTGTCGTACCAGTTTCAACAAAAATTTTGTTACTTAAATTGCTGTAAGAGAGAGACATGTGAGTAATATTGATTTTTATTTTGGCACCGGTCTTACTTGAAATAAGTTGTTTTCATTTAAACAATTAGTGATTAAGAAATATTAGCAAATTGGCATATGTCTAATGATAATGATGTTGCGCAAAGGTGGTTTACAGATTCTGTTTATGAAAGATTCAAGGAAAATCTTTTTTCCGGTCTGAATTATTTTTGTATTGTCTCACGAATTTAATGTCGGAAGTTATTAAATTAAAAATTCTATCACTCTCATAAAATTTAACTAACCAAATGGTCGTTGGTAGAACTGTGTTTGTCACGCCTTTTTCTGTTTCATATTTAAATATTATTAAATTTTTCGTAAAATAGTCATTTTATAGTCTAAACAAGTAAAATTGTGTAAGATAGATAGATAGATAGATGGGACGGCACCGCAGCCACAGAAGACTTATTGTGCCAGCCCCTTCTTAGTTCTAGTAAGCGAACCCTCCCCACCTAAAGAGGTTGAGGACTTTCCCTACTAGTTCTTTTTGCGCTACTATCTTCTTCGGCCTCAGCGTTCCAAAGGTTTCATACCGCAAACTTTCGATTGCGTTGCAATCGAACAACAGGTGACAGGCCGTTTCCTCCTCTTCCTGACATAATCTGCACAACGGCTCCGAGCTGATAAGCCCCACCTTGCTCAGATGCTTCTTGAATCTACCGTGCCTCGTGAATAGGCCTGTAATCAGAGTAATCTGATTTCTGCCTAAACACAGGGTCTCTTTGGTTCTTTGCTTACACAGCCAAGGCATCATGGTCTTGCTGTGTTTGACCCCAGGACACATCACCCAGTTCTTTTCGTGCTCCCTCCAGATCCAATCTCGGAGAGCCGCACGAACCGAACCTCTGGTGATCCCCAGGACAGGCTCTGGACCGATGAAAAGAGTGTTAGCTCCATTCCTGGCCAGATGATCAGCTTTTTCATTCCCTTCAATACCTACACGACCCGGCACCCTTTCCAACCGAACTTTGTTGTCCCGCGCCAGTAGTTCTAGGGCCTTGCTGCATTCCCAAACCAGGGAAGAAGTCATTCTGAAGGATACAAGAGCCTTCAGTGCAGCCTGGCTGTCCGAAAAGATACGAATCTCCCTATTTCTAGGTTCCATCCGCAGGTTTTCCTCAGCACATATTTTAATAGCAAAAAACCTCGGCCTGGAAGACTGTGGCGTATCTCCCAAGAGATCTCTCAATGAGTACCTCGGGTTTAACCCCATACACTCCAGACCCAGTCCCACAGTCCATCTTGGAGCCATTGGTAAAAAAAAAAAAAAAATTGTGTAAAGTCTCACATTATGAAAAAATTGGAATAGGATATACCTTTTTAAATTTTAAAAAAATATTTTTTTATCCGTTAAAAATTTAATTTTCAAGGCCTTAAGTGGAAAAGGAAAATTTATGAACCATAATTTATGCCCATTATATGGTGCACGCAAAGAATTATTATTCCCTTTTGTGTGTATTTATTTGGGGAAACATTAGAGCTACACAATGTGGTAAACCATAGGATTACCTTCTCCCTTGCTCTAAATAGCGACATAACGTTAAAACTCTTTTACAAAAAGTAAAAAATATAAAAAGAAGTGAACAATGTATTTTGGCACGAATCACGAGGATATTTGTTTTTTTATCCGATATTTGATTGATCATATCTTGCTTTGTATAGTTTTATATCTCCTTTATTTATATTGTTCGCCATCACACATTGAACACCAAATTCTATTTATGTACATTTTGTTAGGCAATACGACTGTGATCTCACATACTGCTTACTACTATCTATGTATACTGGCTGTATACTCCGTTTTATATATCTTCAAAGTTAGTAATTGGCAGAGGGCTCCGTATAATTGAATAGGCTAAGGAACTTGGACTTCCGCAAATTGACCTTCAAGGGAACTCACACGACTTGCTCCTAGTATTAATCTCAAGCTTCTAATTCACTAATTTTCTTAACATTTCGAATGTTTGAGTCATATTTAATTAGTACCAACATTATAAGTTTTCAAGAATTGTCCAAATTAAATTAGATTCTTGTACGCCGACCTCTTAGGGACTACGCCACCGCGACCCAATGGATCTATTGTGGCTCCCACTACTCTAGAGCTCGCCCTCCAGACCTGTCCATTTAATCAGAATCTTAATTCTACGAGGGTCGTTTGTAAAGTCCGTGCAAAAATAAAAACTACTAAATTATTTGGGGTAAACCTTTTTTATTTTTCAACATAGTCTCCTTTTAGGCTTGTACACTTCGTCCAACGCTGCTCTAGTTTGTTGATCCCTTCCGAATAATAGGATTTGTCCAAGTCTGAAAAATAGCCATTCGTTTCTGCAATCACCTCCTCGTTTGAATAAAATCTTTTTCCCGCCAGCCATTTCTTCATATTGGGGAACAAATAGTAGTCCGAGGGAGCCAAGTCTGGAGAATAGGGGGGATGTGAAACGAGTTGGAACCCTATTTCCATTAATTTTGCGACCACAACTGCTGAGGTGTGAGCTGGTGCGTTGTGAGTGATGGAAAAGGACTTTTTTGTGGGCCAATCGTGGGCGTTTTTCTTGCAGCTCGGTTTTCAAACGGTCCAATAACGATAAATAATATGCACCTGTAATAGTTTTACCCTTTTCCAGATAGTCGATGAGGATTATTCCTTGCGAATCCCAAAAGACAGTTGCCATAATCTTTCCGGCCGAAGGAACGGTTTTCGCCTTTTTTGGCGCAGATTCCCCCTTGGTAGCCCATTGTTTAGATTGTTCTTTGGTCTCAGGAGTGTAGTGATGTATCCATGTTTCATCCACAGTGACGAAACGACGCTTAAAGTCCTGCGGATTCTTCTGGAACAGCTGCAAACCGTCCTTGCAACACTTCACACGATTTCGTTTTTGGTCAAGCGTGAGCAATCGCGGCACCCATCTTGCGGATAGCTTTGTCAAGTCCAAATGTTGATGCAATATATTATGTACACGTTCATTCGAGATGCCCACAGCACTAGCAATCTCACGCACCTTCACTCTTCTGTCATCCATCACCATATCATGGATTTTATCAATGATTTCTGGAGTAGTAACCTCAACAGGGCGTCCAGAACGTTCAGCGTCCCATATGGCCACTCCACTTCTCGCCTTGCTTCAGCACTAATTCCTTCACTTAACGCTCTTTCCGTGGTGATTACAAACCCTAAGCCAACTTTACACGTCAGGCTTCGCACTATAGCAGTCATATTTCATGACCATCACAATTTTATTGACGTCATATTTTGATAATATGACAATTTTGTTTAAACCTTTATTTTATTTTAAGACCTGTTTTTCTGTTTTCTATTTTTCAATTTAGTATTTATTTTTTCTTTTCTTTTGAGGTGCAATTTCTTTTTCAAGCTGCAATTCTCTCTGTAGAATATATATTTATAAAGTGTCGTTATATATATATTTTCATATTTCTACGTTAACCCTCCGGCAGAACAATTCCTTTTGCCGTAGATTGTTTTTTGTTATAAAATTATTTTTTTTTAATTTTAATAAAATATTATTATTGATACATCTAGTTTAATGAAAATCATAGGAACCGTTTTTGGGGGATATTCTAAGAAACTAGAAAATTGATTTAGTAAAATACATTCACCAAGTCATCGATTTTGACTAAAACTTATTGTAGCGGCTACTATGCAATTCAACTTTCTGCAAATTTTCTCTTGTTTGAATTACGGTGGGCACACCGACACACTAACACACACACAGATATGCACAGAGAGAGAGAGACCAATTTATAAAAACACTTTTTCGGACTCATTGAACATCAAAACGGATATTTTCGTTGAAAACTCAAAACTCAAAAATCTGTTTGTGCAATATCGCCTCATAGTAAAGTAAGAGCAAAAAAATAAGTCAATAGAAATTATTTTGGTTAAAAAATAAAAAAATACTGAGAACACCATACTTTAATTTTTGGTGGATAAAATTAGACTAGATTCTTAGAAAATATTAAATTATAACTAACATCTTAGAAACAAACTGACTTAGTAGTCGCGCAACTCAGGAAGTTAAATAGTTAGATAAAATCCAGAAGTTCCCGGCGTTAGCTAACAGACCGGAAAAGTTAAGAAATTAAGGATGCACTGAAGGACACACTTCCTGTGTGGAGTCAGTGGTGTAAGTTCAACTTGTTCAACATCTTCAAAGATAATATTAATAATTGACGTGAGGGCTCCACATAATTAAATAGGGTAAGAAAGTGGTGTTTGCAAGGTGACATTAAGACGGTTAATATTATATTGAAAGATATATAAGGTTGCGTACAGGTCTGCTAATAATAATATTTATCATTTATGATTGTCAGCCAGGAAGTGGCCGCACTGCTTGCATGCAACACTGTAATTTCCTTTTATTATCGTCTTTCTACTTCCTTCTACGGCCTGTTCTGGAAGTTAGTTCTTTATATTGTACTCTGTATGAGTTCTTTTAATGTTTAGGTCCTTCTGTGCCTTCCAATAATTGGTTCAAGATTTCTGCCTTTCAAGTCAAATTTCCTGTTCTTTTTTTTCACCAAAGAATCGATTTTAAGAAATAGAAACATACACTAATTTCAACCTCGAAACCGCAAAGTAGCTTACGATGATTGAAGTCCTTAGTAGTCTTAGTAGTATTGTTCAGGCTTCCTTGCAGGCATCCCTATCGTATCGCCTCACAGGTCTTGGCACCTTCGTTATTCGGTTAATTTGGAAATGCATTTTCTTTTCCCTTATTTATTGCTTCACAATCATTGCAATCAAGTGCAGTTTCCGAAATTCGTTGCATTACAGACATATTTTATTAAGACTATATTTTCTTTAACCTCTTTTTTGTTTTACCAAAAATATACTTTTTAAGGTCTTTTGAGTCAGAAAAAGTGCGTTTTAGAATATTTTTGGTGAGAGTGAATGTTTGTGCTTACAATATACCTCGAAAATGGTGAATCGCAGGAAGCTGAGAGTTTGGTTCCACCAGGAGACCTGACTGTTCTTTAGAGATCAAATCCCTCCACCGGAAGTGACACTTTGCTTATTACTTTAAAGTTACACAGTAAATGGATTGTTCACTTTTTGAGATTTTTATTTTTAAACATGGCTGCAACGATTTTGTCCAATCTTTATCACTTACTGTACTCCTACTTATTTATAACACATTTTCTGGCGAACAATATTAATGGAAATTGTGGTAATAGATAGTTTATAGTTTTATTATAAGTTAAATTTCAGTAAAATGTACGGAGATTTTGTACTCACCTAACTCTATTTGTGAAAACTAATGTTTAAACAAATAATTTATTATTATTATTTTATTATAATGTACGGTCTTGTGTCTATTCAATTAGCGCGGAAAACTCTAATATCCGTTAATAGCATTATTAGCATTTTGAATCATTGATACGTGGTTTCTTTAACTTTCGATTTTTCCTTAATAAGGTTATTGCTTCACAATTCTAATTATTTAAATAAATCTTATTATTGTAAACTAGATAGTAGTTATTGAGAACATTCAGGTCTTTGACTTTTAGTTTTCGCTTAAATTATCTGTTGAGGACTCCAGATCGGGAAACAATGGTATTTTTACTAAGTTCGTGATTTCTAAAGTACCCCTTGACTGAATCGAATTGACAGATTTCTGGAATTTCCTCGCAAAACGGTTTCCAACGATTTCATTTTAAACTTTGTTCAAGATATAGTTGAAACAGATGTAGTTGAGCTTTGGAAAATTCTATTAAAGGCACCTTCTGTAAAGGGGGACGATGAGACCTCCATTAGAAGTGCCATTACTGTTAATCGTGCTGGCTTTCATCTTTATAATGTTATTAAGAATCAAATTTGAGATTGAATTACCAATTTTTTAAAAAAAAGTCATTTTACTGCTGCGATTTATCAGAAGCAGCTTGCAGTTTTATTGTAAACATTGCAGGAAATCGGATAGTGATTAGAAACATACAAAATGTATCACTGTTCAATATTTTTGGTGACTGATTTCAACAGGATGAAAAAATAATCAGCCCATGAACAGACAAGACAGAAGACACACCTTTAAACCCTTTAACCAGTTAAGCGCGGAATTTAATTTTTAAAAAAAACCCACAGTGTGCGAAATTAAAATCAGTCAATGACGTGTATACACGTCGAACGCAGGGTAAAACAACCAAAAGTTTACAACGTCGTAATAGTCACTGCAAGCGACTTTTTCTGCAATCTCTGGGGGGGGCTTGAGATTACCAGAGCATTCTGTGCTCATTCAAAATCTTGCACCGCTTCGCGTATGTATTGCCTAGTTAACTATAGGGACGCAAGAGTTTTTACAAGGAAGAAAAGCGCTTTGAACTCTGTGCAAAATGAAATCATGCTCGTCCTGTGGTCTGAACCACTATCTAAGGTGAAAAACGGCATTGCACAAGGGTTGAGAGCTTTTCTATTTGTGTGCCTAATTCCCAATCTCTAATGCGGAGACCAAACATGTACCAACCACTTATCATTTGGCAGACTCCCTCCATCCCCCTCCGTATAAAATACTTGGCAGTTCTATTGGTAAGATAAAGGAAACATCCCACCAAATAATATTCTTATTGTATTTTATTAAAATTTCGAGTTTTTTTCGTTAATGGAAATTGTATATTTTTCACGACGAGTATATACGTCGAACGCACCGTAACAGAGATTTGGTTTGACGTGTATACACGTCAAACGCGCTTAACTGGTTAATAATGTAAAATATTACATTGTAAATTAGCCCTAAAGATGACCTAGTCCCTAGGTCGAAAGTTCGGCATAATAAAAATATATTATGACTTAAACTGGCAGTTATTTTTTTCATCCTATTGAAAATGTATCACTTTTATTTGAAACATTCTTCTTGGATAATTCATTTAGATTATTTTCCATGGATGGAGTGATGAAATGGATTTCTTTTAAAGTGTCATTTTTATTGAATTGTCGAACCTATCACTGGTGTGCTGCTGATGATGGTGCACTCCATGGATTGTTCTCTTTTTGAGATCATCTCAAAAGTGGCTGCGGGGATTATCTGCAAACTTCGTACATGAAAAGTAAAGTAATGCCTATTTTTTCAGGTGGGGCTTAACGTCCTGCTACCAATTAGGTGTAGTGGACGGAGGCGACTAGCAAACATACTTTACTGTAAATTTCTTTTATTAACCATTAAATAAAATCCAAGGCCTAAGACCGGGGAATCGAACCCAGTACCACCATACATATTAGCTTCGCAGGTCTCGCCTCTAACCGCTCGGCTATCGTGGCGCCCTACATACTTCGTACATGCAATGCATACATTTAAATTGTTATGTGTGTAAAGGATTGAATATAAATGTTTTTGTTTGAAGAAATTTTGTTAGTTGGAACCTTGTAGTTACAGATAGTCTAGTGAGTCTTTTAAGGCTATGATTCTTCTTTATAGTTTACTGTTGCGTTTAAAATTTTGAGAAATTAAATAGATAATTTATATTTTTGATTTATAGATATTGAAAATGGAGTTCTTTTTAAAACATTTGGCGCTGCTATTGCACATGTCACTTATCATCACTCTTTAAATTAATTAAAAATAATGATTACTCATACTGAATTGGCAAATTCAAATGGAATGGTTGAAGAACCAAATTAGTTGAGATAGCTAATTTTATAAAAAAGCTGCAATGCATTGAAACACTTAATTTTAAATAAACAACAAATTTAATTTGCGCTAATGTTTAGCAGAAAATTCATTATATTTTATGTTATCTGCAGAATACGGAGGTTTTACAAACAAACAAGCGCAGTTAAATTCCCTACTAACTCCTACAATAATAATTGTGTGTGAAGAAGTTCGAACAGACGGACGCACGTGCCGCTACTCACAGAGATAGTTGATGATCAGGTGTCCTTGAGATATAGTTACTATGGCCAGTCATGCTTCAAGCTACTTCCTTTCCTAACCGTCCTCTACTTCCGGGACAAGACCTAGATTTTTCTCACTTCTTCTTTCTATTCTTCTAATATTTTTCTTTTGTCTGGTTTTTATTGTTTTAAGAGAACAATTTTTGTTTTGTACATGCTTGCCTTTTTTTTTTTTTAATCATATTTTTCCACCTAAAGTAATATAAATATATATACATTATTTTTCATATCTTTGTTGTAAAATATATATAATACATAATATACAATACTCATCTTTATTATTGTAAAAAAATTGTAATAAAAGCGAGAGTAAAATCCTCAAAATTACTTTTGTGTAGGCTAGTGATGTTTACAGGTTTTTAAACTAAAAAATGACTCTTACGTCAATTAAAAATACCATTCATCAAAACTGTATGCCTTAAATAACTAGAGTAAAATAATGTTTTGTTCCCAAGAGCCCTGTAAATTGTACTTCCGTCGTAACATTTTCTTTAAAGTTTTTTTTTTTTTTCTTTTAATTTATTCCGAAAGTAACACCAGCGCAAGATGCACTGTTAGCAACAGTGACAGAAATATTGACACTACTACTCACTCACTAACTGAGAGGAGAAGTTACCCAGCGGTAACACTCTGTAATTGTTCTGTAAGATTAACTACACTCTTCAAAAGAGAGGAAATCGCGAGGTCAGTGCCGTTTTAATCGCCTAGGAGGAGGACAATCTGTAAGTTCTGAAGAAAGTTTCAATAGTGAGTTATAGCAATCTGGACTTACAAAATCTGGAATTTCTAAGTGGATGGTTAAATTTGAAACATGGAGCGCTAACGACAATGCGGAGATTGAATTCTTTGGAGATTAGAGGGTTTCTTTGTATCCCACAGTTCAATACCGTTCGACCAGGTATTGACTTTGAACACAGTGTGCTAATTTGCCCATACATAGTTCTACAATTTTTTTTGCAAAGGAGTTTTCTAGAAAAATTTGAATTATTTAGTTCTTTGCGAGAGAGGTGATTATTATTTGACTTGTTTTATTTCTCTTTCAATTTAATATCATTTAATAATCAAATAAATGGAAGTGAGTCTTTTAATTTCCAAATTCACTGCGAAACCACGCTGCGAACTTAATGAATTTATTGCTATTTCATTCTAATTTAGTATTTCCCTCTGCTCGGTAGAATTGATTCACTAGATTCATCTTTGTCCCAATAAAAATACTTTAAATACTCAATTTAAGATTTAATTTGGTTTTAAAATATACAAACTGAACAACAAGCTCGTTTGAAAAAGTCTGATGTGTATACACACCTTTTAATTTCCAAATTGTACAGTAAAATCACGAGGAGACTTGATTTGATTGCTGCAATTAGGAAATCCAAATTATTTATTACAATTTATAACCTGCTACAATTTGGAGGTTACCTTCCGAAAGAAAAAAGAATGGTTCTGAGTGTATTTCTAAAATATCCCAAACACGAAAAAATAGCACAAAGATGAAATTTAATAATTTAGTTTGACTAGATTTTTCCATTACGATCTGACAGTGACTTAGCGATCCGTGGAAAGAATTCTGGATGAGGAAATCCGATGACGTGGATAGCCTAGCCTCACATGCTTCAGATAATCAATAAATGTTACAGTAAATTTTGCTCTTTTTCCTGCCTAACTTTCTCATTCTTCTTCTCGGCGATTTACAAAAACATCTTTACAATTTTTTGGTTTATCTGATATTCCAGTCCTACTTTTCTTGCCCAATGATTTAATAATAAGTTTCAACGAATTTTACGAAATTGTAAATGGTGCCATTTATAACTCAGGTTAAAGTTCTTTCAGTTTTTCTACTCGGAATGTGTATTTTTGAATAAATGCTTCAGAAACAAATGAATTCGTAGTCCATTTGCAGTTCGTAATTCGTAGTTGACCCTACTGGCGGTCTTAATGGTCAAATTTTTGTCTTTGTTTGCAATATTTATTGTGTGAATGGTACATGAAGTTTATTATTTACTTCTTGCAGTTTTCTGAAACATAAATATAAATTATAAAGGTTTTCTTTTGATATTAATTTAATCCGTTTATATTTCCTTGCGCATGTAACCTTGCTCAGTGGCAATATCGTAACCAATGAAGGCCTCTTGAGGTGCGATTATTGCTAGTTGAAAACTTTTAAAGGCGCCACGGTAGCCGAGCGGTTAGAGGCGAGACCAGTAAAACTAATATGTATTGTGGTAATGGATTCGAATCCCGGTCTAGGCCTTGGATTTTATTTAAAGGTTAATAAAAGAAATTTACAGTAAAGTATGTTTGCTAGTCGCCTCCGTCCAAGACACTTAATTAGTAGTTGGACGTAAAGCCGGCCTGAGAAAATAACCAATTACTTTACTATTTTTAACTTACTTTTTAATCCGTTATATTTCTGTGGTGTAAAGCTGTAAGTTTTATTTTCAAATAAAGACTTTTTCTGCTTCTTCTTCTTCTTCGTCGTAATTTTTCGTGACGTTGTCTTTAAATTTGTGACGTGAATTTTTCTTTAAATAAAAACAATGTTTAGTTCAATACATATGCACACCATTTAAAATAATTCTTTTTATTCACGACTAACCTTGATGGATTTAATGTAATTCAGGAAGGCTCAGTTTTGTATAATATAGCGGAAAATTGGGGCTCTTGGAGGAAATCCCCTTCTCTGCGTCATCCCACTTGGCCTTCTTCAGGATAGACTGAAGTATATCTAACGCGGTTTTGAACAAAAAACCAATTCGGATAAAATGGGTAAAACTAAAAAATGCATTCAATATGGCTGCTCTTTCAGTTTTTGGATGTTTCAGACACTTTTCCTTTACATTAAGTCACTTTCTATTGTGCATCCATTTGGTTCACCATTTGCTCGCACCAACTCACGTCACCAACAAGTGCCCATTCCCTAGAAACTGGTATTCTCGCAACTCCTGGAAATGTAATTTATGTGATTGCTATATATGTAAGTAACAAATAGCTTAAATTAAAATGGAGGTTTCTCTATTTTTACTTTTCACCTCTGCCCTTAGAAAGGAGTTGCCTAATTCTCTTAATGAAAAGGTTCTTCCCGGAATTAAATCCTTGGAGGTCCCGTATCGCGAATCAAAAAGTATCGAATGAGAAAGAAAAGTTTGTGTGTCGCACAAAACGTGATATTTAATTATTTTTCATTTCAGTTTTCCGCGATGTTCCGGAGAATTGTCTTTGACCGCAGCACATCGAGTACTCTAAGGTCTGTTACTTTTATTTGAAACGATTTCCTAAGAAAAGGGAGTTCGTGGATGGCCATGTCTCGTCACTGAAATTGACTTGAATTATTAACAAATTGAATTGTTAATTGAAATTAACTATATGATAGTTATAAGGCTTTAATAGAATTTCTTAGATTATTCTATATTTGAAACAAATTGGCTAACAGGAAATTGAAACCTAAATTACTTTACTTAAATTGAAACAGAAGTCGTATTCTGTGTCCTTTTAAATTTTTCTTTAGAAGGGCTTCAATGATTTCTTCGAACACAAAATGCGAAATAAAACTTTTAGAAACTGTCAATAGATAATTGCGCTTCATTATTTGCCTGTAAATTATTACCAGACACCTAATCCATTACCTTTTACTTAATACCAATTTTCAGCGATACAAGTAGAAGTTAGCTACATGGACCTCGTAAAAATGAATAATTTACTGGTTCGACAATGTAGTGCCTATTTTTTCAAGCCGGCTTTACGTCCAACTACCAATTAGGTGTCGTGGACGGAGGCTATTACCAAACTTACTTTACTACAAAGTTCTCATATTAACCATTAAATAAAATCCAAGGACTAAGACCGGGAATCGAACCCAGTACCACAACAAGTACATATTCAGCATTGCAGGTCTCGCCTCTTACCGCTCGGCTACTGTGGCGCCTCCACCAGTCGGTTCGACAGTACTCCTTAGTTAAGGGTGAAAAGGTTAAAGGTCAGTGTTAGTGCCTGTTAGTCCTTGGAGCTGTCAGAGAAAGTCGCGTTGTACAGTAGAAGTTTCTCTTACTATAGAAAGAAAAACCTTGTTTTCTTTTTTTAATTCCATTTTTCAGTTGATAAAATTTTAAAAAAATAAAATAGAAGACATTTTTACAGTAGCATTTTAATTATCAGTGATATAAACAAGAAAACAACTTGTATAAAGTGGATAGTATATCCTTGTGAGGAGATATTTTCTGTGAAGTTAGTACAATATCCAGACAGAGTACACGACCTGCTCCAAGGTTACCCCCCGTCAGGGGAAGAAACCTTCCTATTGTCTCACAGGAGGCAATCCATTCCCCTACCTCCCCCCTTGGCTTGCTGATATTCACGCACACATTGCACATACATGTACACCTGTGACGTCACTCGTTGGGTATTATCTAACGTCTCGGACGTAGGGACTGTCAGTGATGAGACTGCAGGCAACAAGATTTCTTAAACATATTATCACGCATCGTACTGATATCGACTCTTTTTCTTTTTGTTTTGTTTTTTCATTAATTTTTTTATTTTCCAACTGTTTTTGTCGGAAAATGCAATTTAAAAAAATAAGATTAGGATATTTAAACTGAATAATTGTTTTATTACTAGTGTGTTTAGTTAATTGCGATAAGCTGTTCGTTGTACAAACAGTATAACTATATTATTTGTTTAAGAACAACATCAAAACTTTAGAATCTTGAAAACTGATTAGCTCAGTTGGTAGCGAAAGCGCCTTGTATACTAGAGGTCGTGGGTTCAAATCTGCCTGCATGCTGAAACTGTAGATTTTTTCTTTATCTCTTTCCAGTGAAAATTTAAAATCGGCTCCACGACGATGCTTTACTTCCTCAAGAGGTAAGATAAAGGAAAAATAGGGAGGAAGAAGAACATGACAAGACGATACCTCCTAAACTAACCCTTCTACAAAACAATATTGATTTATATCGCTAATTTTATCCATCTTAGCTTTCATCATCGTTTATCATCGTCCTTGACCAGTTGCAGACATTCATCCATCATGTAGTGTGACAGGGAAACGTAGTTTAAGTCAAATATTTTACGCTAAACTGAATTATCAACCATCTGATGATGGATGGACGTTCGAAACTGGTCAAGGAAACAAAAAAAAAATGTGCGTGGTACGACGGATTAAATCAGCAATATTATCCAGTACTGCTGACGTAACTATTTTTCAATATTGATTTATTACGTAGTACTGCTAATGAACTGACAGTGGCGGTGAGTAGGCAAAAATTCGTGGCGGACAATTAGGATTCGAGATTTTAGTTTGAATGCTGAGTATTTATTAAGAAAAAATTAATAAGCAAACCGAAAAATTGTGCGTTTTTGTGATGAGATTAATAATAGCTAGTTAACATTTTGAAAAATTAAGTGTTAAAATTTTAAAACTTTTCCAAGAAGTGAAGATGCATTGCAACCATTTTCATTAAAAGGATTGATTGTTGAACTGTTTGTTCTCTTTACAAGCATTAGATGGAATTAGAAACAGTCTTGCATTTTACTATTCTAGGATATTTTTAATATCCTTACATTTCTGGATAGTTTGGATATCAACTGTTAGTGGCGTGTGACGGGACGTATGAGTGACATCTTGACGAGTCTTCAGGCGACATCTTTATGGCGGAAGCTGTGACACTGCTTGACGAAATCCTTCTCATATCTGTTTCCATCAAATTTCTTGTTTAGATTAAAAAAGTTTATAGTTGAAAGAATTATATTACTTTAATACTTATTGCTACGTTCGGGCAGCAAACGGTCTTTACCGCATTGTCACGGGTTTGAGAAGTACATTACTAGTGCTTATTTACCATTTATAGCATTTATTACATCTGATTACTATAAATTGTAGTATTTATAGCATCTGAAAATAAGATTTTTGCGTTAAATTTTACACAAATCATTTAATTCTATTCAGCATATTTATTTTCGTAAAAAACTTACAGTTCGGGCTTATCAAATGGCGTATCAAAACTAACGTTTCGAAATCAAAATACGAGTATATAGTATTTACTCTAAGACGAGAAATCCTACCTCCCATCATCTTGAACCAAACTCCTATACCAACTGTGGACAAAGTACGCTAACCTTGGACTGTACCTAGAACTAAACGGTTGACATGGAATCCCCATACTAGACTGAAAAGACAAGAAACTAACCAACGCTACAAAACTTCTCGCCAGACTACTTGACAAACGTTCGAAACTTAATCTATATAGCGAAAGACTCTTATACCTTCTGTTACTGCGACCTATTTGGTCATACGGCTTCGAACTATGGGGATCGACTAAACGTTCCAATTCTTTAAGCATTCAGACTTTACGAGTACAATCTAAAATTCTTCGAAAACTTATTAAAATTCCTAGTGAGAGGAGAAGGACAGGAAGACCTAGGAACACTTGGATGGAGAGTATCACCGAAGAAATGGCCTTCGGGTAGGGGAGTGGAAGGACAGGAAATCTTGGACTTTGGGCATTGGGATATGATTCCTTAGGAATTGTCTTTAACCCTTAAAAAAAAAAAATCGGATTGTTGTTAAATTTGTTTACCAGTTTTAGCAATGGTAACCACTGCGCTTACTTTGTTTCTGGTTATTTTCGTATTTCTAATATTCGTATTTTGTATTAATATTTATTTAATTATTTTTTTTTATTTTATTTATTTTTTTTTGACAGTACTTTGTAAATATCGTTTGTAACTAGGGCGGAATAGTTTTCTTCCCAACTTAGCGCCTTCTCCTCACAAATATCCACTACTTAAGAAAACTACGTAATATTTAGTATCTAGTCTGCAAATCTCTCGCCTTTCGCTATCTGTGTAAGTTACAACTTTTAAGCTACAGCTTAAACTTTTCCTCTCTTGGACGTCTTACCTAAAAAGCTTCATTATTATTCAGATAATTTGGTTGGATGCTAAGTCCTGCTTCAGATAAAAATTGATAACTTTATTTTGACACTTCTGGTGGATTGATTATGTCCTAAAATGCACTGCCAAATCAACTGTTCACTAACAAAGTACCCAGTTTATACTTTCCGCCACTCTGATTACATCTAAAATAGGTGAAGTTGGTAAAGGCGGATATTGTAAAAATACTTTACTATCATTTGTCATAATAATCATTGAAAGAAATCCAAGTCCAAGACCTGCAACTGAACCACAACAAGTCTCAGCTTTGAGCTCCTCGCTTCAATGTGGGCTGCAGTGGCGTCTCATCCTTTAGGCCAAGATTGAAGTGTGGTAGTAGCTTTACCCTCCTAAAATGTATATTTCCAGTGGAAACGTAAATTCGAAAGGCTGAAATTCTTCTTCGTACAGGATTTTGAGAATGTTTACGACTATACAAATAAGAAATTTTATATTTCGTACTTTAATGAACAAGCGGCTGTTGCCTTTCAAGAAAAAATTAATTTTTTATTTAAAAAGTGCCATATTCTCTTAAAATGCCTATTGTTATTTACAAAAAATTAAAACCCCTACGTCACTAAAATATCTAAGGTTACCCAGGCTTGGTAAAATAGCTAAGAAAAAGTATAAATTATTTACGTTTTATAGTTTTGCGTTGAAACATTTCATTTGGTTTAAAACCGTCTTTTGTAAATTAAATTGTTGCATTCGTTGCGAGAAAGTAGTCATTTGTAAACCTTACAATCATTGCTGTGTTAAAAATGATTAGCTTACAAAATGCTTAGGAAACTTACATTATTCTTTAAGAAATTTCCCTGACAACTGGTCACATTAAGTCATTTGTCAAACACAAAAGACATCCGGCCTCGAGCGAGTATTGTTTCGAACGCTGAGTGGCATAGCCTAAAACATATTTTTTTTTCTAAAATCGTAAACATAAAATATAAAATAAGCCCCTTATTATCTGTCAAGTCGAGTTCGCTAGCTAAGGCCTAGCCGTAGGGATCGTATGTGATTTTAGCTATTTGAAAGAGCGGCAATCGCTCCTCTGATCATGTCCACCATCGGCCTAATCAGCAATAGCCTCCACGATAATGTTAAGGTGTTGAATCTACGTCCTAGTTTATGCAAATAAGGGCAGGAACATGAGAATTGGAGAACAGTTTTGCAACATTGTGGGACAGAGCTTAGCAAACTGCAGAATATATCGATGAAAGCGAATAGTTTAAATAATAATTGTTTGTGGCATAAATAAAATCAACATCTAACATTAACTAACTGTATAAATGATTATTGTTTCTTCTGTTTATATTATTAGTTATGTTATTTAATTTATACACTTTGAGAACTCAATCGTGAAATATCAGCCATACAGGCAGCGTTATTTACTAATATATATTTACTTTATTGTGAATGAATTAGTTCTTTGCTATTGATAATTTTAGTTTTTGCCTCAATTATTTTTCACTTTGGAATATTAAAAATGTATTCTAAGATTTATAACCGGTGCAAGCCAATCAGAATATTCAAACTCACTTAAAGCTTCTCGAAACCTGGTTCCGAAAAAGGAAAATTAAAATTAATGAACAAAAGTCAGTACACATTACGTTAACTTTAAGAAAATCTGCGAGTCCACCGGTTCAACTGAACGGTGTAACGATTCCTCCAGCTGACGTATTGCGATACTTAGGACTGTACATTGACAAGAGACTCACCTGGAACCCACATACTCGACTGAAACGACAAGACGTGAACAGACGCTACAAGCTTCTTAGACTACTTGACCGCAGATCCAAACTCGACGTGAATCACAAACTGACTATTTACAAGACCCTGTTAAGACCCATATGGACATACGGAGCAGAAGTTTGGGGCTCAACCCAAACCCTCTAACTCCAAACGCCTACAGACATTACAATCTAAAATCCTAAGGAAAATCCTGAATGCTCCATATTACATTTCTAACCTTACCATACACACTGACCTACACATCCCTTTTGTCACTGACCTAACAAAGTCTCGCTACCGCAACTTTCACAGCCTCCTAGCTCTCCATCCTAATCCTCTTGCCCAACAACTCTCCTCTCCTCACCTTCCCGACAATCCTTCTCGTCGTTTGAAGCGGAAGTGGCCTAGAGATCAGTTGTGATTAAATCATTGTGAAAGAGTTTCACCAGTTGGGTGATTGCTCTAACCATGACATTACAAGTGAACTGAACCACTAAGATCAAATTTACTTGATGCAACAATTGTTGCAGCTGTAAATATACAAATACAGTGAGAAAAAAAAAAGATTTATAGAGTTATTAGTAATTATAGTTTTAGAGGGGGCCTGACATACGTGGGGCAAACTCCTCTCCCAATGTATGTACAGCATCAAAAACCCCAAAAGGCTTATCTGCATAAAATTCCGAATCGAATGACACATCGTTCACCTCCCTTTGCTTTGAATTGTAGAATCGTAGAGGAACGTTCTGTATATTGGGACGTACAGCGGAAATGAGAAATCAGCTGACTCTTCGGAGCTTACAGTAAGAGTCTTATCGAATTACTGGCGTAATGTGCGACGCCATGTTTACACCGCAGATTATCTCCGATATCTGTCTCCTTTGCTATTATCTTCTTATCGGTCCCCTCCCATCGTCCTTCCTCTTTCTTCTTCATGGAGTTCCCATTTGCATTTCTTCATTTGTATTTTTATTCGCCTAAATAATCAAAAATATCTGCCATTCTTGTGGTTTACTTTCGAACCTGGGTTATGTTTTTTATTTTATTAAATAAATTATTTTTAACCCTTAACTGGTATCCTCAAAATCTCAACTTCAACTGGTATCGTCGGGTTAGCTTTGACCCAAAACTTTAAATGCACATTACTTTTAAATGGTCATTGATATAATTAAAATAGATTTAGTTTTTCTTAGAAAATTTATTTAGCAAACGAAAATGATGAATATTTTGTTAAATTTATTTCATAAGATTAAGAAAAACAAAAAAAAAAAGTTAAAAATGCAAAAGTTGCCTTTTGTTTTTTTAAGTTACAAAAAAAGAAGAACAAAAAATAATATTCACTGAATTTTATTTTCTTAAAGTTAGATGTTCATTGCAAAAATAGAAAAGTCCTGAAAAAAAAAAAAATCCCTAATTCTGCAAGCACTGAATTATCACGATGCGAGTATAACATACTTGTTTTGCTTTGGTACAAAAAACCACCGTTTTGTTGCCAGTAAAAACAAACAATGAAGCTCCGACGGTAGTTTTTCTTTATTTGGAATTATATAAGAGGGGTTTTCTTTTTTATCTTTTTCGTAACGCCGTCGAGTAAGACAAATTTAGCTTTCCTAGTTCATGGACCAGCTTAACTCAACAGAACCAGTTATCAGCAATAATATTAAATATTATGAAATATTTACCAGATAACATTTAATATTATAGAATAATATTAAAAAATAGAACAGAAAACAAACTCCAAAACATAAAAATAAAAAATATTAAGAAAAAAAGCAAAACCTATATTTTATTTACTTGCACTGCTCAAGAACGACGGATTTGTATGGTCGATTGTTGGTGAGGATGAAAGAAGAGAATTCAGATAAGGGGAGATGTTTGTAGTCAATTCCTACAAAATGCCACAGAAAAGAAAAACGCGCGGGTCCCGATTTGACCCGACGATACCAGTTGAGGGTTAAAGTTATAATTTTGTATAAATTAAAGTTGAGTAAGGTTAAATTAGTTGTCTCGTTGTATCCTAATTATTTAATTTAAGCTTCCGCCAGGCGCCGTGACGTCATTTTTAGTATGATCGATGTATCGAATTGCTTTACTAACTATTTTGCTGGAAAGATGGTGCAAATGTAACAAGATATTAAATATTAAGTAAATTGTATTCGTCTAATTATGAGAATAGGTGATTAACAGTCCGTAACAGTAACATCAGTTTACGCTTATTTAATGATCAACCTAGCAGTATCTCTCTGTTTGTCTGTCGGTCTATCTTACAAAGAAGGACCGCATTAACAATGAGTCAAATAGCGAGGAAGTGTCGCAACCAATACATTGAATGCGGTGATGGGGCCTTAACGAACCCTTGGTAGCGCTAATCTAATACACATCCCTTATCTAATTTGGACGGATATCCTGTGAAATGATCTGCCTAAACATCTTGAATTGTGGTTAGTTAATATTCTATTTTGAAAATTAATTTCTCGTAAAACTACTATGGGTTGTAATCAGATAATAAGTAAATAAAGTAATTCACTGGGCGAAATTGCCCTAAATTCTGTCATTTACTAATAAAGTATTTATCACGAACTAGAGAAGTAGTTCTGTTTAGAGTGTATTTGTTATAAATACACTGATAACATATTTAACATAATGAAAGGAATTTTCCAATGGCCTTATATGTAGTGCTAATGTCCCAGTTTGGCTAATTTACCTAGATGTACTGTTTTAAGATACAGATAAGCTAAAATTAAAGACAAAATTAATAAATTGTTATATTTGATTACAGTATAAAATGTGTGTAACAAAAAGCAAAAACAAGTTCGTAAACATTAAAAATTAAAAAAATTAAGTAACTATAATCTAAAATCAATAATGTTTAATTAACAGGTACAAGACCTAACAAAATAAGGCGAGCGGTTAGAGGCGAGACCTGTAAAGCTAATATGTATTGTGATAGTGGGTTCGATTCCCGGTCTTAGGCCTTGGATTTTATTTAAAGGTTAATAAAAGAAATTTACAGTAAAGTATGTTTGCTAATCGCTTCCGTCCACGACACCTAATTTGGTAGTTGGTCGTAAAAATTTGACTCCAAAAAAATAGGAATGGCTCTGTTTCCCCCACATCTCATAGCTATCCCGAAATGCTCTTAGATATGCTATCCCCATTCTCTCACCATTTGATAGTCTCGAGCTGAAGACCGTGGAATTCTTAGTTTCTTTTTGCAGATTAGTTTACTTGAATCATAAGAGTCATTTTGACTCCAGATTGGCATTTCACGTAAATATATCGGAGTCATTTCGATTCCTGATTGGTAATATAAGTAGATATTCTGTTATTATCTTGGCTCCAGATTATTACCTAAATGCTTATTTGTTTAACTTACATAATTTTCATAGAAAGTATCAAGGACAAAAAAAAAGCCTCTTTCTAGAATTGATTTTCTCTCCGAATTGCGGCAAAAACTTGCAGCAAATTGGTTCATTTCCGACCTGTGTTAACAGCGCACAGTAATTGAGAAAATTGTGAATGTAATTAAAAAAATGAAAAAGCCCCTCATCAGAAGGCAGCCAATCAGAGTTCTAGAAAATACTGAAATTACTGCAATCCTGAGTTGAAGTTAATTCCTTCTGCGTCAAATGTTAAAGCTGATTTGTGGACAAAATTTGTGTTTTCGGTCTTAATTCCTATTCTTTCTCATCCTTTAATGCAAATTTTATTATTAAAATTGAAATCAATATAAAAAAAGATAAAAATAAATTATGGAGTCAATTTGACTCCACATTGGCAATAACTGACTAAGTTCGAGCATTGGCAATGTTAAAGCATTCCACTTTAATTCTGAAAGAAATTTTAGGAAGTCAGTTAATTCAATTGGCATTTGTTTTCTTAAAAGATAGGGAACGTTGACCCTTCTAGGTCTGCATTGAGAGCGACTAATTTTTGTATTAGGCCATTTCTATACAGAAATGAAGAAGAAAGTTTTTTAAGGTTATTGTGACAAAAAGTCGAAGTAAAGTTGATGTAAACAAAGAGCTAGAACTTTCTCCTTATTTAAATGTTGCCTAGAAGAAAAACAGCCTCAAGGACTGGTATATTATCAAAGCCATAAAGAGAAGTATATAGTGTCGATTTGTGTTTTCTTATAAAAATTGCCTGCAGTTGGAGGAGTAGTAAGAAGGAAATGTTGTTGGGATGGGAAAGGGCATTAGACGGCCACAAGGCTGAGCAGGCTCTGAGAAAGAAAACAAGGCAGTTTATTTGCGGCTGTAGACGGTGCGGGGCCAAGGAGAAAGTTATTTGTCCTACCACAATGGTACTGGCCTGCCCTAGAATGGCCTCGATTTGGTGATCATTCTGGAATAGTGTTTCCCAAGTTCCTGTAAACACGCTGGCCATATCACTGGGCCAACCCAAAATCCAACTGTCTACATTATATTACTCCTACTTTACAACTTAATCGGCTCGCTTTCGGCTTCTTTTTTTTAATACTTGTTTTTATCTCCACCACTCTTAGCTCACTCCACTTATAGCAACACACTTTGCTGTAATTAATTTTTTTATTTATATATTCTCCTTTTTATCTACGTGTTTACTTATCACTAACGAGATATTACGTGTCCCTAATCACACAGCCTAGTTTTTTTTTTGGTTAAAATAATTAAATTGCCTAATTATTATCATTATATCTTGCATATATTGCAAGCAGCAACTACTTGAGCTTACAAAAGTATTAAACTTGTTTTCGGCAAAAAATGAAACGTATCGTTTCAGATTTCAGGCTTTAATATAGTATTTATGGAATAGTGTCATTTCTAGTTTCTAGGGTGATCTTTAAAATTTTGGGTAGAAAAACCTATCAAACTATTTACGGGGTAAATAGGCTTTATTAACGGTTATTCTTTGTCATCATCTTGCAGCAATTACTGATTTCGTTAACCGCTTTTATGAAGAAGTGCCAAATATCAAGAATTTCTCATTTAAGAAGAGAAAGCGCATATAAAGATCTTTGCACTACGAGTGTACCAAAAGGTCAATGAAATTCTCACAAACCTGGGCACAATGTTTTCCCACAATTTAATGAAAAGCTAAAAACGTTAAAAGGAAAATGGCACATTAAATGAGAGAGTACCCAAAACGCTTTCCTGGGCTACTCATAAAGTCAAAATTTTGACAGAATATACCTTAATACCATATATCGTGATGGGGTCTATTCATTATTTAAAAATTATTTGAAAGGGCGAACAAACTCTGTAGGAGGTTTTTTTTAAAAAATATTTTTGCGTCCACATTGGCTTGCTTCATACGGCCAGTGTCCATTTTTTATATATTTTGAAATTGTTAATACCTGTTAACTAAATCGTATTTTGTACAAGTAATTTGGTCTTGCTACTACATTTAGTGTGCGATATATTATGTTACTATAAATGTTGCTTTATCCTCGAAACACTTAGAAATTACCAGTTTTTTTGGTTTTTAAAGACGGAAACGTTTGTCAGCTCTGAAAATTATCGATATTTTTTTTAAAAGGTTCTGCTTTTCGCTCATATCGAAAATATTTATTTGTCTCGTCAGTTAAGCTTATATTTTAAAATGAATGTAAACAGTTAAACATATTTTCCTGGCAAATTTCGGATTTCTCTAATAAAATTTATTTTCAACTAATTATATTTACTTACTAATTATGTAATTAGTAAGTAAATATAATTTAAATTATTTACACATAAACATGTAAACTCTGCATATTTTATTTTGTGATTTAGAACGCAGCCATATTCAAACATATTTTTATTTTGACAAATATTTCTTAAGATCAGAGCGCACTCAAGATATAAGCAAATAAAATACAGACCACTAGACCGACATTTTTCCTCAGATCCAGGTCAGCCTATTTCTGAACTTTAATAGTTTATATCAACTAATTTATTTTATAGAATTTTGATAATAGAGAAGTACATAAAAAAAAAGTATTATTTGCCTAATTGCTTTTTCTTTTTTTTTTGCTTCGCGGAGTAAGGTGATTACAGTCTAGCATTTAACAGTTGAAATTATTAATTACTTTTTTTAAAGAAATTTGTCTTTAATTAAATTAATCTTGGAATATTTTCAAGTCTAAACCCCACTGCCACCTAATTAAATTTGGATTTTTTTTAACATTAGGTACATTTTAATATTTTTGTTTTATTTACACTGGCGCATCAACTTTTAGGTTATTAGCGCCAGCTCCTTTCTACTATTATTTTCTTTCCTTGTTCTTTAGTTCAAATTGTACCTACATAGGTACATCAATCAAGTATAATATCCTATAATGGTATATGTATATAAAGCCTACTTACTTTATAAATTATCTGACTGACTAATGCAATGTACTTATTAGTAAAAAGTAGCTAAACCTTTTAGAAAAAAAATTAATTTAATAAATAAGTTCGTATCTTGAACAATTTTACTTTTACTAATTAATTTAATTCGAAATTTTTTTAATTAATTTATTAATTAAAATAAGACAGACAAAATAAAGCAAAATTAAAACGAAAATTTTAAATATAAATTTCCATATCAATTTATCTAAAATTAACAACATAACCTTATCCAGAGTAAATAATATATTAAGCAAGTTTATTATTATTATTATTATTATTATTATGATTTAAGGCTCTTAAGCATATGATGCTCGGAGTTTTTTTCAGTGCTCTGCTGGCCTTAGGAATTTTTCGCTCGTCACCGGGCAGTAAGATGTATGAAGCTCCAAGGAAGAGAAAATCTAAGGGCCAGCAGCTGGATTCGAACCCAGGATCTGGGCTGTGGAATCCAGTAAACGCTAACAACTTAGCTAATCTTTCCCCATCTAAAGTGATTAAATTATTTCAAACTATCTAGATATTATTTAAAGTTCAGCTTGTTTATTTATTCAGTCATTTTGTTAAGTACACGCTGATTTGCAGAATCATTGAAGAAATTATTGATGACTTACTACTATAGGAGGATATGATTCTTATGTATGGAATTTCTTAAACTATTTGACTCTAATTCCCATGGGCAAATTCGAATCAGTTAGGATTGAATGTTCCAATTTCCGTGCATAACAATAGATTGCATAAAGTGCATGCGCAATAATGCGGTTTTCTTGGCCTTGAGTGGCCTCAATGGATGCGTTTCAACAATCCACCACTCGCCCGTATTAGCTCATCAATATTAGCCACATTGACTTTTGTGAACCCAGCTTTTACAAAAGCTCGCAAATACAATATATAGATAATAATTCTGAACAACAATCGATGTCTACTGAGCCGCCGCTGGTCCTCAACCTTCTTCCTAATCTGACAGAGCGAGAGTGTTGCCTAAGCATAAGATGTTTCACTTCTCAAATGTTCCTTTTTATATTTCTGTTTCTCTTCATTTTTATGTTTATAAAATTGAGGACCTGTAAAGATGCCTGTTATCAATGATTCTACATATATGTAAGAGTATTCTACTTACATGGAAGTTCTGAAGAGCGAGGAAAGTTGAACAAAAGTGCAGAATCCGGTTTTGAGTTGAATATCATGGCTTTTTTCCGCCAGGTTTTTTTGCAGTGAGGAGTTTGGTGCGCGGCGATGAAGTGGGTGTGGTGCCCTGGAGGTGAGGTACAGAGTAATTGGTAGAGGATGACAGGTGTGTCTGTGTGTAGAAGGAAGGTAGTTTCTGCCAAGGACACCAACCTCTGTACCTTCTCCTCTCATCGTCCGCGTTTTCCTCATTCTCCGCCACTCTTCTCAATTAGAAGATACAAAGAAAACAGTCTTTCAGCGACTTTTATATTTTATTTTTACTTCCTGGTTTTAATTCTCGTGAAAATTCTATTTCAAAAAAAAAAGATTATAGAATATTGTTATCTTTTAGAGAGAGAGATATTTTCAAGTTCATTAGGGCAATCGTTTCTCTTCAAATAATAGTGAGCAAGATAAAAGTTCCCGCATTTTTTACTTTTCAACAACAGGTTTTTTTATTACTTATTATCTTATTTATTTAGTGCAAATAAATTTTTTGCTGCTTTGAAGTAGAGAAATTAATTTGCAATTACTGTTTCTGATTGCATTTATCAGTCTGGTCCTCCACTTTCAGCGTTTCTTGCTGGAGTGCTTTATGCTTTCTAAAATTAGCCCATTACCTACCTTAAGATTTGGGTAGTACCCTGATTGTGCATCGCTTTTCACCGATGAAACCTAAATTATTTACTAGTTACCTTCAGTTCTAACACTAGCCGTACCTTCAAGTGTACTTTTGGTTCTTTATTAATAATGCGGTAACCTAGTAATGGTAGCCAGCTAGATGCCCCAAAGCTCTCCCTTTATTTTAGAGGTTGTAGTGGTTTCATAAAGAGGTTATATCTTTAGAGAGGGGGATGGCTGCTACCTAAATTATTGCCGATGTGGAGTCTCTCTTTGGCAGTTGTTGGGCATCTAAGCTCTGGGCGATGCCTAGTTTTCTGACCCACTATCGACGACTTGGCTTTTATTCTTGATGGACCGACCCAGGGCGTCCATCTATTTAGTCATTAACACTCGCCGGTAATTGACCACAGGATTTGAGCCACCACCAAACTTAGCACCCATGTCGACCTAATCCAGCTTAACTTCTAAGGATGAACCCAACAGTTGGATCCAGATCTTGAACAAACTGGTTAACCTAATTAAAATTTTTTGTGAATGTTGATTGGCGGCAACATATTGTATTCAAATAAGTTTCACGCGATCCATCTTCAGCAAAAAAAAGAGTTGTTTAGTTCCAGAAGTATGGGTTTTAGGGAGGATAGAAGTTTGGTTTTTCTCGAATATTTCCTTGACAAAGTCTAGTCGCTATGTTCATGGAAAACGTGTGGACTCCACAGATGTGACGATCTTTTTACTAACGTTTTTCAGGAAAAGGACTTGGTGTTCCTGAAAATGTGATAGCAGATTTATTTTTCTTCCTTGGACTTCCACTAAACAATCCATACATTTGATTCACACCAAATTACAAAGTGTTCAAAAATAATAAAATATACATTACTTACACATTATAGAAAGACATTTATTAAAAATTAATTAAATAGTTGAAATAGTCAACGTGTGTTAAATTATAATAAAATTGTAGTATTGGTGAGAGGGCACAATTGAACAGAATTTACATTTTCTGTTACCGAGTGCACAGAATCGTATTATTGAACCTTTTTATTTTGTTTTCTACAACTTTCAAGTCTTCTTAACAGATCTATATCAATAAACAGTTGGTAATAACATCCATATCTATATTTTTTTAAATTTAAAAATTTTGTGTCAAATGTTAATATCTGCCCACTGGTGGGGTAGCTTTGAACACAATATAAAATTGAAAGAAATGATATTACTTTACTCTGAATCTACCTTCTATCAGTTATTTCTCTCACTAATACATTACTTTCTCTTTTAAAACACTGAAATCTAGTTCAAAAATCAAGAATGACTCAGTTCCGGGATGTTGTACCCATAGTGTGATGGGTTTACGAAGTTTGAACAAAATATTCGGTTTGTTGCGCTTCTTAATGTTGGTTCGGACCACTTTCCCCTTCTCTGCGATTAAACAAAAAAAAAAAAGTCACAAACTTCCAGATAAATATATGAACTAACAATACTTACACATTGTCCACTACAATCTTCACAATACACTTTCAAAGCTGCAACAAGAATTTTACTTCCACCTTAAAAAACATTCCTCAATTCTGACTTTACAAACAATGAAAACGAAGGGAAACTCTGTCAATTATACAACAGGTCTACCAAAAAATATGGAGAAAATTACCAGTCATAAATGTTTTAAATATTTAGTCAGAAATTAAAACTGTTCAAAGGTGTCCCCTCTCCTTTACTGGACAATTTAGCACAAGTTTTCTCACTGTATTGCATGCTTATACGTATATACATACATACTAATTCAAAAATACACTCACATACATAAACCTACACGCGAATGCTTCTTACACAGTATTGAAATGATCGCCGAAAAGATTTAATATTGAAAGAGGGTAGTAGAGTTCGCACTACGCTATGTACCTACGCCATTATTCGAACTCAGTGTGCGAAAAGTAGACTTCGCTCACAACTATAATAAATAAGTTTCATTAATTGAATGATATTGTTATCAAATAAATTAATTAGCATACTGTTATCTTTATTATTTCTTCAATAAGATGGCAATACTATAAACTTTGCACGTTTGCCCAAAGGAATGATTTTAAAAGGAAAAGTATTTAATTTTTTTTTTTTTTTTTTTTTTGGCGCATCAACAGCTGAGGTCATTAGCGCCCGGAGCTTTTTCCAGTGCACTGCCGGCCTCCGGACAGTGTTCTCTCGTTACAGACAACACTGTCCATCACCGGAAGAGAAAATCTAAGGGTCAGCTGCTGGATTCGAACCCGGGACCTCCGCGTGGGAGTCCAGTATGCTAACCTCATAGCTAATCCCTTCCCTAAAGTATTTAATAATAAATGCGGTAGTAACTGAAAAGGATACGTAATTTGAAACAAGAAGAGTTTACGGTTTGTGTGTGTGTGTGTGTGTTAGTGGCCATTTCCTAGTGCGACTGTGTGGCCTTGACAATGAGTTGTGAGCTGAAGAGAGAGAAAGAGAATGTGCAATACAAATCGCCTCCATACACACACACACACACACATCGTGTACTCACAATGGAGAGCATGTTGGTGTGAGTGGATGGCAGGAGCGGACGCGGAGAAGCACGTGACCCTGTCTAGGTCATTACCACCAGCATGGCTGCCGTTCTTCTTCCCTCTTCACCTCTTCCAGTTCCCATTGCTACCCTTGCCTTCTTTAGTTTCCTATTGATATTTTTTATTGTTTAGGATATATTTTTTTTTATATAAATTTTTGGAATATGCTGTACACACTGAATATCTTTCGATAATGATTGTTTTTATGTTCGTATTTTTAGTAGTGGAATTATCGATTATCAAACTGTTATTATTTATAGCAGCAACTTTAGCGTTTAGAATAATTAATTGGAAAATATAAACACAATTTATAAAAATCAAGAATACATATTTATTATTTTTACATAATTTACATTATTACTCTAAATTTATATAATAATTTTTTTTTAGCATTAAACGCTTAATCGAATTCCTTTAAATTATTTTTACAAATAGAAATAATAAATAACTTCGCTAATTTTATCCGTCCTAATTTTAACGGAAAAATAGTTGAAGTCAAATTCTCTTCTCTAAATTTATTAGTTAACCTCTGATGATGGGTGATGATCTGAAACCAGTCAGGCTTCAAAAACTATACATGCTGTGATGTATAAAATCTACGATATTATACAGCAATGCGGACCTAACCACTTTTTCAATAAAATGCTTTATTTCTTTTTTTATATCAAATTTCCTCTACACTACTCTGTACATATGCAGACGACACAGCCATACTAGCCACAAGTACACACTTCCTTCATCAGCTTCATACAAGTTGCAGACACACTTACATAAAAATAGAATCCTGGGTAAAGAAGTGGCGGATTAAAATGAACCCACAGAAATGCCAGCATGCCACGTTTACTCTCCGGCCGGGCTCCTGTCCATCTGACCTCTTCAACAGCAATCCTCTTCCTTATACAGATCTGGTGCGCTACCTTGGGCTCTACATAGACAAACGACTCACGTGGAACCCACAGACTAGACAAGCAATGACAAAACGTGCGAAACTGCTTTACAGACTACTTGGACGACGCTCCAAACTGCCCATTGAACTCAAACGTTTAATATACAATACTATCCTCAAAACTATGTAGACTTACGGACTTAAGCTTTGCGGTTCAGCCAAACATACAAACATAAGGACTGTACAAACATTTCAGTCAAAACTCCTCCGACAGATAGCTGACGCTCCTTTCTACGTGACAAACCTCACTCTTCACAACGACCTCAACATTCCTTTCATAGACCAACTCGCCAAGATTAAATATCAAAAATTCCATACTACCCTCTCGACTAGCTCTAATCCTCTTGTACTGTCTCTCGCTTCCTCTGACAATCCACCTCGCCGACTGAATCGCCAGTGGCCACGCGACTTCCTTGAGGTCTGAAGACCTAAAGATCATTATATCTCTTAGAGAGTGCTACCACTGATAGTTTCTCTCCTCCTGCTCTTCACGTACCAATTAATCTTAGTACTTACTGATTTACTTATTGTATATTATATGTATATACAGATTGTAGATAATAAATTAAAAAAATTAGCTTTAATTTTTTAAAAATAACTGGAAATAACTTAATTATACAAAAAATAGATTAATTTCCATAAAAGTTTGGGAAAGAGTAGATTTTTTAAAACATCTACTTACATACACAAACTCTTGTACTTTCCCGATAATTTTGAGTTGACGAAACGAGAGTTTTGGTTCCACGATAATTTCGCAAGTCAGCAATGTGTACGAGTGTATTGTCGAATGGAAACATGCATGAGTAACCAATCTTCTCAAAATTATCGAAGGCAAATTATTGTAATAATGGTATTCAATTTGACTGTTTCATTATAATTAAATTAATTGATAATATTTGCCTAATCGGAATTTTTAAAAATAGAAAATGTTTGTTTTAATGTATTTTAATAATTTTTTTAAATAAAATAATTTACCAGTAAAATTTAAATTTTTATTACATTATTTCCAAAAATGCAGCTGATATGGTAGGAATAACCTTACATTAATATCAGCTGACTATACAGGAGATACTATGACGCTCCTGATTGGTTGAAATCATTTAAATGGTTGGAATTTGCGAAAAAAAGATTGACAGTGGTTTGTGAAAGAAATTATCAATTTCCGTACTCTGTTATTTGAATATAGTTAAATTGTCCAATTTAATTCTAAGTAAATTATTTTGAATTGATTATTAATTTAACGTTGTTTCCACTCACAAACTGTACACCAATCAACTGGCACCGTTTAAATGTTATCAACCAATCACATGCCCATTAAAGCGATATTTCAACACTGTTCTGTGTTATCGCGATTATAAACCTCGTCATACTGATTTAATCAACTGAATTGTATAAACATATTTTTTTCGAATCGACTTTGGGATGATCAACGACCTTTATCGATTTAATAGGTAATTTACCTTACTGCAATCATATCAGTTTTTATGAAATTATTTAATTAAATACGATCGTTAGTCTTGGGGACGTCCGTCTCTATTCTCCCCGAAAATGCCGTTGGTCGAGGCATCGAGATACATAGACTCCATCCTAGTCACAGCCAGCCCATCCCGCCTAACAAGTTTGTTAAATAAAAGTGTTATTTTGTAAATTTCAGCGCTATTCTTATTAAATTCGGTAGGATAATGAGAATAGGGTCCCCTCAGAAACTAAAAGGCTATTCAGCTCTTACTTCTGGGTAAGGAATAATTCTGCGGATGACACCGTTTGTAAAATCGTTAAGTTTAAACTTTTGAACCGATTTTCATGAATGAAATGTCACTGGAATCGATATTCTATGTCCAAGTGCTTTTAGAAGCCTCGACATTGTACTAATCCTGGGAGAGGTAATTATTATAAAACAAATAAACTAAAATAATAAGTTTGGAAATAACAAAAAATAACCCTCTTTATGTGTAATTATGAAAGCCTAGATCAGATTAACAAAAAAGCGAAGTTATACTCAATACTAAAATATAAGACCGTCTTTTTAGTAAAAAGGAGCGGAACGACAATCAGCTATTTACTGATATACCTCGTTTGAGGCACCACGATAGCCGAGCGGTTAGAGGCGAGACCCGCAAAGTTAGTGTGTATTGAGTAGAGTAGTACGGGGTTCGATTCCCAGTTCAGCTCTTGGATTTTATCTAATGGTTATTAGAAATTTGTAGTTAAGTTATTAAATTTATAGTTAATTGTTAGCAGCCAGCCCTCGACACCTAATTTTGTAGTTTGACGTAAACCCCGCCTGAAAAAAAATAGGCATCTTTTTTTACTTCTTTTGTAATCCTCATTTGTTTGTATCTTTGTGTAATTATTTTTTATCTAATCTTATACACCAAGGAAATTCCATTCTGTGCATTACTTTCATCAATGAAACTGAAGAGTTTTGGTTAATGGCTTAACCAATAACTTGAAAGGGAAAGTATTCATCTAGGAATTGTGTTTTTAAAACAATATTTCATGATATGAATCAGTCTGTTGATCGTTGACAGATTGGTGGTGCTGCATCTAAGATTGTAACTAATTTGTAAATTGCAATCTTGCCTAATTGTTGAAATTGTGTATACTCCAGAAATGGCCATACTGAGATCGAAAAAAAAAATTTTTAGAAGAAGATCTGTGTGTGTGTAAGTGATCAAAATATTTCAAATACGCAGGAAGATGAAACATTATATTCAACCTTGGTCTCTTCCGGTCAAAATCTCCAAAAACACCACTTTACAGAATTGATTTTTCACATATTTTTTGTTTTTAGATATTCTTGGAAAAGACTTCTTCGAATTTCTAATTTCTCCTAACCTTCTGAACACATTCTACTCACATCGATCTAATATTTGTATTTTAAAAAAATTTCCAGTCAAATTCCAAAATGGTGAGTTTTGGGTAGTTTCCTTTCAAAGTCTTCGGGAGAATGCGTGGTTATCTCTTGTCAATTATTAAAGAGAATATAAATGTACTGTAGTTAAATTTAGAGTTTAGGAAGGACTTTTTCAAAAAAGCGAAAAAGCTTGCGATTTCTCCACATTTTTCGTGTATACAAGTAAAAGTAAAGTAATCGCCTATTTTTTTTAGGCGGGGCTTAACGTCCAACTATCAATTAGGTATATTTACGAGTATACACAGTTCAATAGCTTATATTTGAATAATTTAGCACGAAAAATATGTTTTAGAGCATTTCTAGCTGAGAAGTTTTAAAAACTCGGATTTGGACGAATGTTTTAGTTAGAATCTGGAATTAGAGAACTTTGTTTCGGTCTTCACACCACCAGCTTGCGGTTATTGTTCTCTCGATTGCTAATTATATTTACATGTTTTATTAGTTTTACTTTGTAACTGTCACAGATGACTTTAAGCGCTGATTCCTCCATTTACAGTAAAACAGTTAACAGTTTCATAAATTTTTATTTTACCAGCTTTTTATAAAACTTTTATTTTTGGTTTTTTATTTTTTGTACACTAAACTGTTGCCAATAGAAACAGTTGCCATTTGTAGAAATCTTGTCTAATACAAAATTATCAATTTACAAAGAAACCGCATTGTTTGTTATCAGATTACTTCGCATTACATAATACTTCCTCAGTCATTAGTACATCTGATATCCTTCACATGCATTCTGTTATATGTTTGTTCGTTTGTTGTAAGAAATGAGGAAAATACGCAATTTTTCCTATACCTTCCTTTATTTTTTTTAAATTGAATTTTCATTTTTTAAAATTTTAAATCTAGTGGTTTGGAAGTGTTACTTATATGTATCTCCACTGAAGTCACTGCTATCCACACTATTTGTTGAGAGTAATTAGCGACTACTTCAACAATAGAGTGCTCAGCTATTGCACGGAGGAGGGACCAAGGACACGATCGATTACAGCTGGAGTGGCACAAGGATCAATATTAGGCCCAGATCTTTGGAATGTGACCTATGATAGCCTTTTGCGACTGGAACTACCAGATGAAGCAATGTTGATTGGCTATGCTGATGACGTAGCGGCGCTTATTGCTGCGCGGGACGTGAAGAAGGCGCAGTTGAAGCTTAATCAAGTGATGCGGAAGGTTAACCAGTGGATGTCCGTACACGGATTATCGCTAGCTCTCCCCAAAACAGAGGTTGTCATGTTGACAAAAAAACGAATAAACCGGCATATCCCGTGGAACGTTGGCGAAGAAGAAGTTGTTTCGGTGGAAGCCGTGAAATACTTGGGCATCACAATTGATGCGAAGTTGAGCTTCGGGAGACATTTACAGGAGGCGGCGGATAAGGCAGGAGAGAATGTCGCCAGACTTACAAGGCTTATGAGCAATGTAGGAGGTCCCAAAGCCAGTACGCGCAGGGTGCTTATGAGTGTCGCCCACTCAGTCCTGTTGTATGGGGCTGAAATATGGTCAGAGGCACTCAGAAAAGAAGTTTATAGAAAGAGACTGGCACGGGTGCAGAGGCTGGGTGCCCTACGGATAGCCTCGGCATACCGGACTGTTTCGGAGCCAGCGGTCCTGGTTATAGCGGGAGTTATCCCAATTGCACTTCTGGCCGATGAAAGAAGGAGAGTTTACGCTAGAAGGCTCGAAGTGGATAAAGTAGCGGTCTCCAGGGAGAAGCGTGCATACACGGTGTTGGAGTGGCAGTCTTCTTGGGAGGAGGAGTCAAGAGGTAGATGGACGGCCAGCCTTATCTCAGATGTTGGTTCATGGATAGGGAGGTCCTTTGGCGAAGTGGATTACTTCGTTACCCAATTCCTTAGTGGTCACGGGTATTTCTGTGAGTTCCTAAGGAAGATAGGGAAGAGGACCAGTGGTGAGTGCGGCTATTGTCCGGGAATGCTAGACGATGCCCACCACACCTTTTTTGTGTGTAAGAGGTGGGGTTGCCTCAGGAGAGACTTGGAGCAATATGTCGGGCATATTACCCCAGCGGGGATAATACCGACTATGCTCACTAGTAGGCGGCAGTGGGCATGTGTGGCACGCTTCATTAGGGAGGTGTTAAGTGCCAAACAAAGGGAGCTGGTTGAGTTTGGAGGGAGGACCCCTTGATTGGGGATAGAATAGGGGCCTAGCCTGATGTAGTGCTGCATAAGCGAATCCAGGCTAGGCCTGGTGCCGGGGTAGGTGTTTTAGCCGGTAGGCTGCCTTGGCGGGAGTCCGGCACGTATGTGCGTTAGAAGCATTTTACCTACCCCAAAAAAAAAAAAAAAAAAAAAAAAAAAAAAAAAAAAAAAAAAAAAAAAAAAAAAATAAAAAAAAAAAATAAAAAATCAGCACGCTGTACTCGCCGATCGTTCTCTTCAATCTGATCTTCCCCGCTCAGGAAAGCTCGGCTATAACAATATGCCGCAAAGATTTTCCCTCTCAAATCTAAATACATCATCTCTATCATAAGCGGCAAGCAAACACCTGCATCATCTTTGTGCATGTCTTTTTTTTTTATTGGTAGAAATTAATTAGTAATAGGAATTCTATATTAGATAAAATGCTTAGATTAGATTCATTATTTTCTATGGGTCTTCGCCAGATAGCTTACAGGATAATTCAATAAGTAGGGAAAATTCAAAATTTGAAAGAAGTAGCTTTGTGGAAGTGCCATTTTGTAGGACAAATTTTTAGATTTTAACCTTCTCTCTTAGACGAGCTAAGTCCTCCAGTTTACTACAACCAGACTGTACTTCCGGGCACTGACACTGTACTGGACTAGAGATGGAATATACAAACATGTGTAAAAAGACTAGATCTAAAAAAGCGCTACGACCTGCTAGTAACCATCATCTTGACAGACGATCTAAATTGTCGCTCAACAACAAGGTACTACACGCTTCAGAAACCGATTTGGACTTACCTACTCGAAGTGTGGGGTTCAGCCAAGCATTCCAACATCTGCCAACTCTAAACTCTATGATCAAAAATTCTGCGCCGTTTATAACCATGCCTCTCCCATCCAAGATTCCGTTTTATTCAAGATCTAATCTCCTCCAGACACAAGAAGTTTCTCTTTGGCCTTTCCGCTCGACCCAACCTCCTCATTGACCAGCTTTCATCTTTGACTCTTCCTGACAATCCCAACCGTTAATCATTATTCCCATTATTATTTTTATTCAAGTAATGGATAGAACTTGAAGCATATCAGTTTATTGATGAATAATGAATGAAATTATTATTTATTTTATTTTATTTTTTTTTATTTATCCTTTTATTGTAATTTCCACCTGTAGCTACAGGGTACAATAGGTAAATGCGATAAGTGTAAATGAATAGCGTGTCAGACGTGAATGACGGTCATCCAGTGATGGCCGCCATTAGTCACCCAGTTGGTCACGGGGCCAACGGCGCCTCAGCCATCTTCGAGGATTGGAGGGTAGCGTAATTGAAGATAAATTTGCAGCTAAAGGGTTGTGATGAAGTGAGAGTTTTTGGTGAAAATTTTTATATCGAATTTTGGTAAGTTCGGAGATGAGTGGAATTTGGAGATCTGTATGAATTGTGTGGTTGCTAACATAGAATGGAGCGTCTACTATGCGGCGGAGTATTTTAGATTGGAGAGTTTGCAGTCTGTTGATGTTGGATTTTTTAGCTGTTCCGTAAAGTTCGAGTCCGTAAGTCCATATTGGTGTGAGAAGAGTTGTATAGAGTCGTCGTTTGTTCTGTAGTGAGAGTTTTGAGCGTTTGTCGAGTAGTCTGGCTAGAAGTTTATATCGTTTGTTTAGTTCGGTACGTTTAAGTCTCGTATAGGGGTTCCAGGTAAGTCTCTTGTCTAGGTACATTCCAAGGTACCGCACATGGTCGGCTGGTGGGATAGGTGTGTGATGTAAGAAGACAGGTGGCGGAGTTTGACGTTTGAGTGTGAAGACTATGTATTTAGATTTAGTTGGGTTAATTTTTATACGCCAGTTTTCTAACCAAGGTTCTATTGAGTGAAGGTGGGACTGTAGTGAGCGTACTGCGAGGATAGGGTCAGAGTGTGTGGAGAGAATGGCAGTGTCGTCAGCGAAGGTGTAAATAGAGGTATTAAGGTTAGAAGGTAAGTCGGCAGTGTAGATTGTGTAAAGAAGAGGAGCTAAGACTCTTCCCTGTGGCACACCAGCAAGGACAGGATAAATGGAAGAGTGAGTAGTGCCTTGAAGAACTTGGAAGAATCTGTCAGAGAGATAAGAGCTGAGTATGAAGTAATAAGTGCTAGGAAGAATGCGCTTTAGTTTTCACAGAAGACCTTCGTGCCAGACTCGGTCGAAGGCTTGCGATACATCGAGGAATACTCCAGCGCAGTATTGTTTTCGCTCGAGTGAAGTAGCGATGGTGTCTACAACACGATGGGCCTGCTGGATCGTCGAGTGGCAGCTTCTGAAACCAAACTGATGGTCCGGTATAATTTCGAGAGATTCTATAATTTCGTGGAGGCGTGGTAACAGAAGTCTCTCGAATATTTTGCCCAAGAGAGGCAGTAGGCTTATCGGTCGATAAGAAGAAGGTAGTTGAGTCGGTTTGTTGGGCTTGGGTATCATTCGAACTGTAGAAAATTTCCAGAGTATAGGGTAGTAAGTAGTTCTGAGAATAGAGTTGTAAATGGTAGTGAGGAAGACTATTGCTTTTTTGGGTAGTTGGAGTAGGATGTTGGCAGTAATCAGATCGTAATCAGGGCTCTTTTTTTTATTGAGATTAATAATGACTTGCTTGACTTGGGAGGGTGTGAACGGTTTTGGAGGCATAGAATTATTATTTAAAAATGTATTTGTTCGTACAATTTTCACAGTTATTAAAAAAAAAAAAATGGGAAAGTCAAATTAAAATATAACTTAGCCATTTTAGTTTGTTTCTTAATTTATACTCTAATAAAGCTAAGGTAATGAAAACAAAAAGACGAACGATTTATTCGTAATGATGAGAGACAATGGCATTTTGGAATATTCTAAATTCAATAACCTTCAGCGGGAAGCCTTTCCAACTGATTTTAGAGTTTATCACCCAAATTACTGATTGCAGGAAAAACAAAATCAATATTGTTAATATACGAGGGTCGTTTGAAAAGTCCGTGCAAAGTCAGAGAGATAGCACTACTGGCGCGTATCGAGGTTATGTTTGGTTAGTAGCATCTCTTGGAAGAACACACACCAAGTTTCAGCCAGATCGGACTATTTCTTTGTGTTTGGCATTCGTTTGAATCGAGGAAGTCGAGTGATTTTCAAAAAATGGACGAAAAAGAATTTCGTGTGTTGATTAAACACTACTTTATGAAAGGCAAAACGCCTCAGTAGACTAAAGAGAAGCTTGATAAACATTATGGTGACTCTGCACCTTCGATTAGAACAGTTTATAAGTGGTTTCAAAATTTTCGGAGTGGCCATATGGGCACAAGTGACGCTGAACGTTCTGGACGCCCTGTTGAGGTTACTACACCAGAAATCATTGATAAAATCCATGATATGGTGATGGATGACAGAAGAGTGAAGGTGCGTGAGATTGCTAGTGCTGTGGGCATCTCGAATGAACGGGTACATAATATTTTGCATGAACATTTGGACATGACAAAGCTATCCGCAAGATGGGTGCCGCGATTGCTCACGCTTGACCAAAAACGAAATCGTGTGAAGTGTTGCAAGGACGGTTTGCAGCTGTTCCAGAAGAATCCACAGGACTTTAAGCGTCGTTTCGTCACTGTGGATGAAACATGGATACATCACTACACTCCTGAGACCAAAGAACAATCTAAACAATGGGTTACCAAGGGGGAATCTGCGCCAAAAAAGGCGAAGACCGTTCCTTCGGCCGGAAAGATTATGGCGACTGTCTTTTGGGATTCGCAAGGAATAATCCTCATCGACTATCTGGAAAAGGGTAAAACTATTGCAGGTGCATATTATTCATCGTTATTGGACCGTTTGAAAACAGAGCTGCAAGAAAAACGCCCACGATTGGCCCACAAAAAAGTCCTTTTCCATCACGACCACGCACCAGCTCACACCTCAGCAGTTGTGGTCGCAAAATTAATGGAAATAGGGTTCCAACTCGTTTCACATCCCCCCTATTCTCCAGACTTGGCTCCCTCGGACTACTATTTGTTCCCCAATATGAAGAAATGGCTGGCGGGAAAAAGATTTTATTCAAACGAGGAGGTGATTGCAGAAACGAATGGCTATTTTTCAGACTTGGACAAATCCTATTATTCGGAAGGGATCAACAAACTAGAGCAGCGTTGGACGAAGTGTATAAGCCTGAAAGGAGACTATGTTGAAAAATAAAAAAGGTTTACCCCCCAAAATTAAGTAGTTTTTATTTTTGCACGAACTTTTCAAAAGACCCTCGTAGCACACTCGAGGGAAGTGCTCTGACAGAAACCATCTTTCTGCACTTGTACAATAAATTTTTATACTTTATTTTTATAAACGACACATTATCAAACTTTTTTTCCGCAATTTGATTGCAGAGTTAAAAAGGAGTCTATCTTCAGATAAAATTGCATTATTAGAAGAAAGAAAGAATGATTATACCAGAGAAACAAAAAACAAAAATTCATTCAAGTGAGCTACAAGAAAACTGTGTACCGGATGTGATTAAATTAATGTAAAAAAAATATTTGAGAATGTATACATTATTTTTGATAGAAAAGAACAAAAGACTTCCTGAAGTTTGAAACAATAGCAACAAGTCCTTGGAGGAATGCATTGCACTCTCTTTTGGTTCTAAACCACCTTAGGTTTATCCTGGAGTGTGTTTATTCTTGAATATCAGTTTACCTTTACATTTGGACATAGGCTAGTGGCTGTTTATTCATTTTGGCTTCCTCTATTAGACCAGGAAGGGATTGCCATCGTGTCCAATTTCTACTTTGAATTTTGAAAAGGAAATATCCATTTTGAGGTCCCCTGGGATTTTCTCTCCTCTCTATGTATATACACAAAAATGTAAATATGTATTTGTGTGTTTGTGTGAAAAATTTTAGTCTAAAAACTTCAGGATGCTGAAACATTATATTTAGATTGGGCCGGACCGCAACTTCGCGACTACAATCCCCTATCTGGAAATACCTCTTTACTTGGCGGATTTTTTACTTTTTTGAGATTATTATCTGAGATAGAATTTTGAGATTTTGAATTAGAGTAAGGCTGTAACAGACAATTTGAATGTAATTTTAGAATTGTATCCTGCATATTATAGGGTTTGATGGTAAACACCGAGCGAGAGGAAAATTCCTTCTGTCAGAAGCGCCATTTCACTGAGTGCATTATTTACTTCTTCAAGATTTACTTAAAAATAACTTTTTGTTAAAACATTTCATTCTCGTTGCGCTAGTTTTGTTGGTCTATCACTTTTTTATTGGATAATTTCATCTAAAAGACTTTGAAGATAGATATTCTCCCCGCTAAAGTACCATTTCAGTATAATGCACTCATAGACGCATTTATATATTAGTTGTTTTTTATTAATGTTAAATCGCAGTCATTCTCTCTCACTTGCATTTCAAACATTTACTCACACACGATGATAGCCATTAATAAAGTGAACTCCACTAAACTATTTAGATTTCCCAGAACTTCCCTAAAAGTTCCAATATATTTATTTAAAAAATATTGGAAATGAAAATGTAAGCTTGTATCTTTGCAATGTCTCAAATTTAGAGAAAGTGGTAAAGCGGTTTTTTTTCTAGAAAATTCAAAAACAAAAAACTACACAAACTTTTCTGTAAAAATCGTATTTGGGCTTCTTTTTTTTTGGAGGGAGATGCATTTGGTTGGTTTTACTTTTCTGGGGCCAACCCAACGTTCACTTCCTTTAGGATTTGTTTGAAATGAGAGGAGGCATTCAAATCTGTATCCATTACTTTCTCTTACTCTAGTAATAAATAAATTATTGTAAACTTCAACGTATCATTTCAACAAACTGCAAAATGTTTGCGAAAATTTGACAAAATAAATACGGAGTTAAAAAGAAATGTATGATGTACAACTTTGTGCATTACAATACGAAAAAGTCGTGCGCATTCCCACCGGATTTTTTTTATTTTTTGCAATTCTACGCATCCTGATGGCGCCAATGATCCAGAGCCAAACTGGGAGATTAAGGTCCTTGCTTGTCTCTGGCCTGGCATTGTTTTGATTAAACCTGATCAATGTGAGCAGTTTTCCATGGATCTTATCTTATCTTATTTGAAATTTGATGGATCGAAACCAGTTTCGAGAAAATCCCTTCAAAATTGAAAAAACCGGAAGCGATTTTGTCCGTGGACCGCATGTTAGGCCCTCTGAATTACAATCTAATAATTTATTCTGTATTATTGTGACCGACGCAGATATGTTGCGAAAACTTGAGCACAATATACTCGTACACTTAATGGCTTATTTTATGAATATGGTGTAATTCACATATCTCATTATGCTCTAGATAAGCTTGTCCTTATTTCACTATCTTCTCATCCTCCACAGGCATTTCTTGTGCTTTCGCGAATAATATAAATGTGACAAACATGTGAACTCTCTCTCATTCAATACAGAAAACTTAATAAGCTTCTTTTTTTTTGTTTCAGGTTAGTTGGTGTTAATTTTGGTGCGAGCGGAACAGGTATTTGGAACAAACTTTTGGTAAAACTGTAAGCAAGGCGGTTAGTAGTTGAAGATGGACGAACACCCTGTCACTATCCTTCTGAAGCATAAATGAAAAAATGTTTCAATTAAACGTTTACATTTACACGTGAACAATGAGTGCCCAAATTTTGAAAATTAGTGCATCCATTTTTCAAGGAAATCTTTTTTTTAAAAAAAAGAAAAAAGAAAAGAAAAAAATTACACTTCGGATGATAGATTTTGGGCAAATCCTTCTTTTGGCGTCTCCCGTTGGCATCTAAGCGAAATATCCAAACTGAACTTTGTGCGAATTTTCTCAGAAAACACGAAGCTTAAGAGAAAATCTGAGAAAGAGAGAAAAGCGCCGACCAATTTGTTAACTCACGTTACTGGAATTTCAGGTGAGAACTTACTACTTGCGCGGGGTAAAATAAATCAAAAAGTAGTTGTAATTTTATTAAGAATACTATAATCACTAATTGCTTCTTTTTTATCGAAACTTCCTTAGAAGTGGCTGTTGAAATGTTCGGTTCTATGTGGCAACACTGGTATAAACAACAAATTTGCAATTTGCTGCTAAAACTTCCCTTTGAAATTGTTAAATTTAAATATAATTAAGACTACAATTTAAAACTAAATTAATCAAAATTAAAACGTGTTCCCTTCCGATTGGTTCTCTCTATTACACTAATACAGGGGATGCCCAACTACACTCACTACAAACACGAGTTGATTTTCTGATTAGTTACTGCTATTTTATTTTAAATAATAAAATTCCCTCAGATTATTTTACTCTGTCCAGAAGTAGAAGTAGAACAGGCTTTACTGACATACCGACTGCTCAGTAATTTGTTCATTTCATTCTTTATCTAACAAAATATTCCTTTTTTTACTAATAATGAAATCAGTGTTTGGTAAATTTTCGCTTTAATTCCTCTTTTATCTCGAAATCCCTGAAGTGGTACTTCTGCCTCCGCTTTAACCAGTTAAGCGTGGAATTTAGTTTTAAAAACCCCTCACAGTGTGCGGAATTAAAATCAGACAATGACGTGTATACACGTCGAACACAGGGCAAAACAACCAAAAGTTTCACGTATGCATTGCCTAGTTAACTAGGGACGCAAGAGCTTTTACAAGGAAGAAAAGAGCTTTGAATTCAGTGTAAAATGAAATCATGCTCGTTCTGCAGTCTGAACCTCTATCTAAGGTAAAAACAGTATTGCACAAGTGTTGAGAGCTTCTATTTGTGTGCCTAATTCCCAATCTCTAATGTGGAGACCAAAAATGTACCAACCACTTATCATTTGACTGACTCCCACCAACACTCTCCGTATAAAATATTTAGCAGTTCTATTGGTAAGATAAAGGGAAACATCCCACCAAATAATATTCTTATTGTATTTTATTAAAATTTCGAGTTGATGTTGAGAAATTTATAGTTAATGGCAATTTTATATTTTTCACAACGAGTATACACGTCAAACACGCTTAACTGGTTAATCTTTGAGCATATTCAAATTGTATTCTATTCATTTCTAATGTCAAATATTCAAACTGCCTTCTTAAAGGTAAATCCTTGTTGGTTACTTACTACAAATAGAGTCTAAGGTAGTGCAAGAAGAGCGTTTGATAGAGCTTGCTCCTCTTGCCTCCCATCAGATAAATTTAATTAAAGGATAAGTGAAACTTATCGAATGAAAATTAGAAAAATCACTGAATAAAAGTACCACAGAAATGAAAAATAAAACACGTTACAAAAGAACGATATATAAGAGATGTCATTAGTTCAGTGATTAGTTCATAGGACTCGATTCCGAGTTAAAGTGTTGGCTCCCATTCGCTCTTCCAAAGAGCCTCTGCACATTATGATGATAACCTTCTGATATCATTAATGTGAAGCTTTTGAAAGGTGGCCGAGGCGCCTTTGATCTCAGATGTTCACGCGCCTTAAATTACAAAATAAATAAAATTAAAATTAGTTCTGGCGAAACTTTCTGAAGTAAGGAAGGAAGTGAACAATGAAATTATTAAAACACTTTGAAATGATATAGTAACCATTGTTTTGGATTCAACATAATTTCTACAGGATCTCACTTTTTTTTAAAAAAAAGAAATGTCTCATGAAAGTAAAATCAAAGTGAACCCACAAATACAAATAAATGAGTTTTATTTTAGGCGAATCATAATACGAGGCTATTGTGAAATGCTCCTACAATCTGTTGCTTATAGAATCACAGTAATATCACAGCTGATTGCGTGGGAACTCTATAGTGAAGTTTCGGTCTCCTGTACAGGCAACACTGCCATCATCGGACTGTGATCTCTAAGAACCCACTAGAAAGGAAATGTCCAACAAATGAGAGCTGTTTCAAACCCTGAATCTCCACCCGGAAGACCAATTTTAGTAGATTCTACTGATTGGCCACTGAGCTATTCCCCCTCCTTCCAAATACGAGGGTCGTTTGAAAAGTCCGTGCAAAAATAAAAACTACTTAATTTTTTGGAGTAAACCTTTTTTATTTTTCAACATAGTTTCCTTTTAGGCTTATACACTTCGTCCAACGCTGTTCTACTTTGTTGATCCCTTCCGAATAATAGGATTTGTCCAAGTCTGAAAAATAGCCATTCGTTTCTGCAATCACCTCCTCGTTTGAATAAAATCTTTCCCGCCAGCTATTTCTTCATATTGGGGAACAAATAGTAGTCCGAGGGAGCCAAGTCTGGAGAATAGGGGGGGATGTGAAACGAGTTGGAACCCTATTTCCATTAATTTTGCGACCACAACTGCTGAGGTGTGAGCTGGTGCGTTGTCGTGATGGAAAAGGACTTTTTTGTGGGCCAATCGTGGGCGTTTTTCTTGCAGCTCGGTTTTCAAACGGTCCAATAACGATGAATAATATGCACCTGTAATAGTTTTACCCTTTTCCAGATAGTCGATGAGGATTATTCTTTGCGAATCCCAAAAGACAGTCGCCATAATCTTTCCGGCCGAAGGAACGGTCTTCGCCTTTTTTGGCGCAGATTCCCCCTTGGTAACCCATTGTTTAGATTGTTCTTTGGTCTCAGGAGTGTAGTGATGTATCCATGTTTCATCCACAGTGACGAAACGACGCTTAAAGTCCTGCGGATTCTTCTGGAACAGCTGCAAACCGTCCTTGCAACACTTCACACGATTTCGTTTTTGGTCAAGCGTGAGCAATCGCGGCAGCCATCTTGCGGATAGCTTTGTCATGTCCAAATGTTCATGCAAAATATTATGTACCCGTTCATTCGAGATGCCCACAGCACTAGCAATCTCACGCACCTTCACTCTTCTGTCATCCATCACCATATCATGGATTTTTATCAATGATTTCTGGATTAGTAACCTCAACAGGGCGTCCAGAACGTTCAGCGTCACTTGTGCCCATATGGCCACTCCGAAAATTTTGAAACCACTTATAAACTGTTCTAATCGAAGGTGCAGAGTCACCATAATGTTTATCAAGCTTCTCTTTAGTCTCCTCAGGCGTTTTGCCTTTCATAAAGTAGTGTTTAATCAACACACGAAATTCCTTTTCGTCCATTTTTTGAAAATCACTCGACTTCCTCGATTCAAACGAATGCCAAACACAAAGAAATAGACCGATCTGGCTGAAACTTGGTGTGTGTTCTTCCAAGAGATGCTACTAACTAAACATAACCTCGATACGCGCCAGTGGTGCTATCTCTCTGACTTTGCACGCACTTTTCAAACGACCCTCGTAGTAATAGTAATTGTTGGCGAAATGTGAGTGGTACATTAAAATGAATTGATCAATGCATTTTCTGCCTTAAACCGAACAATTCCAAATTAATCCAAACAAATATTTGAAAAAATTGAATTTTAATTTGACACATTACCAAATAAAATGCCCAATTAATTATCTTATATTATCTTTAAAACTTTATATTTTTATTTATTTAGTTAGATGTTTTTACTTATATCGCAACCCGGAAAACAAATGATTGAACTGTAAAAAATTATTAGAGATAATTTGCGAATGCCCTCTTGCCAAAAAAGAGGAGTTGGCTGGCGCCTACTCATATTTCATTTGTTGGAAAAATATATATGTATATATTTATTTAACACACCATTCGTGTTTATCTGAAATTGGGATGGGAAGGGGAGATAAGAGAACTGTTCAAGGTCAAGACTTGCATTGTTTCGCAAATTATATCATTTAAATAAAAAAAATTGGACGAAAAAATCGTAATTGTCCGTTTTAACTGAACTTTAACACTTTTTTACTGCATAATGTAGGCCATTAGGGCTGTTTTGATTTTGTTTACCATTTCGTATTTTAATGTTTATTTTCAGATTTTTTCCGTACCTAGAATACGAGTAGAATAGATTAGACTAGGGCGGCCTCAAGGCCTACGCCATTGCGACCCCTTTGGATCTATTGTGGCTCCCCGACTTTAGAGCTCACCCTCCAGACCCGTCCGTTTAATCAGACTCTTAATTCTGGAGAGTGACTCCTGGGTAAAGCTCTCAGGCCTTGGTTTTTCCTCCCCTGAGAAGTACTAACATCCTTAGCCAGACAAGCCTCTCACACTGACACAACACGTGCAGTGCAGTTTCCTCTTCTTCCTGGCAGAACCTACAAAGGCTATCATCTGCCAGGCCCATGCGATGCATGTGTTTTCTGAGCCTGCAGTGGCCAGTTAATAAGCCTACAATTATCCTTATAGCCCCACGGTCTTGACGGATTAATTTTGCAGTCAGCTTTCTGTACCTAAGTTAGGGTTGTCTTTATTCTCTTTATGAGAGGATAGGGATCTGTTGGCTTTTACTCCAAAACATGCAATGATCTCTGCCATCCAGTTCTTCTCGCTGTTCCTCAACTGATCATTTCTTACTGCCCTGGTTCGTAGTACGAATCATTACTGGCATTACTGGCTAATTTCTCATTGGCCACGTGAACTACAATCCAATCGGACTTCATTCTTTCTTGAGTAAGGCAATCGTGTTTTGTGCTGATTTAATTTTTTAGACGAAACTCCACAATGCTGTTGACTTCTTCGGTATAACTCAGATCAATGGATATTTGTCTTGAGATATCCTTTTTGGATCCTCTTTGGGACCCTCTCTTTTTATCTGTACGAGATCTTCCTCTCCTTTTCTAATGTGAACCACACCTCTAGCTATGTTGACTCATTACTGCCTTTTCCAAGTCCTATAAGTCCAAGAAACCACTTTATTACATTGATTTTACCCGTTACAGAGTTCTTATTTTCTCTCTTCAATTTTTACCTTTTTCAGTTGTTTCGTTTTTGAGATTAGATTAGATTAGTTTTTTTGTTTTTTATAAAGAAAATTCATTGATTAACTGATTTTGGCAGTTGCCATATTAAAAGAATTGTTTTCACATGGATTTAAGATGAAAATTACAATATTAAAAGAGACGCAAGTATATCACGGTTTGTAGATAAGAATAAGTCTCTAAGTACCAGTATTTGAGCCGTTCACTGCGCAAATCGATTAATTCCAGTTTTTGAAATATCTTAAATTTAAGTATCAATGCACTTGGTTCAGTCATAACTTTTTATATTTATAATAAATTTCCCAAATAATAGAGATTAACACTATTAAACGACAAAAAGTGTTTTGGCTATTAAATACTAAATAATTTATTTCAGAAGCCATTTTGATTAACTTCGTGCTCTAATGTAAATCGTTGCTATAATTCAACTCGAATACATTAGCAGGCACCTGAATGATAGAGAAATTTATTTGAATTTATACTATAAACAGAATTTTAAAAAAACAATGTACATTATTCCATAGCATTTCTCCATTTTTTGTTTAATGAGAGTTAATCGAGTTGTGCTGCGAACGGCTCATTTGTGCCCCAAAAGTATAGGTTTATTATACAGTAAGTAATATGTGTATGAGTATATGTGATTATGAGCTCAAGTTTGTCTGTGGGTTCGATAACTCTGAAGGACACATCAACTATCTGTGCCGACCCTGTATACATAGTGTCACTGTCAGGGGATAACTATGTAGAAGTCTGCTACTATTATTGGGCTGTGATAACCGCTAACCTCTCTGAAAGTGTGACGGCTATTAGGGATGAAAATTTGATAACCATTCTAGCACACAGTAATTGGTCATCTCCTTACCTACATATTGATATACCTGCAATGTTCCTGAACTTTTCGCTTATATGGTAAGGGTAATTTGTTTCATAAATTACGATGTGTCACGTTTTGTTTTATTACTTTTTATGATGATTGAGATGATTATAAATCAGAAATTTCATAATTTCAGTTTGCAACATAAGCCATAAAAATTGCTAGGCTAATATATCCGATTACTATTTTGTACATTTTATTTTTTGGTTATTATTTATTGTTCTTCTCATTATTTTTATGATTTTTTTTTAATCAAATATTTTTTTATTGCTATATTGGTCACAATTTCTAGGGAAGACTACGCAATAATATTTACTAGTACTGAAAATTATAGATTATTTATTTTATTAATTTTTATTTGCAAGATAAAAAAGGGATCAATAGAATAATAAATCATTAGTGGGTGATAAGAAGGTGGCATTGACAGTGGAAATGCCTGTCGACCTTGGGAGGGGACATAGCCCCTCTGGAACCGCCTCCTCAAGCCGACATCTCTCTAGAGGCTGTTTGCCAATAGCTATTCAGTTTTAAACAGCTCGTCTTATAGTTAATCTAGCTGAATCTTACTTTAAATTGCTTCGTTATGTTCTTTATCTCACATTATCCAATAGCATTAGGAGAAAAATTTATCTCTTACTTTATCCGGTTTTGGATTTTCATCCATCTTTAAAGAGTGATTTAATTAATTTGACTTCTACTAATAAAAGTTTCTGGAACTTTCAAAATTTTTGGTAAAATGGCAGAAGCATTAGACATTTATTTAAAAAACGAATGACATTGTGAAGGGTAAATTGACCATACTCTAATGTCTTGAAGAACTATTTTAGTCACTTTCTGTACGGTGTGTGAAGCAGCAGGCTAGCAAGTTGTCTGCTTATTGTTCACCATCGACAGCTTCGAAACAAGTTCGAGAAAACAGTTCAGATTTGAGGAAACAAATAACCTCAAACAATGCCTGTATTCAATAGAGCCATCCGTATTGGCTCTGTTAACCTGATGAGAAGCTAAATTATTTTAAATTGGCAGAAAGTGTTTTCGCTTAGCCTAAAATGCTGATAAAGGGTTAGGTAAAAAACATAATTACTTTTTTAAGGCAGATATGTTGAATACGAGTATATTCCTGATAACTTGATGAAGTCGGATGCGTCTATCACATTGATTTTATATCACGTGTTAGTATCATTATAGATAAAGAACTGATTTCTATTAAACCAATGATTCTGCGACCAAGAACTTTGTTGCAGTACTTCAAGATGAAGCACTGACTAGAAATAATTTCTCGTGCGGTTTCTTCTTTGTCAAATCTAGACAAGACAGAGCTATGCAATGCATGTTTACTTAGTCTGCATTGGGCCTTGGAGGAGCCTACAAGTGACTGTTCGCAGTGTTGCTGCAGTAATGCTTTGCCAGTTTACGAGATTGGCTAATATTGAAACTTTTCGGGCTGCACTTTTGCTGCTTAGGTCTTTTGAGGGTGGGTTCTCTGGGAAGTACAGAAGAGTTAGTACACCCGCTGAGAAAGTTACGTCTCTGGAATTGATACCCTTCTCTTAGAATTTCAGTAGGACTAGAGTACTGCAACTAGCTATGCCTAAAAAGGACTTTTCCTAGACTAACCTAAATATCACACCTCGACTTATCGCCGTGTACTTTAACTCCTCTTCTTCAGTTCTGGAGCCGTCCGAGAACCCCATAGAGTCATAAGTTTAAAGTAAGTACTAACGATTAAATCATTAATGATGACTATTAAGTGTTAATGTTAATTTTATAGCTTTAAGAGATCCTGTTTCCCTAAAGTACGATTATGTAACCTTATTCTCAGAAACAATCTCATTAAGACAGTGATTGTGTGTTTCTTAAATGAAAAAGTAATGGATTTCCTTCTCAAACTAAAACCTCCATGGCTCCTGTATCTATTTCTTCTTAATATGAACAAACCAATGAACAATAAAACACTACGAGATTAACCAGCCTCGTAAAGTAGCCAAAGTGATTTTCGATGACAGTAGGAAAAATTAGTTTGTATTAGCTGGTTTGTTTAGTTTGTTGTAAGTGCGGGTATTTATCCCTCGAATCCCAAACACTGTAAACAGCAGAAAATTGTGCAGTTCTTGTAGTAAGATAAAGGAAACATCCCACCAAATAATATTCGTATTGTATTTTATTAAAATTTCGAGTTTTTATAGGTAATGGCAATTTTATATTTTTCACAACGAGTATACACGTCGAACGGTGTTACGGTGCACAGAGATTTGGTTTTACGTGTGTACACATCAAAACGCTTAAAAACTGGTTAAAGCTTGTGTTGGAAATGGTACTACCGATAGGAATTTCTTTCTAACTCTGAATTTACTGGCTCCAAATTTAACCCTCTTTAAAAATCTATGACACAGAATCGTACATTGTACGAGATGGTAATTTAGAGGTATGCCTCCCACTCGCAGATGGACCCTTAATGGAATGTTTTAGGGGAAAGGTTCCTAATAATACAATTTAAACGTTCCATAGAACTTTAGTATTTAAAGAAAATCTATTCAGTAATGTAGCACTTTCTTTTGATACATTTCGACTAAACATCAATGTGGCATCCCCCTTTTTGTAATTTGAAATACCAAATTTGAGGGTGGTGGGAGTCAGCCAAATGATAAGTGGTTGGTACATGTTTTGTTTCCGCATTAGAGATTGGGAATTACGCACACAAATAGAAGCTCTCAACCCTTGTACAATGCCGTTTTTACCTCTTAGATAGAGATTCAGACCTCAGTACGAGCATGATTTCATTTTGCACAAAGTTCAAAGCTCTTTTCTTCCTTGTAAAAGCTCTTGCGCCCCTAGTTGGGCAATACCTACACTTCTCACATACGCAGATGACATCGCCTTACTGTCCTCTAATCGTGATCTTGTCTTAGCACACAGAAATCTACAGTCACAACTCTCCTCATTAGAAAAGTGGTTCAAAAGATAGGCTATTAATGTAAGTCTCAAAACTTCACCTTCACTCCTCGTCGCATTACTCCTCCTCCAGTCTTCTATAACTTGACGCCTCTACCAGTAATAATGTTGTCTGCTACCTTGGGCTTTACTTTAGACCGAAGACTTTTTGGAATCCCCCACTAAACTTAAAAGAACAGATCCAAACAGACGCTATCTACTACTTAAAAGACTCCTAGAGAATAGATCAAAACTCTCTCTGGACAACAAAAGACTGATTTATACTTCTATTTTGAAACCCACCTGGACGTATGGAATAGAGCTGTGGGGTTCAACCAAACGCTCCAATCTCCAAATGATTCAATCTAAAATTCTTTAGATTTAATAAATTAAAATACTAAAATAAACAAGTACTGGCTGAGTAATATTTATTCTGTCAAAGAGGTAAACAATATTGTTCGGACAATTGCGGGAGTCTTAACAATTAAGTAACCACACATTACTGATACCGTATGGTGGTAACGTTCAAATGACAAACGAACACACACAGTGTATATACAGAGTATATTATGTTCATGGTAGTGGTACTATAGTGAAAGTGTTCAGCAATGTATGTCAAGGACCCCCGGCATCTCTTCATCGGAACAATCTTAAATTCCTCCTCTACTAGCAGTTCGGCTGACATCGTTTAGCCTCGCTTCCTAGCATAGAAATACGGAGACATTTCTTTCTATTTTATGCTAATTCTCCCTGATTTTTTTAATATCAAATTTTATAAAATGATTTATTATTTACTTTATTTATTTGTATTATTGCTTATTATGTTATATTGTATTATTGCTTATAAGAAAATATACATTTCTAGAGCAAGAGTTTGGCCTCTGCTAGCAATAATATTTATGAGAAGAAATAGACACTTCCCATTTCTTCCAAACTTGGGAAAAATAAATAAAAATAAAAGTAAGATATTCAAAATTATACTCCCATAAAATGACATCTTAAAAACAATTAAAATTAATGACAACTGAAATATTTTAAAAAATAACTTAAATCTGTTAAAGATAGGAGTGCAGTTATTTAAGACTACATATTCGGCGGAGGAATTAGAGGAATTTCCTTTTAGCTGTTAAATATTGTCCTTACACATTTATATCTTACATCAATACAAAAATTCAGCTAGAATTTTATAGTTTTATAGTTTTAAACATCTTGATCCGCGAGCATTCGGCTTCAAGGAGAACGTAACTGTTGGTTAGTTCATTATTATTAATGATGATCCTTGCCACACAATTTGATATTTTATTTTTTGGCCAATATTTTGATTTTCTGAGAGATTGGTTCTTTAGAGCTGTGTTTTTCTCCAATGTACTTATTGGGTAATTCAGACTGGGGTGGAGCGATCTATATATCGAGCTAAAGATAAGATTGTCGATTGATGATTTTAATTTAAGAGGCAAATAAAATATTGTAAGTTCACTAAATCATTTCATGCATCGATGTATTTGGATAGAAGTAACCGTCGCAGCAAGCCCGGATAGGAGCCGATTATGACGTATCACTTAAGCTGACCGTCTCCCCTTCCTTCTTGACCCTCACCACAATTTCAAACTTATGAGTACTGCTACATCTTCAGCAAGGTAGAAATAATAGTTCGCTTAATAAGACGATTTAAAATATAAAATTATAATAGATGTTTTTTGTTTTCCTTTCTCTTAACCTGGATGAGATCGAGCCGAATTCCCGAAATTGAATTTTTCACAGAAAATATTCATTATTAGGTCCTTGAGTTTGAAAACGTGGTTTTATAGAAAATGTTAAATATAAGAACAATATATCTCAAAAGACGAAAAATCTCAGAAACTGAAGGATTATATTTCGACTGGGACCTTCCAGAAGACAATTTGAATCATTTTCCCAGAAAGATTATGGAGACTTCTGAAAGTTGTGGCTTGCCTCTAATGTTCCATTCTAGTCTTGTCTTGTACATTAAATTGCCATGAACACAATTGCTGCTGAATCGCTTTTCCCATTTTCTGAGAGTTTTTGCACAAAGCCAACATACTCATATTCTCTAAACGTCGTATGTATATGTGGTATTTACCTTTCTGAGAATCAATAACTTTTAAAGAATTGCAGTTTTGGAATCTGAATAAGTTTTGAGAGAGGATTGTAGAATATTGTTCATCGTTTTTGGTGACTGAATCATGAATAAAAAAAATAAATAAAAGATCATTCATTGCCAATTTCAGTCATAATTTTTTATTATTTTTTGCGAAGCTTTCAAGCTAAGGCACTAGGTCATCTTCAAAGCTTATGCTAATAACAACTATAATATTTTTTATATTTTTAACATCAAAGGTTGGTGCGTCTTCTGTCCTAATTGTTTACAATTTAACTATCTTAACGTGTGATAGATCCTAAAATCCGTTTGCAGTAATTAATTGGTAATGTTTTGTGCAACAGATGCCACCAAGTGATGCTAAAGCCGTCCTGAGGATAAACAGATAAATAGTTTGGAACTATAATAAGAAGATGAACGGGAACTACAATATAATTTATTACAACTATCGTATTTATGGATTCTCATTACTTCGAGTATCAACCGCATAAATGTTTTTTCTATAATAAAACTGCCATACTTATTTATTATATACTTTTTAGTGAAAGAAACAGTTTATATTATAAGATTGTGTTAAATGGTTGGTTAGTTAACTGAAGACTGAAGTTGTGGTCGTTACTACAAAGTTGTGATAGTACTGTATAGAGTACACTAAGTTTTATGTGAACAGGTGCTAGCGACCGACCACTCCCTTAGTTGTACAAGGTTTTTATTTTTCTAGGTTGCGGTTTTATTAACTTTTTCTTGTGCTTCTCTTTATTGTTGTACAAGACGGTACGATTGTACGTATGTATGCCGAACAGCTAGGGAGTAATATTATCTAACCACAATATATTACTTAGCTTGATGATATCCAATTAGTTCGGATTTTGTTTGATATCGTGTTCCTGTGAATTTCAGTCTCACCTTGTCGCACCTTGTACTATAAGAACCGTAGTAAAACTTACTTCAGGTTAACTGGTGCTTTAGTTAAGCACACCTAGTAATTTCTAGATTTTTAGAAAATGAAGTTCACAGAACTCTTGAATACTTAAATTATTGCTTACTTGCTTAAGGCGATTGCCTTCAATTACTTAGTTTGGTCTTTATTAACCACCAAGGTATCCATTTCCCTTAAAGTGCTAAAATGATTATAAAAATTCAAAAGAAATATTTGCAGCAATTAGTCCAAGCACTCGTCACAGCCCGCACACTACAGTTCCCTTTTCTAAATTGTATTTGGACTAAAAATTGACTACAAAATAAATAAATATATAAATACAAACCTAACAAAATGAACTTTTTGGAGCTCCATCATTCTAGAGAAAACGGAAAAGCCATGGGAAATAGCGGAGAAGCTAATGAAGCCTAGAAATTTCTTGACAGATTATATCCTTAGAACTCCTAAATGATGGCTCCGGGAGGATGAATGTGACCAGGAATCTACTGAATCACTGAGTGATTTTGGCCGATGTGTACTTTCAATATGAATGTACTCCAAATTGACAAATAGGTAATGGATAAAAAATTCAATTAAATTCACGACCTGAAGGAATTGTTAGCATATTAATTTGTCAAATGTGTTCGTTATCTTCCCTACTTGCTTAACTCTAAGTTGAAATTACGTTTTGTCTCGAGGAATAATTACGTTTAAAGGCTTGGTTTGGTAACCTTTAGTACTCTCTTCATTCGTAGGGAGTATAACCCTGTTCCCTGAGAACTATTCGAATGCCGGGGAGTACTGAGAAAGCTGCGGATGTGTGAAGGATTAGAGCTTTTAAAGCTGCGGCTCTGTCACTTTTTGGCCCCATTAGTAATAAATATCAATTGCAGCAACAGTAATCTTGAAAAAGCGGTCAAGTGCGCAGTGTAGGATAATATAGATGATTCGAGCCGGCGTAGGACGCATATTTTGTGAATTTCCAACCAGTTTTGGACTTTGATCCATCATCAGAGGTTAATTATCAGTTTGGTGTAGGAGATTATGTTTCCGTCTCGTACTACGTACACTTGCTGACTGAATGATGTTGTGTTATTTAAAAAGTTTCTGAAATGTCGATAGATTTTTGTAAAAGCACGTGTGTAGTGGTTCTTTGTTGTTTAGGCATGTTTTGGAATTGTCAAGTAAGAGTGTTTTTTTTTTTTACGTAGGGGCACACCAATTTAACCTGAAAGTCTACGCCAAAATATTTTACTATTCATCAACCTTTTAAATAACCCACATACACACCATGTAACCTCCCTCATTCAGCCAGCAAGTGTAGTACGAGGTGATAACGTTGTAAAGTCGAAACCTCTTCTCCAATGAGGGATGTAGGTTCGAAACCAGTCAGGGATACAAAAAAAATAGCATACGAGTTACGACGGATAAATACAGCTATAATGAATTCATTCTAGGACCTGTAAACTGATTATAGATGAGAAGTTACTGCCACTCTTATCTTACTTCTGAATCAGTCGAAATATCAGTGCAGCTTATTGCAGTCGTGCACTTTATTACTTACCCATACCCGATGCGTTGTGGCATTCTATTTGTTTACAACTTTTCATAAATGATTGGTGGCCTGCCTTAAGAACAAGAAGGGAGTTCTTTCTTGAGGACGAAAAAATGATCATATGGATCCTGTTTTGATGTTAATCAAGTATCTTTGATGCTCTTCTTTCAAGGTGGTATCTATAAGAAAAAAAAAAAAATGTAAGGGGCCAGTTTGAACTCCTCACTTGCCGTATTGTGGCCTACCGAACGTCCTGCAAAAAACTCTTCAAATCACTCTTAGAATTGGAGCATCAATTACATACATTGGAACATCCATTTGAGAATTTGTAGCACTTTAGTATCTAGGTAGTTTAGAACTACACACATCGCATCTAGGTGGTGTTGTACTCACGGGAGAGTCAGAATTTAATTTTTACTGCCAGAAGTGTATCTCAGAAGATTCAACCTGCTAAGCATTAATCTTTCCAGAAGGCTCTGTCTGGAAGTAGAAAGGCTATTTGAATGGACTTGTGGCTCACTACTTGAAGATTAGCTGGCTGAGGTCTTAAAAACTTCACCAATGGAGTAATTCTTGAAATTTCAATTGATGATGTTAAGTTTCGGCAATAATTCAGTCATTGTAGCTGGCAATTTGTAGTTGGTGCTAGCAGTGGTAGTGTGGCTGTACGATGTATTAGCCAAATAGCGTTTAATTTATTTAAAGAAATAAAATTAAAAACTTAAGTACACATTGAAATACTAATTTAATGGCTACAATCAATAAAACTTACGGATTTACACTTTTAAAATGTAGAACTAGATAGACAATTATAACGGCTAGACAAAATTCTCATAGATACGGTGAAGTTAATTGTTGAATTTAGACTCTCTTTTCTCCTGGCGAAGTCCTGCTTCATTGAGAGTTATTCCCTTAGCAATATCTGACTTCCTGTTGCAGCTTCTCATCTTTGACTCTGCGGTCATTTCAACTAACGGTGAAGAACTACACGAACAGTATGAGCATTGTGAATACTATAGGGCACGTGTGTAAGCACGTGGAAGATTAGAGCGCAGATAGTATAGATGTACCGTTATAAGTGGGTGGTCATTGATCTGAAGACGAATTTATGTATGAATGGTGCTGCTGTTCGTTGGCCTACTCTTTCTTCCTCTTTGGACACGATAATACTTTCAAATCAATTTCCTTCAAACACCTCCATACGTTGGCTGATATCTTTCTCGGAGAATTTTTTTTTTGAGTAGGGTTATATTTTCTCTCTCCTGATCGTTCTCTTATATCTCTTACAATAGTTTATACCTGATTGGCTGTTGGACGTTAAGCCCGCCTGAAAAAATAGGTGTTTTCTATCGCTTATTTAATTGTATTTCTTTTATCCATTCATCGTTTTAAGGGAGATGGAAATTTGCAGCTGTTATTTTAATTTTTCCACTAATTGTTTATTCAAGCGTAAAGTTAGTTAATTACTGTTCATTATAATCTGGTAATTCATTATAAAGGTTTTCATTTAGATTCAATTTTATTGCGTTAAATTTCAACTGTATTGAATTTAAGTTGGACTGAAATTTTATTTCTTTCTGGTATTGTTTGATGTCACAACTAGGAGTATCCGGAGAATCGCATCAGTAAATTGCAAGCACGGATTGGTTTCCAGGCAACACCTTTATTCTTCTTTATGTTGGCTTATCTCTTCTCTCTTTCCAATTCTAGGAAAATTCGTAACCTTTGTTGCTACACAAAAGAAGGCTGTTAATTTGAATTAAATTCAGCATTATAAATGCTGTATATAAATGCATTGTAACATAAATGCTAGGATTTAAATTTAACATCGTAATATTATAATGAATTTTATCTCTAATTAAAACGTTTTTTATAAGCGCATTATGGGAAAGAAGTACATAGTTTTATGCTTTCTTAGGATTTCAAGTCACGTTGCAATTTCAGTCAAAATTTAAGCCCAGTAAATGTGAGGCCTGCGATATACATGGGATCAGGAGTGGATTGTGCCAATAAGGAGCACAGGAAAGATCTACATAATTATACATCTATTCGAGGCTTCATGAACATGAAGAGGCACAGAGTAATTACATGCTCTGGCCACCCAGAAACTTTGTGAGATGTGAGGCCCTTGCTCTCGAGTATCGAGACTTCTGAGAGATAGATATTGGAAGCCTTCCCTCTGATGCACTATTTCAGAAAACTATTTGCAAGTTGTATTTCATATATTATATAGCTGGTTTAAATGTTCCGGTACTGGAGAAAATTTCACAAAGAGAAGTACTTCTTTCCTGAATAGTTTAGGGACTTTATTCAAATTTACTCTAAACTTCAAATGCAATAAATGCACTTAGATATGAAACTTTTATTTGAATAGTTCTTCTTTGAAAAAAAGAATCGTTTTGGGGCATTTATTGGGATTAGGCTAGACTAAACTAATAATTCAGTTCAATGTGTTCTGTTAGTAATAGCTAAATTTGATTAATTTCGGATTTTGATGGAATTGTGTGAGTTAGAATCTTCAGAATTTTGTTTAGAAGAGTTTTTACATCAGATGTTAGTATTTCATTTGAGGTAACTTCAAACTTCGATTTTATTTTCTATTATACCCCCACACTAGACTTAAAAGAACAGAACTGAACAGACGCTATCGACTACTTAAAAGACTCTTAGACAACAGATCAAAACTCTCTCTGGACAATAAAAGACTAATTTATACAGCTATTTTGGAACCCATCTGGGCGTATGGAATAGAGCTGTGGGGTTCAACCAAACGCTCCAATCTTCAAAGGATTCAATCTCTATAATCTAAAATTCTTCGAACTATTGTACACGCTCCTTTTTATGTCTCCAACCTGACTATACACACTGACCTTAACATTCCTTTTGTCACACAAGTTGCTAAAACAAGATATAGAAAACTCCACTTCAACCTGCAATCTCATATAAATCCTCTAGCTAAAAATCTTTCTTCTAGAACTCTTCCTGACAACCCGACAAGACGCCTTAAGAGACAGTGGCCTCGTGATCTCCTCTCAAGTGAAGAGAGCGACTAATAGCCTGTTTTGGAGTGTTACCACTGGGTAACTTCTCCACTCGTATTCTTCTGTTATTTGTTGTTACCCTGTTGTTATCACTGTTACTTATAGCGCTAACGCGCTGATTGTAGCAAAAAAAAAAAAAATTTCTATTATGGATTGCTTATTCTAGCAAACTATGATAACTGTTCTCCTCCATTTATGAATGCTTGTTGCATTGAACTAAAAGTTTTCTTTTTTTTTCTGAAGGATAACAATAAGTTTCAAGCTCACGTTTAGTAGCTTTTCCAACCATAGCAAGCTCTAAATTTTTTAACGAATGCTATTTATTTAAGACAAATACATGGTTCTTCTTCTTCGACTCTCCGTTAAACTGGATAGTTGAATCACCAAAGAAACGATCGCAATTCTTAGCTTATTTTGAACACGTTAACGCAAAAATTAATCAGCGTTTATTTGAAAGTTTTATTAATACTTTTTTAATTTACTTGTGAATGATTTCTCCTAATTTTCCTTTATTGGGAGTCAACAATATATGGGAATTGACCAAAAACAAAAAGTTGACCCACTATATAATTAGGATCTAAATATAAAAATTTATCTTCTATTTCCAGTTATTTATTGCATAACTTTCTAATTATAGAATAAAAAAGCTAAATCTCTGCTCTAAATACATTGCATAAATATTTTTATTCTTTCCGTTTATAAATAAATATGTTATTGAAAGAGAAGAATGGATAAATATAAGAACAATTCTAATTTAATACTCTGCGACCATGTTTATATAAGTGGAAGTATAACGCCCTGCTCTCAGCAGCAGCACTCCGTCACCGATGGCATATTAATGAATGGAACTTGCCTTCTCTAACGGTTTATGCAAGAAATATCTATTTTTGGTAAACTTTATTGATTGATTGCAGAATTGTAGTACATATGATTGTAGAATTTACAATCAACCAGCTTATTTTCTTTTTAAATTGATAGATTTTATTGATTTTGGAATTCATTCGTTCGCATTGCAGTTGTTACTGCCTAATTAGCCAACTTGGTTCATGATTGTTAATATTAATTTAAAGGAGAACCGCTTTGTGTTCATTAAATTGATATTTTAGAATGTATTCACCTTATTTCACATCAGATTCTTTTACATCAAATATAATCTTGCACAACGTCTTACCCTCTCCTCTCCACCCAAATGAAGATACCCTGTTAGTGGATAACTAGATGCGTATTTGTTAAAAAGTGCTCTTAATTGCCACAATACTCCTCGAGCATAGTTATTAGTAGTTTTTAATATTTTAATGTATAAAATTGTTCCAGATTTAGACAACAAAATGTTTTTAATCTTTCACGTTATGTTTTTTTCACTATTCCAGGTTCTGATGTTCAGTATTTTCACTGCACTGTTTGTTCAGATTCTGTTTTGGTCTTGGAATTGTTCTGACCTAATGCTCACCCTTCCCACTTCTGTTCTATATCAAATTTTCCTTTAATCGATTCAATAATTTAGAAAATTAAGTATAAACTTAGACGAAAAGGCTACCCGTTGAAGGTTAGTTAGGTAGTTGATTTTAGAATATTTGATTAACGTGAGGTTTAGAAGTGTAAAAGTAATTCACGAATTAATATTCATAATTCAAACTTGATTTAACTTTTATAGATAATTTTTTGTGTTTATAATTTTTTCATAACTGGATTTGTAGATAATATAGTTTTCGGTAAAGTAGGTATCTGTTAGTTCACTGCAAGTGATTTAATTTTTGAAGAGACATTTTCGTAAAAATATCGCTTGAATTATTCAGATCATCGTGATGTCAGAAGATTCAAATTAGGTTTCAGGATAGAAATCTAAAATTTTATACTATAATTATAAAAAAATATTGGTAACTAGCATTTTAAAATTACAAAAAAAAAATCTTTTATTGGAATTTACAACTGCAACGGTTGTTGCAACAAGCAAATATGGTACCTGATAATAAAAGAAAATCATGAGTGGAGAAGGCACCCAGTGGTGCCACTCCAGTAACGTGCTCTTGCTATACTGCTCTCACGATAAGAGTAGATCACGAGGCCATCTTCTCTTCAATCTCCTTAGAAGATTACCTGGTAATGTGGAAGAAGATAGGTGTTCTATGAGAGGGTTAGGATGAACTGCTGTAAAGGAATGAAATTTGAGAAAACGAGTTTCAGCAAGATCTGTAATGAAAGGGATTTTGAGGGCTTTATTGGTAGTGAGGTTAGATACATCGAACGGAGCGTTAAGAAGTTTTCGAACTATTTATGTCTGGAGGCGTAGTGAGTCAGGACTGGCTTTTCAAATGGCGAATCAAAACTAACTAAACTAAGTTACGAAATCAAAATTTATAGTATTTACTCTTAGACAGAAAATCCTACCTCCCAACATCTTGAACCAAACTCCTATACCAACTGTGGACAAAGTACGCTACCTTGGACTGTACCTAGACCTAAACGGTTGACATGGAATCCCCATACTAGACTGAAAAGACAAGAAACTAACCAACGCCACAAACCTCTCGCCAGACTACTTGACAAACGTTCAAAACTTAACCTACATTACAAAAGACTCTTATATCTACTGTTACTGCGACCTATTTGGTATCGAAGGATGGGGATCCACTAAGCGTTCTAACTCACTACGCCTCCAGGCATTACAGTCAAAAATACTTCGAAAACTTCTTAACGCTCCGTTCTATGTATCTAACCTCACTATCCATAATGCCCTCAAAATCCCTTTCATTACAGATCTAACTCTCGTTTCTTCAAATTTCATTCCACTACAGCAGCTCATCCTAAGCCTCTCATAGAACACCTATCTTCCTCCACATTACCAGGTGGATCCAGATTGAAGAGAAGATGGCTTTATGATCTACTCTTATCGTGAGAGCAGTATAGCAAAGCACGTTACTGGAGTGACACCACTGGGTGCCTTCCCCACTCGTGATTTTCACGTATTTTTTTATCAGGTACCACATTTGCTTGTTGCAACAATCGTTGCAGTAGTAAATTCCAATAAAAGATTAAAAAAAATAATTTATTCATTACTAACGAATTTAACAATACATTAAATTTATAATACATTTTGTTTGTTATGATTAATGAAAAAATAAGAACTAATTTTTTTTTATGAGAATGAGCCGGTTATTAAGCGATTGCACATTTTTCCAAGCAGTACCTTAGAAGTGGAAAAGGGGAATTGGAAAACAAGGTGAGTAGGTATGACAGGAAGGCGGTGGCGCAACCTCCGGCCATGCTAGAGCTCTGCCTCTCAATGATCTAACGTGTGAAATTGTTATTATAGTGGAAAGTTTGAAACGGCCAGGTGAACAACAGTCTGTCTTAACAGTTCTTATGCTATATTTTGGCCTATATAGCTAATCTATCCAATCTCATACATGACTCATTCCTTCCATTCAAAATCGTACTCATTTATTTTATTTTATTTTATCTTCTTTAAATTTTATCTCCCTCTGATTTGGCAGTGCACATACTTCCTTTACATATATATATATACATAATACGGTCTATTAGTTGTCACACTTTAATAAAATTTTATATTAGAAACTAGGACATCAAATACAAAAATATACGGAGCAACTTAGATTATGTCTTTCTTGCATATAGATGACAATGGGCCAATTTACAGGATTCTTAGTGCCAAAAGCGTGCATTATTTTAAAATCTAATAAATATATATCGAGTTCTGAAGTTGATCTTTAAAGTGTCCTGTAATATTGTTCCATTTTGCTAGCTCTAGCACTCCGCCACCAATAGAGACCATTACGGTCTTTAAGAGGTTCTGTTTTGATTTTCCACCGGGAGTACGCGTGTTGAGATCCCCTGTGATAAGGGGGCGGCTCCCCCGGACGCCGAATTTCTGGAGGCCCTCAAAAATGCATGTTTTCTTAAAAATAATTATTTATTTAAGTTAATGCTATACTACAGGCATTGATATTATATTATTTTTTTATATAAACTGGTAGCAAGGGGTATTTTGCCGTCCAGTCCTTGGATACAGTTCCGAGAAGTGAGTCTTTACCAAATCCGATGAGAAAGCGCTCTGAGCATAGGATATTTGGTACATTAAAAGAAAGAGCAATCGGTAGGTGATACGACTATATTAGGAGCCTGACATATGAGCACTACTATTAAGCTGGGCAGATTAAGGTGGGCAGGACATGTGTTAGAATTGATAGTTTCGAGATTCGTAAAAAAGTAATGGTGGAAAGGTTAGTCTGCGTAGACAGAGTGAAACCTCCTAGGCTTCGTTGGGCTGCTGGTGTGATAGAGGATGCATCCGGGATTGGAAGTATGCCGCAAAGAATCTAAAGGAGTGGCGGAAGAGCATCGAAGAGGCCAAGGCTCTGTAGCGCCAGTAGTGATGATGATTATTTTGTTATGGCCGCTTGAGGACAAAATGGTGGAAGGAAGCTCCCACGAGGTTCTTTGACCACAGTTTACATTCTGAAATTTCTCAGTTACTTTTGGAGGATCAATTCAATTAAAACAACAGTTAAATAAGAGCCCCTGGTGCAAAATTTCTTCAAACACCGGTATTTTACTTACATACAAAATTAATGTTAATAAAGGTGTACTTTGAAGAGAAGCATTTTCTCCTCAAGAACGCTTTGAGAAAGATTTACCGTCAATAATGTTCCTTATAAAAGTTTTAGTTACTTTAGTTATTGATGCCATGAAATTGTTTAGAGCGATTTTCGATTAAAAAAAAGAAAAAAAATCTGCAAAATCTATTGATTGTTACTCCACATTCTGCCCGCACTGAACCCTAATTTACAGTTTCAAAAACTTAAAATGTCAACTGTTTTATTTAACTATCCTTTTGCATTAATTATTTACTGTGAACGCTGTTTCATAGATCTTCAATTATTAGTAAATTGTAGTCATGGAATTTTCATATAGTTAAATGTATACATTAAGCGCATTGTTTACTTTAGTAGATTCATGAAATGGAAATTAATATGTGCTTACCGGGCTGTTTAACTAGCCTCATTACAGTTGAATTAAATTAATATAGGACTCGGTAATGTGAGATGAAATTGTTGCCAGCCTGCGAATAGTTCTGCATTATTCATCACGGCAATGTACCCACATACTTGCATAACTTCTAAACTTACCTAGAAATCAATGTAATTGTAATATTGTTGAATCTATTTCTGATTAATTATTTTTGCTATAATAATTACCTAGGACAGAAATTATTGTATTGAACGTTATTGTATTGACTTTATTACTGCATTTCTCATTCCTCCAGAGTTGTTGTTTATTTAATATTTATCAATCTAAGCGATTTCTTTTGAAAAATTTGACTGACGTAGAGATCAAAATTATTAATTTGAGTACAAAAATTGCCGATTAAAATTGGAAGGAGGCTTCTGAAAACGTTTAAATATTATTGTTATTTAAGACCATATCTTTTAACCAGTTAAGCGTGTTCGACGTGAATACTCGTTGTGAAAAATTTAAAATTGCCATTAACTATAAAAACTCGAAATTTTAATAAAATACAATTAGAATATTATTTGGTGGGATGTTTCCTTTATCTTACCTATAAAACTGCCAAGTATTTTATACGGAGTGGGTGGAGGGAGTCAGCCAAATGATAAGTGGTTGGTACATGTTTGGTCTCCGCATTAGAGATTGGGAATTACGCACACAAATATAAGCTCTCAACCCTTGTGCAATGCCGTTTTTACCTTAGATAGAGCTTCAGACCTCAGTACGAGCATGATTTCATTTTGCACTGAATTCGGAGCTCTTTTCTTCCTTGTAAAAGTTCTTGCGTCCCTAGTTAACTAGAGCAATGCATACGTGAAGCGGTGCAAGAATTTTGAAATGCACAGAATGCTCTGTAATCTCAAGTCCCAGATATAGCAGGAAAAGTGCTTGCAGTGACTATTATGACATTGTAAACTTTTGGTTGTTTTGCCCTGCGTTCGACGTGTATACACGTCATTGTCTGATTTTAATTCCGCACAATGTGGGGGTTTTTTAAATTAAATTCCACGCTTAACTGTTTAATAATGGTTGAATTCATAACCACACCTTAACAGCCTCTTCTTTTACTTAATACGCCTTCAGGACGTTTCGATTTTTTTGGACGTTTTCACCAGTTTTCTTTTTTTAATATGTTTTATTTCTTTTTACTATTTATTTTATCTTTTGATTCAATAGTTTTTTAAAAAATGTACAATAAGTAATCCTCTTACAGTCATGTATCTAAGTTTGATAGATCACTGTTATCAAAAAGTAAAAGGAAAACAGCTGAAGTTGGTCAATAGAAGATACATCGAAACGTCCTCAAGGCGATGAATAATTAATTAAAAGAAGAGACTATTAGTTGTGAATCCACCCCCATTCTATCAAAGGTATTTAGTTAATTCTACTCGAGCCAAACTGCTTGGCTGTTCTAGCAAGTTCACATTAGCGTTCCATGAGCCTACAGTTGATTTGAGAAAGATGGTATTTAAAAGAAGATTTTTTAGGGTTATGTAATAAATATTATTAGATAAGACAAATTATAATACAAGAAGAAAGAATCTTGAGTGAATGCCAACTACCCCGTGAAATAGCGAACATTGCTCATGTCTTCACTTCCTGTCGCTATCGTCATGTATTACATCCGCATCAATACATTTACTAATTGACATGGTCATGCGATTAGTTAACAATGTGTCAATTAGCTTCCAATATTGTTGTAATTTATGAAATATGATAACCGCTTCCTTATTTAGCTGTCACTTTATTTCTGTTCAAAAAATTTATGTTTCAATGATCGTATTTTGGTTTCCTCTATAAAAAAAAAAAAACTATAAAGTTCTATTTTTGGAAATTGATCCAAGTGTAGCGTTTTGGCTGCTGGGATTTAAGTAATTTTTTTTTTAACTAAAGCTAAATTTAGATTAGTATTGCAGTTTAAGGTCATCATTCTTAACATTGATGTTTTATATAGGTATGTCTGTTCTCTGCAGAGTTGCACTAACTTTTTCTCATTAGAATTATTTCCTTAAATATTTCTTTTTTGACGCTAGTTGTAGGACTTTCCTCTAATTTCAAAAAAGATAAATTGATCTAGTACTAGTAAACTATCGCTATAAGTCAATATGTTACATATTTTAACAACAACTAGGAGATCAAAAGCGGAGCTGCTGAAACCCAAACTAAAAGAGAAACTTTCTGATAAGTCGATACCACTTTCAGAGACACCGGAAACTGCCTATAACTTTTTCTATCCATATTTAATTAAATAAATCCAACTAAAAATTGTTAGTTTTAAAATAAGGACATTGGGACCATTCTTTAACCCTTTTTTACCATGTACTGCCAACAGAAGCATTTCTATTCTCTCTAGTGTATTCCCGTTTTTTTATTATAACTTATATGGCTTTGACAAACATTGGCTGTAACCATCTTCTTTAAGGAAATGAGAATAAACTGTGTTTGAGAGAAAAGCTTGGATAGTTATGGAAGAAGATACAAGAGATAAGGTGCTTTCATACTAAACTGAAACGAACTGAACTGAACCAGAGGTACAGAATGCTAAAGAAACTATTTGACAAACGCTCCAAACTCACTTTACGAAACAAACGACAATTACTCGTGTAGGCCACCCTGCTAGCTCCTATGCAGGACTTGAACTATGGAGGACTGCCAAACGCACAAACCTCAGTTGCATTCAATCCTTACAGTCAAAAATCCTATACACCTTAGTCAATGCTTCCTTTTACATTTCAAACCACGCCATCCACACCAACTTAAACATTCCTTTCGTTTCCGTCAAAGCCAAACTCTGTTACCTGAAATTTCATTCCAAAGTATCCACTCATTCAAACCCACTTATCCAAGCTCTCTGAACCTCAACTCTCCCCAACCTTTCTAGAGGTTTGAGGCGCCGCTGGCCGTGTGTCCATTTGAACGACTGACGTCGGCTATCCAGAGAGTCAGTACTCTCTAACGCCTTAAAAGCCTAATATGGCAGTCATTTCTGGAAATGGCTGCCGTCCAAGAAATCAAGAGAGTGTTTGTGCGCAGGCCCTGTCAACGTACATACTTTATGTACCTTACATCATTTTTTACTTGTTGTTCTAGCTGTGCAGACGTAAAATCAAAAGAAAAATATTTGTACAATGTTGAGTCTCCTAAAAGCATATTAGACATAGAATATCGATTCCAGTGACATTTCATTCATGAAAATCAGTTCAAAAGTTTAATCGAAACTTTTACCAACGGTGTCATTCGCAGAAATGTTCCTTACCCTGAAGTAAGAGCTGAATGGCCTTTAAGTTACCAAGAGGAACCCTATCCTCAATATCCTACCGAATTTAATAAGAATAGAATAGCGCTGAAATTTACTTACAATTTTTATCGTTTAACCCTTATATTCAGCAGCAGATAATTAAGTAAAGTGTGTATGTATTTGCTTGGGATTCATAAATATTTCACAAATGCCCCCAGAACTTGATATCCCTTAACTGGAAGATAGAAGCTGGTTATTCCAATGATGTATCATTTCTTTAGCCCATTGAAATTGCTATGGTCAACCGAGAGTAGTTACAATCGACTGTACAGAAGATAGTGCTAAAGTCGAATCCCAGTTCATTGTTGCAAACCAGTCGTGATTGGCAAGTGACCCTTACTGTTTAGATGTTTGCTCTAAACTTTACGAATTCCTCAAAATTCAGCTAGGCAAAAAATTATTTATTGTAGAACACATTATTATTAACTTATCCCATATAATTAACTTATAAATATTTACTCAAAATATTGACATTTTTTCAAGTGATTTATATATATTTTGGAACTTATTTTGTATGAGAAAATTTGTTTCGGGTAGATACTGTAATGTTAGGCTAAACATTGTTGTCACGTCATTAGTACTCGTGCGATGTACATACATACTTCGCTCTCTTACTGGGAAATACTATTTTTGTAGGGATTTTAAATCATTTATAGAGCCGTTTTTACAAAAATACCTATTTTGTGGTCAGACATTAAGTTCGCTTTAAAAAACTAGGCTTTACATTGGTTATTTAAGTGTTTTAAGTGTATTTTCCAAAGGAGTTGAATTTCTCATTGGCTTCCTGTGCCACATCGGCCATGTTCCATTGGTTATTTGGTTTATTTATTTGGGCCGTCTGTTCTAATAATAGTTCAGCGCGCGTTAGAACGATTCCTTTAATTCGGCGCCATTCTCATATGTTTAACTATTTTAAATAGACAAATTTTACTTGCAAAATAATATATTTTAATTTTATTGAGGTTAGGCGTATAAATCAAATCCATCCATATTTCCTCATGTAATAGTAGTACGAATGGATGTTACACATACATTGAAAGTAGAATAGTTTAATTTATCCTATTGTTCCGCACAGAATCGATTCATTTATTGCGTCAAAAATCAAATACTTTGTTTATAGTATTTCGACTGAGGGGTCTCTAAGCTCTGTGCCATTTGACTTCCATATTCTGTGCCTCTTTTCTCCTACTTCAGGAGATCACATCGAAGCCATCTCATGCTGAATGCCTAATAACTCTTGTTACACTATCCATAACCAGCCGGTGGACTACGAAAAGTAAGTATAAGACAGCTCATCTGGACTCGAAACCGGAACCTTAGGCATGAGTTCAGAACACCACTACTAAGCGATCCTTTCCCCCAATGTTTTGCTTAATAATTTATTTATTTACCCTAAATTTTACATTCTTAATCATTTATTCCAGTTCCAGTAGAACTGGCCATTGCACTACTAACACACACTGTCACTCACTTTAAAAGCAAAATGCTAATATTGAGTCATTGCTGGTAGAGTTGATCTCTAACGGCTTGTTTCTGTAGTACTGTTATAAAAAAAAACACAATTATACTTTTAGATTGTGTAATTCTTTGTATGTCACTTCGCAATGAGAATACTTTATGGATTTTAGTTAATATGTATTTACAGCTTTCAGTTTATGTAATCAATTGTACAAAAATATAAGACAAGGAAAAGTTTGAAAATAATTTTAATAATCCTATTTGTTATAAGAGCAACGCCCAATACTAGGGTCAAAGTTAATTCAAATGACAATTAGCTATTTTTGAAAATTTCTATAAAACTGAACTATTACAAAAACTTCTCATTCGACACCATTTCTGCAAAATAACAAAACAGATTTCTTATTTCGGCAGCATCCAACTAAGTACAGTCGAACCTCTCAATAACGGGCACTGGCGGTGGAAAGCAAAATGGCCGCTGTTTGGAGGTGGCTGTTAGAAGAAGTACTCGTATAGGCAAGTTTCATAATGAAAAAATATGTTTTTTTTTTCCAAACATCTATTTAAAAATTGTTTATTATTGATAGATTTAAAAACGTACATAATTGCATAATTATTTAGCTTAGACGTGATACGCATCAAATTTTTTCTTAATTATCCGATTTGGTTTTTGCAAAATCTTCTTACACATTCATTTTCTCTTCTAGAGTTAACCACTTTCGTTTGAGAGACATATCGGAAAAAATAATATTTTTCGTCCAAAGTAATATTGAAAAATGATTAAAATGGCTCAAGATGTATGAGCTTATACAGGAAACTTTAGGAAAAACCAGAAAAAAAAAAAAACTTGAGAGGGGATAATCCTTTTTATCACCGCGTCAAACGAACTTTTAATAATAAGGTGGTCGTTGGTGGGAGGTGAAACATATAATCCCTTCCCCAAAACCAATGTCCGCTGTCGCTATGTAGAGTGTCCGTTAGACGGAGGTGGTTTTATATAGAAAGTGTATAGGGGTAAAACGGGGAAATCCAAAAACTGCCCGAAAATGGAGGTGGTCGCTAGTGAGAGTGTCCTTTACGGGAGGCTCGACTGTATCTAGGAAAAATAAAAAAATTAATAATTTAATTAATTTAGGCGCTAACGAAGCCTTGCCTATTGCAAATGTTCACAATTTTATGGGATCTATCGAGCCGGAAATTGTCATTTTATTGATGAATTTTAAACTTAATCTAAATTAAGTTTAAGTTTTCAACATTATTTAAGTTTAAACGGTATTTCTTGACACGTGGCCATAAAAGTGCAGAATAGATCGAAATAAATTTTTTTTACAATAAATGTACGCAGCCGGGTTTGATTGGGTTTTTTCCCGGGTTCGAATCCAGTTGCTAGTCATTAGATTTTTCTCTTCCTAGGAGCTTCTTCCGGTGATGGATAGTGTTGTCTGTAACGAGAGAACTCTGTCCAGAGGTGGGCAGCACTCAGAAAAAGTCTATGGGCACCAATAACCTGAGTTGCGCGCACTGTGATATATAGTTAGTAACAATAGAACTGAATAATGATAAAGTTATGTAATTAGTGGCTGAAATTAGGATGTGGTATGTGAATGGAGCATGAGTAAAGGAGCGCTCCGGAGAGATGAAACTAGGCTACATCCATAGCCCATAGTTTGTGCGGAATTAGGTCAGGGTCTACCAGCGTCACTCCCCCCCCGCACTCGTCTGAGCCCCCCCACTCCCTTTCGGCCTTACCAGTCTATCTTCACTATTTCCTTAAACAATTATCACTTTCAGCTGTTCAAAGTTTACCACCCTCAAATCGCTTCAATGTTAACAACTTTCAAAACCTGCGCTCACTTTCTCTTACTGCAATTTTACTATTGTAGATTGTCATATTGCTAGTCATATTTCTTAAGATAAAGTTTATCTGCTGTTATGATGGTATTTTAGAGAAACTCTAAATTAAGCAGATAAGCTGCTTATAGACACCTACATTTGAATTTTTTCAATTCAAACGACAAAAGAAAAATATGGCGTATTTTTAGAATTACAAATTTAAAGAAAATAATTAGATCCGTTTCTGATAAAATCCGGCAATGCTTAATGTGGACTTTAGCCCAATTAAGAAGATGAAAGAACTTATAATTTAATTAAAGTGGGCTTTAAACTATATCCTCCGACTCTTGGGACCCAGAATTCTCAAAAATCAGTTGTCCTGGTAGTTTTTTCAGTTCAATATATACACAGGATGAACCATTTAAAAAGCACCGATCGATAATAACTTTTTAGGAAAGCGAAAGTCCGGAAATACCCATTAAATAAACTATACGTTTTTTTTTGGTCTAATTTTCAAATTTTCTACTCCCGATGCTGAATCTTTATTTTTAGCGGAGGTACGGCCAAAATCCCGATTGGGGTTTCATAAGGACCACTGGTTTTGGCAATGATTATGAAAACTACATAAAAATTGTAAAATATGACGTTGATCCCGTTTCGATATCCCTAATATTTGTCGAGATATTTAAGATCAAAGTTACAATTTTATCTATTCGTGAACGGTTTTCGATATTAATTTTCCACCAGAAATACACGTTTTGGGAGGTCCTCTGACTGCAAAAAATGTTATTTGTGACGCAAAGTAAAAATAATAATAATAATTGAAGATTTTAAAACAATTAGTGTAATGTAATGGTTGTGGGTGAGTCAGAATAAATTTGTTTTATCATCAAATAGAAGCAATCATCAGATCATATTAATGTACCCCGTATGCAAGACTTCTTGACCTATGATTACGGTAAGGATATCTTGCCACGATGTTGGTCTAGTGGTCAAGAGCATGGTTTTGTAAGTGGGAAATCCCCAGTTCGAATCCCTCGTAAGCAGTCATTCATAATACTTTTTGAAAAATAAAATGTAGCACATTAGTATTCCGCCATACTCGCTGGTTTTTTATTTTAATACCTTCTCTAAAGTCGATGAATCCTCAATTTTGGGTTCGAGAAATTTGACGTCCACATATAAGGCTTTTGTAACTTAGTAACACGCTAGCACTGTGGTAGGGATGGAGTAGAGATAGTGTTGAGTCTAATCTTGAAGTTGATATCAGTTGGAACTGATATACATATACAGCGAATGGTTGTATCCGTAATTCTGGATACTATCCGGGACCCTATCTATTTTCACAAATTGAATAATCAGATTAGTTTTGAGATTTCCGGTGCAATATTTTTGGCTGTACTATTGCCTCGAAGAAAGTATTTCTGGGCAAAGCTATGCAGGTGAGGATACCACGAAACAATACTAGGATAGGGAGCTCTCGCATGGAGTTACGAATTTACCGAGAGTTTTGGAGTTCTAAATAGAAAGGGTTTATTTTGTACATTTCATTTATTCGGTAAGTAATTAAATTTACAGTTAAATGTTCAGTTTTTATTATAAATTACAGCTGATATGTTAATGTTGTGACGTAACATTAGTTTCAGCTGATTAGTGAAAATACTGGGCTAGGATGAAGATGCATTATATAGATGACATTATGTATGAAATTATTAACGTTATTAGTTTTTGATACTTTTGAGAAGATAAATTTCTGCCCTGTTTCTATGGACTTTGCGAAAGTGTTTAAATTAGAACGTATTAATTTAGGCATTTTATTTTTATTTTAATTGATTCTTTTTTGACAAAATATAAAGTTTACAATTAAATTTTTAGTAAATTAATTCATAAATTTTTGCTGGTTTATTTAGTATTATAAACCTAAAGCAATATCAGCGGATTAATTGAATTACCTTCAGGGCGGTACTATCAGGTGCAATGTACTGAAACAAGCACCTGATTGGTGATATTTGGTTGGCTGTGAATTTTGTGGATGAAATTATCGCTTTAATGCACACCTTATTTAATGAAATATATAATTAAAATTGTGCAAACTGATTGTCGGTTAAAGTTGAAAATGAAATTATGGTTATTATAGGCCTTACTACCTGTAATATTAAGTCTAAGGGCGTTAATGACCCAGTGGTTTGATGCAGCTTCTTTAAAATAAAAGTTCCGCTAAGCGCCACCAGATATTAAGCCAACTTATTGGATTACCCCAATAGGATGCACTTCGCCACCTATTCGCCACTTACAGTGGGGACTGTACTATAATTAATGGGATGCATCATTGAACAGCATCTTCCACAGCACTTCCTTTGGAGTCCTAGACACGTGTAAAGCTGTTTGCTGCATCCGGAGAATATCGTATTTTGTATATCAATAAGGAGAAAGTTTCTTTCCCCAGAATCTATCACTAACTTAACTGATCCTTATACATAAATGTTTATGTAATATTTTAGTTCGGATGTTTAGTTTACAGTTTTATTCCTTATACATATTCTTTACTGGTCATTCAACCTCCTCGGTGGTGTTATTATTCTGCCAACATATTTACATAACTTGGTCTAATAACGCCTTCATTCCACTTCAAATAATCAATTCCTGTTTCCTCTCCTAAGGCGAAGAATAATAAAATCAACATAAAAGCTGCTACAAAAATTGCATCATTGGTGACAAACTTTAATGAGAGCAAATAGTCTTCTGTTAGTGTTTGCTGGATTAACTCGGATAGCCTGGCTACTCTACGAGCTATTGGTTCTTATCAGGTTAATTCAAGGCTGGTACGGGACTGTCTGGGTGCTCGGGCAGAAATCAGTGACCAAAGTAAGGTTTTTCTGGTATGGGTATCCGGTCATTGAGGTTATAAGGGAAACGAAGCGGCAGATTTGGTTGCCTGTGAAGGCGCTGCAGTAGCCTTCGTTGGCCTGGAGCCCTATTTTGGGGTTCCCAAGTAACTTAAGAGTGCGACCATCAAACTATGGGTTCAAAGTAGGTTTCAAGAGTGGTGGTTGGCCACCACTACATAAAAACAGACAAAAAAGTTCATTTTGAACTACTCGCCAAAGCTGACTGCAGATTTAATCTGTCAAAACCGTGTGGCTGCAAGGATAATTGTAGGCCTATTAACTGGCCACTGCAGGCACAGAAAACACATACATTGCATGGGCCTGGCGGATGATAGCCTTTGTAGGTTCTGTCAGGAAGAGGAGGAAACGGCACTGCACGTGTTGCGTCATTGTGAGGGGCTTGTATGGCTAAGGATGTTACTTCTCGGGGAGGAAAAACCAAGGCCTGTGAGCTTTACCCAGAAGCCGCTCTCCATAATTAAGAGTCAGATTAAACGGACTGGTCTGGAAGGCGAGCTCTAGAGTAGTGGGAGCCACAATAGATCCATCGGGTCGCGGTGGCGCAGGCCTTAAGGCCGCCCTACTAGAATCTAATATAATCTAGATGAATTAAACAGCTACAGGTGTTTACAGCTGACATGATCTCACATTACAGCTGTGCAGGTTCGATATTAAAACAGACATACATTAAGTTTAATGCTGCGCTTCTCCTTAGAGAAAACTGTTTTGACTTTCTAATAATTCTAATTAACAATTCATTGTTGTTTTTTCCTAAACATTGGTAATAAAAGATCCGTTAATTTTAATAAAGTTGTTTGGTTATCAGATATTTCAATTTTCTAGTACTTTTGAAAGTTAATATTAGAAACTTAGCTCTTAATTATGGACACAAGAGTTATTGCCTTGGCTCAAACACTATTTCCTATTAATAAAGAGAAAAAAGAAGAAATTATACATAGAATCTATAAAATTGAAATGACAGGACAAGTTCTGCCTCCAGAGCAATGGCCATCTTCTTGATTCTGAGTAATCTCCTTTTCTATTGTGATTCCTTTTTTGGTGGGAATGAAAGAATCAGTATTTACTTTCTCGGAGGGGAAATTAATGTAGGGTATTCATGTTCTTTACTCTCCTGTAACGTTTCTTCAATATGATAACTTGGTTTTTCTAAATATAAAAAAGATGTAAGAAAGTAAATGATACCAATTTCGAGTATAACACAAATAAAACTTTCAGTTTATGTCCAAACACTTCTTTCAGTTAACCGTTTGACTCCTTCATGACAATACTTTGGGTATTATTGTGATAATAGGAACAGGTTTCTTGGTTACTCCTTTTGGAGACAAATAACTGTAAGTAAAAGCTTACATTTACTTAAAGCGTCGGTAAGCTTACAATTCAATAGAAAATAGTGGAAAAACTCCAAATTCATGTCCAGTTTGGGTATCAGAATGCGACAAGCATTGTTGATAAAAATCGGTAATTAGTGTAAGATTTTTTCTTACACTTAAAATAACAAATCAAATAAAATTTGGTTGTATTAAATGTAAACTTCGCCTGTAATTGTTCACATGCTAGTTCAAACCGAAATTCTTTTAACTCTGTGAAATGTCTACCACCTTATTTAAATATGAATGGTTAACTTAAATTAAATAAATTATTAATGGAAGAAATTTGTAGACAAAATATGTGTGTTTATAAAAATATCTAAAAGAATAAAAATTCCGTAATAGTCAAATATTTCGACCTTTCACCGTGGTCAATTCTATTCAAGGCCAAAATAATTTTCAGACCTGGAGGAGAACAGAAAATTGAATGTATCCGTTGATTAGAGAGTAGATCTCTGCAGGAAGTTTGGCAAGAAAACGAAACAGTTTAATTATAAAAAATAGAAAAGAAAAGGAAGTTTGCTCACCAGTTTTGGTACTAAAACATAGGCGCGGCTTCTATTTGAGGAAGAAGAACCTCAAATCCGATTGATTTTGCCACCTCTATTTGGTTAATTAATCTAAAGAATGATCAATTGCAATATTTGTATTTAAGGAAATTAAATTTGCATTATTCACTGGCAGTTTACAAGATGACATTTACTAAATCTAACCGCTCTTTCGTGCACTTAACCTGATATAAAGTTAACTTTTTTCAGAACAATGGTTCATAGGTTAGTTTAATTATTTAATAATTGTTTAACTTTAAAGTTATTGCAACAATGGAAATTGAAACTAACAAAGTAGAGCCTAAGTAGCTCAATTATACTTTGATAAATTCGTTTATTATGCACTTGATTTGCATCTATTTTTTTTTTTTTTTTCTAAGGTGCGTCAACTTCTGAGATCATTGGCAATTTTTTCAGTTTATTGCCGACCTGCGGACAGTGAAGAAGCTGATGGAAAGGGGAAAATCTGAGGACCAAAAGCTGTATTCGAACCCGGAATGCATCGCGTGGGAATCCGGTACGCTAATCCCTTCCCTTTTATTAAATATTACATTTACATCAGAAACACTTAATTGATTTATTTTTGCTGAAGTCCAACTCGTCTAAATCATTTGGTAGTTAGGCGTAAAGCCATGTCAGGAAAACTAGGGTTGATCTTAATTTAAATAGTATTAAAGAATAGGGAATGGATTAGCTCAGTGTTTAGCAAACACTGGATTCCAACACAGAGATCACGGGTTTGAATCCAGCTCTGGCCCGTAGATTTTCTCTTCCTAGTAGCTTCTTACAGTTCACTATCCGCAGGAAAGCAGTGCACCGAAAAAAGCTCCGGATGCAAATGCCACGAGGAACCAGATTTAAGCAGGATTCGTAGAGACAATGGTCAATTAAACTCCCTAAGGTGCCGTTTCAGTACATATTGTACCTTCATCATATGTATGAGCACTAAAATGTTTTGCCAAATTTCCAAGTGGGGAAATATGCGGCTGTGACCAGTTTTCTGTAATTATTTAATTAATTCTTAATACACTGATGGGCAAAATTAACGCACCGCCCTTATTTTTTTTATTATTTCCAATTTGTGCAAATTTTGGACTTTCAAAATATTGTTGGCTGAAAAAATAAGCCATTTGTAACTACGGTCATCTGAAGAATTTAGGCCTATTCTCACCTCATCTGTAAAGAGAACTCTCTTCCAGTTGTCTTAAGTCCAATTCACATGTTCACGTGCAAACTGAAGCCTGGTCATTTTGTGAACTGTGGTAAGGAGAGGGCCACGAGCAGAATGTCGGGCTCTAAGGTTACTTTCATTAAGTCTTGCTCTAACAGTCCTGCTGGAGATGGAAACATTTCGGACTTGCCTTATGAGACTTTTTATCTCATTTCCCGTTATACTCCTGTTTCGCAAAGCCAGGTGCCGGATGTACCTATCGTCTCTCTCTCTCTCTGCTGTACATCTCTTCTTGAATGACCTCTTGTCTCCCTAAATCGCTTTAGACAATTGATGTACGTCAAAAACAAAAGCGGAAGATAATTTATTTAATTTTAACTAAACAAAAACTGAGTGGTGCGCTAATTTTGTCCACCAGTATATTATCATTGTGTAAGGTAGCCGAGTGGTTAAAGGCGAGAACTGTAAAGCTAATATGCGGTACTGGGGTTCGATTCCTAGTCTTAGGCCTTGGATTTTATTTAATGGTTAATAAAAGAAATTTACGGTAAAGTATGTTTGCTAGTCGCCTCCGTCCACGACACCTAATTGGTAGTAGGACGTAAAGCTGCCTGAAAAAATAGGCAATTACTGTACTTTTATCGTTGTGTTTGTTTTGTTAGCCTAATTCCTTCAAAGAAACTAAGAAGTTTGTATTCTGTCAAATGAATAAATATAATTAAGTAGTTATATTCAATCGAAAAAGTTTGAGATCTAGAGAAACTGAAGATTTGGTTTTACTTTAAAGTTGAAAGTTTCAAAATGCTTGGTGAACATCAGATTGCTTTGGCCGTAAGCAAATTGAATGAAGATCTAACGCCCAAAATACAGTAACCATCCTAGAGGCCAGGACTAACTAAAATTTACAATTTATAATGGAAATAATTATATTTGGGAGAAATCTTGAATTACGTCAGAGATTTAAGCTGAAATAATTACAGATGTTTGTGCGATTTCCAAGTGTTTCGTATAGAATTTAATCGTATTTCTAGTGTGCTACCGTTTTATTGTATTTTTCCAACCTTAGAGTGTTTTTTATTTTTTTTAAATTGTTTCAGATTATTAATAGTAAAAATGTGCAATTAGCTCTTATCTTGGATACAAATCTTTTAAACTAATTTTGTATATGTATTTACTTGCAATTAACCTTCCTAATTGCGTAATCTTTAGAGTAATTATCAGTTTAGAAGGGAATAAAACAAAACCAGCTGATCATGAAGCATAACTCTGATTGGCTACCATAGAAACAGTAATATTTCCCAGCCGGTGGCTGTTCATTGTCTTTACTAGCCCACTAGTTCACTAGTCTTTACGCACGTTTCAAACCAATTTACTAAAGTTCTGCTTATTATATCTGCTTCAGAGTAAGAGGACACCCTGGTTGTTTTGTTTCCACATGATGTTGTTTACCGTCCACAGTGTCCCAGTCAGGTTTGTTGTTTACAGTTTATGCTCTGCCCACTCAACCGTTTCCTAGCCTCTCTTTATCATTGTGACCAAATTTTCATTACTCAATTAGATATTTAGTAATTTTTCTTTTTTTTCTCAAAATATTTAGGTAGGAACTGTTATTTTTGTCCCTTACGAAATAATTTTTAAAAAGTTATAACGTTTTTTTTACTTTTGTTTTTCGCTCTGCATGTAAATACTACGATGGTGCTAAACTGAATAAAGTTTTATTGTTATGATGTGCACGTAAAGAAATATCTTTAAATAGTGTAAGAATCTGTAAGAATGAGTGGACATTTTGGAGCGATGTCTACATTCTGTGGAGAGGATGTTTTCTCTTCTATAAATGGCCCAGAGAAAACTCTTGGGACCGTCTGACTGCCGTCTCCTTACACTATGATCCTGAATGCCTGGACACCCGTTCAATTTTAACAAATTCTCATCATTATATTCACCTACATTATACCCTTTAGATGCCACTATCAGACTCGACGATAAACTTTTGGGACAAAAACAGATCAGTGGGAAATGACACTTTACTGAGCCGTTTTTTTCTCGAACGATTCGTTCGAGTTCCTTTAAACCCTTCCTTTATACTAATTGCGCAAAAGCAGTTCTCTAACTGTGATTTAAGACGTTTTCCCGTGAGAATTCGATTAGAGCAGTTTTGACACTTTAAGGAAATCGTTAGGCTTCCTTTTAATGCGCCATTTCAATTTAATGTCTAGTCACATCGCCTTTTTAGGTATTAATAAAGACTGAATTAAAAAACCAGTAAGCGAAACCATTTAAGCGTGGAATTTAGTTTTTAAAAAACCCCACAGTGTTTGGAATTAAAATCAGACAATGACACGTCGAACGCAGGACAAAACAACCAAAAGTTTACAATGTCGTAATAGTCACTGCAAGCACTTTTTCTGCAATTTCTGGGACTTGAGATTACAGAGCATTCTGTGCATTTCAAAATCTTGCACCGCTTCACGTATGCATTGCCTAGTTAACTAGGCACGCAAGAGTTTTTACAAGGAAGGTGTTCCGGCTGCCCCCTCATCATTAATTGAAATAACTTTTTTAAGTTATTTATTACTTAAAGTTATTTATTACTTAGAACCAATTTTATGCGGTCGAGAAAAAGTATAAGTTCAATGATTTTCACCCTTCTGGGATGTCTGTTCGAATCCAGTTTCTTACCTTGAGATACCTAGAAATCTTTTTCAACTCCAAAGAAAGGATCTTTAACAAAAGAATAGAAGCCGTCAGTTCATCATGAAAGGTGTTGGTGTAGTAACTTCAGATTGCAAAAATTCAAAAATCAAACGTGATTGAACGTATTTGTTTGAATCTACTGAAGAATCATGTTGGTGACAGACTAATGGTGTACCGTCGGATATGTTCATGTTCTCTTTTCACTGTCTGTCACTTACACTCTCCATTGAAGGTACATGTTTCTAGGTACGGAGTAATTGCGGCATAATTCCAATATATTTTCTCTCTCATATTTTGGCAAGCCCGCATAATTAATTTATGTGCCAAATCTGTCAAAATAAAATTTGATAAAGGATTATCTAGTAATGAAATGATTGAAATATTTCAGTACTTTATTATTAAGCGAAGAGTTGTTGTCTTGTGCTCAAAATCCTAGCCATAGCTTTAGGTTCTGGTTTTAAGATACTCCAGTGTATTGAGTTGCGCAACATGGTGGGCTAGGGTTCTCCTGGTGCATCCTAAAACAGTTGTATTTGGCTCTGTAGGCCCTGTGGGCGGCCAAGATCCTTAACTAATAGCTTGTCTATCTCCCGCTCCTGGATAATTCATTATTTCAATAGCTTGATACACCAATTTCCTTTAATCAGAAAATGTCCGTACCTATTATTACCACTGATTGTATTTGGCTTGGAATTATTGGTACTTTAAAAATAAGATAAACCCATAGCTCTTAGTTCTACTATGGTAGAATTCGATTTACTCTGTTTCCCTCTAGTGCAGGTTTATACCCTGCGGCACCGCTATAGTGAAAACAGAGCTCTTTAGGGACGTTCTAGGATGAGAGTTCATAGCATTCAGCAAGGGATAACTACATCCCATAGCCAACTCACTCCTCTTCCCTGTGCTTTCCCAGAATACTCTGAAGAAAGCTGCTCCAAGAGAATTCTCCTACATCTGGTAACTACCGAGGCTCTCCAGTGAGTGTTCGGGCTCTCCGAAATGTTCAACAGATGACTTTCCGAGATGTTTTAAGGGTGGTTCTAAGAAGAGAGGAGAGTCTGTGGGGAGCCATAATCGTGTTAGTGTCCCATCACCTGTAGAGAGCGGAAATGAATGAGAGTAATAAAAAATTAATAATTACAAAATTATCAACAACAGACTCTATTCTAATATGTAAATACAACAAACGAGCTGACTAAAGTAAAGACAAATATTGAGTTTAGTTAAACATGGATGAAGCCATATGATAGTGAGGCATTAAGTTGGTGTTGTGTTGTATCGCGCTGAACTGGTGAATCCATGAGTGTCCCTAAGGTTCGTCTTTTTCTTTTGCAGTCCAAGTCTCGCAAATCTCTTCCTTGAAGGTGGAAGATGACTGTAAACAGCATTCTCATCACTTCTCCCACTCTAGATTCTGGACAGCTGGTCCTTCACACCCGTCACCAAAAAGAGCCCTTCTCCAAATTTCCAAAATTAGTTCCAAATTAAAGGTTAGGAGGTTCTAAGGAATAATTTACCAGTTACTGCCCACGTTTTCTACCTGGAATCGAGGGAGCCACTCCTCTAATTCCCACGGAGGACATATTCTGTCTCAACACGATGCGGAAGATTTCCAGTCTTGGCTGTCGGATAAAGTTAATAAATCTTTCCACACAACATGATGAAACCAGTTTGATAGAACGGAATAATTGCAACTGTGTTTCTGGGACAGATCTGATGATGTTAGCCGGTATAATCAAAGTTCCTTGTTAGTGAGAAAGAGACAGAATGAATGGAGAAAGACAGTCTGAAATAGTCAATATTTATAGAGTGTATTTCGGTGAAACGGTAGGTATTGGCGAGCCGTGACGGCAGAAGTATTGCACTCCTACCTGGATGAAGAAATCTGCTTGTTACTGCCTCGCCGAGACGAATCGTCCTTATCCTGGAAGTGTCCAATTCGGTCACAGTATCTTGGAGCGTGTTGTCAACTCGCCAGTACTCCCACCCGGCGCACATTGTAGAGCTATTCAGCCACTAGTTTGCTAATGCTTTTGCTACAGTTCATGTTTTTACTTCTCAACTTAATTCAATTACATAGGTTTAAAGAGAAACTGTTTATGCTCTATTATTCCCAGTGATTCTTGCTTTGTTTTTATATAGTTTTTTTTAAAGGTAATCTTTAACAAAAATTATTACGGTTTCATTCTGAGATGTCATCGCATCAAAACTGTGACTGACGCAAAAATCTTCACACAGAGCAAATTTTCTTGTACTCTAGATGTAGATTTGTGATTTTGTTGTTTTATAAGTTACCAAAAGCACAATTTAACGTTGAATACTGGAAACAACAGCTAAACTGATCGCGATTCGCGATCTGTGATTTCACCAGAGTTTTATATATTTTCCTCCCTCCTCTAGTTCCTCATTTTGGTCCTGAATTGCGCATTTAATAATTCGGATAAAAATTATTAATCTTTTCTTTAAATCTCATTAACTCAGAAAAACATGTTAGTGACTTCATTAAAAAAGAAGACAATGGGATAAGTTTTGTTTTACATTTTTTGGGAAAAGTATTCGAAATATTTGTTTCAGGCATCCCTTAAAATTTAAAATGCCTACTATATATTTTTTAAAAATTAAAATTACAAGAGCGTTAAAACTAGCCTGTGCTGTTCACCTCCATATTACAGTTTCCAATGTCCCCATTGCTCCTCACGTCCATTGATCTAACGAATGTTGGCAGTATCTTTTCTTAATTCCTGTTAAAATTACCTTCATTGAACCTTCTCCGTTGGTTGTTCTTTACTTCACAGATTTTTTCTCGCATATAGAGACTCGTCGAGATAGATACAACTTTTTCGAATAGTTTAACCTTTAATGCTTGATTTAATTGTACGAAAAAATACTTCATTATTTTTAGGCGCCACGGTAGCCGAGCGGTTAGAGGCGAGACCTGTAAAGCTAATATGTATTGTGGTACTGGGTTCGAATCCCGGTCTTAGGCCTTGTGTTTTATTTAATGGTATTAAATATTTCCTCGACGGATTTTCTACAAATTGGCCTTTTTCCTCACATAATCGCTACTACTGCTGCACAGCAATGAGATGGCTCATTATACTTAATTGACAATTTAGAAGGGAAACATAAACCATCTCTTATCCTTAACTGCCTTAAGTAGCATTTCTCGGAGAAAATACTGCAAAAGTTGTACTTTCAATGCCAAGTTAAAATTGTAATGGTTGGGGCCATTTTTATTTTTCCAGTAGCTTATTAGATAGATCTCATGGTCGTACCGACTCGAATTATCAAATGTGAATTTTTTTGATTTACATTTTTTTTTAACTCAGAGGACTTCAAATTGAATATTTCTGGCGAAAACTCACAATCAAAATCCCTTCCCCGCACCAATCGAGTTTTAGAAAGTAAAACTTCGTTTTTTTTATCTCCGAGATTAGTTTTAATTGCACTAAAATAATTGTGTAATATATTTTTCCTTTAACATTGACTCTTTAGGTTAATTATAATAATTTATAGAGCTCTAAGATAAGGGAATTCAGTGCCGTTAGAGGGTTATAACTGACGTCGGATGCCATATGGTGTAATTGTATAATTTCATGATCAACTCCTGCTTCGAACCAATTAAATTAGGTGACCTGATTTAGCAGCAGTTCAATAGCGGCTAGAAACAAAGTGTACCTTTTCCCACACTAATCGTGCTGAAAATGCAGAAATAAGATGAAAATTCCAAATCGTGCCGAATGACTGATGAAATATACTGATTGACAAAATTAGCGCACCACTCAGTTTTTGTTTAGTTAAAATTAAATAAATTATTTTCCGCTTTTGTTTTTGACGTACATCACTTGTCTAAAGCGATTTAGGGAGACAAGAGGTCATTCAAGAAGAGATGTACAGCAGAGAGAGAGAAGAGAGACGATAGGTACATTCGGCACTTGGCTTTGCGAAACAGGAGTATAACGGGAAATGAGATAAAAAGCCTCATAAGGCAAGTCCGAAATGTTTCTATCTCCAGCAGGACTGTTAGAGCTAGACTTAATGAAAGTAACCTTAGAGCCAGACCTCCTGCTCGTGGCCCTCTCCTTACCACAGTTCACAAAATGACCAGGCTTCAGTTTGCACGTAAACATGTGAATTGGACTTTAGACAACTGGAAGAGAATTCTCTTTACAGATGCGGTGAGAATAGGCCTAAATTCTTCAGATGGCCGTAGTTACAAATGGCTTATTTTTTCAGCCAACAATATTTTGAAAGTCCAAAATTTGCACAAATTGGAAATAATAAAAAAAATAAGGGTGGTGCGTTAATTTTGTCCATCAGTGTAGTTTACCCCAACTATCTCCCATCCCACTTGGCAGTTCCAACTACTATATCTTCAATTTTGAATTTCTTTAAGTTTATTTACCTTATTAGAGCTCGCTCTCAGTTTGTTGTGATAGATAGAGCAGGCTCCTCAATAATATTTACAGCTACCACACAGTTGTTTACGTGTCCATTTACAGTCATAGTTTGTTAAATTGGTAATTATTTGTTACAATGAGTTTATTGACGTATCACAGTATAAGAAAAATGAATATAATTATCTGTTTTTTCGCTTAGTTTCTGTAACTTGTTTTAAAATTATTTTTTACTCAATACAAATTTTCCTTTAAAAAAAACAACGTTAAATTAGATTTAATGGATTCTTTGACTTTTGTTTTCTTTATATTTTCTAGAACAGTATGTTGACCGCGCTATTGTGCAATATTTAAAAAAAATAAAAATTCATATTTCTAAGAATTGGTCGGTTTAAATGTTAATTGCTAAAATTATTTTTCATTTGAACCAAACCATTGTTTTGCTAAAAATTACACGGATTTATTAACTAACAATTAATAAAGAACTATCTAAATCATCCAGCGACAGCGTTGCCAGTGAGAATGAAGGTGCTATTTTAAAAGAAGTTGTTTTTACTACAAAAAGCTTTTGCTAGTGAAGTTTGTCTACAAAAACTTAGGCAAAACTTTAATTCCTTTGGGAAGATAGTTTATACAAAAGGTGATAGATATATGAGATAGCTTTGTGCAAGGTGAGTGCACCGCTTTGGTTAAATGCTATAAAAAAAACGAATAAGAAAACGGCACGCCAGAGGTATTTTCCACCGCTTTAAAAATAATCCAACAGGTTTTGTGTATTTATTACTGAGGAGAAGTGGCTTCACAACTACATTTCAAAAACATTAACAGCGATCTAAAAAATGTGGCCAGTGTATTCTCGGATGCAAAAAGGATTATTTTTATTGATCACAAAAACAATAACTGGCGGTGCCAATATTTTGGACCAACTGGATTAGTAAAATTCGTAAGAAGAGCTCCAGATTGCAACATTTGGGGAAAGAAAAAAAAAATTACGTTGTATCAGGACCTGCCCTCAAGGTTATTTTGGCAATGAGGAAAGTGACGGGATTTCCAGAACAATTACTGAAAAATGCGACATATTTTCTAAAGATCTGGCATCCTTTTATATCCTCCTGTTCTTAAATCTAAATAACATTAGTGGTAGGAAAACGTATTGTGTAAAATGAAGAGCTATTAGCAGCAGAAATGGATATTTTGCCCAAGCTCCAGAATTAGATTTCAGATATGTCTCGTATTCATTAGAATAAAGTAGCATAGAATGATTTGATGAACTAAAAGAACTACGTAGAATAATACAGAAAAATAGTATTTTCCCTAAGTGCAGTAACTTTTTTGAACTACGAAAAGCTCCCATTTTTTTTTTACTGGCATCACTGACTGAACGTTTTTTCTTGGCCTAATATTTATTTATGTAAATAATTCTTAATATAGACAATATCAAAATGTAATATATCTGTGGCTGAAGGCTGGAGTTTCCTCTAACGTCAGAGTTATTCAAGGTCGTTTTGAGATGTTAACTTCCGCTTTCAAAGTTTATATTCCGTCGTCTGCACAGACTACTGTTATTAGCTTCTGAAGATACCGACTTAGTGCTGCACGATTCTTCAAATTAGATCAGAGCCTTGTTAATGCAAATCACAGAAATGTCAGATGAAACCGTCGTAGCTCGCATGTTTATTGCATCCTTGACTGGTTTCGGACCGAAATCGAGATTTCGACTTGACTTCCGTTACCGTCTCGCACTACACTTGTTGACATGCATGTTAAATATTGATGGATATAAGTCCTAAACCGGTCAGGAAGCAATAAACATGCGTGTTACGACAGATAAAATCAAAGTTATTATTCCATCACTCGGACCTAACCACATTTTAGCAGATAAATCCATTTTTATTTATTTGGTTCAAATTTTACAACTTTCGCAATGTTAATGAATGGAAATAGCATGATAATGATTGGCACAAGTATAAGGTGCTCGTATTGGATTCATTAATCTCTTTTCGTTTCATCAAATAAAATCAATCCCTACTCTAAAGTGTGGCGAAGCAGAAAGCCAAAATATCTAAAGCATATTCGCGAAGTTTTGAAGCTTACGAAACAAGTTTAGAGATTGCTAACTCTTTGCAAATTTTAGATTTTGTGATTGCGCTTCAAATATCCATTTTTAGGTCCCCTGAATCTAATGAAAAAAAAAAAAATCGGTTTGACATCAGGGGACGCGATAATAAAGTCTCTGGTCTCTGGTAACATGTGCCATTTCACTGAATCGACTTCTCCCTTTTTTGAGATTTTCTCGAAAACGGCTCCTAGAGTTTTCTGAAAACTAGTCTATAAATTACATAAACATAGTTTTTCAATATTTATTTTAATCATTTTTCTAGAAAAATTTGTAGAAACAGTAGACTTTCTTGTAAGTGTCGTGCACTTGGTATTGAAAATAATGCTGAGACTAAGAATTAAATGTTCAGAGTTGGACGAACTTTAGGTTAAAACTTTGTGAGTTTCTGATCGTGCAGATTAGTATCTCCAGTATCATTTCAAGTTAGTAGCTGAAGATCGCAGTTAGAGATAATGTGTGTCCACACTTAATTTTCCTTTCATTAGAAAGCTCAAATTTTGTCTGATTATAACCTCAACGCTTTCTCTCCTTGGCCAAGAGAAAATGAAAAGTATTTCTTCAAAGTGTAAAAAATTGGTAGGTACAAAGAAGAATAGAACTGAGTGGAGACGGTTGCCAAACTGAGTGTTTGCATACGGAGATGCAGAAAGAATGCTGCACAGCGTGACTATCTCACTACACAGAGTGTAGGGTTGTTTCGGAACATCGTTTCCTTTCACATAACTTGAGTGGCTTGGTGGGAAGTATGTGGTAATGGTTGTTGCTGAAGTGTTAGTAAGGTCTGGTCAGAAGAGGTTAGATCTTATAGAAGTTGGCCATTTCTAGGTCGGCCTTTACTTCACGGTTACGTCAGCTCAGGTTAACTGCCGTTTCCAGTGCCTTACTGCATCGCGGCCATTACCCTTCTCTTCCTGTGACATTCCTCCATGTAACCTCAGCGTTTTACTATTTATGTGATCAAATTGTAGGTTATAGACGGCACAAACAAAAGTTCTTAATTTGATTGCTTTTTAGAACTAATTTACTTCTAATTTTTATTATTTTTGTGCTCGAACTAAGCCCGACCATTAAACATTAAAGGATTGAAGAAATTTTACATAATTTTATTCACTAAAACACTAAAATATTGTCGATTTGCTGCGACACTAACTAAACGTGGAAACAGAGCTGATTTTGTGAATCTGTATAGTTAAATTTAGACTTAATACCCGAATCAAACTTGGCGGAAAAATATAGAAAAACCGATCCTAAAATTGGAAATTTATTAGAGTATGCTTGGTTTGCTTTTCTCATCTTTCTGCGCTCACAGCTTTCTAGATTAGTCTTTTTTTTCATCCAACTAAGAGTTGCTTTGATTTCCGTGGAGTAAAGTTGATAATTCCGTAAGAATTTTGGAAACAAAATAACCATTTTCCTTGAAAATGCATTTTTCTTTCATTATTTTTCGTTAGAAATATTGAATGATGTTGACTTTTATATAGTAGGATTCAAACTTAAAATCAACTCTAATTTCAAATCACCATTTTCTACAATTTATTATATCCTTCAAGAGTTTTTAGATACAATACAGTTGACAGTGCTGCAACTCACATCAATTCAAACAATAACGGCCTGAATGTTGTGAAGAAAGAGAGCTCTTCTTTCACTAAAATAATAAAAATGTAAATTCATTTAATGAAAGCTATCATTGAAGTTTAACCCTTAAACTGTTCTAATCTCACTATTTCTTATTTAGAAGTCTACATTTTCTGCTTTCGTTAGGGGGCGTCACCCGCTCTTTGTACCCGTTAGAATGTTCTAGGACTATCTGGTGGAGCTTACACAGAATTGACGCCAGTGAAGTAAGAAGAAGAGTGTGTCACCCAAGATCTTTATTTCGATTCCAGTCGTTGCTTTCTTATCTGAAACATCAGTGTGGTTCATTTCGCTAAAAGAATCCTCTGGCCTCTAGTTGTTTGATGTTATTGCTGTTGTACTCTGCTAATCAGCCTTGCTTGTCTTTCATCCCAGTTATTTATAAACTTCTTAGAAAGCGCATGACTATTTTCTAAGTGCATTCGTTGCACTCTAGATTTGTATTAGCTACTTTACCCAATTAGTTTCATATATTGGAAGTTTTATTCTATTTTACATGTAAATGATGAGTAGATAAGGCTCCACGGTTTGAGGCGAGGTCCTCAATGATGTGGTACTTATCTTTTGTTTATACAGGGTGACCAGAGTTATATGCTCCACCCACTTTTTTTTTTAAACGGCGGGAAATTTCGAAAATTCATTTTTAGTTTAGTTTATTTTCAGTGATTGACCCATTTTTTTAAACCCCTGTATCTCGAGAAACAGCATCCAACTTTGTTTTTTCAAATGGAACGTTATATTTTTTGTTGCATATTTTTGTAGTATTTGAGCTCCTAAAAACAACAAAAAAAAATTTTTGAAATCGGTTAGAGATCTTCCTTGGATCCCTACTGTAGACTGTCCGCTAATCAGGTGTTGTAACAAGAGAACTTGTTCGGAAGGTAGTGAAAAGGCTCAGATAATAATGCTGACAGATGCTGGCGCCTCTCAAGACAAATATTTCTTTGAATGATCGTAATAGAGTAGATAAATTTTAGTGAGGAAATGAAGATAGATGATTAGTCAAAATTAGAATTTTATCTATTTTCCTCATTTATATAATTAAATTCTGGTAAATTTGCCACAGTACTGCGACAGCTTTCAAGTAGCGGTAATAGCGGTAGTCAAAGGCTTTAACTGAAATTAAATACTACTATTGGAACTCCAAAATGAGACGCAAATATCTGGTGCTGAATGGCCAGCATTCATCCTTCTGTTTCGGGATAATTATCTCTTGATTTAACCACTGCGCAAGCTGATCCTGTTCTATCAAGGAATTATTATTATTATAGTATGTATGTATTTATTTTTTAATTTAACGCGGGTGAATATCTCAGGTCATTGGTTCCCGGAACCTTTTCCAATGTCAGCCTCCCTCTAGAGGATGTTCTGTCCTTACAGGCAACATTCTCTATCTTCAGAAAGTGAATTGTTAGAAGTAAATTCAAGTACTGGCTGCTAGATCCGAACCCGGGATCTAGAACCGCAGCTCGTTAACAGGTAGCGCTAACCACTTAACTAAATTCTTCCCTGCCTCTTATATGTGTGATTATTTTCTTTTAATGTAATGGTTAATTGCGTCAATTTTGCAAATTAATCCGGTAGCGGTGTCTCTGTGAGACTTTCTTTCACACAGGTTTAAACATGCTTATTAAAACTTAATATTTTCCTTGAAATTTAGTCTAGCTGAATTTAAGATTTAAGGCTGTGGAAAGACAGTATGAGACATGTTTGATCATGTTAAGGTCAAAATTATCCCTGATTAGGAACCAACAAATCTGGGTAGGATACTTAACTGGGTTTCCCTCGCAGCAACACTTTGTGTTTTGCCGTGCTACAAATTAGGACCACTGCTGTTTGTGCTTTCAGGATAAATTAATTAGAGTTACCAGTATCTTTGTTGAATGTGAAAAGCTAACAAGTGACAGTTGCTTTTTGAAAGATTTCTCCATTCCTTGTCATAAACCCAAGAAGAAATTAAAAAAAATAATAATAAACAAAATACGTAAAAATTGCCCTTATAATTGATGCAGAGCGTTTTTGTTTTATGTTTTTGGTAAAAACAAGAATTGATATGTTGCGAAAGTTTGGGAACCGTTTTGGGAACAATTTGCTTCTTGTAGGAATTACAGTTTTGTAGATTCTGCCGATTTAATTAGATAATATTAGTGATTGTTAGTACAATAAGTATGTAGTGGTGAATAGTTGGTGGCAGTCCAAGAGAGCAGGTTGCCAATTAGCGTGGCATGGTAATATTGTTGGCCGGTTGATTGCCGGCACCACTCGGTGCGTGTGTGGCGGATATAACCATTCATAACTCAAACAGTTTTATTATTGTTAGTGTCTTCTCTCTTAACTCTTGTTAACTTAAAACCTAGCACAAAAACATCACTGTAAACAAATTTAGGCCTATACTATTTCTGTGTATATAGTGTCCCCATTTTGCATTAACGTTTCCGCTCCTATATATGTTTCTTCACGTGTATTTCCTTTTTGGAAACTAGGTTACAGGAGTCATTTACACTCTTTTTTAGCTCATATCTGTCCTTCGCTGGAAATATCTGCTGTTGTTTTTTGTTCATTGAAATAACTGCATTTCTTAATATTTAAATTTTTTGCCCATCACGTTAAAATAAATATTTACCAATTCCAGATGCTAAAGCCTTACAGATTAGAATCTAATCTTAAGAATATATTATTTTCCCATGATTACTGTCTCTTACGAGGTATCAACATTTCTTTGCCGGAAGTACCATTTTCCTGCTTGAGTTTTCCTATTTATCTGTCCCTTTTGGAAAATAACTGTATAGATATTCTCAAAACTATGAGGGTGTTGGTCTAGTGGTCAAGAGCGTTGCTTTGTAAGTGGGAGATTCCCAGTTCGAATCCCGCCTATTGCTGCTTTTTATTTGTTGGAAAAAAATTGTTTATTGTAAAGTATGAGCTTCCGCCCCCGTCCACGACACCTAATTGGCAGTTGGATTAGTAGTCCCGCCTAAAAATAGGCGATTACTTTAGTTACTTACTGTTCTTAAAACTCGGTACTGCGTGTTCGAATGTCTAGTGTTTTCTAACTATGGTTTAGACAATTTTATTAGTAAATTTTTTTTTATAAAGATACAGAGTTTTAAAAAACTTAGAATCTAACGTGTCAGCGTGCCTACCAGTTTTTGTTCTTATTTCTTCTTCTATTTCCTTTTCTTCTACCCCCTGCTGGAGTTAAGTATTGAGTGGTACCGGTCATAGATTTTTCTCTCTTCACTATTTACAGTGTACTCTTAGCGTTCCAATAATTGTGAAGAACCAGTTGGCTAAGTTATGGTCAGCACAACTCAAAACGTAAGCAACACAGAAATTTCTAATTTGAGATTTAACTTAAGTACCACTTTGGATGTAGAAAATAATATTTTGTTAAAATTGAGCTACCAGAAGTAGAAAAGTGGGTTAGCAAATACTAGATTCCAACGCGAAGACCCCGGGTTCGAATCCAGCAGCTGACCCTTAGATTTTCTCTTCCTAGGAGCTTCTTACAGCTCACTGTCCGGTCAGTGGACAGTGTTGACTGTAACGAAGAAACGTGATTGCCAGAAGTGCCTCTTTCCGAGTATTTTTCGTATCTGGGAGATTTTCCCCAAAAGAAAGCTCCTAGTAAGTTCCCTTAACTTCCCAATTAAGTAATATTTTAGTATAATTAACGATCCTATCTTAGGTACATACATGCTTCAATAAATTTGTTTGTTTGAAGTACATAATGTTTAGTTCGAATTTCAAGAAGTTCCTTCAAACATTTTCTCAAAAACCTATTTGTAATACAATTGGGCGATCAAATAAACGTTTACTAAAAAACTGTATATCAAATTGTAATAATTATTGTAAAAAGAGAAATCTTCCGGCGCTAAAGACCTCATAAATCGATGCGCCCCCCCCAAAAAAGCTAGTGTTCAAATTTCTTCAGGAGTCGGTATTTGAATATTGAGGCTGCGACAATGTTTATCGCCGGTTAGTGCAAAGCGATTTTGAATAAATAAGATTGCGCAAGCAGCTCGTAATTAGTCACAAATGATAACCTAGGTACCTGTATATTGCATCTGTTGCTTTTTGTCATTAACATATTTATATCCTAGTTACTAGAATTCTAATCATTGTTGATATCATTTAAATATTCCTAAATATGTATTATAATTCTCACTAACACTTAACTGCTTGTAAAAGTCTTCTGTAAACTATTCTGTGTCCAAAAAGTCGCTCACTTCTGCCAGTTTTCTATTCCTGTAACTCGTGGACAACACATGATACTTGAAGCTGTTGTAATTGTATTTCACAGTTCACTAGCACTGCTGCAATACTGCACTCTTGCATTTTACGGTTCATTATTCCCAATACATTTTCAAACATTCTTCAAAGAACAGGAAAATAACTAATTATGGCGTCACTTAGATGTTTATTTTATGCTTCATGTCTCTATAGCGAGTATATCTGGTTGAAGTTTACTGTGAATGCCATAAATAAATTGATCTCTAACAGCTTCATTATATGCTTCGAAATGATTGCAGATTATTAAAAAAAAAAAGCTATTTTCATTTGTTCATTGATTTTAAATTGATGTGAAAAAATAACTTTTCTACAAAATGGGCACAAAGTGATCTAAACAGTAGCGTGGTTATTTTATCAGGGTGATCAGTAGCTGGGGAGGAATATTCCATTTTATATCAGTAAAACTTCTTCTAAAGAACTCTTTTAAATATCAAACTTATCTGTATCCTGGACATAAAACAGTCCAAGAGAATATATTGGAAGTTGCCTCGCTGAAGATGAACTCCTTTAACATTTTAACATAAGAGCGTTCTAAAGAACATTTTTCTATTTTTTTTTTTTTGACATAAATACTTGCAAAGGCACCAAGGTAGAGGCGAGGCCCGTAAAGCTAATATGTATTGTGGTACTGGGTTCGATTCCCCGGTCTTAGGCCTTGGATTTTATTTAAAGGTTAATAAAAGAAAATTTCAGTAAAGTGTGTTTGCTAGTCACCTCCGTCGCACACCTAATTGTTGGACGTACAGCCCGCCAGAAAAAATAGGCAATTATTTTACTTTTTACATGCAATTTTTGTCATTACGAACCTTTCTTTAAAAAGGACCTAGGAAATTCTTAACAAGCATTCATAAAAAGAGGTAATGAGTACAGCTTTATTATTATTATTTTTTTTTCTGATGAATAAACAAAGTTAGAGAATGAATTAAGGTATCCATTAAATTTGTATTTTCATTTAAAGCCAAGATATCCGTCATGTAGAAATAATAATTCGCTGAGGCTAATTTTTAAGTTAAAACAAAAAACAGAATATTTACATTAAAATAAGTTTTCAATTCAAAATGACCGTGTGACTAAAACGTACCTCATCTCACCAGCAACCACCGCGAACTCCCATGTATTACCAATCACAGATGAAATCTCAGCTAAAGTTAGCAACAGCACAATACAGCCTTCATGTATATATTTTTCGAACATTCAGACTTTATTCGTAAATCACGTAATTCAATTTTATTTTGTATGGCAAAATATAGATAAAAAAGATTAATAATCAAAGCAGTGCTTTCTTTATATCAACAAACGTTTTGTGTAGGTTTAGCCTTAGAGCTTAAAGAGAAGCTAAGCCACGGTTAACAGTTTTTGAAATGAGAAATGGGCGCAGCAGTTAATGCGCCCAATAAATAATAATAATCATCATCATCATCATAAAAAAGAGAAGGTTAGCTATTTGGTTAGCGTATTGGATTCCCCCGCGGAGATCCCGGATTCGAATCCAGCTGCTGGCCTTTAGATTTTCTCTTCCTAGGAGATTTTCACAGCTCACTATCCCGTGATGGACAGTGTTGTCCCTTAACGAGAGAATAACCTCAGATGTTGACGCGCCATAAATCATAAAAAAATAAAATAAAAAATAATTGAAATAATGAACAGAAGCAGGACCAATAGAATCGTTCTCATAAAAAAAAAAAATACTAAGAAATAAATTCTTGCGCACATACACAAAATGAAGAATTTTTCCACGAAGATGGGGCCCTGATATAACTAGATGACACGCCGCAGGATATCCACGTATGACCCAAGGAGATCTCTGTTAGTAGGTGAAAGAAACCAAGGTGCGTTCTACAGAGAAGAAATAACAGTGGTACCACACGTAATGCTAAGTGTCAGCTATTCAAGAACAAACAGGCCTGCAAACATGACTTACGTGCAGTAGTAGAACAGCTTTTTTTCTTAAAGTCTATTATTACATTACTTCAAGGAGATGATCGGTATGATAAAAAAAAAAAATTTAGGATAGCAGTTGAAAATTTAGCATTACTTTCTTCTTTGTTTTGGGACACTTCTTCAAACTATTGGTAAAAGAGTTGGTGTGATTGTACCCAGGTGACATTGCACAAGAGGAAGAATGTATTCATTGGGAACTCTGTATTCATTAGCGAGCAAGTGGCGGAAGAAACTTATTGGAAGTACTTCAATCACAATGGGTTGGTATGACTGGTTATGAAGCACCCGATTACTGAGAGATCCCCATTTCGTATCGCTCATGTAACTTTTTATTTGTTACCAAAAATGTTGGTAGTAATGTATGACCTTCCATCCGCAACACGCGTAGTTTGGTAGTTGCACATTAAAATCCACCTGAAAAAGTAGCCAATCACTAACACTACTAGTTCACGCACAAATATTAGACTTTAATATCTTCTTTATTTTCAGAAACCACAGGTAAACATTTAAAAAAATTAATCCATCCTTAAGCTATGGATAGAGTAGCCCTACACAGACTAGTATATCGTATTGATTAGAATTTTGAACCGTTTAAGGAGTTTAGTAATACGAATTACTCCGAAGAGATACGAAATGATTGTCTAAATGTAATGTAGGATATCTGTTCTCGCTGCTTGATCCCATTTGACAATCAAACCATCGTGCTTCTGCCTGTTGAAGGACCGTCAAATTTCGCCTGCAAGTTCCAACGAAGTGGGATCTATTGTGATGCAAGTCTTGAAGGAACAGCCTGCAGTATCCTCACCATACTAAAGATAATACCTACTAATGACAAGTTACAAAGTTTATTTAATAGGTTTACTGATTTGCAACTTCTTTGATTCGTTAATTACGACTAGTTAATAATTGATTGCCTTTGTTTTATTACTATAATCACATAATTAAATATAAAATTTAACTGTTTAGATATCTGTCGCTTTCATAACATCATTTTATTATATTGTTTTTATGGATAGATCTTTTAGAAAGTGTTATGAGTGCATTCCAACTTTCTAGCGTACAGACAAAAATGCAGTTTTTCCCCTTAACTTAATATCGGGTTATTTTCTTCTCAGAATTTACTATCTGCGAATTTATCATTTCTGTATTGGTGTTGTAATTTCTGTATTATGGAGAAAGGTCAGCTATGCAATTAACTGCATTCAACTTCGTGTATGTACACATATTCCTTTTTTAGATAATTCCTATCCAGCTTTATCTCTCTCTCTCTCTCCTTCCCTCTATCTCCTTCTCACTCTGCTTCTTCCTCTCACACGCACCACACACACACGCGCACACACAAACGCACTCGGTGATAATAAAAGCATAGCAATTATCCGGCGATTTTTTGTCATTAAACATTAAAATAAAAACCCTTTTCTTTTTCTAACCCCACGAATTGCGAAAAGTTTGGAATTCCATTTTGAGTTTTCAATTTTGAGTATTCGTTTGCTGAGTGTATTAGTCTGTAAGTGTGTGCGTGTGCTCAGCTAAACTCAAAACTCGAATGTCGCAAAAAGCTCTAATTTATTTTACTATTCATTTCAATATGCGGTAATCTATTGTCCAATTGTTTGAACCAATTAAATTTAACATAACACTCTTATTTGTGTTTAAACTCCTCTATGATTGCAAAAAAATTTCATGTTAATAAGTTCTGTCTTAATGTGTCAATCATGAACCACCAGCAGAGCATTTAATATCTCCGTTTCAAAATAATGTAATCATAATAAATGTGTAAGTCATGAGTGCATCAAGTTGGTTAATGGCATAATCAAACCTTCCGCGGGAAAACATTGTTAGGAAAAGCCAGCGTAATCGTGTATTTGATGAAAACAAAATTCTAACCGAATGTGGCGAGAAATAAGTACGATTGAAATGTAATATCGCATCTAGTATTTCAGCCAGGGTGTAAAAACTGGCGACCACATGAGGACCCCGAGTAATTTTTTGTGGCACACGTTAATTTGAAATAAAATGAAAATAGAAAATAATGTTATGAATAAAATAGCGCTTTGGAGAGATAGAGGCAACACCGGCAATACCGTAGACAGAATTCCCTCGTTAACTCTTCAACTACGATGCCCAGTGCCTTACCTGGAGGCCTGCGGGCGTATAAACACGCTGACTCAGTTCCGGCAACGTTTGGATGAGATATGTCTGCCACTGTAACTGAGACAAAAAGTAGTATGAATTCCTAAAATATATTCTTACGTACTCAGTCTTTGATTCCAGATAAAGCAAAACTAGTACGAGGAAATCGCTGGCAAGTTTCGGGTAAAAAAAGAATAATTTTCGTTTTATAAATACAATTGTATAGAGTTTTAATTATCCTATCCATATTCTTGAATCCTCCACTTTAGAATAGAAATTTAATAAAATTTGTAAATGTTGTGATGTGGGTCGTGTTTTAATTTAGTTTGACACCCCTATATGTCAGCATAACCACTTAATCAAAAAAACCCAGTAGTTTTTTTTTTTTTTTAATGATTTAAGGCGCGTCAACATCTAAGGTTATTGGCGCCCGGAGCTTTTTTCAGTGCACTGCCAGCCTCCGGACAGTGTTCTCTCGGTACAGACGACACTGTTACATCACCGGACAGTGAGCTGTAAGAAGTTCCTAAGAAGAGAAAATCTAAAGGTCAGCAGCTGGATTCGAACCCGGGACCTCCGCGTGGGAGTCCAGTACGCTAATCGCATAACTAATCCCTTCCCTCTCAGTAGTTGTCCACTTCTTTCACGTGGCAGGCCTAGTGAACGCAGATTAGATTGTCTTTAAGGATTCACTCTTAAGAACTTCCACTTCCTCTACAGGAAAATTAAAAGGTTAATGATACTTTTTCCTTAAAAATTGTTTCAGAAGTTTCGACTCTGTTAGCTTTAAAACAGCAGAATATAACTGTAAGAGATTATTTTACCCCATGCCTCCTACAGTATTACAAAAGTTATCATAATCACAGATAACTGTTCCTTTCAGATCTATGTAGCTATTGTACATATGTTAAGTATGTTAAATGATAACCATAAACAAACACATTATGCAGCTGAGCCAATGTAATCTCGAGTGCTGTACAATTAATTTTACTGATGAGCGTCTTGTACATTTAAATTGTACCTCCTAATTATTATTACAGGTGAATGATTCCTAACAAACATATATCTAGTCAGCAATTATTTTAAGGACACGTGCTTGTTTTACAAAACTAATGTACACTATATTTCTTAATCACCTCCAACGGTAGTTTTTTTTATTTCTTAACATTAACATTTTATAGGTATGCATAATTAATACTAATTAAAAAATTAATAAAAAAATTGAGAAAGAATTTTTAAGGAACCCAAATGATGATTAATTTTAGGAACAACTTTTTGAGTAATATAATTCTTAAACTTTTGATCGATATTTAGCAGGGATCTGGTGTCTAGAATTATCTGCTTGCTAAAAATGATCTGTATATCCAGAGAACTAGATGGGCGACTAATCCAAATAGCAAATTTAAATTTAGCCTCACTTCCTGGCCCATTCAAGACTATGAGGTTTTGAAGACTTTAAAAGAGTTCTGGGACTTGCATACGACTTTCTTACATTGCAATATCACAACATAATTACCGAATCTTCGTTATACTTCTAATTTTTACAAAAAGTATAATTATTTCAAAAGTGCGTTAGGCAAGCAAAAATCTTTTTCTAAGAGCACACAGGACAGGAGTGTTTATTCCTAGTAAGCACTCAGCCGATCCCCTGCAAAACTTAAAACGGCGGATTAAGTTGAACTATTAGTTTTACCACTTCCTAATCGGTACTACTTAGTATAGGACCTAACCTCCTCAATAAGTTTTCCCACTCTTGACGATCTGGATGCGCCCGCCATCTCCTTACACCATTCCGGCGCAAGTCTTCCACTACATCGTCCAACCACCTAAGCCGAAGGCGTCTTCGTATTCCACGCGTTCCATACAAAAGTTTTCTCGGGAGCCTACTCTGAGGCATCTTCACATGACCCAACCATCTCAGTCTTTGCCTCTTTATGCGAGCAGCTATGTCAGGCTCTCACCAAATAGCTCTTTAATTCCATATTTTTCACGTTTTCTTCTATTAAGTTTTGGGCCAAATATTTTTTTCAGTACGTTTCTTTCCCAATCCTTTAAATCTTTTAATTTTCTTTGCTCAACACCCAGGCTTCGCTAGCATAAGTGATTATTTTCCTAATAACAGTTTAGTAGGCTAATATTTTGACCTTACATATCGTAACATTGATTACTTATCGATATATCGTTATTAGTTATTATTAAGGACCCTTTGTACTTAAAATCACCACATCTCTAAGTTCTGGAGGTGATCAATATACTTGGTCTTAACCTCTTTAATTCCCAGACCGCGTTTCTTGCTGGTTTCTTCCACTTCCTGAAATGCTCGTCTAAGTGCAGCTTTTGATCTCGTAATAATCAATATCTCGTCCGCGTAATATCAATAAGTGCTGAGTTAGCCGGTTATGTACGTATAGTGCATTCGGTATTTCTTCTGATATCCCTTACTGCTCTTTCCAAAACCGAGATTACAAATTACACATGATAGAATGCCACTTGTCTCAAGCCGGCATTTACTGTGAAGTCCACCGACAATGTATTTTGCAATTTTACTTGGTAGAAGTTTAGAAGTTTGCCACAATCTCCTGAGAGATTGTATTTTAAGTAAAATTACTTTGTCTCTGTGTTTGTTACATTGTTCTGTTAATTCTCTCTGCTCATCAAGTTACTTCAAATAAACTACTAAAATTAAATTCATTATTTATTGGAATAAAAGTTATACAAGTGCTTGCCATGTACTCAATCTTTTGTCAAGGTAATCTTTGTTAATTGACACGTGCGTCCCTTTGCGGTGAAGACATTCATCTTATGATCTGATTGAGAGCAGTTCGCGGTGTTAATTTTGACCTACCGAGTGTTTGTGTGGTAAGCTTGCGCTCCTTCAATCAAGACCAACTCAAGCAGAAATACTTTCTTTTTTCTTGAAGGAAAGTTTGAAAATATGGACTTATAAATGAAGGAAAATTCTCCATTTTATAATAAATACAATTTCCCAACATTGGCGTACCTAATCTACGTATTCCTAATTAATGAAACCTAATTAATGCTGCCTTCTGTTATTAGTTTATGTTTGGAATTAACTAAAGTAATTTTTAAAATAATGTCAGTGCAAGAATTGTTGCTTGTTGCTGGGAGATATTTAGGAATTAAAGAGGGCAGTCAATTAGGTAAATGAGGAATTTCTGAGCTAAATTAAATTGCGCCTAAATATAGGTGAAGATTTCACTTGCTCATATTTTAAAAACCGTTTCTGTTTCATTTCCAGTTTTCCCTGGAATTACACATTTTGAAGCCGCTCGGAGGCCCAAAAAGTTTTAGTTTGTTTTGAGAAAGAAGTTCTGTTCAGTTAAGTTCTCAATTATTACGTCAGTATTTATTTTATTACTCGTAAGTATTAAATATGTTTTAATATGTCTGTACAGATTTCTATAAATGAAGATAAAATCTAAAATTTATTCATTTTTTAACAAATTGTATTTCAAATTATGGCCTATCTAAAAAAATAATAATAAATAAATAAAAAAATAAAACTTTTATTAAATTAGGTTTCTCTTTACGGAAGCAGATTTAAATAGAAATTAATTTTGCTTACATATCTATAGTTATAGAATATTTTGGCCGAGCTAGCGTATTCTTTTAGTTTATGGGTAGACCCATCCAGCGGAGCCTAGTTTGAAGAAGGGGACCACTGACATTCGCGTTCAGTCAACCCACCACTCTGCTTACATTAACAATTTTATTAAACAATTGGCCAGGAATTAACCCACTTTCATTTACCCCTCGGAACTTCCCGGCTGGGCATTTTTTTGTTTCTTTTATTTTTATTTTTTTAGTATGCAAAGTAGTTGTGGGAGCAAGTGGTGACGTCAGCAGTTTGATTTCAATATTAATTTTCTTTATATTCATACATTTATATTTTTATTGCTATGAATATCCAAATTAACTTAAACTTTAAAAAATTCAAGAGCGAACAACTGCCGACCTTTCGTAAATATTCAAGAATTCAAGGAACTTAAAATCAATCATTGGTTTCACCATTGCCAGGTAGCAAAGCTTGATAAGATTTCTAGACGTTAGAGTGTACAGAGGTGGGGAGTGTGGCTCAGATCACTTTCTAGTAAAGTGCAAAACGTCATGGCCATGGATCAGATTCAAAAAGAAGAACATGGTAGAAGGAAACCAATACGACTGTTATTATTATGTAATGATTTAAGACGCGTCACGTTGAGTTTATTGGCACTCGGAGCTTTTTTCAGTGCACTACCGGCCTCCGGACAGAGTTCTCTGGTTATAGATAACACTATCTATCACTGGACAGTGTCCTGTAAGAATCTCCTAGGAAGAGAAAGTGTAAGGGCCAACAGCTGAATTCGAACCCGGGATTATTATTATTATTAGTTGGATATTCAATAAACGAATAAGCCCAAACTTTGAAGGGCTTTACAGAGGCTGGATTTTGATGAAATAAACATGAATTATAAAATACTGGAACTGAAATATCAGTTGAAGAAAAAAAAATAGGAAAGCACCGGGTCCAGATGGAATTAATAAGTGGCTACTAAAATTTGGAGGTAAGAAAGTATGTTTGGACCTTTCTAAGCTCATTAGTGGGGGAAGAGAACTACTGTCGGAAACTAAAAAATATTGAATTTGAATTTACTGCTATTTTCTATGTAATAGTTTCCTGACCGCGAACTATTAGGTGCATATCACAAACACATTCTCAGAGCAGTAGGTTGTATACCACTTTATCGACCAGAGAACCTCAGTACCTATATTACCGCAGCACAAATCGAAATCGTCAAATCTGTACAATGCCGAGGAGTGAGTGAAAGTAATAAAATAGTTATATCAGGGAAGAGATTAGCTTCGAATCCAGCTGCTGGCCCTCAGGTTTTCTCTTCCTAGGAGCTGTTACAGATCTCTGGGCAGTGTTGTCTGTTACGAGAGAACACTGTCTGGAGGCTGTCAGTGCACTGAAAATAACTCCGAGCGCCAATAACCACAGATGCTGGCTGACGCGCCCTAAATAAAAAAAATAATATTAATAATAATAATAAAATTATTAATATATCAAACAAAATTATTAAGTATGAAAATAATATATTTTACTTTTTCAAAAAATCAAATATCTTCATATGCATATCTACTTTTGTGGGATTTAAATTTCTATCGTATGTGTGAATCCAATTCTACTGTGGGTAATCAGCCCGTACATAATGTGTCTACCCCGTGTTTACATCATTTCATCAGATTACAGAGGGAGTTCAGAACGAATTCTCTGATGCAGAAAAAAATGGTTTTGATTTTATTTATTTATAAATTTTATCGTTTGCAAGGTTTAGTGGGGAAAGATTTGTTGATCAAAATTTGTGTTCAAGATGTACGATGTCGTATAGATGATTTCTCCCAATATTTCATATACACGACACTGACGCCTGTTTATATATAAATATATGTGGTATAAAATATTGGGTTATAAAAGGTTTCTAAAATCCTCAAAACTCACAGATTGTCCTAGTTCCATTTTCGTAACTCTCCCGTGTGATCATATTTTATGTGGTACAGTTGCCGCTGTATTAACATAAATTTAGCTGTCCGTTTGTCTAGTGACTGAATTATTTGTAAATTCTCGGCAGTTAGAGTGTTGGAATTTAATGGCTAAGATTCAAAACCTAAATATCTCATAAATGTAGAAGGACATAAAATGATTTTGCAAAAAAAAAATAAATATTGTTGAAAAAAAGATAATACAATATTCAACCTGGTTTTGAGAATGGCCTCATTTTGGAATTTAAATTTTCTACAAACTGTGGTAATAAATTTAAGAAATCGCAGATTGTTTAGAAAATACGCTAAAGGTGGCTAATAAATTATCATGTCAGTACATTTTAGGGTGTACTTTCCCACGAAGTGTAGACAGCACATAGTATGAAATGACCACTAATGGCCAGTCTAAAGTATCTCTTGATTACCTCACAACTTCTTGACAGTTTTGATGTCCATTCATAAGGCATTGGTTTTCTCTAACCGTCCAAAGTTGATGAATTGGTAAATATTAAAACAAATACTTCGCAAATCGTGGTCAATTGATTATAGATTATTTTTCAGTTTGATCAGCTTCTACCTTCTACAATTCACGAGCTGCTCACTTATATCTCAAGTTTAGAGAGAATCATGGGAGACATTGTCGATAAAAATATGAGAAAAATGAAAAATACATATTCAGTCAAGTTCTCTGTTTATAGTATATAGGACATTGATGCGAACATTATATTCAAATTGATCCTTAAAGGGAATCCTACCCCAGAATTGCCCTTGATAGAATTTTCTTGGAAATTAATTTCAATAAAAGTGGATCCCAAAGAAAGCATTAGAGAGAAGGTTGATTGTAGATAAGCAGAGTGGATAGAGTTTAAGTATAATCCGTGGTGCCATTTTATTTGGAAAATCTCCAAAAATTGTAATATCCATTATCTTTCGGTGGAAAGATTTAGATCGCTATTTAGCAGTCAGAGCCCTTGGTATGGACCAATCTAAATGTAAGCTTTCAACTTCCTTTAAATATTAGTTTTTGAAATATTTTGTTAACTTGTACTCACACACAGAGGCCATTTTATAAAAATTACTTTTCCTGTCTGAGGGGGACATTTTGGAAACTCAAGGCAAATATTATGGGGTAGAACTCAATTTCAAAAATTTGGCCTATCGTGTTTCGTTTTAACTTCGATTTTATCTAGCACTGCGACCCCACATTATCAATGTATTACGTACTTTTCTTATCTACTAAGGAAAAGTAATAATAAAAAACATTTTGACTTTTATATCGTAACGCCTTTTCTTTTTACTTGTTTTAAAAGCTCTTTAAAAACTTTTAAAAAGTAACTGTCGCGTAGAAGATATTATTCTTTTTTTTTAACAAAAAAGCAATAAAGATACCAGTTGTTTAAGAGACTACGAAGTCCAGATCTTTATATGGTTTGAAAAATGGTTTCCCTGACGCAAAGGGCTAACTAGAGGTTACGTGTAACCCACCCATCCTCAGAGGGCGAAATTGGCTGCTCTGGAAAAGGGTGTGTGAGACTTAACCGCATAAGAGCTGTGTACATGTACTAGGGTCTGGTCGATGATGGTCATTGTAGTCTGAGGAACTGTCACAGCGTCCTTTGCCTCTTTGCAAGAGCGTAGCAAGGTGCGGGACTCATCACTTTGGGCGTTGAGCTTTGCGGAGATGTCTGGAGAGGATGTTTGCAAGTTTCAGCATCTGCTCTGAGCTGTCGGTTAGCGTTACAATAGATATCTGTGGATGGTAGTGACTGAGAGCCGTTCAATCGCCCTTTAAATATTCTGTTCCAATGCTTTGTCTAATCTTAACAGTTTGAAACTCAAAAGTTCTTTCTCAAATTTTATTGTGTATCAAGTTTCAGTTACTATTAGTGTTGAACAATTATACTAAGTTTTTGACTTTTCTTGTTGCAGGTGAGTCATTCTTATTGTCACAAGGAGTTGCAAAGGTGAAGATACAGGTACAGTAAATCCTTTTAATAATCTCTGGTAAAGCAATGAATCTAGTGAGGCGCTGCGGTTATGGACCAACTGGCAGAAAGACCTGTCTGACCAAAAGGCTACCGACAGCCCCAGCCTCCTCAGTTGCATTCCTCCACTTCTCTCTCTGTCTCGAGGCACCCGTCTCCACCTTCTCTTTCCTAATAACCTAAGGTCCGGTACCACGTCATCCAGCCATCGTTTCCGTTGTCTCCCTCTATTTCTTCCTCTACCCGGATAGCCAGTACACAATTTCCTCGTATGCTGTCCTGTTCCATTCTTTTCAGGTGACCCAATCTTCCCCTTAGGTCCTATCCACCATATAGTACTTTCAATTCCTGATTTGACCTGATACTCCATATTTCCATCCTGCCTTACCACAGTTACTTCTTCAGAACCTCTTTTGTCATAACGCTTTTATTTTCTTAAATCATAACCTGTTTCCGGTTACATTTCTTCTACAGATTTTAGCTCAACGGTTGGTGTGGGGAATTTAAGTTCTCTTTCAAAATTACACAAAATTGCATTGCTATTGATAGTTCTACTAATTAATATTGTTATTAGAAAAACAGATAAAATAGAAATTAATAATTCTAGTCATGAAATGTTCAGGTAAAACGAAACAAAAAACATTAAAGTGTCGTGGATAGAAACTGGTTTGATCTGGCGAATTTGGAGGATTACGAGTATCATAGTAACGTGATTTTTTTTATTAAAATTTATTGAAAATAAAAAATAAAGTATAGGTAATTGTTGCAGAACGTGCTGAACGAATGAAATTGGTGACTCATATCTGCAATTCCTGTAACTGTTCAGCCAGTAGTGTTAGGCGTGAACAGTGAGAGAGCTGTTACGGGAAGTCGCCAAGATTGTCGTTCAAGTGCACTGAGATACAGTTCCAGTGCAGAGCCTGGTAATTAGACTGGTGATGTTTTTACTGCCTGCTCTTCGTACTGCACACCCGGACGCGCCACACTGTCTGGAGTGCATACTTCCACCGTTAGTTTCGTAGTTAGTTGTCTTCGTTCCCTTATAGAAGTTTACCTTCTACGAAGGGCACACTAACGGTCTCACTCCCGTACCGTTCCTCGGCCCCATTGTTTCTTTCATATTCACTAAATAACCCTTCAGCTACGTAATTACTAGTTCAACATCAACTTTACGACATTTCAATTATTTACTGTTTCAATTTATCATACAATTCTTTTTATTTCATTTTTTCTTGAATCTCTTTGTGGATAATCTGTTAAATATCCCAGCATACGACTTCACTCAAATTTCTGATAATCTGTCCACTTACGAGCTAAAATTCTTGAGAATCTAACACGGAACTGTGTAAACGATCAGGTCGATGATTCTACAACAAATACTAAAGTACTTTTTGGGCCAGACAATTTTTCCTCATACATTCTTTATAGTTCCAGTTTTAAAAATTAAATTGCCAAAAAGTTAAGGCTACAAGTTAAACTAAGGTCATTTTCAGGGCCCTTTTTGTTGACAATTATAATATTTTTAACATCAAAGGTTACTGTGTATTCCGTGCTGACTGTAAGGCAATGTTTGAAGAAATTATCTTTTTTCCTGTTAAAATTTATTTATAAATATACATATGTAGAGCCCAGTGCACAAAAAGTGTTGCAACTAACTCAGTACTCGGCATAAAAATAGAATATATCTAAATAAATCTAGCAAATAGACTAAGTAAATCGAATATTAGGCATACCTTACAAATTAGGAAAGAAACAAAATCAACTTTAACTTAACAATCAGTTTAAAAAGCAAGATGTTTTCTGTAGTTGCATTGTTTGCAGCATTGTGTCCTTCATTCACAATCTTGGCAATAAAACTATATACTGTTGGAGCAAAACTGAATAAACGTTTCAGTATGATTGTAACATCGATAAGAGGCACCTCTAGTACAACATTCAGAAGGTTAATCGGCGTCCATCTGGAAAACGACCCGATTAACCGCCAATATTTACTTTAAGTTTTACTTTGATCATTGGTAGCACAAGAATTAGATCAGATTGGTCTGGTTGGACCAACCCGGTACAAACAATAGTACCAGACATGTTACATAAATAATAAGTACATTAATTTCTTATTGAAGAGGAAACAAGATTGCAGTCTATTGAAGGCTGATACAAGGAATATTCCTCTTGCAGCAGAAGCTTTCAAAAAAAACAGAATTCAGTTCTGATCTCATTAATTGTTAGATTACTTCCACATGGCTGTGTCTTAACGGTTGCAGCGGTTATATAAGTATCCGCAACTGGCCTACTTTTGCTTTCGTTAACATTTTTCACACGTTAAGGAGGTTGCATTTATCGTATGATGGCCATGAAGTGGTCGCTTCAATGCAAGTAAAAAAAAAGCTAATATGGGGACTTCAAACATTAATTATTAATTAAAAGTAAATTAATAATTTTATCTCGTCTTGATTAAGATATCGCATCATTCCTATAAAAAGAAGAAATCTTTTCTAATCGTAAGATAAAAAATGAATTTTCAGTCCTCAGTAACAACTAACTTTCGAAAAATCTTAGAATGCTTTTTTTTGCTTTCTTGTATGCATGTTGCTTTTAGACATCTGCTTGCTTCCTTGTGGCATTCTCTAATTGAAGGAATCGGTTTTGTTTACAAGGTGTTATAAGCTCTGAAATCACGAGCCAAATGTAAATGCAATTCCAACCATCTAAGTACAGAATTACTTCTTCTCTCCTAAATCACTTCTTCGGTAAGCGTTTGTCACTGGCAATTAGTGGCATTTCTTGTATTTTGAGGGGCTGGGGTTGGGCGAACATTGTTAGCAACGTAAAAATTTTAATTTTCAAAGATTTCAGAAGCTTTTATTTTCTAATATTTTCTGCATGGAGTTTATACGATTTTTTTCTCTTACAGATTTTTTTTACTTACCAATTATCCTTGAAAATATTTTTTAAAGAAAATTGATGTAATGAGAGCCCTTAAATCGAATTCTCCTCCATGTGCCCATTATGCTGAGTGCACAATGTGTTCAATACTTAGAACATTAACTTGATTCTCTTAGAATCCACAGACAAGCTTAAAAAAGAATTGTACTTGACATTCGGAACAAAATTCTTTCTAGATTTACTGACAGGCGCTCGAAACCTTCATAACATAATCTTCTCTATATCCCTGTTATAAAATCCCTGGGGACATCGGCAGCGAGGTTTAACCAAGCATTTCAATTCCTGTCACATTCAGTCCTTCCAGTCAATATTCTTAGATGAATCACTAAGCCCCTGTTGCACCTAAAAATTTCTTTTACAACTACTTAAAAAGCTCCGTAAAAAAATTAAGAAACTCCACACCAACCATCCCAAGCCACTCCTGCACAGACTCTCCTCGCTTAAAATCCCAAACAATCCTCCTTCTTCGCTGTCCAAAGAACATCTCCAACCAATGATCTGAAGTTTTATTGAGTTTCTTCTTCAAGAATGCATCAACTCCCCACTAGTTTTCGTGACATGTTTATTTTACTTACGATATCAGATTCGTTGTCAATACTTTTTCTATAGTTTTAAATATCTAAATAAAATATAAAAAATAGTCGAGTAATAATACTCGTGAGCCAACTAAAAGTTAAGTAAAACCATTTTATTCGGGCGGGCTTTATTACATCCAACCACCAAATTATAGATATCGCGTACGGAGGCGATAGCAAACGTACTTTACTGTAAAGTTCTTATATTAACTACTAAAGGAAATTCAAGGCCTAGACCGGGAATCGAACCCAGTGCGGCAATTCCTATTGGCTTTGCGAGCGTCATGGATTATAGTTACCTCTAACTATAACTATCGTGGCGCCTAACTGTTTAGATAAATCACAAAATTTGCTGTACTCATAAAAATTGTTGTTGCAAACTATTTTCTAGATCCTGGAAATGCATCATAATTTCTTCGCAGTCTGAGAATAGTCGCAATACCAAATCGTATACATTCAATCGAGTTTTGTCTATAAATCTATTTTACTACGCTCGAAACTCTAGTTAGATTTTCAAAAAAGTATTACTGTAGCTAGATAGTAGTTCAGATAATTAAATACATATATGACATGTATGTCTGGCAGCAGGTTAGGTTAGATTACCCGAATGTGATCCTAGCGAACTGAAAAAATAGGCGATTACTTTACTTACAGTGTATAGTTTTGGTTTTTCCAGTTTTTCTTTTGCATTCATCAAAAAACTATAACCGCCCTGTGGGACAAGTTTTTAGGCCCTAACCTATAGTCGTCTAGCACTACTAGATTCTATAAGATCTAGCCAGGGAGATGTAAGAGTATGCGTTCTATATTGCATTAACAGTTGACCTCCACTGACACTAGAATCTAGGACGCAGGGAGGGGTCAGTCTCCAACTGATTTATCGCAAACACTAGACTGCTATTCCCATCACATAGTGCATATTAGTCTTATGGTTCTGTTACCCTAGTGCATCACGCACACGTAACCATTGGCTGCTTCATTTGTCCTGTTACTATCCTAAATACCAATGCATGCTTTGTCGTAGATTTTCAGAATACACTATCATTTTTGTACTGTAGCTTGTTATTTGGCAGATTGTACACGAGCAGTTTGTTTTGAGGTAGTTCTCGTCACCAGCCGGAGTCTTGTGTTGTGAAAAGTCAAAATAGAAAAATAGCCTGTTGTTTTCCTGGAATATCCCTCAATTTCTGTGAGAAACTTTACTTTCACGCTATTTTCATAGTAGGCTCTTACGATTTATTTAAGTACCTATGCTTTTACTCCGGGGACATGGGCAGTAGAGAGTGGACATCTCTGTATGCTAGCTCTCATATCTGGAAACTCTCCAAGGATGGAATCATCCAAAAGAAAATGAAGCAGGAATCCGCCCTCTCTGGTTTTAAGAATCACCCGATTGTTTGGAATACGTGTGGATCGAGTACAGAGAAGGGCTGGAGTTTTTGGGCCAAAAACCTTGACTCCAAGCCAACAGGGAAGTATCCTGGCATTTTCCTATCAGATATCCACACAACTGGGAGAGGATCATTCAGGGTCTGAAGACTGTCATCTTCTCCAATTGCAAAGTACTGAATTTCAGTTTTTTCTGCTCAAAGTTAGTTTGAGAATGCCTCCACTAGGCAGAGGTAACACAGTTACCACACTGAGGGTGCTGAAGCATGTCGGTGAGGAGTGAAATGAGATGGCCAACATCCTTCATTTTGGCTAAAATCCTTTTCAATAGGCTTAAACTCTTTTGTGTTGAACCTATGGTTTTCTTTGTGAGGACTTGACGAAATCTACAGATCAACCTTCCTGTTTTGAAACAGGCGAACATCTACCTGGGTAATAATTTATTAATTATTTAGTTAACAGATTTGAGGCTTCTCTCGAGCTGAATGAAGATAAGTTCAGTAAACTGATTCCTAGGGAGCATCTGAAGAAGCTAGTTCTAGAACGTTACGGTACTCGCACATTTTGTGAGGACATAGAGGAAACTCTTATACACCTCTTTGCTAACAGCATTTCCATTATTAAAGGAAGATTCGAACTACCAGGAAAGCTACTAGATATTGGAGGAGATACAACCTCCATAGAATCCTCTCAATTCTGGGATTGCTCCGACGTCTGGCTCTAGAAATGGATTACAACAGATCTTAAAGGTCGCAGTACCCTGTCAATACTTTTGAATTAACAAAAATTGCTACAGCTTGTCAAATATTTGAATGTTTGTACCAGAAGATTCGTTGTTTCACACTGAATTACTTGATGGCGAATTATATTTGCGACAAAACAGCTAAAATTATTAAGATATTATTAAAATCTAAATTAAAACTAAGAGAAGAAAAGAAAAATAAAATGTTGGTAGAATAATTTTTTTTTAAACTACGTATTTAAGATTTTAAATAATTAAAAATAATAATAATATTTTAGAAGGCACATTAAATGTTTTAGTGATTTCATGCTAAATGGCACAGTCATCGAAATTGGTATTTGCTTATTGATGGATTTATGTAAATATGTTCCTTGGGGAAGAGAAAGTATCGAGAGAAGGAGAACATAATGAAGGCTCACCTTCGGGGAGGTAGGTGACCCTAAAAAACAACGATCAGTCGCCATCATTATCCAATTACCAATCATTATTGAGTGTGTGCCATTACCACTTACCAGCTTATCTCCTTCTAAACCTTTCTAGAGAAAATAAGCTCTATTATCTCCTATAGATTTTTCTATCATCTCCAATAAAGAAATATTTTCATTTTTAAACGATTACCATTAGTAAAACAATATTTATATTCATTTTTTATTTGTAATAAATGGCTATTGTGCCGTTGAATTTATAATATTATTGCTATTTATTGGTACTTCTACTTACAGTCGAACTAGGCAGCTGTCTTTTATTCTTTGATTATCCAATCAGCTTATAAAACTCTTGACAATTTACTGACTATTTTTATGCCAACTTTATCGGAATGAAATTTAATAATGATCAATAGGTTGATTTTGATCGTACAAAGCTAACATTTTGTATTTATATTAGGTTTTTTTTTAGGGTGGGCCTTAGCCCTCTTAAGGAAGTTAAAATAAATGGTTATTCTAAGACATAAAACATGCAATGTTTCTATTAAAGTAGTGAATATCTATCTTTGGTCCAAACATTATTTATTTATTTTTTGTTTTTTAATTTATTTGTTAAGTTACACCAGCGCCTAGATACGCCACAAGTAATAATGACAATAACTGACCACTACAAACTCACTAATTGAGGGAATGTATTTATTAGGATGATTGTATTTATTAGGATGATTGTATTTATTAGGATGATTGTATTTATTAGGATGATTGTATTTATTAGGTTGATTGTATTTATTAGGATGATTGTATTTATTAGGATGATTGTATTTATTAGGATGATTGTATTTATTAGGATGAATGTAATTAATAAGATGAGTATATGAGTGTACATATAAATTTTGTGTAAATAGGTTTTTTTTAAATTTAGGTTAGATCTCTACGGGGTGCGAGGAATATCGAGTACTCCACCCCAACATTAGTTAGTTAGGTTAGAAGAAAATAGGAGTTAGGCCAACCGTTAGGTTTGTATCGATCAGATTGACTAGGTGTAGGTTAGGCTGTGTAGTAAAGTGTCTATTCTACAGTATAGTTTAGGTGCAAAGGACCCTTGTTGTTGCGCACCTTACAAAACCCCAAAACAAAAACTAATTGAGGGGAGAAGTTACCCAGTGATAACACTCCCTGAGTCGTCTCCCAGGATTAGCTACTCTCTTCAGAAGAGAGAAAATCGCGAGGCCACTGGCGTTTTAATCGTCTGGGAGAATGAGCTGGATGGTGCTGAGATGATAAATGGCGGACAAGAGGATTGGAAGGAGAGTGCAAGTTCTGATGAAAACTTTTATAGCGAGTTCGTGCAACCTGACCTACAAACGGAATTTCCAAGTCTGTGTGGATGGTTAGATTTGAAACGTAAAATGGTGCGTTAACGATAGTGCGGAGAATTTTAGACTGAAGAGATTGAATTCGTTGAAGATTGGTGCTTTTCGTTGAACCCCACAGTTCAATACCAGTACTTCCAGGTGGGTTTTAGTATAAAATTGTAAATCAGTCGTTTGTTATTAAGTGAAAGTTTTGAACGTTGTTCTAGTAGTCTTTTAAGTGGTCGATAACGCCTGTTAACTTCAGTTCGTTTAAGTCGTGTGTGCGGGTTCCAAATCAGTCTTTTATCTAAATAGAGCCCAACAAAAATTATTATTTCTGAAATAGTAGCACGAGATGAGTGGAGAGCGAGAACGATATAGCCGGTAGTGACGGCTCTTCGGGAGTTGAGAGTAGAGCTCTAGTTTTAGTTATGTAGACTCCTTATAATACCCGCATTGAACTTTATTTCTGTGTCCATAACCTTCTAACTGGTCCAGAAGTACAAGATGATGAGTGACGGACGAGCGGTTCGAAGTACATAGTTCTGGTGGGATGAACTTAGTTCTCGCGGGCTGGTTATACCAGAGATGCCCATTTTTTTCGATTCGCCTTAGTTAAGTCTAATACAGTAAATCGACTTCCAGGTGTTTGAAATCTTTTTTTTCTTTCTATATCGTCAAGTGGACACGCTTATGTTTTACATACTAATCTCTACAAATGTTTTTGTACCCTAGTATTTTTGTGATGTATTGTATTTCGATTGTTTCAGAAAATGTAAATTAATAAAAATAAAAATAAAAATTAGAAGAGTTTGTTTGTTTGTTTTGGGGTTTTGTAAGGTGCGCAACAACAAGGGTCCTTTGCACCTAAACTATACTGTAGAATAGACACTTTACTACACAGCCTAACCTACACCTAGTCAATCTGATCGAATCAAACCTAACGGTTGGCCTAACTCCTATTTTCTTCTAACCTAACTAACTAATGTTGGGGTGGAGTACTCGATATTCCTCGCACCCCATAGAGATCTAACCTAAATTTAAAAAAAAAACTATTTACACAAAATTTATATGTACACTCGTATACTCATCTTATTAATTACATTCATCCTAATAAATACAATCATCCTAATAAATACAATCATCCTAATAAATACAATCATCCTAATAAATACATTCATCCTAATAAATACATTCATCCTAATAGTTATATTCCTATATATACATTGAGTGGAGTACTCTATATTCCTCTCACTCATTTACAATCCTAAATCTATTTACATTTACGCAGCCCATTCATACGCGTGCCAGGGTGCCAATCCCGACACAGACCCACCCGTCCTAGAAAGTTAGAAGAGTTCGGTTTGAATTACAGCGTAATAGACTAATAGACATTTAAATAATCTAAAATTGACTAAACAAAAGTTTAAAATGAACAAAAATAGTTGTATTGGACAAAATAAAGTATAGCTACTGAAGAATCTACTTGGTTATGAACATAAAAGGAATCTTAATTAGGTTTTTTGAATAATAATAAATGTTATTAATATGTTCAGCTGATAAAGGATTTAACAAAACTCAAATTTCTTGTTTATTTTTACATTAAAAAAACAAAAAACTTTTTAAATAAAAACTTAACGGTCGCGGTTTATCTGTATTAACTTTGTAACGTATTTTATTAAAATATAAGTTATTTGTTTAGTTGGGAGAGACTAATTTAACAATATAAACTTTGACCTGGCACATTAAATCTAAATTATATTGTTTTCGTCTGTTTATTACTATACATATTTTTAAAAAATTGCATTGTATGAGGACATATTCATACATTCTTTACCTAATTTATACAAATAAATTTATTGTATTATTATAGTAGATTGTTTCTATTTTGTAACATTATTATTTTTGGATCTTGTTCTTGCCAAATCCATTTGAAATCAATTTCGATTAGTATTTATTTCAACTTTGTCTCTCAGTTGCTTTTCTACATAATTTATTATTACTGCTATTATTATCATCCTTAATATCATCGGTTAGTCGTAGGTTTGGCTACTATTCTTTCTACTTCAGTAGCTTTACTCCTCTTGGACCCCCTCAAAAAATAAAAAGCGAAATCTTTGCTTTTTATCCTCAATATCAAACTACTAATCATTATTATTATTATTTTTTTCCTCCAAATGATCAAAACATACCGTTACGCTTTCCACTAATGGAAGCCGAACATGTGCCCAGTCATAGTTTATAGTTTACAAGCACGCGTAATTTGATTAATTTATGTTCACTGAAATTTATGTACTGAACGTACCAAAATCTACAGGTATAAGTATCTCGGTGTACAAACACATTTGTGGATACTAGTATACCAGTGGTCGCCAAACAGTCGATCGTGAGCTACCGGTAGCTCGCGGGGTAATTTTGGGTAGCTCACGGCCACGCTAGGGTTGGCAACCCTGAGTTGCTTGTGGTCTAGCTGCAACCGTGCAGTACGCAGTCAGTTGTCACTCGTGTACCAGAGTGAGGTTATGTATGTGCCTAACTAACAGAAGAGTTAGAATGCCAGTATGGTGATCTGTTGCTTCAAACAGAGGTTCGTTGGCTTAGCAGAGGCAGAGTTTTGCAACGTTTCAAAGAGTTGCTTCCTGCATTGGTAAAATTCTTCAAAGAACGGGGTGAGCATCTCACTGAGCTCGAAGATCCCATATGGGTACAAGATTTTGCCTTTCTCACTGATATAACCGAAAAGTTGAATGGTTTGAACTTGCAGCTTCAAGGCAAAGATAAGGACATTGGTGTAATGATTTCAGATGTAACGTCATTTTCCTAAAAGCTCGAGCTGTGGGAAAAGAACGTTATCCAGTATGAATATAAGCACTTTCCTAGTCTGAAGAAAAGCGTTGACAAACAAAATCCTCCCCAGCACCTCAGCAATAACCAAGAATACGTTGAAATTCTTTCAGGCTTAAGACAACAATTCGATCAACGATTCCAAGATTTTAAAAGCATATTGATTGTGGCACAATTCGTCAACTTTCCTTTTGTAGAGATCGATGCAGAAGATTTCTCAGCTTGTGTTGTAAAACATTTCGGTGGAGATCAGGCTGCAGTTGAAATGGAATTTGTCGATTTTCAAAATGATCTGTCTCTAAGAACCCTTTCTACCACTGGAAATATTTGGCCTCTAGTCCCCAAAGAAAAATATCCAATTGTAATTCAAGTTGCATTGAGGTTGAAAGCTATTTTCAGCTCTACCTACTTGTGTGAAGCATCTTTTTCAAGTATGAAGTTCATAAAAAGCAAATATAGAAACAGACTGACCGATGAACATTTGGACAACTGCATCAGAATGGCTGCTACAACATACTCTCCAAACATCAAGAAAATACTTGATGACCCAAAACAGTTCCACTCCTCTCATTGAAATGTACATTTTAACTTTTTGTTACACTTACTGTCAGATATGTAGATTTTAATACTAGAAATGTATGTTTGTAGGCAATAAACGTGTGTTAATTCCATTTTGCGTACTTTCTTTCGTCCAGTATTCCTTGGTAGCTCACTAGAAGATTTATAAATGCTATGCTAGCTCACACGCTCAAAAGTTTGGCGACCACTGTAGTATACTATAAGAGCAAACGTTTGCATGTTCCACAAAGAAATCACAATAAGCTGAAACTCTAATTCTGTTTCCCTTTTCGTTTTTTACTAAACTAATTTCAGCTGATTGACTCCTTTCTGCACACAGATCTGACGTAGGTAACAGATATAACTCTCGGGTATTGATCTACACTAAAGGTGCGTGTACTGTTAATGAAGATCTATCCTGATTTGTCGAAACGCAAATCGTATCTATCCCTGACTGTAGGCATTCTTCTAATTTAAATATTAATTAAACAAATTTCAGCTAAAAATATGGAATCGCTGCATCCAATCTGTGCTAATTCTCGGACATTGTTACTTTTAGTAAACATGAAATATTATCTTCTTTTTTTTATAATTTATATTGTTTTGGTTTATCATTTATACGATATTGATCTGAGTTTTCCACCGACGAGGGAAGACAGTGGAGACTATTGATAAGGTAGACACTATGTTCTAACTACCAGTTTATATTCGAGAAGTTGATAGAGAGATATCCTGCAGGAGATAGTAATTCTTTCCTTCTAGTTTACAAAACACTTTTTCCTTTATCGCCATGAACGCCAAAAGATAAAATTCAACTACACTCCATCAGTCGTAATATAATTTTGATAAAAGTTTTCACTGTTATTCGAGTAAGTTTGCCTGTGTGTGTGTGTGATTTAGTTGTATACATAATTCAAGGTTAGATAGATTATTAGATAGTTGAATGGCCTAAAGAGTATTGTAGATAAAGCACGATATATTATTAGCACGTGCTTAGTTGGTAGTAGGAAGTACCTGGGTAAGCACGGCTCTAATGCGAGTTTCACGTCTTGCTTCTTCTCTAAACATAGCCACAGTTCTGATATATTTAACTTTTTTTAATACTACCTTTCTTTTTTAATCATAAACAATAAATCTCTTCATTTGGTGGACGGACAACAGTCAAAACAACAAGCAGTTCTGCTAAGGTTGTAGGCTGTCCCTTTGCAACGTTTGACATTGCATTCCTTCAAAAGAATCAGATGAGTTGTTCATCGTTGCACTGATTCATTAATCCAGAAAGAAGATTGTTGACAGCTTCAGTCATAATAATTATGAGTGATTTTATTTATTATGAAAGTTATGACTGAAATTGGCAATAATCCTCGTTGAGATTTTTATGCCTTGAGAACTAGATATTGCTTGAAAGTTCTTTCTTTCTCTTATTAGGAGAGCAATTAAAATTCTCTTTGAAAATTAGAAACACAAGAACACTATACTTCTAACTTTTCCTATGTAAGTAGGTTTTTTATTTTTATAGATTATAAACACATAAAAATTAACGAAAGAATTACAAATCAAACTAACTCTGAATAAAGGAATATTTAAAAAAAAACATTTTTTTAACTGCCGGACAAAAATACAGATAAAACCAATTCCAGAAGTGGTACTTTCCCTACAGAGTTCTGAAATGATGTACATAATTACTTTTTATACATATTCCACTGATTTGGATTACTTGTAAAAGACAGACGAAAGAGTAAGAAACGGAGAAATAAAAAAGGAAAAATGAACGTTTCAAAAAAAGTGCTACAGAATGAATATAGAGGAAAAGAAACATACATGGTACAGTAATAAAAAAATGAATCAAAGATGAAGAATGGAAGAATTGCTAAGAATATCCTAGACTGGAAAGCCGAAGGAAGAAGAAGAAGGACTGAGCCAAGGAAAAATGGATAAATGGCTTGCAAGAAAGCCTTCACGGCTACGGACTGAGAGATATCCGGGATAGATCCAGTTGGAAGCTCAAATTAAAAGAAATATTTGGTTTTGGAAAACCTTAGTGTTAAGGGAATCCTCAGTGTTGAGGAAAACTTAGTGTTGAGGAAAACCTTTAAAAAAAAGTAAATAAATATTGTAGTTAAAATAATATTTTGAAAACAATTGAAGTGTAAAGTGATTTTTTACTTCTTTTTTTGTTTTTTGTCTGTTATTTTGTTTTGTTTTTTGAAGAGCTCAATCAATTGCAACTTTTTGTCTAGCCTGGGTCAATAATTCGTAAAATTTAATTACTTCTTCAGGATTTAGAAGAAGTATTGCTTTTCTTGAAATAGGTAAAGTTCAGATGTATTATAACTAAGCCTTGCAAAAGTTGATTAATATCATGAACCTTAATACCATGAGCCTTAGATAAAGGTACCACTTCTCTAAACAAAGGGAGAAAATAAGTTTCGAATCGTTAAGGTTTGCTTTAAGGTGACGTACTATGACTAATAAGGAATATGTCAGCAGTAATTATTACATTATACATCACATGCAGCACAATTTACATAAGTACAGTATGCTGACGTTAATATTTCCAGTTTAAGGAAAACTAAAAATTTTGAACGCAAATAGTTAATAAAAGAAGTATTGTGCTTTCCCAGGATTAGTTGTGCTATTTTCTAAGTTTCGTTTGTCTGGTATTATAGTTTAGAAAAGTATTTTCCGTCAATGAAAGAAATTCTATAATAAAACTGAAATAATTAGTCAATCGTAAAGTAATTTCAGTTTCTAAATGTCTTTTGTGACTTTGGAATTTAGTATGCCAATTAGGTTTAGAGGGTTGCAACTCGCTGAAAACAAAATTCTTTGATCTTCAACAATTTGATGAAAATTTGCTCTCTTTTTTTTAACTAGCGCCTCTTCCTCGCGATAGTCTGTTGATAGTCCATTTAGTGGCAAGGACAAGTGGCCTTTTCGTTCAAAGAACATTAATAAAAATGCCGGAGATTCACAATTTAATTAAACGTTTTAATTAGAAAACATTTATGCATAAAAATTTCCCTTGAAAATAATTCTACATTGTTGCTTTTTTACTATTATTATCACTAATTTTTTTTTTTTTTGCGCATCAACAGCTGAGGTTATTAGCGCCCGGAGCTTTTTCCAGTGCACTGCCGGCCTCCGGACAGTGTTCTCTCGTTACAGACAACACTGTCCATCACCGGACAGTGAGCTGTAAGAAGCTCCTAGGAAGAGAAAATCTAAGGGTCAGCTGCTGGTATTATCACTAATATTTAATTTTTAAATATTTTCTTAATAAGGCTTGTCAATATAGAGCTACAGTATCCGGAACCTATTTTTGAACAGTTAACTTTGGTCAGTTTTCTCGTTTTAAACGCATCATCGTTGGACTATACTAACTTCGTGGCCGCTCTATAGATTGAATCCAAGGCGTATTAATCTAGTGAGTATCACTCAGTAAATCTGCTCCTTATTTCTATTATGCATCGTCTTCAGCCTCTAGCGTCTTTCAGATAATTTTGCACTCTAATAAGAGTGAATACACCCCTATAACCGCCCTAGCGGTATAGATCCTTGAGGTTGTTTCAATTTTCTTGCCCTCGGGTCCGATTTTGACTTAATGCTCCACAACTATTCTTTTTTGGACACTTCACGGCTATCTCCAGGTCTCTTTATTACCGTAGGCGTGGGTATAGTCCTGGATTGACATGAGATTAATTCAGCTGTGCTTTTGTCCGGCTCTTTGTTGGCGCTCGTTTGGTCAGAACTTCGTTAAGCAAGTAGCGTGCACCTCGGAAATCGCTGAGAATCCACGATTGGCCATCAATGATTGTGGGCCTCAATGAGTGTCCCGTTAACCAAGCTAGAGGCAAATCAAGGGACGTTAATCTAACACCTCTACACTTAGTAGAGAGGTGGGCAAAGGGAGCCGTCCTCAGAATGTCCAGGGAAGGAAGACATGACAGAGGCATGGGCAGCAGAGGATGTATACCCCATACGTTAGCTCCTCTTTTTCAGAACCTCCCCAATGGCGGAATGGTCAAGAACTACAATTACATCAGAAGTCTTAGTTCTTAAAGATAAGAACTAAGAGGGAAGGACGCCGAGAATCGCTGTCTCTAGTGTTGTGAAAGACGCGATTAGTAAATTAGTTTGCTTTATGGATGAATAAAGATCAGCGGATGGAACTAGAGCTGATGTTTTTGGAGCAAGATCTAGAAACCCGGAAACCTTGGAGAAGTTTTCTAGCATGTTCCAGACGTAAATCCACGCAATTGGGAAATTCACTCGGTTTAGAGATTGGGAGATTGAATTTTCGGATTTAGTGATCTTTGAGGTTTCAGTTCACAGTCATACTCCCCAAAATTAGACCTTCTATTGCCAATCTCAGTATAAATTACTCAGTGCTTGTATAACAATATTCTCTCGTTCTAACATTTGTTTTCCATCTTGGTGCGTGAGTTGGATGTTTTATTTTTAGAATATAAATAGCTAAAAATTATACTTCCCCAAAATGTAAATTGTTCTGCGAGTATTGCTAAAAACTGTACAGTAAAAAAATAAACACATCGAAGGGGATTTAGTTTGCTGTAAGTTTCCTATATTTAGTGTGACGCCCCTTCCTGAATCTACCGCCCAGGCTAATGTTAAACAGATAAATACTACTCAGGTCAGGAATGCCGGAAACCAGCAAGATCTAAATTTAAATCTTACTATGCGTTTAAAAGTAAGCCTAACAACTGGGCCGCTCAATGTGACTTCATCAATACATAGTTTTATAAATAGCAGTTGGAAGATACATCATGGCGATGTTTTCATTGAGCAGAATGCTGCAGAATTTTCTTTTATGCATTTGCAGTATTGCAAACTTTAATACATACATCCTGGAAGGAAAGACATCCTGGAAAGGTTGGTTTCCCTAGATTAGGCTGGAGAAAATAAAGGCAGTGATGATTTCTCTTTTAAGTGTAACCATCAATCTTTACACTATTTCAACAATCAGGTGCATATTGCAGCTTCGTGCTGTAATTTCCAATATAGAAAAATATAAATATTTAATAAAATCCTTACCAAAGAAAAAATCTCCGGACTTTGACTTAATAACTTCAGAAATTCTTCGTCATCTACCACAAAAGGCAATAGTATATCTCACCTACATCTTTAACTCAGTACTAAGAACTACATACTTTCCGGCATTATGGAAATTTTCAGTCATAAAAATGATTCCCAAACCGAACAAACCTTCTCATCTTCCATCCTCATACCGGCCCATCAATCTGTTACCGGCCATGGGGAAACTGTTGGAAAAATTATTGCTAAAACGCATCTGTCCTATTCTTGAAACTGCAAATGTCATCCCCTCTCATCAGTTTGGATTTCGTCAACAACACAGTCCCATACACCAATGCCATAGAGTAGTGGACGCCATTTCTTCTTCTCTCGAACGGAAACAATATTGCTCCGGGGCCTTCCTTGATGTGGCTCAAGCCTTTGATCGGGTATGGCATCCGGGGCTGTTGTGGAAGTTAAAGAGAAATCTTCCTTCTACTTACTACTTAATTATGAAATCTTATCTTACAGACCGTTTCTTTCAGGTTAGTTGTGGCTCTGCCACTTCTGATTACTCTCCTGCTCTAGCCGGCGTCCCTCAAGGTAGTATACTTGGTCCTCTTCTCTATACTGTATATACAGCAGACATACCGACTCACACTAACACAATACTATGCACTTACGCTGACGACACCGCCATTCTTGCTTCCAGTTCCGACCCCGTAACAGCTTGAGGGACTTACAGACACACTTAGACATACTTGAACCTTGGACCAAAAAATGGCGATTAAAATTTAACCCTCAGAAGTGTCAACACATCACTTTTACTCTGCGACGCCGTACTTCTCCACCAGTCAGCTTTAACTCTGTACCTCTTTCTCCTGCAAATTTAGTTCGCTACCTTGGGATGTATATCGACAAACGACTAACATGGAACCCACATACTAAACTAAAAAGACTGGAACTCAACAAACGGAATAAACTGTTACTAAGACTAATTGGCAGACGGTCGAAACTTCCAATAGAACATAAACGACTATTATACAACACCATACTTAAACCAATGTGGACTTATGGACTTGAACTGTGGGGTTCAACCAAACGCTCAAACTCACAAAAAATCCAGGCCTTTCAATCAAAAATTCTCCGTCAAACTACAGATGCTCCATTCTACGTTTCAAACTCTTCTCTTCATAAAGATCTCAACATACCCTACGTGACTGAAACAGCTAAAACTAAATACCGAAAATTCCATAACTCTCTTTCTCTATACTCTAATCCTCTAATCCAAAATCTCGCCTCCATAGCTATTCCGGACAACCCCCCACGGCGGCTGAGGCGTTGCTGGCCCCGCGACCATCTCATGGATTGATAACCAACTCAAGCGGGAGTGTTGCCAGTGGGCAGCTTCTCTCCTCCAGCCAATCACGTCCATAGCATCATTCATCGGATTTGCTGATTGCATTGTTTGTTTTGTAGATAGTAAATGGCAAATAAAATTAAAAAAAAAAAAAAAAAAGAAAGAAAAATATAATTTTAAATAATTTAATTCTCCGCTAAAAAAATAATAAAATAAATACTTTGTATTTATAAAACTATCGATTTGTTAAACATTGCCATTTTGCAATTACTGTACTCCGATCGTTTATGTTTTTGTGAAATTTTCCAATTAAATACCACTCTTGCCTTGATTTTTCTACAGTAATTCGGAGTAGATTGTTTACTATAGCCTAAAAAGGCATTTATGGCAAAAGTAGCCGTAGGAAACAATATATAGTAAATCTCCAAAACTGAAACGTCTAATACCAAAAACAAACTTTGAAGAAGAGTGGATAAAAATCGAAGCCAAAGTAAAAAAGGCTTTTTAATTCTTTCCTGACCAATCCTGCTGAGCAAAAAAAAAACAACAAATCTACGTTGATACCGAAGTGCTCGAGAATTAAGCAGCATTTTCAAACAGAAATAAAGACTTACGTAGTTTGGAAAGTTCACGTTAAATAGTTATTTATTTAATAAGTGTGGAAAGTAGTACTTTTCCTCAAGCGAGGCAGGGTTTGCACGCACGAGCGAGCGAAACGAGGCGAGTGCAAGTGCAAATTGCCGAGTGTGAGGAAAATACTTTACACTCGAGTTAAATATTATATTTTTTCTGCAACCATTAGGGTTATTAACTAAAAAAAAAAACTAAACAGGAATCACTAGAATCCATTTTAAATTTCTATAAGGCAACACTATAACCTTTTTAACTGTTATAATTAAAAATATCTAATTATTTATTAAAGTATTATTTTTATTTCTATATTCCTTTCAATTTTTATTTTATTTTTTAATATTCGTTTTTTAATTATTTAGATAAAATAAATTTAAATACCTAAGCTTATTAAAGTTTTACAGAAAATATTTAATAACAAAAATTCTTATATCAAGGAGCACAATAAAGTTTTTTCACTCACTAGTGAGGAAAGTGACACTAATAGGAATTTTTCCCCACTAGTGAGGTAAAGTTGGGCATTACACAGCTGATTTTAATTGAGTTAATGAGAACATTCCTACATGGTTGCAAAAAAATGATATTTCAATCATATTCGTTAGAAAATGGATGTTGATATTAAATTGATGCATAACTTTCATCTATTTTATCAATTAAAGTGAGTATAATCTGGGATATGTGCATGTTAGAGCATGTTCCCATATTAATACCGTGTAGTTGGAATGTTTAGTCAATCGGAGCGGATAACTGGAGACAACAGCGAAGTGAACTGTAATCCTTTGTAAAAGATACCTCAGCTTCTGTTATCCATGTTGCTCCGACATAAATTAGTCTGGATCATGCCGTGTAATTACTTAATGGAATGTCCTTCTGGATTATCCAGTCTTATATCCCCTTATTCCATATCCCTATTACTTACTGAAATGCATGTTATAATCATCATTATTAATTTCAATTAGCGCTAATTAATTATTTTAGCGCGGTTTTTTAAATTTATAATATAACAGTTTTTTGAAATTTTAGGTTTTTGCAGTCTTTTGTCTAAATTAGAAAACTTTAAACAGTTACATTTTTGCTTTAATTAAAGATACCTGCGCGATCTCAAACTGCAGTTAATGGCACAAGACTCATATCTTAGTACGTCGAATATCATAACTAACAAACTACATTTGTTATTCGGAAATGGTCTTCTTCTTTGTCAACAGTACATATTTACAGGCAGTATAAGAAAATTGCTTTTGTTCGTGGAGTGAGAATTGACCTGGGTTAAAGAGAAATGAAAAAAGTAGAAATCACTTCACAGAAATAAGAATTAGGCCTAAAGATTTCCCATTAAATTTCGAAGTGTTACAAAAAATGACGAATGTTTCCTTGATTGATATTTCATTTCTGGGTTTAGTTTTATTCTCGGCCCTATTGATGCCTGCTAGAACTTTGTAAAAGACGATATCAAGAGAAAATCGAGGTTTGCCGATTCGTATAGAGGTCTAGTTGTACGGTTCGTGGTGGTCTCCTAGAACTCTTCAAAGTCGCGTATTCAACAGGCTAAAGTCTGAACTATAGAATGAATTATCTAATCATAACGACTATCTTCTTTCCATGATAATTGCGAATGCACGCGAAGTGCTCGAGTTATATAATTTAATTTTTGGAGTTCCTGCTGCAAGTCCACCTTACACTTATTATTAATCGTGTAAAAATGCACCGTGCATATGTTAACGATTAAGTTATTATACTATTATTTCAAATATTTCTTCGTGTTTTAGTAAATATTTAATATAAATACATTTATAGCGAATACATTATACTAATAGAAAAATCGCTATTTTGTTAGTCGGAAAAGCTAGTTTCAGCTTTTAAGGTCAAAAAAAAGGGATGCGTTAAAAGAGAAGCATGCTAGAGGGCCGTACATTCCAGAAAGATGACGTTTCAGAGGGAATCTACTCATCCCCTTTTGCATAAGTACTCTTAACCGAGTTTTTTCAGGGGGAAAAAAATTATTTATTTATATTTTTGTAATCACTATACTTAATTTAAATAAATTATATGAGTCATTTTGGAGAAAAGCAGGGCGTTACTTGAGAAAACTGCAAAATTTTAGTAACGGATGTACCTACAAGTAATCAGTAGACTTTTTACTCTTTTTTATACGCTGTTCAACATTTTTTGAAGCGACATGGTACCTAAATACATTAGTGTGGACCAATTAGATTCAAAGTAGTATAATTATAGGAAACACCGCTACAAAGGGGTACCAACGGTTCAAAGATAGAAAAAAAAAGAGGTTTTTGGTTGGGTATTTCCACTGACTTGAGTAGAGTACTCAAGCACTCAAAGAAGTATCATTAACTCGGTACTCACAAAATATAAAAGGATGGTAAATAATACAATATTTAGTAATCAATATTGTTAGTTACCCTATACTGTACTCAGTACTCATAAGTTTTGAATGAAGTACGAGAACATACTCGATGCTTAGTATGTACTCAGATTGTGATTTATCTAACCGTGTTAACCAGCATTATTTTTTCTGAGATAAAAAAACACTCAATTGGTGTCATATTAAGCTGTTAGCTTTACTAATAAGTTAGAAATTCATAGACCACTTATTTAAAACTGGGTATAAAGAAAACGCACCGGTTAATAGCTGGTATCAAATTGAAGGTACATTATTGATGTAACACCGCACTCACTACTATACGCAGCCTACGTCTCTTTTTTGTTTACCAAACACTCTGATTCGAGTCACCATTGGTTATGTAGTCTGGGACTGATGTAATACGAAAATCTGCTTTTCATCCATAAAATTAAAGAAAAAAAAAAAAACTTCGACCTATATTTCCCTTTCGATGCCAAACTAGTTTATGTAACAAGAGAAGCAAAAACAAATTACCCATTAAACCTTTGATAAATTATTTCTAGCCTACTTATAGTTCTTTTTTACTGATGAGTGAGTAAAGTAATGTTGTTTTATGCTCGAGTTTATGTTGGCCGTGGACCATAGGAAATACTTCTTAACTTAACGATTAAAAAACATACCTCTAGTAGTTCATTGCAAGAAATTAATTACGTTCTTTATTAAATTAAAAATACTATTTATTAAGAAATGTACTGTGCAAATAATCAGTCCAATAAAAAAATTCAGTACAATATTTAAATCACCCAAAATTACCAACTCTCATCTACTTAGAACTGGCAACTATAGTCAAATGTCTGCTGATGTTAGTTGTAAATACAGAGAGGGTCTTGTCACTTTCAATTTTAAATCAAAAAGCGACTCCGTTTTCAGGGAAGGGATTAGCTATGCGATTAGTGAATAATGGATTCCCATGCGGAGGTCCCGGGTTCGAAACCAGCTGCTGGCCCTTAGATTTTCTTTTCCTAGGACCTTCTTACAGCTCACTGTTCGGTGATGGACAGTGTTGACTGTCCTCCTGTCGCTTGAAGCGGAAGAAACTTTACTGTGACAGATTTGGAAGTGCAACGTGAAACCGCTGGATGATTGCTCTCATAACCCAAGTGAATGATATTCATCATATTTCCTAAAATTTAGGAAACCCTCCTAAAATTGAATCAATTGCAGCAAACAATAGATAATTTATGTAGACAGTTCTTTCTATTGTAACTGCATAAACTAATCAAGAGCAAGATAACTGCAATTGCCTTTTATAGAAACAATTGTAATAAATAGCAATATTAATAAAAAAGTTGAGCTTTATCTTAGCATTTTTAAATACATAGTTTATCTAATGTTTAATCTTCTAAAGCTCAGGTTAGGCCAATTTCTTTAAATTCAATAATCTACTTAACTTTCAGCCTTTTCGTCTAAGTTTATAGTTTGTGCCCTGAATTATTGGATTGAAATGGTTGCAGAAAAAAAGTGAATATAGTAAACTTGAAATTTTCAACCCTTCAAGATTCCAGTTTTTGTAGCATTATTTGAACTCGTGAGTAAAACGTACTCTCCCTCGCGCGAGCAATAAATTAATATCTATTCAATAATTGAGTTATTGTTTATGTTTAGATGATTCTTTTTTTGGCATTTAAATCATCAAGTTTAACAGCTGGGTAGAAATAAATACTCCATGTGGTCAGTTGGTGTGAAACACAAAAAAGAAGTTAAAAGTTCAGTCATTATGAATGTGGACATATTGAATATTGTTGCATTATTAGGAGTGTAAATGCCAGCGACTGTACTGACTCACACTACCATATATCTGCATGTACATCACGTGCACACACTTACAGACACTGTGTGTAGTGAGAGAGTGTGGTTGTTGTAGTGGTCACCGAGGGGGGGGAGTGGGTGACAGATTGTAGGAAGATTTCTGGAGCCTTTTCTACTTTCGTAATTTGGTCTGAAATTTGGTTTTGACCTCAATCTTTTCTTCTTTATACATTTTGATCTTTATTCTTTAATTTTTAAGTGTTTAAACCTTCCTCACATTTAACTAATTCTTTTATTATTTCTGCTACCTATTATTAGTGAGTATTGGGCCATTGGTGTATCTGAATGATAGTACTAAAGGAAAAGGAGAGCAGGCAAGAGGAAAATCGATTTCTGTAGCTACGAAAGGCACAGAAAATCTTGCTAAATCCTAATTTCGTTTTATCCAATCCTAGAAATTGAGATATTGATTTCGTACATTGTTGAAAGATTTAAAAAATAATAATAATTTCAAGTATTTGCAGAAGAAATAGCGTCTATTCTGTCTTTAGGGTTCCTCAGATGCCTAAACTAGATAGCCGCTGGACTCATATTATGGGAAATTACGCCCCTATCAAACCCTTTGCATATGCGTTTGGTGTTAGTTGTAGCCTTTTACCTTTATCAGGATCGCCTGTAACTTCGAAAGTATCAATATCGATGATCATTGTACAGTGTAGAATACTCGTTCGACTTACTCTTTCAGTAGTTTACATAAGTTAATCATTATGAATTTGACTTAAATCAATATACTCGCCACGGTAGCCGAACGGTTAGAGGCGAGGCCTGTAAAGCTAAGAAGTCTTCTGAGGCGAGGCCTTCTGAGGTGCTGGGTTCGATTCTCGGTCTAGGCCTTGGATTTTATTTAATGGTTAATATGAGAATTTAATAGTAAAGTATGGTTGCTATTGACCTGCGTCCACGATACCTAATTTGGAGCCGGGCATTAAGCTTGCCTTAAAAAGAAGGCTAGTGCTGCACGAGACCGAGGCGAGGCGAGACTTTATGCAGATCTCGGTCTCGGTCACTCAAATCTCGGTCTCGTCGAGATATCTCGGTTTTTCTGAATTTTTGTTAAAGTATTAAAAATGAAAAAAAAAATGGTTTATTAATAATCTTTTCCAAAATTGTTATTATTTTCTAATAATTAATTTATATATTGATATTGATACTTAGTAGGTATTACTAATCAATAAACATGTTCACTTTTAAAAGTACCATTTTCAAAAAGTTGTTGCAAAAAAATCCAGTTATAAAAGAGGATTTGCCCTATATTATAGAGAAAATTTGGGAATTTTATCTTTTATAGAAAAAGAGAAAAAAAATTGTCAAAGTTGTGGTTTTTTCGTGCACTTTTTGACGATCAACCCCTATAAAAAAAACCTTATACAACTGTCCTACCGGACAGTTTTAACACCGGACAGTTTTAAATCGCAAAAGTGCACATCTGACGAGCCAGTATTCTTAAAATTGGGAATTTTGGATATATTATTTTTTGGGGTAATATTTCGGAATATTTTTATTAGGTGATAAATCTGTACAACGATCTGAAATGGCTCTTTAGAGAAAGCCTTAACCGCCACCCATTGTCCAGAATTGTCTAGAATTTAATTTTTCCGGGAAAATATTTCTAATAAATTTCGAAATATTCGAGCATAACATGTGTACCAACTTTGCAGTATAACTTCAGACCCGTTTTGAAGCAAATCTCCAGAAACTGGAATACTCGATTAAACTTCCGGTTGGTTGAGTTTGAGTAGAAGTTCTAGTGGCCCCACTTCAAGTATCGAATTTTTCCGTTGAAAATATCGAAATGGAAATGCTTTCTCTTAAGAAAAAGTAAAAGTGGAATGAGAAAGCTGAGACCGGAAATTAGTATCCCGCAAACAATATATTTTTACCGCCTAAAACCAAAATTGTGTGAAAAATTTGGTGCAATTCGTGGCAACAGGTTGGTTGTTCTTGCGAATTACACACGCAAATACGTGTCCTGAATTTCTAGGCCTTTTAGTTGTACCAGTTTAAACAAACCGAGCTGATCTTTCTCTATATTATAAAAGTTTTATATAAAATAATTTGTGTAGTTTTGTGAATAACATGTGCGTTTTAGTGAGGTTATGTTTTTGGCAAGAGAAATAAATGGGGCAAAGCCTTCATATTGTGCAATACAAAAAGCATTCCTACTAACATACAAACACACACACACACACACACACACACACACACACACCAACTAGCACATACGTACGCACTAAACATAGTTGTACTAGGATAAACATAACCCGTTTTATCGTACATAACCTTGTATGGAATGCTATACTGATATGCTGTATTACTAATATGATGACTATAGGCACACAGACGTGTTTATTTATTCGCGCTGCAGTACTCAACGCAAGTAATATTTGCCTATTAGACAAAACATCTTTTAACCACAGAATTAATTAGATTGAGCGCTTATAATTCTATATTAGGTAGTTTTTAAGGTTAACTAAGATGGCTTCAGGTGGCAGTCTTTTTTTTCTAATTTAAGGCGCGTCATCATCTGAGGTCATTAGCGCCCTGAGTTTTTTCTTTCCAGTGCACTCCGGACATTGTTTTCTCTTTACAGATAACAGTTTCTATTATATGACAGATAGCAGTACGAAGCTCCTAGGAAGAGAAAATCTAAGGGCCAGCAGCTGGATTCGAACCCGTGAGATATCGGCTAGTCATTCATTTCTTGCTTCTAATGGAGTTAGCTACCTGTCTTATGTCCGTTGATGGACTGCATCCTTGCTGGCTGCATTGAGGAGCAGTGTTTAGAAGGAGTGGTTGTCCCTTAACTGTGGGTTCCTCTCCGCTCCTGGAACTTTCTTGTTGATGAAACTAAATTAGCATCCACGTATTTTCTATCATCAGATAGGCTATTCTAGGAAGATCTTGTTGCGAAGAACGTTGTTGAGAGGACTTCAGAAAGTGTTTTTATCCTGCCAGCTTCTTGTTAGGGTTTCCTTGGAGAGAGGTAGGTGGTGCTGCTACCAGGTATGATAGGATTAGTATATACCTTATCTAGGGTTCAGGAAATAGTTTTACAGTATCTTTTAATTTGAGGGCGTCTTCTTCAGAATATCTTGGAATACATTAGAGCTCAGCGTAAGTTGATCTCAGATTGCTGACTCCCAGAACATCCCTAGAGGATCTGGATGAATGGTTTTATGAGTGTACAGCTCAATAGATCTATTTTGGTCATAGTACAATACACCTCGTTAATAAAAGTAACCGTTGATGGTGGCAATTATAAACCACCTCTCTCTTAGTTAAACCAAATAGAATTCCTCGACAACTGAAACTTAGAGCTTAAAAAAAATATTCCAAATTTTTTTAAAATGCAAGTTCTGTAATAAACTGAGAACATTTGGCGTTCCGGACTGAATTTATTTGTATTTGGTGGATTGTTTGCGGAACATTGCTCAATTAACTTCACTCTCTTATTTTAACGACACGATATTCACCTTCGTTCAATCTTTTCTAGAATCCGTTTTAGTCTAGATTTACGTTTATATTTATATATACAATTTATTTATTTACGCTCCTTTCTACGTAAGCAATCACACCATCCACACTGACCTAAAAATCTCTTTTGTCCTTGACCTAGCCAAATCCCGTTACACCAATTTCATTCGAAACTTTCCCAACACTTCAACCCGCTCATAAACAATCTATCCCAAACTACTCTTCCCTCAAATCCTCGCCGAAGATTAAAGCGTCGATGGCCTCGCGATCACCTGATCGCATGATAAGAAAAGGGCTTCTTCGAATTCACTTCAACGGCATCCTGTCTTAGCCGACGCATGATGGTTATCGTTGGATGGCCCTCATTCAAATCTTACCAGCCATTTTTATTTATAAATTGTAATGTGATTTACTTATTGCCAATAGGCAGTTGTAAATTAAATAAAGAGAGTTAAAAAAAAGTCTAGATTTTTTGTTTTTTGGAACAGTGATTCTCAATATTATTTTGAGACAATGATTCTATTTCATCTAAAGTTGTAATAAATAGTAACTGCACAGGTTTCTGTCATACTAACATTTGCAAAACAAAAAATTTGAGGAATTCTGCTATTTTAAGGGATTATTTTTCATTATTAAACCTTCATACAGGAAACTAGCTAGCCGAGAACACACTATTGCAAGATCTGTAAGAAATAATATTTTTGTTGTAAATTAGTCAAATAGAAGAAAGAAAATTGGTCTTTTTCCTGTGATAAATCTTGCGGAAATTTGTTGGAAAAGTCTTTGATTCTATTCAAACAAATTGCATTTAAGATTTTTTTTTTATTATTATTTTTTATTCTTGCAAAACATTACAGTTTAAGCTATTTTTTATTGTGGCACAAAGAACTTTTAACATGGCTTGGAATAGTGCCCAATTTTTTTTAACATTTTAAAATTTATATTTTTCAACTTAAAATATTATTAAACATTGTGATTTATCTAAAGAGGATGGATTGCGTTCTTGTGAGAGATTAGTAATGGATGGATTGCGTTTTCCACCTCAGTCATCCGATTTGAGTCCTCTCGTGGAGTGGTTTAGTTTTGCGAATGGGGGTTTGGTGACTGAATGTCGAAAAATTGCCCCACCCAAGTTCAAAATTATATCGTTGATTTTATCCACCGCGGCATATTTATTGTATCGTGAAGTGGTTTCGGAATTTCATCCATTCACTTCACTTATGAATCCATCTCATATCATACTATACTTACTGATACTGAGTTTTGAATGAAGCTCCGAAATCGGTCAGTGAGGAGACATGCTAAAACAGATAAAACCCAAGATATTATCCAGCACTGCAGGCCTAATTACATTTTCAGACTTTATATTTGGTACTCCCATGGGACCTGACAGAAAGACCATTTTACTGAAGGTTTTTCTTTTATAATTTTCTCGAAAGAGGCATCAAAGATTTTCTCTGATCTTGGAATTCAAGTTATATAACTTTAATTTTACAAGGGAAACTCGTTTTAGCGTAGTTTAGGAATGTTTATAAGGATGAGGCTTCTCTATGTAAGATTCCTTTTCAGTGTAAATTAATGAAACTGTATAATAATTTAGTAACAGACGCTATCGACAATTAAAAAGCTTTCTTTAGACAACAAAACACTGATTTATACTACTATTTTAAAACCCTTCTGGGCTTATCGAATAGAGCAACCAAATCAAACGCACCCATCTCCAAAGGATTCAATCTCTTCAATCTTAATACTTAATAGTATACGCTTCTTTTTACGTCTCTAACCGGTCTCTATACATACAGATCTTAACATTCCTTTTATCACCCAAGTCGCCAAAACACGATACAGGAAACTCCATTTCAACCTGCAATGTCACGCAAATCCTCGAGCTCAAAATCTATCTTTAAGAACTTTTTCTGACAACCCGACAAGACGTCTTAAAAGACAGAGGCCTCATGATCTCCTCTCTAGTGAAGAGAGTGTGGTCTAATGTTTTGAAGCATTACCACTAAGCAACTTCACACGTTTACTTCTACTGTTCACTGTTTATCATTGTTACTTGTAGCCCCAATGCGCTGATTGTAGTGCAAATAAAGGAGAAAAAATAATTATAGTATCATTTAGGTATTATTTAACTCAGTGTGTGATTTTTTTTTTTTTTTTTGTATTTTTGGTCCTTTTGCACATTACCCAAGGAGTTTGAAGAAAATTAATATTAAATAGAATTTGGGAATATAAGTAGTTGTAAGTTGCATCAGTTTTCTTACCAGATTTTCTGCTCGGTAGGAACTGGGCAGGTAGCTTTCTGGCGATCTGTAGCGTAGCTTTGAAATCGCAATCACTCTTCAGATCGTTAGATGCGATCGTATCAGCTTTTATGAAATTAGGAGCTTCAAATTTTCTGTTAGCTTGCCTTAAAAAAACATAATTTGATGATCGTTACAGATGATTCATACGCAGGGTGAATGATTTGTAAATAGTTTGTAGCCGAGCAATACTGTTCTCGTCACCTTGGCCGACCCCCTCCTCGCGCAGTTGCACGTGTCATCTTTCTAAAAGTAAGCTGGTAGGTCTCTTGTTTCCATTAAAATTTCTTATCCAATCACATATTTAGCCTGTTGATAGTGTTTATCACATTTAATCATAAAATGTTCTTAACTTTTGCCTTCCGAGATTTTAAAATTAAAACAAGGTGGTGAAAAATACAGGACAACGCGTACTCACGTTATTTTCATAGTCAATGACCAATTGTTCTTTAGAATCACAATTTCGAGTATGAATTTAGGGGCAAAAAATATTTTTAGCCTAAGGTACTTACCATTTTGACTAAAGTATTGCTGCCTAATTTCTTAATTTCTTTGCGCCTCTTTGAACAAGTGGAGGTGGAATACCGAGTGTGAAAACGCGATGTCAGAAACCACCTTCTTGAGCATGTAGTTTACAGTATAACTCTAAATTGAAAAATTGCAATAAGCCCTAACATTATAAAGTAGTTCATCTTCAGGGTCCTGGCCGTAATTTAGCGTTGCAAAATCACTCAGTCGAAAGTAACGCTCGTATTATAACTCATTGGATTTTTTGAGATTTCTACCAAAAAAACTCCACAGTTTTCTTTAAATCCTTAGTAGACGCGGATATTGTTAATATGGATCACTCTCATCACACAGAGGTTGACGTCACGGTTCCTTTAACTCACTGTTTTACCTCCTTAGTGGTCAGTCGTTTTCTTTCCTTTTGTGGTTAATTTACTTTAAAACCAATAAATAAATTAGTTTATTGTTCCTTGTATATAAGTTTACAGTTTGACCTGAATCCACATCCGCTAGAGCTCTCCAGGTGGTATTGGAATACGGCTTGTTCTCATCAGGAGATCATGCGGCCAGCGCCGATTTAAGCGGGGTGGAAATGGAGCCTGAGCTACAGGATTGTGATGACTGGTTAGGCTAGTTTAAAAAGGAAAGAAACGTGAGCGGATTAGTTCCTAAAGGCATTTTGAGGTCTTTGTGGAAGGTATTATTGAAAACCCACATTCGATTCGGATTTTTGGATTGAAATGACTAGATATTAGACGTCTTGGCTGGTCCACATAGTTCCAGAGATTCCTCTGGTATAAATAAATCGTTTTATATGTTTAAGCAGCACAACAAGAAAAATCGAAAATTTAAATTTGATATTTTGAACTGATGCTAATTGGGACCCAGTTAGCCATCGCCAACCCAAAGTGTCATTTTACTAATTCAGTTTTTCACGGTTATGGCGATTTTTCTCTATAGCGGCTCGCACACGTACATTATACATTATAACGTCTAATTATATATAATATAATACATATACATATCTAATACAACACATACGTATAAGTTTTATATGAAACATTTTCCAGAAAATGCTTTTTAAGGCAGTTTTTCTAGAGGTTTATGCTTACACATATGTCATATCTGTATGATGAATGAACGGCCTCATTTTTTATTTAAAATATAGAATTAACAAAAATTAATTAGGTAAGAAAAATTCTAAATTTGGGAAAAGTCAGGTAAAATCGTTCGAGAGCTACTTTATGAAATAAATTTTGCAGGTTTTTTTTTTTATTATTATATAATATAGTTTCTTCTCCAAAATTTATATTAGTCCATTCTAAATATATGTTTTTGTGAAAAAAAATTTTAAATTGTAAGATTTCAATATTAATAGCAAATTTATCTTGTCAGCCATAAATATTCAGAATAGCGTCTATCGTGTATTCGCCAAGTGTGACCTAGTTTTTGGACAAAAATAATCTGGTCTGAAAAGTGCGCTTCAAAAGGGGTTTAGCAATAGCTTTTTGTTTACACTAGATCGTCAGGATCTAGGTATTTATGAAGAGGTTTTAATGTAGCCTATATCTAGTGTAGATAGACATTATACATGTAAGTAGTTCATAACAAATTGGAATACTAATTATATCTGTGTTTACAACCTGGATTACATTTGAAATTCGCTTAATATGTAATAAGCTACTGTGTAGTACTATGTAATTGTAGAATCTATCATAGTAGCGCCAGTGGCACCGGCTCTGGAGGGATAGGGCATTGTTAGTCACCCCCTCTGGTATTAAGGGACAGAGTTATTTTGCTCACCGCCCAAAAGAATATCATTTCTGTATATCTTCTTTATGTAACATGCGTGTTAATGTTAAATAACAGTCGAATTGTTTACTTCGCTCACAGTTGGCAGTATTGCTTACCTTTTCCGCAGTTGTTCCTAGTAGCATAAAAAATAGATTCTCAAATTATCAAGCTTAACGTTTCCACTGTGGTATCAAATAAAAAAAAAAATTTAAAGGACGTCTAAGGTCATTATCGCCTATTTCATTGCACTGCTGGCCTTCAGACAGTATTTTCCCCATTACGGACACCACTATCTATCATAAATGGGGCTTTAAGAAACTTCTAAATGAAGAAAAGCTAAAAGCAGAGAACTGGAACCCGGAATCTTGGCGAAGGAGTCGAGTGCCACTAAACACTCATTGTTTTTAATCACTCGTAAGGCTGCTGGAAGTAGAATATACTCAGGAGTTACTATTAGCGTTCACACTGATAATGAGAGTGAAATGTTAATAGCTAGATCTTCATGCGAAGTTTGTAGAAAGGATCGGTTTTCTTTTTAATTAAGCTTCTTAAGGTCCTGAAGATTTGGTGGATTGAAAACTTTGCCTTATATTATTGCTCAATTTAACTTATTATGGATAAGCGTTAATATTTGCAATGCTTGTCTGTTCTTCGACTCAAGCACCTGGTAAAATCTCTCCGTGAATGTGAAGGAAGAGGGGCTATTGTGAAGATGAAGTGTTGAAAACATACTTCAAAATATCTCTTCCTTAATTAGAAATAGCCGTCATTTCTATTAAAAATAAGAAACTAATATATTAAGTGGCTTATTAGCTTAGGAGGCTTAAATTGACACTCACAGCCTTCTATGCGCAACGAACTCAGAATAAAATTCCTTCGTTCTCCATCTTCGAATTTTAACAATAGAGAGCAACCTATAGGTAACAAAATTTTAGAAAAACCTTGCTAAACTCGTTCCAGGAGCCCCGCGAGTTAGTCCAGAGCTCTTGCAACTGAGACACTCTTTTAATACAGTTTTAGGCGAAAAAGGAAGCACTGCTTAGTAGCCACGATTAGGACATTGGCCTAAAGGTGTCGTTCGTTTTGTGTAAAGCTAGGAGGTTTTCCTTATGCTGGACGCATTTAACTCGATACCACTTTATTATATTTAACAGTTTTATTAGAGTTTTCTTCATTATTCTTCTTCTTCTTTCACTATCTCCTTTGTGGCGTGGGCTTGGAGAAGCAGCCCCAATCAAACCCTTCCATTGATCCCTATCCCGTGAAGAGATTCTCCTCTTGCCCGGCCGAGATTCTCCATGTATTCCTCGTACATAATACGAGGTCTACCTCTTGCTCTCTCTTGCCAATGGGTCTGGCATCCACCATTAGCTTGCCCTTCTGTCCATCCTCCATTCACAAAATATGGCCAAACCATCCCAACTGTCGGGCCTCCAAAATTTGCCGCGCTGGCTGTGCTTGTAGGTCTTCTCTAATACGCACTTTGTTGATGCAATCTCTCCTAGTTTTACCCAGGCCTAAGCAATCGCATTATAGCAGCCGACAACATACTGGCATGCCTATCCAGCACCGTCCAGCTTTCAGTACCATAGAGGAGCACAGGCACATTGGTATTATATAGCACCAATTTAGCATCAAGACTCAACTCCTGCTTTCCAATCAGTGTGGTACTTATTTGGTAGAATACGCCGTTAGCTTTCTTTGTACTATTTAATACCTCATGATCAATTCTACCATCCCGACTGATCACTGACCGCAGATATTGAAAGTCAGTGACGGTCTGCAGAACTTCTCCAACGCATGTAATTCGGAATGATGATTCCTCATCTCTCCCTATGCACATTACCTTACTTTTGGAGGTATTAATGATAAAACCTTTAGCTCTTCCTCCCAGTCTGTTACTGCTGTCTGGATTTGCTCTTGTGTATTGCCTATTAGTACTATATCGTCAGCATAAAACAGAGCCTGTGCTTGTACCGGTGTCTTGTTCCGATATCTGATCGAGGATCTAGGAGTCCTTCGCTTCAATTTCGTCCATATACATATTCATATAGAATTGTTCATTATACAATCTATTTTAATTCTATTATTTAAGTTTGTTAAATTATTTCAAATGCATAATGCATTTCTATTTTAAACAATTATTGTTGAAACATTTTACTGTTACAGTTTTCTAAAATCCATTGCAACTAAAAAGATAATAATAATGAATATTACGATAAACATATAATTAACCCTGCGCAGTGCGACTATTTCATCATATTTACATATAATTTAAACTATTAACTAAATGAAATAGAAATTTTAGGGTCATGCCTTAAGAGAAAGAAAATGAAAATTAACATTGTGAAAGTAGTAGAGGTCAGAGACCGCTATTGCAACTCATCTAACTAACCACATACGAGGAAGTCGTTGCATAAGGCTGGAGTTTCGTTTACGACAGCTGTTGGGAAACTGAAGCCAAGACAGCTCTGCTCTGGCAACTTTATCCTTGCTTCTGCAAGTGAATTGTTCCTCTTGTTTTTCGTCTGCAATAATGGGAACATTTTTGTACAAAATTTAGTCATAGAAGTTCAAACTTCAATAACTGTTTTCCGCACTATACTTATATGTGCTCTCATTGGTAAGTTTTCGTTTTTACTTAAGCATACAACATCATATAATGTGTGTATAATAGATGAAGTTTAGTTAAATTAAAACTGTCCGATAGGGCAGTTGTATGAGGGTTTCTCTTCAAAAAGTGCCCGAAAAAGCGTAACATTGAACAGTGCCCAACTTTGACAATTTTTTTCTTTCTTTTCTACACTTTTAAATTTAAAAGTATAAGTTATCAGTATTTTTAAAATATTGTGTACAAATTTAGACATATCTGTCATGTAACCTAAGAAAAACTTTTTGACACGCTGGTCTAACATCATCACGATTCTGTGGCTGACTTTCCGCGATAATGACGATTATGTTTCTGATAATATTGCTTCAAATCAATTGCAGTAAACTAAGAGTTAACTAACTAGTATAATTGTAGCAACTAATCTACCTCAAGATTGCCTTAAGGTACAAATTGTATGAACAGTTCACACCATTATAGAAAAATAATTTGGAAAAAGTAAAATATAACTACAATTTAAATTCATGTATTAATTTTTACACTAATAAAGCACAAGTTCATCTAAAAACTCGCTAAGCTGTCGTGTGAAAAACTGGTGAGGGATACTCAATCTCCCACTCTTGTAATTATAATAAATATTTCTAATTTTAGGAAATAAATTAGGTACTTAAAGGATATAACTTATAATTTTTTGACATCCACGTGTTCTTTATGCGAGACAATTTAAATTTTGTATATTGTATCTTTTAATTTTATTTTATTATTTTATGATTTAAGGCGCGTCAACATCTAAGGTTATTGGCGCCCAAAGCTTTTTTCAGTGCACTGCCGGCCTCCGGACACTGTTCTCTCGTTACAGACAACACTGTCCATCACCGGACTATGAGCTGTAAGAAGCTCCTAGGAAGAGAAAATCTAAGGGTCAGCTGCTGGATTCGAACCCGGGACCTCCGCGTGGGAGTCCAGTATGCTAACCTCATAGCTAATCCCTTCCCTTTTTAATTTTATTGACATTACTAGTTACCAAAAAGTATTACAAAATCTGATGGAATAAATATTTTTAGATCGCATGGGCAGGTATCTCTCAATGCACAATCTTAAATTTACAGGAACTCCATGTAAAATTTTAATTTAGAGGCGGAATGCTTCGGGAAACCCCGTGCATCAGCAAGTTCAAAGATTTTTTTTTTTTTTTTTTGACAGTGTTCGTGAGAATTCTTTTGTTTTTTAAGGGAAAAATTCGAAAATATTCGAGAGAAGAATTCAAGTCTCTCTTAAACAATCTCGAAAAAATATTGTATCGTTTAAATTCCAGGTAGTCGTTTGTCAAGACTATAGGCCTGGAACAGATCTGGAATTAAATTAAATTTAGGAAAACTCCTTTTTGTTTCTATGAAATTTCATATAATTAAATGAAATTAAATTTTATCTACAGAATGGAAACGCAGTTAGAAATCATGCAAAATGAGGAGTTTTCAGGCTATACTGCCTACATACACTCAGGAATTCATACACAAATTGCAGTAACCTTATATGCACTGCAAACTAAGGGAAAAAAATAATAAAAACATCTACACCTGAGAGAGTTATCAAACGGAAATGCGCTTTAGCCTTTTAAGTTTGTATTTCTTTTTTATAGTCTTATGAACTTAAGTTATAATCAAAAAGACTTTGCATATGGGAGTAACGATTAATTTCCGTTATATTGTAGAAATGTGTCACGCTGGCTGCATCAATTGCTGTGTGCATAGATGACTTCCTGGGTGGAACCTAATTAATCTGAAGCATTTATTCTGGGCTCTTTGTAACTAGCCGTAGTGGTGCGACAAACAAGGACTGCATACAACATTAGGGTGCAGATGATATATTCTTGGTGAGAAAGTTTAGGTTAGAGTTGCAATTTAATAGTGGAACTAGCCTGCAAATAATGCCTAATGATTTATCACCGTCTGAATTAATTTTCCGAGTATCTAATACGTTTGATTTGATTCCGAAACTGAACAGATCCTTTCAAGAAAAATTTAGAAATCAATAATATAATCAGTTGTGGCAGTGAGGACTGCATAGTCCATAAATTTTAGAAATATTAGACTATGCTATAGTATAGTGAAACTAATTTAGATAGATGTGCAAATTTCATTACGTGTGCATTTGTTTTTCTTTCATTAATAATTACGGTCAACGACAGTTAGTATGGCGTAAAGTTAATTTCATGTGGAAATTAATTTCGCTACTGTTGTTTTATTCATTTAAGTTTAATTAACAGGTGATTCTGTGTGAATGCATCACAGTAAATCATCATTTAAAATCTCAATAAATGTACATAATAGTTTTGGTTGAATTTCGGGGACCAAAATAAAGTAACCTAACCAATAGGTTAAGTAGGGCTTACAATACCGAAGTAAAATCTGAATGCCGGTATTTGATATTTGAAATTTGAAATATCGGGATACCGGTATTAAAACCGGTATTATTAATAAAAAATTTACTAGTTATATTTTTACTTACATCAGACATTATATTGACTTGTTAACAAATAATTGCTGAAATTTAATAAATTTTGTTCTGAAATGAGTAGATATTATTAATTTTATTACATAGAGAGTAGGAATAGGTAGATAAAAAAATCGTGCAAATAAAAAAAGTACATATTAAATTTTATGTTATATTTTACATATAATAGGCTCGCATGGCATTATGTAATTAAAGAAGCGAAAAATATAATTAATTGAAAGTATTTATGAAACAATATTAATAACTTGCGTTTTGTTTATTAAAGTATGCTCTTAAAAAACATAAACAATCAATCGTTTCATCATCAAGCGAGGATCGAATTTTCGTACAAATATAACCAGCCGCTGAAAAAGCTCTTTCTGATTCTACACTTGTCGGCACTATTGTCATTAAGAAATCATACACATTTTGTAAATACGTTCCTTTGGTTCCTGTTTTTTCAAAAAAAGTAATTTCATCTTTTATTTTTTGTTCCAGACTTGGAATTTTTTTAAACGCAGGCACGGGTGAAGTATTTAGTGTTTCGTCTATTGCTGCCTGTAGTTTTCTCTTTAATGCGTTTACGTTTACCTTGTCAGATTCTAATATTGTTTTGTTACTAATTTGAAAAGATATTGGAAGGGATGTTTCTTGCACAACTTCCATATCTTCTGTATCTTCTAGATTTTCATGTGTGAGCCGTTTTGTTAAGCTTACAATTTTTTTAATGATTGTAAATTTGGATATGCGTTTAAATACTTCTACATCTTGTGAGCCTTTTTGCAGATACTGAAGTATTTGTGATAATTCAGTTCGTCGCAGTAAAATTCGAGATTTTAATGCTTCCAATAATTCTAATGCAATTGTAGATTTTTGCTGGGAAAGAGTATTTAACATAAATGTCAAAGAAGCGTCAGCCGTCAAAAGATTTGCATCTTTTCGGCATAATGCATCTACTGTTAATTTTACAGGAGTAAGAGCAGCAATAATTGAAGATAATAAATTAAATTCTTTATCTGAAAAATGATAAATTGTGTATAAATTCAATTTTTATCAACCAATGTAATACAAAAATACCGATATTTTTACATAAATACCGGTATTTAATTACGGACAAAAATCGTCCGGGATTCCGGTATTCGGGATCCCGAGATCCTGGTATTGTAAGGCCTAAGGTTAAGTATGTTGAAACTTCCACATCTGACGCTTGTTCCTTGAGAGAGGGAATATTCTCTTCGGTAAACTCTAAAATTTATTTACATATTTTAATTTTTTACATTTGAAATGTCCCTAGGTTAACTGAACTTTAGTGAAGATTTTCCCAGTTTAAACCGATTCCTGGTTTAGGACTTGGATGTTATTTAAAGCTTAATTAAGACATTTATTGTACATATAATTTGAAAGTTGGGCTTAAAGCCCACCTGAAAAAATTGGCATAACTTTACTTTTATTGAACAAATTGCATCATGACGCTTTCAAAAACTTCTGTTTTTTTTTTGCCATAATTTAATAAAACAGAAAATAATCAAATCGCCATCTTGCATAAAAGAAATGGGAAACAATGAAATCAATTAAACAAATCTTTGTATTTAAACTGAATTAGAATTCTTATTTTAATTTTTTGTATTTTTGTTTTTAATTTAAGGCGCGACAACATCAGAGGTTGTTGTCGCTCTAGAATTCTTATTAACCCACATGTGGCTCTTAAATTTAGATTGTTTACAAAAAAATCGTAGACATTGAAGAGTTGAACAGATGTAATTTCTGTAAGAACATTCAATTTTATAATACTCTAGTGACGGTATCATTGCGGTTTATACATTTTAATATGGATTCATTTCTGTTAAAAGAAATGGAAACACTCTTAAAAATAAAATGTTGCTAAATATCTATCTCTTTCACCAAAATTACAAAAACGCTATTATTGTTTCTGAACAAATATTTAGTTTTATTAAAGTAAATTCTGACATAAAGTCAGAAGCTAATCTAATTTGTGATCTAATTCTTATTTTGTTACTTTTGACATTAAAAGACAGATGGTTATTAGCTGGATAAATCATCTGAAATATAAGTTAAAAATTCTTTTTAAATCTTTAAAAATAGATCGTTTTGAAAGAAGAAACCAGGTTATTGTATTCAGCTTTGATCTTTGATTAACATTTTGCAGCGACGAAGACAGACAATCAGCGTCTGTAAGTTGGAGACTAGATCTCAACTAATATCCCAGTTAAACGATAATTTATTACCTGGAGGTTAATTGATGTATCAAAACATTTTTGGGATTCTCCCATTGGGCATTTCGACAAGGGAAGTCCACCACACTTAACCATGACTTTAAAAAAAAATCTTCGATTGGAAGGACAAGATGTCGGTGGTAACGAAAGCAGTTTATTGACCAGGCTGCTCAATATTTCCATATCTCCACGCCCAAATTTCAATCATGCACAAAAACCTTTATTGTGAAATTGAGTCAAGAATAGGACAGTTTGACTTCCAAGAATCAGATTTGGTGTCCTTCAGTACACTCTGTGCTACACTTTAACACATCATTTACCCAGATTGTGTTTCACTGATTGCCTAAACAAAACTTTATTGATCTTGTGTCACCTTTAGGAAGTAATCAAATATTTAGGCTATTCTCTGTACAATAATTTTAATAAAAGTTTCGAAATTGTTTGTGTTTCTTGCGAAGATTATGTTAGCAAAACAAGTTCATCAGCGTAAAATAAAATATTTACAACTTAATCTTTACTTTGTTTCAATAAAATGAATATTTTACAATTTCCAGCTGCAGCCTTCAGGTAGGCCATAATATTGTAGTTGGAAAAGTGACTTAGACTTCCCTCGACTGTTCAGATAAACTAGCCCCAACTTCTTCATTCTACGGCTTCTTTTTGCTGCTGTTGGAAGACTGAACTTATCTTGCCCTTGATCAAGGAGTCACGTTTCGAATTTCTGTGCTTGGACATCTATCTTCTTGTCCATATTCAATGATGTGGCAGTTTATGTAGATCCATTCTTGCACAATTTCAGAGCGACGCTGCATATAATTGGAAAAAGGCTTTAGCCTCTTTCAGTTGTTAACTCCAACCAGTACACAAATCGCGGATTTGAAGTTTTTGAGTAAATATTTGAACGTTTAAGCTTGCCTTGTTAAGTTCTAAAGCAAACTACGTTACTGCATCTATCTTCTCGTCAAAATTTTTTTGAATACTTTCAACTTGCCTTCTCTCTAGTAACTTGAGCCAGTAGCTTTTCTTTGCTTAACTGGTCGTGAACATGCTAATCCATTTTCAGCTCGTGAACTTATCACATACATCTTAGGAGTGTTGTAAAAAAATTACCCTTATAATATAGAATGTACCCCTTATTTTAAAGGAAATTTGTGAATTTTATCTCTTATAGGAAAAGAGAAAAAAAAATTGTCAAAGTTGGGTGCTTTTTATACGCTTTTTTCGTGCAGTTTTTGTCAATCAATCCTTATACCACTGACCTACCGGACAGTTTTATATTTTGGGATTTTTACTGAGGAATACATTATCTTTAATAGCTTAGTGGCTGGGATAAGGACAGATAATAAGATGATGCGGTGTAGTGTAATTGTTTCTGATGGGTAACATTACTGTAAATGTTTTATTCTTCAGGAGAGTAACATGGTTAAAACAGAGGAATCTACCTTTTTTTGTTTTGGTGCTTTTTTGGTTAATGTTCAAACTGATGAAAGATCTAATTGGTGTTAGTACTTCTAATTTGATTAAACTTAGAATGAAATCAATAAGATCTAATTCACCCAATCAATTCTACAAATACTCTCCCTTTGTGGGCGTATATTTACTCTCTAGTGTGTAATTTCTATTTTATTTTTTAACTTTTGTTTAGTTTTCAGGAAGTAATTCTATTGTGTGTGACCTTTAGTTATTCAGGAAGTTGTAAAACGGAAGTGCAAGCTATTGTATCTGTTTATTTTTTTACCATCATTCCGTAAATACGGTCTTTATTTTTAAATACCATTCTAAATTGGGTCAGTTTGTTTATTGGCATTTTATAACTAACACTTTTTTTGTTATAAATGTACGAATTCATAACACTGCTGTCACTTACACCACGGATATCACAAAAAAAAAATGGATACCTAACCCCGGAGGACGGAGAAGAAGGAGCATTTAGTTTTTCATATTAGAAATAGAGGATTTATTAAAATAAGAATAGCAAAACCAAAAGTAACCAAAGTAAGGTATACGATTGGCAGACAATTAAGCAATATTTCCTGATTGCAATTCTCTAACAGAAACCATTCTTAGGATATAAAGACCTGGGCTCTTCTCACAGGAAATTAGTTTTTTTGGTGCTAGCCCAGAAGATTACCGCTGCCAAATGGTGGGTCTGAGACAGAAGTTTTCTCTTTTTTGATGCACCTAAGATTGAGTAATCTATTTAAATTAGTATTTCCAAATATGTATCTTTGGCAATCGATATCAAGGAACATTGCAGTAGGTCATCAACAGGACGGATTTCGATTTTAGACAAATGTTCGCCTATTCATAGAGGAAAAGATATTGGGTAAAACTCTAGGTTCTCATCACCATTAGGCTTTATTAGACAGGAAATTATTCAAAACCTACTAAATATTAACCCTCAAAATGGCTCAAATTGAAATATTCATTTACACAAAGTTAAAGTTGAATTAAGTTTTTTGCGGTTATTGTTAAAATAAATAAGATTTTATCCTTGAGCGTGGTTTTACAGATATAAATAAGCCGAATAGAAAATAGATGAATGCAAATTATAACCGTATAATCAAACTGGAATTTAAGTTCTTGTCGCAAAGTACTTAATTAGAGACAGGTGTTACCTGGTTTTTTAGCAGTGGATGTTGATGTTTTCTCTTGAAAGTATATTATCATATTCAGCTTCACTTTATGATCTTTTCTAGTAACCAAGGTAATTTGTGTTTGACTTAGTTCCAATAAGTAGGACATGTTGTTAGAATGTGGTAATATAAACCAAACCCCTGCTGTCAACATCGAACTACTCCTTATGTTTATAAGATAAATATATTTAACTACTTAATTAAAGAACAAACAATCTTTAACCCTGTTTTGTTTTGAAGGTAAAATTAGACATCTATTTTCACATTTTGTTCAATTCAGTATTTGACCAATAATGTCCCTTCTTTGTGAGCTGCTTTGTAAAAGACTTTTTTCTTTATTTTTAACTTTATTTTCACAACTGCAGTACATTTCTGCAAGAAGTGAAGCTGATGCAACATGATACATATTTATAAATTCGTAAGTAGCATTAGGGGAGAATTCGCCTGATGATGAAACTCTCAGAGTAGAGCACTGGTACTTATCTTCATTGAGAGGATCAAGTGGCCACCGGCGCTTAGATCGTCACATTAAGTCTTTTGATCGGACCGAATCTAGACGTCAACTTTCAGCTTTCTGCGATTTTGTGGTTTTGAGAAATTGTGTTCACATACACACTCATACAGTTCTCTAAAAACCACTTTTATGGTCTCGGGAATCCTTAAAACGGTTATAATTCAAAATCGAAAATTTTACTTGATCATAATACTTCCACGTAGTGTGGTAAGAGAAAATATATATTTTTTTTTTATCACCTAAAGTTCTTTTACTGTTATTTCATACTTGGAAACGACAAATTTTCTTTGCATTGAATTTTTATTAAATATTTTACTGTCTTCAATATTTTGAGATAAAGCAGGGCTAAATACGGAAATAACTCTTTTGATGATAATGTGACGAAAATATCACTCTCTAGGTACCATCTGAAAATCATTTTTCACGTAAAATACTTTCAAGCAAAAGTGATGAACTTTATTATTCGGAAAATCGTGGAAAACTGAAAAAAATATTAAGCAAATTCGCACTTCCGATGAAACAGATAATTATTAACCCTTTTCTTGATAATGTATCTGTGGAGATACATTATAATTTAAAAAATCTAGTGACATTATTTTATAGCGCAAACTCAATATTTTTATATGAATGTTTAGGTAATTTCTTAGTTTTCGAACGCACTTTTAGTTTTTTTCTGTTGGCCAGACTGATGAGCTGTCAAACTTTATGTATGAATATTATTTTGATATTAAAAAAAATAAAATTCTGCCAAGTTAAGGGTTAACATGAAAAGTATTTCAGCAAACACTTCGTTCTCATTGACGTAAATAGGGAATAGGCAGTGCTAATTGAGACGTTATAGGGACCCCTAACTTGCACTTCTATTGCAACATACTCGGAAAATAAATTTTATTCTAATTTCCTTGTATAATGATTATACAAATAGAAGATACAGATCTAAAAATCTGAACAAGTTATGTGATTTTTAACATAACTATTTTCAAAAATAAATTTTCATTCATTGAAGTGATTTTATCGCTTGAGGATTTCCATTGAAATCCTTAAAAGACGCCGTTTTCTAGAAATCCCTTTATTAATTGCTCGGAAAAAGAATTTTTGATTGGGAAATTAATTTACAGTTTTCGAAAGAGTTTGTTACATCTACTAACTAACTAAACTCGAACAGTCCACTTCTGGTAGTAGGTACGAGTTTTGTGGGAATTAGTGTTTAAATTTCTAGGCTGGGATTTCCTCAGCTTCCGGAGTATACCTGAAGAAGTGAATTCTCTCTATCGGCACTTCCCATTTGATGGTTGTTTCCTCTTCGTATTGCATAATTATCGCTCATTACGACAACTACTCGACTTTTGTTTGGAGGTTAATGAACGATCTGCTGATTTAGGATACTATATAGATAAGTTCACAAAATCTTAATCTAAATGCCACTAAATATTATGCAATACATAAAAGTTTAATTAATTGGTTTGTCCTATTTTAATTTATTTATTTAAAACGCTGAAGTTATTGGCATCCGGTGTCTCTTTCAAAGCACTGCCACTAGGAAGTGAGCTGAAAGGAGCTGCTAAAAGAAAAAAAAATCTAAGGGTCGGCAGCTGGACTCGAACCCGGAATCTTTGTGAAGGATTTCAGTACGCTAAGCACAGAGCTAATCCCATTTTGTTGTAAGTTTAATCGAAAAAGCAAACAAATTGATGATCTAAATACCTACCTAACAGAGGGAAACCTTTATGTCGAATTTTGCCTCCTTAAATTGCCGCAAAACTTACTGCGATCTTTCTATTATCAGATAAATCGCTAAAGAATGTTATTGCTACACTGGGAACCTCAGTAGTTGTCGTATTTCCGGAGTCATTTTAGAAAGTTGACATGTTCTCGCAAACTCTCAAACTGAGGGGATGTTAAAATAAATAACGGATTCAGTCTAAAAACAGTTTCAGTATCTTTAGTTGCTTGGCGCTGAATACAGCAGTTACAGTCACACTACTCGCTACTTTATTACAGATGTGTGTGGCACAGAGTTAGGAGTGAAGGTGGAGTGGTATGGGCCGCCGCGGTCCTGCCCTGCCCTTGACCAAAATTCCAGCCGGACATGGATTAATAATCACTCACACTTGTACCATTACTTTCGCAATCCATTCTGGGCTAGAGCCTAATACTAATAGGTCACAAAATTTAAAAAAACTTATTTTTGCAATCCTCCTTTAACAGAGCTTCAGATACAACTTGAAATAAAAAAAAAAAATCCTTCGGTTATTTAAAACTTTTAGAACGAGACGAGAAAAGTAGCCAAAACAAAACTTTTCATCAATATGGGTTACTGAACCTCGGATGTATCTGAATGTAGTTTCAATTCCGCTGACCACGTACTCTTCTTAGGATTATACAACGACAAACGACTGATATGGATCCCCAATTCCAGACTGAAAAGATAAGTTCTCAACAAACGATTCAAACTACCATCACTGCTACTTCCCGCTGTAATTTACCACTCGGTTGTAATGAAATCGGTTAGCTTCGATTAATTTTCAAGAAACCTTAAATACCATTACACAACAATCGATGAAAGAACAAATCTAAGGCCTGATTGGTAGATTTGAAATCAGTGCGCTTATCCGTTCCCATACTCGTAATTATTTTCTGTTGTAAATAGCTAATACATTTTAGAAAAAGTGGCAAATTGATGGTTATTTAAATTCGAATTATTTTATTAATGGATTAGAGCATAGAGAAAGAGAGTTATGGAATTTTCGGTATTTAGTTTTAGCTGTTTCTCTATGCTCTAATCCTCTAATCCAAAATCTCGCCTCCATAGCTATTCCGGACAACCCCCCACGGCGGCTGAGGCGTTGCTGGCCCCGCGACCATCTCATGGATTGATAACCAACTCAAGCGGGAGTGTTGCCAGTGGGCAGCTTCTCTCCTCCAGCCAATCACGTCCATAGCATCATTCATCGGATTTGCTGATTGCATTGTTTGTTTTGTAGATAGTAAATGGCAAATAAAATTAAAAAAAAAAAAAAAAAAATTTTATTAATAACAAAAAAGGCGAAAAATGTTATAGGGTAATAAAATTTTAATTTATAATTAATAGATTCTCTACAATATTATCTTGATGTGTGTACAAATACTTGTGTCTTGCGTTCGAAATAGTTGGATTAACTCAGAGCCGTTGAAGAAACAGTACTGGCCTGGGACTCACCACACAAGAGCCATTGTGAGAGAGGAAGAAGTAGTGGCTAGGCTACGAATTGGTCATACCCGGTGGATACCTGATGTGTGGCGATCCCATTCCGTTGCGCAATACCAGGTACAACTGCCTGTCCCTGCAGCACTTCATTACTGGAATGTCGCTTTGATGAAAAAAGTCGATGGAAGAATAAAATTTCTAACAACGTTGTTGAAACGTTTAAAAATGACACAGGCCAAATACACCGGGTGATTCAGTTTTTATAAGAAATAAATGTATTTGAACTGTTTGAATTGTATGCCACAATTTGGGTCTAGCGAGCCCACAGTAAAGCTCTAGCTCATATCCCACATACACTCGACTGCAATTCCACATTTAACACTTCTAAGACGTAGAGGATTTGGCTTTAACTCGCCTCCCTTAATATTCAATCTAACTATGATTCGGAAAGGATGTGAACTGCTTTCTGCGGGGCAAAACCTGGTCTAAGAGCAATCAAAGGCCAGAGCAATTATCTTCCTTATGGAGACCCAGTTGGCTCAAGATTAGTAGAGATTTGAGGAACTCATAGAAAGGATATAGAAGAACAACAGTTATAGTATTCGTTAGCTAGTCGTCTGTAACTCGGATCGGACTGGGCTATACGAAGTTTTGGCACTTTTTACAAGGGTACGGGTAATCCTGGTCCAGGCACTTCTTCAGAGATCTTGCGCTATTGAGTGTATCCTAGTTTCAAGAACTAGTGGGTTCCCTTGCGGGTTCCCTTAAAGTAAACTATATCCAGATGCTATAGTTTTTATTTTTTTCTAATTTCAATAATAATAATTTTTACAATATTAATTCAGAAACGTTTTCCGTTTTAGCAAATTCTAGCTAAAGCGGGTTCCATAAATTTGCTTATAAATGATATCTTTTATCTTTTTAATTTTCTCTCTCCAAATCCCCTCTTCTACATTAAGAGCGGACGCTTTTTTTTTTTTTTTTGGCAAGGTCGAGGGCTAAGAGATGTTCACGGCTGCTTGGGCAATCAATGTGGCATGAACTACTGGCAGGTGCGTGCTACATTTAAGGGCTGTGATAGTCAAGTACTTAAGGTTTAAAAAGAGATTAAATACACAAGAGACAATGAAAGCAAGGAGAAACTTTAAAGTGTTGATGAATGTCTTTACTTTTCAAAGTAAAAAACTTTTTATTTTTTGTTGCATATTTCTTTGACCAATTTTTTGTATTGTTCTTTCCCCTAGGTAGTCACTTTAAGCCTTCCTTCTCATCTGCAGGCATGCAAGCTGGCTTTGTACTGCCTTCACTTCCTTTTGTTCTTTAATTTTTGTAAAAATATAAACATTATCAAAGCGTTCAGCTGCAACTTCATCGTAACATACACTTGATAGCTTTGTTTCTAAGTTGACCTCTATAAAGGTAGCGTTCTACAACAAACGTTTTGCGAACCCACAGGCTGATCACTCATCTACAGATTCTTTACTGACGATTAATAAATTGCAGAGAAACGCCCTGGAGCTACGATCAGCAATTCTATTAATCGTCAGTAGTGCATCTTCTAGCTGATTTAAAAATCGCCTAAAGCTGTATTGCAGCTATTACTAATTAAGAGGATTAAACACAATTCATAATCACTTCCAGTAAATAAAGTTAATTACAAAGCTATTTATTAAAGTGTATGTCCCATCAGTATCAGAGATATAGTTGTTCTGTTCCATCAACTAGTCGTCTAGTCGTCCATTTATTTGCTATTTCCAAGTTAACGATGGTTTAGCCTTCAAACAGGAACTTGTTATTGAAATATACAGTTGCCTTTTGCGGTTTGTTACAAACACTGTTAAATGAGGTGTAGTTTTTTTTTTTAAATTACACTTTTAAAACACACAGCATATTTATAATTATTTAAAAATAATAATCCATCAAGCCCATTCGATATCAACTCAAAAAGATTTAGAAGAATCAGTAGGAGAAAATATTGTTCTAAAAGTGGAAAGCTTTGGAGAATATGATAGTTTTAAATATTGTAAAAATGTGGTTAGGTCCGCAGTGGTGGATAGATTTTCTGCATGTTTATTGCATCCGTGTCCGGTTACGTACTTTAATCCATCATGCAGCAGAGTCCGAGTTTAAGTAAAAAATAATGACTCAGAAAATAGGAAGTTCAGCAAAGATTACTGTCCATAAAAGCTTTGAACTTCATGAAACTTGTGACTTATAAGAGACATTTTTTTACCAAATAGATATCAAGAGGAGTAAGAATCGCAATATTTTTACAGCATTTAAGAATTATGTTTCTACCATTAAAACAAGTGTATAACGCGGTAAAATGTTATTTATTTTAAGGACGCTAATGCCAACCCTGTTTTTCTTAAAAGATAAAATATAATTGTATGTTTAAAATGTGCGCTGGCCGGAACCACCATATGACTGTGGAAGTTAATGCAAGCCATCCGTTTCCTGAGTCCATCCGGGAGTGTGTGCACTAGAGGGGATGTAGAGAATGGTCGCCGGAGGAGAAGGAGATTTCCTTGCGGACTTGTCTGTATTTGAGAGAGTGCTGCGCCACCTTGACCAACTTACAACATCGTGAGCGCCTTCTTGCATATTTCGCAACCATATCTTTCGCCTTAAAAAAAAATAAACTTATCTGGGCTTTTTGTTACTAATATATACAACAGGTGACAAATAATCCTATAATTATTGTTATTCAGTTTAGTCTACCTTAATCATTCTTTATTAAACATCAATATTAAAATTAGAAAAGGTTATTTAAAAAAAAAAAAAAAATTTATTAATTAAAAATCATTCTGCTGAATGATTTCTGTCGATAATTATATCGTGTTGCCTGATTGTGATCTATCTTGGTGTTGCCACAACTTCGAAAATGATTCCTTAAAAACTTTCCTAATGAGAACCATAAATTGAGGAGATTTTCTTTTAGAGAATCACACTTCATCTTGCAATTTTAATTGAAATCATAGCTAATAATTTTTTTGTTTCCGTCGACTGAACACTCTATAGGAGCGTTTTACAATTTTCGGAGCGTAGTTTTTGTCACATTTTTTTTTTTATTTCAAATAACTCACTAGTACCTCGTTAGGCCTTAAAGTAAGCATGGAACGTTTTGATATTAGGCATATACGGACAAATTCGCGTGCCAGAATTAGCTATTAGGTCGTAATAAATAGAGATTATGGTTTTCTATTAAGAGTTTACCAAATTATAGAACATTACACTGTGACTCTTTAAATTAATTGTATTGTATCTTCTACCTGAGCCATTAAAAGCATTTCTACCGTTAAAGCCATTAATGTTCAGCCATAATAGTTGAATGGATCGTCAGGATGAATAAAATGTACCGGAATATCCGTGGAGATGTTCCGCCGTTTTAAACTTCACTGAATAACATTTTGGCGAATCAGCTACACTAGTTCAAGCAGATGAAGCTGGAGGAACTAATGGAACAGTGCCAAGACTAAAGCATGCTCTACGTCTCTTGGTAATTTCAATGGGAATCGTATCTTTGGGTCAAAAAGGACGGCCCATCACTTACCCTTTCAGTGCCTTCCGATTTCATCAAGGAAATTTTTATGTGACCGTGACAGTCCTTTTGACGAATGGATTCAGGCTGGGGGGAGGCACCTCCGATCCGCGCTCAGCGGTAATTTCACTTCTTGAGTGATATTTATGCTGACTAATGTGGATCAACGTAATTCTAGGGCAAGAATTCCTTCTCTTTTTTTTCTAACCGCAGAATATTCTTTTTTGGCAGAAATCTTTCGAGGTTAATTTTGCGAATCGTATCCCGAAGAATGCAGTATAAATTGTTCTTTCGATTTATAGAAATCGAAATTGCATCTTGTGCAATTTTTACACTGTTTAGAAATGCCAAGAAAGATGATGTATTATTTTCATTCTGTACATACGAGGGTCGTTTGAAAAGTCAGTGCAAAGTCAGAGAGATAGCACTACTGGCGCGTATCGAGGTTATGTTTAGTTAGTAGCATCTCTTGGAAGAACACACGCCATGTTTCAGCCAGATCGGTCTATTTCTTTGTGTTTGGCATTCGTTTGAATCGAGGAAGTCGAGTGATTTTCAAATCGTGTGAAGTGTTGCAAGGACGGTTTGCAGCTGTTCCAGAAGAATCCGCAGGACTTTAAGCGTCGTTTCGTCACTGTGGATGAAACATGGATACATCACTACACTCCTGTGACCAAAGAACAATCTAAACAATGGGTTACCAAGGGGGAATCTGCGCCAAAAAAGGTGAAGACCGTTCCTACGGCCGGAAAGATTATGGCGACTGTCTTTTGGGATTCGCAAGGAATAATCCTCATCGACTATCTGGAAAAGGGTAAAACTATTACAGGTGCATATTATTAATCGTTATTGGTCCGTTTGAAAACCGAGCTGCTAGAAAAACGCCCACGATTGGCCCACAAAAAAGTCCTTTTCCATCACGACAACGCACCAGCTCACACCTCAGCAGTTGTGGTCGCAAAATTAATGGAAATAGGGTTCCAACTCGTTTCACACCCCCCCTATTCTCCAGACTTGGCTCCCTCGGACTACTATTTGTTCCCCAATATGAAGAAATGGCTGGCGGGAAAAAGATTTTATTCAAACGAGGAGGTGATTGCAGAAACGAATGGCTATTTTTCAGACATGGACAAATCCTATTATTCGGAAGGGATCAACAAACTAGAGCAGCGTTGCACGAAGTGTATAAGCCTAAAAGGAGACTATGTTGAAAAATAAAAAAGGTTTACCCCAAAAAATTAAGTAGTTTTTATTTTTGCACGGACTTTTCAAACGACCCTCGTAAATCTTCTTTTCATCAATACTAGGCTTACATAAAATGTTGCCTAGCAAGAGCTATGTGTTTGTTCCAATGTTTCTCGTAATCGTAAACACTTAGGCAGATCAACTCCTTTAACCCTTCTGTAGTTTTGAACAAAATTCATTCCAAAGAAATGTTCTTGGCCAAATAGATAGATAGATAGATTCTACCGGGGGAATTGGCTATTCAGCCTACGCCGCCGCGACACCCCAAGGATCTATTGTGGCACCCCCCTAGTTGGAGACCCTCCCCCTATCCTGGCCAAATAACTTTTTATGAATCGAAAAATAATGCTGGACCTTTTGGAGCTTAAATCAACTTCTCTAATGAAAGCAGCATTGCAAGTAACTGAATTGAAAGCATTGGAACTCATTAGTCAGATGTTAGCCGAAAGCAGTCGCAGAAACCAATCACTGGCTACCCAAAATGTTTCGTAATCAAAAGATCTATGAGTTGACCTTAATTTTGACTTATCAACTTTAATATTGTAATTTATTTTTAAATAAAAAAACTTATTTATTGAAAATTAAAATAATTTCAGGTAAGCAGTTTTGTTTCGCAGTCTGCACAATTATTGCTAAAACCATAATCAACGTTCTAGTGGTAAGTTTCATTCCAATATCAAAATTTTGATTCAATTTATAGTTAACTGCGAATCTAATAAATATTCATGTGCTTTTAATTTAAAACAAACCAAAAGATAATAGATCCAAAGTATTCTTGACCGTGAAAAAGTAACGAAAATAATCCTTATCGATTGTATCAATAATAAACAGGTGTTTATATTTTAAAATCATTTACCGTGAACTTCCATCCAGGATTTAATTTTCTGATCCTATTTTTATCGACTGATTATAAACACTTCGTGAATGTGGTCTTTTATACCATAAATAGAAATTTAAATTTTTAGTTCTTCTATAAAAAGCTACTTTTCTGCCGATAAATGATCATTTTTCGCTTTTAATTAATTTTTCTTAATTTGTAATTTTAATAGATTTGTATTTCTTATATTGATGGTTGAAGGGATCTTGACAATTGTCATGTTCTCCGATGTTAAAGAGAGATTTTTGTAGATGTTACTCAGGAAAAACACCTAAGAAATAAAGGCTATCATTTCGAAACCATAAACATATGGTACCTATCATTTGAGTAGCTCTATGTTTTTACTTATGTTTGAGCCGAAATATAAAGTATAATGCGGACGACGGAGTGTAGGAATAGTATACAGGTATGAAATGCCATGGACAAAATTTGCTTGAAATGGTGTCGTGCCATTATTTGTATGGGCTCTCGTGCGGAACTGGTGGCTACAGCTGACATGGTTTTGGCAGAATCGAAGCGTAGACAGCTATTGAGAAGAAGACTGAGTCAGTATTTGGAAATGATGTGGCTGATCCTGAAATGCTGCTGGCTTTGTACTCCTTTAAGAGACTAAACCACTGTATGCTTTCGCTAAAGCTGATGGAAAGCGTTGACAGACTGGATGACCCGGGCGGATGAAAGGAGTATGAAGTTGTCCGCTTCCATCTCCTGGTTAGATAGGATTATTTCCAGGTCCACTTGAATAAGAACACGAACTTGCGAACATGTACTAACAGAAGCGAAGTCATATATCAAACTTTCTGTGCACTTGCACTTTTTGGAGGACTTATATAGTTGATTGATGCGAACAGTATAGATCAAAACAGGTAAATTATCGTTAAACCACAGGAGAAGGACATAATTTTGTACTATTCTATAATTTATTAGAACAGGAGTTAGAATTATTATTATATTATCTCTCTAATAAACATTTCTCAAGGAAGATACGTCCTTCAACCTGGAAGATCAACCTTCAAGTCGAAAGTTTCCGGTTCTACTTTTCCTTCCCGGTTTTTTTTTTTTTCCTAGGAGCCTTCATAGTTCATAGTCCGATAAAGAACAGTGATGTAACGAGCGAACACTTTTTGGAGACGGGCTGAGCCCTGGTAAGAGCTGACTTAATCTAATTATATATAATCAGACATTATTAAGTAAACTGAAATTGTATGGATAATTATCTGTTAACATTGTGAGGAAACACTGAAGCTGGATGATTATCTGAACCCGCAACAGTCCTCAATGGAACAGATTTTTGAGATGAACAAAAGATTTGATGGAATGCCAGGAGAGAGATTCAAGTTTCTGTAAATTAGATTGAATAATGATTTTTTCATCGATTCGCCGCAAGAATTAAGACAGCCCTTCTTAAGATAACTCAATTTGTTCAATATTAAATTTTAAATTTATTTATTAAATTAGTTATATTGGACCACATCAATATTTGTCAGCAGAATTTTTAGCGCAAATTAAAGATAAAGATAATCAACGAATTTTTAGAAATAGTTGAACATATGTTTGAAAAATTGATTTCAGTTAGCTAACACCTTGACCACTTTATTTGGAGAGGATGTTTGAGGGGGTGAGCTAGTGCGAGGAAGCTTGTCAATGACCCAGAAGTGAAAGGGAGGCTGTAGAGAACATTGTTGCACATGTTTGAGTATTTATGTGTTTGTGTGTCTGTTATGGTAGTCAGCACTGTGAACACCTATAGTACAAAAAATATGCATCTGCTTCTGACCACATCCGGCTCAAGCTGGGAATTTAACAAGGGTTTCCGTCCAGCCTTCCTAACAAACCTCTTAAGGGGCAATAAAGGTAGACAGACAAGAAGATCTCTCCCCTCCACTTCCTAGCTACCGCAATATTCCAGCGCAGAATGGGTCAAGGGGCTTAATAGGGTGTTGAATAAAGGATATCTTTACCCTTTCAAGCTAAAAGAATTATATGCTCTACTTATCGGCTTGTCTGAATTCTCCTATATTTTTTTGGGATGTGTAAATTTCTATATCGCACCTTTCAGCATCATTTTACTGTAAATTTGCTTGGCTGATAGCTAACATGGTGGCGACGATTGTGATATCTTCTTTTAGAGTAGAGATTGATCAAATCTGAAGCTTTTTGGAGTAAAACAAAGGAAGAACCTGAGCAGAGTTTATGCTACACTGAGCCAGACAGGTTGGCAATATCACAGCTTTTTAGGTGCAAAAAGTTCAAAGATTTTTTTATGTATAAAATATTTCATATCCCTCCTCTCTCTCTTATACTCTATTTTTTAAAAATTTTATTTATCTATTGAGGTTTTGATGGGTTTGCTTTAAATATTCAGTTTTATTCTCTAGATACCCTATTTTCTTAAATTATATTAATACATTCAAAAATGTTGAAAAATTTAAACAGAAATTTATATTTATTTATTAAATGAAAATTTAACAAGAAGTCCCCCAAGAGTGGTTCATTCTCCAGAAGTATTCCTTAATTAATTAATCTGGGTAGGCGGAACCCTTGTTGAATATTCAATTTTATATCAGTAATACTTTCTTATCGAACTCATCCGATTATCGAAGTTATCTGAATCGTGGTCATAAAATAATAGTCATGAAAACAAGTTGGAGATGCCTCATTGTAATAGAGGGTCTGAATAGAACAGGGGATCCCCAAAGTACGGCCCACGGGCCACATGCGGCCCCCTGAGGGCATTTATCCGGCCTAAAATAGTTTGTTTTATAGTCCGGCCCTCCAACGGTCTGAGGAACAGTGAACCTGGTCCCCTGGGTAAAAAGTTTGGCGACCCCTGGTCTAGAGAAATCTGCTTGACGTTTTGCAATTGCATTAAATAATGTAATTACATTATTTAATGCAATATTTAGAAATGTCGTATAAATTTCCTATCAAGCTTACGAGGGTCGTTTGAAAAGTCCGTGCAAAAATAAAAACTACTTAATTTTTTGGGGTAAACCTTTTTTATTTTTCAACATAGTCTCCTTTTAGGCTTATACACTTCGTCCAACGCTGCTCTAGTTTGTTGATCCCTCACGAATAATAGGATTTGTCCAAGTCTGAAAAATAGCCATTCGTTTCTGCAATCACCTCCTCGTTTGAATAAAATCTTTTTCCCGCCAGCCATTTCTTCATATTGGGGAACAAATAGTAGTCCGACGGAGCCAAGTCTGAAGAATAGAGGGGATGTGAAACGAGTTGGAACCCTATTTCCATTAATTTTGCGACCACAACTGCTGAGGTGTGAGCTGGTGCGTTGTCGTGATGGAAAAGGACTTTTTTGTGGGCCAATCGTGGGCGTTTTTCTTGCAGCTCGTTTTTCAAACGGTCCAATAACGATTAATAATATGCACCTGTAATAGTTTTACCCTTTTCCAGATAGTCGATGAGGATTATTCCTTGCGAATCCCAAATGACAGTCGCCATAATCTTTCCGGCCGAAGGAACGGTCTTCGCCTTTTTTGGCGCAGATTCCCCCTTGGTAACCCATTGTTTAGATTGTTCTTTGGTCTCAGGAGTGTAGTGATGTATCCATGTTTCATCTACAGGGACGAAACGACGCTTAAAGTCCTGCGGATTCTTCTGGAACAGCTGCAAACCGTCCTTGCAATACTTCACACGATTTCGTTTTTGGTCAAGCGTGAGCAATCGCGGCACCCATCTTGCGGATAGCTTTGTCATGTTCAAATGTTGATGCAAAATATTATGTACCCGTTCATTCGAGATGGCCACAGCACTAGCAATCTCACGCACCTTCACTCTTCTGTCATCCATCACCATATCATGGATTTTATCAATGATTTCTGGAGTAGTAACCTCAACAGGGCGTCCAGAACGTTCAGCGTCACTTGTGTCCATATGGCCACTCCGAAAATTTTGAAACCACTCATAAACTGTTCTAATCGAAGGTGCAGAGTCACCATAATGTTTATCAAGTTTCTCTTTAGTCTCCTGAGGCGTTTTGCCTTTCATAAAGTAGTGTTTAATCAACACACGAAATTCTTTTTCGTCCATTTTTTGAAAATCACTCGACTTCCTCGATTCAAACGAATGCCAAACACAAAGAAATAGACCGATCTGGCTGAAACTCAGTGTGTGTTCTTCCAAGAGATGCTACTAACTGAACATAACCTCGATACGCGCCAGTAGTGCTATCTCTCTGACTTTGCACGGACTTTTCAAACGACCCTCGTATTTAAACGGTCCCAATTAAAGCCAAGATCTCGTGTCATACACAAATAATATAATGATTCAGCATGAAAGAGAAGGAATTAGATAACTGGTTAGTGCTGAGATCACGGATTCGAATCCAGATGCTGGCCTTTAGATTTTCTCTTCCTAGTGCTTCTTACAGCTCACTGTCCGGTGATGGACAGTCTGTAACGAGAGAATATTGTCCGGAGGCCAGCAATGCACTATCTTGAATTTGAATTTCACATTAAAAAACAAAAACTACGCACGAGTTCAACAAGAAAGAAGTGATGTCAATGTGTTGAATTAAGCAACAAAATTTTTTACTGGACACACGACATAAGGGCACTTTAAAAGTTTTTCGCCTCAAAATAGCAGTGTGAACTTCAACCGTCCGAGTATTGACGAAGGTAGCCGAGAAAACATAACTGTAGTGAATAACTGCGCAAATGCAGGAGGCTGCGAAAGCGTTAGCCAGGGAATAATTTTTGAATATTCAAGGTTCGTAGAGCATTTAATTCAAAATCATTTCTTCCAAAACTGTATTTGTTTGTATGCTGAAATTAGGCTGAATTTGCGAGATCGTAATAAACTTCTTACGAAAACCACTTTTTTTGTTTTAGAAAAGTAATTTGGGTAGGCTAATAGAAGCCACTCTCCTAGCCATCTCCCAAGTTTTCGAGACCATTCATTAAGACCACTGTACAGATTAAGATTATATAATTTCAAAGCAATGCATTGGGAGACGTTAGAATTATACAGAAAAATTTGAAGATTTATCATTATCCATAGTGCCCACAGTTAAAATAAACTTGCTGTGTAGCTGGACATCAGAGTCATAGTACTATTTCTCTGAATTCTTCAACAATAATCAGTATTACACGGGCTGAGTAAAGGAAGCGCGCCAAAGCTAACTTATCCCTTTCCCATAGCGCTTTTGGTTTTTCTAATGTATGTCCCTTAGTGATCGAGGAGTCTGAAATGTTTTTCTTTGTATGAATTCTTCAGCATAAACTTTTTGTCGAGAATATCCATTTTAAACGCACAAGACTAAGCATCGCCATTTGGAAACGGAAGTTACTATCGCCTCTAGCCACTACCTTCAAAACTTATCCCAGTAGATCATTTAAAGAATACTACCATTTAAATACTTTAAATACCGAATCGTAGCTCCAGTATCGTAGTTGCCATTGTGTTAATACAACAAAAAAGTCCAAAATTCGTGACTGTACTGTTGAATTTGCGAATGTTAAATCGTTCATAACTGAGTCATTACTCATAACTCCTCCCTTGGTGCACCAGTGTGGTAAAGTACTCGTCGCACTATATTATTCTCATTTTATTAAATAAGCGTTTAATTTATTATTAATAAATTAAATGTTATTAAAAATAGATGACATAATCCTAGATTGGAGATAGTTCAGTAGAAGAAATATTCAACCACTTTGGCAACAGCTATGTTTTTTCTCCTTTTTTAATTAAATTAAGATAAATCTGACAGTATTGAGGTCAGGCTTGCCTCAGATGTGTCTGTGAAACAGGCAACATAAGCCTTATAAATAAGATAACACGTGCTTCTCCTCTTCTTTATAGATTATTATTACCAAAATATTTACTATCCTAAATTCCAATCCCAACAATCTCACTTCCTCTTGAAAGTTATTTGTGCTAGATAGATAAACATCTATCAGATTTCCGTAATAAACGACCGAATCATAGCACTTAGAAGAAATGGTTGCTATTTGTTTTCGAAGATGTTTTTTTTTTTTTTAATTGAAGAAGTCAGAAAATATCTGCTAACTTTTCGTTTCGATTAAAATGAAATGAATGAATAAATATTTATTTCTATAAATATATACATAAAATAAATACAGAAGTATAATGTATAATACATTTAAGCCTTCTTAACAAGTGAGGAACGAGAAAGGTTAAGGTGAGCAGGATAGGAATGCAGGGAAAAAAGGAGAGGAAAAACCTGCAGCTAGTATAGAGAGTTAGAGACGTATCTGTTTTATTCTTTGGTGTCTGTAGGTTATAGAAAGATTGTAGGAGGCTATGTCGCGGCAGAGTGGATTTGGATGACAGTCTAGGATGGAAAGGAGTTTGAGCAGACGATTTTGGATATAGGAGTGTAGCGGGGGATAATGCTCGAGGTGAAATTTGTTTTGCGTTGTGTGAAGTTTCTTGATGTTGCTGACTACAGTTTCCATTAAATTGCTGAGATTTCAGCATTAAATATACCACATTAGCGCGAGAAGTATTGGATAAAATTTGCGTTGTTATAGCAGCTACTGATTTTCATATGAATGGCTCGCAGGGGTGACATAATATTAGTGGAGTTATGGATCATACTGAATTAACTCACTGCTCTGACAAAAACCACCAATATGTGCTACACATACCTTTAAATGTGGAGGGACATTACGCGATTCCCTTCTGATCCAGTGGACGTCTCGTTCGTTGACTATAGCTCCTATGCTCCACGCAACTCTAGTCAATGATAACTAAATTTAATTTAGCTGACATTTTGAGAATTACATAACAAAACAAGTGCCATTCAAAGAAATAAGGTACTAATGCATTTCATGCCGGTGAAATCTCCTTAATCTCGATACCCGACGGCACCGTTGCCTCTAACTGTTATATGCGAAGCTAGCTAGTACTTTGTACTCACTGCTCTTACAAAAAACATCAATAATTTACGGAACATTCGCTGTACTTTAACTGAAGAGGGACTTTGTTTAATTCTACGTCATACTAAGCGAAACGATATATTTTTTTATTTTATCCTCCGAAGCACGCGTGTTTATTGTATCCCTGAAGAGATTCGGTCTTTAATCCATCATCAGAGATAGATTTATCAGTTTGGTGTAGAGATTTCGACTTCACTTTGTTTCCGTCATAAGTGAAGCTTCAAAGCAACTATCCAGAGAAGATTTAGACACTAGAAAACTTATCAGATGCTGGAGAAACTCTCTGGATCCTGCAATTTCTAGAATATCTTGTACTGGAGAAGATGGTGAAGAGACTCTCCTGGGACCAGTAAGGAGATTAAAATTGATCTTTGAGATCAGATCAATCTTATATTCACCCAAAAAAAAAACACAAAAAAACGTGTGAATTTTATTCGACAGAGGACGATTGATTTTAAATTCTGCTCCCATAAAGAATTTCGAATCGTTATTGCTAATAAGAATGTATTGAAGTTCATATTTTTTTGAAAATTTGTCACCATTTACCAGAATAATGAATAATAATCAGCATGAATTTCCCAAAATTCAAATTTTATTACGCCTCTAGTTTCAGGAATCTTTATTAATTATACAGTACATTGCTGGATTGTAAAATAACCAAATTGTGATACAAATCTTACAGTGAAAACTAATTTTTTTAATAAAATCAACTAATAATAAGTGAAATGTATAATTTCTATACTAAAATAGAAATAGAGGGATACAAGTTTTTTTGCAAGGCACTACTTTACACTCTCCAATTGACAGGCATTTTCACTCTACATGAACAGGAAATTCTACGTCCGGCTCTGTAAGGCCATTCAAAGGAAACGGAAAGGTCTTTAAGAAATGTTTCTTCAAAAGGTTTCCTTATTTTATCTATTCGTGCCTCTAAAATGTATATTTTAATACTAATATTACAAAGTTTCATTCAGCTCTAATAAGTCCTAGCAATAAATTCCTCTACCAACATGTTTTATCCTATTTAAATAAAGTGATCATATAATGATGCTGGTTAATTACAGATGTTTCCTCTTGACACTGAGGAAATTATCATCACTTTATCATTTCAAACAATTTTCTGCAAATAATTAACTCTTATTGAACTTTAAAGCAATTTAAATGGAATCCAAGAGGATTAAAGCAGTGTCAGGTTGTTGTGTTCTATTTGTTTAGAATCTGTAGTAGACAATTCAACTGTAACAAGAGTATCTTATTTTATTTGAATCGCAGTATGTTAAAAGAGCATTATTCCAATAATTGATTTTTTTTATTTTATAGATATAATAAAAAACTTATTCAGTAGATTCAATATGTTACAAAAAGTTAGTTTTTTTCTACGTTTCTCACAATCTGACTTAAGTAAGCTATTGCATTTCTTTAAATACCGAATCGTAGCTCCAGTATCGTAGTTGCCATTGTGTTAATAAAACAAAAAAAGTCCAAAATTCGTGACTGTACTGTTGAATTTGCGAATGTTAAATCGTTCATAACTGAGTTGTACCAAGTGAATAATAATAAGCAAAATGCTTCATTAAGCCACGTATTGTGTAACGTATAGAAAAAGCTCGCTGACCAGGCTGTAGGGGTTTTGCATTTTACTCTATCATAACTTTTCATGTAAAGTCATTTCTAGATAACAACTGATTTCGAAAATTCAAAAGCTTTTCAAAAACCCTTGATTTGTTAACGGAAAATGCCCACTTCCCACTTTTATTCTATAAAAGATTCATGATTTTATGAACTACGAGTACTTAAAATGTGGTTACCCACTGAACTAGGTATAATTCAGAGTTAAAACACTATTATAATGCAACAGTGATTAAATAAGTGCACGCCTCGTATAAAATGCAACTAAATTGCATAATTAAAAAAACCCTTTAACTGCGCTCCTAACATGCAAAAATCTTGTACACACGGTTTTATTAATTTTATTTCACGATTTGCTTTAAAAAAAAAATGTTATGCTGTCGGTATGCAGCAGTGCAGTTTGAAACCTTTACATATTTTAACTCGAATTCTCTACACCAAATTGTTGAATTTATTTCTAATGGTTGTTGAAAGTCGAAAACCAATTAAGTCGAATCAATTAGTGCAATAAATACATCGCCATTTGGAAACGGAAGTTACTATCGCCTCTAGCCACTACCTTCAAAACTTATCCCAGTAGATCATTTAAAGAATACTACCATTTAAATACTTTAAATACCGAATCGTAGCTCCAATATCGTAGTTGCCATTGTGTTAATAAAACAAAAAAATCCAAAATTCGTGACTGTACTGTTGAATTTGCGAATGTTAAATCGTTTATAACTGAGTCATTACTCATAACTCGTTATATTTATAAAATCAGCGATTTTATGAATGATAGTAATTAAGAATCATGGCAAACAGAAAAATGTTTATTTAGATATCCCAAATTTGATATTTTGGTAACTATTGCACTGCGCCTTCCCTTGTTCACTAATCTATTCAGACTGTGGTGAACCTGGTGAAATTGCGCAGGATTTTGTACTTGATGCCTGGCTTTTGGGGAGGTATAGTCTCCCATCCTGAAATGGTCATGTCTGGTAAACTAAATGAACTCTCGAATCATACTAAGTCGTGAGAGACCTAGACCTCCTTGTATCCTAGTTTTAGACTATTATGCGGTAACTTGAAATCACAGAGCATTCTTCTGCGGGATGGTTTCTATCTGACACTCCGCGCTACTATTTTGGTGGCGATAAAGGGGCAGGGAACCAAAGGCAGTGTCTGAGTTCCTGCTAAATCTCTCAATAAATTAATAGTATTTTTTGCTTTCTAGCTCCTGAAGTTCAACTGTGGTACTTTGCATTTTATTTAATTAATTTGCATGAGACATCAATATCAGGCATCGAAGAATATTAATAGAATTGCAATTACTAATTGGGAATGAGACATAATTAGTAACAGCCCATATCACAACCATACAGCTCATCTAAAAGACAAACTCTGAGTCGTTTAAATCGTGAAAAGTTAACCAACTAAACTATTATCTACGTTTACTTTTATTTTGGATGAAATCTTTAACTCTTAACTTCTAATCGCGATAAGTTGGGGACTTCCTTCGAATTATTGGTTTGTACTGTAATGGAAAGTTCAAATGTAGCGAGAGATTAAATTTGCCCCCTCTCTGATTCTCTTTTTTGGAACGGAAGTAGGGTACGCAAAGTAGTGAAGAAAAACTAAATAACAACATTGGAGGAAAAGATTAGTTCCATGGGCTGAGAACTCAGCTGGCTCCACTTGGATTTTACTTTGCTAGGAGCTTTTAATTAAAGCTAAATGTCCAGTGACGGACATTTAGTTTGTAACGAGAGAACACTATCTGGTAGCCTTGCACTATCCTGGAGAAGGATATATTGTAAATAATAATTATAATAAAATGGTAGCGCTCCAGTAGCTTTTTAAGCGCTTCAAATCCGTTGATCCATTAAGTGAAGCAAAATGGTTTACATGTTCACTTGTGAAGGTTAAAATGAAATAAAAAAAATTAAATATACTGTAATTATTTTTTAGAAATAATTCAAATATAAATGTCGCAGTTGTTATATTACTTTTTATTTTATAAAACCTGTTTTAACATGAAAAATATTGTCCATTTCCTAGTTGTGACCTCCAAAAATGAAGATTATTAAATAGAAATGAAATTTATCTTTATGAAAACCTCTTTTCTTTTTTTTTAGTGGATTTTCGTACCTGCTGTGGTATAATTTCCTTTTCTTTCTACTCATTTCCTGGTGTCGGTTGTTTCGTACATGTATGACGCAAATTCTCTCAGTTGGAATTCTCAGTGCTGTACTAATCAGGAAACTATTTCAAAAACACTAATGACTTGACACATTTTATTTATTCTGTGCAACGTACTTACACAAACTATGGTGTATGTATTCCTTTTTGTCAAACTGCATTCCTCATAATTCTAGTTTTTCAGCCTGTCTACCTAAACATCAGCTGAATATGCATTGTACATTGTGTTGCATTTGGAGGTACCTATATTTATCGATAATGTAAAGATGTATTATGAATCGCCTTCTTCCTCCAACCCTCCATTGAAACTTTTATTGCAAGAAAAATGCAAACTAAAGCAGAAGAAACAAATATTATAGAAAGCCGTTGGTTTGGTTTCCGAAGAAAAGTTGGTGGTGAATCTCACACTTTGCCGGGCAAAACGATTTTCCACAAATTAGGAATTACAGCGACATATTTAACCGCCAAAATAATTTCAAGAAGGTAACCTTGAAAAGTTCTTATTTGGTAAAGAAGTCCCCAGCTATCTCATCATCCCCAACCTCGCAAAAAGAATACTCTTCTAAGGATTCGTTTTCAGGAACAAGTTACCGTTCAGCCTACATAGTAATGAATCTGTCGTCCTCTTGAGAGTTGCGTCTCTTCTGAACAGACGCGCCAAAAACAGTGACCTAAGGAGGTCACAGTATAGCTGTCTTGCCGCAAATCCGACATCCTGGCTAACCGTCTTCCTATTTTATGAAAATGATTACCCATGTCTCCTAGTTCACTAATGTGGTCGTTCCTCTTGTGCCCTCCTGCTTCCTCTTGTTGGATTGATTCCTATCTAACGTCCTGGTACCCACTTTCCTGTGGATGAATGGTTGAGGAATAAGGGGTAGTATCCGCCTGCTTTCCTTCTCTTTAGGATGCCGGCCGCATGTGCAATCGAATCTTTAAAAAACTTGAATTCAAAATTTATTGGGAATTGGCATTTCCCCTCAGTGGATTTCTTAAAATTTGAAACTTTAATCACACAGAAGGGAGCTAATCGCAACCTCTCTCCCACACCTGTCTTAAGAAAGACATTTCTGGGACATTGTTTCAAATAAAAGACAGATCTACACAAACCCAACAAATATACCAAGTTTATAGTAACACATTGGAATTATTTATGGAGCAACCAAAATATCCGTTAAACTAAAAATCCATATTGTTTGTGAAAATCCTATTGTCGCCTGATGGACACTTAACATCTAAGCTTTCCGTGACTTTCCGGTTTTTAGTTACCCAGTGAGGTAAGCAGACCAATCAGTAAAAACCATTTTTTCAGCCAAGAAGGGCTTAAAAACGGCTCAAGTCCTGCTTGCCCTTAGATATTTTCCTTCCTAGTAGCCTCTTACAACTACTAGGAACTACCTACACACTGTAGGTGAAGAGTAGTAAAGTAGTAAGTAAAGTAATCGCCTATTTTTACATTCAGGCGGGCTTTACGTCCAACTACCAATTTGGGTGTCGTGGACGGAGGCGACTAGCAAACATACTTTACTGTAAATTTCTTTTATTAACCATTAAATAAAATCCAATCGAACCCAGTACCACAATACATAATTAGCTTTACTGTCTCGCCTCTTAACCGCTCGGCTACCGTGGCGCCTACGTGGTGAAGAGTATTAGTCTGCAAATAATTGTTTAATGCGTTTCTGTGCGCTGAATGATTTTCTGTAAATTTCAAGCGGACAGTAGTTAGTAGTTAGTTACTAGGGACAGAAATTTAAATATTGGTTTTTTCTTCAATCATTTATGCACGTATTAGTTAAATAATAAGTAATGTAATTTGCTAGTTTTGGTCCCGAATAGCAAATAGAAATACCTATTATTTATTAACCTTAGTTTTCTCTCTATCGTTTCTACGTGTTGTCCGTCTAATCAAGCTAATTAGTTAATTTTGTTACGGTTTTCCTTAACGAACGATTCCAAGTAAACCTTGACTTTTCTCTAACCCTAATTTTTCCGTTTTTTTTTTTCTTGGTTTTGTGTGACGTAGACCATTTTGTATAAAGCCCAATAATTACCTTAAAGATAAACAGTGTTTTGCGGTCAAGGAATGAAAATAGCTTCCAATTTATAAATTAGTGTTATTACATATTTCATTACAGTGCAAAATATTGATAGCTAATCAAATAAGGTTAATGAACTATAAACATACGTTTAGTGTATCACTGGTTGGTTATATCAGCTGGCAGTTTAACTATATATTATTTAGGACAAGGTTAATGAAGCGTATTGTACAATGATAATCTACTCGTAATTTTTATTGTATTTACTTTTTTTTAACGTCATACTTTATTAATTAATGAGGCAAATTGGCCACCTTACATCCTTACTTGTTATTAAATTGACAGAAATGGCAGAATAATAATTATCGCTTTTAAATGTTTGTATCTACTTTCCTCTAACCTTGACCATTAGATATGGGTGCTGATAATTTCGTTTATTTCTTTATACAACTGTTCTTCGTAAATGATTTTACTTCTATTCGGTGTTTTATTCTATTCTACTTTACTTTCTCTTTCTTCTAATTAGTAGATTCATTAAGTTCCACTCAAAATTCTGAAATCGTTAGTTGGAGGTAAACCCCCTTTCAAAAATAGGGAATATTTATTCGTTAGTAAAGAAGGAAACCTGACTTCTAGGCCATTTAGCTAGCTACCCCAAAAACAACAACAGTGAAAGTCCTTGGATGAAAGTACAGTTCCTGGCCCCAGAGCCGCTCAAGAGTCACAGCTGTCCGAACAAATAGGCCTACTACCCTAAGGGGAAGCAATCTGGGTTCCTCCAATGTTAACCCATTTCAACCAATGTTCCCTTATCTAGCCTCCCCACGCACTAGACTAAATCTGAAAAAAATCTACATCCTTTTTTACATATTATGAAGTCTCTTGAAGATTACCGATCAAACTTGGTGTTCTGTTTCGATTATATTTTTAATTCTGATCCAAGGTTTGGTCTAAATCCGTCCTTTGGAAGTCTTACTTTCTTGTGATGATATTTCCGTTTTAGGCGATATTCTCAATATAAAAGTTTTAGTGATTTTCTTGTAAGTTAGTCAACTTTTCTTCCTTTGTTAATTTTTTGCACCCTGGGATTAGAAAAAACAGTGTGAAGCGTTCGATATCTTACTTGCTTAAGTGTAAAATGCCGTAGATTTTTCAAACTATATTCTGACATTGATTTAAATGATAGATAGATAAACATTTTTATTTCACATACAAAATAATACATACAGGGTGATCCATTTAAAACGCACCAATCGCAAATAACTTTTTAGGAAAGCGGAATTTCGAAAAAACCCACGAAGTAAACTATATGTTTTTTTTTGTCTAGTTTTCAAATTTTCTACCCCCGTTGCTGTATCTTTATTTTTGGCGGAGTTACGGCCAAAAACCCGATTGGGGTTTCGTAAGGACCACTGGTTTTGACAATGACTTTGAAAAGTACATACAAATTTGTGAAAAATGACGTTAACCCCGTTTCGATACCCCTAATATTTGTCGTGATATTTAAAATCAAAGTTACAATTTTATCTATTCCTGATCGGTTTGCAATATTAATTTTCCACCAGAAATACACGTTTTGGGAGGTCCTCTGACTGCAAAAAATGTTATTTCTTACGCAAAGAACAAAAATAATAATAATTGAAGATTTTAAAGAATGTAGAGTAATGTAATGGCTGTGGGAGAATCAGGATAAATTTGTTTTATCATCAAATAAAAGTAACCATCACATCATGTTAATGTACCCCGTATGCAAGACTTCTTGAACTGTGATTACGGTAAGAATATCTTGCTAGGATGTTGGTCTAGTGGCCAAGAGCGTGGCTTTGTAAGTGGGAGATCCCCAGTTCGAATCCCGCATATGCAGTCATTCTTATTACATAAAAAACCATAAAATGAAATGTAGTCATACGCGGGATTCGAATTGGGGATCTCCCAATTTACAAAGCCACGCTCATGACCACTAGACCAACACCCGCCCATCCCTGGCAAGATATTCTTACTGTAATGATAGGTAAGTCTTGCACACTGGGGGCATTAAAATGATGTGATGATTGCTTTTATTTGATGATAAAACAAATTTATCCTGATACACCCACAACCATTACATGACACTTCATGTTTTAAAATCTTCAGTTATTATTATTTTTTTACTTTGCGTCACAAATAACATTTTTTGCAGTCAGAGGACCTCCCAAAACGTGTATTTCTGGTGGAAAATTAATATTGAAAACCGTTCTCGAATAGAAAAAATTGTAACTTTGATCTTATATCTCGACAAATATTAGGGATATCGAAACGGGTCATTTTTCACAGTTTTTTATGCAGTTTTCATAATCATTGTCAAAACCAGTGGTCTTTATGAAACCCCCATCAGGATTTTGGCCGTAACTCCGCCAAAAATGAAGATACTTCATCGGGGTTAAAAAATTTGAAAACTAGACCCAAAAAAACATATAGTTTACTTCGTGAGTTTTTTTGGAAATTCCGCTTGCCTAAAAAGTTATTAGCGATTGGTGCGTTTTAAATGGATCACCCTGTATACACAGTGGAGTGCCAGTAAAATACTATAACCTCCAGACATAGCTTCTTACAACAAATTTATTAAATTACATTACATTCTAAGGGGAAAACAACGAAAACCCCTAGCTTATTTGATTTAAATGGACCTCCCGAGCAAACACGAAGAACCTGAGAATGACTTTCCATCTGGTGTGGAGCTACTAAAACACGTCAACTGCTCGAGCGATTCTTTGGTTTTGTCTCTTTGTTCACAGTCTAAAACTTAGATTGCTTTCAATGTACAGGAAATGAGCTTCGTTCCCAAAATACACTGAACCGAACGGACATGAATCTTAACATCCTTAATGAAGTATCAGTAAGATTTACTCTGTCTTTTAAATAACATCTACTCTTCTAAATTACAATTTAATTCAATTTGTCCAGTTACTTTCAAATTCTGTATAAAAAAAAAAAGATCAATATTTTCACCAGAATATGGTGACTATGGTAGTGACTGCCGCCTACAACCTTCCAATTAAATCGATCTTCCCGAGTGATATTGTTAAGGTAAAAGTTACGTAGAAACTGTCCATTGCTTTCATAAGTAGAGCCTACGCTCCAGATTCATGTGTAGCTCTCCTAATTTTATCCAAGAGCAGAGCCTAACCTCTGGAATGCTCCACTAGATCTAGAAGGCATGCCAAGCTGTTACCAGTGCCTATAAATTCAATTTATGCTTTTAATTGTTCATCAATTTCATTTTCATCTTAGCTTTTAATTGCAAAAATGAAAAACAAAAAAATATCAGTTACTAAAGGAAAAAAGATATTAATTGAATTTCTGAAGTAACTATATGAAACGTAATGCGTCAAATTGTGAATTATGTCAAACATTGATAAATGACAACAATTACTCGCATCCTCCGCAGTGGCTTCCTCCTTTTCCCGTTTAACGCAATCAAACAGTTCCATTCCATATAAAATCACCTTGACCTGCATTACCAGATAAATTATTGTCGCGGAATTTCCACTCGGCTTTAATATCACATCACTGGTTTGAATTAATGAGGCGAACCTGTGAGGTTTCCTCTCAAGGTTTCCACGAATAACGCTGCCTCTTATATTCTATTTCCAAAAAATAATAATAATACGCGATCGCTTTATAATTAAAGTATGCCTGTTTTATCAGGTAGACTGTAATCCAATTACGGTAGCGAATAGCTAACAAATTTTACTTAATTTTTTTGTTCAGTGCATAATAAAACCCAATGCTATACCGGAATTCGAACTCAACACGTCGTTGCTCACCTCTAGCTCTTGGGCTACTGAGTTGTGGCGCCAAATGCTTCTGTTTTAATATTTTTAAAAATGAGTAATATTATTGTAGAGTAAAAAACAAAGGCATTGATTTTGGGAAGAAAACGCATTTGATCTAATTTTCACACGTAGCTTCCATAAGGAAGAAAATTGCACTTGCATCAATAGTAGCCGTTTGATTGCATTTAGACCGAGTTGTGTTCCGCAGAAAACAGTTCACATCCTCTCCACTATTAAGGAACCTAATTTATAAGCCTCTGCATCCTAAAAGTGTTAAACTTAGAACTGCATTGGACTGTTCGTAGGCGATGAGCTCTAGATTTCCTGTTGAATCCTCACCAAAATCGTTGCATACGCAGCTACCTCTGTGTGTATATTAACCTAAAAAAGGTTTTTCATATTGTTAGTCTGGGATAACCTAGGCTGCAAGTACCGCAAGATCCCTGAAGAATCCCATCACCTTCCTCCCCCGAAGGGAGATACAGCCGTTGTGATTACTTTCGTTGATGGCTTAATCTCGGTGGTAGTGCATTATAGCCTTCAGGCTGCCGTCTTTGAGGCAATGGACTCAACTCGTGAGGCAATAAAGGAGCTCTGGGAATCTAACTTGTTGAAGAACACGCTGCCAGTTAAGAAATTCTCGCTAGAATCTTCTAGAGATTATAACTATGATTACTGATCTTTCTTAGTGAAGCGTTCTTTTATTTGAACATTTCAAACGCAGTATACCTTTATGCTAATTTTATAATGTAATGATTGCAGCGACCTTGACATTAAATGATTTAGATTTTGGCTAAATTCTTTGAACCGTTTAAAACTGTTTTTCTATATCCAGATTTTCAATCCTGTAAAATAAAGAAGCAATTATATTGTTCTGGATCATTGATTTTCCAATTAATAGAATCCTGAATGTAATCTTGTTAGTTTGAATTTTATCTTCACATTAAATAAAGTAAATTAATGCATATTTTTTTCATTCGAAACCTTTACATCGAACTTCCGTTTACGGAACGTGTCGAAGAGGGGAAGGCCCACTCATAAATTACCTATAAACATCCAATTAAGTAATAAATACCTACACCCAGGACTCGAAATGGGGTTCTGACACTCACAAGTCTGCACTTATAACCACTACACTAAACCCATCACCACTGCAGTCTGTTGCATTTAAGGTGCGACGATGACCAGTAGCTGTAATGGGGAAAGTCTGATGAAACCTAACCTCGCGTTGCCTAGTTACTAAGAAACTTTCCGTGGTATCACTAGTGACTGCAGACTATGTGGTTGATTCGCAGTAACCTTTGTTTGTTCGTTGTTTTTTTTTTTTACTTAAATTTTATGTTTCTCAGGCTTTCTGTCTTACTATGGAAACCCACAACCATTCTTTGTCATACCTAGCACATAACGTTGTACATTGCTAACCGCTTCTTGTGGATCAGTCACGGAACAGAAAATCTTCATTTTATCCTGTGAAGGTTGCGGTTCCTCAAAGAAGCATTCTTGGCCCTTTCTATTCATAATCACTTCAGAGCTTCCATCTCCCCCCACCATGCTACAGAGCCGCCCTCTCTTCGCATTCAGACCTAGTCCAATCAACTGCATCTTACAACATTTGAATTCTAAAGAAAATGAAAGTAAAAGTAACATTCCAAATGTGTCAGACCTTCACTCCTAGACCAGCTAAGTCCTACAGTTTACTACAACCAGACTGTACTTCCGTGATCTGACACTGTACTGGACTAGAGATGGAATAGACAAAAATGCGTACAAAGAGAAGATCTGAGAAGTGCTGCGACCTGCTGGCAAGACTGCTTGACAGACGATCTAAATTGTCGCTTAACTTAGGTACTTATATACAACACGCTTCTGAAACCGATTTGGTTTCAGTGTGGGGTTCAGCCAAGCATACCAACATCTACCTACTCTAATCTCTATGATCAAAAATTCTGCGCCGTATATAACAATGCCTCTCCGATCCAAAATTCCGTTTTATTCAAGATCTAATCTCCTCCAAATACAAGAAGTTTCTCTTTGGCCTTTCCGCTCATCCCAACCCCCCCCATTGACCAGCTTTCATCTTTGGCTCTTCCTGACAGTGCCAACCGTCAATTGAAACGGCGCTGCTCGGCTATTTACTCGGGGGTGAATTTTGATAATTGGCTCATAGCAGAGCCACTTGAAGATGGGTGGTAGCTGCTCTCAAGTCCAGATATCTGATTTTTTTTAAATATTAATTATTAAATTAATAAAATAATAATAAAGTTGAATAATATTTAAAAATAAATATTACTGGTATAGAACCATTTACCTATTTTATATTTGAAAAATATTATTTTTATTTAAAATCTCTTTTTATAAATTTATGTTTAAAAAAAGCCAAAGAATACACTTGTAAAAGTTTTTGAATTTTACTTGTAAATTCCAACAAACAAGTCCAAGAGTGTAATCAGCACATTTTTCTAGCTAATTTCATTCTACTTTGTTTCCATTGCTTTCGACTAGTTTTTACGTTGATAGTATCGCGTAATCTAATTTCTAACTTGGTTTTCAATACGGTTCTATTTCTTTAAAGAATTCACAATCTTAATAAAGATTAACATAAAATTAATTTCAAATAATCACAATATGAACTGAAATTAGGTTTTTGTTTTTTATTATCTCAAAAATATTAAAAGCCAGCCTAAACTCACAAACTGCCATGTTTATGGTTAAGCAAACTTAACCTAACCATTTAATTTATTACTATAATTTTAAGCTAGATATAGTATTTAGTTCTACAGCTTATCCGTTATTCAATAAAACATCTGAATACGGTCGTCTCATGTATGAAGAGGATAATTTATACGTCTTTAAAATCTTAGATAAATTGGTTTGTCGAATTGACCCACTTTCTAGATAGCCTCTCTTCCGTTCTCTTTCTATCAAGCTGGCAATTGATTTAAATGTCTTTAAACATAGAATGGAGTTGTTCTATTAGATGTAAAAATGTGTTTTTATTATGGCCAATAAGGTCGGAGCATGCTGTACATGATTGATGAAGACTTAATATGAACGACATTGGGCTAATTGTCATTTTTCTAATTTTCCTTGCTCAAAGTAGGAATTTTTCACAAGGAAAGAACTTGACTTATTGCCGGAGTTTTCCAAGAAACAATTTCTGTCTAGTATTAAATTTTAATGTGACATTTATGTAAAGAAAATTGCTAACGAAAATGAATTCATATCGAACTGAAGTAATTCTTGTTTGATTAGGTTTTGCGATAAGAGGATAATAACAACTGGAAGAAGGTTTTATTGTGCTCTCATACCTTAAGGAGAAACGATGGAAAATCTTGTCCTAGGGGTCGCTTGCTCCATCATTTTTGTATGTAAAATGTATTCTTTAGTAGTAGCGTTTTTATTGAAGGCTCGTCAACATCTAAGGTTATTGGCGCCTGGAGCTTTGTCCGGACCTAGAAAGAGAAAATCTAAGGGCCAGAAGCTGGATTCGAACCCGTGATCTCCACATTGGAATCCAGTACTCGCTAACCACTCAGCTAATCCCTTCCAAGTGAATAAAAAGTGAAATGTTGGAAATAGTTTGCGAGGGTGGGCCTGGTTTTCAAAATATCTTTAAAAAAAACGAAAAATCGCCAGGAGCCTGACCTTTTTATTTCAATGTGACTCTATCAGGGTACTTGATTGTTACTTAGCGAACAAACTTGGCCCTCCGCCGGATGACCACTTAGGTTGAAGAATTTTTCGATTTTTTCGAAACTTATTTTCTTTAAAAACATTTATGCACATTGTACACGAATTACTGGAACTTTTATTTGAGACATTCTTCCCAGCATGTTCGATTAAGAGCACTTCTAGCAGCGAAGATGAGGAGACTTCCCTCTGGGGTTCTGCCTTTAACAGAGGGTGCGGCAGTTACTCTTATTTACTATTAAGTTGGGATTAAATGAGTTGCTGAACTTCCAAGTTCGAAGAGTTTTCTCTTAACCAGAACTCCACTTTACTGAATGGGTTTTTAACTTTTCTGGAGGGTTCCTTGAAAATCGGCTCTTCCATCGTTTCTTGTCTCATAGATATATCACTTTTACGTATTAGAATAATATTTTTGAATTTTCTTTTCGGGCATTTCCAAGGAGGGGCGTGGGAGTTTAGCCGCCCCTTCGGTATCACTTCATTGTAATATACAGTTTTACGAACCATAATGTGAGAACAAGATTAAATGTTACGGGATTCCTCGACTGGAAAAAAAAAAATGTACAGGTTAGAACTTTGAGAGTAAGAGAAAGCCATGAGAGAGTTTCTCACCAGATTCTTTATTCTGGTGAAACGATTGCAAAATATCCCGTTAGCAGGAGTAAGAGCAGGACGGCGCTTTAATGTTACATAGGGGAGCTCTAACCCCCGTCATTCTGCCAAATTTTTGTCCAAATCGGGATCAAATTTACAGAGTTGTTAGCAATAAATGAGGCTAACTCCTCTCTTATAGGGAGAGTACAGCATCCAGACCTCCAAAAGGTACATCTACATGAAATTCCGATTCGGTTGATACCTCATTCATCAAAATCGGTTCGCGCATTTTGGCGCTAAGTTGTTTACAAAAAAAGTAACAAGAAGTTTTTTTTTAATTTTTAAAATGCAGTTGTTGCTCATTTTTTGTAACTTTTTTCTCAAAATCTAATCTGCATTGTTGCAAAAAAATAAAAATAAAAAATAAAACTCTTTTAAACGAAGATTTGCTCTATATTGTAAAGAAAATTTGGGAATTTTATCTTTTAATGGAAAAAGAGAAAACAATGGTCAAAGTTGGGAGTTTCTCTGTTACGATTTTTCGTACGGTTTTTGATTACCTTTGTAATAATAACCCATAATAATGTTAAATTTTCTTTTAAAAATATACATAGAGAATCCCTGGGTTGGAGAAGTGTACAAGGTGAACACATCTTTAGCATATAATTTTTACCTAACCTAACGGGTTGAGAAACAGCCCGTTAAAAATATACATATATATATTTCTAGTTATACATTTTTTTTTTTTTTTTTTAAATAACTGATAGACTTCATATCTCTCCATAGATGGTCTGATATTTTTTATGCCCCGTCTGGATGGTTGAAGGAAGAAATTACGGGTTGTCCTGGTTTGAATATTTAGTCTGGGTTTTTTTGTGTATACTTTCTATCCAGGTACTTTACTGCACCTTACTCGATGGAGAGGACTTACCAGCGAACATAGTTCTGAAGGATAAGGGCAAGAAAAGTCATACTAGGACTATTATATAGCAGGTAAAGGGCGGCTATCCATTCAACCAGGAAGCTAAGGAAGGCCAGCTAGTGTCGGCACCACAATGGCACAAAGGATAACAAAAATAATTTTTTTTTTTTTTTTTGTAATAAACTGAAAATGTAGGACGACAAAGTTTGGTGTAAATAATAAAGCTTCCTGTATGTTTTTTAACTTCTTTGTCATCTTTATTACAGTTTGGGGGAAGGATAACTTTCTACTGCGAGGCCCTTTGAGCACCAACTTTGAGGGGGATAACTTGTATGTAGGACAATTTAGTTTGAGGTAAAACTAGTAGTATCGATGAGTTGACAGGGGCAGCTGAAATATTTGAGCTCCCTGTTTTATTTCTGACTTCCTAGTCCCTTAAAGCACATTCAGTCTGTCATTTTTGTGATTTATTCCTCTGCAGAAATTCGATGGTTCATCTGTAAAAACTTTCAGCTTTCTCTTCTTTAATCTTTTTTGAAAGATCATAAATTGTAAAACGATTTTTACGTAGAAATTCATAATTCAGAAGAAGCTACTTTGTGACTTTTGATTCTAATCTTTGTGGTAAGATAGTGTCCAAAAGTTAAAGTATTATAATTATAATACTTATTTTGAATATATAAATTTGATTTATGGAAAGAAAGTAAAGATGCACCAAAATTAAAACATAATACTTTATTAAATAAATTTCATAAAAAGTAATTATTTGTCGTGAAAGTTTTAAAAATGTGCATAGCTTAAGGCTTTATTAGAAATAACACTTGCTAGTGAAGGCATTGCAGAGGAGTTAATCATTGTCGTCTTTGAAAAAGAGATGGATGGAGATAAGAGAGAAGAAATCCTTTGACTCTTCTAGAAAGCGTTCTGGACGAAATGCCCTATGATTTGAGAGTCCTTGACTACATTGTGAAAGCTTTAATACTCAGCTGGCCAAGAAGCAAATGCCTTGTTTGTCATCCAAAAAAAAAAAAATTTAAACATTTCGAAACTTGTAGATATAAACTTTTGAAACAACCTTTTTTTTAATTTTTAAGAGAGAAACTGTTTCGAACCTGTCCAATTTTCAAAACTATTGAATTTAGGCCACACTTATATTTTGGAGCTCCACCGAGTTTGGAAAAGAACTATTTTACAGACTAGGCTATGTTAAATACGTTTTCTAAAGACAAAAATGAAGTTTTAAAAGAGAATTTTGATCTATGGTTCGGGAATTGGTAGCCAAAGTGCCTTTTTTCAATCCATATCTCCACTGCCTTCGCGATTTTCTTTAAATTCGTCCGATCCAGTGCCCACAAGGTGTTGAAAGCATTTCAAGAATCTTTTTAATTATGATAGAATTAAAGGCCAACCTGTTAACCGTTCTTGTTAAGTGTCATAGTTCAGTGCACTCACCTGCATTACTTGTTTTTATTTCATTTAATCCGCATTATTCACTGTCTGTAACAAGGTCGATTAAATGCCTATATTTGGATAGAATAAATGTTAGGTTTGATTTTGATTTGCATGGACTAGCGAGCCTTACATCTAAAAACTGCCATTTAGATGCACTGCCTGCATCTAAATGTATCACCAAATCACTTTCAACGTCTATACTTTTAGTGCACTTTGCTTTGGAGTTACGATTACAACCACACAATTTTGCTAACGACGCTCAGTTTTATTTGCATTTACACCGGAAATACCCTTGTTCTTAATTTAATTTATTTTCACTTAATTGTAAACTTATTCTTGTATAAAACTTGAAATTCCATCACAACCCTACGTTTTATGTGAACTTGAATAAAATATAAAATTTAGAAGTTAGTTGTAATAATAATTTCTCTCAACTTTACAATTTAAGCCGAGATTAACACTTATATATAATATTTACGTCGATTCGCCCACACATTCTCTTTAAAACCGGGGTGCCAATCCCGGCTAAAGCTCGCCCTGGCCTGATTAAGGTAGCTTCTGATTATTTACATAGTTATTACCAAGTGCAAGAATATGGCCAGAGAGTTACTATCCCTGGCCAGCATTGATTTATTCACACATAATAATCACTCTAATACTAATTCCAGTACATTCACTTCTACCGTATTCAATAATCATTCTTAAAATCACAGACTTTCTTAATAAATACGGCCATACTTAGTAACAAACCTACTAGAATTGTTTGAAGTGGAGTACTTAATATATAGCTCGCACCCCTTCAGCTAAAATTAATTCTACAATCCAAATAGATAATTTCAAATATTAAAATTTTACATTTTACACTTACGTGTAAGAAAATGACGATATTCCCCTTAGATCATTGTTGCCAAACGTAGGGTCTACTCCCCATAGGGCAATAACAATGCGATTGTTAAGGGGGCAATTCGATAATGGACTTTAAGTTAACCGTGACATAAAATCTCTGCAGCAAGAATCTCAATAGATATAAATAGTAAATAATTACTAATAATTAAAATAGTATAGAAAAATCTTTCATTAAAATTATTGTATTTTGTTCTTGAATTTCAGTTCTCCATTACATATTTTGAAAAGTTTACTGTGTTTCTTCAATAATTTCCTAGTTATTTCTTCCTAAAACCTATGAATCAAGTTTCTGTAGTGAACATTTCAATTTTAGAATATTAAAAATTATGTATATTTTAAGGAGGGGCATTAGAATGAGGCATAGCACAAACTGCCTTTTAGATGCTGGATACAGGCTTTGTTGTATTTACTCATAAATCAATTTTAAATCTCAACGCTGGCTTGTCCTAATATCGTTTAATGATTAAAAAGTTGATGTGTCTACTAAGAAACTTATTTTGTGCAAACCATCACTATTGGGTTCCGAACTTTCAACTTCTTTGCAGAGATGAAGGATCTTAACACCTATTTTGTTTAAATATTCTTTGCAGACTCCGTGATTGCTGTGAATCCTACTCAAGATGTAGAACGAATGGTTTTCACTTTATTTAAATCCACACTTGGATTTAAGGATTTATAGAATTAGCCTTCATCACTTTTAGAACAAGTATTCTGCCAGTTTGTCAAGCTTGGGATCTGTTAATGTTAAAAAAACAATAAGATTTTTTTTTGTTAAATTTAAAATTTGAGAAAAATTTATTAATCTTAATTTCAGCAAACTGTTTTGAAATTTTGCAGGTAAATTTTAACTTCTCACAGATTCAAACAAGATTATTGTAAATAATTTATTTGTTTCTAAGGCGCCACGATAGCCGAGCGGTTAGAGGCGAGACCTATAAAACTAATATGTATTGTGGTACTGGGATCGATTCCCGGCCTTAGGCCTTAGATTTTATTTAATGGTTAATAAAAGAAATTTACAGTAAAGTATGTTTGCTAGTCGCCTCCGACCACGACACCTAATTGGTAGTTGGACGTAAAGCCCACCTGAAATAGAGGCATTACTTTACTTTTTACTTATTTCTGCAGGATACTGTTGGAAATTCACTCTGAATCTAGTTTATTAACAAACAAGTGGGCAAGCTCTTTCACAGCACAAACTCCTACCCTTAATATTATTTAGGTTTGAATTTGCTAGTATTCAAATGTTCCCTAGAGAATAGAGGGTAAAAGATTTATTGGTTAACGTGGTTAGCGAAGCCCGTGTAAAGCTAAGCGACCAGGAAATCTTGTTTCCGGTCTTCTACAAAGCCCTACCTAGTGGTATAATTGGATAAACGACGGCCTAATTCTTAGCGTCAGACCGCTTCCAACGTTCTCTGTCCAGGTAAACTCTTTAAAGGGATTTAATCTAGAATTCCCTTCCACCATTCTTATGTTACGAACATTAAAAATTTTTTTTTTCTTTCTTTTACCGCTTTTTAGTGGTATCTCATTGGTGAAGAGTTTCATTTTTAGTTTTTATCCTAACTATTCAGTTTGAGCTAGTTTTTAAAACAAAGAGTTAAGCTGCTCTATCGAAACCGGCTTCAAATTGATGTCGGAAGGAGGTAGAATTTAATAAAATTCATCTCAAAAATACGTTTGAAGATATTGATTTAAAGAATTAATATTTTAGAAGGTGGTAAAATAAACTTGCAAAATTAATAATGTTCGTACCTCAACAAATAGTTGATCCTTGGTTATCTTTCTTGTAATTATAAAATTAATTTTGGAAAATTTTTCTTATTTAATCAAATTTCATTTGTCTCTTATCTTCCTCCATAAAGGCTTTTAGCTATTTTATTTCTATTTATAAAAAGAGAGAGAAATGATCTAATCTTAGTTAAAGACAGCGCAATGTGTTTCTTATCTCATAATAAGTAATTAAACTCAAAGGAATGAAAACATAGATGCAACATTGCCCGATGCAATATTTGAAGCAGTAAACAATTTTGTTTACAATCCGCGAAATGTATCAAGTCCTACTTTAGTAATAGATAACAAGAATATCACAGTTACATAATACATGTAAACTTGAGTTACCACCAAAGTTTATTGTAAATTACGTATAATATTTCTTTCAGTAAAAAATACAAGTTAATTTAAGTTATATTTAACTTTTTGGAAATTACAGCTTACAGGAATTCAATTAACTTTTTTTTCTCCTTCCAAACTGTAATTTATTGGTGTAAAAACTTGTTGGAAGCATGCCAGATCGACTTACGCGGAAGTATATATACATAAACTTGTTTACACTATTGTTATCGCGGAAACTTAGTCAATGACGTAATTTTCCGAGACTAATTAAAGATAAAAATATTTCTTTTGGGTGGATTGCGTTTTATTTGAAGAACTAATTGAAGATTTGGCTATTCATTATTGAGGATTTAGCGTTTGTATGCGAAGTTCTGAACTTATCCGCGTGATAATTGCACCAATATCATAGCAAGATTTAACAATAATCTTATTGGTAAGGATGTTGAATCTCTGTTAAACGCCAAATTTAACACATTCCTTAGGAATATTAGCAACTTTGGATTGGGTGAACATTAAGTTCGCTTTAAATGTCACATTGATATGATCATAATTGCCAGTCAATTAAGATTAATGTCTGAGAAGAAGCCTCAACTCTATATCCTCGGAAGGGTTTATAAATTTAATATTGATTCCACCTGCCCGTTATGTGGGAAGAACAGTGATGATCTAATTCATTTCCTAATTATCTGCCCGATGTTAGATGTCTTAAGATCCAAGTATCTACATCTGCACAACATTAACTTTTCTTCCTGTATTCAACCTGGAATCGTGTCGGAGAATCTCTTACGTTTCGACTCGGTAAATAAAGTTAAATATATGTATTTTTTGGTACGTAATTCTATAAAAATTAGACATTTATTTTCACTGATTTAATACACTTTTATTTGTAAAAGTGAATTTATTTTTGTCTCTGTTCTCTTTCTTTCCCTTTTTCCATGTATTATATCTGTAACTGCACGGGTCAACCCCTTGCTACAATTGTACATTATAATAAGCAAGTAACAATAAATAGATAAAATACTTGCACGTTTTATATTCAAACATTGAATCTCTGTTAAACGCCAGATTTAACACTTTCCATAGAAATATTAGCAGCTTTGGATTTGCTACATTACAATTATAAACTTTCTTGTGACAGATCTTTAAACGCTAAGCGTTGCAAGCCAAACATTCTGGAGCCGTCGGTCCTATGGAAAAGCACATGGTTTTTTTGCTGGCCGTAGGTTACTTACCAAATCGTACCTATTGCAGGTAACCACTTTTGCTCAGAGCAGAGTACTTCTACCACTTTCTCACCCTGATTTTAGTCCAGATCTCGCTTCTTCGGGATAAAACTTATTTTGATCGAAGACTTCTTTTTTATTTTTTATTTTTTTTTTTTTGCGGGATAAAAAACGAGTACAGAAGAGCAGTTGCATTCAATTCTTTGCCTCAAAAAAATCTTCGTGGTACCATAGAGGAATTGAATGATTAGAACAATGACAAGTGAGTAGATATTTTGATGTATTTATGCGAGTCCTATTTAGAAACAATTCCCACACAAATGTCCTACGGGACAGCCTTAACTCATAAACAATACTCATAATACTTACGTATAAACGGGTTGTATCCAAGTTATGAATGTACTCCATCATTTCCAACTGTGTTCAGTAGCTTTTAGCAGTCTAATCCACGGACGTCTCATGAACCCAATAAAATGGAATCAAGCTGAAAATGTTTCAAATAAATAAATAAAAAATCTGAAATAGTTCGCAAAATTTAAATATAATTATATAAAGCAGACCAGTTAATATTTTGAGAAAACTGCAAAAACAAATAAGCGCATTGTAATCACTTTTACCGAAGACCGGTTTCTATCCTACCTTGAATCTTAGTACTTCCGCTGGCACCCAAACTGGCCATTCAGCACAAACTTCCTGTCATTTTTACTTTCTCTTGGCCCCATTATTCTCACATTTTCTATTTTAAGTTTCAACTGCAATAGTAAAAAATGGGTGTTTTAAAAATTTTTTGTCCGTACGTCAGCTGACTGATTGAGCGAAACTCAGAGACAATCGCTTAACGCGGAAATCCGGTACTAAGAACCACCAACCGGGTTCGCCAATTTATTTTTAATATATTTTTAACATCATTTTTCCTTTTTGAAAGTTTTGCAATTATATCTATTCATAACTTAGATGAAGTTCTATGATTTTTGGTTTTCTCTAGTGTGCCATTGTTTTGGCTGCCACCTGTATCATAAGAATAAAATGTTTATTGATTATTTGGAGTTAGGAGCTTCGGAATGGTAGCAAATAGTGTACAGTTAGATTTTTTCTTACCCTAATTTATGTAATGTAACTTTTCCTTAAAAGTAAGAATTAGTGTTTCGAAAAATCGGGAGAAAGGTTAAAATTTATTTAGTAATGCGGCATTTTCTCTTGGCTTATTTTAATTACATTCTTGTTTCCATATTTTTATTTATTACTAATTACTAATAAATACGCAAAATGATCCATTAAAAGGAACACTTTAAAGAAATGTATTCCCTAATCTCGGCCTGCCTTAAAATATGTTCCTTAAAATAAAATTTAAAATATGTATGCAATGAGCGCACAAATTTTAAACAAAATTTTTCGAAAAAATCTCAGAAAACTGAAAAATTCTCTCAGCAAAGTGGCCCTTACGGTTGTTTACGTTTGAGATACTTCGCAGATTTTAAGAAATTACATCTCTGACCTTTAGGTCACTGCGATGCAGAATAAAGAACTTTGTAATGTCTGCAAGAATCATATGGCTGAGTATATTCAATAATAATAATAGTAACAATAATACTAATTATTATTATTGTTAGTAGCAGTAGTATTATTATATAATTATATTATAATTATAATTATTATTTGGATTACTGGATTGGTCCCGGTTTCGAATCCAGCTACTTGCTCTTAGATTTTCTCTTGCTAGAAGTTTCTAACATCCCACTGTCCGGTGATGAACAGTGTTGTCTATAAAGAGAGAACACTGTCGAAGGCCGGCAGTGCACTGAAAAAAGTTCCGGGCGCCAATAACCTCAGATGTTGACGCGCCTAAAAGCATTTTAAAATAATCTTAATTATAAATGATAATTTCATGAATATGGTTAGGTCGGAAATTTTGGATAAAGTCGCTGATCCGCGGTAACACGCATTCGGATAGTTTAATAAAAATACCGCTGATCCGGAATAGTTTTTACTTTTAATCCATCTTAAGAGGTTATTTAATCAGTATGTTGTCGAAAATTTTGTCTGTTCTCAACTGTCACTATGTTGAAGGCTAATTCTCTGCATTGAGATGATAGACCGAAGAGAATCTGATGTTGGATGGTTATCCGAAACCGGTCAGAAATAGAACGATGATAGATAAAAGAAATAGAAAAAAAATTAAATTGTCTTGTTTTGTTCAGATTGCTTTTTTAATTACTGAGGCGTTAATATCTCTATTCGCTGGAAAGTCTCATTAATGATGATTCGAAACTATGCTGCAATCAGTAATGGAAAAGATAAAAACTAATACAAGAAATTTTTGAGCAAATAATTTTCAAATCGTTTCCTAGATTTAATGAAGGATGGGCCCACTGAATTAACGAAAAGAAAATGTTTTATTGATTAGCCGCACACAATTTCCTGGTAATTTCATTTGCTTTTATGAAATGATTCTATTTACGATTATCTTCCACTTCTTCTCTCTCTAAATCATTGATTTAATTAAAGAGCTCTAGTAGTGCGTAATAGCTCTAATATATATATGAACACAATCTATTGAATCATTCAGAAGTAACATTGATAAAATATGTCGGAAGTCAATAAGGTGATAACCTCCATTGTTTTAGGTAGGGCAAACGGAAATATCTTATCCGTTTCATTGGTTAGCGAATTATTTAATTATTCCAAATCAGCGTGTTCGTTAATAAAATTGCCGGGAAAAAAATAATAATAAATTTTGGAAGGGAAGTTCTTATTGTGTAATGTTTCATTGTCACTTCCGTCTAATACTAGCCCCTTGCTGCATCGCTGAGATAATTGAAATTTTAGTAACCATTTCCTTGATTAATTCTGAATCTTTGATGAAATGAATGTTTCATTTCCTTGAAGTTATAGATAATCTCCTTATTGTTCATCTAAGAAGGAAAATTAAGTTCGCTCTAGAAACTTGTTATGAGATTAACTGCTTACCAAACTTACAGATTAATGAAGAGTTAGACCAAAGTGTTCTAAAGGATTCTGTGAGTGGTTAGAATCTTACGTCATAAGCGAAAATTTTGGCCAGTGTTCCGCACCAATAGATAGCAATGTTAAAAAGTTAAGGGTGGGATTAGTTAATAAGATATTGCACGTGAGAATTCTGGGTTCGAGCCCACTCGCCTGTATTTTCTCTTACAAGGAGAGTTTTACTTCTGTCCGGTAATATTGCCTCTAACTATATAATACTCTTGGTGCCAATGATCTCAGTCGTACAGTAAATTTTGCGGCTCGAAAATACTTTCTGCTCTCGATAAGCAACCGAAGAACGAACCATACATAGCTTTGCATGTTGATTTGCATGTTGTTGGCATTTGATGATTGTCGGAGATTTTGTGACTGCTGTTTCTAATTTCTGGGACTATCTACAGCTGAAGGTCCCTTTTTATAGCGTTCAGAAGATCATACGAAAAGTCATTCGACTATTTGTCATTCCATACTTCTAGACTTGCAAACCAACAAACTTGTATCTAAAATCACTCTAATACGATTTAAAATATGCGTAATATTGCAAATTACGTTTTCATTGTACAATCCAGCAATAAAATAATGAATAGACTGCCTCGAATTGATTTGTATGAAAACAGTACTTACTGTAATTGAACTCTATATTTCTGTTAAAATACTTCTATTTCTTGACATATTTTACGAGGCTCTCCTTGGACCTTACTTTAGACTTTTTAATTACATTTTTAGTGTTATCTGTTAATTATAGTAATGGGGGATATGCCATTAGTATTCTCTTTTATCCTAATATATGTATTTATATTAATTATATTGTTTAATTTATAAAAATTTAATAGAATAGGACATAGACATAGACTATAGTAATAGTATAAAATAGGGGTCATAATATTATGAAATAGGGGTAGATTTATTCCAAGATCATTGATGCAGGCTCCCCAAGGAGAAAAAAAATGCTTTGCTCAGAACTCTTGTTTAGATCCGCAAAGCTGGACACCATCCGCCATAAGTTGCTTGTCAACAATATTTTCTGTATCCGATTTGACCAAAAGAACGATCTAACAGTTTGTTTATTTATTTTTTGATAAATAATTTAAGACAGGTCAACTTATGAAGTAATTGGATCTTTCGACATTTTACACTTCACTGCTGGCTTCCAGTGTTTCCTCATTATTACTGGGCAGTGAGGTATTAATTGGACTTTTTCCAAATAACAATTCCGAGGATTTCGAACTTATTTTGTCTCAAAGAACTTGTAAAAGAGTTCCGTTTTTCTCTGTGAGAGAGACGCGTTTTTCTGTATTATACACTGATGGACAAAATTAACGCACCACCCTTATTTTTTTTATGATTTCCAATTTGTGCAAATTTTGGACTTTCAAAATATTGTTGCCTGAAAAAAATAAGCCATTTGTAACTACGGTCATCTGAAGAATTTAGGCCTATTCTCACCTCATCTGTAATGAGAACTCTCTTCCAGTTGTCTTAAGTCCAATTCACATTTTCACGTGCAAACTGAAGCCTGGTCATTTTGTGAACTGTGGTAAGGAGAGGGCCACGAGCAGGATGTCGGGCTCTAAGGTTACTTTCATTAAGTCTTCTTCTAACAGTCCTACTGGAGATGGAAACATTTCGGACTTGCCTTTTGAGACTTTTTATCTCATTTCCCGTTATTCTCCTGTTTCGCAAAGCCAGGTGCCGGATGTACCTATCGTCTCTCTCTCTCTGCTGTACATCTCTTCTTGAATGACCTCTTGTCTCCCTAAATCGCTTTAGACAAGTGATGTACGTCCAAAACAAAAGCGGAAAATAATTTATTTAATTTTAACTAAACAAAAACTGAGTGGTGCGCTAATTTTGTCCATCAGTATATATTAAAAACCCTAACTCTGGAGTGATTAAAATTAATAACAGAAATATTAGTGTCGATTATATCATTAATTTCAATTTAATGAAATATGAATCAAAGAGATTTTTATTACCTATTGATTTCAGTCTTGCCCTGTTTTCATAGCTTTAAATTTTCAATAACATTAAAGATGGAACTTTTTTATTAATATTAAATTTACTTTTAATTTTTTTGGAGTTCATTTTAATAAAATATAAGTTCCCACTTTTTTCCCCCCCGTGGTGACGTAACATAGTCCAAATAATTAGTGTAAACTACAAGTTGTCTCTAAATATAAGTTAATGTGTTTAGCCTACATCTCGAATGTTCAGTTACAGTAGAACATTTTATTTTTATTATTTTTAATGAAGTTTCATCAATAATTTGTAAGTGATCGGAGGTCTTAATATTGATTTAGGTTAGGATTACGGTGAACTCAAAACGAAATGCTAGAATCTGTAGAAAAATTTTTCTTCCCGACATTTTCACTAATCTTGTCAATAGAATGGTATTATTCGCCATACTGTAAAACCCGTGGGTTACTTTGATGTCACTTTAAAGCGTATCCTAACTCATCTTCACTGATCAATGGCGATGAAGTTCCAAATTTGAAGAAAATACTATTCTACGATATTCTAGCAAAAACTCTATTTCACTTAATTGATTTTTGAAGTTAGAGCACACTTAAAGCTCTAATTACCAAGTCCTTTTATGTCTTGAAGTTATATTGGACATTTTATTGTACTGATCCAAGACTGCTCCTCTATCCTGACATTTCATAATTGTTGAAATTATTGTTAGTCAAAAATCTGATTGCCCTTTTTATTTTATTGTTTTAATTTTTTGAAGACGAAAGAAACTGAAATTATAATCGAAATTTGTTTGCCTCTTGATTGAAAAAAAAGTAAGACATAAGTCCTTACTAAGATTTATCAACTTGATTACTAGATCTTTGGAAAAGTGATCGCAGCAGGTATGACTTACCGTCTGCTACCTCCATCTCATTCACAGAAGTATCCCTCAGATATATTGTCCACTAGTTACACATTATTTAAACCTCTGTAATATCGGAAACGAAAAGGCTTATTTTATTTTTTTTTATTGATTAGATTAATTTTTATGGTCATAACTTCCTCCATCATCATTTCCAAAGAATTGGTGAGGCTGACTGGCCAAAAATCCGCTGTGTAATATTAAGGATATGACGACAGAACATATACATCCTCCTAACGACGCCATTCTAGAAGTATGACTGAATATTATTATTGGGCTGAGCGATATAGGAAAAAGAACGCAGTCAACTTACTGGATCGCAAAACTGTACTATTTTTTCTAAAGTTCCTAAAGAATGAATATACATTTAAAAATATAGATTTAATAGATAAGGTAAGAGGGAAGGGATTAGCTATGAGGTTAGCATACTGGGCTCCCACGCGGAAGTCCCGGGTTCGAATCCAGCAGCTGACCCTTAGATTTTCTCTTCCTAGGAGCTTCTTACAGCTCACTGTCCGGTGATGGACAGTGTTGTCTGTAACGAGAGAACACTGTCCGGAGGCCGGCAGTGCACTGAAAAAAGCTCCGGGCGCCAATAACCTAAGATGTTGACGCGCCTTAAATCATTAAAAAAAAAAAAAAAAAAAAAAAAAAAAAAAAAAAAAAAAAAATAGATAAGGTAAGATGGTATGTTTAATTTTGTTGGTCTATGAACAAAAAAATGAATAAATAAATATTTTTAATAAAAACTAAATATTTCTTGGGGGCCTTCTCTTTGGGAAACCGTTTTAGGATATACTTTTATTTACATAGACAAGGTTAATTAGTTAAATTAATAGTTGATACAGGATAATTTATTTGAAAAGTAAATTAATATTTATACATATACCTAGTTATCTTTTTGTGTAATGTAAAGTGCCAATTGAAGAAACATTATTATCTATGTTATCTTGTATGCCACTTTACTATTACGTCTTAAATTTTCAGAATTGTCATTGTGTAACTGTGTTCCTTGTATATTTTCTTTGTCTGATATCACAATACATTGTTTAGAATCGTACAAAAAAGAATGGGTCGCGTCTCTTTCACTGAATTTTGTTCTGTTTCCATTGAATTCAAAATTTTATTCCTCGCAATTATTTAAATTCAAGAAATTTCTTAGTAAATTGGATTAATTACAGGCTAATCCTGGTACTCTACTCAGTGGCCATGGTTCTTCAGGGTATCTGTCTTAAAGCTATATCTCTGCATGAGTTCCTCGGCGAGAAGTATCTTCATGCTACTATTTCTTGATTTAAAAAAACAAAGTTTTCATTTTTTACAACGTCTAAGTGGTATGTTCTACAGATTTCAATCATTATTTCTTGATATCTTATGCCCTCTCATCAGGCTTTTCTGAAGTAAAAGACGCCTAGCTGTCCAATTTACGCTATAAAGACCGACATACTTCTCTTTGTTAAAGTTCTTGCAAGACATTAGATGGTCCTTAGTTGGGTCTTACTGCCTACCCAACAAAAAGGACATACTAGGCTGTTAGCGACGTCACTTCTGTGTAAATTATCCTACATATTAGCAATGTCTCGTGATCAGTCCAAACTGGCCCCAGAATGCCTCCTCTCAGTAGGCGTAATGGAATCTCGTGTGGTTCCGAGTAGTGGCACCCAATGCTTGGCCCTTGGCTGCCCTTCATAATGGACAGTGATAATTCTTTTGATTAATCGTTAACTACCAACTCAGTTAATCGTGCACTTCCTTTTCTTAGTTTTTCTAAATGAAAAGGAAATGTAGATCTAGTGGAATTCACTGTTATTTGAAACTTACTTGGTCTATGACTCTGTCCTGACGCATTAACCTAACGTTTCTACAGGTTTTTTCCCTCGTAAAGTATGGAAAAAATAGTAATAATTGTCATTTTGTATAAAAAAAAAAGCAGAAAACTGACAAGTATTTAAAAGGAAGTAACAAAAACCGTCGGATTTCCTTAAAGCACACTAAGTACATCCTCTTGGTTTATACGAGGAAGAAGAATTTTTTTTATTAATTAATTGTAGCTGAGTAATTATTGCTTCTTATCTGTTGATGAGACCTCTACTTCAAATTTCATAGACATTAATGGCCATTAATAAATCTAAATACCTGCTAAATAATCTAGATGTGTAAGATTCTAGAAAAGCCTTACTCCCTTCTAGAGCATTAAGTGCGATACGTATTTTAGAGATTTTTTTTTTTTTTTTATAGGCGCATCTTAACAGACAATTCAACAGACTGCACAAAAAGCAATTTCTTATCTCAGAATATCGGAGGATAAATTGTAATTGAAGAATGTACAATAGCTATCGTGCCTCAACTCAAGATCTACTTGAGACATTCCCGCTGCAAACCGGCCCAAACTAATTACGCAAAAACTGTATTGACTTAGCTTTTCAAATTTAATTATTAATTTTTAACATTTCATTTAGATTTGAAATAACAAAATTATATTTTCGCTTATATTAAAACATCCGGTGGACTCCATGACACAGTACAGAAGACAAAATTGAAAATTTGTTTTTTTTTTTCATAATTATTGAACAATGAAGGTTTTTAGTTCATCAACCTGAAAATATTTTCCCCAACAAACTCTATTACTATTCAAATATACCAAGTTAAAAATATTATAATAATAATGAAAACTGTTGAGATAATTTGAAGGTAGCGCAAATGTGAGGTCAGCATTATGTGTATTTAATTACTTAGTTTATATTCTCTTATTTGTTCTTGGATTATTTTTAGCCGGCGGAAATTTACAAATACTTATTATTTAAACATTGATTGGCTTTCGTTATTGGAAGTTCAAATCCAATATTTACCATCTTATTTGGAGTATACATGTCTAGGCAAGTGTTAGGGGCTTTTTAGGGATTTTGGCTGAAGTTTAGGCTTTCCATTAAGAACGCCTGTGGTAAGTAACTATCGCCTAGAAAAATTAATGAAGCTTCATGAATGGTTTGACTTCGCAACTTGAAAGATGATTTGTGACCGGAAGCGTGGAAATCTTTGATGATTTCTTTTTAATTTTTTTTTTTTTTTACCCTGACTGTACTTAAATTGAGACATCGTTTTTATGTGAAATTTATTACATGAAAATTCATTTTAAGGAGTGTTTTTGAGTTTTCCAAATGTCATTTTATTGTAGAGAGCCCACACTTAAAACGTTTAATTTTTTATGTAAGAAAAACTAAGTAATTTTAAATTCGAAGCTCAAAGAATGCACAGAAAATTTATCAAAAGGAAATTGAAAATATTTTTGTTTTTTATTTAAATTTAAAAAATCAACTCAGAGTATTAAAAGTTAGTCAGGAGTGTCTAAAAAGTTCAAGTCTTTCAACGGAGAAAATCCGGTAAAAATTTAATTTAATTTAGTTTGGTATCCCATGGTAGCACCCACTAGTTAGAGCAAGCACTTCCTCCAGACCAGTCTGTTTAACTACGCCTAGGAGTCTGGAATGAAAGCGAGGATTTTCTTCTCCGAATAGCTGAATTCTGATCCAAACCAACCCTTCATACTGCTACAGTACGATCAATGCCGTTTTCTTCAGCCTAAAATGGCCAGAGCAGAATTTAAGGTCAGGCTAAGTTTGGGCGAGTAGCTGCCGTTTTCGCCCGGCCTCAATCTGGGATTTCTCTCCATTACTTCTGCGACAAAGTTATCCACTGATGGCACTGATAAAGGGTTTTGCGAGGACACAAAAAGGTTCAGATTTCTTCCTATCTTTAGTAGCATTCAAAAGACCGCGGGGTAAGGTCGCGTGGCTGTCCGAGAGGATGATGATACTGGAATTGATTATTGCCCAGTACAATTGAACGCAGTTACAAGCTCCCCAAAGATGCTGAATTGCACCTTTTCCAAAAATAATAATAATTCTTTCTGAAGTAGTGAGAAAAAGAATAATTTGTTGCGCTGAAGCGTGAATTAGACCTTGAGCTAATCCAACAAAAAGATTCGATTGTTTAGGAGATTTAATGGGAATTGAATGTAATATTTTGTTTGTCTATTGCGATCTGGAAAATCGTGTTCTTAAACCTTCGCGTTCGTTGTCAGCTGGTTAGCCGGTTTGAGACAATATTATCTTCTGACCTGTTGAGTTGATATATAGTTGAATGCACACCATTGTAATAAGATTATTGTTTGTTTTTGTCCGTTATAACTTGACTCAATATCAGACAGCAGGTCTAATTAGGGATGAGTCTATAAATACCCTTTATATAACAGGGAGCCGAGATGGTACAGTGGTCACCCCTGTTATAAGAGCAACAGGTTCCCCTCTTACTACCTTCGTCATAACAATGAATTTCATGAAAAATAACAATACTTACTTACGCGCCCTCCTTTGATATTGTATCCGCGGACAGACCGCATATTTACGCACCCTTGTTTTGATTTATGCGGAGACACGTTCTGTTCTTGAATACAATCTACCTGTTTGTTATAGACCGCTAGCATCTAATGTATATACCATCATTTACATAATTCCCAATATCCGCATTGTTCGCCGCATCTCCTGCACTCTCTTCCAATTCCTTGACCCCTTTGACTTGGCCCTTCAACACTGGGTCTGCAGCCCATGAGAAAATGACCTATTTCCATATTAAGTAGATGGGGTGATCTTTAATACTATCATTTTCTCTTACTTCCTTTACCAGAATTTCTTCGAGGATTTTTTCATTTGTGTATCTTATGAAGAGAAAGTTCTTTTAGAACACCCAATTTCTTGTCTACGGTTTCAAGAGTAATTACTTTGGTTTATCTAAACGCCTTCACACTTTAATTAAATGTCCAAGTTTTATGTCCGAGAGACTTATTAGGCAGCGTTCTGAAGCTAATGCAAACTATTGCCGAAGTCTATACAGTGGCAAATCTATTATTTTCAACTATTGATACATTTCAAACAATCTCACATATTCTGAAAAAAATGAAACCAACATATTTTATGACCAAAGCTTCTGATTATGTGTAAAGTTAAGGGTTGTAAACAGTTTTAACATTAATAAAATTGTCATTTGGGACTGTATAGTTTCAACTAGACAAAGTATTAAAAAATGTATACTATTCATGTTTCAATTGGAGAAATAGTTTAAACTATTAGTTTCAATTAGAGAAATCGTTTGAACTATTTATGTTTCAATTAAAGAAATCGTTTGTACTGAGTGCATTTCAGTGTGATAAATCGTTTGAACTGTACAACTTTCAATTATAAAATCGTTTGAACTGTACAACTTTCAATTATAAAATCGTTTGAACTGATTATGTTTCAATTACAAAAATCGTTTAGAGTGAAGTCCAGATTTTTATGGGAGTAAGCAAAAATCAAAAGGGTCTAATTTGACATTCCTTTGGTTATTATCTCAAGTTCCCTTCGGCACATTTGTATTAATTATCGAAAGGATTTTTCTCGTACCAATTTTCTCGAAATTGTACGAAAAAATAGTTATATCGATGTACATGTTCAAATAAAGATACAAAAAAATTATTTATTACCTACCGAGTATTTAAGAAACAGGATATTTCACTATAGTTCGACTCCTAATTAGTAGGAATTATGGGTTTTTAGTCTTAAAAATGTTCTTAAAACAGCTATAAAAAGTATTTAAATAACTTTTGTTAAAGAACGTAATGAATTGTGTTTGCCATATTGATTACATTTGAGTGACAGAATTGATCGTGTTGGATACAAAAACAATGTGAACTGAACGTGCACATAACTTCCTGCATAGATCTGCACAAATTCGACAGTTTTGCATGATATGTGCCTAGAAGAATGATCGTGCCATCCGCCCGGAAGTGGTCTCCTCAGAAGCTGCAGATCCGTGCTCGTTATGCCCTTTCCTTTTGTTCAATATTTAGAGTTTTTTATCATTTATTTGGTCTTTTTTTTTTAACTGTAATGCGAAAGGAGAAGTGAAAAGCTGCTGTTTTCTAGCGATAGTTTTGTTTTTGTGTACTAAAAATCTTTCTTGCGAGTGCGGAATATTACAACTAGAGCCGAAGGTAACTGTTGTAACTGCACGACTTAGAAAACACCCGCACGAGTTGCACACAATATTTTTCTTCGATCAGAAAAGAAAAAGAATAAAAAAATTCAATTATTTAGAAAACAAAGCTAACCGAAAGCAAGCTAATCAACGTTTGCTGAGTTCACAACAGTAAACAGTTGTAATAACAAACCGATACATTCAAATTCAAATACCACTAATCTATTAAAAAAATTAAATTAAAAGTTTTAGAGCCACTATTTTAAAAGATAAAAGAATTTATTATAAAAATCAAATTAGTCTAGAAATGCAGAGACTGGAAACTGGCTCTGCTTATATGAATTTCCGATAATGTTTGTAAAAACTGCACCTAACATGGTATTCTCTCAATGTTGCTAGCTCTCTTGACATTTGAAATTTATATTCAAATTTCATGAACTAAATATAAAACTGGTTCTCCGAGACAGCCAATATCCTCCTACGTTTCTTGTCATATGTTCAAGTTTCTGCAATATACGTACTTTATATCTTTTGACAATATCTTGTTATTAAATAATTTCTACATTCCAAATTGTTCAAATGGAAATTACTCTTTGGTGACGGCATTATTGAAAATCAATGATCGCTAAGGTTTTGGTTTCGTCACAAGGGTAGTGGACTTATACCTAAATATTAAATAATAATAATTATTTATTATTTATGGTGCGCATTTTTGATCGTAAATTGTTTACGCAAAAATATAGTTTGAAATAAAAGTTAAAATCTTTCTTTAATTAAAGAACCTTCTATTTTAATTATTTAATTTTTCAAAGATGAATACGTAAATGTTCTAAAGGTGGATAGAACTTATTTGTCAATAATTAATCATTTTTTAGATTCAGAATGATATTAGTACAGTATTATGAAGTTTGACTTCCATAGTAGTCACATGGCTTCATAGTATCTTTATTTATTTAAATTTTGTTCTTGCTAAACTACCACGTAAAGTCGAATGAAAAGTTGTATCATTGACAAAAGTCTTTCTGTTGAATTTATAATGATTCTAATTCAGAAACTCCCCGCGTGACAGAAATATAGCAAGTATCTGTCTACGCGTTTTTTTTTTTTTGGTAAGGTTGTTATGTTCCCCCCAATTTTATTTTTAAAAAGTCCTAAAAATTAGAAAAAGAATTGTAGTGATTAATATTAGCGAGAAAAAAAGTACACCAGCGTTGATTCCTTAACGTTTGCAAACGACCAGTAGATATTATTTTCAAGATTATGGTGTTGAATAGATCATTTCAGTAACTGGGGAATTTTTATTTAAATTTGAACAATGCCGCTTATTTGGTTGCAGATGGAATCGAATAAATCGAATAAACAATTGAAAGAAGCATTTTCTTCAAAAGCTTAAAAGCTTCGAAATAAATAGTAAAGTGATTTTCAGGATGAGAGCTTTTGTTCGCTGAGTTACCCGGCAGGTCACCTGGTGAGACCCAATCGAAATCTATAGTTCCAACTTTCTGCGATTTCTCGCCTTTGAATCAGGTACACACAGACTGGCTTATTTATCTGAAAACCACAATTTTTTTAGATCCAAAGAATGGATATTTAGGATTGTCTCACCAGAAAAAAGAAGTAAAAATGGCGGCCTCAAGAATTAATAATTTTTATTAAAAAAAAAAGTTTAATGTGGAATTGGAGAACAAGAGAATGTTAAAAGACAGATTTTCGGGAAGAATATTGGAGCGGAAGAAGAAGTCATGGTTGCAGGAAGTCCGGAAACCATGTGGAAGACGCTAAACACGGAAGAATGGAGAATAAAAATACATTTAAAACCATGAAAAAGTAGTTGTTTATTGCCCTAGTGTGGGAAATGGAACTTTCCTTCACCGACTCTAGGTTTTGGCCACAAGAGTGTGGGGGTATAAACGTTTCTTTTATATGTACTAAATTTTTCCAACAATCGATTTTAATAATTTAGAAGATAAACTCTAAACTTAGACGAAAAGGCTACCCGCTGAAGAATGGGAGCATATTAAATTTATAATGTTGGATTAACTTGAACTTTCAAGTTGTGTAAAAGTTAGGAAATAAAGTTGCCAAATAACTTCAATAACTTAAATTTTTTTACAAACTACTTTTTATACTGACGTTTATGCGCTTACAATGCACTTACCTGCAGCCACAGGTAATCTTGAGGTAGATTTTATACTAGTAAGATAAGATAAGATTCTAATAGAGCGGCCCTCAAGGCCTACGCCACTGCGACCCCTTTGGATCTATTGTGGCTCCCCCAACTTGAGAGCTCGCCCTCCAGACCCGTCCCTTTAATCAGACTCTTAATTCTGGAGAGCGACTCTTGGGTAAATCTCACTTGCTTTGGTTTTTCCTCCCCGAGAAGTAGTATCCTTAGCCAGACAAGCTCCTCACACTGACACAACACGTGCAGTGCCGCAAGTTATCTAGTAGTTTTCCGCAAATTTTTGAGGGGTATTTACAGAAAAATGTTCATCACTATCTAACCTATATTTTGAAATTTAAAGTTGTATTTATTAATACTGAATTTAACAATTTCTTAAATTTATAAGATTATATTAAATTGTTTGAATGAATAATATAAGATAAGAACTTATTATTTAGGCAAACTGTTCACATAGTACGGTAGGGACAGTGAATTGAAATACCAACTTTATTCGCTAACTTTAGTTCAATAATGGGACAATCGTTTAGCGATTACAGAAAAATTAAAATTATTCTTTGTATGTTTTATTTGTGTAGAGCACAAATTCGAAATTACTTAGAACAATAGCAAAATGTCGCTCCAACCAGTCTAGATATTTCTGTGGAAATATTTTCAAAATTCCTTTCTAAGTTCTTGAGCTTTTTTTATGCGCTTGTAACTAGTGAGATGAGCTGTGGCCGGCTCCATATTTACTTAAATCTATCGAGTATGGTAAAGACAGGAAACGATTGGCGCTGGGTGTAGTGGTGGGTAGTTAATCTAGTTTGATGGCTGCACAATGAGTGGTGAGGGGGCGTTGCCGTGATATTCCGTTCTAAAAAGTGATGACGTTATTGGCGGAGTCTCAGTTGTCCCAGGACCTCAATTGGAAGCCGTCAGTATCATGACCTGCTTCGTTTATTACGACAATTAGGGTCAACATCGCTGCCGTATCCAATACCCTTCCTCCATTCTGCAGCCTCCCGCTTCCTCAGTACCTTCGTAGTGTGTCTGTGTGTTAGTATAAGGTATTGAGCACCAGTTTTTTTCTATTGTCTCAGGTGGTGCGGTAATTTTGAGAAATGTATAACCACTTTACTTTTCACTTTGTCTCACACTAATAAGAGGAGGTATAGTAATCGTACGGTTTTGGGTTTTTCGTGGAAAATATCCTCTTTTTTTTGGGCCCCCTGAGGCTCTGTACGCAAAAGGGGTTTCCATAAATTTGTCTCTCTCTCTTCCACCTTGATCACTTGATCTTACTTGGTTGGTGAAGCATAGAAGGAAATACGTATTTCCTGCGTAACTTCTTCTTGTATGTTGATCTACAACTTTTATTTAATACCTACATTTTCTCCAAAAAATTTTAAGGGTACTTCTAGGTGGATGGGGTGAGTAAATTCTGTCTTGAGGTGCCATTTTTGTGAAATGTACGATCCTATCTGTTGTGGTCTTCAAAGAGGGTCAAAATCGAGATAGAAGATGCCCTTCTGGGGGAGAACTTTCATAATGTTTTTTGTTTTAGAGACATATCCATTCCAGCGATCGCCCATCGCTAGATTTCTCTGAAGATGGAAATGTATGTTAGAAGGTGCTGGAAACTCCACTTTACTCTGAAGTCAGAAAGCTGCAGCAACATGTGCTTGTATCGTGTTTCTCAAGGGAAAAAGAATTAGTCAAAACAAAAGTGTTACATCTCAATATCAGTTTAACAAAGTAAATGAATTAATAAAGGGGAATTGAGGAACTTTTAGAAAGAAAATACATTATCGGAGAGTAAGTTTCATAATATTCGTAACTTCTTGAACGTAAATAGTTTTGTAGAACTGCTTAACTAGATTCTAGTAGGGTGGCAGTAAAGGCCTACTACGCCACTGCAATGGATTTATTGTGGCTCCCACAATCAGACCCTTGATTCTGGAGAGCGGCTCTTCTGTAAAGTTCACAGGCTTTGGTTTTTTCTCCCCGAAAAAGTAACATTCTTAGCCAGACAAGCCCCTCGCACTGACACAACACATGTAGTGCCGTTTCCTCCTCCTTCTCCTGACAGAACCTACAGAGGCTATCATCTGCCAGGCCCATGCGATGCATGTGTTTTCTGAGCCTGCAGTGGCCGGAACCGCTTAACTATAAAACTCTTGTATTGATGTACCTGGAATACAATGAAAGAAATATTGGAGGGAAACGCGAACAGAAAAATGATTGTGTTACGCTAAAGTAATTTGAAATCTACCTTTAGGTAATAACGAGTTTCCCGAGTCTGTGATGAATCCTGTCAGTTTGGTTTTTTCGTACAAATGAACTTTCTAATTATCAGTCATTCATAATTGTAATCTAATTCATTTGAATTAATAGTGATTAAACTTAATGTAGTTTAAAAGAGGCTGTAATTAATTCATTACAAATAACCGTATGTTAAAACAATTTATCGAATATTTAGTTATTTGTCTTATTTAATTTCATTTATTTATTTTGCCTTTTTTCTTTGTTTTACATATTTAGTTAATAAATAGGTAGTTTAAAATTAAAACCAAGATAATGATGGCAAGAAAAAAGTGATATTTCGCTCAGTTTGTCTCTCGTTTGTTCGCCAATAACAAGTCAAGAGATATTTAGTGCCCTGCTCTTGAACTGATCTTCATTATCATTTCTATATTTATTGTATTACATAATTTCAAATTTATACATTTCTATATAATTTGAATGAAACGTTCGGGATATCAATTTTTTAGTTGGCTAATAAATGCGCGCGTACCTGCTGTTTCTTCTACCTAGTTGTGTCACCCACACTTTTTCCATTTCTAAAAAGCAAACCTAGGAAAGGAAAATATGCCGTGGATCAGCCAAACCATTAAATTAAACAGGAAGGCCACAATGACAATCTGTGTCCTCAGATACCTGACAATCTGTGAGCGGAGCTTGACGGACACTCTAATCATTTTCTCATTTGTGAATAAAAATTCGTCCTTTTTACAGCTTATCACTAGCAGCTTTCATGAATGGAGGAAGAAAATTATGTGCATTTTTTTTAAAATTTTACTAATATAGAGTTAAGTATGTAGATTAGATTTACCCAGGGCGGCCTCAAGGCCTACGCCATTGCGACCCCTTTGTATCTATTGTGGCTCCCCTCACTCTAAAGTTCACCCTCCAGACCTGTCCTTTTAATCAGAGACTCTCGATGCTGGAGAGCGGCTCTTGAGCTCACAGGCCTTGGTTTTTCCTCCCCGAGAAGTAACATCCTTAGCCATACGAGCCCCTCGCACTGACACAACACGTGCAGTGCCGTTTCCTCCTCTTCTTGACAGAACCTGCAAAGGCTATCATCTGCCAGGCCCGTGCGATGCATGTGTTTCCTGGGCCTGCAGTGGCCAGTTAGTAGGCCTACAATCATCCTTATAGCCCCACGGCCTTGACGGATTAATTCTGCAGTCAGCCTCGGCGAATAGCCTTTAATGAGAGTTAAGTATGTAACAATTAGTTCAAATATATTTTTTCTTACAAGTATTTTCTGATCTTATAATTTGTGTCATAAAAGATCTTTTAGGGAAGGGATTAGCTATGAGGTTAGCATACTGGACTCCCACGTGGAGGTCCCGGGTTCGAATCCAGCAGCTGACCCTTAGATTTTCTCTTCCTAGAAGCTTCTTAAAGCTCACTGTCCGGTGATGGACAGTGTTGTCTGTAACGAGAGAACACTGTCCGGAGGCCGGCAGTGCACTGGAAAAAGCTCCGGGCGCTAATGACCTCAGCTGTTGATGCGCCAAAAAAAAAAAAAAAAAGATCTTTTAGAGCAGACAACCTCACCTGGAACTAAATTGAACCTTGAGGTTGTTTCCATAGACAATTGCATAGATATAGTACCAGGGTTTAAGCTAAAGTTTGTCGTGTGTCCTTTTTAAAATTACCAACAGTTGATAAGGTGTTTTCTCTTGCTAAAAACTTCTTATAGCTGTAACGAGAGAACACTATCCGGAGAAAAACAGTTCACTGAAAAAAACCCGGGTGCCAGTAACCTCAGATGTTGACACGCCTCAACTAAAAAGTATATAAGTATGTATAATAAGTATATTATTTTGAATGTATAATATTTTGCGCATCAACTGCACAGAGACAAATTCTATTGTTATTTTATTTATTTAATTATTTTCTTATCAACAACTCGGACCAGAAGCCCGTAGTTAATATTGAGATTAATTTGGTTTTGTGAGGGGTTGGGGGCAGCTAACGATTGGCCAGAATTTCCTGTTTTTTCAAGGCTACAAACGATGTAGGTGTAAACTTAACGTTAATTGCTGAAGCCATCGAAAATTACTTATACCTGGGGAGACGTAGAATATTTAAAATAGGTTAATTTCCTTATGATCGGTGCTCAATATAAAACAATTATTTACTTTCTGCGGGTAAAAAATATCGCTTGCCGTAAAATTCAGTACAATTTTACAATTAAAAAGATAATTTAAAAAAAATTGTTTTTAATTAAATTCAATTTGACAAGGCTCTCTTATTTATGTTTAATTATTCAAACTTATTAACCGAAATTTGATAGATATTATATTTAATGTTTAATTATTTTAAGTGAATCAACATTTTACTAACTTTAATTAACTAATTTATTGCGAAATAAAAGTGAAAATTTTTAAAATATTTTCAACTGTTAACCTGTTATAAGTTTAAGCAAGAATCGATTATGTCAAGGTGATGCCCTAAAAAAAATAATCAACCCAGCAGTGGGTCTTGAGTGTGTAGTTCCGTGGTGAGTTGCTGCTGGGTCAACTGTTGCTAAAGTCCCAGCCTGCTTCTTGCACTGATTGTCGCTTTCTCAGTCCACTATTCTGTCGCAATAATTGTTTAAAAAAACTTAATTTCTCTTCCTTTATTATTGTATTTCTATTTTGAAAACTGCCACATTTGTGAGGGGGGGGGAGGAACTGCAATTTATTCCAAACATTTTCTTTCTATATTAATTAGGTTACTGTTGTAAAATTTGTATTCCCACTTTTATTTAGAAATGGAATATTAAAGATATTAGGATATTATTAATAAGTACTTTTTGAAATAAGTACTTTACTACATTTTGCGAAATTAAATTTTCTTTAATCTTCAATGGGGACGAAAAAAGGTGTTAATTTCAACTTTTCAAGGTGTTATATAAAAATATAATTAATAAAATAAAATAAAAACCATAAAAACCTATTTAGATTAATGGTACTTCCGGCCTTCCAGTTTTTGGAATTGTGGTTTCATATTTACATTTTTAATACGTGGTTATTCCATGTCATTCTGAAATGGAACGTTAGAGAAAAGCTCAACCACCCACCCTCAGAAAATTCCAGGAAGGCGCTCAATCGAATTTTTTGGCAAAAAAGTTTCATATAAAAGTTGAAGATCTGCAATAGATATCTTGGTCAAGTTTTTTTAAAAAATAATATGAACCTGAAAATCGATTCAGTCTAGCAGAATTTCCGGTTGGCTGAATCTGTTCGAAAGTTTTTCAGTCGGTTCTGTTGGTGGTACATAAATCAGATATCAAATTTGAATTTTCTGCAATGGTTTTTTTGGCCTCATGCACCAAAAAGATGGAAACAGACAGACCTATTTCAGCTTGAGAACGTGATAGTTTGCAAGATTGAAGAAAATTGATCAGTTAGAACTTTGTGATTTTTGTAAGAGATGGTCTGCGATTGGGTAGTCCAGATCTATGTTCTCTCACTGCTACAAATCGGGGAATCGAGGGTTCCAATCAGAATTCTAATTTCCTGGTCGAGCCGAGCTACTCAGGTTAAATAGTGTCCCCTTGGTTAGAGCGGCAAGGTGATGATAGCATGTGCTCTCTGTGCTCCTTAGGGGTACAGGATGATCACTTCCTAGCTGTATGTGAGCTCCGACTCCGAATCACATGGACTAGAACTCTTTCTGGCTATTAAATTGTTAATTTGCTGTCTACCTTGGATTATCTTCCACTGATTACTTTTGCCAGGAGTGCCTGGAATTTAAGATACAAAATTTTAAATGGAGAGCCTAAAATTTAAATATTTTCAAGAAGTTTAATGTTTTATTTTGTTCTTTTGTAATAGCTTCACAACTTGGTTTGCAGCTCTTCCTTTGGCTCTCTTTTACACTTCTACCCTCATCTTGTTCTGATTCTTGATCTTTCTTTATTTTGATTTTATTTATTTATTTGTTTTTTCCTTACTTTACTAAAAGCTAGCTCCTGCAGACGGCTATAAGCCATGCAATTTCCTATTATTATAAATTTTGTATTATTTTTTTTATTACAAAAATAAAGGATTATTATTAGGTGTTTCCTAGAAATTAAGTTTTTTTCCCTCTCTCACTTTGTATATTGTGCTTAATTTGAGACATTAGTCGCACCTACATAAAATATCGTCGATGAAGTTGGCGTTTTCCTGGTTTGACCACACTCATTCATCTCTCGCCTTCTCTCCTCCATTCGCTCACTGAAGTAAGAGAAAGTCAAACAGAGGAAAATAGTAAACAAAAATGAAAGACACTAATCCCCGACACTATATGTAAAACGATTATAAATGAAAGTGGACATTAGGAAGGGTTAGTTAGTGGTTAATGTGGGCCAGCCATGCGTGCAACTACTTCTTCTTGTTCCTCCACTAAATATCCAATGTTCATTCATAACATGAATGTTTTGTGCTGATAACTCTTTACTTTCCATTCGCGGCCACTTTCCATTCTACCATGATTCCTCTTTGCAACCGGTTTCCAACTCTCCTCTTTAGTCTCCCATCTCCACCTCTTTCTCGCAGTGAGAGTAATATTAATTTGACGCAAAGGAAATTGATAAGTGCGCATTTCCGTTCTGAAAGTTGAAGATGAAACCTTCTTGGGAATTGGGTAGACACTTAGCAACAGTCTTTAATAGGACAGTGAAATTATTTTATATATCGAAAGTGGATTGTTGTTATTTAGTTAGCACCCCGTTATTATTATTGGAGAATTTATTAGTTTTCTATTAACAGACTAATTACTATTTTCAAATATATAATTTATGGCAAGTTACTACACAATGGATTTCTTTAGGTTACCACATTGTATACTTTTTGCTAGTTACCAGTGTTGATTGCCGCTATATTTTTAACGATTTCTTACGGAAGTATGGCAATCATGTCAAATTTTCTGTATCGATTGTAAAATCAGTTGATATTCGGTCCTGTTATTCCGAACTTTATATTAGCCGTTCAACTGCACAAATCGATTAACTTCACTTTTTGGAATATCTTAAATTTAAGTGGCAAATCACTTGGTTTAGTCTTAGCTATTTTTATTTATAATAAATTTCCCAAATAATCAATATTAACGATAAACGATAAAAAATTTTTGGCCATTGAATTATAAATAATTTATTTCAGAAGCCTTTTTGATTAATTCCGTGCTCTGATGCAAATCTTTACAATAATTCAACTCAAATACTGTAGCATATGCTAAACGAGAAAGGTAAATTTATTTGAATTTACATTATAAACGAAATTTTAAAAAACAATGTACATCATTTCATCGCATTTCTCCATTTTTAGCTGAACAGGAACCGATGACAACTTATCTATCAAAATCTATTCAACCGGATGTATCAAGTAACTGAATAGTTTATTTTATTTTTGGAGTTTTTCGTAATTGGTACAACAATTTTTTTTAAATTTTCTGTAATGATTTTATGCATGATTATCGGCAAGCTTTTATTTTTAATTTCATTCTGAGAGAGAGACCAACTCCTCTCCTGAACCATTCAGTAGGCCTGGCTTTTGTACATTAAGGAGCGCCTAATGTGTTGCTGATATTTCGAGTATGAAAGAATTGCCACAGATATTAACACTTTTTCCGAAATCATTTTACACTTTTCTGATATTTTTTTCCTAAATGGCTTCTACGATTTTCTTTAAATTTCTCATCGTGAAGGAAGCAGAGAGTTGACCTGTTCCACTTCCTAGCGTTGTCTTCGAATTCTCGGTCTTTTCTAGTAGCGATTAGTTCTGGGTACTCATTTTTATAAAATGGCCAGTTCAAGGAGTCTCGGTGTTGTTCTTTAGTAAATTTGTATAAGTTAAAATGATGTAAATAAATTTAACTTAACTTAATATAACAATATTTTTAAATAAATTAGTCCATAAAAATAAATAAATGAAAATAATAATTTAAACAAATACGTAATTAATATAATAAATGAAAATCCCGCAGGGGTTCGCTGTTGCATGCATTTTCCTGGGTGTTGCAATCCCACGGGTTCCTAGCACAGTACTGCATGCACTTTCCCCATGCAATAGGGACACAATACACTTACACGTAACAAGCACACCAAGGCTCATAGAGATAGCTGCTGCTAGGGGAGTGAACCCTTTAAATCCAGGCTCCTCCATTGTTTCAGGGCTGACAACCCTACCCTGTAAAACCTCAATATTTTTGCTGTTCTGCAGCTGAAGTATGTAAGCATAGACGACCCACTGGACGTTGGAAAGATCTAGTTTAAATCTTTATTAGTTCTGTACTAATTAAGATTATCTGTGTATCTGTCGATCTATCTGACATGCATTAAATCTATTTAACTTATATGGAGATTTGGGGTTTGGTTTTTTTTTTTTATAAGATGATTTATAAAGGTTGCAATTCAAAAAACGTGGTTTCGAATCCAGGGCAGGGCCATTATCATATTTCTATTTAAGTATTTAACCCAGTTCTATTATTCTTATATTTGATACTAATAGAATAGTTAAGAGTTTCAGTAAATAACGGTTAACCAGTCAAAGGAATTGACTTCAAAGTTGGTATTTATAATTTCTACATGTTTATCAGATTTCGCTCAAGGACAGAAAATGCGTCTTTTACTTGAGGTAACAAGGAAACTCATTTTGTTTTAAATTACATAAATTTTAAAAGATTTACTGTTTTCAAAAGATGGTTGCTTCCGTATCCAAATATATTTTAGTTTGTTCCTAAACTGAAAATGTGAACATATGTTGTTAGGATCGGAAGATTTGCAGTTCCCTTGATGGTGTTTTCAGTGATTATTTCTTGAGATGTATCCGCTCAAGAGGCGCTAATTCCTTTAAAAAAAGTGGCTGATCCATTAAAACATCCAGCAGGATTAAAACTTGCCTTTAATTGATGAAAGTCGAATCAATCAGTCTTTGTTGTTGATTTTTAGTTATAGATCTTCAGGAATCAAATTAAAGCAAATTCTGCTTCAATAGTTAGCCACTAGGTTAATGGGGATGTGAAGAACGAGTAGTAGGGAAATGGGAATTGATTCAAAGCACATTTTTCTCACAGAAAAACCAGCCACATTTCAAGGTAATAAAGGATAAATGATTTTCCAAGGTCACTTTGGACAGTTAATATCCATGCATGCAATCAAGCCATTCCATACTGGCTTAATGATACGGAACATGGGGTTGGACGTTATCGTTGATTTTATCAGGCACGTTTTTTACGGTTTCGGATCTTCATTCATCATTAGAGGTAAAACCCCCATTTGGTATAGAAAATTTTACTTCCACTTCATACACTTCACTTGCTCAGAAATTACGTACTATTTACACCAGTTAAACTTGTTTGGAAAAGTTGCTAAATTTATTTTTCCTACCTTTCTTTAAACTACTCCAAACCAAGCTAACATCTAGTTTAATAAAGAGCTACATTAGCTTAAACCCAAATCTAGCACTATTTGAAAAACACGGCTAACGCATGGAAACCTCCTGATGTGTGGCGACCCTACCCCGTTGTTGTAAGAGCTGTCTGTCCGTTCAGCATTGTTGAATGTCCGCTTAATGAACAGGTTCGACAGATAAACGAAATTTCTGGCAACATTAATAAACCGGATGATTCAGCTTTTAAGGGAAATAAATGCATTTGATCGCGCATAAGACTGAAAGTGGGAAAGTGCAATTGGAACACTTGCAATTGAGTGAAGTGATGGAGAAGGAACGAAGGTGAGGAGAGATGAAGTGCATAGTAACCGAAAGGTTACTTGCTCAAAATAATAATAATAAACCCAAAAAGAGAAGAGATTAGCTATGCGGTTAGCGTATTGGATTCCACCGCCCAGGCCCTGGGTTCGAATCCAGCTGCTTGCATTCAGATTTCTGTAGATTTTTACAGCTTACTGCCCGGTGAAGGACAGTGTTGTCCAAATAAAAGAAACCCAAAGGAGTTCAAATTGAAGGAAGTCAGCAAGCATAGTGTATTTGACAGAAACTTAGTGGAAGTCAAATCCTCCTCCTCCAACTGATGATGAATTGAAATCCGAAACCGGACAGAAATACTTGCACACTTCGAGGATAATGTCAACGAACCAGCCCGGTGTGCGTGAAAATTCTGCTTAGTTAGCTATTTCGATGATAGTAAAAATCCAAAATAAATAATTTGTCTTCACTTCAATAATTTGCTGACGGTAACTCGAAACCTTTTCTATTTGTTTCTCGTTGTGCCTAAAACAATTTGCCGCAGAAACTTGTATGTTAAAAGAAACCAGTTTTATTCGATATTTTCTTTCAGAAGTTGGCAGTAGAATATCCAAAATTTCTGATTGTGGCTTGCCGTCATTCATTTGTTTTTCATCCAGTATTTTCTTATTTTGATATTTTAGTCTTTTCACAATAATTACGGAATAAACATAAACTGTCAATAATAATTTTTCTGAGTCTTCCCACTGTACTTATGGACATCCATAAATGCATAATTATGAAAAGTAGAAGATGAATAAGAAAGCAAATCTTTATTTAGAATGTTAACCTAGATCATTTACGAGAATGATAACTCTAACTGCTAAAAATATTGAAAATCGATGAATTATTTAAACACTTTTCGGATTATTACGTTTTAAACATTGTGCGAAGTGTGAAGTAATGAAAAATAAATGCGCTTGAGATGTTGGGGATTATCAGACTCCAGCAGATTAATTATTCATAGCGGCCAGGGTCTAGATATGTCTGGCTCCGTGTATTCTGTAATATTTACTCACCACAATGGCTCCAGAACATTTTATTCCTGCTAATCTCAAATGTGGATGCAGTTAGCTGAACTAGATTTGCATCTCTCCTCTCTCCCCCTACCATAATATTCGTACAGTGGAATCCATTACATGATGATAGTGCTACCTAATGATAAACCAAGTACAACCAATTTATGTAGTTAGGAAGGGAAGATATTAGTTATTAATGGTTTTCTCATTTAGGACAGTTTGAGCGAGAAATTTGGCTTGACGAACTTCGTATTCACACTCATTTGGGAAAGGATTCAAAAAACTCAAAGCGGGAATGAACTTAGACTGAAGCCCCGAAATGTAAGGTGTACATGTGTACTCGTTGAACTTAATAATTTACAGATATTTTGGTTCTAAAGGGTTGGACCAATTTCTAAGTGGTTAAGAACAAAACAATCTAACTGAACATCTTAATTATTTATTTAAATTAATTATTTCATTTTGTAAAATTATGATGTAAGTATTTAGATCATAATTTCTTTAATTAATGTCAATAAAACGATTTGAATTTCGAACGTTGTGCAGAATAATGGAAGCGTTAGGGGATAATCAATTTGCCTTGCCCATTGTTAGATAAAGTTCTATCGCATAGAAAGTATAGAAGAGCAGCTTTTAATATTGCACGGATTGTAGATCGACTTATGCAGTGCAAGATCTGCAGCTTTACTCCGAGAATATCCTTAAATCAATTTTCTCAATAACTTTTAGGGTCAAGGCCTCCATAAGGCGACATTTTTAGTAGATGATCGTTACGGCCCCCTCGCCCCTTAATTTACGCTTAAAAAACAAGTTTGCAACAAAGCCAAGTTCGTTACAGTTCATTCTTTATCTAAGTGAACACTGTTAGAGTCCTCTAGGGAATCGAACCCAGAAGTAACTTAATTTTTTACGAGCGAATTCTGTTTCTTTCTTTCACAAAAAACTATTTTAAATTTACTTAATTAATCTCTCTTAAAAACAAAAAATGAATATGCTGCCTCTTCGATTAATTCTTTTTTTAAATTATAATCATGTTTACAGTGAAAGTGTGTTTTAAACCACGGCTAATTTGTTTAAAAATTATTTATATACTCGTATGTCCAGCGGCAAACTATGACCCACTTCTGTGTTTTATATTTTGCAGACTTCTTTTTCTCTGATTAATTATTTCAACTCATTAAAACTTCCTCTTCTGCTTGCTAACCGGTTTTCATCGCAATAAACTGAAGATTTAATGGGAAAGGACTAATTGAACATTTGATACTTCCTCGCCGAATACAGGATGTGCCCTGGAATTCCTTAGATTCCCAGTCAGGCCTTGGAAATGATATAAAAAGAAATGTGTACGCGACACCTGACCGTTTTTGAATGTAAAGTTCGCCTGAAACAATAAAGTTGACTTTCTGTTACTCACTAACATTATACAGTTTGAAGCTTAAATATAATGCTTAGTTTGGGCGCTAATGACCAAGGCAGTCGATGCGCCAATAAAAAAAAAAAAAAATTATTTTTTCTAGAGAAATGTTGGTTCTGGTTACCAATTTTCTTATAATGTGGAATCCTGCTTACATATTCGATTCCAATTAATACGTAAATGTTATGTGACTTTATTCTTAAATAATTTTTTATTTTATAATTTATAATATAAACAAGATATATAATATGCACGATTTAGAATTTAACCTGATCAACTTGACAATACCTTATATGGACACTTAATTTGTATTAGGAGTTAAAAATATAGTACATATATTTTTAATTAACCGTTTTTGTTAACTACCGAAAAAAGTGATTTCTATTCAAGTAAAATTTAATTTTCTGACCTAAATGCTACCATAAACTGTAAAATAGTTATTTATTTAACAAGTGTGGAAAGTAGTACTTTTCCTCACGCGAGGCAGGGTTTGCACGCACGAGCGAGCGAAGCGATGCGAGTGCAAGTGCAAATTGCCGAGTGTGAGGAAAATACTTTACACTAGAGTTAAATATTATATTTTTTCTGCGACCATTTATTAACTAATAAAATTAAAAATTTCATTTTTACAGTCTACAAAAAGTAATTTATTTATTATAAACATTTATTGTTATATTACAATTATTTACATTACTTACGTATTTACATTACTTATTACATTTTCTGATGTTTCTTTTATTGATGGAGGAGTGTTTTCTAAACAGGCATCACTAGAATCCATTTTAAATTTCTATAAGGTAACACTATAACCTTTTTAACTGTTATAATTAAAAATATCTAATTATTTATTAAAGTATTATTTTTATTTCTATATTCCTTTCAATTTTTATTTTATTTTTTAATATTCGTTTTTTAATTATTTAAATAAAATAAATTTAAATAAGCTTATTAGAGTTTTACAGAAAATATTTATGTTAATAACAAGACTTCTTATATCAAGGAAGCACAATAAAGTTTTTCCACACACTAGTGCGGAAAGTGACACTAATGGGAATTTCCCCCCACTAGTGTGGGAAGTTGGGCATTACACATCTGATTTTAATTGAGTAATGAGAACTTCCCTCCCTACATGGTTGCAGAAAAAAAATTTTACTGAAGTTCATTTGAGGTATATTTATGAATTATTTAAAAAAAAAAAATTGCCCATTTTCACTTATAGGTAGCAGGAAATGAAAATAAGAGTGGTAAATTTTTAATCTCTTACTAACACCAGAGTGACTACTTAGCAAAACGGTGTTGTTCATACAAAGTTGTTCTGGTTGCTGTTTGGAGAGTAAACACACGAGTTCACTGTACACAGAAGATGCGTCAACGGAGTGGAAGGGGCGGGTCTACCTGCGGGTGGTCACAGATTGACCACTTCTCTCAAAATAGAAACAAAAATAATCGAAAAAGATGCTAAATAACAGCAGAGGTATCAATTTCAACAAACATCATGAAAGTACTAACTATTACGAACTATAATTTTTGTTTTATAATTTGCAAGGGATTTCTGTCTATATAGGTATTTTTATTATCATTATTACATTATTATCTTTGACACCTTTGCGACCTATTAGAAATTTGACGCGACCTAAAGTTTAAAAAAAAGCTGCTTTAGAGGAAAGCATTCAAAACTGCCTTAAAAAATATTTTCCTTAAAAATGTTTGTAGTAAATGTTGCAGTTCTTTGAGTCGGTAATCTACACAAGTTAAGAAAAAAGTCGCAGCTGTAACTTTCAATACGATCTCAAAAAATAGAAAAATCTACTAAAAGTAATTCATTTAATTCCTCTTTAATACCAAATCAATGATATGACCGTACATAAGGTCGAATTAGCACTTTAGATAGAAACATTCGCATTCCCAGCTACCAGAAGTGACCTTAAATAAAATTTTTCCGAAAAAATGTTTCAAATGACTACATATGTATGCTATCATTATGCGAATTATTTAAAAAGAGCCGCATTCGAAAAATAAAAAAAAATGAAAAGTAATCTGTAAAGGTGCAATTTCCGGTTTAAGTGACATTCTTCACTAAGTTTTTGGCGCCATATGGAGTACTCTTAAGCAAAAAATGAATTTCCAGCTTCCTGCAACTTTTCATTTTTTGCTTGAGTGTTTACAAACTCACACCAAGCGTTCCCAAAATCACATTTTTGCACTTAGGGGGGTTTCTAAACTTGTATTTCCGGGAAGAACTTTATCTCAGTAATTTGAGACGATCTTATGTTTCTTGACGATAATTGTTCTTGCACATTTAATTAAAAATGTTTATCCAAACTTATAGCATTTGTATCTTTTTTCTTTTAAAAAAAAAATCTACATTTTTTTATTTCGCGAGCGTAAATTTTACATTTAGTAATAATGTACTTCCGGCCTCTGAACGTGCCTTAAAATAATTAAAAAAATTATAAAAGTCTTTTTAATTATACGTACACCTTTTAAAAATATTTGGCAAAATATTTAGTCAGCAGTGGGAGAGCACGATTAGTAAGTATGAATAAAGAGAATAATTTGCTGGCAGTTTGCGTAAAAAACAATAAAAGCAAACTGAGTCGGACAAACTGCTCAGATAAATACTGATGATGTTTGCGAAGCACATACAACTTGCGGAAATGCCTTTAAATGCTGACTTTTAGTTTTAATCTTATACTGATAACATTCTTCATTTTCTTTTCTTTTTTTTTATATAATGTTTTTATTGCATTTATATTTCGAAATATTCTGATAAATATACAAATTAGTACTAATTCTGTCCTTCTGTAATTTAAAAAATAGCAACGATGTATCGTTGGTTAAAAAAAGTGTCAATTTTTATCAGTTCAATAGCTGAATCTACGAATAACATGTAAATGCTCATTGTTGATTGGTACAACCATTGTTTTGTCTGGAATTAGACAAGTTTCCAGATCAGTTCCCTGTAAATCAGGGAAAGACCCCTAGCTGATGTTTATATTCGCGAGGGTGCAGTACTGTTCATTCAATCGCCGCTGCTGCGTTGTTCCCAATCATAAAGATGCTCGATGATTTTGTTACTAGTCAGCGAAAGAATAGGTTCTGAGTTTTTTCAATAATCTTAGGGACAAGCTCAACTTAGGGGGGGATGTAGATACCAAGACATTCTGGGAGAAGTCGCAACTAAAACCTTTGCTTTATTCGCTACCATCATCCTATATTGTCGTAAATCATTTGATTTAATCCTGAATGATTATTCATTGAGCTTGATATTGATGCTAGTGTAAATATAAGTACAGGATAGTTGTGTTTACTATATACAGCATAGTTTTCTATAAAGTTTTTAAATTTAATACGTGTCGACATCTGAGGCTGTTGGCTTCCGGAACTGTTTCTAGTGCACAGGCAGCCCTGTTTATCACCGAACAGTGTGAGCTGTAAGAAGCTCCTAGGAAGAGAAAATTTCAGGGCTAGCAGCTAGATTGGAACTCAGGATCTCCGCGTGGGAATCCAGTACGCTAATCCCTCCTTCCCTCTATTTATTTATAGACTTCCTTTATCTATTCTCTCTTCTTACATTTCTGTAGTTATTATTACAGTTCCCATATTAATCTGCCTTCCAGTAAATAACATAATAAAGATCACAACTTAATATTGCAGATACTTAAAGAAATGAAAAACCAATTACACCAGTTAGGTACACCTAACTTTTGGTTATTGATTGGTTTCCAATTGGTTTGCTATTACATAAGAAACTCGCACGACTTCTCGCTGGTTGAATTTTATTTGAATTTAAGTTCATAATGCTTCAATTACTTTGCTAATGCGCCCAAATGTTTAAGAAATTTTTAGTAACTTTTCTGTTACCAGCTAATGGAGTGCTTCTTCTGACCATGAGCGAACTGACTGATCCTCTGCTTTGATCAATTTCAACTTAGTTTTTTGTTGGAACAGCCAACTATGTTTGGAAATAGATTAGAACACTGATGGAGCAGGCAGATCTCGTGGTTCCTACTTAGTAAGCAGAAGTATTGATATCGTGTCGAATTTGTTTTGGGCCCTTAAACAAGAAAAAAACATTTGTGATGTGTGTGTTTTGTGAATTGAATATCTCAAAACGTCGCAAAACGCTTAAACTGGAGTTCTATTTTGGTACCAGTTCTATTTCTGTGGAAAACTCAATTTCTGAAGCGATCGCAACAGTCGATCAATCAGTGACAACAGTGACATTGTACAATCTGAGAGGATGATTTCCTCTCGTCCAGGATTAAAGTAAGTGTGTCAGCCTCATATTTTACTCACCTATCTAGTCATTAAATTGGTATCAGGCGCCACGGTAGCCGAGCGGTTAGTGGCGAGACCTGTAAAGCTAGTATGTATTGTGGTACTGGGTTCGATTCCCGGTCTTAGTCCTTGGATTTTATGTAATGGTTAATAAAAGAAATTTACAGTAATGTATGTTTGCTAGTCGCCTCCGTCCACGGCAACTAATTGGTAGTTGGACGTAAAAAATAGGCAGTTACTTCACTTTACTTAGTATCTATGATATCTGAGAATGATATGTGGAAATTGAATTCATAGTTCTAGAAAATCTCTTCCTCGAATGAATCATGAGTTATTTTCAATGGTCTCAACGCTTCCTGAATGAAATCACTAAAATGCAAAATACAAATAAAATATCATGATCTGATCAGTCAGCGAATTGATTTAAATATATGTTATATACAGTGATGACATATCTATGCTAAAGGAGCTACCTACTCACTTATCAGCAGTGCTTATTAAAAACATGCTAGAGTCCCAAATTGGAGAACAAGCGATGAAATTGAATGTATGGCGTTACAGAATACATTCTGCCCTTTTTATAAAGTTATTATCAAACAGAAATGGACACATCGATTTAATATAAACGAGGATTTGCCCTTTATTCTAAAGAAAATTGGGGAATTCTAAATTTTATCGAAAATGAGGTAAAAAATTGTCAAAGTTAGGTGCTTTTCAACATTTAGTAAAGTAGTTTTTGACGTTCAACCCTTGTACAACTTTTCTACTGGACAGTTTTAATGCTTACCCACCAAAGAGCCTGTTTTGGAGAGGCTTCTCTTAAAGTACTATTTCAAAGCATGAAAAAATTTCCACATTTTTCCGTAGCATAAAATAAGGTTTTATCTTACTTTAAATGGAGATTTAATTGAGCTTCTCAGATTCCGAGTTTTTGGAAAATTTTCGAGCTGGAAATACTAATTTACTTAACGGATTTAATTTATTTAATTTTTAAATCATTATGAGGATTTTTTCAAAATTGTTTCCTACGATTTCACTAAACTTTGTACGTAGATGAAAAGCTTTTATTTTTTACTTTATTTATTTATTCTATTATATTTAAAATTTATGTTTACAACTCGAGAGAAAGTCGTGTGAGTGGTCACAAGAGAGTTTGAATTTGCTCCTAAATGATGACGCGACTTTGTTCAGAAATGATTTAAAAATGAGGATATAGCAAACAGGAAGTGGAACTAGATAAATATAAACTTGGTGAGTAGGCACACGTTATGTTTACAAATAATCATACCTGGGCAGTAAGAGTGGCCGATTTGGGGCCCGTCATCTCAGCGGTATTAGCTCTGTCTCCGTAAATAGATAGTGCGGGGGTTGTAACTATTCAAGGGCGCTCTAACTCTTCAGCCGTTTTTATTTTTCTGACGTCAGATTTTTTTTTTTATTCAACTGTTCTCGTGTATACTATGTTACTAAATCAACTATTACTAATTAGACCGTTATTCTTTGTTTAGGTAATCAGATTTTGTTAATGTTATAATACACTTCTATACTAAAACCCGCCTAGACTTACGGTATTGAACTGTGGGGGTTCAACGAAACGCTCCAATCTTCAAAGAATTCAATCATTTCAGTCGAAAATTCTCCGCACTATCATTAACGCTCCATTTTACGTTTCATATCTAACCCATCCACACAGACTTGGAAATTCCCTTTGAAGATCAAGTTGCTAGAAGTCGCTGTAAGACAGCCTCATATTCCAATCCTCTTGTCCGCTATTCATCGTCTCATCACCTTCCAGATCACCTTCCTGCTACTACTACTGGCGCTACAGCCCATTACTGGGCCTTGGCCTCCTCAATCCGCTTCCGCCAGTCCTCACTCCTAGCAGGTCTCTGGCATCCACTCCTACCCAATCATTCCATCTTTAATTTAGGTCTGCGCCCACTCTCCTGACTCTGTGTACATCTTCTTGCAGAAGCCGTCTGGGTTTTTTCCTGCCCATCTGAGCCTGCCAAGCCTAATTATTTTTACAATGTCTGCTTCCTGGAATAGATGCTGTAGTTCCTGATTCTTTCTTCTTCTCCAAATCGCGCCCTCTTTAATAGGGCCAAAAATTCGTCGAAGAACTTTTCTCACGAAAACTTGCAACATCCTTTCGTCTTTTTTTGAAATTACCCAAGCTTCGGAGCCATAAGTTAATACTGGATTCACCTACCTAGGCGATAAAAACGCCATTGGCCTCGTGATATTCTTTATTCTGAAGATGAGTTAATCCTGGAGATGACTTAGGGAAGTAACTTCTCCGCTCAGTTAGTGAGTGTCAGTATTACCGTCATTGTTACTAATAGTTCATCTAGCGCTGGTGTTTTTTTCAACATACATTTAACAAAAAAACCATCAGATAAATTTTACTGAAATTTCCCTTTACTTGGAGGAGCAGTTCTTCTCCCAAAGTAATCTATTATACCAACGCTGCATATAAGTGGAGACAGAATCACTACACATACTACCAACCTAATGTTGCTTATAATTAAATTAAAATATTGAGGTTATTACTGTAGCTGAGTAGCTAATTAATGTTGTCTTCGCATTCATACAGGATGTGCACAGATGTCCTACAAACTTTGCATCATTTCCTTTACACTAAATTTTAATAGAACATAATTATTTATAGTTAAAGTAAAATGTTAATTTCTATTTAAAAGTAAATTTCTAAAGAAAAGAGGATAGATTTAAATTTGAACCTCAACAGGAAAATCTAACATTTCCTTTATCCTTGTTTCTCGGATTTCATCTTTTGTTGAAAACTGAAAAGTTTATTTCACATTCTTAATGCTATGAACTGATGAAATTATACATTTTTCCCTGGTTTTAGCTAACAATATTTCAGAAAATTTGCAAAGTAGACATTTAACTGAATTTAATTTATTTTTTGGTATGTTCCCATTGAATCCTGTTAAAAAGTATTTCGACACTTCAGTATCGGAAAGGCAAACGATCTGAAGTCCTTCTGAGATCCTTCACTCGTTCTGACTCTCTCTTTATGCATATTTTGCGTTTAAGAGAGAAAGAGAAATCGCTTAAGTTCAAACTTTACATTGCGTTTTAAGTTCTGCAAATTAGTTTTTGTTCTTGGTGCTCCCTGTTTCATGGAGATAATGATAGTTTTTGGTGTTACTAATGATGGAAGTCCTTTTTCAGCTAACTCTTTTGCATTTGTTGTGGATTTTTTTGCAATATATCTCTTTAATAAGGTGGACATTTCTTGTGGTTAAAAGATCGCGGTCAGTGCGGATCTTATTGGCCAGCTAACCAGCTCTATTTATTACGTATTGCACAGTTCAGTGGTTCTTCTACAGTAAACCACTCTTTCGCTTACATTTAAAGTGATTTTTCGACCCATTTCGTTTCACAATATGAATGAAACTGAATCAATTGGGTTGAACAACATGTTTTAAGTTGCCAGTTAATCTTTTACTACACATTATTTGTTTGTGACTATAATAAAGTACTAGTACTTGAATCCTTCACAATATTTAAATGTTATTAAATAAAAGTTATATTTCTTTAATATTAAGAGATATTAAAACTGTCCGGTAGGACAGTTGTATAAGGGTTGACCATCAAAAACTGCACGAAAAAGCGTAACGTTGAAAAACACCCAACTTTGACAATTTTTTTCTATTTTTCTATAAAAGATAAAATTCCCAAATTTTCTTTAAATCTTACTCCAAACCATCCTTTATAACTGTAATTTTTTTGCAACCACCCAGATCTAATAGGTTTCGAGGAAAAAGTTGCCGAAAATGAGCAAAAACGGCTTTTTAAAAAAATGTTCTTGTTCTTGTTCTTCTTGTTGTTCTTGTTCTTCTTGTTACCTTTTTTGTAAACAACGTAGCGCCTAAACGCGAGAACCGATTTTCATGAATGAGGTGTCATTCGATTCGGAATTTTATGTAGATGTGCCTTTTGGGGGTCTCGGCGCTGTACATCGAATGGGAGAGGAGTTAGCCCCCTTTATGTAAGGCCCCCCCCAAAATTATTATTACTAATTACTCTGTAAATCTTGGCCCGATTTTGATAAAATTTGGTAGGATGATAGGGTTAGGGCTCCCCTATGTAACATTAAAGCGGCGATCAGCTCTAACACTTGTTAAGGGGAAGTATAGCAATCGTTTCAAATTATCGACACGTGAACCGATTTTCATGAATGAAGTGTCATTCGAATCGAAATTTTGTACAGATTTGTACTTTAAAAGTCTCGACGCTATGCCTCATAAGGAGGGGAGTTGGCCCCACCCAAATAAGGCCCTTTCTAAAACTATTATTACCAATATTTCTACAAAGCTTAATCCGATTTTTATAAAATTTAGCACGAAGAAGTGATTAAAGCTCCTCTACGTGGCTGTGAAGTGCCATCATGCTCTTACACCTACTAAGAGGAAGTACTGCAATCGTTAAAATTATTAATGAGTGAACCGATTTACATCAATGAATTGTCGTTCGATTCAAAATCTTTGCCTTTTAGGGAGAAGTACTGTAATCGCAGTTTATTTTTCTTGCTCCTCTTAAAAGGAAGTACTGAAATCGCAGTTTAATTTTGCTATTTACGTACAAATACCTTCCTATTTTATTCAAAACGCTTTCTCAAAAAAATGGTTATTGAGGATGGTTTGGGGACCAAAAAGATCTCTCCAGTGGTAGTTACGGTTCCGATTTAACACCTTATCAGGTTATAATGATAGAATAGCTTATTCCAAATTTTAAAAAAATCTGTAAAGCAGACGTAACTTTGCTAATAGACAAAAAGGAAAATCTATCCAAAAGGTACAAAAATCTCCTTAACAAAAACTTACAGTTTAAAAAGTTAAGTATAAGGGTTGATTAAACGCCAAAAGGTACACAAATCAGCAAGTACCCAACATTTCATTAATACTTCATTGATATTATTTAAGTAATTTTACCGCATTAATTTTCATTAATATTTTTTAAGAATTTATTAGATGTCACAGACCCTTATGCTGGCCAGTTCATTCATAATAGTTATAATTGTGATAAAATTTATATTATATCTTCGTATAAATACGTACTTTATTTTAACTCTATTCCAAATTATTCTTCTGATTTCTCTTTAATGTGCCCTTTATTCTGAAGTTGTCACATATACATGCATGTTAAATTAGAAAAAGACAAATTTAGAGTCGGCTACTGTTTAAATTTGAATCACGGAGGATTTAAAACAATATTTCAGTCTTGAATTCGTCTTACCGAAATATTCGTGAGGACAAATAACACACAGTTACTAACAAGTAGATTATTCAACATTATTTATTCATTTCTCAATTGTAATTTAATTTAGTTCCCCTAATTTTACTTATAGTAAAATACTGGAATAATTAGCTGTCCTAAAAATATGCATATCTTATTTATTTTATATTACATATACACAACATTGTGGGAAGAACACCTAGATTGAGAATGTAATTGAAGAAAACTATATTATTTGCGATAAAGCCAGATAATTATTACCTATTATTATAAACGTTTGACTACTTCATAAAATAACAATTACTTTATCGAAGAATGAACTTAAACCGACGATTTTTATTTAAAAATAAAAATAAATAAAATCATTGATGTAAGTTGGTGTGAGCATTTTTTAAAAAAGATTATGAATTTTTTAGCCTCATATTTTTTTATTTTTTATAACGTTTTCTTTTTCACCAGTGATTAATAGTTTGATTATTATAGATAAATAGATATTACAGTCAATCTAAGTTAAATGGTGTGCTACTTGAACAAATATTTTGTAGATGAAAATGGCCAGCATAAGGGTCTGTGACATCTAATAAATTCTTAAAAAATATTAATGAAAATTAATGCGGTAAAATTACTTAAATAATATCAATGAAGTATTAATGAAATGTTGGGTACTTGCTGATTTGTGTACCTTTTGGCGTTTAATCAACCCTTATACTTAACTTTTTAAACTGTAAGTTTTTGTTAAGGAGATTTTATTAATCTATTTGAATACCGCAGTTAACCAATGTTTAAAACCATAAATTGACTTTAGGCAAAGTTCATAAAACGAAACTATTGAACTATCTTTAACTGTCCGCTGTAAAGTCAACTAAATTTGCATAGGGGTGCATTTCTTCTAACCCAAGGTTCATATTTATAATGATTATTATTACAGTTAGCAGGGTGTTCTGAACTGTTTGCAACTATCCGTACAGTCTCGTCCAAAAATAGCATTTCTTTTTACCTAGCCTCTAAACTAGAATGAAATAGTAAACACTGTTCGAGGTCAGATTATGATATTGTGGTCGGCTTTATCTCAAGTATACTTCTACTACATTCTATTGTCAACCTGATAACAATGCTTTATATATATATATATATATATATATATATATATATATATATATGAAATATTCTAAGAAAATATGATAGTCTAAGATTACGTATATTTACTGTTTAAGTTCAACAAGGAAGTATTTGCAGCATTTTGATTACCCTTGTCTGTTGTGTCTACCTTTCTAATTAGAGTTTCCGTATAAAATAAATGTGTTAGAGCCAGCACAGTGCAAGTGAGTGATTTTAGAAAAATCTTAAGTATATTTGTAAATAAATTACCTAAATCATCTCTCACTTTATGCAAATTTTGTGAGCTGAACCTGCAATAATAAAAAATAAAATGCATCTTAATTACAGAATGAAATGCCTCATACTATGTAAATAATATTCGTTAATAAGTTAATTAGGTAAGTAATTTCAAAATTGGGCAGCCAAAAAAAAACGTTCATGCTAGGTAATACATTTTTAAAAATCTTGCGAAAACAAACACGACCTCTTAAGTATTACAGTTTACGAACCTTACTAAATTATCTTGCAACTAAGAATTTGTCCAAAAAATTTTACTTTAATATTGTACAGGTTTACTTAATTGATGAAATAAGTTTTTCAAAAAAAATCTGTAAGTACTAAAAATTCATGTAGCAAAGTACAATTTTGGTCAACCGATTGTTTTGTAAATTAGCAAATTTAGTAACATTTTTTTATTCTTTTTAAGATTCAATTGATGTTCTTAAATGACACTGAAATGGGTATTTAAAGAACAGCTCAATTATATTACGAGTACTTGCCCTTAATAGAGTTATGCCAGGAGATAAAAGTTATAGAATATTTGCGCGATATTAGTTGAAAAGAAAATCGAGCTGTTTTCAAAAAAAAAAAGAAGTCAAATTTTGGAAAATTTGTTGCCGTTTTGACCAATTTCGGCCAAAAAAGTTATTGATACGTCCCCATTTAGTCAAATTTGAATATTCTTAGTTAAATTAAGGTTTATTATATTCACATCACACAGTGTGATAGTGTGAGCAATTTATGCAAACTAACACTATATAAACTGGCTTTGTAGAACTTCTTCATTTGTATTATCACCAGTTCGATAATTTATTTATTTTTTTGTACTTAATGTAATTAATATTAGAAATTTATTTTTTGATTAGAGAGAAAGGTTATTAAATGTAGAAAGTATATACTGATTGGCCTTAACTATTCCATCAATGGGCCGCCATTAATAGCAATAAAAATAGTAAAATAGCCGATATTTTTATTAACCAAGTTTTACGTTAATAGCATGGTTTCTCTTAATTGTTTGCTGCGATTGTAAAATTTATATATTTATTGTTTACTATAGAAAATGGTTAACAAATATTGCTTATAAATAGACTAATTATTCTTAAAAACATCAAGGTAAGAGAGGCAAGATGTTTGTAAATATTAAATAACTTCCATTCTGCACTTTGCTCCTTTCCAACTTGCCTAACTCCTCACTGCCAGATCTGCTAAATGCAGGATTTACATTTTAATTGCAATTATATTAAAATAAATTGCGAAATTTCTAAACTGATTTAAATTTAAATTGTGTATAAAAAGTTGAATTTGGTTTTCATTGCAGGTGAAGGACAGTTTGCGTCGACAGTAGAGGGAACTAGTATCAGACGCGCGGCAGGTAGTATTGCCATTCTTATCAGTAAATTTTATGCACATAAATGTGTTTATGGTGTATTTGTTTGAGTATTACACATAGTTCGTATTCCGCTTTGATTCGGCTGATGTTGCCTAACTTAGTAATCACTCTATTTGGATTAAAAATTGTCAGATTTTCAGTTCAGCTATTCAAAACAGCACTAGAACAACTTTTTTAGGAAGTGGTTAGATTCTTTATTTATTTATTTTATTTATTTATTTATTGTGCTTTTGGTTTTGTCTTCCCCAATAACCATCTATTGTTTACCAACCAACATCTACTGTTGGCTTCTAATGTGCCCCAATTTACTAATGTATTGGTGGAAAAAACCAGCCCCATCATTTTCTATATTCGATTAGTTTGAGGAATAGTGCAGCCTATTTCACTTCTTTCTTCTCCGGGACTCCCACGAGGTGGTAACAGTGACTTTCTTCCCTAAGGATTAAGTTTAGACTTCAATAATGTTATTCATAGGATTTGCTCTGCTTTTAAAAAGACGTAGCATTTCCCGGGTGTTTTTTTCTCGATATCGCCTAGACTTTTGATAGTGTATGATTCGATAGATTGAGCTAGTAATGACGGTGCAGATGAACAGTTCTATCTATTTGAAGACGCAGCAACATCACAATCTTTGTTGTGTGCTTTTAGTTACAAGATTTCCTATTTTTGTAGGTCCTGAAGTGTGGAAGGTCACGTAGTTCCTTGGCCTCCGCCAATTTCTCTTGTACGAGTTTACTAAGGAATTTAGGACATGCGCAAATTTGTGATACGCATGTGGCTCGTGTCCAGGAAAAGCTGAAAGCGTTAATTTTGACTTCAAAATTGTCTTTCCCAGCTCTGAGGAGGTTATTTTGTGTGTATGGTGTATATCACGAAAGGCAATATCCGTTGGGAAATGCTGCAGAGGAATCAGATCATTGACGATGCAACTTCTTCAATGTGGAAGACGTAGCAACGACCAAATCGATCTCATAGATCATTCTCAAAACATATAATTGTCTTCCCAAAATAATGTGATCATTTATGAATAAACCACTCAAACTATGCGTAGAGAGGTCGTTCCTCGCCCGGTCCACACCAGGTGCTTTCCGGTTTTTTTGCGATCTCTAAAAACAAAAAAAAAACACTCCCTGGCAGAGTTTTCATCAATGAGAGCAGCCGTCATAAATTGCCTTGATGAACATTTTGCAGAAAAACTATATAGTTTTTTTCAAGAAAGACGTTATAAATAGCAAACAGTCTAGATTCGACACAATGAAGGGGACTATATCGATAGATTAGGGAATCGATAGGTAGGGAGTTGAATTACTCCGTTTCCACTTCGTGCTTTATAAAATATTGCACTTTGTTAGATAAACTGCACGAATTTGTACTCTTTATATATATTCGTAGAGAGCGAAAAACTGCAGAAGAAAAGTTTACTTCAACTCCCTTCTTACACATTTCAGTTAATTCGTGTAAAATGTGATCATGCATTGCAAAACAAAAAAATTGTAGAAGCTACAGATTTTGAAAAAACTTGACGAAACTTTAAAGACCGTGCAAGAGATAACTAAGCATGTACTTAATTTTACGTACTTAATTTTGAACTACCGCTCCATTGTTAGGCTATTAACAAATATACAAGTCACGTATCACCAAAGTAACTTAATACTTGAAGAGCTTTTATGATAACTAGTGAATCGTTCCCCTTTAGTGAAACGAAGTGCAGGAATAAGATCGATCCTGCGACGAACTTTCAAAGGATATGGTACAGGCGTTTTAGTACCGCTTCAAATGAAACCTCAGTTTTGATAAATTAGTAACATTTCATTTTATTATTAAGAAAAATAAAATTGTACGTCTTCAATTCTTTGAACATTTAAAAATTATGTAATTTGTATTATGGAAGTTTGATTAATATCATTAATGGATTAAATTTTAAAAATTTCATAAAATGATAAGAAAATGAAATAATGTGGATAAGAAAACATCTGAAGGTCTTGTAAAAAATTTCGCAAACAGAGCAACGTGACCTGCCCGAAAATTATTATTGGCAAAATTATTATTAGATAAGAAGAGCTTTTATCACATATCATTAGATTGTGGTGTAGAGTGGCCGTAGATCTTGTTCTTCCATTTTTTTTTTTCTTCACATGTTATTATCTACGTTGTTGTGGCAACATAAATATTACAATAATACTTTTTCTCTATAATTGATTAAAGAGTTTTGTTGACCAACAGGTTCGTTGACACAGTAACCTTGTAACTCGATATTATATTTAAATACAATATTAAATACTTGTCTCCCCACTTCTGCTATTAGTATTATAAACATCGATTTAACGTTCATCAAGAACGTGTGTTTCTTTTTAGTTACTCCTTCCCCATAATGTTAGTGCGTTTATACACTTTCCATTGTGAAGACCATCTCCCATTAATCGAAATCTTCCTTGCATTTTCACTTTAGCTAGAAGTACGTGTTGAATGTACCAACTCTGTGCTACTTACTTTCTAGAGTGGCGCACAACTTTGAAATATTTCCAAGAGAGAGTTTTACCACTTCGCTGAACTTCCATCGTTTATCGGCACAAAGTAGCGCTTTCAATATGCCATTTGTATTCATAACGCGTTGCCTAAACAGAGATACTACTAGATATACTGATCTTATCTTCTATGTCATATTGCTTAAGAATTGCATCCTTTTTCAAATTTGTATACCCAAATGGCACCGGAAATTATTGTTTCGACTTCCTTAAGTGCTACGAAAAAAGAGAAGTTTTTTGCGGACGTGTTTGTCAGTAAGATAATTTAATATTAGTACTGACTTTAATACTGACTTATCGGAGGCGGGTAATAAACACTCTGTTCTTAATTTTTTTCATTTTATGAATTAAATTAAGTCCAAAGTCTAGACCGGTATCGAACTCAGTATCATGATAAAAACGCACGAAATTATTAATCTTATTGTAATTGATCAGCCTCCAAAAACTCAATCCCTCAAATATTAATCTCCTTAAAAAAAACAATAATAATAATTAATTAATAAACAATAATTAATTAATTTAAAAATTAAATTAATGTTTAAAGAAATATAAAAAATTTCCCTGATAAGTCAGCCAGTATCAGAGCACTACTGATCTTTAATATTAGGCACCACGATAGCCGAGCGAGCGGTTAGATGCGAGGCCCGCCTAGAAATATGTATTGTGGGATTGGGTTTGATTTCTGGTCTAGGCCTTGGATATTATTTAATGGTTAATATGAGACCTTTGTCGTTTTTGCTAGTCGCCTCCGACCATGATCCCAATTTGATAAGGCGTGAAGCTTTGCTAAGGCGTTACTTTACTTTTGTTTGTTTAGCTGACCGAGATATAGTGCCAAATAATGGTACACAGCATCTCGCACCCCTTCCTCGCACCACCTACAGATGGCGTTCGGTCTCCCTTCCTATGGTAATCGAGTGCCCAGCCTCAGTATCATCACCACCAACAGAACTCTTATTAAATGCTTCTTAGTCAGATCCAACTAAGTACCGTGGAGAATCCGAATTGGTTCTTTCTACACAAAACTCTTGGCCTCCAGTTCCCTCAGCTTCCTACATCCTGGTGGTCCCTTCCCTGTATCGTGTCGAAATTGCAAGGGCAGGTCTACAGAATTTGTTTGACCCTTTTACTTTAATATGGCTTTTCTGATTTGGGACCCTTGATGAATGTGGCCGGATGATATTAGGTATAGGACGCAACTACACTACTGGCAGTTATTCACTCATTTGCACATATTCTTCAACTAGATTCCAATTGAGATTTATCCGGTTTCTCTAATTTTTAGTAAATAGTAATTAGTAATTATCCAGCACCAAGAGAACCAACCATAAGAGAGAAGTGTATCACTTTAGATGTATAATATTGTTTATGCTTCCAATTATTCATCTTGAGGAAGAGATCATGCGGGTTAAGCCTTCCATCAAATACTAGTTGCAATGGCGTTTAACTTAAACTTTGACAAAGTCTGAGTTCTTTATAACGTATGGGGGTGCCAGTCCCCCTAAGATAGAGGGAAATCCGAAGCGTTCAGAATTATATAAGATTAACATGATGAAACAGTTTCAAGTCCTAGGTTTATCTTTTTCTAATTCTTTCTAATATCATTGATAGTTTTCGTTAAGAAATCATTTCCTTGAAATAGAAAAAATTAGTAATGGAAATCTCGCTTCAAAGAAACTTCCAAGAACAAGTTATATTTATTCTATTGAGTTAATGAAGTTTTTGTTCACTATTCCGATTAATCCATATTCAATTTCATACCGTGTTAGCGTTAATAATACTTTTTAACGACTCCAATATTATTTCATTATTAATTAACTTTAATTTATGTTTATTGTATTAATATTCTATATTGTCTCTAGAAATATTTTGTATTACATTATTATTATTATTATTATTATTATTTTATTTTAATACATTATTTATTGCAAAAAACCTTGACCAGAATTATGAAGTTTGAAAAACCTGGTTTTGTGTACAGAATGAAGCTAATGTTCCCACTTTTGGTGCAGATTTATCACCGAAAGCTTCGTGAGAAGTACATAGTTGTGACACCCAAACTTCGTGAGAAACATTGGTAGCACTGTGCGTTGCAAGTAGTCCCTTTTAGGTGCAATTTACTGATGAACGGTTTCATTGCAATATTAAAGGCAATTTTAATCTGGATTTAGGGTATGCCAAGTGGGATTGAATAAAATATTGCTACTAGATATTCGGAATTTAAGGTAAATTCCATTGTGTGTGAATTCCAATACTTACATATCAACCATAATTACTTTGTTCGTAAACTAAGTCTCTACAGTTCATTCAGTGATGGAGTAATAATTATTTTAGAATCACCTGGTGATATCTTTTAGGAAGTGGACCATGTTTTCGAGGCATGTTGTCTAGTTTCGGATGAACGGATCCACAACTCCATGATAAAATTGGTTTGCATTTGTTCGGATAGTCAGACTGTGTTAAAGGAGCTGAATTAGTAGGTCTTTCTTTCCATGCTTTAAGGGACTGTAACAGCTAGCTGCTATTAAAGTCGTTCCTCAAGTCTTGGTGTCGGATCTTATGAAGATTTCAAGTAACGAAGACGGGGACTGGCTAGCAAAACTGGGAGCTTTACTTCTCCTTAGCAAAAGAACTGTGACATTGAAGCACTTTCGAGTGGGATCGGCCTCGCAGCATTCATTCTCATAGCTCTGTGGGCTAGCTGTCCACTGTAAAAAATGCTTATTCGGATTCTGTGCATGGTTATTAGTGAGATGCTTTAGGAAACTCTAATGGACTCTCTCAAGCATCTAGTTGGTTCCTTCTCTTGGCATTGTGGTTCAAGGAGACACTACATAAAGTGGACACTCAAGGATGCGGGAGCCTGTTAGCTCCTTAAGGTTGTTGCTCGATTCGTTCGAACTTGTGTCAATCTTTATGTTGCTGCAGACTAAGTCTGGACTTCTGTCATAAACTCAGTCGGTTGCTGTTGTTTCTCTTTGAAGTACGTACTTCCGTGTGTCCAAAGAGGCTTTAGATACTTCATGCATTCCCTCCACACTGACGAAATATAATAAAAATATTTATTTTTTTGACTAATATTTTCTTCTTTGCTGATATTTATAAAGGAAAAAGATAGATTTAAATCCTTGAAATTCGCTTATTCAATATTTCTGTCTATTCAGCAGTGATTGAAAAAATAATTTACGTTGCTAACATAATTGCTAATTAAATCTAAAATATTATTAGAGTAGATGAGTGTAAAAAATTACTGAAAAATAACTAAAAACAACTGGTAGTGGACTCTTTGAATTTATTTATATTAGAATGTAACCATTTTGGCTGAAAATAATTACTTTCGTCTTCAGAAAATCATCTAACGTCACTAGCTTTGAGGTTCTAGGTTACTGCAAGATTTCTATTTTCTCTTTGTGAGAAAGAAAATCTATGATAACGGCCTCGCGTATTTGAGTGTGGTAAAGTACGAGAGTATAAACATCCAGATTCTTTTGATGAATTGTTAACATATTTAGGCATTCGGCCGGAGAAATTATCAATTTTCTTTGTTTTTTGTTCTAATAATTGAAAGTAAATGTCTAAAACTTGTCGATAATGTGGCTCCTTTACCTTTGAACATGAAAACTCTGAAGGAAACCGAATTAAAAAGGAGAGTCTGAGGAGAAGGGAAACGCTACTGCAGTAACCAGAGTGTGGTAGCACTTTCCCTCCGCTATAACTGACCTTTATACGCTCACCACACTCATACGCGCACGCACACTTCTGCTCTTCATTTCTTCTTTTAATTACCCCACACACTCTAAAACTAACTCTATTTTTTTTGTTTTTTTTTAGAGAATCAACCTTCTTCAATTTACTAATTTGTTATTTGAGTAAGTTCATTTTAAGACTGTTTCGTTAAGTAATCACAATTTTTTCAACTTAAATTCAACTTTAAATTCTAGACCACGAAAAATTAGGTGACGTAGACGGGGAGAAAGCATTCACTCAGCATTCAAAACTAATTAAAACTTTGTAGTTTGTTAAGTCTCGAACTGAGGACCACTTAATTTACAAGTCCTCGTTCATAACTACTCATTAAACCTTCCCGTTTAGTCCTGACGATGTACATTTAAAATGTATATACAGTCGAGCCTCCCATAAAGGACACTCTCACTAGCGACCACCTCCATTTAAGGACAGTTTTTCCCCGTTTTACCCCTATACACTTTCTATATAAAAGAACCTCTGTCTAACGGACACACATAGCCACCGCGGGCATTGATTTTGGGGAAAGGATTATATGTTTCACCTCTCACCAACGACCACCTTATTATTAAAAGTTCGTTTGACGCGGTGATAAAAATAATTATTTTTTAAAATTTGGTGATTTTTTGGATAATTAATAAAAATTTGATGCATATTATATAGCTGCAATAATTACGTTTTTAAATCTATTAATAATAAACAATTTTTAAATAGATGTTTGAAAAAAAAAAAAACATATTTTTTCATTATGAAACTAGCCTACCTCCTTCTAACGACCACCTCCAAACAGCGGCCACTTTGCTTTCCACCGCCAGTGCCCGTTATTGAGAGGTTCGTCTGTATATTTAAAATACATTACAGAATCCTGGTTCTCTAATTAGAAAACTTCCTCTAATTCTCGAGGTTCTATGATAGCTCACGAGTCAAAACCTTATTGCAGCATACTCTGGAAGTACTGAAGCAAAATATTAAATTTCTAGTTGAGTAAGGAAAAATAAAATATCTGTATTATCCTCAGTGTTGGATAATATCGATGACTTTATCCGACGTAGCGGCCATGTTCATTGTATTTCTGAACGGTCTCGGATTTTCATCTATCATCAGGGGTAAAGTTTGGTGTAGAGATTGCGATTTTACTTTTGTTTCCGTCTCATACCTAGGGTAATTGGGTAATCGAAAAATACGTTTCGAATAAAAATAGAGTTACTTATTTACAATTAGTACACTAAGTTTAAAGATAGAACTAGTCATTTTCCAGAAACTCTCAAAATATCTGCTCTTTAAATGACACTTCCGGCTACTGATTGTCTACCAATTTAATGGAACAGTTTAATTGGCACTTTAGAGAGAAGCCTAACCCTAAATCTTTAAAATAAAACTGAAGAAACAATGTAGCAAATTGTCTCTGTTGATTGACCGATTTGCCTGACAGTTCTTATTGGCATCTTCAGGAGTTACCTGAACGAAATATTAATTTCAACTTCCGGAGATTCTTTTGTTTTTTCATTACAGCGGAGACCCCACTTCGTCGTACTTAGTGGTTTATTTGCGGTCATACCTCCAAATCGTAGGATTACAATTCGTTCTCTTCGTAAAAAATGGCAGTTTTATATCTTATTCTATTTTAATTATTGTTATCTTTTTAGACAAATCTCGCAACATACTCCCAACTTGTAGAATATGAGATCCATCGCCAGTAGTTATTACCGTTCCCTTTATTATATCATTTGCTAGTTCTTTAAATTTTCTAAATAGTGTACAGAAATGTAAAAATACTGAACCTCAAGCCTAAAGACCATTACTAATTCTGCCATCTTTATTCTCAAAGAAAAACGAAACATCACAAGGTTAACGTTTTCGAATTATTCATAAACCAAGAAATGGCCTAGTCTTGGGATATTTTTTATTTAAACACTTTTAATGCGTACTTCTTGAACCCTAGCTAAAAACCCTAAATTTATTATTTAATGCATAAAATATTCAAATGTGGTTCTTTCTCTTTTATTTTAGCATAAAAGAGGTTCGTTATTCTGGATAATTAGTATAGCATGGACTAATTATCATATTTAAAATATCTGTGATTTTTTACTTTCTTGACTTTCCACTCATTCTTTACACACACAGAACAATTAGTTATTATCATTGGTTTTCATTATTATTAGTTATTATTGAAAATTAGTTATTTTCGATTTAGGAGACCTCAAAATGGATACTACCGGGGAATTCTCAATTTTTATAATTTGACTCGATACTTCCTCTTATTTAGGAGAGGGATTGGCAGTTAGCGTATTGGATTCCCATGCGGAGATCCCGCGTTCGGATCCAGCTGCTAGCCCTTAGATTTTCTCTTCCTAGGAGCTTCTTACAGCTCAGTGACCATCACTGTGTCGGAGGCCAACAGGGCACTGAATAAAGACTCCAGGTACCTCAGATACAGAAGATATCCGAACCCTCCGATGTTTGGCGCGTCTTAAATTCAAAAAAAAAAAAAAAATCTTTCTTCTACTTGCCCAAGTTTAGTGAGAGAAAATGCCAGTTAGGTTCTAATAACAATTATTTTTAAAATCAATTTCGAAATTTCAATTTCAGTACTTCCAAAGGTAGATGTTGTACGGTAGCTTTAAAATCACTGCGGTAATTTAGTTTCGTTACTTAATTAGAGCTCTATGACCCAACTAGGTGTCGCGAAAAGCAGGCGATCGCTACATTCTTGTACCGTACATTACGTAACACAAGAGCAAGATCAAGATCGGAATCAAACTTAGGATTGGATCTTAACAACTAACCGTGACTAAGGGCCTAATTTAGCAGCTCATTTGGTAACCTGTACTTCGTAATTCGTGAGGAATGACTAATATCCTAGACTCATATTTCTAAGATAAATACAAAAGGAAGAAATAATATTGCCAATTTCAGTCATAGTTCAGTCAGAAGTCATTAATATTCTTTTTACGTTTTGGATTAATGAATCAAGTCACCAAAAACTATGAACAATACTCTACAATATAAGATAAATACAGTTGCCCATTAGAGTATGTGTTTGTCGTATTCATTGAAGTGATTTTAAAAACGTTTAACAGAATTTTCTAAATAATTTATTTTTTCTTCTTTTAGTAATTATAAACTTATTTCTCCTTTATTTCTCTTTGGCTGTAGAATTCTTTGGCTGAACTGGCGTCTTCTAGTTTTTCGGCTCATTTGCGGATTGTTATATAAGAATGTCACATTTTGATTTTCGGGATAAACTATCTTTGTATGTATTTGTCTTAATTTGAAGTGGGAGATCCCAAGTTCGAATTCCTCATGCAGTTACTTTCTATTTGTTAGGAATTGGAGCTTCCGTCCCCCGCCCACAACACCTAATTAGCAGTATGATGAAAAAAATAGGCATTCAGTTCGTTAATTTTTGTTTCCTAATCAATAAAGGAAGTTACTATACGCCCGGACGTCATACGTCCGTGTATATAAAATAGTTTAATGGATCAATAAATAGGATATATATATGCTTCAATCGTTTGTAAACCATTTAGGACATGGACGCTTTTACCGCTTATATCTTATAGTAATAATCGATCGACCTACTTTATCGAGAGAAAACTAGGTGACTGAACTATGTACATACACCTTACTCCTCAATCATTTCCGGTTCAACCTTATATTTATTTTACTACTACATTATATAATAAACTCTATATGAATACTTATGTGTACTATAGAAATATAAATACTTGGGTAACTTATAATTAACGACCATTATAAGTATTATTAATTGATTGGAGTAATAGTACCTATAATCGTGGTTGTAGTGACTTCAAAGAAATATCTCCTTAACAAAAACTTACAGTTTTAAGTATAAGGGTTGGTTAAACGCCCAAAAGGTACAAAATCAGCTAGTTCACAACATTTCATTCATACTTCTGCTCGTAATTTCAGCCATTTAGAAACGTTCGAAAAAGTTTATCTGTTTTATTCAAATTTTATAATAAATAAGTAATTTTACTACATCAAATTTTCAGGAACATTGTTTAGAATTTCACCCTTATTATGGTCAATTTTAAAATATTTGTTAAGTAAACTTAACCATTAACTTATTATTAAACAAATTATTTGTTTTTTTTTAAGGAGCTCAAGTATTATAAAAGTATATAAAAAAAAAAGTTGGATACTGTATCTCAAAATATTTGGGTTTAAAAAAATGGGTCAATCACTGAAAATAAACCATTTTGTTACTGGTCAAAGAGGGCGTGGTGTGACGTACATGAGGGATAGGCGTGATTTACTAAATAGTTTTCGCTTCTGATTGGCTCTTCAACCAACCTACTTTTCACACTTTCATTCTTCACTGTGATTGGCCATTTCTTCATTGGTTAATTATTTTTATGAAAAATTAAAGTTAATTTTTTTTTTTAATTAATTTTTTCTCCTTAGGTGTTTGATGAAGTATCAAACGATGCAATAAACATTTTCTCAATAAAATCATAAAAAATAGAAGACTTTTCTTGCTTAATGTCTTCTTTTCTTTACTAATAATGTAAGGGTAAACAGAAATTTTGGAATACAGGTTATTTTCTTGCGAAGTAGGTAAAAGAAAATTGTAGGCCATGTTTCACCAATTATTCCCCGCCATTTTGTATGTTTATTTGCATAAGGCTGTTTATTTAACGATTTTTAAAGATTTAATGATTAATAGTTTGTTACCTCCTATTACAATCAGTGTAAGTTAAATGGGTGCTACACGATACTGAACACAAAATTTTGTAGATGCAAATGGCCAGCATAAGGGTCTGTGACATCTAATAAATTCTAAAAAATATTAATAAAATTTAGTGTAGTAAAACTCTTTAAATGATATCAAGGAAGTATTATTGAAATGATGGTGGTACGTGCTGATTAGGCGTTTAATCGCCCTTATACATAACTTTTTAAACTGTTTTTGTTAAAAAGATTTTTTTATCTTTTGGATAGATTTTTTCCTTGATTTGAACAAATTTAAATATATCTACATATACTTACATAATAAAGGTTTAAGGCCTGACATATATAGGGCTATCTCCTCTTCCATAAGATATATGTAGATGCATCCTATAGATACATCGAGACCTCCAAAAGGAACATCTACACCTCATTCATGAAAATCGGTTCACACGTTTAGGCACTAAGTTGTTTACAAAAAAAGTGTACAAGAAGAAGAAAAAGATCAACATTTTGTCAAAGTGCCGTTTTTTCCAATTTCGGCAACTTTTTTCTCGAAATCTATCAGATCTGGGTTCTTGCAAAAAAATTATTGTTATAAAGGAAGGTTTGCCTTATATTTTAAAGAAAATTTGGGATTATAGAAAAAGATAAAAAAAATTGTCAAAGTTGGGTGTTTTTTAACGTTACGCTTTTTCTTGCCGTTTTGACCAATGAACCCTTTATCTGTCCTTCCGGACAGATTTAATCTAGTTTTAGCCCGGCGAATTGTCAAAGTTGGGTGTTTTTTAATGTTACGCTTTTTCTTGCCGTTTTGACCAATGAACTCTTTATCTGTCCTTCCGGACAGTTTTAATCTAGTTTTAGCCCGGCGATGAAAAGCGCTGGTTATAATGGCCGAAAATCTACTGCACAGGTGAAAAACTACGGAGCAAAGGCTTTATATTTGTTATGTTTTGCTAAGTTAGTGATTGAATCATCGAAAGATATTTTCTAAATAATCAGCTGTTTACTTTTGCATTTGAGCTAGTCTACATTTATGAGTGTGGTGGCATTTTGGACTTGAGCGATAATCAACATCGATAGACTAATCATTATAAAAGTTCAACTTCTGAAAAAGGAAATGTTTTCATCAACAAACCAATCGTTTCTTGCACTTATATATAAGGTTGTTGGACGTTAAGCCCCGCCTGAAATAAAAAATTGGCGATTATTTTACCTAAATATACATATTTATATATTTTATTTTATTTTTTTAGTAGAGAATTAAAAATTTTAAGCGACAAAAATAATTAAGAGTCGACTGGATTCATAGGTCTTCCAAATAAACGTCTAAGATCTTAATGAATGCGTCAGATTTTCACGCAGACTGTCTGGTCTAATTTTCTCTTATCTTTAAATTAATTAGACTCGTCGCTAACATACTGCTCCTCTTCTAAAACTATAAAATAAGCTATTTTATTTACACTAACATACAGTTATTATTTCATGCTATAAGACTTGATTCATACTATTTCTGTTTACTCTAATAATATTGTTTAATTGGCAGTGAATAAATAATGTTTATGAACAGAGTTGTTTAACTTCCTAGTGTATGGTTTATTGATTGACCATGAAATGTTATTATTTTGAAAATCTAATAAATTTAATTGTGTCTCCATTAGTGAAGTCTGTATCTGAAAATAATTGTGATAGCAATAACAATATTGCGTCAACATAGAGTTCAAGCAGGTCTGCCAGATGATTTGCGTGCAGTGCTAGAAGAAGGGTCTTCTTATAAAAAAAAAAAGGCTATTTGCATTTTTGAAGAAAATTGGATTTTATCATAAGATTTAGGATTAGGTTATCTAATAGTTAGGTTAGTTTAACAAAAGGGGAGAGGAATATCGAGTACTCTCCCCTTTGGATGGACGAGGTATGAATGCATTTTTGGCATGGTTGTATTTATCAGCGTGAGTGTATTTATAAGCGTGAATGTATTTATCCGTGTGAGAGTATTGATCAGCGTGAGTGTATTTATCTGCGAGAGTGTATTTATAAGCATGAATGTTTTAATTAAGAAGAATGTAGGTATAAATGAGAGTAAATATTGTACATTTAGCTAGGCTTAGTATATTTTAAAGGGTGTAGGAATATTTATAAGAGTACTACACCCCAAAGTTCAAAAATGATAGCTAGAATAGTTTGGGAAAGAATAATAGATGCAAATAGCCTTTAGGTGGTGAATAAAACTGAGATGAGACGATTGGGTTGGGTAAGAAGAGGATGACACTACTGGGTACCCGCACTCCCTCTTGTCGGTTGGGCCGATAACTTATGAAGGGAAGTGTGGACCTAGGTCGGATTACCCGGGGCTCCGCCATGCCTCACTGGATGAGACATTGGTTGGACGCTAATCGGGTGGAGAGACATGTGCCATCCTAGTCCGAGAAAAGAACACAGCTCTAGGAGCGCTAATGACCATAGTCGTCGATGCGCCAAAAAAAAAAAAAAATAAATAAAAAAATAACAATATTAATGTCAAATTTTGTGGTAATTAAATTATTTGCAAGATATAATTATCGGAGGATGTGGTCATGATGTTAGTGGTTAGTTGGTCTCTAGGAAGAATTGCAGCCTTGTTGGTTGGTGTCTGCTGGCTACAATTGGTCCAACTCGTTCGTACTGATCTGCAGTTTGATTCTGTGTAATTTAGAGATCATGCGGTGTGATTGGCAGATTTACTCGTCCCTTCCCCTTCCACAGCTATCTTCTCATGGACTAGATTCTTCATTATAGTGGAAATTGGCCGGGTACGATGGGCCTGTCTTAACTATGGTTCAAGTTTGCCACAGACCGATTTTCTTTTTTCTTACGATTAGAGTAGGATATGGTAAAAACCCTCTAAACTGACACCATTTCCATATTTTATTATTGTCAAGATTTAGTTTTTAGCGCCAAAGAAGCTACCTATGATTAAAAAAAAAAAAAAAAAATTCTCCCCAGAAATCGATTCTTACTCCAGATTGCGACCTCTGTGGTGTAAGATATTAAAATGACACTTAAGAGAGAGCTTGTGACTGGACCCTGTGAGCCTACGAAGATTAAGGTGGACCACACTAAATAGAAGAAGCTACTGAAGACTTAGTGCACATTCTTTGCCGGAAGGACGTGGAAAAGACAGTTGTTACTTTAATATGCTGCGCGTATCAGCATCAACTCCTAAGAACTCTTACATTGCATTCTTCATTAAAGCGTAGAACAAAGCGATATATCGGGCACCTGTTTTAGGAAATAAAAATCATAATTGGTAGCTGCGAGAACTGTTTGGTTTGACCATGAAATGTAATAATAATAATCATCAAGTGACGGAAGCATGCTAATGTCGAAATATCATTAAAAACAAACTTGCCTGTGTGGGAAGGAAGAAATTACGCATTTAGATTTAAATGAACTTCTGATTATTGTTATTACAAGGCGAATAATAATTTACTGCAATAAAAGGGGAATCTTATTTTACTGAAACTAATTTATTAGAATAAATGGGCATTCTGAAGAACTCGCCGTATTCTAGAAACCACTTTTACTGAGTCAAAGGACCATAAAACCCACTTCAAACCATTACTTCTCCATATTACTTTAATTTGATTTTTTTTGGGGGAAGACAGCATCTCTTCTTTATTTAAAATTTTGACTGTTTTTTTTCTTCAACTTAGCGGTTATAAATCCTTAGGAGCAATAAAGCTATTGGTTCTTCCTAACGGAAGGCCAGATAATTTGACCACACCTAACCATACCTTTATTCTGCCCGAATTTCAGTATATAGATTATAACTAGCATAATTTAAAATATATTGTTATAATCATTCAAAATTAATCTACGCTGACGTTAATTTACCAAGTCGAAAATGCTTTTAGTTTTTCTGTAGCCTGTTATTTAATTTAAAATTGAGCATATATTTTTGCCCAATAAAACTATTCTATTCTATTCTATTCAGAATTAATTACCAACGTCGACGTTGTAATGTACACATGTACACATTATAATGGAATATCCATCTCAATGCTCCACGTGCCGAGGATAATGTTGACTTTTTTTCAATTTTACTATTATAATCGCTGATTGCTTTTAATATGCTCCTTCGTTTATATATGTACATATATACGGCGCGCATTCACAAAAATCAAATTATAGCAACCAAGGCGCCACGGTAGCCTAGCCGAGCGGTTAGAGGCGAGACCTGCGAAGCTAATATGTATTGTGGTATTAGGTACGATTCCCGGTCTTAGGCCTTGGATTTTATTTAATGGTTAATAAAAGAAATTTACAGTAAAGTATGTTAGCTAGTCACCTCCGTCCACGACACCTAATAGGTAGTTGAACGTTAAGCCCCGCCTGAAAAAATAGGCGATTACTTTACTTTACTTTTTTTTAGTAACCAATTTTCGGACTAAGGGGACCTCAAACCGGGTATTTCTGGTGAAACTCAAAATCCAAATCTACCTGATTACAATACCCTACTCTTACAAATAGAATAAAAAAAAAAAAGAATCAATTATATTGAATAAGGTTAGTTTGAATTGACTAGTTAGTAATAAGTCGATCCATATTCCGGGAAGTGGTCGAATGGTCGGTTTGTTTAACAATCGCTGACCCAACAAAGAGTGAAGTCTTTAGAAAGCTATGTTTATTTATGCTATTAGTGTGACCAAGGTATTTGGCCTTGAACTTGAGATTGATCGTGGCTATCGAACTGTCTCGATGGTTCATATTCTATATTTCTCATCAAAACAGTATTTTCCTCCGGTAACAATCAGCTTTCTAAATACAACGTAATTATTTAGCGCTTAAAAAGAAATAATTAAATTATATTTTCGGTAGCACACTTTTTCTGAGATGAAAGATAAGTTTTGCTGTTAATGACAAATTGATTTGATTTTGATGATAGAATTATGTGAATTGCACTAGTTAGAAGGAGGTAGATCGAAACTGATTTATTCAAAATAATATACAGGAAATATTTTCTGTTTAGAAAAACAATGAGTCTCCTATCAGGTAAAGAAATTTGCTAAAAATTAAGAGTGGCTTACGATGTAGAACTTGCCACTGAGTATCAGAGACTAACAAACCTTCTTCAAGTGGAAAGAAAATGCCAAAAGCAATTTAATTATGTAATTAAAATTAATGTGCAAAGTTAATTTTGTCATCATAAGTTAATAAACAATTAGCTAATACTGAGCCATTTGTGTCACTTTAAATCATATTAAATTCAAAATTAAATAAATTTTGAATATGTTTCAAAGTTTCGAAGACGACCTGGTCTCTAGCGCTCAACGAAAAATAAATTGAAATTTACAGTAATTTCTCTTTCTTGATGTTAATAAAAACAGATGAACCCTGGCTGATATTACTTTAAAACAGGGTCCATCAACCTCCAGAAGGACGCAGGTATTATCGACTGCTTCTCGAAACAAATTCCCTGCAGGTATACCAGCCTAATCACTCACACTTTACATAAGGGTGGACAGAGTTAGTAAATGTGGTAAGCTACGTATTTGAATTTACCTTATATGTTAAACTTCTGCTTAAAACACACATACCTAAGCATTCTCGCAGAGAAATACAAACGCTTCAGACAGCGTATAGGGCTAGATCTCTTTTATAAAATGTTTGAATGGCAATCTACAAATGAGCCATTGCGCAGGAGTCTTCTGGGTGCATTGCCGTTTGCCGGACTAAGAACGTAGAGCTTCTGATGTTACATTGTCTTCTTCCATTGACGCCTAGATCCTAAAAGGACCTTGGCATCCTCAAAGTTCCGTAGCCACTAACTTACAGCTCTTGCTCTCCATCTCTTCACTCCCAGACACCTCAGACGCTCCTCCACGTCATCTGAATACGGGGGTCTTCATGTTTTCTGGCTCCTCCCAAGAAACAACTTTGTACTTATCGTTTCTAAGTGTTCCAGCCATTTGTGCCTATCCCTTTTAATAAATTTAGCAGGCCTTCATCGCATAATCATCTCATTTCGGCCCTTGTAGAAATCCCACTCTCATTTAAGGGTCTATGTATCTTTCCTTTCCATATCCCACACATATTAACATTTTGCTAGCGTAAGTCTTATTATCCTGCAAACAGTGCGACTTATCGTCTTGCACACAATGAGTTTTCCCTTCACTGAAACCCACAACTTTTTGTGTGTACATACATTTTGGATCTATAGCCTGGCGCTAGGTATTTATCTTCGAGTGTGTCTCATTCAGGGCTGCCTCAACTGCTCCCATATATTTAAAAAGTCGGCATGAGGTGAACTCGCTATCCCTCAGCCTCTCTGACCATGCTTTGAACTAATATTATTTGTTCTCTTAATGAAACTTTCTTTACTCTTGTTGATCCAAAGAGCTTAACTTTTTTTGTCCCTGCTTCAAGCACCTGTACAGCCTCGCGGAGAACTCCGGTTTCGCTCGCTTTTAACCTCGTTCGAGTACGTCAGCTTTTGGGTCACCCTATTGGATATCAAGCCTTTGGGATTAGTTCGAATGTGCCTTATCGCTAGTTCCAAGACAATGATGAAGAGCCTGCTGTAAGTGGAACTCCCTGCTTTACTCCCATGGAGATTATCCAGGGGGGCACGTACAGCAAACTGTTGCGGACGCGGTAACCTCCTTAAAGTTGACACTGCTCTAGATTAATGCCACCTTAAGAAGACTTAGGATGAATTTCTTCTTTTAATAAACAGAAAATATTAGACTATATTTGGTTAGTATTTAATAATCAACTTTGTTTGAACCTCAGTTTATTTCAGAACAGAAAAGGGAACACTTGATTCTGTGACCAAGTTGATCTTTGGGAATATTTAATTGAACGCGTAAATATTTCATGAGCAGTATGTCGCTACAGAACTAGTGCTGAAACTCTCTGGGGATTCGAACCTTACTGAGTGTCCTTTTCAGACTGACTTAATCTAGTTAGGTTTCCACTCAAAAAGTATTTAAAAATTAACAAAAATGCTTTGAAACTTGTTTGTATTTAGTTACATCATTAAATATATGTTCAGAATGTTTAAATATCAACTCAAATTCTTTTTTATGTTAACTATAAGTACTTATTTTGGCTGTTCCTTATTTTAAAGCGGATTTTCTGTTCAGTATTACTCGTGAGCCGCAGTTAATTTTACGTGAAAAAATAAATATTTTCTGGTGAAATGAAAGAGGCAAGAGGAACTTCTCGCCCAATAAAACGAAACGCTTTTATCCCAAATTTCTTTCAAAATATAAATATTTGAGAATTTTGCTTCGTTTAATTAAGTAATTTTGCCAGCGAATTTAACTCAGGATAAGCAGTTGAAAGTTAACGTCCGTCTATTTCTCTTCTTTTTTTTTAAAGCAAAAACGGCATTTTCAAAAATTGTTCTTGTTCTTCTTGTTTCCTTTTTGGCAGACAAAGTACCAAGAGATCGTGGTAATTATGATTCTCACCTGATTTTTCTTATGCATTTTTTAATTGAGATTAGAAGAATTGAGTTCAAAATAATTTGCGATCGTAATATTTGCAGCTAAACATTAAGGAATCAATTAATAACAGCTCCATAAAGAATGCCATAAAAACGACAGTTCAATAAATATCCGTAATAAATTTTAATCCAACACAGTTATTGACAGCTCATCAGCCGAGAAGAAAAAAAGACCTCTTAAAACTTTCACTTTGGCAGGCGATACCATGGTTTTTGTAAACATTTGGCCAGTTACATTCTTTACCAGTCAGACGATACCATGCTTTTTGTAAACATTTGTCCAGTTATTTTCTTTACAGTGTAGAAGAGTAATTGTGTTTGTGAGGCAAACTTGTCCAAGTTTATTTATGGCCGCCTTGATAACTCTATACAATAGTGCGGCCCTATAGTTACCCACAACTAGGCAGGCTACCTACTTGTCCCACTTTTGCACTGCTAACCTAAATTTTAAATTTCCCCAATGGATACTGTGACGTAGTGCACCCTATATTTTTCTGGTTACCTGCTCTGCTAATTTATAGTCCAGCTATTCTTCAGAAATTTATTACTATCCATATGAGAACTATATTTTTGGTAAATATTCTAATTTTTTTTTTCTACTTCCTGAGAGGATTTTCACTTTTTTCGGAATTGGAAAACTTTATGAATGAGTGTAAGAAAATTAAGCCTTCTTTAAGGGAAAAGTGAAATCACGTTATTTATTTTAACTGCATCATCGCTTCTCGGCCTTTTGGCCAAGATCAATGTGTAATATCTGTTCTTATCAGCTTAATCTCTGGTAAGGCTTCCATAGGAGAAGATTAGGCGCCAAGGTAGCCGAGCGGAAAGAGGCGAGACTAGTAAAGCTAATATGTATTGTGGTACTGGGTTCGATTCCCGGTCTTAGGCCTTGGATTTTATTTAAAGGTTAATAAAAGAAATTTACTGTAAAGTACGTTTGCTGGTCGCCTGCGTCCACGACACCTAATTGGGTAGTTGGACGTTAAGCCCCGCCTAAAAAAATAGGTGATTACTACTTTTAACTGCATTAATTGAAAATTTATTTTCAAACTTAAATTATAGTAACTGAAGTTCCACAGGGCAGCAATTTGGATACTATTCCTTATTTGATTTACACTCCAGACATACCAACTGATCCTAATACTGCATTTCTTACATACGCAGATGACACCGCCTTACTGTCCTCTAATCATGATCCTGTCCTAGCATACAGGAATCTGCAGTCACATCTCTCCTCATTACAGCAATGGTTATAAAGCTTAATATAAGTGTTCAAACATCGCCTTCACGCTTCGTCGCAATACTCTTCCACCAGTCTTCTATAACCTAACACCTCCACCAGTAGTGAACGTCGCCCGCTACCTTGGGCTTTACTTAGACCACAGTCTTTCTTGGAATCCCTACTCTAGACTTAAAAGAACAGAACTAAACAGACGCTATTGACAACTTAAATGACTTAGACGATAGATCAAAACTGTCTCTAGACCGTAAAAGACTGATTTATACTACTATTTTAAAACACTAGGGCGTATGGGATAGAGCTGTGGGGTTCAACCAAACGCACCAATCTCCACAGAATCCAATCTCTCTCTCTCTTCGATCCATATTAAACGCCCCTTTTTACATCTATAGCCACCGGACTATACTCACTGATCTTAACATTCCTTTTATCACACAAGTCGCTAAAATACGATACAGGAAACACTTCATTTTAACCTTCAATCACACGCAAATCCTCTAGCTCAAAATCTTTCTTCAAGAACTCTTTCTGGCATACCAACAAGATGTCTTAAAAAACAGTGGCCTGGAGATCTCCTCTCTAGTAGAAAGTGACTAATAAGTTTAATGTTTTGGAATGTTACCATTGGGTAACACCGTTTGCATCTACTGTTCAGTGTTATCATTGTTACTTATATAGCACCAATAAAAAAAAATTATAGTTTACACTTATTGAGCTGTTTCCGATCTAACAATTGGCCAATAGGCCCCGTAAAGTGCGGAAACAAAAAAGATACAAGTTGTAAGGTTAGAATTGGTGCAAAAAGACAATTTACTTCAAAATTTCGCAAGATCAATATTAATAAAATGAAAGCGTAACAAGAAGCGTGGCGTCACGCTTCCCCCATAGCCCCTCCAAAATTAATAAACTGAGAAATAGTTCCAAAACTAAATTTCATAAATTTCAAAACGATCAATCTTATACAATCTAATTACCGGGCGAACTTATTCGCTTCCAACTCGGTATTTTGGTCAGTCGTTTCATACTCTTAAGTATAATGTGGTTAGTCTCGTACAATGTACTGAAACAGAACTTAAGAGACGAACTTAACTTCCCGACTCTAAACAAAGACTGAGCTTGTTTTTTTAGCAATTTTTGTCTATAAAGGACAACATAATTCAAAAACGAAAAAATTGTAGGAAGTTGAAATTTGGATTTCTAGATTAGCTGACCCTTAAGTTTCTGGATGATAACAGCTAATCCAGAAATGGATTTTCCAGTTTCTTGAGCTTTTCTCTGAACCTGTGTTTTTTTAAACTTGGTTACCTACTGCATACAGTTATTCCTAATTAGTAACCCAGTACTTTACAGCTTTACAGCACCCATCAATGGGCTTTGGCCTCCTCGATCCGCTTCAGCCAGTCCTCTCTATTCAATGCGGCAGCTTTCCTATTGCGGGTGTTCAGCATGTTCTTGGCGTCCTCGCTAACACCATCAACCCATCCTAACCTAGGGCATCCAACTCTTCTTGTGCGCTGCACATTTTCCTCTCCATTCCCGGCAAAATGGTAATTCTTGGCCAGAGGGGTGGTTGGGCTTTTCATAAGGTACTATCTCAAGTAATACATAGGTTTATCACATATTAAATATTAACCAATTGCATAGATTTTTATAGTTTCTAGCGCATTGTATTGAAAATGGGGTACTTGAAAGATATGTAAAGTGGAAATAAGAAATACTTTTTAGTTAAATTTATATGTTTCAAAATTTAATTACTTAAATTGCGGTCGTGTGAGTGTTCATACTAAATTTTTAAATTCTATAAGAGTGGGATCATTTTGAAAATTCAATATAGGGACTTGTGATCTACTTCTCCAGCAAGCTTTGATTGAATGTAATGCCAAGATGAAAAACGTGGCAAAGAACTGAGGCCGGAACTGTTACCTTCAGTTAGTTGAGAACAACATTTCAAGATGGAAGACAAATTGACAGTGGTCGTGCGAGTAAGATACGTCTCATTTTTCTCACGGATGTGGCTGGTCTATCTCCTCCCTATCTAGGATAACTGCTAAGTTTTTCAGGAAAGTCTGTTTGAACTGAAAAAAAAATAAATGAAATATAAATAGTTATGGGATGAAAGGGAATAGCCCGAGAATAACCAAAGTCGTGGTGGCAGCGTTTTGGCACATTTCCTAATGAACGCGGTCCTAATTTCTGGTTTGTTTACTTCAACACTATCACATCTTTTGCTAATAATAAATTATTTCTCATTTATTCATGTTTTGGATAATTTTTCAGTAGATATTTGCGGTGGACTCCCATCGTTAGCCAGACATATTGCCCCTTTGTCTTTATCCTCCGTAGCACGCAAGTTGATTTTTTTCCCTGAACTCGTACTTTCATCCATCAACAGAGGTATTAATCAGTTAGGCGAGATATTATACAGCTATACACACCTATATATTACCCTTTGCTCAGCTCACTGTCTGATCTGTGTTGTCCGTAAATAGAAAAACTATCCGCAAGCTGTGAATCTTTGAAAACTTTCCTCTACTAACCTTACAAATTTAAAGAAATATCGTATTCACTTGACGGCTTCTCACTGCAAGCTCTCTATTTAGATCAGATTTATATAATTATTGAATCCATACGTTTAATAAAATTGGATTGGTATTATGTGAGAAGTCCGAATTCGCCTCTGCCCAGTAACACTTCTATAATCAATTTTCGCAGCAAACATCTGAAAGACTTACACAACAGTCTTTTAAAGCAATGTAAGTTATATTTAATTTTTCTTGAGTCTTAACCTTTTTACTAAAACATCTGGAGTGAACAAATTTTGAAATTCTCTTATGAAATCGCTTATAGCGATAAAATTCATTGAGTTAACTGGCACTGCCACTATACTATTATTCAAATTTAAAATTTGAACTTACATGTTGCATTTATTCGCATAACACTGGTTTTACAGTATAGTGCATCTATTCACGTTAAGGGAGTGTTGCTATTGGGTGCCTTCTCCTATCTTCATCCACGACATTGTTATATTATATCACATTTGCTTGTTGCAACAATCGTTGCAGTTGCAAATTTCAATAAAAGATTAAAAATAAAAAAACACTGGTTATGAGGTTATTAAACTGGTTATTACATTTGAATATTCATATGTGTATGCACACAACTAAAAATAAAAGGAAAAATAGCGCAACCAAAATGGATTATTAAATTTGTTATTACAATAAAATACAGACAGTACAAAATGCCTCAGATTAATTGGCTCATTTCCTAGTTGGATGTCCATAGATTACATCAATTGGCGAATCAATTTAGTGATTTTGTCTCTATCAATCAAGACAATTTGCCGGTCAGCGTTAAACTGGGCATCATTTAAAATGGCGATGATTTTCGCTGGAAGAATACTGCAGGCCTCTTCCAAGACGTGGATCTTTCGGGCGCACTCTCCAGCTCGTTTTTAAAAAGTTTAATTTTTGACGAATAGTGGTTACAAAGTTTCCTTGTGTTATTCACATACTGTTTCCTAAATTTAGGAAATCTCTTTGTTATATACATTTCAAAATTCCATATTTTTTGCTTAATTTTATGAGAATATAAATATAAATTAAGAGAGAAACCGAAGTTATTTTGTTTACAATTCTGATATATATAATAAAGCATGCTGAAGATAAATAAACGTAATGTTTTGTACATATTAAAGTGTTATTAACCGGTGGTGAACACAAGCGCGAAACTGTACAGATCGTGTTCAGGCAAGTGTGTAATTTTTGTGTAATGTGTACGCTGGTGTCCGTTTTGAAACGGGGCCGATATTTAGGCAAGCGACTAGTTTCGTCAGCCGGGCGGTGTGTGTTAGGAATGGTGCGCTAGTAGTGGTGAGGAAGAAGGAAGGAGAAACCTGTAGCAACCAGAGACGACTTGTGGCTCGCGCCGGGTCCGACCACAACCAGCGCGCCTCCTGCCGATTATAGTCGAACATGTCCGAACTGTACACTGAGTCAGTGGGCCAGTGCTGTCTAAGTCAGTCGGCTTCTAGAGCTCTACTTGTTGTTCAGTTGCACGATAAGCGTTCTAAAGATATAGATAGCATTTAGTTTTTTTATAACACGCGGCATTGCCGGCACCAGTGGACCCATATTTCGTGCGGCTCGCTTAGTTTTTTAGTTATGGGGTGCTGTTACTCTTGAACAGTGTTTAAAATTGAGTGTCTTTGTGATTTTTTAATAAATTTAAAAAAAAACAGAATTGAATTTGATAAATTTTAGTGTGTATTCGTACAATTTTTAAGTGTTTCTTAAAGACTTATAATAATAATTTTATTTGGAATGGAGGTCGATTGTGCTCCTTTGGACTTGAGCGCGACCTCCCGCCTGAAATATGATTATTGTACCTCGGATTCAGATGATTCTGATGCTCAAGGGGGTCCACAAGATCCTAACTGCAAGGCGTATAAGAAATCTCTTATGAAGAGATATCGTAAGTCATTCTTTTTATTATTATTTCAACTTGTATTTTGTAGATTTAATTTACCCATTTTAATTCTAGTTTAAAGTTTTAACGTTTCTATTTAAAAAAAAAAGATGGTCATTTTAAAAAAATTAAATATTTGTCTTATTTTTTTTAAATACTTTTTTAAAAAAATATTTGAATTTATGCCTGAGTTTAATTCTAGTTTCTGACGTTTAAAGCGACCTTGTGTGCTCCACTTCCGCCAGGTTTCGCTTTCCACACTTCTGCCTCCGCGGCGCGCTTCTCCACTTCTGCCTCCAAACAGCTATTTTCTCTTTCTTTTGCTCCCATTCCACTAATCGGACAAGTTTTCTCTTTTTAACAACTACCAATTTCACTCATGCCTTTCGTTCTTTCCAATCTTCTCTTGAATATTTTACATGGCCCCTCCACATGCCTTTTTTTTTTTTTGTTAACTTATTCTTCGTTTTTTTTGCCAACTTTCACATTTTTAAATTAATTTATTATATAGTTTAAATTGATTGATTTCTTTCTTTGTAATTTTTACAGACTGCGGTTTTTATTGATATATTTGTGGGTTAAATTATTTTATTGTAAAAATTATGCTTAGCTAAGTTTCCGGTACTCTGCTGTTTCCTCGTGTAGATTGCAATTCCTTCTTAGTTTTACCTTGGGAAATATTATTATTTGTTGCGTTATATTTTTCATTTCCTATTTTTAAAAAAGAGATTATCACCTGTTTCCTGTTGTGTTATCCGCTTAATCCTTGATGATGTTATTGTTATTTTAATTATAGATTTTAATATTTGTGGTGCACAAGATTATTAAGAATTTAACAACAATTTTTTGAATAGTATTTAAAATATTATTGATATTATGAAAGATCTTATGATAAGAGAGCTGTTTTACTAGCTGGCAAAGATAGTGTATTATATAGAAAGTAGGTCATAGGGAGAGGACACAGCCGGGTGGTGTTTGAGACCCAAGCGAGAAAAGAAGCAGTGCCTAGTAAAATTAGAAATCTCCTACCATTTCCTTATGTTGTATGTTCAACTAGGTCATGCTGTTGTACCCAGACGGTACAGCAGGTATGATGTACAGGTAGTCCATTTTTATAATATGTGTGGGAATGTAAAATTTATATAGGGCCTCTAGGTGCATGTTGACAACTACAAAAAATGAAAGGAAAGTACTTATTCTTCCAACTACCAATATACAGGAAAGGCTTATATATTACACCTGCCCTTTTTAATCTATTTTACCAAGTTACTTTCCATCTTTTACTAAAGATTCTCATCGAAAAGTTATAAAAATTAAGGGCAAAAAAATACAAAAGTTAAAAAAAAAGAAAAAACCTTAATAAACTCCCACTTTATAATATTTCTTGCTACTGGTTGAACTGCCTTGAACTCATTGGCGCGAGGGGACAGGTTTGTATCGCGCGCCGTACAAAGAGGAAACACTCCTTCTATATTTAGGTATACTTCAGGGTTACACCGTCGGCAAATACATTTTTGCTGCTTCAATAAAATATTTCTATTTCTTAAAACTCTATTGTTTGTTATTATTATTAGATTTTAATGATTTTTGTTTTCACTCATTTTATTACTTTCTTATTTATTCCATTGATGATAATTATAGATTTCTTAATTGGCTTATAAAAAAAAATCGTTTAAAATTATTTTTTAATGATATTTGTAGAAAATAAATAATTCAAAATTTTTATTTTAAACGTTTGACTTAAAATTGCCACATTTTCATGAATTTTGTAGCGCTTTCCCTGCAAAAAAAGTCTACAAAACAGAAACTGCCCTATAAATGTCTCTGTTAGGCAACGGGTACAAATTACAATTAAGAATCAATTGAATTACTCTCGCTTGCATTAGAAAAACAGAAAAATGTCTACCTAGAATTAAACTCTTCTAATTTATCAGATTTTTCTGTGGTTTTAACGTAAACTATTATATGTTGTGATTTGATGTTAGAATTTTTAGGTAATCTCTTATTGAAGGGTATAAAACGTTTTTTAGAAGTCTTAAGTACTTTAAAGTTTTTTGAAATTCAAGATTTACCAGAAACGCATATTTTGAGGAATCCAGTTAAGGATTTTAAAAATTTTTCTAGCAAATTATTGTATGGACACTTCTTTTTAAGTATAAACAAAATATCACAAAGAGAAATCACGTAATTTTACTCTTGGTATCCTATTAGGATAATACCATCGTGCACCTGTTGGTACTACTGTAAGGTTTTCCGCGATTTCCTCTGGAAGAAGATTTTCTTTTCTTCAAGAACAAGTTAAAGTTCATAAAATGCCAAATAATTTCTTTTAAGGCAATTTTCTGGGGAAATTTTAAACCGCGTTTTACAAGATTGAGAAAGAGCATCACCGTTTATCATCAAATTGTACGGCACTGGAATATGAAAAGTGACATTAAATGTGGACAAGCACGATAACCTAATTTTTTTTAGCGATCTAATCTTCAGAATCCCACGAAATTCTCCTTTCGTACAGATAGTCACAAATTCAACTGTGTAATAGCAAAGAGTTGTTTGTGAATTAACAGAATACGTGCTTGGGTTTTTCGAAATTCAATCAAAATGGCCACAAATAGTAGTCTGTAGATTTAAGAAACGATGTACAATTTATAAGGCGGAGGCTTATGATACACTGAATAAGATATCGGTCGTTAGTTATTTCAATATGTCGTGCGCGTCAAAAACATAGTTTTTTTAAAAATGATTATTTGAATGAAAATACAGGAAAATCAAATTCTATGTCTGAGATTTTGTTCAAAATGTTCCATCTTCAAGAGCCCAATTAAAGTCAAAGAAAAACGGCTCATCCTTCATTCACTTGCTCCCAAACAGTTACTCTCTCACAAGTGAAACTATAAGCTAGCAGATATATGCGCTAATAATTATTTACTTTCTTTACTTCGTCGTGAGACACTTAGCGACCTTGCCGTAGTTTCACGCAAACTAGAGCACTTGTTACACACGCCCAATCAACTTGATTCCTTTTCCTCTTCACCTGTCTTTTATTTGTTTGTTTTTTTGTAAAAATTGTAACTGATATTATTTTTTTGGAAGATGTAGATTTAGAAACAGTTTCATTTAATATTTCTGGACAACATATAATAAATTTTACGCGTCTTTTAATTAAAACAATAGTTCACGATCGGAGAAATGAATAAATGAATTTGAAAAATGTTTACGACAGTAATTAAAATCAAGTTGAAATTATTTATATAAAATTTAACTATTATAATTAGAAGAAACTTAATTTAAAGAAGTTTTCAGACTATCTACTGATAATTAATTCATAATTTTGGTATTACCATCATTTATACTTGTTCATCGTTCATCATAAAAAAACTCTTTTAATTTTCAAAAATTTTTAGAGTCACAGTTTATTGTTCATTTTGAGTAGTTTTCTTTAATGATTTTTTCAATTTCGAGTTATCTCCATAAATACCCATTTTGAGGGCTCTTGAGTAATAAAGTTATTTTGATAAATAGATAAGGTGAGAGTGTAAGGTCAGCATAACTCAAAAATGACTAAATGTGGAATTTTCAAATTTGACTCCGCGCCAAGCTATTAACAGCAAGTGAGACTTCGCTATTTCTTTTTTTTCCAATAGATTTATTTAAACATACAATATGGTCTCAGTGCTTTTTAGGCATGGAAATGAAGGAAGAAATTATTAGCTTAATGGTTATCGTACTAGATACCCACGTAGACATGCCGGATTCGAATCCAGCTGCTGGTTCTTAGATTTTCTCTTTATAGAAGCTTCTTAAAGCTCGCTGTCCGGGTGGTTAACAAAGTTTTCTGTGGATAGGAGAACACTTTCCAGAAAATTTAAGAATTTTCTTACTGGAAAAATGCTGTTCTTATATTTATTATCTTTTATAAAGTTCGACGTTTCAAAATAATAGCATTATATTAAATTGCCCTAAGTGTAAACCTTGTCAGGTTTCACGCCATATTGTACCTACTGCCCTTCGAAATAATTTTTTTTTTTTCTTTTGCGTACTTTGAAGTTAAACCAATGTTATTAAGAATTATAAGGGCCTCTTTTCAAGGGAGTTAAAGACGCAACTGATAAAACCTTTTTACTTCTTTGGATTTTATATTTCAATAAATAAATCCCAACGGATTGTCTGAGGTCATGGATTTGAACTCAGACCAGCAAATAAATTTTCTCCTAGGATTCTTAACTACTCGTTACCCAAGAAAGAACAGTTTTACTCTTAGAAAACCTTGGAAGCCATTGACACATCATTCTGTGCTTCAGAAAATTTATTTTTACAGGTTACTGGGCACAGAGTACTTAAAAAATTGTACTAATTGTGTTTCATTGAGTTCAGTTCTAGACACGGTCATCCTTAACTAATGTTCACGCTCCTCTGCTTTAGCAGTTCTTATGGATGAAATCTTTTTACCAGCTACTTAGCAATATTTCCCTCATCAAAAAAAGCAAATAAGGGCTGAATGGATTTGAATATTAATAGCTCCAAATTAATGAAACGTATTGCAATGAATCATTGATGTTTGTAGATTTTAGATATTCAAATATAATAAATACATTTTTTGTTCTGTAAAAAATAAACTGCACGAGGTTACTGAAGTAAGTTTTAATCTTTCTAAAGAAAGAAAAAAAATCCTTTCAGTTAAGGAAAGAGCATTTTCCTCCTTTATATCTAACGGTTCTTTTTATTTGGAAGTTATGTGACGTGTTAAGCGTTACAGAGAGCTTTCTGGGGAAACATGCCGTGTGTACGAGGCGGATGGTTAAAGGGGAAAAAAAGGAGAGGGAATTAGAAATTATTGTGCGTGTGCGCGAACAGCGCGTCGGAGTGGGAGCGAGACAGAATGAGGGGGCAGACAAAGAGCCCTGCTTTCTCCTAGCCTTGACCTAGTATAGGGTAAGCCCCGTTACAGGTAGTCCCTTGGTGGGGTGCGCCTTCTAGCTGTATGTGTGGGTGACGTCCGACCCTAAGTTCCACCCGGCCCTACATTCTACTGGTACCATTCGGATACCACAACTACAGGCCCATCTTCATGACCTATATTAACCAAAGCCCTACCTGACAGACCTAACACCAGCCCGTTTGCCCTTTTCATTCCCTCTGCCTCCAACTGTCCTTAATTCTTTCCCATCCCATTTGCATATACACAGATTGTCCCACCCAGAGGAAGGGAGAACAAGGATGTAGCAGCGTACAAAAAAAATAAAATATTTTATATAAAAAAAAGTTCCCTGACTAACATTGTAGGAGGGGAAGATACCTCGTATTTTTTCCGTTGGACCTTTATATTAAACGATAATGGGTTTAGGAGCACCACCCTGCTTCTCGGAGGCAAGGGTTGTCTTACCTTTCAACACTTATGTCCTAACTGTGCAGGGTTTTTTTCTTAACTTACTTAACTAAGAGAAAAGTAAGGTCTACGAAATCAATATAAGGGAAAACATATCTTGAGAGCCCTTCTAAGTGAAATACAATGACGAAATCTTCCATCCAAATTGACAATTAAATTACTATTTTTCAGTTGTTATCTTCTTAAAAACTACGTATTATTTTCATAATTTACGTTAATTGAAAAATTATTTGTAGATTATTATTTATGAATATATAGTTTTCGTGACCGCAAATTGTTAAACTTAGGTTGGAAGATTTGCGAGGAATCGGTCAAATAAAACCACTCGTCTTTTTGCCAACGTTGGCAAAAAGACGAGTGGTTTTATTTGACCGATTCCTCGCAAATCTTCCATCCTAAAATTATTATTTATATTTTTTGGTAATAACTATACATTCCCTGTTTCAATTCTGAATTATGAAACTTTAGCTTAACCTAACCCAGAATGCGCCAGTTAGGTTTGTTGGAGTAAATTATACATTTTCATTATTCCTCTTTTTCGGTTGAGGTTTGAAAACCTCTCTAAATTGCCCTTTTTACACAGTTTAACAACTTTAATTGTCTACTACTGCCCTGTCATTGGTGAAGTTAAGGCAATATTGTCTATTCCGTTTTCTGTTTATTCTTCAATTTCCAAATTTATTTTCCGTAAACCCTCCTTTGTGTTTTTGGAAAGCTATTGTGACCAATTCCGTTAAGTTGATAACTTTCTACCTCTTTTTTTTTAATTGAAACCTTGAACTCCACTGAAACTATTCTATTTATTTGAATTGAAATTAACATTTCAACAATTCCATGTTGTGGAAAATTCAGGGGCGGGTGTTGGTCTAGTGGTCAATACCAGAAAGATCCCCAGTTCGAATCTCGCGTATGACTACTTTTGATTTCTTTAGAAATAATTGTTTATAATGAGGCTTCCGCCTCCGTCCACGACACCTAATTGGTAATTGGACGTTAAGCCCCATCTGAAAATTTAGGTGATTACCCTTTGTTGAAAATTAATCACCTGCTGGTTGAAAAGTGAACTACAAAAAAGATTTGTGATATATATTATTATTAATTTTAAGAAAGTATTGCTGTTGTCAGAAAAACTATTATGACTGTAATGGCCAATATTTCTTCGCTTTGGATTAATGAATCAATTACCAAAAAATATAATAAATTAACGTAAATTATGAAAATATTGCGTAGTTTTTAAGAAGATAACAACTGGAAAATTGTAATTTAATCGTCAATTTGGAAGGAAGATTTCGTCATAAGACAGACAGGAGGGAAATCCTGATCAAAAACTTTCCCGAGTTTTTTTTTTTTGCAGTTTTCTTGTTAAAACTAATTACAAAAGTCTTGCGCACCGAAAATGAAGAAAATATATTACATATTTAACTAAAGATCAACAAAATTAGTAGTTAAAGGTGTCCTATGGATTCGTATTTAGCAATCGAGAACAATGGTTCGCGCGCCGGTAATATTCCCTCCTAAATATGGCCATTATAATTTTCAAAATTTATTCTTGAGTCCAACAGTAATATTAGAAACTTTATGCGTTTCCTACCTGAATGTATCTTTTATAAAGTGTCTAATGATAATAAGTGGATTTCCGACAGTCTGCGGTCTTATGTTCAATCCTTGATGCCCTTTATAAGAAGACATAACTTATCTGAAATATTTTTTTGTTTTCTCGTACTTTGAAATTTATATTTTAGACCATCAAGTCAGTGGCATGGACACTCATCTACCAACTAATTAATGGCAGTAATAAGATAAGATTCTAATAGGGCGGCCCTCAAGGCCTACTGCGACCCATATGGATCTATTGTGGCTCCCCTCAATCTAAAGTTCACCCTCCAGACCTGTCCGTTTAATCAGACTCTTAATGCTGGAGTAAAGCTCACAGACCTTGGTTTTTCCTCCCCGAGAAGTAACATTCTTAGCCACACGAGCCCCTTAATGGAAGTAATGCCTTGCAACTTTCATTCCCCATGTTCTATTAAGTCTGTGTTTGGCTGATTGATTCTTCCAATTAAAAATGATAGTTTTATGTTGGTGATTGGTAAACATTTGAGATAAATAACCGATTAGGAAGATCTGTTAAAGAGAAAATTTGGAAAATCTTTTTACGCGAAGTTTTTCATTTCCGGATTTGGAGCTCTTATAATGATTAATTCTTCAGTTTTACAAATACTCGTATTCAATTTTGAGCATGCTAAGTTTAAGGCCTAAATGGTTTTGGAGTTGGTTCGAAAATATCACGAAAATTTGAGACCTAATATTTCTTTTTTAGTTTGCAACAAAATTATGCAATTTTGCAACTAATGATTCTACAGATCATTCAAATTAGAATTGTATAAAAAATAAGCTAATAAATTTATAATTTATTTGGAGAAATAAAAATTATATCTCTATTTTCACGCACAGCGATTAGATAAATATGTATAAATGTTTATGGGTTGTACACGAACCAGTGATCTTGACATTGGAAGTCCAAGCTAATTGGTGGCTGCAATGTGCACACATGCACATACCAGCACTTACACACACACACAGTCGCACGTGTCAGCCAGCAATGAGGAAACACTTCCTTGTGTGGCGGCAGGAGCACGAAGTAGAGGCAAGATGGCCGAACCCGGAAGTGAGTTGCCCTTGATCGATACACTCGCCTCACCGCGGGCCGTTCGCCAGCACACCTATTTTATTTTCCCTATTTACTACCAGCTCTCTTATTTTTTTCAATGTATATTTATAGATTTTGCTATTGCTTTTAAATTTCTTGTAACATCTATCAGAATTTTGATGTAAATTATTTTCGAAGAGTTTTTGAATCTTTGAATTGTATAATTTCTTCCTGATTAAATATAATTTTTCCTGCTTATAACGATTTTTAATAGAGCATCTAACTTTTGGCGTCATATCTGGGGCTGACAATTTCCTGTACAACCCTCATACCATTCATCTTTTTTGCAATCATATTTTTGTAAAAATTATGCTTTCAATCTAGTGCTTTGGGAATTATTTTGTATTATAAAAAAAACTAGTAGGTATATATTTTACGGTAGAAGTGTAATTTGGCTTACTTTCTACGCTGCTGCTGATCATTACTGTGCAAGAAACCCTAAATTGGCGAATTAGCTTAAAATCGAAAAATAAAATCTTTGGGTATAATATATGAAATTGCATCACCAGTGTGAGTGACAGCTGTGTTGAGTTATCGAGTAAAAGAGAATCTAATTCAAGCAATTTTTCAATAAATCAAGAATATCTTGAAAACAGAAAAAGTAACTAACGAATTGTGGGGAAGGATTCACTCAGTGGTTAGCGCGTGGAGTTCGCAAGCAGTCCAATCGCAGGTGTATGGAGGCGCATCTTATACCTCATTGGACTCTTCTTGCATCACTGTAGTCTGTTATCAACAGCACTCTGGCTGAAGACAAGCAGTGCACTGAAAAAGGCTTTGGGCTTCAGAAGTTGACTTAGTCTTAAATGAAATTAAAAATAACCTTTCTTATTTTGAAACTAATTCCTTATTTTAACAGTAAGTGAACAAATTTGTGTGTAATGAAGTTTAGAATGCTGATCTATTTTGCGGATGAGTGCAATTAAATCAATCCAGGGATTTACACGTTTAACAGAACAATCTAAAATATGCTTAATGCTTTTTGATTTCATTTGATATCAGTTCGATGAAGCAGCATTAAAAATTATTGTATGTAAGATGAATTTGAAGAGATTACTAAAAAAACAAAGGCCCAAAATACAAAAGAAAAAAATTCCGTTTTTAGAACAGCAGGAAATGCAGTTTTCCTTTCGGAACTACTCGGGTGCAATCGTAACAAAAATAATTGTGATTAAATTCAATATTGCGATTGGGAACAAGTGTGCTTTCGATGTAGCTTATAAAATTATGCCACTTCAGATTTCAATAGGATCACTGAAACGAAAAACTGGTTTTGTATGGAACAAGTTTGGGACAGTTGGTAACATATGCTAGTGACAATCTGAATTCTTTCGTTGGAAAATGAGAAGTTGTTAAAGATTCTAGAAAAGGAATATTCCAATGAAGATATTCAGGTATTGGTTGAGCACGAACAAAGTCCTGGAAGTGTTGCTGAATTATTTGGCAAATCAGATGAAAAGTTCGCTCAGGTGAATCAGCCTTGTTGAAAGATGGACGGAGACAGTTGGGCTAGAAAAATGCTTTTGCAGAAATCTTGGCTGCAGCAGGAAATGTATAAAGTTCTTGTGGTACTCTGTGTAGCAAGAAGAATGCATAGTCTAGGATGATATGTGACCAGCAGGGCTAGCGCTAAAGGAAGTACTATCTGCCATATTATGGCATCACGACTTCCTTAATGATTGTGGTTTTAATACATGAGGTGTTTGATAATAATTGAAGCAATCCCAGTTTCATTTCGTAATCTGAACCAACAAAATGCGTTTAAGAGCTTCAAACAATATATTTTTATTATTACAGAACAATCTAGAATAGAAATGACATCAATGAAAGGCTAAATTGAGACCTATATTTCTGGGACGTCACAAGTTGTGTGATAGACAAATCCGGCAGACTAGCGATTTCTTTGTGTGTGTGTGTGTGTGTGTGACTAGTTGTGTTGAGGTCGTGTTGCGCGCGCAACTCACTGTGACGTCACGGGCCTCGTTCAATAGAAGTGAGAGTCGGAAAGTGAAAAACAGTTTGGCGATGTGAGACCGCCAAAGAGATTATAAAATCTGCTAGGGGGATGAGGTCCTCTGTAGTTTGCTCTATTTCAGAGAAAGGCAAGAACAGTGAGCTAGAGCCAGAGCGGGCTGTGAGCTGGAGGCGGTGCACTGCCCCCATTCAGCTGCCTGCCACCCCCCAGCGCTGCTCTCCTACCACCTCCTCTACAACTGCTGCAACGCCTGCACGCCGCTGTGCCGACCTAGACCAATAACACATGCCCTCTGCAGGCATATCATCAGCTGATAACTAACTTTTCTCTCCTCGTCCGATTCTCCAATAAGAAATCGTTTCTATACTTAGCGTACACTCTACTTAAACCGGCAATTCATTCAAAGCCATCTTATAAGTAAAAAACGTATTAAATAATTTTACCCTAACGTAGGCCTTACTTTAATTGACAAAGGGAAGCTTTAGAAGTGCAATTTCTCTGCACAAACCTGACCTCGTGTAGGTAGGCTCAAAGAAATCAAAATTGGTCAGAATAAAAGGAAACGAGGATGCTAAGACGGGTGACATTATAAGACAGCCTAGCATTGCGAATCGCTTGGGTGTAGTTTGCCTAGTTGGTAGTACATCAAGTGATGATGGATTTTTCTCACATTAAAAAGAAAAAAATCTAAAGTGACTGCACTGGTAACTTGGTGGTGGAGTCTTTTCTCAGAAAAGCGCTAAGAAATTGAAAAGAAAATCCTTTATAATCCTTTATTGTATAATACAAAATTTATAATTTGGAAATTGCATGGCTTATAGCAGTCTGCAGGAGTTAGCTTTTATATAAAGAAAGAAAAAAACCATAAATAAATTTAAATTAAATTAAAAAAAAGGACATGAGTCAGCAAAGATTAGGGTAGAAGTAGAATGGAGTGTCAAAGAAGAGCTGTAAACCAAATTCTAAAGCTTTTACAAAAGAACAAAATAAATCATTAAACTTCTTAAAAAAGAATTCATAATTTTGTATCTTAAATTCCCAGCACTCCTGGAAAAAGAAATCAGTGGAAGATAATTCGAGGTAGACAGCAAATTAACAATATAATGGCCAGAAAGACTAGAACTACCCATGTGATTCGGAGTCGGAGCTCACCTAGAATCGGACATATAGCTAGGAAGTGATCATCCTAAGGAGCACAGAGAGCACATGCCATCAACACCTTGCCGCTCCAACCAAGGGGACTCTATTTAACCTGAGTAGCTCGGCTCGAAATTGAAAAGAAAAATTCAAGTATACTTCCGTTATCGAATTTTTACAACCTAATAGACGAGAAAGCGCTTGTGAAGTGTCTACCTAGCTAGAATAAAATGCTTACATTTACATAAGTTTATTGATTTCTACTTTCTTCCGATTTGTGAAGACCTTAAAATAATTATTTTTCTAAAAACTTAATTCTTAGAAAAATCGGTCATTACCGCAATTAAAGGAAGTCTCGCTATAGTTAGCGAACAGTACGTTTTCTTGCTGATCGCACTGCATTCATGCAAAGAACTCTGGGCCTCTTCAATCAACGTAATTCCTTCATAATCCATCTCACCTAACTCTACTTAGGTATATCTATCCTGTTTTACATCATTCCATATAGTCCAACCAATTTCTCGTATAAAGTCTACTTTTTCTTCTTGCTCCAGGTTTGACATCCTTACTTAACCGTTGATCTTTTCGCTTAAAGTTTGATGGGGCCTCTAAACCTTAACAATAATTGTTCGCAAGAAATAGAAACATCCTAAACTTCTGAATTCAAATTTAAATGAAGCAAACAATGTATCACTAAGTCAGCAATTAATCTTTACATAATCTAGCGATTATTAATGATTTTAATGAAGTAGTAACATTCCTATTTGCGAGTTTAAAAACTAAATACTGCAATTATATTGACTCTATTATTATTATTTTGATTTTTAATATAAAAAAAAAATATTAAAATGGTTGCGCTCCAAAAACTAATCATGTCGCGGGCAGAACACATGAGATACCCTCTCTGCTCCCACTCTAGTTATTACAAACACTTCCAAATTGACGCAGATAACAATTATAACAAGGAAAAGCCAGCTCGGAAATTCCTCCTCTAATCTAGTAACACCTTTTATGAATACTTATTTTTAACGTATTATAATTAATTATTTATCTTTAGTTGTTTTCTCTTATCATTTTTTCCTGATATTCCACTGCATTTACGTATTACAAAATAAGTTTGCCCAGGAACTGAATTTGTAATAATTAGTTTCCACTGGCATTCCTTAAAAACATTGTTATTTTATTAATACGTAATTCTTTGGTTACCTCTTAATTTTGTTGTAATTTAACGTATTCCTTTCCTATCTTGTTCTCCATGGTAAATAGTTTTAGGATTAAATTTTTTTCTTGTCCCAGTCTCCACAACGTTAACTAACGGTGGTGACGCGTTAGTTACTGAATTTGTCATCAACTTCATTTCAATTTTAATAAATGTTCGTCTCGTTATCGCAACTTTCACAGCCTCCTAGCTCTCCATCCTAATCCTCTTGTGCAACAACTCTCCTCTCCTCACCTTCCAGACAATCCTCCTTGTCGCTTGAAGCGGAAGTGCCCTAGGGACCTATTGGTGTGAGTGTAATATCCACCGAGAAAGAGTTCCATCAATGGGTGATTACTCTTATCACGATTTTTATGTGAATTTCAAATTTATCAAATTCCAGTTTCATCAAATTTACTTGATGCAACATTTGTTGTAGTTGTAAGTATGGCTAATAAAGTGGGAAAATAAATAAATAAATGTGCTGTACATTCCACATTCATTTCTTAATCTTCTTGTATTTATTTACTGGTTATCTATCTTCTGTTCTTTCACGATGACCTACATTAACTTTTTTTTTTCATGATTTCCTTACTTCTTATGTTCTAGTTTAGAAAAAATGTATTTTTGTCTACAATTCAAGCTAATTATTGATCTTTTTTAAAAATTAAACTGTTTCTGTCAGTTTAATAATGCCTTTTTGGTTTCTCATTCTTAGTAAGGCAGGTATTGCGATTAAGTCAATTTTTTCGATTTGGAATATTATTCGGAAAGATCTGTTTTGGGTTTTCCGGAGTTCAAAAACTCAACTTTGCAGGAAACTGTAATTAAATAAAAATTTAGATTGCCATTCTGGAGAGCAATCAAAATTCTTCAATCGGAACTACCACTTCGCTGAATTGATTTTTTTGTATATATATTTAGATTTCCTCGAAAGTGGCCCTATCGATTTGCTTTGAACTTTTTATTCGAGTTAGTCGATAATTCTGTATTTGAGAATTTTTTCTACGATTAATCGATTACAGGAACTTCTGGTTGTTAAAAAAACAGGAAAAACTTTACTTTCATATTATTGAATTTACTCCCAACTTTGAAGGTGTAATTAATTGCCCTTTTGGCGATAACAAAATCGGACTTAATCTGATCAGTAGAATGTCTCGTTAATTATCGATATTAGTACCAAAGTAAGACTTAGACTGTGGCCTGAGTGCAGCGGAGTGCAATCAGCTGGCTGTTGCGTCCTCAGGAGTTTGGAAGTGCAGACAAGGATCATTTTTTTCAAAGAAAGTTAGACAAATGGAAGAAGGTTATTGCCAACTTCAGTCATATTTTATTTATTTTCAAGCTTCTAACCGAGTAGGGAATCAGTTATCTCATTAAGGCTTATACTTTATTAGCAATTATAATTTTTCTTACATTGCCTCTTTAACCTGACTGTACGGTGTACCTAGACTGTAAGAATAGAAGACAATTGGCAATAATCTTTAGTCCTTTTGGAATCAGTCACCAAAATTGGACAGGTTACTCATCCCAAGGAAAATGGATGAGTTTTATATTTGATTTTTTTTTTCTTTTCTGGAGGATAATACATTTTCATTCCTTTAGTTTAATTCGTCCTTTAACCCTTTTCTTGATAATGTATCTGTGGAGATACATCAAAATTTTAAAAAATCTAGTGCCACTTTTGGCAATGTATCCCACAAGATACATGTGATTTTTTTTAACTACCCTCATGAGATTTTTTTGTTTTTTTCCTAGCCATCCTTGGGTCATAAGGGTTAAGTGGTATGAATATTATTTTGATATTAAAAAAAATAAAATTCTGCCAAGTTAAGGGTTAATTAATTACTTGTACCATCCGTTGTCAAGATAATAAAAATGTTTTACAAAGAGAACCTTTTGTATATATTTATGTGCGCGCGCGCGCGCGTTTGTATAAACTTTTTTTTAATAAAAGGACAAAGCTAATATAAGGCTTTTATTTCACTGAAGGTTTTTTTGTTTAATTTAAGTTTAAAAATGAAGTTAATTTCTATTTTTTTTGTTAATATTTACATTTCATTTATTCTTGCAAAATTTTGAACATAGTAAAATACAATAAGAAAAGTTATTTCGTATCTTTTAGGTCAAGTTTCTTTCAAATCTCATTCTACATATAATTGATTACCAGTCATCACCCATTTTTTAGACTAGTTAACGAATTTACTAAAATAAATCAGTTTTTACTTTAAGTTCTGAAATTATTTTGTTTTTATGATAAGATACCCACTCAGAACGCTATAAAAACAGAAACCAGCTTGACTTGCACTTGACTCCGCTCCACTTGCTCGTCGCTGGATACACTCTTAAAGTAGAATGGGTGATGCAAGAACACCAGCCCCATTGAACACCAGCCACCAGACTGACTGCACTCAAACCCACCTGCGTAGAGTTCTTGGCAATTTCCTCCAACCTTGTTATAATGGGGTATTTAAATTTACTAAATCTTTTAAGAACTACAAGAATTTATTGATTCGTAAAGTTCTAAGATTTGCGGAAGTCAACCAATTTACCAGAACGGATGTGGATGAGTTTGAGTGAGAAATGCTGATTATATTGTAGGATATATTTGTTTAACAGAATTATGGAAATATAGCATTGCTATGAATGGTATATTGTTGCAAAGATAAATAAAACGATATGTTCTTTACTAGAAGATATGTTCAAAATTTAAAATAAAAGTATAGTTTAATGATACGCTTTAAAATAGATCGATTTTATGACAGAATAAAATAGATCGATCGATACGATAGATCAATATTGCCCAGGAGTTTTTCTGGATGTCGACAAAGTGTGACATCAAAGCCATCTAGCTAAGCTCAAATCTATTCTTCCTAGCACCATCTAAGTCCTACCTATCAGACCGCTTCTTTTAAGTTATCCAATGCTCTTCCTCCTCTTCCATTTATCCTATCCTAGCAGGAGTCCCTCAAGGAAGTATTCTCGCTCCACTTCTCTTTACCCTGTAGATACGGCTGATCTTCCGCTCCATCTCAGCACTATAATTTATTCGAATGCCGATGATACGGCCATTCTATCTCATAATTCAGATCCAGTAATCCGATCCATCCTGTCTCATCTTCATATCTTTGAACCCTGGTTTTCCAAATGGAGAATAAAGGGCAACGAGTCTAAATCTCACTTCATATCCTTTACCCTCAATCACAAGGTACTCCCGCCAGTTTATCTGAACCAGATTCCTATTCCTCCGGCTGAGAAGGGCGATATCTTGGAACTTTACGCTTTACATTGAACCCCATACCCGTCTCAAGCGGCAGGAACTTAACGTACATTACCGAATGATCAGAAGACTCCTCGACCAACGCTCTAAATTGACTCTCACGAACAAAAAGAAACTCTACACAGCCCTACTAGCCCCAATCTGGACTTACGGACTTGAACTGTACGGTACTGCAAAGCGTCCCAATCTCAACCGCATCCAATCCGTCCATCATTAACGCTCCTTTCTACTTTAGCAATCAGACTATCAACGCTACATGTAATTTTGTGTAAATACATACGTTATCATATTTACTTGTTGCCAATAGGCAGTTGTAAATTTAATAAAGTTAAAAAAATATATATATCGTATTCAATAAATTAATAACCACTTTCAAAGATACGAAATTGTGGATTATTTGTATGATAGTTTAAAAAGAAGGCAAAAGTTTTTTGTTTAGTTTAAATAAATTATGTCGATGATTCGTTTATCTTATTAGTCACATGTGAATGGTGACTACAAGAAACTTGTGTATATGTAGTAGTTAGGAAGAGAGAGAGTGCAGTAATACGCATGCGTAAACAATATAAGAGTGTGCGTGTGTATGGCAGCCTGTTGGCTAATTAGAAGAAGCAGAAAATCAAGTTGGCTAAAAGCTCAAGCCGAGTGTGTAGATAAAGTGAAAATAAGGCCATTGGGAGAGTTATTTTCCTTTAAAATAAAAAGTAGAGGCGGAGGAAGTGTAATTGTTGGGACCTACTTTCTACTAATTGCCTAGAGGAGAGTTTTCAGTTTCTCCTCTGGTTTGGAAGATCGATTCGTTTGGTGGGGCTGAAGTGGCGAACAAGTGGAAGATAGCTCGGTGAGTGTGTGTGTTGGTAGCAGTTACTCTCTCTGACGGGGAGGCTGTTGCATTTCCTGGCTATACTTTCACCAAGTGCCGACCTCCTGACATACTTACCAGATTTACGTCACAATCTAAGGAGGGGGGGAATCCAAGATATACATACCACTCTCGATATCATTCTTAATAACTAAATGGTAAACAAACAATCAATTTCACTAACCTCGTTAAGCTTTCATATTTCTTTACTAATTTAATCACGTTATAATCTTGTTAATTATATTTTTTTTAAAAAAGATGAGGAAAACTCCGACAAGAAATACTTTCCATATATGGCGCAGTCCAACTGGTTTCACTTTAAAAAAAGAAGAAGTAATATCAAACTCTCTTATACTCGTATATTCAAATGAATTAGCTGTAATTGCTTACTTCTATCTATTTTAAGGAACCCTCTCTTTCTTAAAAATGTTTTGTTTTCTTCATTAATTTATTGTACACATTGTTCTAAACCTCATCACGCCATGTTATCTAGCAGTAATTTACATTTAGTCTTACAATAGTATTTTTTAACATACGAGGTCTGTAAATTAAGTAATGAGACTGATTTTTTAAATTTTTTTATTCAAAAAGAATTACAATTCTATATTGTCACCTTCAAAATAACTTCCTTCTGAAGCCACACGTGCTGGAGGCGTTTCTTCCACTCCTCATAGTAGTGCTCGAACTCCGATACTGGAATAGCCTTCAGCTGGTCGGTTACAGCCGTTTGAATGTTTTCGACTGTCCCAAAATGAGTTCCCTTGAGGTGATTTTAAAAACTTCGGGAAGGGAAAAAAGTCACTAGGACTCAAGTCAGGCGAATAAGGAAACTGAGGAGCCACAGGAATGTTTTTACTGGCCAAAAACTCGTTTATTGAAAATTGCTGTGTGACAAGGAGCATTAAACGTGATGCAACACCCACTTGTTCTTGATGTTTGGTCTCGTCCACAAAGAGTTTCTACCTCAAGGTCAAACGGTCAATCAACACTTTTACCGAGAGGTTCTTGAAAAACTTCGAAAAAGGGTCATTCGTGTGAGACCAAACTTCAAGAACAAGTTATTTTAAAGGTGACAAAATAGAATTGTAATTCTTTTTGAATAAAAAAAATTTAAAAAATCAGTCTCATTACTTAATTTACAGACCTCGTAATATAACAAATAGAGCTGATACTCTTTAGTGAAGGTCAACTGAGGAAGTATCATTTATTACTATTTAGTTGAAAATATAAAGAAATACAAATCTCAACTTACGCAATCACCTTATCAAATACCAACCGAGCAATGACGTTGTTACATACCGGAAATAAGGCACGTCATACAAAGGTGGAACCTCCTTACCGTCATCTGTCCGCCTCCTACCCTTTCCATCTTTAAATCTCTTCTGTTCAATTATCTCCTTTCTACTCAACCTCCTCCGAAATTATACTTGAAAGCATTTATTTCCTTAATTTTAATTCTTATTTTTGTAAATAGCTTATTTTTATAGTTTTTTAAATATCTTAAATACAGTCCAAACCAGTAGGAGATCCAAACTGGGTATGTATTTTTTTATTCTAAAGAGACCCAGGATAATAAATTTATTTTCATTCATTCATTAGAAATTATACAAACAGAAAGCCGTACACAAGAACATTATGAACGGCAAATTTACCCTTAAAACTCTGATACTCTCTTTAAAGTCATTCCGTATCAAACACAGAAATCACAGCCGAACAGAACTCCAAAAAAATAAAAATAATACAAAAAAGTAAGCAAGTCCATCCCTAATTAAAGTTTTCTTTCAGAGAAAAGATGCCAGATTCTACATCTTGTAAAACTATTATAAAAAATTTAAAAAAAGTGTAAATATTACTTACTTGTAACTTACAATTGGTGCTATTAAGTAGTTGATTTCAATTTTATGTTCGCTTAAAAACTAAAAATATATTTAAAAAAAAAATCCGTATAAGTATAGTAATTCGCTTGTCCTATTTTCTTATAATTAGGAATTTTTATATTTAGTACAATAATTAAAATTTAATTTTTGTCCTATAAATCCATGGATTAGAGGAAAGCCTAACACTCTACCCGCCTAAAAGTGCCCATCGAATTTCCCTCCCAAAAAAATTTAGCCCAAAAAAAGTTGTTGAACCACTAATTTGTACAATTTAGTAGGAGGCACTTCCTGTATTGCTAAATTTCTTCTTTTAGAAGCTTTAATAGGGGTCTCGATGTTGGTGACTAGACAGGAAGTCAAAATTCTTCTGCCGGTGATTTTTCGTTTTTAGAGTCATGTTGATCTGATACTCCGCTGGCAAACACGCACCAAATTTGTATTTTTTTTTTTTAATATTTTTTTTTTAATTAAGGACTCAGAGTGGCTTAATGCGGATGTTTACGCAGAAAACTCGTAACTGGGAAAATGTGGCACTTATTTTTACCTGAAGTGGTTGGTAATGGTAAAAATATTTCCCTAGGAACCATGAAATATTCTAACGAATTAAATTTTTATATTTCTGAGTTTAAAATGAAATAAAAGACAAGGTAGAGGTAATGCAACAAAAAATTTACAAGATTTCCTCTTGCAGCAAAAGATGGGTACTTTTCCGTTAGCCGGGCGCAAGCGAAAAACAGTATTGGGTAAAACTGTTTTCTTTACAATTCATTAATATTTGTTTATAGTTGAACTTGTTTTGCTTACTATTAATTAATATTTGTTTATAGTTGAACGTTTTCGACTTTTTTCCGTTGACTTGGCTCGCGTTTGGTTCACAATTGGCGACATTTGCGCCCGGCTAACGGAAAAGTACCAAAAGATGCAATTTGCATACTTTTATTTAATCTCTCTATTTTAAAATAGATTTATTTGTTTTTTTTAATTTTATTTTAAAGATAATTTAAATTATTTTGGTACTTGTTCCAAATGAATGTCAATGACGTCTAAAAAATATAAAATCATTTGCAATAAAAATCTCTAAGTCACCTCGATGGTAGACACGAATCATTCCATAGTAGCTCGGCTCACACTTTGTTGAAAAAAAGAATATAATCCTGCTTTAAACGAGGGGCTGTACGGGCGGGTTGAGCAACGGAACTAGGTACTATTTTCTTCTTGTGGAAAGGAGTATTTCCGGTTGAATGAGTATAGTATAACTGAAACTTCGTTTTAGGATTGCATGTTACAATGAACATACAGTATCATCAAGTTCTTGTTTTTAGGCAACAATCACTGATTTATTAGGAAATAATTGTTTGATTTTGTTTAAACCTTAAAAGCTAACCACAATTATGCTGGTTTTTGTGCACCAAATGGTCTTGTGAAGTTTGTAGAAGAATTCTGATCTCTCTCCTCCATTTTCAGTTGGTAGAAGAAAAAGATTTGCTTTAAATGTAGTACAGTAAAAGCTCTTTATTCGCGGGGTATATGTTCCATAAATATGCCGCGAATACAGAAACCGTGAATAAGGAATGGTAATTTATATGGGATTATAGGGGATACGTTCCTAGGTGACAAAATAAAAAAAAAACAAATATATAAAAATCAATTTAATTGAAGTTTTTGAACATTTTGATTAATTATCTTAAGGCTTAGGCAATGGTTTGAAGAATTTTGTAATTTTCTCTTGCTTGGCAGTTTTTAAAAGCTTTTGTTTGCAGTCAAAGTTTGAACTTGCCACTACAACTACCATCAGGTTCTTTAAAATGAGCGTAAAGATACTTCACCCGGACAATTGGACCACTCAGGGGCACCCTTTTTTGATTGCGGTCTTCTATCCATAATGGCAACGCCACTTCCATTTTTTCTATTGCTGGATCTCGAACAATTGCTTTCATTCTGTGCGTTTACATTCTCAAAAACACCGATCGCGGCGAAGGACGGCTTATGTCAAAGTCCTCGGCGATATCATTTAACAACATACTTTAGGCAAAGTTGTAATAAGATCTATTTTACTTTTTTTATTAGTCCATTTGACGGCATTTACAAAGGATATTGGGTTGGATACCTATTGGAATCCTTTTATTATCATAGTGTACTTCCGCGAATATAGGAATTGGGTCGCATTTTTTTAATCCGCGAATAGTGAAAACGCGAATGAAGGAAGCGCGAATAAGGAGCTTTTACTGTATGTCCCATAATAATAAATTTATTTTCTATTCTATTCTATTCTAAACATCAAAAAACAAATTCGCAGATTATTATTTTTTCCAGCTTGCTCTCGTGAGTGTAAGATGGTTGTGCGAATGTGTTTCCTTTCAATTAACCATTCTGTTTTATGTAACTTAAAATGGATGTAATTACTATGCAAACATAGCTATTAAGGTTTTATTAAAGCATTTCATTTTACACAATCTTTCCTTACTAACAATCCACTTTTCCTCATGGCTGAAGTAATAAATAATCCTGTACTGCCTGCACAAAAACTGTTTCTAATATTAAACAATTTTAAATTTAAAAAAATCATCCTTGTTTCCCGACATTTCTATTAATATTTAGAGAGTATCGTTTAATATTTTTAGGGAGAACAAATTATCAATATGTCACTTTTTATTACTGTTTTATTTTGAACAATTTTTGGGGAATAATAGAATTGAGCGTGACCTGTTTACAAAAAAAAAAAAAAAAAAAAAATAGTTGACATATTTAATAGTTTGCTTAAAGACTAGTACCAAATTGTTCTCTCAAATTTATTGTCATGTTTGACATGTACTTCAGTGAAAGGATCCAACATACTGACCTAGTGTTGGGCCATCCGCTGTCTAGTTTTGGAAGATTTACAATTCTGGGCCAAGCCGCTACTACGAACTTATCCATTCTTCTAACTGTTTCTAACTAAAATTCCATCTAACCTTCACTTTCTCTTCCATAATAATGAAAAAGGAAAATGTTTTCCATTAGTTTTTCTACTTACAAAATGGTGTTTTGTTTTTTGTTCAGGTACAATATGCTAATTTTACTGTTACTTTCAGTACAGTCAGAGTAAACGATTCTTCACTTTCTTGTACTGTTCACATTAGGAGGTATTGAGAAAGCTTTTTCTGTGAGAAAACATAAGTGGTCTCATCACTGGCATGAATTTCTCTTACTACGTCATCAAGGTTCTAACTCAAATTTTTTGTTGTAACTTCAAATATTTGGGCCATTTTTAATTCTTACCAAAATTATCGTATGTACAGTTTGTAAAACCGTAAATTATTTTAAAATGTAAACTTTTTAAAAAAAGCCTCTCTCTTAGCCAAAAGTGCTATTAATAAAATAACGCGAAAAAAAATTCTCAAATAAAAGTTATTATTAATTTGTTAGTCATTTCACAAAAAAAATTTAAATCAAATGTAGAAGCCGTTTTTCAAGGACATATTAAAATACCAAAAAATCTATTTGTCTGCCTGGCACTCAATCATTGGCAATCTATCGAAGCGATATTTCCGATGGACCGCTTTTGATCAAAACCTGATTGTGACACCTAAGCGTAATATAAACTTTACGGTATTTGAGGTACTTGGTTACCCACAGAGATAGACCAGTTAGTATTAACTACCTCTATATCTCATGGATATATCTTGGAGGAAAATTCAAAATCGATAATCTGTGCGATTAAAATACTTAGTTACTAGAAATATGAGAAAGTAAAAGTGGAGGATCAGCCCCATTTGTCATTCAGGAAAGCTCTAATTAAGATACATGGTCGAAATGCCATTTTTCTCATTTGTACATTTCACAGTATTAAAGATTTCAGAGGATTCGATATAATTTATGTAAGTTATGAAATTTTATGGTTAAAAAACTTTACCTCCGGCAAATGTGTGATTTAAAAGAATCAAAATTGAAACAAGTCTTTGAAGGAGATATTTTTCTTTTTGCAACGCGAAATTCTTTTCTAGATAACTGGTCTGCCAGGTTTTCCTTTTTCACTTTTTCTTTTTCACACAGTGGTTTTTCTTTTATTTCACACACATCTTTTTGAATTTCCTCTTTTCACTCTAATTGTCTCTTTTAATTACCATAATCTCCTTGTAGATATCCTGTTCGTTATAAACACGGTAGAAAATATCTCCTCTATACCGTATGTCATCCGGAACTGCTATCCATTTTCACCGTCCTCTTTGTAGATTTTTTTTTTTTAAAAAAAAGCAAATTTCTAAAACGATGAGCCACTTCTATTATAATGTATAGAAAATATACGTTTATAAAATATAATTTTTGTTTTCTTCTTCTTTCTTGAACACCTTTAAAAATTGGAAAGCGCTGGGAGATAACTCTGTACAGGTCAATAAACAATGGAAGCTGTCTTTCTAAGCATAATATGTTTGTCTACATAGTAGATGCAGGCTTTCCCGCCTTGTATTAAGCACACTTAGCTTATTGTGTCTTCTATTTTAACCCTTCTTGTTTTTCTTTTATTAGCGAGCAGTAATTTCACTTAGATAATAGATAATAACAAAAATATTATCGCCTCTATTATAATTAATATCCTAGCCTAGAAGTGTCTAACTAATCTTTTTAGTTAGCCCGATTTCCTACCGGATCTTGATCTAACTCGAAACGTTCATCCGTAGGTTGGAACTTTATTAGAATGATTTAAAAAGTATTGACTAATTTTATGTTTTTTATTCCTAAATTTTATTACGTGTTTTGTTTTTGAAATTTTGTTCAGTAAGATCCCAAAATATAATTGAACAAATTTTCATTTTGTTCTTTAATATTTGTGCTACTATTGGTTTATTTTTATTTATTTATTTTTTTTAATTTTTTAATAAGACGAGTACATATCATTTGATTGCATCAAATCTCTTCCTCTTGATGATCTAAAAGTTCCTCAAGACACGACTTTGGTGTAAAAGTTGTCAATTGAATTTGAGAAACTTGCTGGTATTTGGGGCTAATTTTATTTAAATTTTTATTTATAATTTGATAATTTAAACCAAAATTAGTAGCCGCTTACTTCAATTACGTAAGTGGCGGTCAGAAATAGTTAATAGAGTGTTGTAACACCGCAGTTTTGTAGCTTTTCAAAGTAAAATATATTTTCCAAGGTCAAGTTAGCTTCGTCCAAAATGTTACATAATTTATTTATTTATTTATTTTGTTCAATTACTGGGATGGATCCTGCGGAATTAATCTAAATAAAATTGTAATTTTTCTGATTATTATTTATTTTATTCTATTTAAGTGAAATTCTGGCCAAGTTCAAACAGATTTTTCGAAACGTCGTATAATTTTCTCTTAAATGCAGTTTTCAAACTTATAAGGTCAGCAGTTGCCTTATAATAATAATAATCTCTTCTTTCGCACGTCCTGCCAGTCGATTTTACTTCAAACTCCAAATTTTAGCTAAACATTTCAGCCTCATTGAAGTGTAGCAGTCGAAGGGCCTTTCTTAGAACTCTTCAGTAAACCTCACTGAAATCAGCTTGCGATTGGAGGAAAGTGTATAGGATCTACTGTTGTTTAAAAATTGAAAGTGAATTTGCTGCTTTTGCATTTTACGTAATTATTCTTAATTAAAACTTATTCAATAATATTTTTTGCTTGCAATCAAATTTTTCATCCATAGAAAATTCCAAAGCACATATTTGCGATAATATCACAATGTGAAAAAGCTTATTTATGCTTTTTTAACTAGTTGCTTTAGTTTCTTCATCTAGTCCCCAAAACAGAAGATGGTAAGAAATGTTGATCTTCTATGATAGGAAAAATACCTTTATTTACCCGGCAATATTTCTGCATTACAAAATAACTAAAGCATATTCAATATTTATTCAACTAATTGGGTCATTAAATGGGATATGTCCTTTGGCAGTTTAATTTAAATCATAGTTGGTCAGTTTTCTGTCGAGGTAGGTACTACTGTCTCGCTTCTTTCTACAACTACACAAAGAATGTGTGGGCAGTCTTGTCTGTGAAGTCTTTGAGTATGTATTCTTCCAGTTCTCTGTGGATTTGCTAGTATCGTATTGACCACTGCGCTCTCAAGGGCGACACGCAGAGCTTTGTCCAGAAATATCTACCATTTGTTCGTTGCGGTAAGATTAGTTTTATTTATACAAGGCAAGCTTTAGCCAGGAAGAACATTTCGTATTTTGTGAAGAGCACTTTTGTTAATTTCTACTTTTAATGTTTTGTTTGCATCCCTCACCGTAGAAAAATTATTTTAAGGAGCGCCCAACGTGTCATATCTTATTCGCTGAATATCGTTCGTCCTGTTTTAGTGCGTACATTCCTTATTTGAAGAAATCTAAATTACTAGGCCACCGAGTGGCATGTATCTGGGCCACAGACCGCGAACACTATTGTAATATTCACAAAGTGGCAGACCGAGCGGTTACTCTATTGATTTTATTCCCACTTTCACCTTGTACATTTCGTTTAAGTGTCCATAGACAGAAATGGTGTGTTTCCATTTTTTTTTTTTTTTTTTTTTTAAAAAGTCCACATAATTTTCTTATCTGCTTTATACATAATATTATTAGTCAAGACAATTATTTTCGAAAGTTTATAAATAAAACATTAATAATACTTATTAGGGAAAACTTTGTCAAAAATTATGGTATTTCCTTCTAGTGGTAGCCTCTTAGTAATTTGAAAATGTAGTTATTTCCGCATTGCTGAATAATCTCTTCGATTACATCCATCGTAGCACGCTTATTTCTTGTATCCTGTTTTCATCCATCATCAGCGATGTTTAATGCAAACATTTTGACTTCACTTATATTACCGTATTGAGTCAGCAAGTATATTTGGGATAACATCACAAAGATCTTAGTAATTTGGTAGCAGACAAGTTTTGAAGGAATAATTTTAGTGTTTCAATGTTGGTAATAGTGTACTAACGAGCACATTGGACCAACTTCCGATAACATCACACGATTCCCTGTCAGTCCCCTTTGGTGCACATTCCTCTTAATTCTAACTCCCAAATATTCAAATTTGTATCATAAAAAGAAAATTGGTCATTTAATCAATAAAAAAATGTTTAATTTCTTCTCGTATTCTCGAGTTGGAGAAAGATAACCGTGCATTCGTATCAGGTTATCACAGTGGAGTTTTCGCTGAGATCAATATATTTAGAAGCGAAAAACGCAGAAAGTTGTAATTGATATTTAGGCACCAGAAGAGATCCTTTAATAAGTTTTACCTACCTATTAACCTCTATTAATAGAGTGTAAATAAAATTCTGCGTTGTAACAATAAGAAAAATAATATTTTACTAAATGTGTTTCCTCCGTAGATTTCATGATAAGCACTGGGGTTTCCTTGTATTGCGGTTAGCTACAATAAAAAGATTTGTCACCCTCATTTGGAGCCCGGAGCTTTTTTTAGTGCACTACCGACCTCGTTGCAGACAACCACTGTACATCACAGGTCAGTGAACTGAAAGAAGCTTCTAGTACGAGAGCCTGCAGGTGGATTTGAACCCAAACTCCAGACTCTCCGAGTGGGAATCCTGAACGCTGACCACTCAGTTAATTCCTTCTAATCACTCTTGAGTGAAACTTTTTTTTTTGGAAATAAATTATTAGTAGATTCTGGAATAGAGCAGGGTAGCCAAGTGTTCCTCGAAATCTTCTATTGTGAATTTAAATTATATTGAAGAGTATTAGCGTGTAAGTATAAAGACTAGTATAGTTCAACTATACTAATTGAGTTTAAGAAAATATTGCAAGTATTTTATTCTAGTACTTGTTTGAAATAATTAACTGGGATAATTCGCTTAAGGATATTTCACGGTAATGTATCCTGTTTTCATGAAAAGTCATCATAATTCCTAATAGAAAGGATTTTTCAAGGTATACGAGGGATTCTAAATGTTTTGGAAAATTCCATCTTTAAAAAAACGCGTCTCGGTTTTGCACTAACTTTGTGAAATAAAAGTATTACCATTCCTGTTTAGAACCTTGGTTTTCAAGATGAACTCTGGTTTTTAATAAACCAAAGTGCGGTGAGATGCCTGAATTTTACAATTATCCTGGAAGCAAAGTCATAGAAATATTTCGTCACAAACATCTGCCCGGAAAAATGAAAGGATCTGGTTTGAACACTTGCTCTGCATTTTCTTACTAAATTCTCTTGAAATTGACAATTTCTACTAAACATTTGTTAACTTCTACTTGTTCGGATTATATTCAGCTCAAATTTAGTGTTTAATTAGGGAAACCATATTGGAAAAAAGAGATCGCTATAAAAACTATAAACATCTATCTGTCCATTGAAATGAGATTTTCGATTCTACCATTTTTCTTTAAATGTAGAATTTCTGTTATTTAGTTAGTAGTCGGTCTTCAGATTAAGGGAAAAGCACTTAAGGCAATAATTTAACCACCTCCCACTCCAAGTAATGTCTTTAATCGAAATATTCCGAGACATTTTTTAAAAAAAGCTATAAACTACTTGTATTATAGGCGCCATTTCCGAAAAAAAAAAGGAAAACTTGTTTTTAGTAAAGTGAAACATCCGGATGGCTGATTTAGACGAAAAGCTTTGCCTCTGATTGGTTGCATCTAAAACCGGATATCAAATTTTGGGGATCTTCCTGCGTTTATTGAGTTATGTTGAAACCCCGATACTTCGCTATGACAGAATAATATGTAAAAATCACTTCTTCTTTTTTTGGGGACTCAGAAGCACCTCAAAAACTGATTGCTCAAGTTATAACTCTGAATCAAAACTTTGCTCAAAATTGCTGTACTTTCTCTTTCCTGTTATGTTAAGGGAAAGTAAAAAAATGATAATTTTAATCTTATTTGTGGCCAACTTAATCATTAAAAACTATACAAATCGTTATTTTATGGAAATGAATCTGTAGTTTCTAAATTTATTGAAAATATAAAAGCATTTATTAAATTAAATTAAAAAAAAAGAATCATTTATAAAAATATTGGCAGTAGTAGAGGATAACATATAAAGTGGATTCGAGTGTGTATTGAGGACAACTGACTAGGCCAAGGAAACCATAATATACACGTTGAGATTTCGTCACCGGTTACAAGCTTTCTCCCTTCCTTCGGCATTTCCTCCGCTCTGGTGGGGCGTACAGACCTACTTTCACGTTCTTCACCATACAATACATAAAAATGTATTTGTATGCATATGTTGTATGCTGTAAACTTTGTGTAGAAGCCAATTTTTTTTTTCTTTTGTATTCCTTCTTCTGCATTATATTATTTATAGAAACTATATGAATATATATAGAAATGTTTGAACCCAAGAAAATTTACAACCCTTTAACGGGAAAACTTTTGGCCCGAAGTAATCTTTACAATACTGTTAGGTTTTTATGCAAGCCTAACTTCACTTTCCACTTTTCTCTACTTTAAACACTCTTTCAATTCTTTTTTTCTTCTACTTTTTGCTTCTTTACATTTGGCAGGAAATTTATTGGGAAAATAGTTGTGTTTTTCTATTAAATTTTCTCTTTTGGGGGTTTTCTTCTTCGATGGTTTTCTATAACGGTTTTCTAAGTTTTCCACCACTTTAAACCTATTTATATTCACTTACACGCCTCTTTTAGATACAGCTAGTTCCTTCTATTGCTCAGTGTGTTTAAAATTAATTTGTTCTCGGAAGTGCATAATTGTCCGACGTTTAGGGTGCGAATGTTTTGGAACATCACTCGCAAAAACTAAAAAAAAAATCAGGATTTCGTTTGATTTTGGGTTTAGTTATGGAAAAATGTATTTTTGTTTGGTTGAAGATCTGGATAGTTTTGAAGTTGCATTAGTTTGGTCTGTCATTTTCATTTAGTTTATAATCAACTCCATTTCGCTCGCTTATTCGCTTATTCTACATAGCTGCGTTTTTTTTATCTAATCTGGATATTTCAAATTAAAAAGCCGAAAACGAAAAACCTTTTACGTTAAAAGACTAAATTTTTAAAAGAAATGCAAAAAAAAATTATTATATAAAAACTGGATTTATATATTACTGTATAGACAAGGTCAATTGTGTGTATTTAGAATGGGAACTGTTTTGCACGATCTGGAACAATCTCTCAGCACTAGCTGTCCCTAAGGTTGAGGATTCAAGAAACTTACACTTCTTTATCATCGCTAGCCGCGTGCTTTGAAATATCTCACATCATTGCTGTCTGCCATTCTCTGCGGCCATTTTAAAGTTTACATTGTACAGTCTTAAAGCTAAATAAGAAATATTACGCCATGTTGAAGTTGCCAGATTCTACAGGAAATCTATGCCCGGAACTTTCTGAATGAGGCGCCTCGGTAGCCGAACGGTTAGAGGTGAAGCCCGCTAAGCTAAATTGTATTGTGGTACTGGGTTTTCTCGTTCTAGACCTTGGATATTATTTAATGGTTATTGGTTAATAAAAGGTATTTACAGTAAAGTACGTCTGCTAGTCGCCTTGGTAGTCGGACGTAAAACTCGCCTGAAAAAAATAGGCATTACTTAACTCCCGGAATATTAATAAAAGTAAATCATTAAAGGAATAGTGATTAGTAAATACTAGAACTTCCTATTTAGCTGCCATCAGAGAATCCATCAATGTAGATTCAAGACTCAGTTTAGAGAGCTGCTATATGTTGTCCAATGGCTCTTTTTAAAATGTCAAATTCAACAATACTGGTTCAGTTAGAGTTAGTCAATATTTGCTGGAAGGTGGCTGTTATACAATAGTCGCCATTTTTTCTTTTTCAACTTTATAATCTTGTCGGCCATAATTAGGAAGAAATTTCTGAGGTAAAAGAAACAAAAATGAATTGAATTGTTGCTAAAAGTGTAAAATTAACAAAAAGCGATTGATTTTTTTTCTAGAAACAGAAAAAAAAACAAGCTCAGAAGTAAAAAAAAAATGAAAGGAGAATTCGTCAACCATTAGTGAGAGTGTTAAGTCTTGCTGAAATGATGGGAATCTCCTCTACTTAGACACAGTGTGGGTGTAGGATGAACAAGGGATACGCTGGAGGTACACTTGACTCAGCCGTTTCGCCCGACATTCTACCATACTCAGGGGGCGCAGACAAAGCTGAGGGTTGGTGGAAGTATTTTTTGCGAGTTCTGCAGTATGCCCCTCTGCCTGTTGGGCTCGGTCCCCCCAGAGACAGCGACCTGATAACAAAAAAAAATAAATAAAAAAGCTTCTCCGACCCATTAAGGGATGAGTAGAAAGAAGTTTAGTGGAAATATGCGCTTACCTCCGGCTACCACCCTCTATAACAGCTATTGCCAACAATATGACAGAATGAAATCCTATTTATCATGGATTAAATACCTTCTTTTTTTTTTTAGCAGTCTGGAATTATTGTTACTTTTGGGCAAAAAAATAAGTATCCCATATGTTCTTCTAACAATAACTTTTTTCAGTCTAGAAATATACGGATTAAAGTTATTCACAGTTTGAGTTTGGTTGAAGTAGAGATTACTTTGATGGGAGTTAGGTTGAAGTAGGGATTACTTGATGGAATCTGGTGTAATAATCTTAGGAGGTGATCTTGCTTGAAGGAACAAGGAAGAAAAGGATTGAAAGATGGTTTTCTACTTCTTGTTGTTTTTTTACAGTTGGTGAGTAGTGGAAGGATGTGGACAAAGGAGCGAAGGAGCTTGTATTGTGGCGCGGCCCATTGTTACCATTGTGGGTATTGTGGAGGTGCGCGATTGTCCTTAGGCCGTCCACCTTCTCCTCATCTCTTCTTTCTCAACATACCGGGGCCTTCTTTTCTCAATTTTACTTTCTCTTAGATCCTAAAAGATTGCACTATTTTTGGATCAATTTTTTTTTATATCTATTTTGAAAAAACTGCGCCTTATAGAGAGAGATTAATTCTTAATAGACCCAAAGTATTTAGTACGAGAGATTTCATTAACTTAGAACTCTCGAGGAAAATACTATTCGCAAAATTTAAAATTAATGAAGCCAATGAAAATAGTTTGGAGCAATTTATTTTTTTTGAACAGATGCAAAATGTGAGCATTATATAAAAATGAAAATAACCCCGATTTAGACTGAAATACTGGAGCGTTGCCAAGTGAAATGGATAGATTGTGAGCTGTCCACTAACAGCGCTGTCCTCTTTTCTTCTAAGAAAAACAAACTAAAATTGAAATTAATCTGAGAAAGAAGACATGTTTATTTTCTCTTTCGATCTTGTCTAATGCTCAAATTCGAGTGTTCGACCTAAATACTCATTACGAACTTCCTATGAGTGAGTAAAAAAGTGAATTTAAAAAAAAAAAATTGGTCTTTGTTTGGACAAGTATTTTCAGTTTTGGGTGTGGTGAATGAAAGTCGAAAACTCTTAGAAAAACATAATCACTTGGAGGTCCGGGGAAGCTGGCATCAAAAATCCCTTTTTGAAAGTACTTTTCCGCATGGATTTTTAGGTAATCCAATTCCTCCTTGAAGGCTAAAACTATATTTTTTGTAAAACATGAAATCCCCTTTTAGATCTACATTTAGGTATTAATTTGTTTGTGTATGTAAACCCCCTTCTGTCAAGTAACATCCACTAGAAAACTGCAATATTAATTTTTTAAATTTATTTGTTACAGTGGATACAGCCGTGCCCGCGACCGCACCACAGGCGTATATTAAAAGTGAAACGTACGTAAAACGGGAACCCCAAGAGCCTAATAAAGCCTTGCTACACGGTATCCTCAGTCAACATCATGCTGCAGCATTAATTGCATCCTATACTGCATCTAATACAGGTAATACCACATTGTGTCGCCCATCCATGTTTGAAAACCATAAAACTTTATTATTTTTATTTATTTATTTTTTAAAGCTTGTAAATATTATTTACTATTTTAGGCTAAATTTTATTTACTCATTTAAGTATTTTATCTTTCAGAAAGCCAGGCAAAACTTTGGCCAAATTTGAATTTTGTTATTGAGTAGAATTTGAAGCTTGATGCGTAAAAGTAGAGGATTCAGCCATCGATTTAAAACCACTTATTTTACCTGTTCAGTTTTGGATATTTCTTATTATTTTTAAAAAGTGATCTAACTTAAACTCACATATGCGACAAATTTGGGATACCTTAACGTCTGTATCGAAATACCGAAATGGTTCACCAATTACTTAGAATCAGTTTTTCTTTTAAGTGGATATAGAAATCTACAATGAGAAGTTTTTCGACATAAAAGAGAAACTATCTTGCTTACTTCATTTTCAGCATTGAAAAATGTTCAGCCCTTCAAAAAGAATAACACCAATTTCGGCTTCTAGCAGAAACTAACTGTTCTGGCAATTTATAAATAATTCATCTATCATCAATGAATTAACCAAACATCAGTCAAAATTACTGTTGTTTTCACATTATTGCCCAAATAATTATATTTAAAATTAATTAATTAATGTTAATTGTGATGTAATTATTTTATAAAATATTCCCTCATTAATTATTCGATAACCTTATTAGATAAATAAGGAAACTGTCCATGGAATTTTTTAATTTTATTTACATCCTAGTACGCACGCGCGGTTAGTTTTAAATGAATCCTCTGCCTGCTAAGCGCTTTGTTTAAGTTTTGTTGTTGAGATATTTGACGAGATTATATGAAGGGAAGAAATGTTAATTCTTAGACCATTGTAAAACACTAAACTTTAAAGTACAGTATTCTAGAAGAATAACTCTGAATAACAGTAACCTTTTAAGTGGATAGCAATCTACAATAACAAGTTTTTCGACATCAAGGAAACACAGTAGTTTATCTTGCTTGCTTCACTTTCAGCATTGATGGGGTTCATGTGGAATTATTTAGCCACCTCTGTCCACGATGTCTGATCGGTAGTTAGTTTTTCTCTTTGGAACTATTTTTCGTGTTTTCTTGGTTGAGGGAAGATAGACAGACTGCCTTTTCTTTTCTTACTGCTAGGAGAATTATATCTGTGTCCCCTACTACTTAACTGTTCAATTCTTGTTCACTTACAGCCGTAAGCACGTTCTTACAGCGGTAAGAACATTGCATGTTCTGTTCCACTAAACATTACGATCACCAATGCACTTCCAATTAATTTAAAAAAAAAAAAAAAAAGTAATTTAATTGGTAAAATCGAAAGAAACATTGTGAGAACTGTAATGTTAAGACTAATGTTGTAAAATTGTAAGAGCGTAAATGATACTGCAAGAGGTTAGGAAGGGGCAATGAATTAATAAAAGATGAGATTATGTAGTTAGTGGTAAAGCTGTAGCTGTAAAATCTTGAATGCGTTTGAATCGACGTAAGGTTGTTCTAAATTATGACATTCTGCATCTTTTAGGTAAGAGTGTTTAGATTACCCAGCTTAATATGGAATTAAGGTAAATCCACTTTCTTTCAAAAGTGACGACATTCAGTAAAAAAAAAAAATAAAATAAATCGCCAAGACAGACCGTTCGCTACCTGACTTTATTTATTTTCAAGTTGTATTTATTTTATAGTGCAACTTTATTGACAAGTTTGCTTTATATTCTAAATAAAGTGTGGAGAGATGTGGACTAGATTTCCAATAGAAAATTATCCAACCTGCACCTACTCTTAGCAACGAGGAAATATGGCAATCGGTGTCAAATGTTCTTTATCAAAATATCTGTTTTGAGATCTCGAGAGCCCGAAAATATTATTTTTATAAATTCTCATTGCTAGCTTTTTTTTTTTGCGAGGTCCCTGAAAAATACTACACACTTCTACCTAAAATAATGCAAAATATTAATCCCTTATCGTTCAGTACAAAATAAACATTGACTGGTTTTTTAACATTTCGACTTCAGTGCACTTCACATGGCGCTTATTAAATATTTAATAAAAAATAAATTTGTAACCAAATTCTTTAAATTAGTGCCATTGGATTTTTTCTGGTTTTTTTTTGTTGTTTTTTAAGTGCTTTCTTTAAATTCAATAACTTTTGCTAAGAGAAAATGGCGAGAACGATCTGACCAGATTGCTGCAGTTTCTCTACTGAGTTCACTTCCGTAGCACTGTCCGTAACTGAATACTAACGTTAATTATGTTGGAGTATAGGTTATTCAGGAGAAACCAAGATAAACAAATAGTATCTGTTTGAGGCTGTGATAAGCAGATGCAATGTTTAATCTTAAAGGGACAGACAGATGCAATACAGATGCAATAAACGTTTATTTGTACGGCCTGCGCACAACATTCATACAATTGTGCAATATTATACATTTTCTTACCCAAAAACCGATCTATAACAGTACAATAGTTTATAAATAACCCTTTTTGCTTTTATCTAAGAGTTGCCAGATGTTAGATTATTGTAGTAAAAGGGTTTCCAAAATTCTGGAACCCTTTTTCTCCATTCTGTGTAGGTATGATGACGTATGTTGGATATAATCCATTGCTGTTACCCCAGCTTGGGACCATGTTTAGGTTTGGGCACGCGTGCAGACACTCTTCCCTTACTGTACATTCCCCTTTTCTTAATTAAACTTGGAAAAAATATATATATTTTTAGGGTCGGGAAATCTTTTACTAGAACCCCCATCATATTTACTCGTGTCGATTTCATTGTTGTGACCTTACGGCCGACACAGCTTTTGACGATAAATCCAGTTTTTTGTCTTTTTTTCTAGTATCAAAGTAAAAATTGAAGGGATAACAGTATTTTTTTTTTTTTAATGAAAAAATTACACTAAAAAATATAAAAAAGAGTAAAAAGCATGACATAGTATTCTGGTGCCTTTGACATCAATAGAAATCACATAACCATTTCGGAAATATCTATGGAATAGTGGTACCCGCACAAATCGCGCGTAAAGTAACACCATATATATCCTGGAATGGTTATAACAGTATTGAAAGTTTTACTGTTTGTTTTTTAAGGGTTATATAATTTCTAGGTTATAAATCTATTGGTAATTTAAGGTTTCATACGCTTTTATATATGGAATATTTACTTCTCTTGGTTGCAATTCGTAATGGAACTAGCCAATCCATGGGCGTTACAAGTGACGTGACGAGGATCGAGCTAAGTCTTGTGCGAAAATCGAAGATGCTTACCTCCATCCTCATTTGGGAAGATTTGTTTACTTCTTCAAGCAAAAATAGATTTGCTGGTTTAATAATTCTGTAAACTGCATTTTAAAACTTAAGTGTACTCTTGCCAGGTTTAAAAAGGTAGCTTATTAGCAAGAAGAGAGTTAATGCACGTATTTACTTGAATATAAGTACCTTAAGCTTAGGTACAAATAGAGAAAAAAAGTTAATTACATGAAGAGTCAAGTCGTTATACGAAGGGATACCAAGATAAGGGAGAAATATGTAGCGCCCAGGTGTGAAAGAGGTCATGGTACGCGTGTTTAGATACGTGCCTGCTTCCTCTGTATTAACTCCCTTCTGAAGATTGCCAGGCAAATCGCAAAGAGGGACAACAGCAACGTCGTTGTATTGAACCAATGAACCATCTACCCGCTAGACAGATGCAAGTGCATATTGCGACATATGCCGTCAAAGTCAATAGACAATGGAAGGTGTTTCCACAAATCTGGAAACATCTGCCCCCTTCCCATCTCTCCTATCCCATATTAGAAAGCCGTCAACCTTAGTTGTAACAGCAAGGCACCTGGTTACTACCACGTACTCCAACTAACCATCGAAGTTCAACCCTTCTTTCCACAACCCTTTTATTTTATTTTATTATTTTTTTTTAAGCGAAAAAGTATCAGTTTTTCACCAAATTCTCTTAAAAAGTAGAATGAGATAGTAGATGAGAGTGCAGGAAACTAAAAAAGCACCCCAATATTGGGGTGAACTTAACGACAACAAACCAACCTGGGGCTTTAGATATGTTCCTTTCAAATTTACCCCAGATTTACTTTTTTTGGGGGGGTTTAATTCCTTTCTTTGCTCTCTCTCTGTTCACCCCTCACTTAAACCTTGATGTCAAAGCGTTTAATTTATTTTGGTAAATTAGTTGTCTCCCCCATAGAGGGTGGCTTTTTTCTCCACCATTATTTAGGTAGACAAAAAATATCTAAACACAACTACTAACATCGTTATGATAGGATACGGCTTGTTAGGGGGTCGAGTGAGGTTTTCATGCTGTGAACACTCTCCAGACCAACTTATCCCTTGTAATTGTATCTTACAATCTATCAATTGATACATAGAGTTATCTATCGCCTCTGAACAAAAACGCGCAAATAATTTGTTCTTGAAAATAGTTACAAATAAAAAAAAATATTTTACAAATAATATGAGCCGTTCATTGCACAAATCGATTGACCCCTCTTTTGGGAATAACTTGAATTTAAGTATCAATGCACTTGGTTCAGTCATAACTTTTTATATTTATAATAAATTTCCCAAATAATAGAGATTAACACCATTAAACGACAAAAAGTGTTTTGGCCATTGAATAATAAATTCCTTGAAGCCTTGCTCAATAATAATAATTCAACAATTCAATAATTCAACTCGAATTCAGTAGTTGGCGCTGAATGATAACTGTAAATTTTTTTGAATTTATATTAGAAACGGAATTTTAAAAAATTATGTACATAATTTGTCGCATTTCTTCACTTTTTTTGTTTTATGGAGTTAATCGAATTGTGCAGTGAACGGCTCTTAGGGCATTGCACGTTTAATTAATATGGGAGCTATTCAGAACTTGGGTAGAACACTCAGAAACATCTTTCTGTAAAGTGATGCTTTTCCACCACTTAACAGATCTTCTTCAAATTCGACATTCTAGCAATGCTTTAAAAAGTTGATCTCAAATCAATGATCTGATATTTTGTAGGCAACAAAACTTTTATCTTTTGCTGAAGTGCTTCTTAAAAATTTTCATTTTATTTTTATTTCTTGGTAAAAACGTCTTAATTAAAATTGATTGATATTTAGGTGGGTAAATATAGTATAAATAATTTTAAATAATATCTTTGTAGTCATTTCAACATTTTCAAGTCATTTATTAAACAAATAAGCTAAAGACGCATTTCTTGTTGATAAATTTTGCCCAAAAACTTAGAGTACCTGAAGCGAAATTTGGTACCAAAACGGTATACTAAGTTTTGAATTATGTGCAACTTTCGTTTTTGAAATCTTTTGTTAAAATGACTTCGACTCGATTGAATACGAAGTATAGCTGCAGTTATAATTTTTAATATTTAATTTGAAACGAATGATATTTGCAATTTCATCCATCAGTAGACATTCAGATGCATGAAGTTAGAATCTTATTTAAATAATTACCTTTCTTAACACCTAAAAATGTATGGTCTATTTATTTAATCATATACCTGCTTTTTTTAAAAAAAACAAAAAAACCTTCAATATTTTGCGGATTCAAGTGCAGCTGGCCTTCAGGAATGAGAGAACATCTACCACGATCCGCAGTGCTAAAGAGCTGCAGCAGAATGCGCTAATTTCCTCAGTTATTGTTGCGCCATAAAATAAAATAATTATTAACGCATTATCAATAATTAATAATAATTAAAGCTTAATTTATATTAAAAAATAAGTTTTTATCTTTAAATTATTTATAAAGAATATCAAATTGATAGAATAGAACCCTTATAAAAGTGCGTCTACGAGTATTAGGACGTGTCTCTATGAACTGTATTCGTGCTTCAGAAATGTTTTCCAATTTACTATTTCTGCGCAAATCTTTATTATTACAAATTGTCGTTGAGATCTACAACTATTAATCTTCTAAGCGTCCTACTCCTAAAGAGCTTTAAATTTCTTTTACTGTCAAGGTTAAATATTTGTGTCTTTGTCTTATAGAGGTACAAGATATATGTAATTGCCTTCGTGACCAGTAAGAAAACTTTGCAAAAATATTTTTTGAAAAGAAGGGAATAAAACTTTATAATTTATTTAGAGAGTGTAGTTTATTTTATTGTAGCCAAAATAAACCAATAAATAATAATTGCATATAAACCGGAAATACTTGTTTGAAGGTCTTCTAGTGTACGAAAAACATGTTTTTAAGGAATGCCAGCGCTCTCTATTTCTCTCCATCTCCATGTATTAGAAATTGGAAAAAATAGTAATGCAGAAATGCAAAAAATGGAAATAAGCCAAATCTACTGGCGTCCTAAAAGAGCTATTGTGTCTCCTGAAAGTTTTCAGTGCATATAGAAGAATATGGTTGCAAAGTATAGTGCCCTCTAGTATTTGTCTTTGGGTTAGCTATACCCAGCTAGTTGCACCATTCAACTATCTTTGCAGACATTTTGCATGTTGTAGGTACTATTTTTTGCATTACAAGTGGAATATTGTTCCTGTTGTTAGTCTAGGGCAGGGATACTCGCGGAGACGCCGGAGAACGCCGAAGAAGAGAGAGAGAGCTTGCCAACTTGTCTCTAAAGGAATTTCCTAGTATTTGAACACTTCCACTGTCTTAGAACAGGGTCTAGCCGAAGTAAACTCTAACGTGCACTTGTGCAATGGCTAAACATATATTAATCAATAGCTACAAAAAACCAATACCACGATTGTTGGCAGTGCCTCCTGATATGCCAGCAACATCGATATAAATTCCAATTAATCAGATTTCAATTCTTTTTCGCAAACTTTTTTTAGGTGTCACAATCACTTATTATTTTGGGAATAATCGTGTTGGGTAAAATTTGATGGGGTTGGAAGAGTATAAAAATCTTGACGCCAAGGTTTCGAACTGTATGTAATTGAAGACTATTTTACAATAATTAAAAACTACTATGCAACTGAGTCTACACAACAGTCCAATTTCTAATCAGCTGAATTATTTATTTATCTTGTCAATTATTATTATTATTATTATTATATTTATATTCTGGAATTAGCTACACCATTTTTTGCAAACGTATTATGTATTATAAAGATAAATTGTATGCAAAAGTTTTAAAAATAAAAAGAAATAAACCTCTGAGATGACCATACAGTACCCCGCTGAGGTTACGTCGGACGGGTTAATGCCGCGCTTCTAATCTTCTAATTTTATCTCAGTTCCTCTAGATACTGGCAGTGGGAAAAGAATTGAGGACTAATTTTATCCATTCTTTATCAAACCATTACAAAAACAATTAGCTTTTAAGATTTAAAAAAAATAAAATAATAAAAATCAATTATTTTTTTGCAATTAAAAAAAAGATATTTAATTTTTATAAAAGACACTTCCTCAATATTGATTTATACCTAACTAATGAAAAGGCAGGTGTTCTAAAAGTAAACAATTCTTTTAGAACAATATAACATAAACACACACACACATATCTGTATTTAAAAATAAAAAGAAAAGTAAATATTTAAAAGGAATACAATCCTCCTAATAATGTGACCTTCAATTTTAGTAATGTTTAAACAATAAAACAAATTTAGTGAACACTTTCCGTTTTGTTCGGCAATTGTTTTTTCTTTTTCAGCTGCATAACAATATCTGATAAAAATATCCTTACTGTTACAGTATTATTCTCTGAACAACTGTAATAATAATAAACAAGTTTTGCATTTCACTAGAGACCTGTTTCTTTTAAAACAAAAATAAGTTAATTTTATAACCATAAAATTATTTTTTAAATCCGAATTGACGGCTTTATTTTTTTAACCTGTGTAATCAAGTAAGAAGTTTATTTGAATTAATATATACAAGATTTAGTATTTGATTTACCATTTAAATTCACTTTTAAAATATTGATTTGAAAACAAACTTAAAGACAGTAATAGAAAGTTGAAAATAATAATTAAATAAATAAATAACCTTTTTCTGCAACCATGTAGGAATGTTCTCATTACTCAATTAAAATCAGCTGTGTAATGCCCAACTTCCCTCACTAGTGGGGAAAAATTCCTATTAGTGTTACTTTCCTCACTAGTGAGTTTAAAAAACGAATATTAAAAAAATAAAATAAAAATTGAAAGGAATATAGAAATAAAAATAATACTTTAATAAATAGATATTTTTAATTATAACAGCTAAAAAGGTTATAGTGTTACCTTATAGAAATTTAAAATGGATTCTAGTGATTCCTGTTTAGTTTTTTTTTTTAGTTAATAACCCTAATGGTTGCAGAAAAAATATAATATTTAACTCGAGTGTAAAGTATTTTCCTCACACTCGTCAATTTGCACTTGCACTCGCCTCGCTTCGCTCGCTCGTACGTGCAAACCCTGCCTCGCGTGAGGAAAAGTACTACTTTCCACACTTGTTAAATAAATAACTATTATTAATTTTTTGCCAATATGGTCACTACATGTATTTATATGGAATCTTTATTTCCGAACGTAAATTCCTGTGGAAGTCTATTTTTGATTCCCGTGTAATGTCTTTGTGTATCGCAAGATTAGATTCCTTACTTTAGTTGTTCATCTTCCTCATAAAACAAGTTTTTTGGAAAGTTTTTAATTTTAAGTAACCGAGTTTTAGTTCTGGTTTAATTTTTAATGTTAGTTCTGGAGTTTATGGTTAATTACTTAACAAATCATTGGTCGCCAAAATATGTTGCATAATTTAGTAATAATTTCATTATTAACTATTCACTGAAAATGGGAAAATTAATAGTTTTGGTAATGAATTTTCCACCAAACTGAATAAACCATTAGAGGTAAGTTGGCTTTCGAAGAATACTTAGGAGCACTGTTTAGTCATCAGTTAGCTAGTTGATTGGTTAGCTCCACAGTTACCTTAGTTTGCCTAAAAGTTATTTTTTTTTTTTTTGTAAGTAGTAAATTAAATATTATAAGTTCTTGCCAACTTTTGTTCATTAACAATAGTAAATTATTAATTAGCAGCTCGTCATAAAAGAATAGCAATTTAATTTGTAGCATTGTCTACAAAGAAAGAAGACCTTGGAGATTTTAGTTGGACTGCAGATCCTCTACTTACATAACTCTTAGCCAACCTTCCTTTACATTTGTGTGAGTTGGCTTTACATCCTTATTTTATACCCAGTTAGTAGACAAGATAATATTCCCCTCTCTCTCCACCACACTGTTGTTGCGTCCGTCCTGTGTATGTGCTATGACTGTTCCCAGAAGTGGCGTCACTTCCTTTCAATGAGAAAATACTTTTAATTGTATTCCTCGTCCTCTTCACTTCTTTCTTTCTTTTATTTGTATTTACATTCTCAGGATATCCTCAAACGTTGAATTACTTTATACGCCAGCAATCTTTATTAATCACTGTTTAGAAATAAAATAGAAAAAAAAAAAAAACCTGTTCGTTTTCCATTCTGTTACAATAATACGTTCTTGGGAATTCAAACAGAAAATTCACATCCTAGTATATCTCTCTGTTAAGACACACATCTCTTTTATCCACAGAGTATGAAATCGTGCCCCCAGTTAATTTTCTAAAATTCAGCAAATTTCCAAAAATTTTAGTATTCGTTTAAAATTACACAAAGTGGACTATTAATTAGGGTTTATTAGTAATGCCTGGGTATTTTCTGAAATGACTGCAAGAAGAACAGTCAATTTGTGCAATATTTTGTCATTAAATTGGTTGATGTAGGAATTCTGATTAGAAGGATTAGATTCTCTCTCGGGGCTGCTCCTTAAGTTCAGTTCGGTCTGGGAAATGGTTTTTACAGAGTTAATTAATCTATTGGTGCACTTTTCAATAAGGCACTTTATAAATTAACTAGGCATTATATAAAATCTCAAGCACATTCTACCGACAACGTGTAAATAAACTATTTTTTGGCGAAAAAAAAACAAGTTAAAAATCAGGATATGCAAAACAAGCGATTTTTTTTTTTTTAAATTTTTTATTGCAATTTACCACTGCAACAGTTGTTGCAACAAGCAAATACGGTGAAAGGGGAAAGAAATAACGGGAAATCATGATTGGAGAAGGCCTCCAGTGGTGCCACTCCAGTAACGTGCTTAAGATAAGAGAAGATCACGAGGCCATCTTCTCTTCAATCTCCTTAGAGGATTACCTGGTAATGTGGAGGAAGATAAGATAAATGTGATAAGATGAGAGGGTTAGGATGAGCTGCTGTAGAGGAATGAAATTTGAAGAAACGAGTGTTAGCAAGATCTGTAATGAAAGGGATTTTGAGGTCATTATGTATAGTGAGGTTAGATACATAGAACGGAGCGTTAAGAAGTTTTCGAAGTATTTTTGACTGTAATGTCTGGAGGCGTAGTGAGTTGGAACGCTTAGTCGATCCCCATACTTCGATGCCGTATGACCAAATGGGTCGCAGTAACATTAGATATAAGAGTCTTTTGTTATGTAGGATTAAGTTTCGAACGTTTGTCAAGTAGTCTGGCGAGAAGTTTGTAGCGTTGGTTAGTTTCTTGTCTTTTCAGTCTAGTATGGGGATTCCATGTCAACCGTTTGTCTAGATTATTTTTATTCATGCAATACAGTTGGCTGCGTCAAAAAAATTTAAAAAAAACATTTTCTTAAACGTTTCGGAAACTCAAGGTTATGAAGAAGTAACCTTCTACCTTCCCTAAAACTCTGTAAACAAATCCCTGAAATGTACGAAACGTCGAAAATTCACCAGAGTTTTATTGTAAACATCGACTAAACATCCGATTTATTTATCAATAATTTTTATAAGTTACAATATTTTATTTTATTTCGTTAGCTACGTTTATGCAATCTTCAAGTTCATAGAAACTGTTCTAAGTCTTAAGCCATTTTTAAATCTCTGTATTATATTATTTAAGCAAAAGCTATTTTCAGAGAATCATTAATGGTTAATAGTTATGCTAATGCGAGTGAGCTCTGTGATTTGAGAGGCTTTGATTGAAATTTTTTTTACACAATGGGTGGAAAGTTTCAGTTTACTTTTACAACACTCCCAGCAGGGCCGGATTTAGATGAAAAGAGGCCCCTAGGCTATTCCACTTATGAGGCCCTCATACAAACGAACAAACCGAATGAACCGAACGCGTTGTTCTTAACCAATACATTTTTATGTTTGTTTATTAGTCATATGCGTAGAATTTCTCCTTATTTTCGGTTTAGTGTTTTAGTGTTCATTGTTTTTTTAGAATAATGTAATTTAGGTCGGCCCCTCTTTATCTTGAGGCCCTAGGCTGAAGCCTAGTTAGCCTATAGGAAAATCCGGCCCTGACTCCTAGTGAATTATCGTTACACTAGGACAGTCAAATATTTCTATTTAAACGAAAGATACCGTTAGAAAATAAATTAATAAATTATAAAAAGTGGGAATAATAAAGGTTTTACAATTTTTGTTTAAATAATTAAGTTGATACGTTTCAAAGATGCTCGATGAGTTTACCTTGTATCTCTTTACAATATTTTTAATACACGATAGAATTTCCTGTCTCGAATTTTATATAAAGTTTATAACGGTAAAAATAGAATATGTCTAGACGAGTCGTTTTGGGTCAGTAAACTTTCATTAAAAAAGACAATATTCTAGACTGGGACGCAGCTTAAAGGGTTCCAATATTCTCCAAACGATTCAACAAGCTCAGGAAGAGGTGGTCGTTCTTGTGAGCAACAGAGGGTAAAAAAAAAAAATAATAATAATGTCAGGAATGCGGGTTTATTATTGATAAAATATTGTAAAGTTTAAAGAAAGAAGCCCCCAAAGGGTTGTGGGAACTGGCCACTGTCCACTATCACCAACTATTCTAGTGATGACCTGCGGGTCAATCTCAGGCCCTGTCTTCTGTATGCTAACAAACCTGCTCTTCTTTTTGCGCCTAGCGAAACTCTTTTATTATTCTTTCTCTCTTACTTTTTTTTGAATCCCCCCCAATCGACCAGGATAACGGATATAAAAATACAAGGGGATGGTCAGTTACTTCCCCTGAATGACCGGTCCACACTGCACAGACTGACCCCTGTCCACTGTCATGGCTGCTGCTCCCCCTCTCTGACCCACACATACTGGTCACTGGTGCAACCTGTTTATTAACCAAGAACAGTTTTATAAAGAATGAGGCACAGATAATAAAGAATTAAAAAAGAAGTCTCGAAGAAGAAGAAGAATTCAAACGGTTTTTTTTTCCCTAACCCTCGCATCTTTCTGCTGTATGTTCTACGTTCCCTTTGATGGTCTTTAAGAACTTACTTTAAGAAAGAGATTGCAGACCTGTTTCAGTGTAGGGCAGTCTTCTACTAGGAAGAGGATGTTACCTTCTACACATTACTTAACGGAACACACAAACTGTTGCAAACTGGCCATTCTACAGGAAAAGGAATAGAAAAAAGAAGAAATACATTAACTTTATTTTAAACGGGAAAAAATATTACCTGAGAACTCCATCAAATATTGATTCTAAGTTGTTTACCATCTTTTCTACTAAGTAAACTAGGTATTCTTTAAAATAGAAATGCACATTTACCTGTTCTGATAATACTAAATACATATCCTGCTTAAAACTTTAATACATTAAAATTATTATTTAAATAATAATTGGCTTCAAGTTAGTGCCTTTTTGGTCTAGAATCTTCTAATTAATATGGTTGTTTACTAAAAAGCCCTGTTTTTGCTTTATCTTTTTCTTTGTTTTCGTTTCTAGACTATTTTATCGCACGATTCAGCTTACATCAGCCATCTTTAGCTAGATATTGAATTCGTTCAAAATAACGTAATTAATCAATTATTAATACATATATAAGCATATATTTTCTACTTGTAACGAAATCTCCTAATTTTCCAGGCGGGGCTTAACGTCCAACTGCCGTGGGCGGGGCGCAGAAACTCATACTTTACTATAAACAATATTTTTCTGCCAAATAAAAAGTAGTCATACGCGGAATTTGAACTGGGGATCTCCCACTTACAAAGCCACGCTCTTGACCACTAGACCAACATCTGCCCCTATTTTCTACCTGTGCATCTATAAAACAAAATTGTTTTAATCAATACTTTTTTTTTAATTTTTCAATTCCACGATTTTATTGGATATTGGATATTAATTGAATATAATAATAATAAGGCACTTTATTTAAATTAATTTACAAACTTTAGAATGGTAAAAACAAAACAAAAGTGTATACGGTTTGGAAATCCGTCAGCCGGTTATTGGATATTAATAACGTTAATTAAGGTTTATTCACGGAGAAGTCAAGTCTAAAGCTCATTTAAGGTAACCCCCTAAACTTAGAAGGAAGTCGGTCGAATGGAAGAACCACTTTACAGAATAAATTCTGTTTTTTGGCCCCCTTCAAAATAATAGTTTTAACAAAAAATTATAATCTTTGAATTGCAGCAATAAAGTAGAGTGAGGTTTGGCACTGCTGATTTTGTGTTAGGCTAGAGGGGAGCTGATTTTTCTGTTTTATTACTATTCTATTTTCATTATTTCAGCAGTTTTATATCGAACAGTTTCATTTATTTAACTAGTAAAATCTTAAGTTTAATTAAATATATTAATTACAAAATGATTAATAATTATTACAGGTTTAAATAACTTGACATTATCTACTATTCCTGTTCATTCTAAATAAAAAATAAAAAATAAATAATAATAATAATAATAATACGTCAAGTTAAACCATTGTTAAACTATATTGTGCTAGAAATATCTCGCTGTACCAGGTACATAACTGCAGTACTTTGATCAATGAATCGTCACAATGTTTCTCAATTTCAATGGCACACACGCCAAGTTTAATATTAATTTTAGAAGTGATGTTTAATACCGGAAACTACAATTTTAAAAATATGTTTTTAATAACAAAAATTTCCAACCATTTGCAGTACGTAAATAATAGTCTTTGGATTTAAGAACAAAACAGATTATTAGTAATGTTGCCAATTATCGTTTTATAGAATAATTTAACAAAATTATGATAAGTTCTCGTTTTAATGGAAAACTATTTTGAAGTAGAATTTTAAATTTTAAAAGTATACGTAGTTCTGTAAACACTGCATTAGCAATTAAAATCTAACTAGGCATATATTGTTCTAATAAATTATTAATGCAAAAATTCTTAGCGACGAATCTATTTGTTTTCTGTGTTAAATATTTGGTTTATGCCGTTTGTTTTGATAGAATTTTAGAAAATTTTAGTTTGTAGCTAACCAAGTAGAAATGTAGTTATGTCCGTCTTTTGGTTTTTTGCTTTTCACAAAAGTACTGTACCATTTAGCTGTTTAGTCAACTTGTCAATTTAAGTGGAAATCTTTAGCGCCACTTTTGAAAATAAATAAAATAAAAATTATTGAATTTGGAAACTAGGTGCTGGACAGAGCCGGATTTAGATGAAAAGAGGCCCTAGGCTATTCCACTTATGAGGCCCTTTCACTGCCATTTTGAAGATTGTAAATTGCTTGAGAGATAACAAAATACATCACTACAGTGATACATCACTAAAACAGTGTTCTCTGTTTTTAGAATAGTGTAATTTTAATTTTGCTAACAATTTGAATGTAGGCCCCTCTTGATCTTGAGGCCCTAGGCTGAAGCCTAGTTAGCCTGTAGGAAAATCCGGCCCTGGTGCTGGACGTACCCCAAGTTCCAGCTTCTTCTTCGACTTGTTTTTTTGGCATTGGCTTTTCCCATAGAAGTGGCTGAAATTCGAAGTACCAGAAATCTTTAGTCACTGGGAATATGAGATTGCTGTCATGGACGCTTCTCCTGTCTCTTTTAGATAATTAATTATTGTAAATTATCCACCCAGGGTCAGGGCTAGTTTCGCTAGTGACTTTCCAAGATATTTATTTATTTATATTTTTTATTCAATTACTTCCAGGATTGAAAGAATCAATTGTTTAATCATTATTTAGCTCTCAATGATTAATTAGCTTTGAAAGATTAGAATTAAGTGTTGTAATTGTTGAGTTGCGAAAAGATTTACTCCATAAATTATGAACGAATTGTGAGCAATAACACCAACAGTTCTAACAAAGATAATTACTGTTCGTAACAATTGCCCCCTGAATCTATAGAACATTCAAAGTATCCATACTTACCAACAAGTACACTCTTTTATACCTAATTTTGTTTTAATGTAAAATTTCCCTTTTTTCCGTTGCCTTTAGGCAAAAATTTTGTTTGCAAACACAAAGTAGGATTATTGCATATATCGCTGTTTCTATTGCATAGAGTCTCTATTTTGGTTTAATATTCTTTACTCCACAATAAGGGGGACTTACGACATTTAGCTGTCCCTAAAAACTCTGCAACTTCACACCTGTCTACACAAACAAGACGAAGCTAAGCTGCTTTATTTAGGTCTGATTTCTTTTTTGTTTTTGTTACTGTTTTTAGAAGTCATTATTGTTGCCCACAATATTTGGCCAATTGTAAACAAGTGTTACAATTTTTTTAGGCTAAATATTTTTAATATTAATTGAATTATTATTGTTATTATTATCATTATTATTTTAAATCTCATTGACAGGGAAGGGATTAGCTATGTGGTTAGCACACTGGACTCCCACGCGGAGGTCCTGGGTTCGAATCCAGCTGCTGACCCTTAGATTTTCTCTTCCTAGGAGCTTCTTACAGCTCACTGTCCGGTGATGGACAGTGTTGTCTGTTACGTGAGAACACTGTCCAGAGGCCGGCAGTGCACTGAAAAAAGCTCCGGGCGCCAATAACCTTAGATGTTGACGCGCCTTAAACATTAAAAAAAAAAAAAATTGAATTATTGTTTGCAATTGTGCTTTAAGTGTCATTGATTGTCAAAATTACTTGACAGTACTATTAACTAAGTACAGGTTACTTCGTCAGCTAGGAATTTCTATTTAATTTGCTTTTGCTGAAAGTTATCGCAGTTGTATCAAATTGTTGATATTCCGTTTTCAATGGAATATCTATTTTGTGACTCCCTGTTTCCAAAAAGTTTTCTCACAGAAAAAATAAAAGTCGCCCTAACCTCAAATTTCCTATTTCATTAGGGTGCTCCAGTGGGAGCTTGATAGCGCTTATTTAAAAACGTCGTTTCCCTTTAAAATGGTGATTCGGCGATGTTAAGCACCCTTCACTTTAAATACCATTAAGGATTTCTGAGGATTAAAGGATTTAGAGTTTGGACAAAATTTCTTAACCGGATTTAGTTCCTGGCTGAATGGATTTTTTTTTCCTCTTTTGAAATTTTCTCCCTTCAGTTCTAATTTTCTCTCACAGTATAAGTATATCCTGCGCACTCATGCACCCTATAACTGACTTTTAAATGAATAATGATCCTTTCAATGAATTTTCTGTAAAATTCCCATTAGTACAAATTTTCGGAGAGAGTTACTGGCACGCTATCCTGTAAGGCGTCATTTTCGAGTAATATTTAGTTTTACACGTGGAAAATTGAATAGATTATAAACACAGAAGAAGTCGTGTTTGTTAAATTACCGCTCCCCCATATTATTTCCTGTTCTTAGAGAGGTGTAGTCCTTGTTGAAATTGGAATTCTGCAATAACAAAAGTCGATACCCAACAATCTGAATTAATTTATTAGGACTACTTAACTTTTAAATACATATTTAAATATTTTTTTTTAAAAAAAAAAAGCAGATTGGAGGGAGCTCTGCTGGGGTTACCGCCCCTGAGGGGGTGTGTCCGTTAGTGATCTCTGTATTATTATCATCCTCTTTATAATTCTTTCTAACTTGGAACTTCCTTTTGTGCAGAACTTTATAACGTACTTACTGCGTGCTGCTTCTCTCTGCTTACCGCTTCAATATATATATATATAAGACTTGCTTGACCACATACTTCTATTTAACTAAATATGTGTATGCATGTATATAAAGAATCTTACTCAGGAGGGATGAGTTCTTGTAGCTACTTTTAATTTTTTTCCTTATGTTCTCCTGCAGCTTCTTAGCAGTATAACATTGTCGTTTACAGAGAGTAAGTCTATGCAAATCAGTTTTCAAAATGAGGGAAAAAAGGCTTCGTAAGTTTTAATGTTAAAAAAAGAATTCTTTCTTTCCATTAATTTAATCATATACCTAATATATAAAATTAAATTATAATAATAATATAAATATATAATTAAAAAAAATTGAGGAAAGGAATTAGCTGTGCGGTTAGCGAATACTGGATTCTAACGCGGAGATCACGGGTTCCAATCCAGCTGCTGACCCTTAGATTTTCTCTTCCTAGGAGGTTCTAACAGCTCAGTGTCCGGTGATGGACAGTGTTTTCTGCAACGAAAGAACATTGTCTTGAGGCCGCCAGTGCAATGAAAAAACCAGTGCAATAACCTCAGATGTTGAAGCGCCTTAAATCATTTTAAATTAATTATTCATTTTAAAAGTTCAGTTTTTCATATTTCAATTTCCTTTGAATATATTTTCATATTTCTTCTATTTCGCTATTCGTTCAAATACAAGGAAATATAAAACCTCATTGATAACATTCATAGAATTGTTGAGTTCACATTTAATTATTGTATTCATTCATTCAAAACTCGTAAATTCCAATTAACGAATGTTTTAAAAAACACGCGGTTTTATTTTATTTAAATTTTATAGCGAAATTAAACAACACTGATTTTTTGTTGGCATGAAAGATGATTCCCCACTCCTCCTCACAGCACAAAGATTAGAGTATAGTAATTCTCTACTACATTACGGCCAGAAAATAGTATAATTTATCTTATGATAATATTTAGTAGAATGATAATTTTGAAATATTGCTGACCACCGTATTCTTATTTAGAGTGGATAGTACAATTCTACAAGTTAGATAAAGGAAATTGCTGATTTTGTGAATATATTTTGCAGTTAATTGCGTAATTCCTAGTCATTTTAAATCGAATTGATTATTTGCAAAACGATTTTAGATGCACCTGCATCGTATCACCAACTGTTTGAACAAATAATCTTTAATATAATAATTCATAATGTACCTATTATTTGTTTCCCAAACAATTTAAAGATGTTTTGTTTTAAATAGTACTTTCATGTATGTTATGGATGTAATATCCGCCCAAATTATGCAGTAACAAATTAATGGGTAAATATTATTTTAATCGCTTAACATTTTTAAAAAATAAATCAGACTGCACTTCCCGGTGCTGGTATTTAAAAAAAAAAAAAACACTAACTTGGAATCCGCACGATAGACTAAAGATAAGCATTACCACTTACTGGCCCCGAATACTTGACAATCGTTTAAAATAAACGCTGGCCAACAAAATGCTGTTATATAACACACTCCTGGAACCGATTTGGACTTATAAATTTGAAATACAAGCCTGGCATTCCAATATATCTACCGTCTACCGTCACTGCGCTCCAAAATATCTTTGCTGAATATCCAATGCACCAAACAGTCTTGTGTCTCAAACAAAACAATTCATAATTATCTTTGTACTGCATTCGTCAAAGACTTAATTATGTCATCCAAAGCGTCGAGTCATCCCTGACTGATTTTCTTGGCGTCAGAAGACAATAAATAAATATTACTTTCGGCGGGGAGTCTCATAATTGACGTGTTCATTTCGTCCATGTTGCTATCATCAGATTAGCCTTACTGTCCAATAGTTGCAAATCTAAAAAGTATATATTTTTTCAAAGCTAAATTTGGGTAACGTTTGTGTTCGCCTCTTGAGTCAATAAGCAGGACCCTGTTCAACGTAAATACGGTAGTTTACTCGTAATCACTTTATAAAAATGTAAACGCTATTATTATCGAAATCTAAATTTATCAACTACTTACAATTCAGTAATAGTTTCCTCGAGTTATTGTTCTATTTTCCATTCGAATAAAACTTGATTTAGCATTTATTAAATTAATTTTAAATATAATTTTTTCCTCTCCAGTGAGGAAATTACAACGTAGTAGTTTCATAAATAATAAATAGCTTTGCATTCTTTAGGTTGTAATGTCCGGTATTCGAACGTTATAAAAATACGTTGATAGGTGAAAGGGTCAGTTGAAGTTGTATGAGACACTAAAGAGGATTAACCTAGGACAATGTAAGATGCTAGGAAAGGTTTTTGTTTCCTAAAGGGCGTGCAGTGAGTTACAAAAGGGCAAGAAGGGATTTTGGAACTAGTCTGCGAAGTTGGACAGTTGAGTTGGTCAGTGAAGCCTTCTTGACCATTAATCAACTCGCCCAGTGAGAGCTGTCCGTCACCACTTCCCCTCTTAACCAAACTTACCCCTCCTCGCATCAATATTCCTAATCCTCCTTTACTACTCTTCATTGTTGTTTTATTTCTATTGTCTGGTTTTTAAACTAGATGTGTTTATTTTTTAAATGCTACAAATACTATATATAAATTTTACTAATAAAACAATCTAAATATAAGGTACTGTTGTTAGTTAATGATAAGATTTTTCTAATTGTAATTGAAAAATATTAACTGAACAAAGTCTAGTTTTACTTTACCTTTTGTGTTTTCTGTGAGTCTAAAAGAATCTTTAATTTAAAATTTAATACTGTTAGATTTTAATATTGTACAAACTTTATTGCATCTTAAAGCATATTTCTGATTAAAAAACCAACAAACAAAATCAATGAAATTGACGAAAAAAATGTTTAATTCAACAATTAGGAGAGGGTTATTAGCTGATGTTTGTTTATTAGTTAAAAATCGTGGAAAATAATTCCTAAAATATACGAGAATTTCTCTTTATTTTGGTAAATATGGTCTGCAAAAATAAGCTACCGATCAAATTTGATTTCCAGGTTCGGAGGAGGCAATCTAATTAAATAATCAAGGAAATATGTGATAGTTCTGCAGTAAACGTTATTACGTAGCACAGATGTTCGTATTAACTGGAAATCAATAGATAAATTTGAATCAGAATTGGTATGCCAAAAAATGACACTATCATCGGTAACCTAGCAAAAATTGCTCTAAAATATGACAATATTCTTTTTCTGTTTTTTCTTTTTTTACAAAATTCAATGGTTTTTCCTATTGTCTAATTGATAATCAGTAACTTCAGAACGCGGAAAACTACTCAACAGTACAGGAAAATAAACCATAATAAATCATATTTCATATGCTGATTATTTGCGGCCTTGAAAAAAGAACGTAGGTTACACCCTTTTGACTTGGTTTTAATTAGTATTTCTAATGTAATTATTTTAATTCAAATCAAAATACACGTACCTAATTCGCTTCACCAAGTTAATAATTTTAACCCAGTTTTGTTCCTAATAAAGTATTAGAGGTATAATTGTAAAATCCTCTCAAAACATTATTTCTTAATAATATCACAGATTTTGCCCATGTTTGCCTGTATTAAACCGCTCTTTAAGAAATTTCTTTAATTTAATGAGGAATAAAAAACCGTGCTGAAATTGTATCTTCATAGTAAAACCTATCCAACACTTCTGTTTGCCTGGTTCTCGGAAAGAAGACCTGAAACTTAAAACTCGACAAACCTGAAATGGAGTATTATCTGGAGTTCCATGAATAAAATCGTTTTTAACCTTTACGTCGTTTTACAAAAATTTGAAAACAATGTGTGTAGTAGCTTGGCAGTATTTTTGGGATTACCAGTCAGTAGAGCTACCCCAATAAAGCTAAACAGCGTACTAAAGGATTATAAAAGTACTGTAAAAGACTTTCAAAACCATATTTTTATTGTGCTATACTTTATAAGAAGGAAGGAAATGCCTAAAATAAACATACATTACATTATAATGTTATCAGTTAAAGTGGAATAGTTGTTTAGATATTAGAGGCAGTGGTTTGAGCGTATAATAATAATATTCTCAGTTGGGATAGTGGGCATTATCTGTTATCAGAGTGACCCGATTCATTGTGTCCCGCCCAATGCCACAACACACAAGAACAATGCATACATTTATTGTATACATATATATGTATATATCTTATAATAGCTTAGTTAACAATTATTTTAGTTTCTCCGATAAAATCCAAAACTTATAATTAAATTTAAATGTTCAATATGTGATATTTATGGAGAAAATATTAATAAAGGAAGGAAATACCAGGAAATCATCAGCTGAAGACAGTATTACCAACTTTTAGAATCACTTGCTAAGATCTGTTGAAACAGAGAATTATTCTACAGCGGAAGTAGAAATTTTACTACTGACGTCATTAAGATGTTCTCTGTTTTTATGCTAAAAACCAACTGTTAACATTTTGGTTATTTTTCTGTTGAACATAAACTCTAACTTAAAATAATTTTAATTCTGTGATTCTTCAAGAAGTCCCACATTAGCTTTAAACTAAATTATACAATCTACCATGACAATTTGAGTGGGGGATAACAGAAAACTTAATTGATTGGTCTTGCTTTGCTCTATTTACTATTGAAAATAGTCTCCGTCTTCTCATAGTTCTTGTAATATTATTCTTTTTTGTATCCAAAAACAAATTACCATTCACCATTCAAATATTGCTCTTATAAATTGGTTCTCTCGATTTAATATTTAAATTTATCTATTTATTTACTTTACAATATTAATGGAACTTCTCACTTCGTAATTTGGTACAATATTACATCTTTCAATGTTTCTTTCATAACTTTATACGTAACTGTCCCAGTACTATCTGAGCTAAGACGAACTATTTTGCTTAATTTTTTAAAAGTGGGTGTTTCTGGTAAACTTTGATCCTTGAATTATTTAAATATCCATTTTTTGTTCAAGCAGATATGTTAATAATCTTTCAACTTTAAAGCCATCATCAGTAGCAAACTTACTATGACTGATGAATAAATTGAATGTTTGACCGTTGTAATAATACAATACAAACTGCAATTGTTTGACTAGGGCCAAAAAAGTATAAATTTTCTTTAAAACTTCTTCGACGTTTCGGCCATTTCTGGTGTCCTTTTTTTTGTAGCATTTCTTGAGTAGCTGTGATGAAGTTTTTAAATTAAAAACAGTTTTTCGATAACAGTATAATTGCAATTTTCTTTATAATTAAAGGTTTCAGACGCATCAAACTAAACAGAAAATTCATTCTTTTTGACCCTAGACAGTTTATTACAGATTTAATTTTTTAACCTTCAACTAACCAAAAATGCATTTCTGTGTTGGTAATGGCAAGTACTACTTGTTTGGGCAAGGGGCCCTCCAAAACATTTCGACTTTTTATACCCAGAATTCCATAAATTAATTTTATTGGACAAACTTTTCGCCTCAAAATTTCTTATTCATCCATTTTAGATTTTTGTTTTTAAGTTTTAAGATGGATACCTTTTTAGAGATAATTTTGAAAAGAAAAACAAACATTTTAAAAAGCGTTTGTCGCTTTAAATTGGATCTCATCTTGTTTGGAATGAACTTAAAGCTTGTCATGCTCATACCATAGATCTTAATACATAAATTTGAGGTCCGGTCCGGTAGTCGAAATTAGTAGTATTTTAAAAATTTTAGAGCACTAGAGTTCACTTTTATAAGAAAATATTTTAAATGAATTTAATTATGCCGCAATTTTTGGTAACATTACTTGAGAAAATCGTGGGGGAATTCAGTAATACATAAAACTTTCGTATAATCTTTCCATTTCTTTACGTTTCTGAAATTTGTTTTTACAGAAATTGGCTAAAAATAATTGTACCAACAACAAAAATTAGTTATTTTTCGCGTAATTAATTTTTTTTTAATAATAATCATATTGAAAACTTCCTCTAAAAACATCTGAATATTTATTTATAACAGTTAGATAAGCCCAGGATTTAAGTTAAGAGTTTAGGTTATATTTAAAAACTAATAAACTCATCGTTGAAATAAAGCAAACTGTTTCTGTTACGGGGACTGTCACACGCAATATATATAGTTTATTTACCTAATAGATATCACTAGGCTTAAAGAACAAAGATCTCCCAATTTCTTGTATGTAGTTGGCAATCTTCAGTAGAGGGATTTAGGAGAATTCGGGAAAGTTTACCGCTATATTATTCAATAAGGAAGATAGGGTGAGCTTCGTGGAGCTTTAAAATGAATGTTAACTATTTTTAATATCCAAATAAATATTCATGAACTTTAACCCTTTAAATTTTTGACCGAATACATTTTTACTTTTGTATTATTATCAAAGCATCCTTTAAAAGAAGCTGGGAAAAAATATCTAACTGTATATTACCAAAATTTATGATTACATTTATGGAGGGATATGTTTTGTATTAGATTTATAAAAGTATAAAGTTTAGGTGTATAAAGGAGTTTTAAAGGGGTAAGTATAGAAAATACACAACTAAATTACGAGACAGTACACTTTATAGCGCTTGTTTAAACAAGGGACACCGCTGCTCCTCTGGGATAACTTACCTCGTCATTCTGCCCTTCTCTAGTTGTAGTTCATGTTGTTCTTTTTTTCCCTTTAAATAATGCACTTCACTGCTAGGGGCCAGATCATATCTGGCCAGCTACTGGTCATTCGGGATCAGGACGGCCATCCTTTCAACTCTTCGTCTTCCTCGTGTCTGTCAGTTCAACTCTTTCTAGACATTGTGCACACTAATTTTTAGTTAACAACTACGTAATGAACATAACTATCTAGAGTCAATCAGAAAATATTTGTAATTGATAGATTTAGTAGAAAGCTATTTTTTTTCTTTCAACTGTCTCTAAACTTCAATTAAATATTTTTTTTTGTTTTCTAAGGGATTTTTGTACAACTCATCTTCGGTACTAATTAGTTGGAAGCACCTTTACAGTACACAGCATTGCTGCAGGATATATCCACGTCACAAAGCGTCAACATTGTCTTTTCCACCTGGAATTCTTGGCTTAAATACAATAAAAATAATATTCAATGGAATAAAAAATGGTTACAAAAATCTTGTTAGGTTTGCATGTGATGTTTTTTAATTTTAAACATTTCTGTGTTAATTCAAATTATATATATAAATTAAAATAATTATTGTTTTTAAATGCTGGATAATAATATAGTTTTAATGTTATTAAAGCAAACATATCTCAAAATTGAAATGCAGCTCACATTTCAGATATGTCGTTATAAAACTATTTGTTTTGGTTTTTTAATATAAAATATTCTGTAATTCTATAATTTTAGTCAACGATTTGTTTAAATATTCTTATGCAAATTAAAATACAAAAATCAATAGATATTTTCCTGTTGAAAGCAACTTTGAAAACTGAAATAGAAATCATTAAGATTGGTTATGACTTTGAAGAAAGATCCTAAAATTGTAACTACTCCGTCCTTGTTTTTGGGTGAGTTTTATTTTTCCAAAGCAACTGATAAACTAGTTTGTATCTTAAGCAGGGACTTGTATCCGTAATTGTTGTATTCAATGGTTAATGGGGGAAGATTTTTAGGCTTTCCTAACCGAAACCTCTGTCTGGAAAAATTAAACCCAATGATGACAAGGCTTATTTACAGTTGAAACTACAGTTTGAACTGGCGAATAACAGTGTGTCATTGGTTGACATTTTATGGATTCCGCCTCACTCATTTCAGTGTCGGATTCAAATTCAAAAATCGGGCAAAAAGTCTAAATTCACTGCCATAGAGATAAACAGATTTTGAAGATGGATGAATTTTTTTTTAGACTAAAAATAGAGTATTATTAAATTAGGGGATTTTTTTTATATATATAGAAGTTTCCTTAATATTCCGGAATTATTATAATCCGTGAAACCCTGCTATCATTATAGCATCTTGTCAATTATCGTACCATGATTCGGAAGTAACGAAGAATTATTCCTATGAGAACTTGTCGAGCCTGAACGGCAAGTAGATAAATATATGGAATGCAGTGAACTAAAGAATAGCCGTTGACTGCGATGTCCTTTTGCGCTCCCTTCCTGATCTTATAATGAACCCTTTGCCGAGGATTAATAGATAAAAGGTAAGGATGACCAAAACAAACAGGCGACCAACAATGGACCTGCCGTTCGGTTAAGAAAGTGCACCTTTTATGCTGTACCCTATTTGTCTGCAGCAACAATCCAAAAAGATGCGACCCCCGAGCTATTGTTAAAACATGTCCATCAACGTCTCTTTCTCCCCTTCCATAACCTTGATGTTACTGCACCTTTCTGGTGAATAATTAGATGAAGCGATGACTTCATATTAATCCCTACTGACAGGTATTGTCCAAGAGTGCATAACTACGTGCATAGGCTATTTATGTTTATAGCCTTGTCTGCTACGAGTATTCCCCAGACTGCTTTATAACAACGGAAATCATCTTATCTACAGTGGCGCTATAGTTCTTATCATACTCGACGTTTATTTATTATCTGAGCCTAACACCTACACAATAACAATAACTTTTTTGTGTTCATTTTCTCGATCTCATTATTTCTAACTTCCGTTAGATTTATGCAGAACTTTGTTGAATTTCTCTTGAAACTTTTTTTAATATCGTTCTGGGGAAGTATTTTCAAAAATTCTCTCATCCGTCATATTTTGGAAAAATTAATCGCGTGAAATATTCATCCTTACATCTCTTACTATAGCGACGAATAGATGATTAAAGAACGACTTCCTGATAGACCGGTAAAGCTTGCATTTTATGCTCTAGAAACAATACAGGTAGTTGATGTAGGATAGCAAAAAAAGGAAAATATATCTACAAGGATGACCTTGAGGATACCATGAGGTAAGCGAAATGTGCCTTTAAGAGAGTTCAGCATTTTGTTTTAATGAATTCCATTCTAGTACATTCGCTGATGATAAGAAATATTTCGAAAATTTTATTATTGAAGGCGCGGCCAACATCTGAGGTTATTGGGGCCTGGAGCTTTTTTTTCAGTGCACTGCTGGTCTCCGGACAATGTTCTCTCGTTACAGAAAACACTGTCCATCATAGGACAGTCAGTTATAATAAAAAGCTTCTAGGAAGGGAAACCAATTAATGCCCTAATGCTCTTCAGTAACTATCAGCAATATTCTCTCGCATAGTTCTATTTTACTCGGAAATAAGATTTCATATTTCGAGCATTCGTGCCCTAATGTCTCGAGGTTTTGGATATTAGAACCGAGAAGATTTCTGGTGATGCTCTGGGCTAAACAATTATATCTGATCTTTCTCCCTTTCGAGATTTAAGTTTACAAGTAAGAAGTTATTCGTGTAATTAAGTTGTAAGTACATATTCGAAGGATACTTGTTTTTAGACTTAAAGTAACCACCAAAACTTGGGTTAGAATTTTCACAGGATTTCAAAGGAAAGCTTTGCAATAGTTAAATAACACCAACATTTCTAGTTCAGGTTTTCTTTATTTTCTTTTTGAAATTAATGGAGAGGTTGCCTGATAGCCGCAGGAGCAAAAACATAGGTAACTGATTTAAAAATTCCATTTTCTATTTTATTTACTTGATCATGCTAATTAAATTGTAAAACTGTTTAGTAATAAACTAAATTAGATTTTGCATTTTTATTTTAGTAATATGACAAGAAATAAATGCTCTTGTAAGCTCGTTTGGTATTTTTAATTTCTTTTATTATTCCATTAAATTTATTTTTATTAGTGTTTTTACAGTTGTGAAAAAAATGTATATTTATTTGTGACGTATCACTAAATTGACAAATAATTTATTGCTTCAATAGTCTTGGTTTTGGAGAGATAGTTTTAATTACTATTAATTAGTTTTATTATGCCAAAAATAATTTTCTTTTAATCAATAGTTTTAAAGTGAAAATCAGACTAATATTTCGTATTTGTTTATAATTTACAGGTTCTTTACCGCCTAGTCCAGCAGATTCTGGTGTATCTGACGTAGACAGCAGCAGTTCTGGGCACACGTCAAACGATGAACTGCGAGCCCGATTACAACCACCACAACACCCGTACTACCAGCAGACGACAGGTAACATACTAACGACTAGTAGTAACAATGGTGCCATCCCAGTCAATCACCTTGAACGGCTAACTCTCCCATCCATCGCCGGACATAACTCCGGTGAGATTCTCAGCCCGCTTCATTTGTTTTTTTGTTTTTTTTTTGTTACTTATTTAATATTTTCAAAAATATTTATATAAAAAACAAAAAAGGTTTACAATAACTTTAATAATATTTTAACCATTGATGGCCCAAATATGAGGATAGTAAATACAGTTATTAAATGATACTGTTTATAAACAGGGAACTGAAAGATTAATGTAATTCTGATTGGATTGATTCTAGTTAATACAACATGTAGGAGATCTCCTGAGGCAGGAGGGCCACTGACTCCCATCCCTTCGGCCACGACGCTGTATCCCCCAGCACACTTCTTGACTCCTTACTACCAGCAACCTCAACACTCGCATTACTCTAACAGAAACTGTAAGTACCTAGTTGATTAGTTATACTTTTGTCCAAATTTTTGGACGTCCTCTCTTCATTGGACAGGGGCTACTCCTTGAGACCCAAGTTGGAAGGCAGTTAATTATAATTGTAATGTAATTTGCACTTTTCTTATAAGAACCATTATCAAAGGAGTTAATTCGAATTTATTAGTTCTGTTGAATCGTATTTAGTTGGTATTTAGTATCCTTCCAAATGTTTTAAAGAAATCTTTTTAGAAGCCAGCCATTTTGTGTGGTATTGTTTAAAAGTTCTCGTAAGCAGAATCCTGGGGAATAGTCACAGAATGAAAGAACAGTGCAATTCCTGCCTACCTCTACTAATATTGAATTGCGATTAAATAATTATTTTCAATTCTAAATATACCTCTTCATCGTTTCTGGCGATTTTTCCACCTTATCAAGAAAATTTTGGAAAAATTGCTACAAGAGAAAGTGAGTGTGTGTGTGTTTTAATTTGTTCACTTTACGCCATTATCATATACTTTACATCCACTACCATCATTGTGACTATTGTTCACCTACTAGTCCCCAGGGCGCACATTCTAGGGGGTTCAGTGAAGTTGTTGCTTATAAAGCAGCCCCCCTCCAATCTGATATGCAATAATTCAACTTACGCACGTTTAATTCACGTTTAAGAAGAAGAAAAAAAAAGCAGCGTTTGATATAAACATCCCGATTATTTTATGTATTTGAGACGTTTTATTTACTTCTAATCTTGTGCTTAAAAATAAAAATCTTCGTTTTTTTTTTCTGAAAACAATCAAAGGAGTTTCTAAATTCATTGCAAATTGAGGAGATTTCCACTATAACGGATTTGTAAACTTTATTTTTTCTAATTACTTTGAATGAAATAATTAGGGTTTTCATTTTTTGCATACATTTTCAATTTTTATTAATGCATTAAATTAAATTTATACTGAGTTTTAGTGTAATAAATTCCTTATTTTATTTTTTTTATTACGAACACAAATTATAAAAGAGATGTATTCTTTTAAACATTTCAAACCGTTATAATTATTAATTTAATGTTTGTGTTCATTTTTTTTGAATTATGTTTACTATGGTATGGAAAGTATTGGCTATCTTATCAAACTTTTGATTTCGAATTTAAACCGGAAGTATTCGGTTTGAGGTTCCCTGAATCCGAAGTGTTTTTGTTTTTTTTTAAAAAAAAAAAAAAAGGTCTTTTTAAAATATCTCAAAAAACTAAAAACCGTAGGAAGCTGTAACTTTATATTTAGATGGGGGGGGGGGCTTCATTGGAGGTCAAAATCCATTTACCGGAAGTAACACTTGATCGAATGGATTAATCCCTTTTTTGACGTTCTTTAAAATAACTTCATACATTTATTTGTTCTAAAAGTAACATTTAAGTATAATGTAAGATTCTGCGTGTATTATGTTATAAATGGCGGTTAAAATATCTTGATTAAATACCAAGTGCGTAGAAATTTTTTTCATTTTTCCGAGATAGAAAAAAAATCTCCTAAATTTTCTCTTAATTTCGTATTCACTTCAAATTCTTTTATTTTCTATAATAATTGTTCTAAGGGAAATTAGTTTTTTGGGCGCTTTGAGGGGGTGAAAATGTTCCCAATGAGTGAAAAACTGGAGAATTGTCAAGTGTTAAGTCGTGAAAGTGTTCACACAACAAACTTCTCTCGTAAAACAGCAAAACAAGGCGAATATTATAAGAAAAGGACAGGTAATGAAGTTAGATTACTTCTGTTGCCTTTATCAAGTTGTTCGTCTAATTAACGTCCAGGATGTATTCCCACAAAATGCATCAACCCATCGCGCCTATATATTACAAGAAATTTTGGGTCTTAGAAATTCCCTCAGATTTATTTAGATGAACTTTAACAATGATATCCAATAGCCGCCTCCTTTTCTCTCCTGAAATGAAATTCACAAAATGTACCTGTTTGCTTCGCTAAAATTACGATTGTTTTGTAAATTTTAAGCGAAAAGAAGGAGTAAAAATGATTATGAGGAAATCATTGTAAAGTATGTTTGTCTGTAAATATGTATTTAAGTTGTATGAAGGCACTTTTATATTTACTCTGGCAACGACCCAGCTATCGGCCACACGAACACAACACTGCGACCTCTTCTTTTAAAGCTCCCTACTATTGCTAAACACCACATTGTCAAGGACGCCTTATTATCTTCTCGGACAGTAATTATATCGGAGGGAAAAAATCTGTTGGGGGAAAAAAAATTTGCAAAATGTATAATTTTAAATACAGTTATCACAGTTATTTGGAGAGGTTTACCACTCGTGAAGAGGTTACGCAAGGCGTGTTACAATGTAATGTGTCAATGCGGTGGGTAAAGGAGGAATAAGACTGCTGGCGAATAGCGCCAAGTAGATGGTAACGCCCTGCTCAAGGCCAGCTTCTCTACCATCCCCTTGCAGCACATCCTGGATATACTTTCAGTTTCCATAAAACTTTGCCAAAGTTAGTTTTAAATCTTATTTCTAAAGAAAACCCAGTTTTTTTTTTGTTTTTTTTTGTAGAAATTAATGATAGAGGTAACTAGAAAAATTAGGAGCAACCTTTTTGATGGAAAGAAAAACAATAGGATAAGAAATCTGATCTCGTTTCTTGCGAAGGGAGAAAGTTGGGAAGATAAGAGAGGGCCGGCTGTGGATTTAGGTGAAGAAGCGACAGTAAAATGTTGGCGATAGTATCACGGATGCGGATATTTGGCGAGGAGGAGCGGGCGTTGGGCGCATGCGCCACGACCTTGGTGGTCGGTTTGAAAGTCAGTGTGTCGTTGCACTTAAAGGAAGGCGCAATTGCCAAGTGTCTGCCCCTCTCCCGCGCGCCAGTGCTCGCTGCTCACTCCCACTGTTCGCAAGCCAAATATAGTGCGCCCCCTCGTCCCCCACTATTTGCGCTACGTGTGACCTTGACTTTCATCGCCTACTCGTCTCTTATCATCGCCACGTCCCTCTCCTCACCTATATCTACTATTTGTATTACCCACTGCTTTTACCAGCCTCTTCTACAATTAGTTCTATTTCCTTTGTTACATAAATACATATTTGTTTGCAGCTCCGCGGTTGGTTTGTCACTAGCTAAAGGATATTTGGCAGCCGCATAATTTTCTGTTTTAAAAATAATTAAATAAACAAGACGAACTGCTAAAAGTACAAGGCCACTTAAATGTAGCTCCCGCCATTTCCTGGTCATTGCACGGCTTTACTTGCGGCCATTTTGCTTCTTCCTTCAAGGACACTACTCCTACACAGCACATATTTATTGCTGCCCTAAACGCGAGGAAATTAATAAATAAAATTCTCGCCTTAACTTTATCAGAGAGAATCAAACTATAGGATCTTCAAGAAAGACCTTGCTCTCCGAGTTTCATTTGTGACTCAAATATAGACTTGGTATTTTCCATCTAAACTGTTCTACTGGGGAATCCCCAATAAAAGTTACAAAATATACATTTTACCTGTAATTTTAATAACAATATCTAACAAGAACTGAATAGCTTTATTGAAAAAGTTTTATTCTTTAATTACGCCAACTCAATTCAAACTTTAAATTATGTGAGGTCCTCTCCTCTTTGCGTAGATTGCAATGAGGAGGAGGATTTCAAACATATAATAATGATATGTTCACATTATGTAGTAGAAAGGAAACGAATGTTTGACGACTTATACAGGTATTTAGATGCACCATTTCGCTACGAACACATAATATTCTCCGCCAACTTCTATGTACTTAAGTCTAAAGCAGAGCTAGCAATGTATTTAAATGTATGAATGTAGTTAAAAGTTATAGCCGATTAGAATGAATGCAAGAAAATGATTAGAGAAGGATTACGTGATTTCAATTTCGGTTAAGCTATAAGGATGGCAGGAGCACAGATCCATCCATTAGCTGTAATTTATGTAAATAGTTGGATATAGTAGAGGGTTGAATGTGTGAAGCGAATGTATTTATAAGTAAGAATGGAGAGTGAGTGATATTCTAGTGATAAGCACCTAGACGATGCTGGCTGTATGGCGAAAGCCAATGCCAAAAAAACAAGCAAAAAAAATATGTGATTTGTGGCAATTAAGTTAAACGGTTACCGAATTATGGGAGTTCCCGATATTGGATTGCTATACTTGATTTAAAACTGTCAAATCCTCTTATGGCCTTTGGTGGGAGCCAACAGGGTATCTTTTGTGATTGTATCCAAAAAAAATGTATCCAGTAAAATGTCGAAGCAACATTTGTCGTGAATAATAGTTGCAAGTTGTCTGAATTAGGCTGAAAAGTCAGCTGTCCAAATTTCTCAGTGACAATTATTAGTTAATTGTTTAGTGTTAACTCTCATTAGGTTCTTAGTTCAAGCAATTTCTGTTTTTTTGGGGGTTTGTGAAAAAGCAAAATTAGAAATTGTAGAAATTCATTATTATAACAGAATTTGTAAAACTTGTGGTGACAACTATTGGCTGTGATACGCTCTTGTGTTGTGAATTAAAAAGGGTCTGCTTGTCTCCGGTTCGAGATAGATACGTGCTGACTGGCACCCTCTCTCTAGATGATTATTTGTGGTGAACTTGATCAAGCTTGTTGCGGAAATCCATTTATTTAATAAAATTCCACCCATTGTGATATCATCAACCATCAAATCTAAAAAGCCTTGACGTAGTCAATGATTTTTAAAAATATGAGCATATTTGTTTGGTAACTTATAATAGTAAAACGAATTGAAAGTTAAAAATTCAGTAATTTTTAATTTTTAAATTTTCCAAGGACTTAACTATTTAAAAAGCTGCAGTATAACAAACATACATAAGGTGGCGTGGGCGTGGCTAAGTAGTAGTAGTGTTAGTGTATTAGTAGTGTTCGTTGGGTTCAAGGGAGTACACGCTACTAATCTTGGCAAATATCCATATTCTGCCTTTTGCCCTAGGTCCGGATATTCATCTTAACCATTGTAAACTGAAGCTCTCTAGCTTTTTTTTTTTATTTACTTATTGTAAATATTGGGCCATTTATAAATTAAAAAAATTCTGAAGCATAAAGCTATTGTACTAAAATATCTTACAATTCACTGACTAATAATAAAAAGGTAACCCTGACCTGAATTTATTTGCATATATTGTTGTTTTTTCTTCTCGAAACAGTCCCCATCTGGATTTTTTTGTTTTCTTATAAAATAGTTTAAAACTATCGTAATTGCAAATGGATAAAATTAGTGTTTCTTCATTTTGGTAATCTTGCTTCCGCTGCACGCAGTTTATCCGAAAGAACCAGTCCTTTATCCCTAATATTAGTCGGTTAGTGGCGTCAGATTGGCGAAAAAAGTACGCCGGATGTAATTCCAACAGTTGATTCTTTACATCCTTTTACGCCTTATCCGGAATTGTCTCCTTTTACTCATCCACTTATATTACTCACCTCCCTTCGCATTAACCAAAGTTATTAACAGTTTTCACTAATTACCACATTTATTTATTTAATGTGGCAAAAATTTGAGCCTAATAAATATTTCTTTCTTCGCTTCAAAACTTTTATAAAATATTCAACTCAATAAAAGTTATCCTCCCGTTTAATCAGAGTTGAATTATTTTCCCTTGTCTCAAAACTTTGTTAAATTTAGCTTGTGTTGCAAAGTGTGGGGTAAATGATATTATATGGCGATAAAATAATTATTAATCAAATAATTTCTCCAAACATATTTGGGAAAAGCTGTACAATAAATAACTTGAATTTCATCTACCTTGGTAAATTGTTTATTTTATTGTACCCATCATATTTGATACAAAAAAATATAATGGTAATTTATACGATACTTAACATTTTGTTAGTTGATTCCAGTCTAATAGAACTCCGAAATCTATTCTAACTTTTCATTATATTAGTGGTTCTTATTTTTCGATTTAGCTTCAATATTTGCGAATGAAAACGTGAACCTAAAGTGGCCTGTTAGTTGCATTTGATGCATCTGCTCTTAATTATTGCTTTTTAATGAAATACGACAGAAGTTTAATAATAAATATTACGTTCATTAAATTTATTTTGCAAATGTTTTACATATCGGTGAGTGCAAGCTGCAGAGCAAAAGTTTTGAGAAAAATGACCAAAAAGTTGCTAAATAAATGCAACAACTTTTCTTTTTGTAAGCCAGAAATAGGAACTTGCAGGGTAACATTCAGTTTATCTATTCAACATTTTGAAGTTAAACTAAAATTTTTTTTGAAACTTCCTTGTAGTTCACTTGATTTCACTTGATTTTCAAAAAAATTCTACTTGCCCTGAAAAGAGAAAATATGTCCATAAAGTTGAGTATCTAATTGATCTTCTCCATGAAGTGGCTAATTTTTGTGATTAGTAATGCCAACCAGAAAAGCTAAGTCACCTATCAACCACACGAACTTTTTATATGTCAGGGACTTTTATTTTCCTCAAGTCATGATTTTCATGATGTGCGCGTTTCAAATTCATCTGTTAAAAATTTGGATTTCACCACGAACTTAGCCGACATAGAAGTAGTTGCAAAAGTTTGTAGCGGTCTAAATTACTCTGCATTACAAGATTTGTCAAAACAATACCACTGAATCGTTATGAATTTGCTATCAAAGTCATTCCGCGTACTAAATAAAAAGTTAGTATTTCAGAAATATTTTGTCTGTTTTTGAAAAATAATTGTGTCTTCAGTCACGTTTCTAAACTCTACTTTGACAAAATTATCCTTGCAGTCTGTCACATCATAGCTGAGTCTGTCTGCTCTACTAAACTTTACCCATACTTTACTGTTTCTTTCGAATTGAACAACTCCTTTGAGTTCTTTAAGATCTGTAAATATCTCTTATCTCAGAGCCAACTAAACTGACCTTCATATTAAGTAGTAATTAATTGTGTTAAATTTAAATAAATATATATTTTTATTTTTTATTTTATAGTGAGTGAAACCTATGGTGGTGGAGGGGGGACTGGAGGATACATGGGACCCCCGCAGAGTTACTTCGCGCCACCGCAAGCCCCCTCACCTCCACGGGCCTCTGTCATACAGGCGGCCGCCTCCAGTTCGCATGATGACCTCTACCTGTTGGAACTTGGTTTTCAGCATTGCATGAAGAAGAAAGTTAAAAGAGCCAGAAGCGGTTGTAGTCCAACGGCTACAGGACCTAAACGCAAAAGTAGAGAAGGTTTGTTTTGTTTTTTTAACTGACAAAAGGTTTTTGTAACTTCTTTCTCTTGAAATTATAAAAATGTTTAATATTTGTACCATAGATGAAATATTGTTACATAAATGTATGAACTCTTAGCGCTCTCGCTAAGTTTGTATTTTCTGATTGGCCCTGTTTGTTTTTCTCTTGATGTTATTGAAAAACGAAAAACAATGGGCCAAAACCCCAGTTTGCGTTCAAACATGTTAAATATAGTTAATTTAATAAGTAATTACCTTAATCCAATCATGTGTGATTGAGAAATTATCCATTAGGATACCTTTCGTATAATAATTTTGAATAGATTATTAACTCTTTCCTAGTTTCCATTAGGCAATCTCATCGATCATGAAAGCAAGGCAGACGTCTGCCTCGAATTCTGAATCTTTTAAAAAAGTTCAGCCCTCTTGGTATTACCGTTGAGAATACCACGGCCAGTCAATCTAACACTATTACTATACAAAATGCTTATATACATTTAGAAATTAATAAGAAAAATATTTTTCCAGGTTCTACTACATATCTATGGGAATTTCTGCTGAAACTTCTACAAGATAGGGATTACTGTCCCAGGTACATAAAATGGACCAACCGGGAGAAGGGTGTATTTAAATTAGTAGATTCTAAAGCAGTCTCTAGGCTGTGGGGCCTGCATAAAAACAAACCAGATATGAATTATGAAACAATGGGACGTGCTCTCAGGTAATTATTATAGTCAAAATTTAACATTTTCCTGCATGATTTGTAAATGTTTAAAGAATAAGAAAAATCTAGAAAGATTTTCTACTGACAAAAATTGTTCGTATTGTTGAAGTAGCCATACGTATAGCAGTTTTTCCCCCAATTCTGTCTATTCAGTTTTGACTGAAACTTGATGCATTTTTATAACAAATTCCTCAAGTCTGTAATACTAGGTACGCCCGTCGCCTTGATATGGTCCACTTCATTTTTTCAGAAATTAATAGTATTTATTTCTAGCTGTACCCGGTCACACATTGTTGTGGCTCATTCTGGTTAAATGGAACTATTCTGGACGGCGCAAGAGAAGGGCTGTCATTTTGGGATCGAATTACTCTTGACGCATCTAAGAATCAGATATCGCCAACCCCGTTATTGACAGATTGCATTATTTGATCATAAATGCTTTTTTGCTCAAGCGTTAGGTTAGGAATATTTGATTGCACATACGTCAAAAGATCACCATTGTTGTAATTTTGTTCACGATGCAATCTACGGTGAACGAAGTAGCAGCAGATAGATTTGGCAATGGCATTCCCCATTGATAGAGAACTTTGTTCGTGATTTCCAAGTACAAATCTTTAATCATTATCAACCCTTAGTTGTAGAATCAGCTGTGAAATCCATGTTCATATTTGTATTTTCCTTGCGTATTCGAAGGGAAACAATCTTCAGCCATTTGCGATTTATATTTCTCCCATAAGTTTGTTAGAGATGAAGGAGAGCAGGCGGTCAATATGATTGCAAAACACTGCACGAATTTGATTTGGATGTGAGATGTTGCACGCGTCATTAATGCATACATCCCAGTGTCGGTCGTTCTTCAATAAATTCAGAACTTGACGTGCACTACCGAAAGTGGCGTGTGTAACGCCGTTGACAATTCTCAATGCTTAAAAGTCATTGGATCGGGCACATTTACCAACAGCATGCGAAAAAAAGAAGCATTCATTTTGATTGGGATGTACGGTGTACAGTCTGCTTATCGTAGTTTCTTTAAATATGCCAGTTTGTCCGTCGACTCGCTCTCCTCGTTTGCGTCGTTCAAATGATTTTCTACTCTGCGCTCCACGTGTAATACGTAGTCTTTTCCGAATACAGCAGAGTTTTCGTAAACTCGTCATTTTGACAACGTGAAGTAAGCAGTTAACGTTGTAGCCGGTGGTTTCAAGGCACATTGATATCTATGAACATTCATTTTAACAATGTATTCGGAAACATTGAAATGGAAACGTAAAATATTTAGTGTAGCGAGTGTTCATTTCATGTCCAATAGGAGGTGGTGTTTTCAAAAAAGCATGTTTTTACCTGTCACAGGTTGACATCTACATCATAGGTATATCAAAACACGCGTGTATTCGAATGCAACGTTGTTCCAAAATTTCAAAGCCATCGGTGAAGAACTTACGGAGATTTAAGATTTTGAACAAATCAACATTTATATTTTTATTTACATAGCTTTGTGTATTGTTTATGCATAACAATAATTTAATGATTTTCATTAGAGTTGGGTTAAACTTGTTTTATTCAAGCAGTTATATAGTTTAGAATTGGTTTGTAAAATTATTCAGAAATTTAATTATGAACTGAAATCAAATAAATTTCTCATTAATTGGTTTAGTAATAAATCGATAGCGTGTGGATTGCACTTGTTGGTTAGTGAGCAGTAATATTTCGTGTTTTACTCTTTATAGTTGTCCATATCTTCGCAAACAACCGGTTGTTTTAGTTATATATACGATATATATTTAAATTTTAGTTAAACTTTTCATTGATTAAAATTATTTATTTGTTGCAGATATTATTATCAGAGGGGTATCCTAGCCAAAGTGGATGGCCAGAGGCTGGTTTACCAATTCGTGGATGTACCCAAGGATATCGTAGAAATAGACTGCACTGGGGCGTGACCCTGAACTCCCATGATACTTATTTGAGTCTAAGTTGTTACCACACTCCCCCCCATCAGAGAATATACCCCCCTTAATTGTATAATGATTTATTATTTTTTAAAATAATTAAGAATTTAAAAAAGTATATTATATATATGTATAAAAACAAAAAATACAAAAAAAACATTTTCTATATATTATATATATATAAATATAAATAAATGAAAAAATATATATAATTGTTCTTGTATAAAGTATAAATGTTTTATCAATGTTGCATTCTGGTTGTTAGACACTCGCTCATTGATGTGGCTATTTAAGAAAATATTCGCCCTTTTTTAGGGTGCTAAGTGTTTACTAAGTGTCTTTTGCCAACGAATCGACTAGATAGTTGAATTTTTAAATGTTTAAACACTAAGATTCTTATTTTTATATGTATTTCAAAATAATGTGGAACCCCTTTGGGTATTAATAGTTCTATGTGTGGATAACAAAAACAAAAAAGTAAATTATTTTTTGTTGCACACACGAAGCCTGCAATGAAAGTACTATTTGCTACATTTTCCCTTTTAACCGATATAAATTAATTATTAAAAATAAAAATTATAAAAAATATAAACCATTTGTTTTTCATTTTCTGTTTTTTGTTAAGAAAACAAAATTAAACACTGCCAATTTTTCTCTTATTAGCTTTCTCTAGCTCATTTTTTGCACAATATTAAATTTAAATTCTGATACAAATATTTAAAATACCTCCTCGTGAATTTTTATATATAATATATTTAAATGTTTAAATGTACAATTAAACAAATTGTAGTTTAAAAATAAGAAATAAAATAAAACTAGTTTATTATATTTATAATAATAAGTATTTGCTCATTTTTAAAATATTAAAATAATTAAGAGAGACCTGAAACAGAATTTGGAAAACATTTGTAATAAAATTAATAGCTTGGATTTTGATTTGTATTTTTTATGATTTTTAATTTTTTTTTTATTTTTTCAAAAAATATTTTTGCCGTGAAAGCTGCAGAGCAAGAGGGGTCTGTGCCGAGCACTGGGTTAATGTAACAGATGATGCTTCTTTCTTTGAAGTTGATATTGAATTGCTGAAGTTGTGATCTCAATAAATAAAAGATTGGTAATTTTAAAAAGGCAATACACTGCCCACATATATTTGAGACCAATTTATCTCACATATTTCGTTGTAAATATTAAACAAACACACTTTGGAGCCTACCATGACGATGATACGATTGTGTGGAAAAATTGTACTTTATTTGTAAGATTCTTTTTATTTTCTGTATATAATTTAATTATTTATTCTTGCTTTTTATTTTATTTTTTTTCTTTTTTCTTCTTTTATTTGCCCTTTCTATTTCATTTGTGTTCATACATCTTTTACTAGGGTTTAAGAGTCTATTCTTTAACATATAAATATTAAAGCAAATTTATATATACATATAAATAGATTTTATACATAGTTTGTAAAAAAAGCATAAAAACAAAAACTTGTATTTTATAATTGTTTTATATAATGTACTTAATTTTCATTGTGTTTACCATATTTTTAGTTATTACGACAAATTTTTGTTTAGCAGAAGTTAATTTCTTTAATTGAAATATCTAGAATATAAATATAAGTATAATTATTCTCCCAGTGTTTTTATTACAAAATAGTATAATTTCAAAAAAATAATTAATATATTATTGTAATTAAAGTACAAAACAGCTGTAAAGAAAAGAAGATTGCCTTTTTTTTGTTATTTTTTAAATTCAAACTTGAAAAAAATTTATAACATTTTTTGCGCTAAATTTCCATCCAAAAAAAAAAAATGCAAAAAATAAAAATAAATGAGAGAAGATAAAGTGCTAATTTTATCATTATTATTATGATTATATTATTATTATTTAATATATGGTGTGGTTAAATGTTAAAAACTTAAAAAAAGTATTTCAATTTATATTTAAAACAAAAACAAAACTACAAAAATTTGAATTACTGCCAATTAATAAAGTGGCCTCCATAAAAAAAAGGGAAAAAACTATGTCCACTCTGAGTTTTAAAAGAAAAATATATTTTAAACAATTTTTATAAAAATTAAATATTCATAAAGTGGCTGGTTCGGGAAGTTGTAACGGAAGCTGTGAATAGCCTTGTTTGGACTTCGGTCGGACTATGAGACTGATTTTGGATTGAGAAATTAGAAAAAATAAACAAACTTTTGTATTTATAACTTATATATTTAATATATTATAAATAAATATAGTTGGAAATTTTCCTAAAAAATAAAAAAAACTACAAATTTGCCTTTTTGACACCTCTCATAGCATTTTCAATTTTTAAATTAACAAATTATCATAATTTTTAAAATATTAAAGTTATTGCTAACAAATTAAAATAAGAACAGCTCAATGTCCGTTATATTGTTACATAAATACAAAATTTAAATATCAAACAAAATAGACACAAAATAATTTTAAAGAAAAGTTATGGAACTTCATTCCATTGTCATATTTTTAAATTTATATTCTTAAATTATTTATTTAAGAACATAAATAAATAATAATAATGTTTTTAAAATAATATGTACACAAACGTTTTTTAAAAGCCATCTTTTGTGTAATTAAATGTTTTTTCTCAAATAAGCAAAAAATTTGCATTAATATTTGATAAGAAACAAATTAAAGTACAGTATAGTTCTTTAATTACGAAAGAATGTACCTTAAATTTAGAAAGTATGGTGTAGATTTAAAAAAGTTGGTGATATTTTCATATGAAGAAATTTATGTAATTGCTGTAAATACTATTTTTATGAAAGATGGGATCGCATTTTAAAATAATTACAAATATATATTAAAAATAATAATTTAAATAAGAAGATGTAAAGAAAACAGATTAACAAGTAAGCGTTTTATAGCTGGAACAGTGTTCTATAATAATTCAAATGTTTACTTATTATTATTATAAAACATAATGGAGTTATTCACTGGTTCTTTTAAATAATGCAAAATAAAGTAACATAAAAATTATTTTGGCTATTTGTCTCTGTTTATTATTGTGTTATTAGTTCTCCCAGTTGAACTCTGAGAGTGATTTGAGAATAGCTCCTTTTTAGCCATTACATATTCTCTCGGAAAAATCAAAACACATAAAACCTTGAAAGACAAATTTAGGAGAGATATTTTCAACGGGATAAAGACGGTTTTTTCATTAACATTCTAATGATATTAAAATAATAAATTTTATTTTATAACTGTTGGTTTTTATTAATAGTCAACTTAAACGTTATTTTCAAATCGCTAATTTGCACTTCTAAAAAGCAAAACAAAAATAATAATTTCATCCAAGTGAAAACTGGTCCACTCGGCAACCTTTGCCAAATCTCCCGATTTCAAAAACATTTTATTAATCAAAATAAAAATTATAAGCACTTTATTAAGATATTAATAATAATATTAAACCTGAAATCATGACTGGCAAATTCAAAATAATGAAAAAATGAAGTGAAGTTTCGCAATAGAAAGACACAGGTAATAAAACTTCTTTCATTAACGTTTTACTTCTCTCTTTTTTTTCCCTACTATTTGGGAGCGGGTATTTAAACATTTTTTTTTGTTACAGGTACCTTCCTTTGGGAATTTTTATTGAAATTGCTGGACGATGAAAGATGTTATCCGTATATACAATGGGTCGATAAAGCAAATGGCCACTTTAAAGTGATAAATAGCAAAGTTGTTTCAAGATTATGGGGGATTCATAAAAATAATCCAGAAATGACATTTGATACGTTGGCTCGCTCATTAAGGTTAGTTTTTTTTTTGTTTTTGAATATAAGGTTACAACCAGAGGACTCTCTAGAAGCATTTAGTATCATGTACCTGATAATTTTGAGTCATATTTCTTTAATAATAAGAAAAGTATTTGTTAACCAAAATTCAATTGAGTTATTTAGGATTTGCGCTTCATTCATCGATGCACATTGGCAATTGAAAGAAGCTTTTGGAATTAATTGTAGAATTACTGAACATAAAATGCACCTTGCTGTATTTAGTTCCAAGTACACACCACTTGAACTGATTTCTCTCGTGATTTGACTTTTTTTCCCTTTAAATCTAATTCCAACGAAATTACAGTCCTTTTAATTAGTCAAAACATTTTTTATTTTGACATTGTGTCTACATCCCTTTCTCCTATATTAATATCTGAACTTTTACAACATCCTAATGGCTTACAGATAATTCTCTGGGGGAAAAAAACAGTCCTTACAAAACATTTGCCGGTGAATTCTTTTTAAGGAAAAATTAAGAAAAGAGTTTTTGGATTTCTTTTAGCTTTCATTATTTTGGGTGTAGTTTCGTGGCAAGTATCTCTTCTTTAGTACATTTTTTCCGCTTTTGAATAATATTTATGATTCATTCAAATATTAGATGAAAAAGTAAATAATTTTACGTAAAAGTATTTAATTTAAATATTAAAACCATACAAAGAAGATTTAGGCTTAAAATAAAATTAGGCCATTGGTTAGTATAATTACAAATTGAAAATATTTCGAAAATTATAAATCAGACTATATCTTTCCTAAAACAAGTAACTGTTTATTTCATATAAAAATATAGTTAAAACGATTGTGTTTTTATAACTTCTTATCAAAGTTAATCAAAAAAGTAGGTTGACTATAAAAACATGATCCTTTCAATTAGTGGAGAGTTTTGTATATTAGCTTGCTTATTTATTTATTTATTTTTTGTTGGCAAAAAGTTGTAAAAATCACTTTGCCCAAATAAAATTGGTGTTGACTAAACCTTTTTGTTAAATCACCTTCTGAACTCGAGAAACGCAACTCCATTTAAGTGATTTTTCAGGAGGCAAAAAAAGAGAAAAGTTATCCAATTTTTGTATTTTAAAAATACCCAACAAAAAATATAATAAGAAGGCCATTCTAGTACAAAATGAAAAATACATTTTCGCCGTTCAATTTCTGTTTAGAGCCATTGAAATAAGTACCTACATCAAATGTCAAAAATTGAAAATTTGTTTCGTTCCTTCGATTCTGACATAGCGAAATTAATTTTAATGAGAATATAATTTTTTTTTCTATTTTTTAAAAAATAGTTTCGTTTTACGACATTAGCAGCAAAGAGCTTCATATCTTTCAACTAGTTTCAACAGATGTACTAAATTTTATTTTTGGCCATAATCCGTAAAAGTAAGAGTAAGGTTTTTGAAAATGCTCTTTAAATTATATTGTTTTTGTTTGAATAATAATTAATATTTGAAATCATTTATCCAAAAGCAGAAAAAATGTACTACCAAATTGATGTGAGAAGTACTAAAAAAAAAAATTAACTCTTCTTCAATTTTGAAGATTGAATATAAAATATTTTTATAATCAATGTTGATTTGTATTTCTAAATATTTAAAAATAAGAAAAAATAACAAAAGTATGTTTGCTTTAGTTTACCTTTATTGCAGTTATTTCATCCTTTTAGTTTATTTTTATTTATAATTTATGATGGTGACCTGAGATCAGTGAGTGGAAGTACTTTGTAGTATTACAATTTAAAATCAACTTTTACTTCCCGCTGTCGAATGGCTGATCGAGAATGACGTGGTATTTAAGCTAATAATTAATCAACAAATAATTTATTGTATTACTCTTACAGATATTACTATCGAAAAGGAATCCTATCGAAAGTTGGTGGCCAAAAATTGGGTTATAGGTTTATAAAAATACCTGTAGAGTCGTCGTCTCTCAAGTTCAAATAGGCTGGCGAGTTCCTCCTAAAGGTCGGCTAAATTATATGATAGCTGAGCTATTACTTAAGGTCAATCAAGGAAACGAATTTACCCATTTAGAAATAATAATTATTTTAAAGATTGTTATAAAATTATAGTTAATAAATTTTAAATAAAGGAAAGGTTTAAATAAATATTTTTTAGAATATTATGTTTTAAATAATGATTATTTTTCTATACCATATTAATGTTTTTATTTAAGTAACTGTTTTTTGTATGTCTTTTTTTCCCAATAAATATTCTTTCTAGCATAGTTTCATTTCATCGATTAAATGATTATTTTTATTATTGTCCTTTGCCAATTTCTAGTTTCTATGTTAGGAATTTCTTTTCATTCTTTCTGAAAAATTGTGTTATGTTTATAATTTTTGTTTTTTATTTAATACGAAGTTATCTGGGTGAATATTTCAAACCATTATCTGGTTGGAATCAATATATATTTTGTTTTATATACATGTATTTTTCCAAATGTAATATTTGGTTGTGATAAATAAAAAGTATTTTTTAAGAAAATTATACTAATTTTATTAAAAGAAAAAGCCTACTTATTTTTTTTTAAGATTCCCTAATTTTTTAAGCTACATTCTTTGCAGTGATTATGCGTACAGCATAAGACTATTTATTTTTGGGAACAATTCTTATGAAATAATCGGAACGTTCTTCTAAAAGTAGAATAAAAAGTTCACCTAAAATGGAAATTATGAAATTAATCTTCATAACCTGTAATCAGATGAAGAGAATTAAGGAGTGCTTACTTGTGGTTTACAAACGATCACTAGTAGACCTTATATCATTAAACATGATTCCTGTAAGAGATAGCTCCAATATAAAGTCAGCCATTACAAATTAAGTAATAAATAATAAAGGTAATTACGTTTCTTTAAATTTTTATTTCTTATTTTTTATTTTGTTGTATTTAAAGTCACCCTGATGTGACCGAAAGCTCTACTTGTGTTAAAAAAACTAAATGAGTAAAGTAAAATCTTAACTTTACCAAAATCAGGCACTACAAGTCTGACTTTTGGAGTTTTAGTGAGAAAAAGTACCTACACTTCATCTATTAATAAAGTAATTAAGGGAATGTGAACATTGCATGTTTCCAACAGCATCCTGATCCTGAAGAAAAACCGTTAACACTATCATTACTTCAAGGCAATAACAAAAAATGTCCCCCCCTAACACTTACTTCCGAAACTCATATTGTCTCTAAGTGTAGATACGGTTTGTCACACACATCGAAATATTTTTTCAGATGGGGCTAACTCCAACTACCAATTAGGTATCTTGGATGTTTATAGTTAAGCACATACTTAACTATAAATAATTTGTCTCACGAATAAAAAATAGCTATACTCGGGATTCGAACTGGGGATCTCCCACTTGCAAAGCATGCTCATAATCACCCGCCCCTTGCTTATACTAATAAGTACTAATGAATATCAATTCTCAGGTTCCATTATTACATATATAAGCACAAGAGTGTACGTGAATACCTATATCGGAACTCTAATAGATCCCATCAATCTTACATTATTTCTTCTGAAAAACAACTTATGAGGACAGGAGCGCTCAATAATTCATTCACCTGATCCACTTTAATTTATCACAAAAAATGTACATGTGTAATGTTATAAAGTGCCCACAGGTTACATGCCAATTAGCAACTCAGAACTGATAATGGTCTTGATTGAAGTGGTATGAGGTTGATAATGGACTCAGTGGATTACAGAGCAGTCATCAAGTTCCTTTACTTAAACGGCCGCATACCAAAAGAGACATTCGAAAAGATGAAGGAGCTTTTATGGTGATGATTCCCTATCGTATGTCAAGAACTGACATTGTTAATACAAATGCAGATGGATGTCGGAGAAAGCAGCTTTAATTTAAGGAGATTTTGTTTACTAGTGTATGCTGCAATTTTTAAGCGTGATTAAAGATTAATGAATTTCAGTTTAATGACAAGAGGATTTATTTTTCTGGGAATTCAAGACAACTTTCCATGCAAGGAATCTTTTAGTTTTAGTTTCGTCCGCTTACTCATAGAGCGCTATTGTCTCAAAATAACTTCTTAGACCACCAATAGATAGCAGGGGTATCTACAGTCCGTGCTGTGTGGTCTTCAAACAAGCTACTCATTATTATTATTGTTTGTGCAAAAGCTTTTTTTTGTTCATTACATGTTTATAAATATAAATTGCATTAATTGTTTATAAACATTAACGTACTTTTATTATATTTTATCTACTTAGTGCCTGTGACATTCTTTCTATACCTTCAAGATGGAATTCAGGTGTAAAGGGAAGAATCTAAGATAGTAATTTTACAGGCAAGTAAAGTTATTCAAATCTCTGCATTTGTGTAAAATTAATATTCCAAATACATTCAAATATAACTAGTTTTACATTGTAAAATTCGCTAAAACAACATGTTATTTTTTTTATAAATAAATGAAACTATATCTAAGTAAGGCGCCACGGTAGCCGAGCGATTAGAAGCGAGACCTGCAAAGCTAATATGATATATTGTCATACTAGGTTCGATTCCCGATCTAGCCAAACATGAACAATTTAACAACATGAAAACACGAGAAATTCGTAGTAAAGTAGCTTCGCTAATCGCCTCCGTCCTTGATAGGTGGACGTAAATTCTGTCTGAAAAAATTAGGCAATACTTTATTTACTTACTATACCTATGTTTTCCTAAATGTTTAAAATCCCTATTTGGGATAATTTTTGTTTCAATTTCGATTAATTTTATTGATTTTCTTAAAGGAAAAAGAGAATTGAACTGAAGTTTTTAAAATAAAATTCGCTTGCCTAAGATGTAGTGGAAGGCTGAAGTGTTGAACTAAATAAATCAAATTGGGGAAACATTATTATAAGTATTTTAAATAATAGAGATAAAACAAGTGACTTCACTCATCCATAAAAAAAAATACTAATAAAAATAGGATTCAAGTTTTAAAATAAAAGACACTCACCTGTTTAAAAAGAACTTTTAAGAAGAACATTCACATCGTTCTGCGAATTTCAATCAATGATTTGTGTGACGGTTCTGCTATGATGATCTCGGCTGTAAATTATTCCTAATACAGAGTGATATAATTTTTTTTCTACGAATGTTTACAGTTTGCCATATCAAAAACTATAAAAATTTATTAAAACCAATACACTTTTTCCTCGCATTTTTGTATTTTATTTTTCTACTTTTACTCTTCTTTTAAAGGCTCTGCATTACAGTAATTACCTTGTGTACAGCATCCAATCTAGTTTTTAGATCAAAGCACAAGTAATTGATCAAGAGTTCCTCTTCATTTGAATCGAAGTTCATGAGGAGATTACTTCCCATTGGGAGAGAGATTACAAACAGAAAGATAAACTGCGATTCCTTTAAAGAGGAGTAAGAGAAATTAAACTTCAAAAACGGCTCGACTACAATAATCTCCCTTTATTGTTGTAAGAACAGAATGGCAGTTTACTGGAAAGCTCTAACCACTTCTTTCTGCCAAATTTTATCCATATTGGGCTAATATTTGCAGTTATTATTAATAATAGTTTATTTACTAAGGGGCCTTATATGTAAGGTATGCATGGGGCTAACTCCCACAGAATGTGTGGCATCGAGACCTCTAAAAAGTACATCAGCATGAAATTCCGAATCGAATGATACCTCATTCATAAAAATAGATTCACGCGTTTAGGCGCTACTTTTTTTTTAAATTAAACTTATAAGAACTATATGCTCTATATTTTAATTAAAGAAAATTTTGGTATTTCAATTTCTACAGAAAAAAAGGAAAAAAGTTGTTTTTCAGCATTACACTGTTGGTAGCATTTTTGACGATCAATTCTTACATTATCTGTTAAGACATAAATTGTGTATATCAAATTCTATTAAATTGGATTTTTGATTGTAAAGAATAAATAGTGATAATCGACACTAGCGCTACCAACAGGACAGTAGTTACTGGTGTCAGTGAGTTCATGTTATTAGCAAAGAAAACGTGTCTCTTCATTTCTATAAGCCAGTGTTTTATTCCAACATATATTGGTCCTCCAGGCAGGATAATTATCACAATTATTGCATTGGGTGAGTCATTCACATTTCAATCCTTCTTTTTTTTCTCTTTAAGTTATTTCATAATTGTTTTCCTTATCATTTAATTACTATATCATTTTTCCTTCATTTATCAAGTTAATTGTGGCGAGAATATTCATAATATTATACAAATTTAGTTATGGATGATATTAAGATATTGTATTAATTAGGCAAATAGGTACCGTCAAAGGTAAGGTTACAAGACTTTTGTCCTTTATCAACGAGTTTGATGCAGATGATGTGGGGCAACTAGAAGCCAGACAATCTGTTATGTCAGATATTTTAAATCAATTTGAAGAAATTCAGTTCAAAATAGAGAATATTATCAGTGATGAGGAGGTTGCAGAACATGAGAAGTACAGAGTATATTTTGAAAAACAATATTATGATACTTTATCCAAATTTAAAAACAAAATTAGTATGTTACAAGTTGCAAATAGTGATAAAAATAAACAAATTTATCATAAATTAGCACTTGCAAAACTTCCGAAAATTAATCTTCCCACATTCAATGGAAGTTATGAAAATTGGCAACCATTTTTTTATTCATTTAAAACTTTATTTCATAATGTAGAAGACATTGCCGAAGTCACTAAATTACATTATTTAAGAGGATCATTAACAGGTGAGGCGGCTGATTTAATTGAATCTCTTTATGTCACAAATGATAATTATGAAGTAGCTATTGTAAGAAAGGTAGAACAATAAACGCATTATTATTTAGTCACATATAACCTCTACATTTAACAATCCAAAATTAGAATATTCAAATTCAGGTGCCATCAGAAACCTTCAAAATTGCATTAAAAAACAATTAAGATTTAAAAAAAATTTTAATCAACCTACAGATCAATGGGATAGCCTCTTAATACATATCTTTAGCAGTAAATTAGATAAAATAACTTTAAAACAATGGGAAAATTCTTTAAAATGACAGAGGTTCCGACATTCGAAGAAATGTTTACGTTTTTAAATAATACACGTAATTCTCTGGAAAGTTATGAGGCTAAAAGTAAATCAAACTCATTGCATATAAGTTCAGAGAAGTCCCGTAATAATAAACAAAAGGTTAGGGAACAAAATTGTTTTATCAGCCAAAATAACAAAGACAGTAAAGTTTGTCCTCTTTGTACTAAAACACATAATATTTTTAATTGTGATGCATTTTTAAAACAAACGTCGTTGGAGCGTCATGATACTATTCAAAAATTAAGATTATGTTTTAATTGTTTATCTAAAGGGCGTACAGTGAAAGATTGTAAGGGCAGCCATTGCAAAATATGCCAGGGTAAACACAACACATTACTTCATAAGACATCAACAAATGCTATTGTAGTATTGGAGGGATTACCATTAGCTTTTCAAATAATATTTCTAGAGTTCTTTTATCAACAGCTATTATCAATAATAAAGATAAATTTGGTAATCTGTTCAATTGTCGAGCCATTTTGGACAGCGATTCACAGTTAAGTTTTATAACAAAAAATTTTTGTAATAAATTAAAATTAGTAAAACATAAAACTTGCATCTCAATTAAAGGGCTTAACGGAAGTAATTCGCATACAGCGTATTACATAAACACTGACATTTATTCCGCAAAATCTAAATTTTCCACAACATTGAATTTACACGTATTACCTAATATTACGAGTACTAATTTTATTCCAACACAAAATATAGAATTAAAGAGTCCAGCATTCCGTATCACATACAAGATGATTTTCTGAAAGCGCTAACGTAGACATATTATTGGGAGCGGAAATATTCTTTCAATTATTGAAACCAGAGCAAATCGTTTGCAAGGATACTTCTTACTCATTAATATTTCAAAACACTGTTTTGGGTCGGATTGTTTCTGGAACTGTTGCTTCAAGGATTTCCACACCTGTCAATAGTTTCTTTGCTACTCTTTCAAATTTAATGGAAATAGATACAAATGAATTCAAAGTTTATAAATTAACACCGGAAGAAAAATTGTGCAATATTTTATACGAACAAACTTTCGAGGTAGTGATGGTAGATTCATAGTAGAATTACCATTCAAAAAGGATCCTGAATGTTTAAGTGACAACTTAAATAATGCAGTTAAAAGATTTCACAATTTAGAGCAAAGATTCCACTCTCAACCTCAAATACATAAACAATATGTCGACTTCATGAGAGAATATGAGCAATTAGAGCACATGGAAGAAATCAAACCTAACGAATTTGTTAATAACTGCAAATATTATGTGCTTCATAATCCTGTTTTTAAGGAAAGTACAACTACACACATACGAGTAGTGTTTGATGCCACTACTAGCCCTCCTGATGGTGTTTCATTGAATTCCATTCTTTTAAAGGGACCAGTCATTCAAAGTGATCAATTATGCTAAGATTCAGGATGCACAAATATGTCTTGACGGCTGATATAGCCCTAAATGTATCGTCAAATCTTAATTAAAAAACATCATGTTGAGTTTCAAAGAATTGTATGGAGAGAATCGCCTAATCAAGAGCTAAAACATTATCGTTTATTGACTTTAACTTACGGTACTACGAGGGGCACTACTTATATTTTGAGCCTTGGCAACACAAAGTGTTGTCAGGTGCTATCTGACGTTTCCACTTGAAAGTTTGACATTTTTGACCATAACCTTCTTCAGAACGTTTTGTTATTTAAGCGCGATTTGTGTTGTTTACAGTCACTTGAAAATTATCAAGACAAGAGTGTATCGATCAACTTACTTCCACTTTTGGCGACAAAGCCCCATCCTTTGTCACTGTGAAACGCTGGCTGGTATAACGAATTCAATCGTGGTCGTCGTTCGCTCACCGACGAAAGTTGTGAAGGTCGTCCAAAATCAGTTGTTGTGTCAGAACATTGATGCTGTGCAAAAACTAATAATACAAAATCGTCATGTGACATACTGTGAGATTGAGGCAACCTTAGGCATTAGTTCCACCAGCATATATAAAATATTGCATGATCATTTAGCCGTGAAACAGGTTTGTTCTCGTTGGATCCCACATAATCTGACAAAATTTCAAAAAGATGCTCGTGTCGATTGGTGCAAACAAATGCTTAAGAAATACAATGGCGGTGCTTCAGAATACGTGTATAAGATTGTAACAGGTGACGAATCATCAAGTTCCAAAAAACCTTTCGCAAGACCAGAAGAACATCAGGAAGGAAAGGTGCCTTGACTTTTTGGATTCAATTGAAAATGACCCCCATTTTCTGGAACGTGTCATTACTGGTGACTAGTCTTGGGGGTTTGTGTACGACCCAGCAACAAAGCGTCAGAGCATGGAGTGGCACACTTCAACCTCTCCAAGGCCCAAAGAAACAAGAATGGCGAAGTCGAAGATCAAATGCATGCTGATTTGTTTTTTCGATATCCACGGAATCGTCCACCAAGAGTTACTACCTCAAGGTCAAACGGTCAATCAACACTTTTCCTGAGAGGTTCTTGAAAAACGTCGAAAAAGGGTCATTCGTGTGAGACCAAACATCAAGAACAAGTGGGTGTACAACGATTATGCTCCTTGTCACACAGCAATTTCAATAAACGAGTTTTTGGCTAGTAAAAACATTCCTGTGGCTCCTCAGTCTCCTTATTCGCCTTAATTGAGTCCTTGTGGCTTTTTTCTCTTCCGAAGTTGAAAAATCACCTGAAGGGAACTCATTTTGGGGCAGTCGAAAACATTTAAACGGCTGTAACCGACCAGCTATAGGCTAGTCCAGTATCGAAGTTCGAGCACTGCTATGAGGTGTGGAAGAAACGTCTCCAGCGCTGTGTGGCTTCAGAAGGAAGTTATTTTGAAGGTGACAATATAAAATTGAAATTCGTTTTGAATCAAAAAATTAGTCTCATTACTTAATTTACAGACCTCGTACACTAGTAAAAAGGGTCAAACGTGGGCAAATGGTTCAATCTGTCGTCCAACATTTCTGGAGAAGATGGAAAACGGAATTTTTAATGCAGCTGCAGCAAAGATGTAAATGGAAAGACGTGCAAGTAGGAGATATTGTTCTTTTAGACAATCCTGCTTTACAACCACAACAATGGATTTTAGCAAGAGTAGTTCAGATACACACTGGGTCGGATGGCATCGTACGTGTAGCTACAGTTAAAACAAGCTCCAATGAACAGTTTACAAGAACCGTGAATAAGATAACTCTATCCTCTTCCACTTCCTGATCAAGAGGAGGAATGATGTTTGTATTTTTTTAATTTTTTATGAAAGACTTTCGCCTTTCATGAGGGGGTGGATGTTAAGACATAAATTGTGTATATCAAATTCTATTAAATTGTATTTTTGATTGTAAAGAATAAATAAAGTGATAATCGACACTAGCGCTACCAACAGGACAGTAGTTACTGGTGTCAGTGCGTTCATGTTATTAGCAAAGAAAACTACTCTTTTCACTTCTATGAACCAGTGTTTGATTCAAACATTACCAATTAAATACCAGAGTGCCGTAAATGGGATGGCTTCTCCAAACATGGTCGTCACGTCAGAGTTTCATTGCTCACTGTCACAATTATTAAACTTGTTCAGACTTTCATTTTTTTATTGTTTTCTTTATTAAAATCTGAATAAGTGTCGTTTGCGAATTTCTGTACTAAATCTAAAGATTATATTTTAAACTAAAGATTTTCAGAAACGACTTACCTTTACTAAAGAATATATTTTTGGAAGACGATACCATCTACACTCAAACCTGTTTTTATGCGGTTCATAATTTAATTATGTGCAATACAATATTGCGATTGAATTTTTGGGTAGCAATGCAAAAATGCATTGATCGCAAATAAACATTAAAGAACATCTGCATCGTGTTAGTTGGGGTTTTCCTGAAAAGGATTGCGTGTCTCGTTATGTCGCCCAGTTGGTTGTTTGCTAATGAGCTAGTTGGCGACTAGTCTCATCCTTTGTTTTAACGAGTAGGTAGAAGTTTACTTGAACGGAGCAAAGAGTTATTTTTTTCATTCATCTCTGATCTGCACAAGTGACAAGTTTAGTAAATAAAGTGATTTAATAAAAAAGAATATAACGTTTGTTTTAATTTTAAAACTAATATTAATTGACTTTTTTCCAAGTGCTTTCACATTCCTGGAGCATTAAGATAAGAATCATTTCAAAGCGTTAATTTATTATTTTTTCTATTTAGTTTTGTATAATTTTTTGGATTTTTATTTTATGTTTAGACAAAATCCTTGAAAATGAATAAGGGCAAAACCAAAGCCAAGAGGAAGGTTATTTCATTAGAAACTAAGACAACAATTTTAAAACGTATAGCAGAAGGTGAAGGATCCACAGCTCTTGGTAAAGAATTTGGATTAGGCGAATCCACTATAAGAGGCATACAAAAACGAGCAGATGAGATAAATAAATCTAGTAATTCTGCCACAAACGGAAGTGCTCGAAGAACATCATATTCAAGAAACTCTTTGATAGAGAAAACGGAAAAAGCGCTTATATTGTGGATTCAAGAATTGACTCAAAGACGAATCCCCATTGACGGAGAATTAATTAAAGAGAAAGCGTTGCGATTTTATAACCAGCTGAAAGTTTCAGAGCCTTCTTGTTCATCGTCTCATATTGGAAGGCCGAAATTTTCGGCAAGCAATGGCTGGTTATGTGGATTTTTACAACGACACGCACTACACAATCTGAAGATAAAGGGCGAAACTGCATCCGCTCATGAAACAGCCGCAACGAATTTTTCAAAAGTGTTAGCAAAAATCATTGAAGATGGTGGATATTGCCCGGATCAAGTATTTAATGCTGACGAAACTGGGTTGTTTTGGAAAAAGATGCCTAGCCGAACGTTCATCGCCAAGTCCGTGAAAACTGCAAGTGGTTTTAAAGCTGCAAAAGATAGAGTAACATTCTTACTTTGTAGTAATGCATCTGGAGCGAGAATGTTAAAACCACTTATGACAAATAGATCATTGCATCCACGTGCGCTAAAGGGCAAAAATGTAGCTGAGCTTCCAGTCCATTTCATGGCAAATAAAAAAGCATGGGTCACAACAGCGGTTTTTGTTACATGGTTCAACGATTGCTTCGTTCCAGAAGTTAAGCAGTATATGACTGATATGGAGCTTTCTTTTAACGTCCTGCTGATTGTTGACAATGCGCCAGGTCATCCTTGCATAGAGCACCCTAATGTGAAAATAGTATTTCTACCACCAATACGACAAGCTTGATACAACCATTAGACCAGGGCATAATCGCAGCTTTTAAAAAAACACCACGTGAAGTTAACTTTCAAATACATTTTGGAAAAACTTGAAAATGATGCAAAAACCGTGACTGAAGTTTGGAATTTTTTTCGATATTGGACTGCATAAATCACGCTGCTGCAGCAAGCAATGAAATAAAACAACACACATTAACAACACGCATGCTGGAAATGTGTCATTAATAGAAGTGCTACCGATAACACATCAATGTTGACAACAGAAATCGTAACGCTAGCACATGGCATCGGCGGAGATACTTTTAGTGAAGATGATCTCGTCGAAATGATTCAAGATTGAGCCATAAGGGAAGAGGACATTTTAAATTACGTTACAGATGTTGATGATGGACAGGAAAAACCCGATCATATGACAGCAGATAACATTTATAAAGGGACTCCAACTTTGCCATGAATTGGAATGTCATTTTCTTGAAATCGATTCAAATTCTGAAAGAACTTCAAAATTCCAAAAGGAGCTTCAATCTTGTATATCTGGCTACCGAGACATATACAAGCGTCTAGTCAAACAACAGTCATTGCAAAAACTCATCACCGACTACATGGTTACTCAAAAAAAAGTCAACTGAAAACCAGTGCGAGGAAGTATCTTCAAGTGAGGAAAGTGACTTTGAACCAGTTTATCGCAAGAAAGCTCGCGTATTGTCAGACTACGAAGGATAGTTGTTATACATTTTGAAAAGTTTTGTATGTATAAAATAAATACGTATGTAAATAAAATATTTAACAATGTTCGCATGTGTTTTTTCGAAGTAGCTGCCTCGTGAGGTTATGAGTTATTTTATAAGTGAGATTTTTTAATATTGTATTCTTACTCGTGAATATAGGTACTCGTGAAGTTTTATTTGATTTTTTTTTAATGCGTTTTCTTTTATGCGGTCCCTATCCACCGCACAAAAACAGGTTTGAGTGTATGTTCCCAATTGCTCTGTTTTTATTTATGATAATTTTAATTCAGTTTTTCATTCCAATTGTCCTCTTCTCAGCGAGTAACCAACCTTAGTGGGTTAATGATTGGGATCCAATGATCTAATGATTGGGATCCATCCCAATCATCACTTGTTTGTTAATTTCAAGTAAGATTTAACAATGCTTCAATTAATCATGAAAAGGTTAGGAGGTATGAATAATTAACAATTTTTAAATAAAATAATATTATTTCTGTTTATTTCTTTAATAAATAATTATTATACATATTTACAAACAAATAGCCCATGATGGTCACAGACTGTCAGGCGAAAATAATTTAGTATTTAATTCATAGTTAAACAACTTTTCCAAAAGTAACAATGCAATCCATCTGTTAAATTAATTCATTATTTGGAATAAATGTAGATATGTATACACAAAGAATATAGAGCAAAAGTACAATGCATTAAAGTAAATCAAAATAGACCAGCAAAGAGTTGGGCAATTCTTCAGCAAATTATCAACAAGCTGCAACCTTTTCAATTTTCTAATAAACTAACATTACCTATAAAATAGAGATTTAAAACGCAACTTAAGGAAATTCGAATACAAGTTTTGGAAATAGAATTATTTGCTAATGAATTTGGGATTCGTTTTTGTAAACTGAAGTTTACATAAAATATACATAATTTGCTGAAGTTGTTATTAGTTGAATTCATCAACAATTTTTTCTTAACAAAAATATTTGAAAATAATAATTATGCATTTTTTTTTACCATTTTTACTGATTTAGAAATTGTCTTGTTGAGAAGAGAAAGATCATTTTTCGGGAAGGGCCAAAACAAGTTTAAAGTAAATAAATAATGATATTCAATACTCGTAAACTTACAATATTCTTGCCTCTAATCATAAAAGCTGTTGAAAAACATCAATGATACTCAGAGTAATGTAACCGAACTTTTCGAGACTTACTCTGGCCATAGCCGAAACACGAGCCTTCTCCTCTTTTTTTAGTCTTTTTGTAGATCAGAACCTGGAAAACATCTGAGTAACAGATTTCCTACAGCGGCGTTGCTCAAATGCTTTCATGAATTGTTTTATTACAATCTCAAAAAAGATTACTTTTTTTTTATTTTCCATGTTCATTGCTTTACTTTGACACTCGATAGGCAGATTTTATATTTTATTATTTTTATAAGAATAGCTGCAGCGTACCCATTATACATAGATGGTTATTTATTTAATTACACAGCTGAATAATCGTTAAAGATGCAGTTTAAGAGAAATCTGACCATGATGTTCATGCAAGTTATGTAGTAGAACTCCCCAACTCTTGTTAAGATTAAGATATTCTATCTTTCTGTCTCTCTCTCCCATCTCCTACAAACATTTGGGATTCCAAACCCAGGATATTATGCCATTGTAGACCAAGTCGTTAAGAGATTAGGTAAACTTTATATTATATATGCACATATACCCAACTATATTTATTATAACTATAAATTGTATTATTAAAATATTATTTTTTTAAAATCATTTCAAAACCTGTAGTTCACAAAATATGATTCCGCGAACGGCGAAGCCGCGAGCTAAATAAACCAAAATATTATAAATTTAAATTATACCTAATTTAAGAAGGCAAAATCCAAAAACTCCATCACTTAGCCTATTGTTCAGCTCACCCATACTCAGTGCGCCCAGCTAGGCGATTGGACGGCGGTGAATTGTTAAATAACCGGAATTTTTAATTTAATCTTCGCGGGCTTATCGGTTTTGAATTCTGTTACTTGTGTAACGCTGGCAGCACTGTTACGGACACTCATGCCAAGCTTCTGCTTATCAGCTGTTCATTTACCTTTATGATAGTGATTTCTTTACATCAAGTTTTTACGTCGCGGCGATTTTTACAATGAATTCAAAACTTGAACAACGTTCTTGCATTAAATTTTGCTATAAAAATGAAATTAAGTGTTCCGACACATTAAAAATGTTACATAAGTGTTATGGTGACGATACTCTATCGAAAACACAGGTGTACCAGTGGTATGAACGCTTTAAAAGTGGTCGTGAGGCTGTTGAGAGAGGGAGGTAATCGACATCGAAAACTGATGAAAACGTCGATGAAATCCGGCAATCGTTGATCGAAAATCGCAAATTGACGATAAGGGAGATAGCTGAGACCACCAACATATCATTCAGATCCTTTCAGAGGCGAGTCACTGCGAGATTGGTGCCAAAAGAACTGAATTTCGTGCAAAAATTGCGTTGATTATTCGTGAGTTTCTCGTCAAAAACAATATCAATACCATTCAAGAACCGCCCAATTCACCTGATCTGGCACCATGTGACTTCTTCTTCCTATTCGATCGACTCAAAAAACCACTACGAGGAACTCGTTTTGAGAGTGTGGAGGCAATAAAGCTAAAATCGCTGGAGGCACTAATGTCTATACCAAAAACCGACTTCCAGAAAAGCTTCGAGGGGTAGTTCAAACGCTGGCACAAGTGCATCGCAGCCGACGGGGACTACTTTGAAGGAGACAACTTGAATTTGGAAGAATAAACATGTACTTTTCTTTTTATGAATAAATTCCGGTTATTTTTTGATCATGGTAGTATATCAGGAAGGGGGGCAACCTGCGGCTCACGAGCCACATGCAGCTCTTTGAAGGATTATTTGTCTTTTTTCCATTTATCCAAAATGCCACATCTACGGAAGAAGGTGCCTGGGAGACTCTGCACGCCCGATATGAAGGAAGGCTACGAATTGCTAGCGCCATGATGGAAACCTTCCTTCAGTTTCCGGCGGGTGACCCGAGGAATGCACAGACAGGTTGTCTAGCAGACAAATCACACTCCGCTACCAGCTCTCTTATTAGTGTTACCTGTACAGATTATCTTAGAATAGCTACCTTAACAATTCAATATAACTGTCTTTTTTGAAAATTGGAGTGGTTTTGGTGTAAACCTACGGATCCCCCCCCTTTCACACCTGGCCAGGCCGAGGAGGGTAAAAATTTATTGGTTTGTGACTGGAGAATCCAGGTAAGAGTAAAATCTTAGTACCTTCTAGGCTGGAATTTTCCGGGTCATAAAAATTTGGCGCCCATCTTGAGGGACCCGTGTACACGAAAATTAAGCTAATTAGAAAATTGTGTAAATATATGTAAACAGTGTAAAGTATATATAAATCTAGTGATTAAGTAATTAGGTATAAATTATAATTATTTCTTTTGCGTTTCATTTTGGTTTTTTCGTTCATTTGATTAATCATTTTCTCTTATTTTCCTTAGTTGTGATTAACAAAATACTTAACTTACGATATCTGAATTATCTTTGTAAATAAATTTAGATCTTTAAAGAAATTTTAAGTTCAAAAATTAGTAAATTAGAATCAGAAGTTTTCTTTTACAGTAAAACAGTGGTTAGTTACTTTTACCTAATCTTTCATAATTAATGGAAAAAAATACTATAATTCAAAAGGCATGGTATTTTAATTTAATGGAAAATTGTGAAAATTCTAACGGATAAAAAGAATTGTTTGAAAATTTAGGCAAAGAATTGAACGAATTTTTAATGACGTGATCAGTCACTGCATAAGTTGTTTTAATAACGAAAGTACCGTTAGAATGTATTGTTAGTTTTTCAGTCTGTCCATTGATAACTAATAACTTAAGGTTTTGTTTACTTGCAATTGTAAAATATTACTGAATTACTGCTTATTTTAATTAATTTTTTTTTTTTTAAATACAGTTACTTATTTAATTTCCTTTATGAATAAGGCATTGGAAAATTTAAAGATTTTAATTACTCTAGTGGATAGTAACTTATTCTTCAAATAGAAAACTAATTTTCTCTGATTTTCTTGGAGAGTTTTCTTATTGGATTTAATGAGTCGAGTAGCTTTACAAAGCGGAAATAGCAAATTACTAAAAAAATTATTATTTTATTATTTTCTAAATTATTTATTTATGTAAAAGTACCATCAGAGGGGGCTGACGCGACACAACCTGAATGTGAGGTTACAGCCTAGGAAGGTTCAGCGTCATTTGAGTGTTTACGTTAGATTGAGTGTTTACATAGTTTACATAGTGTTTAAAGACGGTTACTTATAAACTTAGTAATTTAATTATTCTTTTCAGGTATTTTATTTGTTTTAATTATTTATTTATGTACGATTAATGTTTTGTATTAATGTTTATTTATAATAATATAATTCTTTTCAGAATAATAAAATCTGTTTTAAAAACCGTCTTACATTTGTAAGGGTAGTGAAACCCCACCACTCATCCACTCTAGCCAGAGGGAGAGAGTCAGCCCCCTTGGCACACAGAGAGGGGAGGCTCGGCGAAGGTATATAAGAACAAGAGGAAAGTCAAGGAGGACATTGAGACATACTCAGTTCAATATTCAGATTCAGTTCAATATTCAGTTCGAGGATTCAGTTCGAAGATTCGGTTCAAAGTCTTAGACTTCAATTGTACACAACGTTTAGCCACGTCAGTCAGTCTGTTCTGTTCTTGTAGTGTAAAGTATACAGTCCTTGGCAGTCAGTCACATACAAATATAATATCTTATACCGATACTAAAAGTGTTATTTATCCAACAACATCAACAACCAACATCTCCTCAAAACCATTACATTGGTGGCAGCGCTATCGAAACCCAGCCGTTTCTCATTAAAAGGTAAGATAAATTTTTCATTCATTTTTTCTATTATTCATTCTAATTTTATCTTTTAATTTACACTATTTTAAATTTATTTGCACGTAATAAATGTTTCCGCTTGAGTATAAGTATTAAACAATTGAAAAAATTCATGATTCATATTCGACATAAAATTAGAAATGATGTTCATGTAATGAAACTTATGGTTATAAACAATTGTTCATCTTTAAAGATGATTCTAAGAAATAGAATATGAATACAAATAAAATTCCAAGATTGATTCTGATAAAAGGAATATTTATGCAGATTTAAAATTCATTGAAAATTATACATTTTATAGATTCACGCTGCTTGGTAATCCGGCAGACATGTTGAATTTACAAGATCTATACATCCCCGACGTCATCCGGGATGCTCTCTCAGGGCTGGCTACAATAATAACGCCCACCGGTGACAAAGTCTATATGAATTTACCAACAGCAGCCATTCCACAAGGTTTTATTCCCGCACTTCAACCTGAAGGGGATGTGGTGGCTATTGACGCTGTGGACTCAGGATCGTTTGGAATACCAACAGCCGAGAATCACAATGCGTACGAATCATATCTATCACCTTATATAACCAAAAGGTATATAGACGCTGTTGTGTTAGCTAATGGACCCGGTGGTGTCCCAGGGCCATGGGCCCCGTTTTCACCCAACCAGATACCGATAGGTTCAGTGCCCAACGAGAACCTTCTAGGATTTTACCCCACGCAGAGGATACATGCAGAAAGCGTGGCTGTACTCTCGCGTTATAGGTTCGAGCTTTGTGATGCTTATATACTTATAAACTTAGTAATTTAATTATTCTTTTCAGGTATTTTATTTGTTTTAATTATTTATTTATGTACGATTAATGTTTTGTATTAATGTTTATTTATAATAATATAATTCTTTTCAGAATAATAAAATCTGTTTTAAAAACCGTCTTACATTTGTAAGGGTAGTGAAACCCCACCACTCATCCACTCTAGCCAGAGGGAGAGAGTCAGCCCCCTTGGCACACAGAGCCCCCTTGGCACACAGAGAGGGGAGGCTCGGCGAAGGTATATAAGAACAAGAGGAAAGTCAAGGAGGACATTGAGACATACTCAGTTCAATATTCAGATTCAGTTCAATATTCAGATTCAGTTCAATATTCAGTTCGAGGATTCAGTTCGAAGATTCGGTTCAAAGTCTTAGACTTCAATTGTACACAACGTTTAGCCACGTCAGTCAGTCTGTTCTGTTCTTGTAGTGTAAAGTATACAGTCCTTGGCAGTCAGTCACATACAAATATAATATCTTATACCGATACTAAAAGTGTTATTTATCCAACAACATCAACAACCAACATCTCCTCAAAACCATTACACATTTAGTATTCTTACTAATTTTTAAATTCATTTATCATTAGATATGGATAGGTGGTTGATACAAGGATAAACACGTATTGTAATAGATAGTGCTCAATCGACAGGTACTTCACCAGGCACTAGCAATGAAAAGGATCAGACAGAGAAGAAAAGAATGTACTCTGACGAATGCATCAATTATGGATTTTAGTTTATCGAAGACAAAAACTGTTCTAAAGCGCAATGCGTTGTGTGTGGAGATATATTGTCCAACGGCTGTATGAAACCTTCTTTGCTTTTACGACATTTGCAAACAAAACATGCAAATTATAAAAACAAAGATAGTAATTTTTTTAAACGCTTGACGGAATCTAAGAATAAGTCAAATTTATCATCCTACACCCTATCAGCTAACAAGGAGCTCGAAAATGCTGTTGGAAGCCAGTTACCATATTAGTTACCGTATTGCTAAATGTGGTAAACATCATACAAGAGCCGAGAATTTGATTCTTCCTTGTGTAAAATATGCTGTACGTACGATGTATGCTTGGTGAAGAACAAGTATCGAAAATTAACAGAATTCCTCTGTCAAATAACAAAATATCACGAAGAATTCAGGATATGTCTGATTACGTTGAAATAACAATAATTAATAGAATTAAAAACGGCAAATTTTTCGCCATTCAAGTTGATGAAAGTACAGAGGTCGATAATATTGCTGTTTTGCTTGTTACAGCAAGATATTTGAATAATAACGAAATTGAAGAAAATCTTTTACTTTGTCACAATTTGTCAGGACGCACCAGAGGAGAGGATATATTTAATGCTATTAATGATTATTTTAAAGATACAAGGCATTGATTGGGTTAAGTGCTGCGGATTATGTACCGATGGTGCCAAATATATGTCTGGAATTTACTTTGGTCTTCGCAGTTATGTCATGAAAGTCGCTCCTAACATAAATTGGAGCCACTGTTTTGCATCCACAGAAAAAATTTAGCATCTATGAACCTGCCTTGTGGATTAAAACTAGTCCTTGAAGAAGCTGTGAAAGTAGTTAATTTTATAAAATCGAGGCCCTCAAAGTTAAGAATTATCAAAGCTCTGTGTGACGAAATGATTAGTTCTCATTCTGCATTACTCTTTCACACAGAAGTTAGGTGGCTGTCGCGTGTTAAAGTCCTTACCAGTCTGTTTCGAGCTCAGGTAAGAGATACAAGTTTTTTTTTTTTTTGAAGATCATTCTTTCCAACTTTCTACCAAATTGTACGATGAAAAATGGCTCCAGGCCCTATCATGTTTATCAGATATTATTTTACAAATAAATAACTTAAACAGGGTAGCGGAATAAGAGGGGTCTGGCGGCCCCCACCGGTTTTGATACAATCGACCCAAAAACCTTGGAGGAGACCGAAAAAATATTTTTTGAATTTTTTTCCGACCCTCTCCACCCCCATAAAAACCCCATAAACGAAAAAAATGTGTTTTTTTGATATTTTAATTTTTTTCGAGCGTTCAAATCAATTTTAAAGCGGTTCCAACGCAACTAAAAATTTATTTTGGATGTGTAGATGTTCCCTAAATTTTTCCAGATTTTACTGTAAAGTTAAATGAAGTGAAACATAGCTTTGAATCCAAAAAAATCGTTAAAAATCTGGATTTTTTAAAAACAAGTAGGTAAAAACATTTTTTTAGTTTGATTTTCTCGAAGATGTTAATTTTTTGAAAATATTTTTAGCTAAAACAGAGATGCCACCAAAAAAAACGAAAACTTCCAATTGATGAAAGGTGCATAAAATGCGACCTACTGTTGCGATACGACACCGGGCAAAAAAAAGTCATTACTTCAGAAGAAGAAGCCAACTTGTTTTCGGTTGAACTAGACAAAGAAGTGGATGTAGGAAACGTTCTGTGCGGAAAATGTCGTCGTTCAACTCGTCTACTCAGTGCGGATCCGAACCTATCATCGATGAGCCACGATCTCCAAGTAACTTCTCCGCCAGATGCCGATTCCGCGGATCTGAATCTACCATCAACAAGCCACGGTCATCACGAAACGTTTCCGCAAGATCGTGATCGTGTGGAACGACAATTATCAGAACTCTCAAACTTGTCAGCATCAGACGATGTGTCACAGGCAACACAACCACTACTGCCTTCGCAACAACCCTCGCAACAATTCTCGCAACAATCAAGTTCAGGGACTTCGGAATCGCAGTCGTCGCAATCTTTTGGTGACCCATCTTACGTTGTCCGTGTAAGAGAGCCGACTCACCGAGAAACAATTGAGATGCCGTTCAAGAGAGTTGTCGTGACTCATAAATATTGCTGCATTTGTCTTGTTGAGGATAAAAACTATGTCGTCGTTCCATTTAAGGCTCGATTGCAAGTATTTATAAGTTCAAGAATTTTCATTCCGAAAAACAATCGTTGTTGCCCTAAACATCTCATCAATGATCGCTTCTACGTTGATGAAATTCCAAAATTGCATGTTGTTTCGAGTAAGTCTACTATTGATTTTGACGAGTTGACATTATTTTTAAACACTCTCTCTAACACTTGTAATAACAGTTTATTTGACAACTTATCTGACGAACGCATAAAATCGTTGACTAGTTTCACAGTTGAAGAAATCAACACTTTAAAAAACTTGTTAATCTCAATGCGGAATTCTGAAAATCGCAGCATTAATCAAGCTCTTTTCGCTTTTCTTTTCAAACTGAGAACTGGAAATTCCAACAGCATAACTGCGTCAATTTTTAATATTAAGTACGAACAATATTTATCGGAGTATTGCGAATCAGTTTTGAATGCGTTTCAGAAAGACGTTTTTCCAAATAAGTTCGGGGCGCAAGCTTGTTCTCGCGAAGATTTGATAGCTAATCACACATCACCTTATGTGTATCGAGTAAAGGTAGTATATGCCGAACATACCTGCTTTCAGGTTACGGACGAAGACCTTATTACTACTTCTACTAGGAATGCCTATTATGTACCGTCGTCGTCGTCCCCGGTATTATAGGCAACGATTTTATAAAATGAGACGAGGTATTAAATTGCATACTAGTTTTTGTAGTTCCAGCAGGAGTGTCGCTTCCGTTAGCGGTTGTGAACAGGATAATTTTAAATGGATGAATCATATGATTTATGATTGCGATAATGATACGGAAAGCATAAAGGCCTTATGTAAACTTTGCGGGAAAGCTAAACTTTTGAGCGTTCTTTGGATTATTGATTGTTTTGATATTCATCATGTTCGTCATTTTAATACAGGACAATCTAAGAACGAGTTTGATGAGTTAAGCGGTTATTATAATACTAAGTACAATTAGGAGAATTTACAACTTGGAAATTATCATTTTCCTAAAGATATTACTATTAATGATCTATCTGGAACTGGACAAAAAATATTATTAGTATAATGGTTATACTAATAATGATATTACACAAACTGCGTTTACTATACCGAAAACCGTGGATATGGGTTATTCGGCTACTAACGTATATAAGAAGAGAAGTATTACGCCTCGTACAAGGATTAGGCTTAAATGGAATCCTAAAGCTAATACTGTTGATGCTCCGGATTTATTAAATGATTCTAAGACATCTGGTGCTTTTTGTAATAAATTGAAAATTAATAAGGCTCCTTCACTATTGTATATACGTCCCTATAGTGGGAAAAAGAAAGATATAAATGCTCTAGACTGTACTCAGATGATTGCTTTTTATATTACATGTAGAGTTAGAGCATATCATAGATTTATATTTAGTGGCCGTCTTTACAATGTAAATGTTTGATTTTTGAAGATGGAAGCACGAAGAATAAACATGTTTGAAAAGCTGAATGCTGTCTATTCCTTGAAACTCTGGCCAGCCTACTTCCTAGAGGTCGTGTTCTGCATGAACCTCAACTATTACGCAAATAGTCTGAAATTTGCATCATTTGTCGGTATAAATGAATTCCCATGGAATGATATAGTGGACATTCTCGAATTATTTACATTACATTATCACTAATGGCGACAAATAAGAATCTACCACAGACGAGGAGAATATGGATACTACAATGGACACCACCACCCACAAATATACAGCCATCATTCACAAACCAGATTACAACGAACCAACCCCAAGAGCAAAATGCCCAGACTTCTTCTACATCAAACATGGAGACCACATACACATCATCTACACCGCATCAGTCAAAAACCAACAACGAACCAAACCGAATTCTCAAATGCCTTAAATGCAGGTCCATAACATTAAAAAAAAGTACAAATATAGTATTGGCAAGACGCATTATTTTAGAGGTCAAATGTCTTCAATATCCTTGCACATGGCAGTATATACGATTTGACAACATTGAAGAGGTCAAGAAAAAAACGAAGAAGGAGCTGTCAGCCATTTCTAAAGATGACTACAAAAAATGTTTCGAACAGTGGAAGCACCGGTGGGACAAATGTATTAGTTGTAATGGAGAGTATTTTGAAGGGGATAAGGTTGTTCTGTAAAAAATTTGTAAATAAATAGTTCATTTAAAAAATAATTCCGGTTTTTTTTGGGTACCCCCTCGTATACAATGCCATCCAAAGCAAATTCAAACAGTCTTTACTTGGAAGAACTGCAGTCTACTTCAAAATGTAAGTATAGCTTGTGCTCTTTTCTCTTGCAATGCAAAATTCTTTGACATGCATGATTATTATTAAAGTTTAGTGGTTTCAATTTTTAGGAACCTCTGCGAATTATTAAATTCGAGTATTGGGAAGAAGGCTGAAAAGTATTTGAAGGCAGAGGACCTTCAAATTAATGAAGCTTATAAAATAATTCGATTTAAAATTGACGAGACTAAATATGGGAAATCGTTAAAGGCTACTGCTGAATATTTAGATGGAGTGGGGTTTCTATATTTACCAACTCGCATTTTAAAAGCAGTAGAACAAAACATAAATTTCCAAGAATATAAAGGGGGGATTAAATTGATATATTGCAGGTCTATAACCGGTGGACGCTCATTTAAATTGTCGTAAGCCCTCCATAAAGAAACAGCGACAGATTGAAAGCGATTCTGATTAGGCTAGAATAGTAAGCCTATTATTAGTTAATTTAAGTAATAAATCAGTATAAATGTAGTAGTATCAGTAAAGTAGTATAGATGTTTCAGTAATTATAAAATTGTATCTTATTTGAATAAATCCTTGTTTTGTAACAAAAATCAGAAAATGAAGTGCAAAAGATGGAAGAGGGTAAATGTAGATAAAAAACATCAGATTCGCTGTAAATTACGGAATTTAATAAGCACTGATTCAGAACAATTATTACCAATAAAAAAAAGCTAAATGCAGTGAAAAAAATCATGTTCATGGCCAGTGCAGCGGGTTAAAAAAAAGAAATGCTCGAATAAAATTAAAACTTAAAGAAAAATCATTTAAATCATGATTATTAACATATGAAACGAAATTCCGTGGACGTACCATTCCAAGAAACTCTTGAGCAAGTAAGAAAACTTGTAAAAAGAGCTTTACTTAAGGCGATTAGAAAAGAAAAAACAGTAAAATTTAATGATTTTCTGGAAGGAAATTTCATAAACATCGGAAATGAACAAACAACTAGGGCTTTTGAAACGAAAAATACTCCCATTACTACAAAGCGATGATATCGACAACATTTTGACAGATCATTTCAATAAAATTGAAACCGAGCTTCAAGGGCTCTGGTTACATCTATACTTCTGCTAATAAATTTGAACTTAGAATAAATAGATATCAGCCATTAACGGCAAGGAGTTTTGTTTCCTTACCTCAAAAAATTATTAATAGAAGAGCAATAATAAATGTGCATAACACTGACAACGAAGTTTTAAATATGCGATGCTTAGCAAATATGTTTATGATAAACCACAGAGAACAAACAGTTATAAATTCACATCCCACATTTATGATTTCTTTATGTTAAATTATCCGGTCACAATAAAAGATATTCCAAAATTTGAACGAGGCATTAGGCAAAGAAATGTATCCATCTCTGTATTTGGCATGGATGAATCGGACTATGTTTTCCCCTTATACATCGCCAAAGAGGAATGTGAAAATCATACTGATCTTCTACTTGTATCAAATTCTAAAGATAGCAGATCTCATTTCTGCTACATTAAAAATTTTGAAAAACTAATTAATTCACAAAGAACCAAAAATAACTATAAGTTAGTAGTAGATATAAAATGGGGTTCCTGGCGCAGGGCAAATGAGCCCGGCCCCCCAGCCGCCTCCGGTCTACGATATCCTCGCCCCTCTCCCTAAACATTATGCAACTAATCACCCTCTACCCCCCCCTACTTCTATAAGTATAACTAACTTGAAATTTATACTGCAATTAAAGTTAACATAATGGTGGAATGTGTTTTTGTAAATACTCTCGATGAGGAAACTGATAGATCGTTTAAGACGAAAAACAAGCCAGTGTTTCAAGCTACAGATTTAGCAGAGTTCGTAGATGAGGAATTTGCCTCAATAATTGTGGAAAAGGAGGAAACTCAAATGAAGAAAAGCGAATGGTCATTGAAAAAGGTCAATGAAAAAAAAAGTATTCGCTGCTTTCTTCAAGGGCAGTTCTTACATAGCATTACCGAAAGTGATTGAGTGGAAAAAGGCTTGCCTCAATGGAAAAAATGATGACTTTGAGTGTTTTAGATATTCCATACTGGCAAAACTTGTGACCAAGGATGCTGCACGCGTGAGTAAATACTAAACTGTAAGTTTTTTTTTTAATTATATTTCTCTTTTAGTATCTAGATGCCCGATTATTTACACACACATTGTCAGGACTTGTTCGTTGGCAGACCATATTAGGGAATGTTCAAAGATGAACCCAGAGATTAAGCAATGTCAAGGATGTAAAGTATTTGGGGCACGGTCGCAAATACTTTCATTTCATAAATCCAAATGTGTAAAGTATTTAATGTTGAAGAAAATAATAGAAAACAAATGTAAACGATTAAGAATATATTCTTTTTTTAATATATTTTTTTTTTATTTCCTTGTCCTTGATGTATTGGATCCAGATCAAAACAACAGGATTCTGTGCAACGGAGTTTATTCAACCAAACAATTCTCAACTCAGAATTCACAACTAGCAACTCGTAACTCGTAACTCGTAACTCGTTTCTATGAACAATAAATATTTTGTACTTATATGAATATAAGAGAATAGAACTTATGCTAACAAATTAACAATGAATATGGCATTACCACATTTGTCTCCTTCTCCGGATCCAAAACCCAAAACTAGATACAAAATATACTGCAAAACTGAATACTAATAATGTTCTTAACAAACTAATCATATGATAGTTATTCCAGTTCTCTAATTAGAAACATATGTTATTCTAAAATATAAACCCATATGTGGTGCACTAACACCCTCCACCTTGAAACGATCGGGATGTTTCAACAACTTAACTGTGAAATTCGTCCTCATGACAAATCAACTTGAATAATGGTATTCCAAACTCGGACCTATTGTTCTTTACCACAACCCTTCTGGCGCAACCTTCTTCACTGCCGTTATCCCTGTTCTTTTCTTGACTCCTGCTTCCAGATCTATCATGCCTCTTACTACTTTTTGCGGTGACACAGACCCTCTAGTCTTCTTTTGCCCAAGAAGCTTTCTTCAACGACATTACGGAAACAGAATGCAGTATGGACGATTACCGATATGCCCAACAAGTTTGGAAAATTCTTATCTGCAAAACTCTAGGCGATTACAGCGATAATTATCTCCTATGTCTTACTATTGTGTGGAGTGTTTCGAGGAATTTCGTCGAAATACGAGGCAAATTTATAAGTTAAACCTAGCATGGACAATAACGATACCAAGCTATGCTTTTTCAAGTATGCTCAAATACACAAAAGTTGAGCTGGAATTATTAACAGATTACGATCAAATGCTATTCGTGCAAAACGGAATAAGAGGGGGTCTACCGCAGATATTAGTAAGGCGTCATTCTGTTGCAAATAACCCTTATGTTGATGGTTACGATAAACGATGTCCTCGGAAGTTCATTTTAATGCTTGATGCAAATTCTTAGTATATGTATGCTACGATTTCCGAACTGTAAAGCCCAGTTTCACCATGATAGTCACATTTGGGAAAGTGATGATATGGATATAATTTTGTTTTAGGCTAGGGCAGCCAAAATACTGAAGGTTGAATACAGTTTTTTCAATAATATCTCCTAGGAATTTACACTTTTCATCTCCTTTAGCAAAAAGGTAGGCATATTTTTTAGTTTCATTCCGCAAGATATCATCAAATTCAGAATAGTCAGTATCAGCCCATTTCCCATCCGATTCTATGAAGATTTCTATATACCCATCTATTTGGAGGTGAGTATGGATTTCCATAAGATGGGGGTTGCTTCTCCAGACCAGCTCCTTGACGATGAATCCATGATCGCAGCTTTGATAGCCTTGCACATCGATTACTGCAGCAGCGATCAGAATCATAAAATGAAACTTGTGCTTTTGTGACAGAATACGTTGGCGGTGCAATCTTTCAATATGCCGCACGAAGAAGAGCATTCGCACAATGGTACGTGGTTCGAATCGTCCAGATTGAGTTTTCTAACATCATTGAGATTTATGGCTGGAGCGAAGAGATGACATCAGTCAAATGGTGTGAAAAACAACTGGATATGAATAATAATACATTTGTAGATTGGAACAACTATTTGAGAGAAGTTTGTGTAACAGTATTAGCGGAACGTGAGCAAAAAAAATCGGTAGTCGTGAAAAAATAGTTAAGATAGACGAGAGCTTATTTACAAAACGAAAGAATGCTTTCTAGTTAAAGTTCCAAACCGTTCTTTACCAGTACTGTTAGATGCGATAACAAATCACATCGAAGAAGGGTTAATCGTCTATTTCGATTCCTGGAAGGGCTACTGCACAACTAAAATGGAAGAAGCTGGTCTTCAACATTTCAAAGTCAATCATAGGTACAATTTTGTTGATCACGACACTGGTGTTAACACTCAGAAAATCGAACGACTTTGGGGCAGTGTCTAACGGAGAAATAAAAAACATCGGGGGACTTTTCGCCATCATTTGGAGTCGTACCTCGCTGAATTTATGTGGAGCCGAGGAGTAAACGATCAATTGGAGCAAATTCTCAAGGACATCACCGTATTCTGGAAAAACCAATAATTATAACCATTCTTTTTGGGTAAAACTGTTTTCTTCACAATTCACTAATATTTGTTTATAGCTGAACGTTTTCGACTTTTATTCCGTTGACTGTTTTGTCATTCGCTTCGCTTGGCGACTTGGCTCGCGTTTGGCTTACAATTGGCGACTTTTATCAGGACAACGACCCCAAGCATAAGGCGCGTAAAGTACGCGAATGGCTCCTTTACAATCGCCCTAAAGTACTTGATACTTTGCAAGTCCCCCAGTCTCCGGATCTTAAACCTATCGAACATATAAGGGACTATCTGGAACGAAACATCGAAATTTCCAAATCACCCGCGTTTCTGTCCTAAAAGAGAAATTAAAACTAGAATGGGAAGTGATTCCAACAGATTACACAAAAAGGAAGGTTGAATAGTAATATCGATAGTAGTAATTATCGATGATTTCCACATCACACTCAGACCATCTTCCACTGTTTTTCTCTTTCACTATTAATTCTAATCTGAGTGCCCTATCTGTTTCATCTGAAATTTTGCCTCTTCTACCATAATTAGTTTGGCAGAGGAGTTGCTTTGTACGAATAAGTTAGAGAAGTCTATATTAAACCTTGACAGTTGCATTAAGAGAGCTGTCCAGTTCTATTCCAGTTGCATCTATCAGGCAGGTGCATAAAAGCCCCTGATTTGACTACCAGTGTTTACATGCGAAGAAAAAAACGTTTAGACTCCCAAATTTACTACATTATTATGTAACTCCCAGTAGTGTGTATTGTAAGACTATTTCCGAATATAAATCTCTGAGTAAGGATAAAAAAAAAAAGAAGTTTATTATTTGTTTGATTCTCGAAAGAAGGTGCGGCACCCCCCGTGACGGGAATTTTTCTTGGTGCGTCGTTGTAGGTTGGCGGAATTGTGAGTCTGGCCAGAGAGGGGACTGTGGAGTCGCTGTGTGCTGATGTCCAGTTGTCCTTGGCTCCAAGGTAGTGGATGCGTCTTATGGTTGTGCTTGGATCTAAGCGTCAGTCCGCCATTTATTGTAAAAAGTTGTGTTCAGCGTCGGTCGGCTCGGCCAGGAAATTGTCTTTTGTTTGTCTGTCTGGACGTTTTTTTTGGTTTTAGTTTAAGTTTGTCAATTATCAAATTGTACTAATCTAGAGTAAGTAAATTAATTAATATTTGTCTTGGGTCATATGATCCGCTGTATTTGTCAGGCAAGTTCCTTGTCAAATTACAATATTACCTGTAAATGCTTAATGATATACTCATATTAATAAAATTATTCTTATTATAACTAAAGTCTTGTGAAGGTATTTTGGGTGACTGTGGCGTCCACCACATTGGTTCCCTCTTATTTGTCTTTTGTCCTTTCCTGTCCAAAATTGCTCTCCCCATAACAGGGTTTGATTTCCTCAAGAGTTTTATACATTATTATCATACTGTAATTGAATAATTTAAAAGTGTTATAGAGTCCAAACAATTCTGTAATAGAGTTAAGCAGTTTAGAAGTTCAAATGTTATCTGCGGTAACAACATTTAAGAAACCTAAACCTTTTATAAAATATTAATAAATATTTGTTATATGATTATGTTGATATTATCATATACTGAGTCCAGTAAATCCTCCAATCAAACATGCATTTTACACAAATATTATAAGTTCTGCAAGTGTTCTCTTAACAGTTCCCGAGGAGAAGTAGATAGTGAGGAGGGAGAAAGCCATGATGGACAACATACATTAGGGGAAACTGAAATATAAGTAGATGAAATAAGGTTGTGTGCAAAACTGGCCCTATTTAATTAGACTACCATCGGCCTAAACCATAACAACTTTCATAAATTCATAAAATAGTCAAAACACGAATGGCCCAATCCACTTTTTTTAATTAAAATATATTGTAAATAAAACATAAAAATAGGTTGCATATGTAAAGTGTGTTGGTAGTGCGCAGTACTAATAATAATCATAAATAATAAATATATAGAGGACAGAGTTCAGTAAGGTAAGAACCCTGGTGAGTGGTGGGTAGGAGTGATGGAGCCAGAAGGTGATAAGCCATTGCCGAGTTAAGTCCACGAGTTGCTGATAATTATATAACTAACCGATTGGCGTGAGGTGAGCCAGATCTCAGATTAAGCCCTCTGTGCACCCTTAACCACTCACCAGGGTTCAGGCATTAACTCTTGTCGATTAATAATTAACCTTTAACCGGAAGTTATTTTTTTAGTTGGAAGAAATTAAGTTTATTTGATTGTTTAGTTATTTTGCGTTATAAAGTTTGTTTATTATTTCAAGCCATTTCAGGGTTGTTTTTATGTTGCGGACATTTAGTTATAGTAAGAGATTTTGTAAATATGAGTGTATGTAGAATAAGTCATTAGGTAATAAAGAGCTAACTAATTAAATGTAACTTATTCCTCCCCTCTAACGGTGCGAATGGTCGTGTGATTGTGTGTTTGCAGTAGCTGAAGGACGCGCTGTGCAGTAGAGAGGTTTACACATAGTTTGTTTTGGAGGGGAATTGCTGGATATATAATGTGGCTGCTTCCAGAGAGAGATTCAGTCACCACTAGCAATATGAACGGTGTAGTTATCGATTTTCAAGGTTTTCTCTTTAAGAAAAAATTCATCGTCAAGGAGATTACCGTTGTGGATCTCCTCAATTTCACCGTCATCGCTCATTGGCTACTCACACCACCGGAGGAAAAGTTGGAAGAGGGCTGATCTTACCCCAACAAATGGCTAGAGAGCAACCTCCATGTTATCAAATAGAAAAAGGGGTATGTAACTTATGAAAATATGAATACCTTACTCCAAGTAGTTACACAAGATTTCAAGACACTGTTTGGAAAAGGATATGAAAAGTGCAAGAACTTGGAAGATATCCTTGGAAGGGATGTCTTTGATTTAGGGGAATTTGGTTGTCTTTCTTTACAGAAAATGCCAGGGGCAACATTATTCGAAATGTGCGAGGATAATCATGCGTATATAACGCAGTATTGCTCGCTAAAGCAAGCCCTGCAGTTGGCTTTTTGGGTGGCTGCAAATTTGGACAAGGTCAAGTTGGAAGAAGGAAGAACTTACCCAAACAAATGGCTGGAGAGCAATCTCCATGCCATAGAATGGACGAAAGGAGAAATCAGGTATGAAAACTTTAATTCACTAATCAAGGAGGCAACGCAAGATTTCAAGGCATTATTCGGAAAAGGATATGAAAAGTGCAAGAACTTGGAAGATATCCTTGGAAGGGATGTCTTTGATTTAGAGGAATTTGGTTGTCCTTCTTTACAGAAAATGCCAGGGGCAACATTATTCGAAATTTGCGAGGATAATCATGCGTATATAACGCAGTATTGCTCCTTAAAGCAAGCCAAGCAGTTGGCTTTTTGGGTTGCTACCAATTTGGACAAGGTCAAGTTAAAAGAAGGAAGAACTTACCCCAACAAATGGCTGGAGAGCAACCTCCATGTTTTCGAATAGAAAAAGGGGTATGTAACTTATGAAAATATTAATACCTTACTCCAAGTAGTTACCCAAGATTTCAAAGCATTATTCGGAAAAGGATATGAAAAGTGCAAGAACTTGGAAGATATCCTTGGAAGGGATGTCTTTGATTTAGGGAAATTTGGTTGTCCTTCTTTGCAGAAAATGCCAGGGGCAACATTATTCGAAATTTGCGAGGATCATCATGCGTATATAACGCAGTATTGCTCCTTAAAGCAAGCCAAGCAGTTGGCTTTTTGGGTTGCTACCAATTTGGAGAAGGGTAATTTGGAATAGGAAGAGACTAGAATAAATACCGTCAGCGGTTATGATGGATTGGTGAATGAAAATCTGCTCGCCATACACGGTTTCTATCATTACCGCAAAACCGTTAGATGTTTCTTTTGCGGCAGCGAAGTAAGCATCAAGAGGGGGAGGAGGAGGACGTGTATCTGCTGCAGCCATTTTCTAGACTGCGAGTGGAAGAAGACTCAATTACCAAACTGTGTATAATATTTTTTTTTTTTAATGTGTAAAGGTCCAGCTTTTATAAGAAAGAGCATTTAATTTAGCTATTTGATTTTCAGGGTTAGTTTTGTAATAGGGTTTCATTACTTATTTTAGAATTAGCGTTATGTAAAATTAAGTTGTTTTAAGATTTATGAAAGTTGAATAAACTTTTCTCAAGGAAGAAAATTAATAATTAAATTACTGTGTGGGTCAGCGGATTAAAGGTGTGGGAACCGCTGAGTCGACACCATACGATATATAAAACTGAGCTACTGACTGGCCAGGGCCTCACTTGTTTTTCGGAGGAGCCAGTTGTCCAGCGGAGGAGCCAGCCGCCTAGCGGAGGAGCCAGTGGTCTTGCAGGGGAGCTCAGTTGTTTCGGCGGAAAGAAGACCCATGCTGTGAAGGGGTTCGTCGGCTGGCTGGTGGCTGGTAAGTTGTAGCCCAGTAGAATTTTAATTGCGGTAATTGGTGAGCCCCAGAGTGGTCGACTCAGCGTTGCGAGGACTGAATTGGTTACTGTATGTGTATGAACGAAATTTTATCTTATTGACGAATCGAGGTACTTATTGGAATAGGTTAGAGGCCATGTTAGATATATAATTGTATGGTGGGTTAGTTTATGTAATAAGTAAGGGATGAATCTTTGGGTATAATTCAATTTGGTTAATTGTAGATAATTTGTTTGTGGGTTTTTTTTATTTAAATAAAAACTGTAATTCTCTGGAGTTGTAATTGAGTGACCACTTCCCGTTTCCTCAAAACGCGCGCGCCAAGGGCGGCCAGCCCCTTACAATTGGTGTCAGGTGTGGGGTGTTGCAAGAATACACCGCGAACCCTAGTTAGCAGTGGTACGGTGGACGAGTTTTACTTCTATTAATTCGGAGGCCGGTGGGAATTTGAGGTTCGAGGAAATTTTCTGTTTGTCAGTTAGCCGCTGTCTATTCAATAAATAAACCCAATAATAAAATTGTTAGCAGAATAATCCGTCAGTCGGACAACGTGGAGCGCACGTGGTGCCAACACAGCGATCATTAGCAGGTCATCAATCGGACAGCACTTTTCTTATTCCCTTGATTTTGCTTTGTTAACGTTGCTATTCTTACCCGAGTATTATTACGTATTGATGATCCAGCGGTATTTGAGAAGATTATTATGTCGTCCATAAAGACGAGGGAATTAGAGAGTCCTGAAAAGATAATGTTCGTGGCTCTTTGGAAGGCCGGGGGGAGCGTTCTTTAAACCGAAAGGGAGTTTTTTTTTCTTGTATCACTTTGTTGGTATTGCTCGCAATGTCCTGCCATCAAGTTTCGTAAATACGAAAATGATTTCGGTTTAAGTGATTATTCTGAGCTGGAATAAAAGCATTGAGGTCTGGAATACTTTCTATTTCATTGGCCGAAGCAAATGTATTACAATTTCCGTTTATTTCAGGCATTGAATAAAAACTAACTGATTAAGAGAGGAACTAATATTTTGTCAATATTTGTTTCATCCATTTGGGGTATACATGGGGTTTTTCTCATTGAGCTGGCGATAGTCAATGACCATGCGGGTTTTTCTAGACGCATCGGGTTTCTTTTTCGCTACCCATATGGGTGAGTTGTAAGAGGAATTCATACTGTAGTATTATGTCTTCTTCGAGTAACTTTTTATTCCTCCAACTTTATTTGCCCTTTGTAAATTGGAGGATATCGGTAATATTTTTTTGTAAATATGAGGATTTCGTCAATTGTGCGGATAGTGTGTCGTAGTACATTAGGATACTCAGTTGTCTTTGTCTCTGCTTATAATTTCCGGATAATTGCATAGTAGAAGAATAATTCTATCTTCTTCGTTTTCGTTCATGTGGCTAGTGCGTATGAGGGTACGTATTTCTTTCTGAATCTTTTTTTTGAAAGGTTTATATGATTCATAGATAGAAGTTTATTATTTTATTGGATGTTCCTGGTTTTTCTTCTTCTTTGAGGTCCTAATTTTTTGTGGAAGATTGTGTAGGGGTAGTGAACCCCCACAACTCATCCACTCTAGCGTAGGGGTAGTGAACCCCCACCACTCATCCACTCTAGCCAGAGAGAGAGAGAGAGACAGCCCCCTTGGCACACAGAGCCCCCTTGGCACACAGAGAGGGGAGGCTCGGCGAATGTATATAAAAACGAGGGAAAAGTCAAAGGGGGATTCTTTTCAAAGTCTTACACTTCAATTGTACACATCGTTTAGCCACGTCAGTCATTCTGTTCTGTTCTTGTAGTGTAAAGTATACAGTCCTTGGCAGTCAGTCACATACATATATAATATCTTATACCGATACTAAGGTGTTATTTTATCCATCAACATCTACAACGAACATCTCCCCAAAAAACTATTACAATTGTAATCCTTTTTGAGGTTTTTATTTCGCCTTGTAGATACTGGTTATCCCTATTCGTTTCCGTAAGTCTTTGTTTGTCAACAAATATTTATTATTATTCTCCGTTGGGATGACTTTTGTCCTCGGTTTTAGTTTTGTTGTTTCTTATACGGTAATTATTTCTTTTTATTTTGCGAGTATAGTGCACTATAGAGATTGTTTGGTGCAGATTGATGTTTACTGGTTGATGAATGCTAATTATACTATAGTTAAAGCTATTCTTGTTTAGGCAGTTAGTTGATTTAGTTATCTTGGTTCAGATGCATTTATTGTCCAAACCCAACTTGCTCTAATCGTTCGGTAAGGGCTTGAATTTGGACGTCTTTATCGTCTCTCTGTTCTTGTATTAGGGTCAAGTCATGGGGTTTGAGTAGAGGTCTAGGAGAGTTAATAGAAATGGTAAGGATTATAACATTATGTTAGTCTGATTTCAACAAATCGATTATTTATATCATAAACACTTTCTTGTTTGTTTCTCAGAGAGATGCGAGAATGAAGTTGATTTTACTAGTAGCATCGATACAGAGCCGGGACTATCCACTTCTGTTGATATTTTCACTACCACTTTACCAGATGAAAATGTGGAAACAGAGATCATGGATTTTTCTAGTGATGATTCAGTAGAGGATCCAAATTATTGTCCCCTTCAAAGTGACAACTGTTCTTCAGCTGAAACGGAGGAGATGAAGACTGTTACGGAGCCGATAAAGAGTTTGCGAACTTTAAAAGAAATTAAAAAGGTTAAACGCAATACTGGACAATCTTACAGAACCCTAAAAGGTAAAGAAATCGCAGCTAGAAAAATGAAAGATCTTTTGCTATGCAGAATGAAATGTAGAGACCGGATACCTGTAGCCGATTTGACCTTGAAGAATATTGGCGTTTAGGCTCGTATTCTAAAAGAGCTAATTATATGGCTTCATTAATCGAGGATTGGAAGAAAAGGCTGTTGTTAGAATACGTGTTGCTGATCCAGAAAAACAAAAAATTTAGGACAAAAACCTACAAGTATTCTTTAATTATTCATAGAATACGTAAACCAATTTGCCGAGGTTAAATATTTTAGATGAAAGTGATAATTTTGTAACAACAGTGGCTTAAAAAAAAAGATCTAAAATAGCGGGTACCGAAAATGATGACAATCGTGGAAAAATGTGCGTACCAAAACACAAAATACCAGAGGCAGCAAAAGAAGCTATTAGAAAACACATTTTATTATTTCCGGCATACGAGAGCCACTACACAAGGAAGAGTACATCTAAAAAACATTTACCCAGCCATCTGACTATTCAAAAAATGTTCCAAATGTATTGGGTTGGTGCAAAAATAATGCAGGTTTTTGAACTTTCATCTTTTGTTTACTTCTGCTTGCCAAGTAAACAAAGATAATCCTCCAGTCTAGGTAATGGATTATAAACAATGTTTATTAATGTTGTTTTTCCTCAAATATCAGTTTAGTTTGTGTTCCATTTTGTATGAGTTAAGACCTCCGATATTCACCATGTCAAAACAAGATTTTCGTCAAATTTATTTTTACGAGTTCAAACTTGGTCGAAGTGCGGCTCAAACTGCGCGTAACATCAATGTTGTTTGGGGTGAAGGAAGCATCAGTGAATGTACAGTGCAGCGATGGTTCCAAAAATTTCGTGTTGGAGATTTTGATCTCGAAGACAAGGAAGGTCGCGGTAGGCCCTCTATTGTTGATCACGACCATCTTAGGGCATTGGTGGAAGATAACCCTCGCAAAACCACTCGGGACTTTGCGAAAGAAGTTAGTGTTGACCACTCAACAATCGTTCGCCATCTCGAACAAATTGGTAAAGTTAAAAAGCTCGACACGTGGGTACCTCACGAATTGACCCAGAGCCAAAAACATCGGCGTTTTGAAATTTGCAATTCTCTTCTGTTGCGCTACCAAAATGAACCATTTCTTAATCGAATCGTGACATGTGATGAAAAATGGATCCAATACGACAACAGGAGACGGTCAGGCCAGTGGCTGGACAAGGATGAAGCACCAAAACATTTCGCGAAACCAAGCCTGCACCCGAAAAAAGTAATGGTGACAGTGGGGTGGTCTACTGCAGGTGTTATTCATTACAGCTTCCTATATACTGGCGAAACAATCACGGCTGAAACATATTGTCAAGAAATTGACAAAATGCATAGGAAATTGCAAAATCTTTGTCCAGCATTGGTGAATCGGAAAGGACCAATTCTTCTTCACGATAACGCCAGGCCACATATCGCAATGCCAACTCTCAGGAAACTTCAGGAATTGAAATATGAAACACTTCCGCACCCTCCACACTCCGCCGATCTCTCGCCGACGGACTTCCACTTATTTAGACATTTGGACAACTTCTTAAGAGGAAAAAATTTTAGGGACCGAAGTGAAACCGAAAATGCCTTCCGCGAGTTTATTGAGAGTTTAAATAAAGATTTTTTAGAAACGGGAATAAGAATGCTTCTGACACGTTGGCAACTATGTGTTGATAATGATGGAACATATTTTGAATAAATAATCTTAGTTTTATACAAATTATAATAATTTTTTTTTTGGCATATAAAAACCTGCATTATTTTGGCACCAACCCAATAAAAGAAGCGGTGGAAAAAATGAACATTGAACAGGATGATGCAGCTATTTTTGCCGGAAGTTGGGCAGTTTCCTACAGAAAACTATCCCCAACTCAGCAATTATTTGCGAAAAAAGCAATTGATGAGATTTCAATTCTTGGACAACTTAATCTACTTAACCTGAATACAGTTAATAACCCTTCATCCAGTAATTCTTCTGCCCAGTCGTCTGGTCCTTCAACTCCACTACAAAGTCACAATAATTCGAGATCCACAACACCTTTTATTCTACCTATGTCCTCCCCGTACCCACACACAATGTGAAAGCTTGTCATCCCCACAATATGAAAACTTATCAGTGGTACAAATTCAACCACAAGCTGTGAATAATTACACCAATTTTCAAGACTTACTATCAGATTCTACCTTTCACTAATTAAGGTAAAGAAATAAGTTGTTTGTAAATGTATATAAAAATCTTATAATATCAGAAATATAACACTTTTATAAGGAACAATATTTTTACAATGTGTTATTTCTATTTCATTTTCTTTCCGTTAGCCAATTTACCTTCCTATGCATTTGTTTTGCCAAGGCACTGTCCCGACTCCGTTGAAGTAAGTAAGTCCAACAACATGCCGAAGCAGGTTCGTCAACCAGCCCCCAACCACCAGTGCAGCTGCTGTCTCCAAGGTCAAGAGTCAGCGGACAAGGCGCAGCAACCAATTTTTCCTGACGCTGCCACTTGGAGTTGAACAACCTTCGAGTTATATACGCGAATTGGTTCTGCTAAATTTCAAGTTATTTTGTTCTGTTATCAGTTGAACAGTTATGATGATATACTCGTAGCTCTACATTAAACTTCACAAACTTTTTTTATAATACTCTAAAGAAGGTAGTAAAAATTACCTAAACGTTGGTATAAAGCAAAAAAGTTGTTTTATTCAAGACCGCACCTCGATATTCACCAAAAATGATGTATTAAATGTTTTCTACCAAGAGATTACGGCTTAAAAATAACCGATTTAATGATAACTAATTATAAACCGATAGAACTGTCTTTAATGTACCGAGGAATCGGTGTAATTCTTTTAAATTAGAGTTTGACTAAACACCAATTTTTCATTAATTTAAAAAAAACTTATTTGTAAATTTTAAAAAATTACTTATTTGTTAAGCGGTTATGGATTTTAGCGTGTCCGTTCTTTAAAAAAATGATTGTTCATAATAATAGTTATTTATGCTTCTTAAATTGCTAAATTCATGATTAGAGCACTAAAATTCTTTTACATTAGACTAAGCATTTGTCTTCTAAGGAAGGTCATATTAGAATTATTTTTTTAGCCGATACTAAGAATACTAATAAAAAGAAAAAAGTAAAATAAATACCTTTTCATCAGCTCTCATCATCATGGTTCATGTAAGTTTTACCATTATTATTACTCATGCGTTAGCATATCAAAGTAAAGAAAAACAACTTCTCATCTTTTCAGTGCAAAGAGTGCAATATTAATTTTGAAAACTCCTATCAGTTTAAACTTCATAGAGCTTTAACTCACGGTGAGCGTGAAAAATATGGCTGCACTTGCGAAAAAGCGTATTTTTACAAAAAAGATCTTCAAATTCATAAGAAGAAGTGTACAGCCAGAGGACGCTACATGTAAGTAAAAAATAAAAAAATAAATGAAGTTATAATTATTTACGTATTATTAATTTGTTTTCTTCTCAGGTGCCGGCATTGTAACTGTGTACAAGCTGATATACACAATGGCCGTTTACATGAAGCTATCTGTGGAAGTAAAAGATCAAGTTTGGGAGAACCTTCCAGAAAGGAGCTCTTGGCATTATCCACAGGGCTAAATAATATAACCCCGTATGAGACCGCTTTTCAGGAACGTCTTGCGTCATACCTTATACGCTCACCAAGTTGTATGGATCTCCCAATATTTCTAGAAAGCATATGTTCAAAAATTCTAGACATCATTCATCTAAGTTTGGTAACGCATTCATCCATAAAATTTAATCTGTGGGTGGACTGCACTTTTGAAAATATACATGGAGAGAAAACGGAAAAGGCGTTGTAAACATCTAACAAAGCAGTCTACCTAGCTGATGATGTCAACAGCTTTCTAGATATAGCCTTCAGCAAATTAAAGAAAGAACTAGAAGAAGCGGCTATGACCAAGAGTGGTTGGTCACTGGTTTCAGTGGATGGACTAAGAGTGAGGGTAAGCAAACACAATCCTTTAAAAGCTACAACATATTTACCTTTGCCTAAATCTATTGAGAGCAAGAAGGCATGTATAAATGTCAAAAATTTTGATAATAAATGCTTTTTATATGCAATACTGGCCAAATTTATTGATGGGAAAAATTTGGGGCGGCCAAACAAATACAAATCATTGGAGAGTAAATATAATTTTTCTTGTGTAAATTTTCCGAGCTCTCTTAAAGACGTTAACTGTGAATCTGTTAATAACATGTTCGAAAAGTTGAATGCTGTGTATTCTTTAAATACAATTAGGGGTGGTAATGTAGATTAGAAGGGAGTGTGGAGGTCCACACCTAATTCAAAGCAGACTGTTGGACATGTCCTTGTTCGAACATTGCTTGGTTAACCCACCGCATTACAAAGAATTAAACATGTTGTTCAAAGAAGGAGTAGAGGAATCTAGTTTATGAGAATTAGTGTGACATAGTCAGTTTGTGATTATTATCTCAAGATGGCGAGTGGTACAGGTTTGCAGCTTACAACTAGAAAAAAAACAGTTATCAACTTAAATGAGAAAGATTGGTCAATTCCACAAGCTAACAAGCAAATATAGGGGGTGGGGGTAAAGAAAACGGAAGTACAACTGCAGCATGCAACAGTTTTCTTTGAGATGTTTTACCCATAAATCTATGGTTATCCGAGAAAAACCATCATGGCTAGAAGATCTCCGTCAATATCAGCCTCCAAAGATCATTTTTTAAAGAAATGAATATTTTAAATTAATGAGAATTTCTATGTATATTATATATTCTTGTAGATATTTCTGTACCATCGCTGTAAATAGGCACTGTGCTTTAACATTGGCTGTGTAAGAGCTTGGAACCGCCAATCTCATCTGAGCTTGCCCGGAGGCTTATTCGGTAAGGACCCCTTACATTCGAAGATATCTAACAATTAACAACTGCTAGCAAGGAGGCTAGCCTGGCACCCATTTACCTTCCTATCTATGGAATGAAGTGTTTCTATAGGCTAAATATTATATAGCCTATGCGCAGAATTTATTTTATTTAGTACTTGACTTAAGAAAGAAATATTAACTCTGCGATGCTAGTTTCAACTATTACGGAATTCTGTGGTGGAAAAAACTATAGAAATAAACTATTCCAAGGTTGTTAGTCATTATTTTCTTAGATATTACGAATGAATCCTTCTTTTAGATATACTATAATATAAATAAAACTTCATCGTATTAGGAATCGCAAATATTAAATATCCTTTAAATATTAAATTATTTTTTCTGATGAAAGCAAATTTGAAGTTTTTAAACCACAAAATATAATAACAATCTGGAGAAGAAATAAAACTGGTTTGAATGAAAAAAAAAATAAGTATATTAAAGACGGTTAACCTTTAAGTAGGGAGGTGGGGTGTTCGTAGCATTATTTGCTCTGTATTTTTAATTAATAGGTTGGCAATCCTGATGATCCTTTTGCTATCTTCCTAAATAACCACTGTTTACATATTGAGGTGGCACTGGCATCAAATATAACGTCCCTTTTTTGTCTTTTACTATAATTTAAAATAGAATTTTTTGTTCGTCTTTAGTTTAATATGTCGTATGAAGAGACTCAAGAGAGAATCAAGGAGGCTTTTTCAGCAAGTATGTGAAGAGGATGGAGAAGTTGCAGAGTTTAGTGATTCGGTGAAGGGGAACCGGATGAATGTGAAAATTCATTGCATGAAAGTGACAGTGAACAATCTGATGAAGAATCAGAACTGCAATCAGTACCGGCAACTACCAGAACAGACAACTCTTCTTGTTGTAGAATAAAAAAACAAAATGGAGGCGGGTTGCATCTACTCATGTACGTACGTACAAGGAAACATAATATAGTTACACATTTACCTGGGACAAAAAATTTAGGAAAATTTGTAAAAACAACATATGAGTGTTATAATTATTGGTATGATAACAGACAATACAAATATTTACATAGAATCGATTCAGCAAAAATATGTGAACAAAAGCAGATGTCGTCAAACAAATAAAACTGAGATTCGATCATTTATTGGTCTCGGTTATGGGTCAACCAAACTATCTTTTGAAGTGTTTAATTAGGTATGCAAATGCTTCTTCTTTTTTTTGCAGTATAAAATAACATTATGTTGTTTATACTTAATTTTATTTGACTCTTTTGCATATTTATATTTATCATTTTATACGAGTGGTTTTCACGTTTCAAAAATGGAGAAATGTCTATTGAAGACCAGCCCCGCTCAGGACGCCCCTCAACGTCAAGAACTGACGAAAACGTGGATAAAATCAATACCCTCGTTCGCCGAACTAGAGATCAACTCTGTGAGATGTCTGGAATATCATGGAGTTCTATTCAGAGGATTTTATCCAAATATTTACTCATGAGAAGGGTTGCAGCCAAATTTGTCCCTCGCCTTCTCCTCACAGACGAGCAAAGGGAGCGTCGACTTCACGCATGTTTTCAGCTTCAAAATCAGCTCGAAGAGGACCCTGAATTTTTTTCTAAGGTGAAAAACTGGTGATGAAACGTGGTGCCGAAACCAAGCAGCAATCAAGCCAGTGGAAGACATTTGACTCTCCTCGTCCCAAGAAAGCTCGCCAAGTGAAGCCCAACATCAAGACAATGCTCATTTGTTTTTTCGACTACAGAAGTATTGTGCACGAGGAGTTCATTCCCCCGGGTCAAACCGTCAACTACAAATTTTACTTGGAGATTTTGAAAAGATTGAGGGAGAGTATCCGGAAGAAAAGGGCAGATCTTTGGCGCGCAGGCGACTGGTTCTTCCATCATGACAACGCGCCGGCCCACACCGCCCTCTCCGTGAAGCAGTTTTTGACAAAAAATGGCATGACACAGATGGTCCATCCACCATACTCACCGGATCTAGCCCCCTGTGACTTCTTTCTTTTCCCTAGAGTAAAAAAAGGCATGAAAGGAAAAAGCGTTTTGCCACTGTAGAGGAGGTAAAACAAAAATCGCTAGAAAGGCCTAAAGGACAGCCCGAAAAATGAATTTAAAAACTGTTTTGAACAATGGAAGAATCGTTTGCAGAAGTGCGTTGTGGTCAATGGAGGATACTTTGAAGGCAATTAAAATTTTGTGTAAAAATATTGAAAAATAAAGAAGTTATTACGAAATTCCCGTTTAATTTGGGGTCCCCCCTCGTAGTGTTTGATTTAAGAAGTTAAATAGACGTAATTTGGGTAAAAAAAAGAGAAATTTATTTGATATAAAACTGTATATAAAGCTGTAATTAGGAACCTCTTGACATCTATGTAAATAAAACAAATGCCCTAGGAGACAAAAGAGGATTAACGTGACCTTTAGTACTGTCTAGACTCCCCTTACTAGATTCATTAGTTTTAATTGTGCTTTCAACTAGTGCGTTTGAGATGGCTCCAAAATCTGGAGAAATTCCTATGGGTGTGAGACAGGAAGTGCTTATATTACATCGTGCTGGATACAGTTAGAGAGAAATTGGAAAATAAAGTAAATTTATCGTTTTCAACAGTGAGGTATATCATTGAAAGAGGAACAACAGAAAATAAGCAGCGAACAGGTCGACCAAGAGCCTTAAATGAACGTGAGAGGAGGAAGGTCGTCAAAAGGAGCACTTAAGACAGGTGTTAGTTGATTCCTGGAACAATTTATCAGGTGAGGTGACCAGAAATGTAGTTGAATCAATGCCAAGGCGGTTACAAGCCGAAATTGAAGGTAAAGGGATGCACACTAAATATTAAGGACAAGGTTATTGTTCGGTCGCAGGCGTGAGAATGAGAATAGATCTGGCAAATATGAATCTACCACAGACGAGGAGAATATGGATACTACAATGGACACCACCACCCACAAATATACAGCCATCATTCACAAACCAGATTACAACGAACCAACCCCAAGAGCAAAATGCCCAGACTTCTTCTACATCAAACATGGAGACCACATACACATCATCTACACCGCATCAGTCAAAAACCAACAACGAACCAAACCGAATTCTCAAATGCCTTAAATGCAGGTCCATAACATTAAAAAAAAGTACAAATATATTGGCAAGACGCATTATTTTAGAGGTCAAATGTCTTCAATATCCTTGCATATGGCAGTATATATACAATACAATGCCATCCAAAGCAAATTCAAACAGTCTTTACTTGGAAGAACTGCAGTCTACTTCAAAATGTAAGTATAGCTTGTGCTCTTTTCTCTTGCAATGCAAAATTCTTTGACATGCATGATTATTATTAAAGTTTAGTGGTTTCAATTTTTAGGAACCTCTGCGAATTATTAAATTCGAGTATTGGGAAGAAGGCTGAAAAGTATTTGAAGGCAGAGGACCTTCAAATTAATGAAGCTTATAAAATAATTCGATTTAAAATTGACGAGACTAAATATGGGAAATCGTTAAAGGCCATTGCTGAATATTTAGATGGAGAGGGGTTTCTATATTTACCAACTCGCATTTTAAAAGCAGTAGAACAAAACATAAATTTCCAAGAATATAAAGGGGGGGTTAAATTGATATATTGCAGGTCTATAACCGGTGGACGCTCAAATGCCTTAATGCAACATCTACAGGAATTACAGAATTCCATAACTTTCTGGCATATCTCGTCCGTTACGGTATCCACACAATCACAAACCCTGGAACTAACACTTTAATACCAGATATAAAAAAATTCTTTCTTCAACAAAACGTAGACACAACAGATACCCATACAAACACAGAACACTGTATACAATATATAGAAAATAAAAAACAATAATATGAAAAACTAAGAGCCCAAACACGTAAACAAACAATAGATGAAATGCTAAAAGACATAGAAACACAAAATATTACTACATGAGAATGTTTCTGGCAGGAATTATTTGAGACTTTACAGTTTAATACAGGACATTATTAATAGAAGAGGTTACATCTTAAGATATGAATCTTATGATTTGCGCAATAAATGCATGCGTAATGTTGATGGCCTTTCCAATGCCTTGCCTGGTGTGGTTTCGTTGGAGAACATCTATACATTAAACCATGACTGTAAATTAAAACTCAGGAGAATCGGCTTGACCGACTATCTTGGTGTAGACAGTTTTCTGTTTGCACAAGAATTCGAATAAAAAAAAAAAAAAAAAAAAAGGTTTGTTCAATTAAAAAAAGGCGCGAAGCGCCCTTAATCCAGTAGAGGTGGAACTGTCGATATAAAGTATACACGTACGCGTTACGACAGCATCACACAACTCTAAAATTTTATCAAGTCCAACAACATGCCGAAGCAGGTTCGTCAACCAGCCACCACCTTATCTCCAAGGTCAAAAGTCAGCGGACAAGGCGCAGCAACCAGTTTTTTCTGACGTTGCCACTTGGATTTGAACCTTCGAGTTGTATACGCGAATTGGTTCTGTTAAATTTCAAGTTATTTTGTTCTGTCATCAGTTATTGCATTGCTTTAGAAAAAGGACAAACCGGACGTAATAGTGAGTATCATATTCATTGCTACGTTAAGTTTCATGAAAAATTATTATTGACTGCAATAAGTGAATACTTCCGTTCTATATTTGATGTCACTCATTTAGACGTTCAGTCAGTTAGATGAGAGCGGAATTTATTGAAATACATAACTAAAGAAGACGAATATTCTTTATATAATGTTAGTGTCTCGAAACTTAGTATGAGACAGCAATGTTTGTATTATTTCCTTAAAATGGAGAAATTTAGTTTTAGCCATAAGTTTGTGGTTGAGCATCGAAACAATTATAAATTCTTAATAAATATGTATGAAGAAGTGCGCTCAAAAGTTAAGGTTTCCTATTCATATATTTACCCGGATATTCGCGTTGATTTTGGATGGTGAATGAGGTTTATGAATGGCACGACACTTTTGTTACTACAAATTATTATTACAAAAAGAAGCATTTGTATCTATACGGCCCTTCTAATGTTGGGAAATGTACAATAATAGCTAACCTTATTAGAGGGTTGCGCGATTTGGTTATTTATGGGCCAAGTAGTCGGATCGCATATCCTTTTGACATGTTATTGAATGTTCATAAACTCTTGGTATTTGAAGAATTCAACATAAATAATTAGGACATTGATTTCTTAAAAAAATTATCGGCCGGTGATGTAGTGACTGTTAATCGTAAATATTGTGATAATCATAAATATCAAAATGAACTTCCGACTATAATGGTGTCTAATTCCTTTAGATTCTGGCACCATGTGACTTCTTCCTATTCGATCGACTCAAAAAACCACTACGAGGAACTCGTTTTGAGAGTGTGAAGGCAATAAAGCTAAAATCACTGGAGGCACTAATGGCTATACCAAAAACCGACTTCCAGAAAAGCTTCGAGGGGTAGTTCAAACGCTGGCACAAGTGCATCGCAGCCGACGGAGACTACTTTGAAGGGGACAACTTGAATTTGGAAGAATAAACATGTACTTTTCTTTTTATGAATAAATTCCGGTTATTTTTTGATCATGGTAGTATACCAAAATCATTATTTAAATTAATAGCTGAGATGACAAATTTATATGCAGTACAAAAAAACCTACTGAAATACATAAATGCAACCCCGGAGGAAATAGAAGTATTATTTGGGCTCCACATTGCAATTGGTGCATTGAAATTTCCAAGAGTGCGGATGTTCTGGGACACAAGCATAAAAATGAACTTATTCTTGGAGAATATTTCTCGGGACAGATTTTTTCAGTAGCGCACAAATTAACATCTTATAAATAACTTGATAATACCGAAACCCAATAATGATAGGTTTGTCCTTTGTATAATACTATTCGAGAAAAATGTTTGCAACTTGAAACCGAACAATATTTGTGTGTAGATGAAGGGATGATTCCTTTTACAGGAAAATTAGACATAAAACAATATGTCAAAGGTAAACCTAACCCGTGGGACATCAAAATGTCTTTATGGGAAAAGTGGCCAGGTTTATGACTATTAATCATAAATATCAAAATGAACTTCCGATTATAATGGTGTCTAATTACCGTCCTTTAGATTCTTTGGAATTTATAAACCGTGTCAAAATTATTCATGCCGAACATTCCTGCTTTCAGGTTACGGAAGAAGACCCTATTACTATTTCTACTAGGGATGCCCATTATGTATCGTCGTCGCCGTATAGTTCGGAGATTTTGTTGTCCCCGCTACTACAGGCAGAGGTTCTATAAGATGGGGCGAGGTACGAAAATGCGTACTAGTTTTTGTAGTACAAGCAGGAGTGTTGCTACTACTAGCGGTTGTGACCAGGATTATGCCATACCAGCAGGCGAAAACACTTGACCCAACACAACGCTACAACTGAACGAAGAAATATGCACAGGTACTCCTGAACCCATTACAACACACACCACAAATTCGATTATTACGCCAACTATTTCGGGAACTAGAGAAAATAACCGAGAACGGATCTGGTCTCGAAAACAATATGCCATTGAGGCGATTTTCCGGTGGTTACAAACACACATAATTATTCCAGATCATGACGTTACATCCTCATCCATATGGTTGGCCAGCGAGTGTAAATTTATTACAGAACGCGATCCTATTTTTCAAAATGTATTAAAAATACATCGTACTACATTATCAACAAAAACGTTAATACAATTAATGGAATTTATCGATTCCGTTCAATATATCCAATACTATCCACAACCACACACCTTAATGTCAATTACAGACTCCTTCTTGGAAGAATCGGCTTGACCGAATATCTTGGAGTTGAGCCGTATTTATTTTTAAACGAGTTTGAAAAAATATAATTCAGCCACAGAAACAGGTTAGTACAAAGAAAAAAAAGGCGCGAAGCGCCCTTAATCCAGTAGAGGTGGAACTGTCGATATATAGTAAGCGTACGTGTATACTAGAGTTACTTATATACACGTACGCGTTACGCCAGTATCAAGTATCTCGAAATTTTTCTAAGTCCAGAGACATGCCGAAACAGGTTCGTCAACCCGTCCCCACCACGTCTGCAGCTGCTACCACTTCCAAGGTCAAGCGCCAACGTTCAAGACGGACCAGTCAGTTCTTCATGACGCTGCCACTTGGGGTTGAACGACCGTCAAGTTATATTCGCGAGTTGTTTCTATTAAATTTAAAACTGTTTTGTTCAGTTGTCAGTTATTGTATTTCTTTGGAACAAGGTCAGTCAGGAAGGAATAGTGAGTATCATTTACACTGCTATGTGAAATTTGAACATAAATTGTTGCTGACTGAGATAAGTGAATATTTTCGTGCGATATTTGACGTTGCCCATTTTGACGTTCAATCCGTTAGGTCTGAAAGAAATTTACTTAAATATATTACTAAGGAAGATGAATGTTGTTTATACAATGTTTCCGTTTCTCAATTAAGTATTCGACAACAATGTTTTTATTATTTTTTGACTATGGAGAAATTTAGTTTCACTCACGAATTTGTAGTTGAGCAACGTAATAATTATAAGTTTCTAATAAATATGTATGAAGAAGTTCGCTCAAAGGTTAAATTTTCTTATTCTTATATATACCCAGATATTCGAGTTGACTTTGGATGGTGCCATTGTTAGGGCTCTGGACTGAGTTGAGGGCCATTTCTTCTTCGGAGAAAAGGTAAGAATTGCTACCGACAGTCGTATCACCTTGGACTCTTTGCGGAATAGGAAAAACCACAAACCCTCTAATTGAAATGTTAAGGACAAGGCTGTGTAGACTGCGGAAACGAAAATATATATCTAATACATTTAAACAACATAAGCAACCGGAAAACAAGAGAAGAAATAACTCAGTTATTAAGTACATACCCTCTAATACCACAATTAACACACATCCAGAATTGTACGAAACAGAATCTAATGAAAACATACACAACACCACGATGGGAGGATGTAACACAAATACTACTAAACACAGAAATACAGAACGAACCATACCTACTACAAGACCACACATTCCTACCAACAACCAATCGTCTATGGAGCCTACAGTGGTCACCTCGGACTCAGACATCGATACAACAAATCCCATCCATCGATACACAGCGATTATCCACGATCCAGAATATAGAAAACCACGAATATCAGGAAGAGCCCCAACATTCATATATATCAACCACGGGGACCACATCCACATCATTTATACAGCAACAACACACAATCAACAACGAACCAGCGACAGAATACTCAAATTCCTTAATGCCACACCTACAGGCATTACGGAATACCATATCACCAGACAACGAATACGAAATTGGAGGAATTTCCTGGCATACCCACTCCGTAACGGTATCAAATACTTATGCAACCCTACAATTGCGTATAACCCTATAATGCAAGAAATAAAAAAATTCTTTCTTCAAAACCCAGAAGACGAAGGAGACAACAACCAACAAAAAGAAATAAATAACCAATTACACTGTGAACAATACATAGAAGATAAAAAAAATCAATATGAAAAATTATCCGCATCTACAAGAAAAAACACCATTGAGGAAATGATACACGACATAGAATCAGGAAATATAACAACATACACACAATTCGTAAAAACATACCCCACTAAACTAATATATTACATGGGACAAATAGGACTCCAAGCTGATTCGTTCATAAAACGTCTTTTACAAAATAAACAAACCTTACAAAAACAAGTATTAAAACAAACACATTAATAAAGCAATAGTACAAGCCCAAGTAGAGGTCCTTTTCCCTACTCAGGATGGAGCAGTTGACCTGGCATTAGATGAGATCAATATTCCAACATTACATGCGAAATGTAGATACGGATCGCTAATCTGTCTGTCAGAGGCAGCTGGACATATTGCGTGGGATAAAACGTCTGAGCTTCAATCATGCGAAGAGAAGGAATACGAGGTTATTTACGAAGGACAGGCACATATTGAATCCAAAAACAATGGTTTAAGAATAATTAATGTATCCGACAAGAAAAATATATTCTCCCTTGTAATAAAGGAGGATGTCAGGATATGTAACCAGATGGGGTTCGCTACAGAACATAACCGCTTATTTATAGTGTTTGTTAACAACAATAATTATTTCTTTAAGTATAGATCAAACAATGCGCTAAATGTTGATTTGATCGCATATATCAATACAAAGATTGTATATGTAGAGCGGTATATCGGAGAGAAACTTACTTCACTATATGATGATATTTTACAACAACGATGTCTGTCGCAAGCGTCTATACCTATACTATCAAATCTATTAGCTTTAGCATATACTTCAGAAGATGAATTTGCTTATGCTTATAAGAAGGAGCCAGGTTATACAGCCTTGACTCGAGGTGAAGTCATACATTTAATCAAGTGTGTTCCTGTAGAGGTAAATGTCGTTGAGACAGACACTTGCTATACAGAGGCTGCAGTGAAGTACAGAAATACGACAATTAGAAGGGACTATAGCGGAGCTGCTGTCCAAATTGACACTCGCTCCTGTGGGGGACCAGCAGCATGAGAATACACGATTAGAGTATTTGCAAGAGGCTGTTAATTGCTTGCAAACATTCAACGAGCGTTCCCAAATTCAGCTTCCTTCGCGTGACGCGCATCAGACGGAACCTCCGGCTGCAACTGGGGTTCCCAAAAGGAAACAAATTCCAATGAGGGAATGGGGAGTAAAATTCTCTGGTGATGGTCAAGGGCTAAGTGTCCATGCTTTCCTAGAAGCTATAGAGGAAATGAAGGTAGCCCGAAATACTAATGATGACGACCTCTTTACATCGGCTTATGATTTATTTACTGGCAGAGCACTGATCTGGTATAAGGCAATTAGGCGCGAGGCAACGACTTGGGACCAGGTAGTTCGGGAAATGAAGGCTGAATTCGAGCCTCAAGATTACACTGAACGTTTATGGGAGGAGATACGGGCCAGAACACAGGGAGATGATGAACCAATGGGAATATTTATCGCGATCATGCGGAATTATTTTCACCGTCTTCCTACCAGGCCTAGCGAGACAGAGATGCTCCGGGTCGTTATGCGTAACCTCCACCCATACTATTTGGATCGCCTCTCCTTGCACGAGGTGTCGCGGTTGGACGATCTTGTTGAGAAAGGGCGACGAATAGAAGCGACGCGTTGGCGGATTCAGACTCACCGTCCACCTCCCTCAAGAAGATCCGTTTTAGAACCTGATTTGGCCTATTCGCCTATTTCTCGAAGAGTTGCTCCAGCATTGAACCTTGCGGAAGCACCAACAGGGTCAATGTGCAGTAAAAATAGTTCTTCAGATAAATGTCCCACGAAAGGGGGACCTGAAAGACCGAAAATCCGGGGCACTTGTTGGAATTGCGACCAACCAGGTCATTCGCACCGATGGTGTAAACAGACGAAAAACCCCTTTTGTGAACGTTGTGGTACAAAAGAAGTAACCACGGAGGAATGTACGTGTCCACAAAAGAAGGGAAACTCCAGTGGGGGACGAGCTTAGGACGCAGCTCGTATACGCCCCATCAGTCCGGTCGAGATAATCCCGAATGGCAGGTATGGCTGGCAACGATAAGAGGAAGCGACATCCGGCCATCCAAGCCGTTGTGCGATTGCTGTAACGCTGACAGGCGTCCATATATTAAGATCACTATTCTGGGAATAGAATCTGTGGGGCTTCTTGATTCCGGGGCAACAAGATCGTTGTTGGATGCTAATCTGTGTTGAAAATATTCTTTGGTCAGCTGGGCCCATTAATTTAATTCCAAGTTCTGTTTGTATAATTAATATAATGTTCATGTGCAAAAATTTCTAACCAAGCATTGTATTTTCTGTTATAGATATAAAATAGGCTATTCTGATATTGAAGAGAGTACGACCTGCGGTAGCTGGTGCATTACACGATGACTGATTGCTCCGTAAATCTAAATTAAATTAAATTCCTGCTTCCTTATAGTTACTGTTCTCTCTTTTACTCCAGCCAACCTACTATTCCGGGTATTAGGGGTTTTCGCTGCTGTACCCCCAAGAACCCACTCTTACACGCCCATAAACATCTTCTCTCCCTACATCTTTTGTTTCATCATTTATTAGTTTATTTTCTTTTATTTATTTTCATTTTTCTTCTGAAACCGGTACTTATTTCACTTCAAACAACAGCGTGGCGCTCAAGGCAACTATAAACCGCCCTTCCCCACCCCTTCTTCACTGAGCTAGTGGCACTGCTTTACCTTCTCCAGTGGGGGAGCGTAAGAAACCTGCCGCATCTCAGTCAATAGACTTCACCCACCCTAACAAATTCGAAATTCTTGCCTCTCATGCGCAATAAGATGGTAATAATTCCTGACAATCAGCCAACCAATACAAAACCTCCCCATATCTACATTAAAAACGTTTCCAACATACAAAAGGTTTTGTCTAACCATTGCTGACGCCATCGGCAGTAAACAATTTCTGTGCTGAAAGATACGACTTTACAAATGAAAACGCCAGACGACTACAGAAAAATAGTAAAATTTCTAAAATTTGCGTCTTTCGTTGGAATCAACGAGATACCTTGGAATGATATTGTGGACATCTTGGAACTATTCCATGAAAATGTTTCAGGACGGAATTACGTAAGACTGTATAGTTTGATCCAGGATATAATTAATAGGAAAGGTTAAACATTACGCTACGAATCTTACGATTTATGTAACAACTGTAATTTCCACACATACCAACTAAAAGAAGAGAAACCATTCATAGTTGTGATTAGAAATCTACACCACACTACTCCTATATCTGCCATCAAAGAAGAGCTAGAGGAACTAGGCTTTCAAGTCAGAAATATAACATTCTCCATACTACCTTCAAGCAACCCCTACCTCTCTTTTATGTAGACCTTGTGCCTCTGGAGGGTAATGACAAAATATTTTCGCTTAATGCCCTTTACTAAACAAGAATTAGAGTGGAAGAACCGCGCACAAAAGGAAGGTCATCGCTCAGTGCAAAAGGTGTCAAGATTATGGTCACACTAGGACTTACTGCAACCACCCCGCAAGATGTGTCAATTGTGCCGACCTGCATTCCACAGAGAAGTGTTAAAAATCAAGACAAACGCCTCCCACCAGCGTGCACTGTCTTGGAAGAGCATTCAGCTAACTATAAAAGGCTGTCAAATCTAAAAGGAACTACAGCGCCTAAGGGAGGATTGATGGATGGACTGCTCTAAATGGATAGTCATTCTTTGCTGTAACTGTACATTTTATTGATGAAAACTGGTCAATGCAATCAACAACTTAAGATGTCAATCGACATCTTTTTCATAAACATTGTGATTTTCAGTTGATGAAAATTGAAGAAGATAAAAAACAAATAGCTCAGTTTCAAGTTAGTTCCTCTGGAATATACTTATTCATTCATTCCAAACTGGTACTTTATCTTTAGAATATGTACCACATAGTTTACCTACTTCAGGACGTACTTGTTCTGGAAGTTCTATTGATTCATTGCCAGAAATATTACTGGCCGACAGGGTTAAGAAACTAGTTCAAGAAGAAATCGCTAGAATATCTTCTATGCGTTTGGATGACCGCTAAATAATTAGAGGTCTGCCTTGCCAAAGATTAAAAAACAAAGACACCCAGGGGCAGCTGGGCGTCAAAAGGCGATCATACCGGTTATATGATATTGCTCAATATTTTTTTGATTGTATGCGTTCCTTCGGTATTTAGAAAAATATACAAGGTATAACACTAGGGCAACGCATCTAGTTAGCACCACCTTCATGCGTGAATTGGAATATGCAATTGATATAAATAATATCAATTTTGACGCTGAAAATCAGCATTTTTACTGTTTTTCGCATGTATTGAACCTTGGAATTCAAGAAATTTTGAAATTATAAACGCCAATGTCAGGCGATCCAAAATCGGAGGGTGACGATGATGAAGATGTGGATGCAACCGATTCTAATACGTTTATAAGTGTTTTTGTGAACATCCGACTAACACATAAACGCTCTAGGAAATCAGAAATTTTTATGCAATCGTCTGAAGGCAGCTTATGAGGCGACTAATACCAATTATGTAAAACCCATTATCGATGTGAGGACTAGATGGAATTCCACCTATGACATGTTGGAAACAGCAACCAGATTAAAACCAGTTTTGCTAACAATGTGGGAAAATGTAGATAATCTAAAAAAGTATTATGTTCATGATCAGCAATGGGAGCACGTAATTTTGATTTTAAAAATTTTGAAATGTTTCAAGTTTGTATCAACATTAATTGGTGGAGAAAAATATGTCTCTTTGTCAACTGTCAGGTTGCATTTAACGAACTCGTTACTAAAATTGAAAAGTTAGCCAAGAAATTAGATGATAAAATTGATAGAGACTCAAATGGTGAAGCTCTGATCATTGCAGAGATTTGTCTCGATTTTCGTGTAGCATGATTTTAGAATATTTTATTCAACTCAGCTTTCTATTTTATTTTAATTTTTTTTTATATTTTAGGTTACATAATAATATACATAATTACATAATAGACAAATAGTAATAAAAATTTTAATTATTATTAATATTTTTTCAGACTTCAAATGCCCAGGTTTGGGATTTAAACATTGATTGGGCGGTAGATTCCACCCCAACCGTTCAGGGGCCCTTAGGCCCCATTATTACGATAGTGATAGTGAGGAAGAAGATATTTTTGACAAAGTAATTAAATAACAATATAATAAAAAATGCATTATTGTTTTATATTGATCTTGATATATATATATATATACGAGGGTGAATCAAATATAAACGAGACTTCTCGCCCTTCAGGCACAATAGTATAGGGAGAACGTTCCCGCTTTGTTTGTTATTGGGTAGGTTTGTCAGGAGTGGGGGAAGCACGTGGGCTCGCCTCCTCGACCCTCTCAGTGTCCACCGTAACGATATCGGAGCAAAAGGTACCTTCGTCAATTGCGCAACGTGTTATAATCAAGTTTCTCGCCGCAGAAGGCGTAAAACCGGCCGAAATCTTGAGGAGATTGACTGCCCAGTTCGGGGAAGAGACACTGTCACGAGCCAGAGTGTTTGCATGGCATAAACAGTTCGTGGAGGGTCGTGATCGTGTTGAAAATGAGAGCCATGACCGCAGACCTCGCACCAGCATTACAGCGAACAACATCAGCAGTGTTCGACGGCTTATTGAAGATGACAGACGTCGTACCACTTCTGAAATTGCAAGTGAGGTCGGGATAAGTTATGGAAGCACTTACTCCATAGTCACAGAGGAACTAGGGTACCGTAAGGTGTGCGCCAGGTGGGTTCCTCGCCTTCTCACAGCTGACCAGAAATTGCAACGTCTTCAGGTGTGTGGGCGTCTTCTTGCACGATTCCAGAAACAAGGAGACCAATTTCTCACTCACATTATCACCTGTGATGAAACATGGGTGCACCACTAAACCCCAGAATCTAAACAAGCGAGTATGGAGTGGAGAAAACAAGGAGAACCTGGACCAGTGAAAGCCAAGTCACGTTTGTCGGCTGGCAAGGTTTTGGCTACCATTTTTTTTTGACCAGCGTGGATTGCTGCACTTCGATTTTTTGCACGAGCGCAGGACAATTAATGCGGCCTACTACTGCGATATTTTGAGTGAGGTCCGACTTGCATATCGCCGCAAAAGACGAGACCTATCGATCAGGCAAGTGGTTCTTCTCCATGACAATGCTCGCCCCCATACAGCAGCCTTGACTAGAGAAAAATTGGAGCAACTGGGGTTGAAGCCTACGTGCGCAATTGGCTGCAAACACGACCTGCATCTTTCTACGAGGAAGGAATTGGAAAGCTGCCTATCCGCTGGGAAAAATGTGTTTCCAAATCAGGAGATTATGTAGAAAAATAAACTATATTCTTTTTGCGTTTAAAATAAAAATAAATTACAGGAAAAAAAAGTCTCGTTTATATTTGATTCACCCTCGTATATATATACAATTAAACAAAATATTTATTATTTCTTTCAGGCGCTGAAAATTGCAGAAAAAGAGAGAATACTATCCTCCTCCTCGAAAGAGGAGGAAGATCAGTTGATTGAAGCCTGCCTGCAGGCAGAAAAGGAGAATAATATAATTAAAGCCTACCTGCAGAGAGAAGAAGTGAAAGAGGAAGAGTTATTGCAGGCCTGTCTGCAGGGGGAAAGGAATTTTTTTAAACATTAAAAGAAATGTTTCAGAAAGATGGAAAACATTTTGTTTTTTAAGTTTAGTTTTATTTTAAATGAATAAAAAAATGTTTTTTAATTAATTTTGCTTCATTCTTATTTTTTTCCTTTTTACACTTGAATTATCCCCAAATTACAAGAAATTTTATATGGGTTAAGTATGATGGTTCAGACTTGAGGTAAAGTAAATTATTAAATATAACAGGAAATAATATGACTCAGCCTATTGAGGCTACAACGAGGACTGGTTTTGAAGTAATACCATTTCTCGTTAGACACAGTTACATATTGGCTCTGGTGCGCTCATTTTATTCCTTATGGCTCGGACAACATTCAAAGAGCAGCAAATAATTGTGTTTAATTATAAAAAGGGTTAAAGTGTGCGGGAGATTAGCCGTTTTTAGTGAATAGATGTAAAAGCACAGTAGCTAATGTGATAAATCTGTGCAGGTATGAAGACAGATTCGACTTTAAAGTGAGTATCGGCCGTCCGAAAATATTAACTGAACGTGATGAGGGCAAAATATTAAGAAAAATAGAAATGAATCCCAAAATGAGCGCTCCTTCTGTTGCAGCAGAGGGTATTTAATGAAACTGGAAGAAAAGTGCATGCTCAAACGATTAGAAGAATACTGAAAAATGGGCGTACACCTAGACGTAAACCAATGATAAGTGGAAAAAATAGAAAGAAGAGGTTGCAATTTGTAAAAACGTTTATTAATAAAATTTCTGAATACTGGGGAAATGTTATATTTAGTGACGAAACTAAAATTGAACTATTTGGGTCACATAGGCAGGGGAAAATCTGGAGGAATTAAAATGAAGCTTTAAAAATAAAAAATATACAGCCTACAGTGAAGCACGGAGGAGGCTCTTTGATGGTGTGGCGGTGTATGGCGGCTGCAGGTGTTGGACAATTCGCTTTGTAGCAATGTATTGTGACGTTTTGAAAAAAAAAATTTAAAACCAAGTGCGGACAGCTTAGGACTGAGGGGTAAGTTCCACTTCTATCAGGACAATGACCCTAAACACACTAGTCTATTGGCCCGACCGAACAAGGTGCGTTTACAATTGCCCAAAATTGGTCAATCCGCCTCCTCAATCTCCCGACATGAACCCTATTGAGCATCTGTGGGATCATTTAAAACGGCAAATCACGAAGAGTCCAGTAAGCTCTAAAGAAAAACTTAAGCAGCGTATCATCGAAGAATGTGGTCCAAAATACCGACTTCGGTGACCTCAAAATTGGTCTCTTCCATGCCGAATAGGCTCAGAGAGGTAATAAAAGCTAAGGGCAATTCCACAAAATATTAATAACTTTATTCTAACGTAATGATCAAATTCGTTATATTATTTAAATAAAGTGTCCAGAAACTTTTCTTACTAACTGTATGCCATGAGGATTTTTATGAAGTGAAACAAATTGCTTCTGTGGTTGGTCTTATTAATCTGACAGCTTTGAAACTGGCAGATGTAAAAGTTCACCATATTCTGTGTTTTGTAAGAAGTCCTACAGCGAGGATTTTCAAGAAGTAACTATAATTAAGAAAAGGAAGATAGTTGAAGACGTGCCCCTATAACCAGCATTCATGTCCAAACCAGGCCTAGCTCCTAAAAAGCAAGTAGATCTTCAGGATTTACTCGCGAAGAATTTCATACCGAAGGTTTATTCTCCCTTTTATATGTCTTTATAATATCAGTAACATGTAAAAAACACTGGTATCATCTTCAGTTTTCTTGTGATGACCCATAGCTTACGCCAATGATTTGTTGGACTGCGTGAGACTATTTAAATTTGTTAGAAGAGATAGACAGTGATGACATAACTATCAACAAAATGATTAAGATTTCTGTCCAGAATGTCACATTTAGATTTGTGACGCTCTTTAAGCGTAATGTTTATTGCAATAATGACGTAAGTGTGCATGTAAGTTACTTAGGAACCAAAATTGTACTTATGATAACAGCTAAAATAAACGTAATTATATTAATAATGACTGAAATACTTTACTCTACCAAATATCCAAACACAACGTTTGTCAATATTTTTCTCTGGAAATGGTAGCGCTTTAAAACTTTCAAATGCTTATTCTGAAAAATGACAGTTTTTGAGTTATGACATTGTTGTATTTAAAGAGCGATAAGTGCACTGAATGGCTGAACCTCTCACGCTTCAGACACCACATAAAGGGTGTCCCAAAATTAAAGCAAGCTTTGAATTTGTTGCCATTTGTACAGTAAAGTGATGGCAACCCTAAAGAAAAAACAATTCGACAGATGGCAGTTTAGGATTAGTAAAAATGGAGCGTTACACGATAGAACAACGTGTCTTCATTATTGTACAATATTTCAGAAATATTGAAAGCTTGGCGGCCGCAGTTCGAAAATTTCATGGTCGTAATAGTGTTTTAACTTTGTCAAATGTGAAAAGATTAATTGAAAAATTCAGAGAGACTGAATCTAACTACAGACAGTTAGAGGTGATCCAGCAACAAGTACTCGTCGAATTGGAGCAAGATTCGGTATATCCTATAGGACCTTTACAGCATTTTACAACAAAATGATTTATACTTGTACCATCTCACGAGAGTTCAGCATCTTTTGCCTCCTGGCTATCACGCAAGAATACAGTTCTGCTATTGGTATCATAATCAAGTGACTAAATGGGAGGGGAGACAGAATATTTTGGACTGTTGACACCTTTACTCTTGCAGGCATAGTAAATATGCAAAATACACATTTGTGGATGGAATTTAATCCGCACGGTTGCATTATTTCCCACTAACAGCATGAATTCAGTGTGAATGTTTGACTAGGACTTATGAGAGGTGAACTTCTTGGTGCCGTATTGCTTCCAAATCGACTGAACTCTGAGACATTACGTCAAATATTAGACAATGAAATATTTGATTTATTGGAGTGGACTTATTGGAGTTATAATGTAAGACTATAAAGCTTACATTATAAATAGGAAAGGTTACACATTACGATATGAATCTTACGATTTGCGTAATAAATGCATGCGTAATGTAGGTGGTCTTTCTTATCCGCTTCCTGGTGTAATATCATTGGAAAACATATACACTTTAAATCACGAGTAAAAATTAAAACTAAGAAGAATCGGCTTGACCGAATATCTTGGAGTAGAACCATACTTATTTGCACTTGAATAAAAAATAAAATTACAATAAAAGAACAGGTTAGTTATATTAAAAAAGGCGCGAAGCGCCCTTAATCCAGTAGAGGTGGAACTGTCGATATATAGTAAGCGTACGTGTATACTTGGGTTACTCATATACACGTACGCGTTACGGCAGTATCAACTATCTCGAAAAATATTTCAAGTCCAACATGCCGAAGCAGGTAGGGTCAACCAGCCCCCACCACCAGTGCAGCTGCTACCTCCAAGGTCAAGGCGCAGCAACCAGTTTTTTCTGACGCTGTCACTTGGAGTTGAACAACCTTCGAGCTATATACGCGAGTTGGTTCTCTTGAACTTAAAGTTATTTTGCTCTGAGAAGATTGATTAATGTGGTTCCACATGGACGGATGTCCGTTTCATAATGGAAGAACGATATCTGATTGGATGAACCAACATTTTGGAGGAAGGTGGATAGGCCGACATGGGCCAACAAGGTGGGCAGCTAGAATTCTTGATCATTAAGCCACAGGGCTTTTACGTGTAAGGAACACTGAAGTAAAAAGTGTATGAAGTGAGATCGGAAACCCGTGAGGACTTGGTCCAACGTATTTATGCGTGCTGCAATGCAAAGCACGATGACCTTCGCCGGGCAGAGGATGCAGTCAGAACATCTTCCTATTTTTTGTAATTGATAAAAAATTTCTGTATCAATTTTTAAAATAACCACTATTCATGATGTACTTTTCGAAAGGTACATATTTGTAAGTAGATGTTTTTCATGTCTAGTGAACGTTTTAAACTTATATAATATTTTTTTATTTACAGGAAAATTAGTAGCTTTTAATAGATGTAAATAAGAATAGTTAGCCAACTCAGAGTTTCTAGAACCCAAGAAGTTCATTAGGGGCTACTCGCCAAAGTGTCTGGTTATTATGACAATTGTAGGCCAAATAACTGGCCACTGCAGGCTCAGGAAGTGCATGCATCGTATGTGCCTGGCAGCTGATAGCCTTTGTAGGTTCTGTCAGGAGCAGGAGCAAACGGCACTGCACATGCTGTGTCAGTGCGAGGGGCTTGTCTGGCTAAGGATGTTACTCCTTGGGGAAGAAAAACCAAGGCCTGAGAGCTTTACCCAGCAGCTGCTCTCCAGAATTAAGAGTCTGATTAATTAAACGGGTCTGGAAAGCGAGCTCTAGAGTAGGGGAGCCACAATAGATCCAAAGGGATCTCCGCCTATTCAGCACAATACATTTTGACTTACAGTTAATGACAGTCATATTCATACATTGTCTCTGATATACATACTCGTACATATGTACGCATTTATGTTACATACATGTACTTTTTTTATAATTAAATTTATATGAAATATACTTGGCACAGTTTGCTGTTTACTGCAAAACAATAACATTTGCTTTATCTAAAGAAATTTATTATTGTAGAATAATATAAATATAAAAAACAAAGTAGCGAACTGATGGACCTCCGTATTCATACACTCATTAATTCTCTAATAATTACTATTTCATCTCTAAAGATATGCATTAGGCTTTCAGTTTAATGTTTTCTAAGGCGGTCACATTACCCTATAATCCAGTTTTTAGAAATATAAGTTCTTTAGGACTCGGAGAATCTTATTTCTTTTTTCATTGCCATATAAACAAATTAAGAGTAGCCAGCCAATTGAGGTTATTTGGAAGTAAGAACTGCAGAATCTTCCTTAATAAGGTTTTACATAGATTTAATCCTGAGCAACAATGCAACTTATGTGCATTTGAAAGCGATAATTTAGAACACTTCCTTTTATCATGTCCTATGTTGAATTGTTTTAGACAAATGCATCTTTCAATTTATATTTTGTACCCCACGGGCGATAATACAATGCTAAATTTATTGACAATAGATTTGTTGGATCCTCGCAAGGAGGTGCGGCCCCACTTGTGAAAAAATTGGGTTGATGCAGTTGAGGGTTGGCGGCATTGGAGGTCTGGATCCTGTGAGGGACTGCGTACGTGACCAAGTGCAAGCAGTTGTCCTTGACTTTACGAGGAAGTCACATGTGATATATATGCCTTGTCTATTGCGTCGGTTCGCCTTTTCTTTTTTGTGTAAAAAGTGGAAGTCAGCGTCCTTTGGCTTATGCATATTTATGTATAGACTTATGTATATCTATGAACTGTCATTGTGCTTTTGTGTCTTGTCAGTTGTAAATTTGTTGTCATTTAATAACATATTGAGTGCCACTTCGCCAGGAAGTGAGTATTGCGCAAGCATTAATTGCGTAGTGTATACACTAATAAACCAATTCCCCAATAAAAAATAAGAAGGGATATTATAAAGACTGCCAGGCAGGTTGGTTGTAACTCTGTATATAATTTTGTGAATAATAAGCTAACTGAATTAATCAATAATAACTTTTATATTAAACATTGTGTTGCTAGTAAATTACTGGTTTTTCCTTAAGGCGTTTGTGAAGGTATTTTGAGTGGCTGTGGCGTCCACCACATTGACCTCCCCTTATCTATCTGTTTCCCATTATTCTCCTGTTGCTCCCCCCATATGGGCTACTCGGCTACTAATGTACATACGAGTATAAAAAGAGAACTGTTACGCCTTGAACAAGGATTAGGATTAAGTGGAATCCTAAGGTACTATTGATGCTCCGGAATTATTTAATGATTCTGTATCTTTTGGGAGTTTATGTGAAAAACGTAAAATTAATAAAGCGCCACCCTTATTGTACATACGTCCTTATACTGGCGAATAGAAAGATAAGTAATGCTAAAGATGGCACGCAAATGATTGCTGCTAATATTGCATGTAGAGTTAGAACTTACTATAGATTTATGTTTAGTGAGCGTTTGTATAACGTAAATGTTTGATTATTTTTTATAGATGAAATCAAGAAGAATAAATTATTTTGAATAATTACAAATGGTCTATTAATTGCGTCTATGTCCTGCACACTTTTTGGAGGTGGTGTTTTGCAACAACCTCAACTACTACGCTAACAGATTGAAATTCGCTTGCTTTGTTGGCATAAACGAGTTTCACTGGGCAGATATTTTAGATCTTTTAGAGTTGTTTCAAGAGAATGTCTCAGGCAGAAATTATGTGAAATTTTACACATTAAACATCCCTGTTCTTGTCAATTTATAATTTAACAAAACTTGCGATGAAATATTGATTCATATATAACGATGGAGCTAGAACCAGAAGACACTGACGTCATCTATTGGTGGAGGAATGAACAAGGAAACCTGATTGCAAAAAGGAGTAACAGGCTAGGAGAAAACACAATTCGAGCTAGCATGTGGCGCAGGCTTCATGGAACACGGTTAAAACAACTACTGAGTGTTTTTAAAAACTACGTTAATTTTATAAATTAAAATAATAAATGTTTAGTTTAAATGTTAGTTTTATTATTTCCGAGTCATAAATTCTTGTTTTGTTGCTGTGTAACACTTTTATTAGCCTACTTTGTTTGCTGTAAATCCTCACTTCTCGGACCCACTGAGCCCAGATAGTTCGAGCACAGTTCAGCGCAGCTCGAAAGCTGAGCTCTTGAACAACACTAAGAGAGAATATGAAACTGCTTTTAAAAACAGATTGAAATCTGGATTCCTTAGCTGTGTCAAGCGTGGTCGTCAAGTTCTACACCAAATTATCTCCAATCTTAGAAGTAAAGTTATTGACAAAAATTAAATATCTACTTGAACGTTATTCCGCTATTAAAATTACCATAATCGTGGAATGGGTTTTTGTAAATTCTCTTGATGAAGAAACAGGCCGCTCGTTTAAAACGAGCAACAAGGCAGTGTTTCAAGCTATTGATTTAGATGAGTTAATTGATAAGTGATTCGCCAATAAAATAACGAAAATGGGATGGTCATGGAAAAAGGTCAATGGCCTTCGCCTAAGAATTCATAAGTATTCACCGCTTTCCTTCAAGGGTATTTCTTACATAGCATTACCGAAAGTGACGAAAAAGGCTTTGCATCAATGTTAAAAATAATTCTTTGTGTTTTAGATATTCCATCCTACCTAGTGACGAAGGATGCTGCACGCGTGAGTAAATGTGAGTAATTTTGATTGCATAACATTTCCAACTCCGCTCTCTAGCATAAAGTGATTTGAAAATATGAATAATATTTCCATAAACGTATTCGGTCTTGAAGAGAGTAATAGGTTATTCCGTTTAAAGGTTGTGAAAGAAGAACTAGCTGATCATAGAGATTTACTTTTGCTTAGCAACGATGAAGGTAGAACGCATTATGTGTATTGTGAAAAATTTTCACAGATTGATTTATTCGCAGAAAACTAGTGACGAAGGATGCTGCACGCGTGAGTAAATGTGAGTAATTTTGATTGCATAACATTTCCAACTCCGCTCTCTAGCATAAAGTGATTTGAAAATATGAATCATTCGCAGAAAACTAGTGACGAAGGATGCTGCACGCGTGAGTAAATGTGAGTAATTTTGATTGCATAACATTTCCAACTCCGCTCTCTAGCATAAAGTGATTTGAAAATATGAATCATTCGCAGAAAACTAGTGACGAAGGATGCTGCACGCGTGAGTAAATGTGAGTAATTTTGATTGCATAACATTTCCAACTCCGCTCTCTAGCATAAAGTGATTTGAAAATATGAATCATTCGCAGAAAACTAGTGACGAAGGATGCTGCACGCGTGAGTAAATGTGAGTAATTTTGATTGCATAACATTTCCAACTCCGCTCTCTAGCATAAAGTGATTTGAAAATATGAATCATTCGCAGAAAACTAGTGACGAAGGATGCTGCACGCGTGAGTAAATGTGAGTAATTTTGATTGCATAACATTTCCAACTCCGCTCTCTAGCATAAAGTGATTTGAAAATATGAATAATATTTCCATAAACGTATTCGGTCTTGAAGAGATACGGTGGGATACACCGTAAACAAAACGAACATTCCAGATTCTGCACTGAACACCAGGATGCAAGAATCGAGATGCCTTTGAAAAAGCTTCACCACCAATTTCAACAAGTAGAGCGAGTGCTCACATCAATCTGAAGACATTCGGCCATCCTCTGTTGATATAAGAATTGAGATGGAATGTAGTGAAGCCTTCAAGGCCAACACCACAGCCTACTCATTAATTCTACATGGAATCCCTTTTAGTGGAATACTCCCCTTTGCAAGGTCTAGTCAGACGTATAGAACCAGTTTATTTTGGAGGGGGATTGCTGAATATATAATGCGGCTGCTTGCAGAGAGAGTCAGTCAGTCCACTAGCAACAATGAACGGTGTAGTAATTGATTTTCAGGCTTTTCTGTACAAGAAAAGGTACATCGTCAAGGAGGTTACACTTATAGATCTCCTTAATTACACAGTAATTGCTCATTGGCTGCTCACGCCTCCAGAGGAGAAGTATGAAGAAGGAAGAAGTTACCCAAACAAATAGCTGGAGAGCAATCTCCATGCCTTAGAATGGACGAAAGGAGACATCAGGTACGAAAACTTTAATTCACTAATCAAGGAGGCAACGCAAGATTTCAAGGCATTATTCGGAAAAGGGTATGAAAAGTGTAAACACTTGGGAAATATCCTTGGAAGAGATGCCCAGGACTTGGGGGTGAATTCGGATGTCCTTCGTTGCAGAAAATGCCAGGGGCGACCTTATTCGAAATATTTGAAGATAATCATGCGTATAAAACGCAGTATTGCTCCTTAAAGCAAGCCAAGAAGTTGACTTTTTGGGTTGCTACCAATTTGGAGAAGGGTAATTTGGAAGAGGAAGATACTAGAATAAATACCTTCAGCGGTTATGATGGACTGGTGAATGAAAATCTACTCGCCACACACGGTTTCTATCATTACCGCAAAACCCATAGATGTTTCTTTTGCGGCAGCAAAGTAAGCATCAAGAGGGGGAGGAGGAGAACGTGTCTCTGCTACCAGTTTGTTTTGGAGGGGGATTGCTGGATATATAATGCGGCTGCTTCCAGAGAGAGTCAGTCAGTCCACTAGCAAATATGAACGGTGTAGTAATCGACTTCCAGGCTTTTCTTTACAAGAAAAGGTACATCGTCCAGGAGATTACCCTTGTAGATCTCCTCAATTACACCGTAATCGCTCATTGGCTGCTCACGCCAGTAGTATAGTTTTGGGCATACGAGGACGTTTTTTTGCGTCGAGTTCGACGACCTAGCAACGCGTCATCATGACGTCACACCCCCTACCCCCCACCCTAATTTTGTGGTCCAGTTGGACGAGGGGTTAGGGGTGTGACGTCATAATGGCGTCACAATACGTCAAAATGACGCAAATTAATAGAGGTATTTTCCTCGTGCGTCACAAGGAACGCAAGTCCTACGTCACAAGGTATACCCCTCCCCCTTTATGAGTGCTAGAGAGAGAGAGAGAGAGAGAGAGAGAGAGAGACATATGTAATAAAAAAAAATGCATTCACGAGGAGCGCGCATGCGTCCTTATCCCAAAATTTTTTTTTTAAACAAGGATCATACCACACAAACTGATCTTTTTGTGTACATTATTATTGATACACCTTGACCTTGAGTCTGCTAAATCAAGGACATATCCTGTGTGTACATCCACCTATCTCTCATTAAAGGTGAGCACATCCTATGTACTGTTGTAAGATAATATGTAATAAAAAATGGATGCACGAGGGGCGCGCATTTATCCTTATCCCAAATTTTTAAAACAAGGATCATACCACACAAACCGCGATTTATATATTAATACACCATGACCTTGACCCTGCTAAATCAAAGACATATCCTGTGTACATCCACCCATCTCTCTCTCATTAAAGGCGAGCACATCCTATGTAAGGAAAAAACAACACAATCGTTATTGATATTGTCAAAAAAAAAAAAAAAAAAAAAATATGTAGAACTAGATATCTTACACCTGTCAATCATACATAGAAAAAATAAAAAGAGTGCAGAATAATTATTATGTTTAATTGATGATAAATATTAACAATGATATTAAAAGGTGCAATGTGTTATCCCCTGCGACATATTGAAGGTTAACTATATTGCACTGCGACATATTGAAGGTTAACTCTTTTGCATTATGTTCTATTATATCTGCCCCAGGTTTGGTGGGGGGCAGGATGTTGTTATACATTGATAAGGCGTATATAAAAGCATGCAAAATTGATAGTAAATAAAAGAAAATGGATGGAACTAGAATGATTTCTGTAAGTACCTTTGTAATTATTATTATGAACTTCAAACAAAAGAAGTACTTATATTAACAGACATATGTGTGCATAGTATATGTGCACCCGGTGTGGTGCACTTATATTCATTCCTCGTAATTGGACCCCGCCGAGGAGGTGTGCGGGGTGTTTAGGTCCGTTGATACCATTCATGTGAGTGTTTCGAACTAAGGTAAAAGCTGAAATATGTGTTTGTTTATAGCGTTCCTAATTACGTTGTTTGTTATTTATCCACAGCGTGGACTCCCGCCACCACCAGCATCAAATTCATCATTATCACCACTAGCAACCGCTTATGGTGAGAGAGAATAATCTAGTAAAATATAATTTAAGTATGCTTGTCTCTATTATAATAATTGGGAATTTATTTTGTTTCCACAGGTGATACAATAAATATAAATATTCAAAATAGCATTGTTTTATTTATCAATCCTGATCATATAATTTTATCAAAAGTAATATCTAATTTAGGAAAAAGGGGCTTTATAGTTTATTGATGAATCATCAATCATTAACGGATATAAATAAGATTACAATATACACGTTTGATAAAAAAAGAAAAAAAGTTTATCATACCATTAATGAAATCAGTACAGGATAGCACTCACATAAACATAATCATTACAAGGAAATGGACATTTAAAATGCTTGTTTTAAATTTCCACTCAATTTAATACCTAGTTGGCAAAAGGTTAAACCGAAGATATAAGTTAATCGATTGCAGACGCTGATAACACCTACTGTTTACACCATATTGAACAAAACTCTATTCTTGTTCTTCTTCCTCTTCTTCCGCTTCCTCCTCCAACTGCAGATTCATGGTCAACTTGTTCAATAGTTTTTGAAGTTGCTGTAATATGGTGTTTTGATTACAGACGATATTAAATAAAACCGAGGGATCTTCTATTGTCTCACTGACGCTGTCAATAAAATCATTATAACTATAAAATAAATCATTAGATTTAAAATATAAACGACCATTCGTGTGTTGGAAGGCTGTTTTAACATTACGGGGTATGCCTGGAAATAGATGTGAAACATCACCGATAAAGGTGCTAGTAACCAAACTACCCCCGCATTCGTTCACTTTATTCACAAATGATCTGTTATAGATTATGTAAGTACTACCTCTATTTGAATGTAGAATAGCGTTTATGACATCACCGCTGCCCTCACTTCTTGACAACACTGAATGGATGTTAGATTGAGCGATAAGATGAAGGTGAGGGTAGTTAAATATATACATTTGATTGTTAGCAATCATAATAATATCATTGTTTGGTCGTTGATATATGGCCGACACGCGTGTAAAATTTGTTGGCAGAAATTTTAACCACCTGTTTATGTACATGGGATGCGTGTAATCTCTTTGTAAACGAAGTGTCTGTTGTAGTGGAATTACCCACACATAATGTCTATAAAACAAAAACAAACGTTTATTAACCACCAAAAATGCATCAATTCTTTTCATATAATGACATACGTCCAGGTATGGCTGTATTGGTGGTGGTGATGGTGGAGACGATGGTCTTTTTGTTGTTGTTGATGGAGGCGGCGGTGGTGAAGGCGGCAAAGGTTTTCCATATAAGAATTGTATAGCATGGATTTCCTCCTGATATAGATCTAGTTCAGCAAATGTAGAAACATTCGGAAACCCATAATAGGGGTATAAAACACTTTTTCTGTCATTAGAATGACGTAAACCGAGGGTGTGACCAATCTCGTGAACTAATACCCAGAATAAGGACGAAGCATCGTTTCCTGTTGCGGAAATCGTTAAATCGAAGTGCCATTTGCTAGCCTGATTAAAATGTATCTCTGCTGTTTCCTTATCTGTACTAGGATATTCAGCATGAGCTAACACCCCACCTTTGTCGTCAAAAGCAGCATAACAGTAGGTGGTTTTACTTGTAATACATAGATGTTTCCCGCGAACAAAAGCAATAGAGATATTTGGTGAATTAACCGATCGTATAAAATATAGGTTGGCATGTTTTGACCAAACGGAAAACGCCCGTTCTGCTACTTGAGAATACTGTGGAGGATATATATACCAAGTTAGAGTATTATTGCTCCATTTAGTTGTACTAGAATCCACCATAAAGGGCATAAAATTATCCACAACACCACATCTTCGTGCATTAATCACATCTAACGTTTGTGAATTTTCCATTCCATCTATTGGTAAATGATATTTTTCCTGTAATATGATTACAGCATTTTTCACTTCATTATCACTAATAGTAGTATTTTCACCTTTTAAATAACCAAACTTTCGTAAATATTCAATCGTAGAAGGATTATATGCGCTAATTAAATCATTTAAAAAGAGAAAGATGGTAAATAATAAAGCACCCATTTTCATCATTACTCTCTCTGTTAACCGCACAAGATCACGTTCTTCAAGATCTTCTCCAGAGGAGAAGTATGAAGAAGGAAGAAGTTACCCTAACAAATGGCTGGAGAGCAATCTCCATGCCTTAGAATGGACGAAAGGAGACGTAAGGTACGAAAACTTTAATTCACTAATCAAGGAGGCAACGCAAGATTTCAAGGCATTATTCGGAAAAGGATATGAAAAGTGTAAACACTTGGGAAATATCCTTGGAAGAGATGCCCAGGACTTGGAGGTGAATTCGGATGTCCTTCGTTGCAGAAAATGCCAGGGGCAACATTATTCGAAATTTGCGAGGATAATCATGCGTATATAACGCAGTATTGCTCCTTAAAGCAACCAAAGTTGGCTTTTTGGGTTGCTACCAATTTGGAGAAGGTTAATTTGGAAGAGGAAGAGACTAGAAAAAATACCTTCAGCGGTTATGATGGACTGGTGAATGAAAATCTACTCGCCATCCACGGGTTCTACCACTACCGTAAAGCAATTAGATGCTTCTTCTGCAGCAGCGAAATAAGCATCTAGAGAGGGAGGAGGAGGACGTGTCTCTGCTGCAGCCATTCTCTAGACTGCGAGTGGAAGAAGGCTCAATTACCTAACTGTGTATAATATATTTTTTTTTTTTAAATTAAACCGATTTTTTGTGTAAAAACTTGATCTTATTTGTTACCTCTTGTAAAGGAGTGTGGGACTAGAATTATATAAACGGATAGGAAAATAATAGATTGATTATTATAAATTATATTATTATGGATTGTTATGCTAAACTGCTGACGGCACGGCTGGTAGCGGCCGGGAGCCATGCACGGTGTAGAGAGAGAGAACCGCGAGCCCCCCCGTAGTGCATAGACACCGGCACAGGTCTGTGAGTACTTTTTTTATTAATTTAACCGCCCAGGCTGGCGGCCGCTTCCATTTCTTTTAGTGGAAATTAATAACTTAAGCAATCTGATAATAATAAGAATAATGTTAATTAATTGATAAATTGTCTGGTTGGGTTATCTAGATTTAGAGTAAATTAAGGAATTAATTAATTGAACAACGACAACAATATACAATATATACTTTCCCCTCCCTCATCTGCACCGACAGAGTGCTTTTTACAGGTGAATCTAAATTTAACTTGTTTGGAAATGATAGAAATTATAAAGTATGGAGAAAAAAAAATGAAAGCTTAAAATAGAAAAATATCGTAGCAACAGGTGTGATTGTTTGGGGGAGCTCGGGTGGGAAAACTATGGATAGATTTGTCTATTTAGACATCCTAAGAAATAATTTAGAACCCTCTGTACAAAAGTCAGGTTTGAAGAATGACTGGATTTTTCAATAGGACAACGACCCTCTAAGCACACAGCTAAAACTGTGAAGGAATGGTTGCTCTATAATGCACCCCGACAGTTACATACCCCTCCTCAGTCACCCGATTTAAACCCTATTGAGCATTTATGGAGCGAAATTAAGCGGAATATCGGCAAGTATAACATTCAGAATAAAAATGCAATTATTTCGGAATGGAATAAAGTAGCTGCAGATACCACAAAAAATCTAGTCCACTCTATGCCTCGAAGGCTTATTGCAGTAATTAAAGCTAAAGGGGGAGCAACAAAGTACTGAATTTTCCACGCTTCCTTATTCTATGTGTACTTTTTTCTAGCGTACGTTGACTTTTATCCCTCGTTATTTTCCTGTTTTTTTCATACTGATAATTTATTACGACTAAGGTACAAACTTTTTTTGATAGAAATGTACGTATTCTTATTGCTAAATATGATAAAAAATAATTTCTGCACTCAATTATAATTCTTTCTTTTTTTTCCTACGTGCTCTTATTCCACACTCAATTTATTTTCAGAAGTATGTAGACTTTTGTTCCTAACTGTATATACATTCTAGGGAAATACATTGTTATTTCATCCGAGAGCTTGCCTGCACCAGTTAGAGCTGAAAACATATTAACTGAAGAGTCCGTAGGTGTAACTTTCCTGTGCTTTCCCAGTAACATCACTCACTAACTTCAGCCAATTGACAAGTTCGTGTTTGGACCATTTGAGAAATTCTGGAATGATGAGCACATGAACTTATGGACTGCCTATGAAGAAAGAGAATTCAACCAACAGAGGTTTAGATATGTCTTCATCACACCTGTTTGGGACAAATCTGCTACTCCAAAAAATGTAAAAGCTGGGTTTGAAGCGTGTGGCATTTACCCCTTCAACCCAAACAAGATTCCGGAAGTAGCATTTGCTCCCGGCGAGACGACTTCAGTTCTACGCCAGTTGCTAGGGAAAATCGTTCACAGGCTGTACTACAGGATCAGCCTTTCAACCCTACAGAAACGGGTGAAGTTCAAGGCACACTCGGGGAACGGGTAGTATCAAAGCTAACGGAGACAATCCGAGGATTGTCCTGAAAACATTCATAATGAACTCGTTAAGTTCTATACCCGCCCCCTCCACGTCTGCAGCTGCTTCTACTGCCAAGGTCGAGCGTCAACGGTCAAGGCGCACCAACCAGTTTTTCATGACGCTGCCACTTGGGATTGAACAACCGTCCAGCTACATACGCGAGTTGTTTCTTTTAAATCTTAAACTATTTTGTTCAGTTGTTAGTTACAGTATTTCACTAGAACAAGGACAATCAGGAAGGAATAGTGAGTACCACTTGCATTGTTATGTCAAGTTTGACCATAAGTTGTTGCTCACTGAGATTACTGAATATTTTCGTGCTATTTTTGACGTTGCCCATTTTGATGTTCAATCTGTTAGGTCAGAACGAAATTTACTCAAATATATTACAAAAGAAGACGAATATTCTTTATATAATGTTAGTGTCTCGAAACTTAGTATGAGACAGCAATGTTTGTATTATTTCCTTAAAATGGAGAAATTTAGTTTTAGCCATAAGTTTGTCGTTGAGCATCGAAACAATTATAAATTCTTAATTAATATGTATGAAGAAGTTCGCTCAAAAGTAAAAATTTCTTATTCTTATATATATATCCGGATATTCGCGTTGACTTTGGATGGTGTAATGAGGTTTATGAATGGTATGATACATTTGTTACGACTACCTATTACTATAAAAAGAAGCATTTGTATTTATACGGACCATCTAATGTTGGTACGAGAAGTATAATAGCTAATTTGATTAGAGGGTTGCGTGATTTGGTCTTTTATGGTCCTAGTAGTCGTATACCATATCCGTTTGATATGTTATTGAATATTCATAAGCTTATTGTACTTGAAGAATTTAATATTCAAAATTGGGATATAGACTTTTTAAAGAAACGTTTGGTTGGTGATGTGGTTACTATAAATCGTAAGTATTGTGATAATCGGAAATATCAAAATGAACTTCCCATTATTATGGTACATAATTATCGGCCTCTTGATTCTTTAGAATTTATTAATCGTGTAAAAATTATTCATGCGGAACATCCCTGCTTTCAGGAATCGGACGACGACCCTATTACTATTTCTACTAGGGATGCCTATTACGTATCGTCGCCGCCGTATAGTTCGGAGATATTGTCGTCTCCGGTACTATAGGCAACGGTTCTACAAGATGAGGCGAGGTACTAAAATGCACACTAGTTTTTGTAGTACAAGCAGGAGTGTTGCGACAATTAGTGGCTGTGACCAGGATCACCACAATTTTAAATGGATAAATTATATATTATACGATTGCGATAATAATACAGATACTATTAGTGCTTTGTCTAAATTGTATGGTAAAGCTAAACTTTGGAGCGTTCTTTGGATTATAGATTGCTTTGATATTCATCATATACGTCATTTTAATACAGGACAGTCTAAATGCGAGTTTGATAAATTAAGTGGTTATTATAGTACTAAATACAATGAAGAAAATCTTCAAGTTGGAACTTATCGTTTTCCTAAAGATATTACTATTAATGATTTTTCTGGAACTGGACATAAAGTATTTGAGTACTTTTATAATAATGGTTATACTCAGAGTGATATTACACAAACAGCGTTTTCAATACCGAAAACGGTTGAAATGGGTTGTACGTCTACTAATGTTTATAAAAGGAGAACTATTACGCCTCGTACAAGGATTAGGATTAAGTGGAATCCTAAGGCTAATACTATTGATGCTCCGGATATACTAAACGATTCTGCAACTTTCGGTGCATTTTGTCGTAAATTAAAAGTAAACAAAGCTCCACCTTTGCTATATATACGTCCATATAGTGGCGAGAAAAAAGATATTAATGCTAAGGATGGTACTCAAATGATTGTATCATATATAACTTGTAGGGTTAGAGCTTATTATTTATGTTTAGTGGTAGGTTGTATAATGTGAGTGTTTGAATTTTTGTAGATGGAAAACCGCAGAATAAATATGTTCGAAAAACTCAATGCAGTTTATTCTTTGAAGTTATGGCCTGCCTACTTTCTGGAAGTGGTGTGACCTGCATGAACCTGAATTATTATGCTAACAGGTTGAAGTTTGCCTCCTTCGTTGGAATCAACGAAATACCATGGAACGATATCGTGGATATTTTGGAATTATTTCATGAAAATGTTTCAGGCCGGAATTACGTAAGACTATATAGTCTTATCCAGGATATAATTAATAGAAAAGGTTACACTTTACGCTACGAATCTTACGATTTACGTAATAAATGTATGCGTAATGTTGGTGGCCTATCATATGCTCTTCCTGGAGTAATACGTTGTGTTTTGAAGACAGTTTTTTTTAATTGAACTTAAAACTATGAGGTGGGGAATGCATGCACACCTGTTTCCGTTAGATTATGATGTTTCCTACATCGATAAGTTGTACATATATAAAAGCAAGCTAGACTGGATGATAGTAAAAAAATATTATGGATGGAACATTTATGGCCTCTGTAAGTACTTTTGATATTATTATTATATGCTTCTAACAAGTCCCCAGTGGAACGGGGTGCTGCTGTCTGGAGTTCCTTTATCAATTCTTATCCACTTCAAAACTTTTTCTTTTTATAGAGTGTTTGCATTATGTTCTATTATATCTGCCCCAGGTTTGGTGGGGGGCAGGATGTTGTTATACATTGATAAGGCGTATATAAAAGCATGCAAAATTGATAGTAAATAAAAGAAAATGGATGGAACTAGAATGATTTCTGTAAGTACCTTTGTAATTAATATTATGAACTTCAAACAAAAGAAGTACTTATATTAACAGACATATGTGTGCATAGTATATGTGCACCCGGTGTGGTGCACTTATATTCATTCCTCGTAATTGGACCCCGCCGAGGAGGTGTGCGGGGTGTTTAGGTCCCTTGTTACCATTCATGTGAGTGTTTCGAACTAAGGTAAAAGCTGAAATATGTGTTTGTTTATAGTGTTCCTAATTACGTTGTTTGTTATTTATCCACAGCGTGAACTCCCGCCACCACCAGCATCAAATTCATCATTATCACCACTAGCAACCGCTTATGGTGAGAGAGAATAATCTAGTAAAATATAATTTAAGTATGCTTGTCTCTGTTATAATAATTGGGAATTTATTTTGTTTCCACAGGTGATACAATAAATATAAATATTCAAAATAGCATTGTTTTATTTATCGTACAAAATCCTGATCATATAATTTTATCAAAAGTAATATCTAGTATATAAGCTTTCTAGTTTTGTGTAAGATTACAATATACACGTTGGTGCCTTTCATGTGAGTGTTTCTAACTATGGTAAAAGCTGAAATATGTGTTTGTTTCTAGTTTTCCTAATTATGTTTGTTATTTATACACAGCGTGGACCCCCGCCGCCAAAATCGCCCTCTATAGTACATGCATATGGTGAGAGAGGATAATCTAGTAAAATAAAACTAAAGTATGTTTGTCTCTATTATATTAATTGGGAAATTATTTTGTTTCCACAGGTGATACAATAAAAAGTACGTTCTAAATGACATAATGTTTTATTTATCCTACAAAATCCTCATCATATAATTTTATCAAAAGTAATATCTAATTTAGGTAAAACAGGCTTTCTAGTTTTGTGTGATGAATCAACAATCTATTAACGGATGTAAACAAGATTACAATATACACGTTTGATAAAAAGTTTGTCAATGAAATCATTACAGGATAGCACTCACACAACCATCAACATTACAGAGTAATCAATTGGGTGCTATAATTGAAAAAATCAATTGGGTGGCCAGTGGGAAACGGCCCAGGTCAGAGGGTAGTTCCCCAATGGTTGCTGTTAAAAAACCGAAGGAGGCTGCTGTCTCTATCGCAGGCCCCTCTAATCCACGCCCGTCTTATGGGCAGGTAGCAGCGTCGGACTCCATTGTTCGGGTTCTGTGTAAGGATACCGGCATGGAGTTGACTAAGGGAGATCTCGATTAATTAGTTAATGCGGTTGATCTCGTTATTTTTAAAACAGATGGCTCGGTTTTTCCGAGAATCCGTTCTAATGTATTGAGGCATGGGTGTGTCCGGTTCGTTTGTGCGGACAAGGAGACACTTGATTGGCTCAAACCTGTTCTGAAGGGGATCGGTCCACGGGTGAAGGGTCACCATGGTTATTGTGTGATCGGACCTGGGGATCAGCCCCCTTTAAAGAAATTCTATATCTGGCTGCCGCAGGATGTTAATCCTAAATGCGGTGCTGGAATTAGTTGCTAAGTGTAAACGGGGTATGGAGCGAAGAAAATTTCATACTCGCTCTGTTATTCCCGGTAAGAATGGCAAAACAGTTCTCGTTGGAGTGGAGCCCGATATGGTGGAGTTACTCCAGCGGGAAAATTTTAATTGTAAAAAAAATAATTGATGGCACTCGCATGGCTACTGTAAGTACCTCGGATATTATTATTATATGCTTCTAACAAATAGTTACTAATATTAGCAAACATGTTTGCACAGTATATGTGCTCCAGGTGTAGAGCATTGATTTTTATACCAAGGAATTGAACATTCAATCATCGCTAGATGTTTTCTCGATGCCATTTAATATAGATCCGGAAAATGTATCTGCAGAATTGCAGTTGGAAATTATTGAAATGCAGTGCAGTACCCATTTAAAGCAATTGTTCTTGAATTCCACAAAACTAGATTTTTATAGAGCACTGCCGAAAGCTTATGGCGATGTTTGCGTCGTCTTATGTGTGCGAACAGACTTTTTCGACCATGAGATTGCGGAAAAACTCTAGTTTAATATGTTATTTAAAGGTTTTATTCAGTTGGCAGTGTTATGACCGAAGTCCACCAAATGCGTAAATAAGTGAAAAAAATTTTATACTAATAAAAAGGCATCAATAGTAGTGCGTACTAAAGTGATTAAGGTTGGCCCAGTGTGTGATGCAGTGAATTGTTGTTTTTCATATCGGTAAGTATTCTTTTTTCTCTTAAAATTATTATTATTAGTGAACAAATTGATTTATAATTTAAAAAATCGATTACTTGATATTATATACTAATTTTGAAGCAGTGAAGTGATGGGATTGTATGCATCCCGCCATGCAAGTTATTATATATAATAAAATAAATTATAAATTCCCTTAAATTTTTTTTTTTAATGATTTAAGGCGCGTCAACATCTCAGGTTATTGGCGCCCGGAGCTTTTTTCAGTGCACTGCCGGCCTCCGGACAGTGAGCTGTAAGAAGCTCCTAGGAAGAGAAAATCTAAGGGTCAGCAGCTGGATTCGAACCCGGGACCTCCGCGTGGGAGTCCAGTACGCTAACCTCATAGCTAATCCCTTCCCTAAATTCTCTTAAATTATTTTTTTTAATTTATAAGCCTATAAATTTATTATTTGCTTCTTATATAAAGTTATTTGCTCTTTAGATTCAATATGGCAAACATGAAGAGTGGAAAATTGCTGTCTTATATTGACACCGAAACCGAAATTTCTGAAGAAATACCTTCAGATCCGGAATCAAACGCTGATCTCAGTGATGATGAAGATCAAATTATTAGAACGCGGATGAAGAGAACGATGATCATTTCTAGTTCAGATGATGAATGGGAAAATGAAGATGAAGTTGCACAAAGCCCAGATGATTAGGCAATGGCGTAAAAATGGCAAACCAGCATCACCTGGAATATTTTCTTCCAACTCTGGCCCAGCTCAACACATCATCGCGTCGCCAATTTGTATCTGATGACATTATTGATTTGATTGTATTTAGAAATGAATACATCAGTACACTAATGAATGTAAATCGATTTGGATGGATCCTGTCTCACGTCCAACTAAATGACAATGCATTAATGCCACCTAGAAACAGTCCTAATTATGATAAACTGTACAAAGTTAGGCCTTTCCTGAACAAGATAGGAAACAATTTCACCAACAACTTTAATCTCAGTGAAAATTTAGGCATTGATGAATCTATGATAAAATTTAAAGGACGTAGCAGCATCAAACAATATCTTCCCAAAAAACCAATTAAAAGAGGACATAAGGTGTGGATGTTGGCTGATAAATCTGGCTACTGCTACAAATTTTATATTCAGTGGCTCACAGTCAAATTGATACACCAGGTTATTTGTTAGAAATTGTTGAATAAGTAGATCAAAATTATATTTAATTGAAAAAAAATTATTTATTTCAATTAATAAACATCCTGGTAATATGTTCTTTGTGTGAAAACAAATAAAAATGAACCAATGATTTATTAATAAGAATAAACCCATTTTTTTACAATTGACTAAACTCACAGTGAAAATGATACACCGTTCTTTGCCCCTATATGTGTGTATTTGTTTACTTCAAATTGTTTTCTCCTCTGGTTTAATTGTTTAAATTGTTTTCTAAACTCTTCTGGCGAAATCATTTGGTTCTCTTCAGAGACAATATCTGCCGTTTATTTGAACTTTTCCAGTAATGGGAGTACATACAACTATTAAAGAGCATGAATTGGTCATTAAACATATTAATGATGAGAAATCGCTGAACGAAATAGCCGAAATAACTAAAAAAAGCCGTTCAACTATCCAGCATATAGTGGAGAGGTACAAAAAGGAAAACCCCATTGCCAGGAAAAAAACTAAATCCACAAAAAAATATTAAATGACAGGGATGAGTGGTGGATCCTTAGAGAAGTGAAAAAAAAAATCCATTCCTGAGTGCACCAAAAATAGCCGTAGAACTATCAAAACGTTTAGGTCAGTCAGTAAGTCCAGAAACAGTCCGACGTGTGCTAAGAAGAAACAAATTTCATGAAAGAGTAGCGCGAAAGAAACCTTTCAGTTAGAGTATAATTTGCAAATGAATGTTTATTAAAGGACCCCGAGTTTTGTACTACTGTAATATAGTAGATTTAATATTTTCGGGTCCGATGGACGTTCCTATCTGTGGAGGAAACCAGGAGAAGAACTTGCCAAATCAAAATTTCCGCCCAACTGGGAAACATGGGGGTGGCAGTGTTATGGTGTTTTAGGGCTTTTTATTTATCTACTCAAGTGTATCAATTTCACTGGGAGTCACTGTATATACAGGCAAAATTAACAATCAAGTAACAAAAAATATTGGAGAAAAAGTTGTCAATTATCTTACTGCTGATATTGGAGGAAAAGAACACAAATTATTTTTTGATAATTATTTTACTAGTGTTACTCTAATGGAAAATTTAAAGGAAAAGAAAATAAATGCTTGCGGGGTTGTAAATAAAAAAAAGGAAATTTTACCATCCTTCGCTTCTCACAAGAGCAAAGGACGAGGACAATATATGTCATCATTAGTTAGTTAGACAGGAATTAATGCCACTAAATGGATTGATAATAGGGAAGCATATCTTTTATCCAATTATCATGATCCAAATCAGGTGGGAATAGTACAGAGAAAGGATAAAAATGGAGATAATATTTCAGTTGCTTGTCCCTCGTTAATTATTGATTACAATGCAAACATGAATGCAGTGGATAAATTTGATCAACTATTGGCCAATTATAATATACTTGACCGACGTAGTGAAAAATGGTGGCACAGCATACTGTTCTACTTTTTGGATGCAGCTGTTGTCAATTCATATACAGTGGAACCTCGCATAACGAGCACCTCTCTTAACGAGTAATTCGCATAACGAGTAAAACAAATTGATTCTTATAGTGAGCGATGTTTCGCATAACGATAATTTTCTAATGACATTTCGCTGGCTGCGCAGTTTTCGCTGACTCATTGAAAACTGCGCATTCTTCGATTAGTCATTCCTGTTTACGCATTTGCGTTTCATATTCTCCACGTATCTAATGCATTGATACAGTCGAAACCGAACTTCACCGAATGAGTGAAGTTCTAAAGTATTTGAGTACTTTTAGAATAATGCTTATACTAAGAATGATATATCACAAACATCATTTTCTATCCCGAAAACGGTTGAAATGGGTTATTCGTCTACTAATGTTTATAAAAGGAGAACTATTACGCCTCGTACAAGGATTAGGGTTAAATGGAATCCTAAGGCTAATACTATTGATGCTCCGGATATATTAAATGAGTCTGCAAGTTTTGGCGCATTTTGTCGTAAATTAAAAGTTAATAAAGCTCCACCTTTGCTATACATACGCCCATACAGTGGCGAGAAAAAAGATGTTAACGCTAAGGATGGCACTCAAATGATTGTATCTTATATTACTTGTAGAGTTAGAGCATTTTATAGGTTTATGTTTAGTGGTAGGTTGTATAATGTGAGTGTTTAATTTTTTTGTAGATGGAAAACCGCAGAATAAATTGTTTTGAGAAACTAAATGCCGCTTATTCACTGAAGTTATGGCCTGCCTTAACTTAAATTATTATTCGAATAGGTTGAAGTTTGCTTGCTTCGTTGGAATCAACGAATTTCCATGGAATGATATTGTTGATATTTTGGAATTATTCCATGAAAACGTATCAGGAAGAAATTATGTAAGACTTTACAGTCTTATTCAGGATATAGTTAACAGGAAAGGTTACACATTACGTTACGAATCATACGATTTGCGTAATAAATGTATGCGTAATGTTGGTGGCTTATCATATCCTCTTCCTGGTGTAATTTCGTTAGAAAATGTCTACACATTGAATCATGAATGCAAACTTAAACTAAGAAGAATCGGCTTGACCGAATATGTTGGAGTTGAGCCGTATTTATTTTTAAACGAGTTTGAATAAATATAATTCAGCAACAGAAACAGGTTAGTACAAAGAAAAAAGAGGCGCGAAGCGCCCTTAATCCAGTAGAGGTGGAACTGTCGATAGGGGAAGTCCATATAGTGACATTTGTGTTTAAATATTATTGTGTTTATTTTGTTATCCCTCTAACAAAATGGCTTTGAAAAGAATTAAAATAACGTTAGAATTGAAACGTAAAATCATTGAGAAACGAGAAAATGGTGTAAGTGTGGCTGATCTAGCACGCACCTACAATCGATCAACATCAACGATTTGCACTATTCTCAAGAATAAAGACAAAATCAAACAGATAGATGCATCAAAGGGCGATACAAGAATGTCTACGCAGCGGTTACGTATCCTTGATGATTTGGAAAGATTACTTCTCATTTGGATAAATGAAAAACAATTGCAAGGCGACACTATAACTGAACAAATAATGTGTGAGAAGGCAAAACGAATTTTCACTGATCTCCGTACGAAAACTCCAGGATCGTCAACAGACGAAGAAGAATTTAAAGCAAGCCGTGGGTGGTTTGAAAAATTCAAAAAAAGAACCGGCATTCACAGCGTTATGAGGCACGGTGAAGCAGCAAGTTCCGATAAGAAGGCAGCTAAGAACTACGTCAGCGACTTCAAAAAACTTTTGGTTTCCGAGGGTTACTTGCCACAACAAATTTTTAACTGTGACGAGATAGGTCTCTTTTGGAAGAAAATGCCCAAGCGAACCTACATAACAGAAGAAGAAAAAGCATTACCCGGCCACAAGCCCATGAAAGATCGCCTCACGTTGCTGTTTTGTGCTAATGCAAGCGGTGACTTGAAAATTAAACCATTGCTGGTGTATCATTCGGAAACTCCACGAGCCTTTAAGAAATGCAACATCCACAAGAACAAACTAAATGTAATGTGGAAAGCCAATAACAAGGCTTGGGTGACACGTGACATTTTTGTTGAATGGATAAATGAAGTGTTTGGTCCTTCTGTGAAAAAATATTTATTGGAGATGAATCTGCCGCTCCAAGCGTTGCTTGTACTGGACAATGCTCCCGCTCATCCTCCAAGTCTACAAAATGATCTTCTTGACGAATTTCAATTTATCAAGATTCAATATCTGCCTCCTAATACTACACCGTTACTTCAGCCTATGGATCAACAAGTAATTTCCAACTTTAAGAAACTGTACACCAAAGGTCTCTTCGAACATTGTTTTGAGATGACTGAAGAGACAAACCTTACTTTGCGAGAATTTTGGAAATACCACTTCCATATTGTTACATCCCTCAAGTTAATCGACAAGGCGTGGGACGGGGTTACCAAAAAAAACTCTAATTTCTGCATGGAAGAAGCTCTGGCCTGAAATCCTCGTCGAATCTGGTTTTGAGGCGATTGAATCCAAACCTGTGGAATCTCTAGATAATGAAATTGTGTCTTTGGCCACGGATATGGGATTGACCCAGCGCCCCACTCTAACCACCCCGGAGGTCCAGCGCTTGTCATCCCAGGAGTTGGCATACATAAGAAGCAGAGGTCAGCCGACCCCGGGCGCAGCAGCTGAATTAGAGTGAAGTGTAGTGTAGGAAAGTAAGGATAAAGTGGCATACTCTGTGAGTATAGCCACTTTTTCAAAAGAGGGTGTGATGTAAGGGACGGAATTATGTGTTTGATTAATTATTTAAATTATGTAAATTTATTTCTAATTGTGTATTTACGCGCTGCTACACTAGAAACTGCCATAAATGGATTTAAAAAAACTGGAATTAAACCATTTAACCCAGAGATATTTCAAGAACATGATTTTGTAGCTAGATCCCAAATGGCGGAGCAGCAAGAAGAGACTGCCTCTGAAGGGAACAATGAAGAGAGCGACCGGAATGGTACGTCAAAAGTAGTTAGTCCACGGGAAATCAGGGATGTACCTTCTATCCAAACATCTACCTCTGCCAGAGCTGGCACATCATTTCTAGTGACTGGAACCCCCCACAAGGAGTCGTTAAAAACCTCACAAGAGAAAAAACAGCAACTAGAAGAACGCCAGAAGAATAAAGTATAAAAATGAAAAGCTAAGAAACGACTGAACCTTGAATCGGACCAGCCTGGAACATCATTTAAGAAACCTCCTTCAAAGAAAATAAGAAAGAAGTGTGATTCAAGTTCTAGCGAGGATGAGAGTCAGGTCCCACTTGTATCGACTGATGACGATGACAGTTCGGATGATTTCTATGCCCAAGGCTTAAAATACATAGTAATTAGTTAATTTAATAAGGGGACGAAATTAGGACTCCTATTTTAAAATCCCTAAAATGGGCAAGATTAGCTTTTTTTATTATTCAAAGGTAAAGTTATATAGTTTTGTCCAATTACGATACCAGCATCTGTTGCCATCTAAAAGAACTTCCTAGGTTAATTTTTTGGGAATTTTTTACTTTAGTTTAGTATTTGAAATTTTAAGTTTGGCTTAGGGGGACGATATGTGGACACTTTGCCTTATGCTGACATAGATACCTAAGATTCAAGAAAAGCAGTTGAAAATTTTATACGACACTTATGGTACCCGTCGGAGGAACTCGTCTGGTTAGCCTTGTATGATGATAACGTGTCCATTTCTACAAAATTTAAAATTGCGAAAATATTATGTAGAAATGTTGATCATCCTCCAACTACAAGGCAGCTAAAAGCAGTGTTAAACATACAAGACATCAAATCCAAAGAATTAGAAGATTTCGCGGGATACGGAAGTTTAAATTTATTTTTTATCACAAAGTGTTGAAGATTGGCCATCGTTAGATTCTTTTGTTCAAGCGAAAAAAAAATTTCATATTTAAAGGTGGTTAATGATATTGCCGAGAGGGGAGCCTTAATTCAAGAATATAACCCGCTTTTAACAAGAGACGAAGGTGAAAGACAAGATATTCTCTTAGAAGTTTCACAATATCTCAAAAATTTGTCGTCTGTTAAGAAATCAACTATTCAATGTATCGAAAAAAAGGAATAAATTTTGTCGATTGTATTAAATTATATGTGTGATAGTAATCATTTTAATACAGCAAAAATGTCTGATTTTATTATCCTAGAGATTACCATTCAAATCAAATATTTAAAACTCTAATTTAACAATATATATAATGTTAAGGCGTGTGCCGCCCTTTCTTGGCGGTACCGTTTGACGGTTTTACAAATTGACGAATACAAAAAAAAGAATCCTCCAAGCAGGGGATGAACAACTTATTAGATTCTGTTTGGAAACCGATACGAAAGGTTGAAGCTTTATTAACCGAATTAAAAAGATTTTTCAATGTAAAAGCTATACCCATTTCTGTTGCTACTGACGGTGCTCCGGCAATGGTAGGAAAATACCGAGGCTTTCTGGCCTACTTAAAACAAGCTGTACCGAACGTATTTTCAGTACATTGGGTCATTCATCGACATCATTTAGTCGCCAAAAATCTTAGTGAACGTTTGCGTGGATCACTAGATTAGAGCAGTTAATAAAATAACCTATATGAATCTTAGCCTATATGACTGATTTATTTGCCAAATTTAACGAAACTAATTTGAAACTTCTAGGTGACCAATTAAATTTAATCAAAACTAAAACCGTAAAATCTCCGTTTGTTCCGATACTTTTTCTGTACGAACAAAACTTGGGAAGAGGAGAACGTTCTCAGTTTCCAAATCTTTCGAAATTGCAAAAAAAGAGATGAAGATTTGCTTGCTTACTGTCAACACTTAACGGCTGTTCATGCGGACATGAACCAAAGATTTGAAGACATTCTTCACTTGGATATTCCCGATTGAGTGTTGAACCCTTTTGCGCCATAGCTGTGCCGATGGAGCGTGAGGTGTGCGATTCTCCTTAGAATGTTGAAATAGAGATAAATTCCTACATACACATCCCTTTCACGGTTTAGTCCCCCTCTCCTAGAGGGATTTGATCAGCAGGGGGGTGCCAAATAACAACTGTTTTTACCACTTAACACTTTCGCTGCGGTACTGCGTTCAAAAATTCTAGACATTATTCATCTAAGTTTGGTAACGCATTCATCCATAAAATTTAATCTGTGGGTGGACTGCACTTTTGAAAATATACATGGAGAGAAAATGGAAAAGGCGTTGTAAACATCTAACAAAGCAGTCTACCTAGCTGATGATGTCAACAGCTTTCTAGATATAGCCTTCAGCAAATTAAAGAAAGAAAGAACCAAGAGTGGTTGGTTACTGGTTTCAGTAAGCTTCAACATATCACCTTCGCCTAGGTGTATTGAGCGCAAGAAGGCATGTATAAATGTCAAAAATTTTGATAATAAATGTTTTTTATATGCAATACTGGCCAAATTTATTGATGGGAAAAATTTGGGGCGGCCAAACAAATACAAATCATTGGAGAGTAAATATAATTTTTCTTGTGTAAATTTTCCGAGCTCTCTTAAAGACGTTAACTTTGAATCTGTTAATAACATGTTCGAAAAGTTGAATGCTGTGTATTCTTTAAATACAATTAGGGGTGGTAATGTAGATTAGAAGGGAGTGTGGAGGTCCACACCTAATTCAAAGCAGACTGTTGGACATGCCCTTGTTCGAACATTGCTTGGTTAACCCACCGCATTACAAAGAATTAAACATGTTGTTCAAAGAAGGAGTAGAGGAATCTAGTTTATGAGAATTAGTGTGACATAGTCAGTTTGTGATTATTATCTCAAGATAGCGAGTGGTACAGGTTTGCAGCTTACAACTAAAAAAAAAAAACAGTTATCAACTTAAATGAGAAAGATTGGTCAATTCCACAAGCTAAGGGGGTGGGGGTAAAGAAAACGGATCCTCCCCGGTGGAAGTACAACTGCAGCATGCAACAGTTTTCTTTGAGATGTTTTACCCATAAATCTATGGTTATCCGAGGAAAACCATCATGGCTAGAAGATCTCCGTCAATATCATCCTCCGATGATCATTTTTTAAAGAAATGAGAATTTCTATGTATATTATATATTCTTGTAAATATTTCTGTACCATCGCTGTAAATAGGCACTGTGCTTTAACATTGGCTGTGTAAGAGCTTGGAACCGCCAATCTCATCTGAGCTTGCCCGGAGGCTTATTCGGTAAGGACCCCTTTCATTCGAAGATATCTAACAATTAAATCTGAATATTAAATCAGTATATTATATCTGTATATGTGAAAACTCCAGTCATCGTTTCCCTCAAGACCACCAACAGCATGCACCTTTCTATGATAAAATACGTATATACCTACATGTCACATGCTATAATGCAAACATTAATTAATTAATTATTATTCATTATTAAAAGATTAATTTATTTCTAATACTTAGCTACCGCTACTAGAAAATGTAAATTCATCTTTTAGTAAATAAGTTCTACACAATGGGAATTACAAGTAAGTATAAAAATATTAAGTGCGGATCCATTACCAATCACATCTCCACATACATTACATTGTTTATACATTACATTACTTCAGCACTAACTGAAAAAGTGCAAATTATCTCTCGCCATTATGGAAATTGCTAATATTAAATTTTTCCTAGTCACACAGAAAAATACTATCGCCCATCTACCTAACTTGATAGGTTTTTTAAAGTACTGGAAGAATCATTTACCATTGCAAGTTAAATTCGAGTTGGTGGGGGATATTATTGTGTTTATATACCACCTTCAGCTAGTATTTTTACTGAGTTTGCTGTCTTGTGTCTGCTGAAGAAAACTCCCACATCACTGTTAGTACACCATTTTGTAGGTTTTAATTTTTTTACTTTCAGAGCCTATAGTAACTAGAAGTTATTACTTTTAATTTCCTTGTTTTCAGATGTCTGATTTAAAGGATTTATTAAACCAAATAGCAGAAGAAGAAGAGACCCAATACCTTTCCGAGAGAGATTTAACTCTCAACATAGCCTACCCCATTATCAGTATAAATAAAATAGATACGAAATTTGGGGAAAGTATCTATGTCATTGTAAAAGAAAATAACCGAAAATTGTTATGTTTTTTGCCGAAAATTTTCGCAAAAAGGATCAATGAAAAAATTGTTGATAAATCCTCTTACACTCTCCCTTATTTATAAGGGCACTAACTAGCAAAAATAAATCTTTTCAATTAGAATTTGCTTAATAAATTTTATAAAAAAAATTAAAGTCTGATAACGAAATAATAATCTCACAAACCAAGGTTTTCAGTGGAAATAAACAAAATACAACGGAATGGTTAGCTAAATTTGAAGCGGAGTGCTCTAGACATAAAGTAAGTCAGGACTCTAAGATCATTGAAGTACTCCGGATCAGCTACCCCCCTCCTTGCGATCTCCTGCAAGGTATGGCCACTAAGCGAGACAAGGGAGTGAGTGCACTGACTCCTGCGGCCTTCGGTCGTCTGGTGCGGGGCTGGCATCCGGGCGCAGATCGTGGAGGTGCTCCGCGATCACCCCCTTATCGCGGAGATGCTGCGGAGGAATGCAACACTTTTCTTCAGCGCGTGGAAGTCTATATGGAGGCTGCCTCCCTTCCGGAGGAGCTTTCGGAGGAACAAGTGCTGGAGGGAGTGCAGCAAATTAAAACCCTCCACCAGCAGATTCGCCAGCTCCTTGCGGGTACGCTCCCTAAGGCCGCTCCGCCCCCTGCACTTAATATTATAGTACAAGATTTCTCTCGTTCTATCCATATCCTCTACGGACTGATCGTTTTCGTGCTGGAAAGAACACGATTTATGTTTGTATACGTATTGACAATGCTTTGTTGTATTATTAAGCTATGTACTCATGCAGTGTATACTTACAGATGTCTACATCCGATACTATCGAAGACGTACATACAACAAATTGCCAGTGTGATACATGTTTGCCACATTCGCAAATGAAAGATCCAGCAATTCTTGAAGCTCTAGAACCTCCAATGAAACGAATGAAGACAACAACAACAAAAAGGAAGATTTCATTGAAACCGATCTGGACTCTAATACGCACCTACATCAAACTTCAACTTGTGGCACATCTTCAGGTACCAACATTATTGAAAACAATATCATTAAAGATAATGAACGATCATTTAGCGCTCCAACTATTATGGAACCAGATGCTGGAGATCTATTCATCGAATACCAATCTGGACACCACCGATGCTCAAAGTATCTTTTCAGACGAACCAGACGATTCATCCTTCATGATGTCTGGTTCCCTCGACGATCTGAACGTTTTGACACAATTTGTGACGACGTCACTACAGCAGTACTTGACTTCATCAGACCAGATGGATTCTGGTACTGTTTCAAACATTCAACCGACACCCCACACATCCACTTGGTCCATGATTGTGCCTATTCCAATAAAAGTTGTCGCTGCGGACCCATCAACGCAATTCAACAACGATACAAAACAGGTCGCAAGCAACATTATAATAGACGAATCATCCGACGAGGAAACTTCCAACGTTTATCTAACTACATCAAGCATTTCCAATATTATACAACGATGGAAGGGCGCCAACGGCTCGCAACGTCGATCGATGGCAACGCCTGGATTGAGCCTCGTACAACTACGTATTATGCCATATCAACAGGCAAAGACGATGGACCCAACACAACGTTACAAATGCACCAGGAAATATGCACGGGTATTTTAAACCCACTACAACACACACCACAAATACGCTTATTACGCGTGGTCTCGAAAACAATATGCCATTGAGGCGATTTTCCGGTGGTTACAAACACATTTAATCGTCCCAGATCATGACATTACATCTTCCGCCATATGGTTAGAAAGTGAATTTAAATTTATTACGGAACGTGATCCTGTTTTCCAAAATGCATTAAAAATACATCGCACAACCTTATCAACCAAAACATTACTAGAATTAATGGAATATCTTGAATCCGTTCAGTATATCCAATACTATCCACAACCACACACATTAATGTCAATTACAGACCCTGCTACATTTATATACACCATCTTATCATTGCAGATGTCTACACACGACACTGTAAATTTTCTTCCATTTTTATTCTCATTATTAAAACACGAGACACAGAAATCCAATTGCCTATTAATTAGAGGTCCTCCTAGTGTTGGTAAAACCTGGTTTGCCATCATTGTAGGAAAATTAATGATTAATACCGGCTATATTGGTAACAGTAATCGTTTTTCTCAATTTCCATTTCAGGATTGTCCGCGCCGTAATCTATTAATTTTTGATCAACCAAATGTTGAACCAATGACATTAGAAAATTTTAAATTATTATTTGCCGGTACACCAACACCGGCAAATATAAAATATGAATCACAAAATTTAATTAACCGTACACCGGTAATTGATACATGTAATCGGGATCCTTTCCCTAAAACACCTAAATTTCAAACACGCATTCGTAGGTTCTATTGGGACCATCGCATTGATAATAATATTAAAACCTTATCGTCTGAAATACATCCATTAGGATTATTTCAATTATTAACAAATTCATCCACTGCGCATACAGCGCCAGGTTCAGACGATGATATCGTCGATTACGATTTTGGGTCTGACTATCCATATATGCACCCAACACTAGAAGAAGATCATACAGAAACTGCAACTGATGTAATTAATAACTTGAATTTAGATCTATTAAGACATATATGTATATTAAAATGATCAAATACATGGTTATGTACAAATATATATCTCTTTAATTTAATCCTGGTGCAAATCCTAATGTACTATTGTTATACATCATACCAATACCATATAGTTTACTACCAAATGGTGTTTTACTGGGACCATATAAAGAATTATGAATATAATCTTGATGATAATCGGTAAGTAACTCAATTCTGGTCTTAACTTCCCATGTAGCACAAGCAGTAACATATTCTTGCAATTCCTTATCTGGAGCATTACTTTGAATTGGTAAAATACCAATAAGTAATGACGGTTGTGCATGACCAGAATTGGGAGGTGTATGGTCTAAAATAGTTATAGAATGACATTGCTCAACACATTCTATTATATAATTATTATAACTATCATCTGCACGTTTAATACTATTCAATCTATTAATTCTTGTAATTGTAAATGCTTCTTTATCTACTCTTCCTTTATATAAAGATATATCTTCACCACCCATTAGACAGTCATGATGTGCAGCATCATCAATATCTACTTGCGTTCGTTTAGCTTTTATAATACATAAGTTTTAATATCATAATGATAATGAACAACAGGTACATCAATATGATCTAAATAATTATTCAATTTTAAATGCTTATTCAATTCAATTAGGTCAACTTATATAAAACTTCCTGGCGCGATTGCAGCTAAGAAAGCTTGCATAAATCTAGAGAACTATGATGAGCAATGTTTCAAATATGCAGTGCTAGCCAAATATGTGGATAAAGATCCTCAACGAGTTAGTAAATACAAGCGAGTGTCTCACAATTATGATTTTTCTTGTATGGCCTTTCCCACACTACTTCATCTGATTAAGAAATTTGAGAAGGTAAACGGTATTTCCATAAATGTATTTGCACTTGATGAAGAGGATGCAATTTATCCGTTGAAGGTTACGAACAAAGAATTGCAGGTCTATCGAGACCTTTTGCTCGTAGAAGATGGTGGAATATCCCAGTGTTTCTTTACTCTACCACTTGGAGTTGAACAACCTTCGAGTTATATTCGTGAGCTTGTTTTATTAAATATAAAACTTTTCTGTACAGTTATATCTTATTGTATTTCACTAGAAAGAGGACAGTCAGGCAGTAACAGTGAGTATCACATTCATTGTTCTGTAAAATTCGACGAAAAGCTTTTATTAAGCGAGTTATATACGCGAATTGGTTCTGTTATCAGTTATTACATTGCTTTAGAAAAGGACAAACCGGACGTAATAGTGAGCATCATATTCATTGCTACGTTAAGTTTGATGAAAAATTATTATTGACTGCAATAAGTGAATACTTCCGTTCTATATTTGATGTTACTCATTTAGACGTTCAGTCAGTTAGATGAGAGCGGAATTTATTGAAATACATAACTAAAGAAGACGAATATTCTTTATACAATGTTAGTGTCTCGAAACTTAGTATGAGACAGCAATGTTTGTATTATTTCCTTAAAATGGAGAAATTTAGTTTTAGCCATAAGTTTGTGGTTGAGCATCGAAACAATTATAAATTCTTAATAAATATGTATGAAGAAGTGCGCTCAAAAGTTAAGGTTTCCTATTCATATATTTACCCGGATATTCGCGTTGATTTTGGATGGTGAATGAGGTTTATGAATGGCACGACACTTTTGTTACTACAAATTATTATTACAAAAAGAAGCATTTGTATCTATACGGCCCTTCTAATGTTGGGAAAAGTACAATAATAGCTAACCTTATTAGAGGGTTGCGCGATTTGGTTTTTTTATGGGCCAAGTAGTCGGATTGTACCATGATCAAAAAAATAACCGGAATTTTTAATTTAATCTTCGCGGGCTTATCGGTTTTGAATTCTGTTACTTGTGTAACGCTGGCAGCACTGTTACGGACACTCATGCCAAGCTTCTGCTTATCAGCTGTTCATTTACCTTTATGAAAGTGATTTCTTTACATCAAGTTTTTACGTCGCGGCGATTTTTACAAGGATTCAAAACTTGAACAACGTTCTTGCATTAAATTTTGCTATAAAAATGAAATTAAGTGTTCCGACACATTAAAAATGTTACAAAAGTGTTATGGTGACGATGCTCTATCGAAAACACAGATGTACCAGTGGTATAAACGCTTTAAAAGTGGTCGTGAGGCTGTTAAGGACGATGCTCGTCCTGGGAGGCCATCGACATCAAAAACTGATGAAAACGTCGATGAAATCCGACAATTGTTGATCGAAAATCGCAAATTGACGATAAGGGAGATAGCTGAGACCACCAACATATCATTCGGATCCGTTCAGAGCATTTTGCATGAGGATTTGAGTCTGCGAGATTGGTGCCAAAAGAACTGAATTTCGTGCAAAAATTGCATCGCGCTGAAATTTCAAAAGAGATGGTTTCCAGGTGACGAGACGTGGGTGTATGAGTACGACACGCCAACACGACATCAATCAAGTGAATGGCGAGCTAAAGATGAGTCAAGACCCAAAAAACCACGTCGATTTCAATCAAAGAAAAAAGTCATGCTTACTGTTTTCATTGATTACAATGGTGTCGTTCATCATGAATTCCTCCTAAAAGGCCAGACAGTCAACAAGGGATATTACCTAGGAGTTATGAAACAGTTACGCGAAGCTATCCGCAAAAAAAAGACCTGCTTTGTGGGGCAACAACTCGTGGATTCTCCATGACGATAATGCGCCATCTCATAGTGCGTTGATTATTCGTGAGTTTCTCGTCAAAAACAATATCAATACCATTCAAGAACCGCCCAATTCACCTGATCTGGCACCATGTGACTTCTTCCTATTCGATCGACTCAAAAAACCACTACGAGAAACTCGTTTTGAGAGTGTGGAGGCAATAAAGCTAAAATCGCTGGAGGCACTAATGGCTATACCAAAAACCGACTTCCAGAAAAGCTTCGAGGGGTGGTTCAAACGCTGGCACAAGTGCATCGCAGCCGACAGGGACTACTTTGAAGGGGACAACTTGAATTTTGAAGAATAAACATGTACTTTTCTTTTTATGAATAAATTCCGGTTATTTTTTGATCATGGTAGTATACCAAAATCATCATTTAAATTAATAGCTGAGATGACAAATTTATATGCAGTACAAAAAAACCTACTGAAATACATAAATGCAACCCCGGAGGAAATAGAAGTATTATTTGGGCTCCACATTGCAATTGGTGCATTGAAATTTCCAAGAGTGCGGATGTTCTGGGACACAAGCATAAAAATGAACTTATTCTTGGAGAATATTTCTCGGGACAGATTTTTTCAGTAGCGCACAAATTAACATCTTATAAATAACTTGGTAATACCGAAACCCAATAATGATAGGTTTGTCCTTTGTATAATACTATTCGAGAAAGATATTTGCAACTTGAAACCGAACAATATTTGTGTGTAGATGAACTTATGTAGATGACTTATATTATGGTCACCATCGCAACTTTGTTGACTGGCCAATCTTATGGTGATTTCAAAGTTGTGTATGGAGAGGTGTTGATAACTGATTTTCAGAGTTGTGTTATTGAAGATGGTGATATCATGTATAAATGGAATAATAGTATATCTAAAGTACCTGGACTTTGGTTCGGGTTAATAAAATATGATTGTGATAACATAACAGGTACGATTATATCAAAACCTTTATGTAAGGATTGTGGGATTTATTGCAATTATAATGAGTTTATTAAAAATTGCAATCAGAACTATATTAAATCTGTCTTGATTTCAAAGATGAAGGGACGATTCCTTTTACAGGAAAATTAGACATAAAACAATATGTCAAAGGTAAACCTAACCCGTGGGACATCAAAATGTCTTTATGGGAAAAGTGGCCAGGTTTATGACTATTAATCATAAATATCAAAATGAACTTCCGATTATAATGGTGTCTAATTACCGTCCTTTAGATTCTTTGGAATTTATAAACCGTGTTAAAATTATTCATGCCGAACATTCCTGCTTTCAGGTTACGGAAGAAGACCCTATTACTATTTCTACTAGGGTTGCCCATTATGCATCGTCGTCGCCGTATAGTTCGGAGATTTTGTCGTCCCCGGTAGGTTTGTCTATAGGCAGAGAGTCTATATAAGATGAGGCGAGGTACGAAAATGCGTACTAGTTTTTGTAGTACAAGCAGGAGTGTTGCAAATATTATTGTTTTGATATTCATCACGTTCGTCATTTTAATACAGGACAGTCTAAATGCGAGTTTGATAAATTGAGTGGTTATTATAATACTAAATACAAAGAAAATCTTCAAGTTGGAACTTATCGTTTTCCTAAAGATATTACTATTAATGATTTTTCTGGAACTGGACATAAAGTATTTGAGTACTTTTATAATAATGCTTATACTCAGAATGATTGTAAGTGGGGCAGCGCCGAAGAGAGCTAGAGAGTGGGGCGAATATGACCGAGCTGGGAGGGGCAGTGTTGGCCTAGAGCTCGGACTGGTCACATAGGACGCTGAGAGTCAGGGTAATTCTGCTGTCAGGACGGACAACGAGACGGGACTTCCGGCTGAAGCCTTATCACTGTGTACTAGCGTGAGAAGATTGTTTTCCTTTACTTTTGAGTTTCATTTATGTTTTCATTTTCCTTTTTGTAAATAAAAGAGTGTACTAATTTCGTAATTATTTTGTGTTCTCTCCCCACTACCCCGACAAGCTCACATGATATTACACAAACAGCGTTTTCAATACCGAAAACAATTGATTTGGTATTTTTTAGCCCTAGTAGTAGGATTGCTTATCCTTTCGATATGCTATTAAATTTTCATAAACTTATTATACTAGAAGAGTTTAATATTAATAATTGGGATATAGATTTTCTTAAGAAGCTTATGTATGTATTAAGGACTTTGAGAAATTAATACGTAATCAAAAAACTAGACATAATGGTGCGATTAAAGTATGTAAGCGATGTTTCACTCACTTTGACAATCAGCATGGGAGAACTGCAGCCGAAAAATTAACTGAACATGGTATATATTGCAATGATAATGACCCAGTAGCCGTTAAACTCCCAACTGATGAGCCCATTATTAAATTCAAAAACGTTGAACATTAATTAAAAGTGAATTTTGTGATTTATGCAGATTTTGAGTGCATTTTAAATCAAATATATACATGCACATCTTCTCCAGAGAGTTCATACACAACGAAATATCAAGAACATGTACCATTTTCTTTTTGTACATACGTTAAAACTAGCGATGAAATAGAACGTCTTTGGCCGACTAAAGAACCGTTCTTGTACAGAGGAAGTAATAGTAATAATTCAGAGTGTACGAAAATAATAATTATTATTGATATAATGAATCCTGATATCAATAAAGTATATCAAAAATTATTCGATGCATATAAAAAAAGTCATCGAGAGATATCAGCACAGCAAGCTCAAATTAATCTTAATAAAATATGGAAAGAGTTGAAAGAGTCTTGCAACACAAAACTTGAAATTGCTGAAAAAGCCAAAGCACAGATTAAAGAGAATACACCTCTTTATTTATGCAAAAAAAATCTGAAAATATTTTATTTTTTTTAAAGGTTTGTTTTTTACTTGATTATTTTAAATATAATTAATGATAGTTTTTATATGTTTAGTAAAATTTTGCTATGAATTTTTCTTCTTTACTATAACCATTGTAATTAAATTATTTTCTCACTGTAGAAGTCAGGCTCAAATTCTGTCTGTTCAACACAAGCTATATCTTGTTCTTCGCTACCTTCAGTTTCGAGTCTCAATGTTTCGAGTTCTCAAGTGACTTCTAATAACAATGAAGTTCTTTCTATTACGACTGGTAAAATTATTTTATTATATATACTTTCGATATCTCGTTATATATTATATGAGAATAGATTGTCGAGTTTCCTATGCTATAAATATTTGTCACGAAAAATTGTAACTGACTCATCAATAAATTATTTTTTAATGATAGGTACAAAGAAACGGAAAATTACAACCCCGGCTCAAGATACGATACGATTAAAAATTCAAGAATGTGAAAGTCAACTCAATTTTGAAGTAGGGAAACGTGATGCAGGTTTTGGTGATGACGAAAATTGTCGTAATATTAAAAAATTAAGGTTGGATTTAAAGAGCGAAAAATCGAAGTTAAAGACTCTACAACAGAATGCAGAAAGACAACAAGCATTCAGAAATGAACGCAACGCTCGGTTAAAGTTGATTTGTAGTGAGAATACAAATATTATTTACGCACAAATTTTGAAAATTAGAGAACAGCCAGGACGCCCAAGAATAGAAGTTGATCAGCCTGAAATCTTAAAGTCGATTGTGGAAATTGCGTCTCATAACGCATCTGCAGATGTTCGACGTCGTTCTGAGACAATTAGAGCTTGTAAAACTCTTGACCAATTGCGGGAGCAACTTTCGGAAGCTGGTTTCAATTTATCGCGAACTGCTACTTATCTCCGTTTGCTACCACGAAACTCATGCTCTCTCGAAGGAAAACGTCATGTGGTGACTGTTCCTGTAAAACTTTCACGACCTCAAGCTGATTTACACAAGAGCCATGTTGATCAGAACTTCTGTATGGCGACGATCAGAAGTTTAGAATGTTTGGCTTCAATTCTTGGACCTGATCAAGTTGCATTTATCTCACAAGACGATAAAGCGCGAGTACCAATAGGAAAAACAGCAGCTAAAGCTCAAGCTCCACTTTTAATGCATTTACAATATAGAGTAAGTCTTCCTGACCATGACTGGGTAATTGCTGGTGGACATAAATTGATTCCATCAGTTTATGCTGGCATTGTTATCAAACAACATGGCCAAGGAGAAATAAAAGATGTTTCTTATTCAGGACCTACGTATATTGCTATCAGGAGTGGTAACCACAGCTCTTCGACTGCAGCTACTCATGCTAATGATCTCGAACGACTGTTGGATCTCGATAGTTTTCAGATAATTATAAAGAATAAAAATGGCATTCCTAAACCTATCTGGATGTTGTCAGTAGATGGTGGGCCAGATGAAAACCCTAGGTATGAGAAAGTTATTGCTCAAGGGATTAAGCACTTTAAGGATCATGATTTGGATGCTCTGTTTATTTTTACTAACGCTCCAGGTAGAAGCGCATTTAACCGAGTTGAAAGAAGAATGGCACCATTGAGCAGGGAACTTTCTGGTCTTATTTTACCTCATGATCATTTTGGGTCGCATTTAAATGATCAAGGAAATACCATTGATAATGAATTAGAAATAAAAAATTTTGAACACGCAGGAAATGTTCTTTGTGAGGTGTGGAATCGCATGGAAATTGACGGATACTCGGTGCATGCGGAATATATCTCTTCTCTACCAAATAATTCAGGACTTTCTGCGGATCTTCCTGACTCCAAATGGTATTGTAGACATGTCTTTGAAAGTCAGTATTGTTTACAAATTATAAAGTGTGAAAGATCTGAATGCTGCTCAAAGTTTAGGAGTAATTTGAAGTTATTACTTCCTGACGGGCATTTGCCACCTCCATATCCCTTGGAAATGTCTGATTCAGGCCTGAAGATACCACCACCTAATGATAAAACAGAGTTCAAGTTTGCTCCTCTCCTCTTACGTTTATCATTAAATATAAGAAACCAGAATCAGCACAATTTTCGATCCTGCCCTATGATTTTTATTGCCCCTCTGTTCAGGCTGATCTTGCTAGCAGAGTATGTAAATTCTGTGGATTTTATACTTCATCTAAAAAAGGTGCTCTAAAACATCGAAAAGACGTCCATCCTCGTGGAGAACCGCTTGAAACTTCAAGAATTCGACCACGACGCGTTATTGCTCGTAGAGGTAGAGAACTACTTTGTCAATTGGAATCACCATTCAGCGAAGAGACAGAATGGATTGACATAGAAAGTGTTAATGATGATTATATTCTACTCGAAAATAATTCAATACTGGACAGTAAGGATTGCATACCAGTAGTTAAAAATATTGGAGACTGGCTTAACACTCCATGGACTGATGATATTATGTAGCTAAAATCAACTACTCAAGTTGAAAACGATATTATCAAGTTGTAAACGTATTTATATTTTGCAAAATTTTAACAAATTAATACGTCAAGAAAAAATAATATATATGAATAGTTATAAGAGAAAAATATTTTGAGTTACTTTATTAAAAAAATTTATGTAATAACTTATATTCCTTTTAAGATATTGAAAAAATACATTGCTAAGTGATAATGTAATTAAATAAGTAATAAATAAAAAATATATGTTTGATTTTAATTAAATACTATGCAATGACGATATTCCATAACAAAAAATTACGTACATTTGGCTAGGGGGGGAGGGGAGGTTGACATTTTGTTACGATCTGTTACATCGGGGGGGGGAGGGATTAAAAAGCTCTTTAAATTGCGTTACGTAATTTAAGTACGGCCCCTTACATGTAAGAACAAAATATTAAAATAGGTAAGTGTAAGTAATTACATAGGAGAATTGAGAGAAACCTCTCTAACATTGGGAGAAATAGGATTAAGAGAAATCAGTTGGCGAAACAGAGTTGGTAACTGGTAGTGGGGAAGTAGCGGCCAGTACGCCCGCTCAGACTAGCGTAGAGAAAAGGCCCGAGCGTTTGCAGCTTAAGGGTAAGCTTTTCGGCGTTATTTAATAAAAATTTGTGCAAAAAAGTCGAATCTACGATTTATAGCATTTTTAATTATTTATATTAATTAATAATTAACAGGTAAAATAAAGTCGATACTAACCGACTTATTGTAATATATTATATAGCGTGTGCAAGAGCAAAAAAACTATTGTTATAAAACGATGTTTTATTTAATTTGAAAATGACTTATATTATGGTCACCATCGCAACTTTGTTGACTGGCCAATCTTATGGTGATTTCAAAGTTGTGTATGGAGAGGTGTTGATAACTGATTTTCAGAGTTGTGTTATTGAAGATGGTGATATCATGTATAAATGGAATAATAGTATATCTAAAGTACCTGGACTTTGGTTCGGGTTAATAAAATATGATTGTGATAACATAACAGGTACGATTATATCAAAACCTTTATGTAAGGATTGTGGGATTTATTGCAATTATAATGAGTTTATTAAAAATTGCAATCAGAACTATATTAAATCTGTCTTGATTTCAAAGATGAAGGGACGATTCCTTTTACAGGAAAATTAGACATAAAACAATATGTCAAAGGTAAACCTAACCCGTGGGACATCAAAATGTCTTTATGGGAAAAGTGGCCAGGTTTATGACTATTAATCATAAATATCAAAATGAACTTCCGATTATAATGGTGTCTAATTACCGTCCTTTAGATTCTTTGGAATTTATAAACCGTGTTAAAATTATTCATGCCGAACATTCCTGCTTTCAGGTTACGGAAGAAGACCCTATTACTATTTCTACTAGGGTTGCCCATTATGCATCGTCGTCGCCGTATAGTTCGGAGATTTTGTCGTCCCCGGTAGGTTTGTCTATAGGCAGAGAGTCTATATAAGATGAGGCGAGGTACGAAAATGCGTACTAGTTTTTGTAGTACAAGCAGGAGTGTTGCAAATATTATTGTTTTGATATTCATCACGTTCGTCATTTTAATACAGGACAGTCTAAATGCGAGTTTGATAAATTGAGTGGTTATTATAATACTAAATACAAAGAAAATCTTCAAGTTGGAACTTATCGTTTTCCTAAAGATATTACTATTAATGATTTTTCTGGAACTGGACATAAAGTATTTGAGTACTTTTATAATAATGCTTATACTCAGAATGATTGTAAGTGGGGCAGCGCCGAAGAGAGCTAGAGAGTGGGGCGAATATGACCGAGCTGGGAGGGGCAGTGTTGGCCTAGAGCTCGGACTGGTCACATAGGACGCTGAGAGTCAGGGTAATTCTGCTGTCAGGACGGACAACGAGACGGGACTTCCGGCTGAAGCCTTATCACTGTGTACTAGCGTGAGAAGATTGTTTTCCTTTACTTTTGAGTTTCATTTATGTTTTCATTTTCCTTTTTGTAAATAAAAGAGTGTATTAATTTCGTAATTATTTTGTGTTCTCTCCCCACTACCCCGACAAGCTCACATGATATTACACAAACAGCGTTTTCAATACCGAAAACAATTGATTTGGTATTTTTTAGCCCTAGTAGTAGGATTGCTTATCCTTTCGATATGCTATTAAATTTTCATAAACTTATTATACTAGAAGAGTTTAATATTAATAATTGGGATATAGATTTTCTTAAGAAGCTTATGTATGTATTAAGGACTTTGAGAAATTAATACGTAATCAAAAAACTAGACATAATGGTGCGATTAAAGTATGTAAGCGATGTTTCACTCACTTTGACAATCAGCATGGGAGAACTGCAGCCGAAAAATTAACTGAACATGGTATATATTGCAATGATAATGACCCAGTAGCCGTTAAACTCCCAACTGATGAGCCCATTATTAAATTCAAAAACGTTGAACATTAATTAAAAGTGAATTTTGTGATTTATGCAGATTTTGAGTGCATTTTAAATCAAATATATACATGCACATCTTCTCCAGAGAGTTCATACACAACGAAATATCAAGAACATGTACCATTTTCTTTTTGTACATACGTTAAAACTAGCGATGAAATAGAACGTCTTTGGCCGACTAAAGAACCGTTCTTGTACAGAGGAAGTAATGCTACTCAATATTTCTTAGACCATCTTCCGGCACGTATAGGGGGCCTGCATGCAATAAATGTAACTTACGATGTAGGACACCCAACTATGTCCCCGTTATCATACATAATCTCAGCGGATATGACGCGCATCTCGTCATCAAAGAATTAGGCAAGGCGCCGGGAAGGATTGACATTTTACCCCATTCAGAGTAAAATTTTATTTCGTTCACCAAATACATTAATGGAATAAAATTTCGTTTCATTGCCTCATTCAGATTTATGTCTGAGAGCTAGGTCAATTAGTTTTATATCTCCCAAAAAACAGTTTCAGAGAAACAACAAATTTTTTTTTCAATGAAACTCAGTTACCGCTTGTATTAAGACAAGGAGTTTTCCCATATGATTACATTAACTCTTGGGAGAAATTAGACGATAACAATTTACCACCGAAAGAGGTATTTTACAGCACACTAATGGATAGTAATATTGATGAAGAGGACTATAACTACGCTATGAAGGTATGGACTCAATTCAAATGCTCTACCGTACAGTGAATCTATTTAAAAACAGATTTTTTGTAACTGGCTGATGTCTTCCAAAATTTCAGAAATGTAACAATGGAGACTCATAAAATTGATCCTGCACATTATTTCACAGCACCAGGAATGGCATGGGATACGACGTTACGTTTAACCGGTGTCAAATTAGAACTTTTACAGGATTATGATATGATTTTAATGGTTGAACGTGGAATAAGAGGAGGTATTTGCCAAGCTTCACTAAGATATTGCAGAGCTAACAATGGATAAGTGGATAATTACGATCCATCACAAGAATCCGTATTTATCATGTACTATGATGCTAATAACTTATATGGTGATGCCCAGAGCAGATTTTTATCATACGGTGGTTTCAGGTGGGTAGAACGACCAGAAGAAATAAGAGTTCAAGACATTCCAGATGATTCTGAATGTGGATACATATTGGAAGTGGATGTGGACTATCCTGAACATCTTCATTTGTATCACAATGATCTACAATTCCTTACGGAATCAATTGTACTCCTAGCAGTAAAGCAAATATAAAAAAATTAATTCCCCATCTTGGTAAACGGGGTATTATGTTGTCCATTACACTGCTCTGAAACGAGCTCTCGATCACGGATTAAAATTAGTGAAAGTTCACAGAGCCATACAATTTAAACAATCTCTACGGCTTCTTCCATACATTAAGTTAAATACTGATGTGAGAAAGAAGGCGGCTAACAATTTTGAAAAAAAAAATCAATATAAATTGTATAATAATGCTAACTTTGGTAAGACCATGGAGAATGTTCCCAAGCGAATGAACTTCGAGCTAGTAAATAATGAAAAGAGATTATTAAAATTAATTGCAAAACCGAATTTTCTAGTCGGAAAAAAATCCGACGAAAATTTGGTTGGAGTACAGATGGCTAAAAAGAAACTATACTTCAACAAACCCATTTCCGTTGGATTATCTGTACTTGAAATCTCAAAAACAGTTCTTTCTTTAAGGGTTTCCATTATGAAGTCATGCTCAACAAATATGGACCAGAGCGTTTAAGGTTAATCTATACCGATAGAGATGCCCTCTTATACAAAATAAGTACAGAAGATGTTTTTAAAGATATGAGGGAATTAGAACATCATTTTGACCCTCACGACCATCCCAACTATTATATGAAGAATAAAAAAGTGTTGGGGAAATTGAAGGATGAGATGAAGTGAGTGGACAAATAATTAACGAAGTGTTTGCCTTAAGGCCGAAAATGCATGCCATCAATGTTGATGGTAATATAAAAAAAAAAACGTGCCAAAGGAGTTCAGAAAACTGCTCTCAAGCGGAAAAGTTTTGAAGATTACAGACGTGTTTTATTTGAAAATATTTCCGTGTTGCCCTTAATGAGATCTATTAGATCGAAGGAGCATAATGTTTTCACCCTTGAAGTTAATAAACTCTCTCTCTTGGTAAATGATGACAAACGGGTCATTTCACAGGATTTTATACGTACTAAAGCCTATGGTTTTTGTAATGAAACCCTCACGTGATTTTTTTTTTTTTTTACACATATTCAAATTTTTGGTATTTCATTTTTCTAAGTTTTTCAATTTTTAGTTAGCATTTTAGATAGTTAATTTTATTTTTTGTATACATATTATATATTTTTAGTAATTTAATCTTATTCTAGCTTATATTCTTTATTCACTTTTATTAATAATTTTTACATTCGTGTTTTTAAATATATATTTGTATTTATTATTTTGTGTATTACTATTTTAATAATAATGGAGTGTCAGTATTGTGGAAAAATGTTTTTACGGGGGGACTATAAGGAACGTCATGAACGCGCTTGCGCCGCAAATGAGCAATCTCGTCAATGTCCTAATTGTAGAGAAAGTTATTCCTCAAGAAAAACGATGCTTGCTCATTTGCGACGCTGCGGTACTGAAACACCAGTCATGGCAAAACGAGATTAGTAAATGGATAAACCAATTTATGTTGGGATGGCCATTCTTGATCTGTCCAAAGTCCGGATGTAAGACTTTCACTACGGTACAATGCTGACCAAATACGGACCTGACAAGCTAAAATTGCTATATACAGACACTGACAGCCTTATGTACAGGACAAAAAGTGGCACAAGTCGTTCAAGGAAAGCCGGGAAGTAATGGCCGATGAGGCCCGTCCTGGGCGTCCATCAACATCGCGAACGGACAATAATGTCACGTTCAGCGAGATTTGCTGAACAAAGACCGCCGAATGAGTGTTCGTTTGATGTCAGAACAATTAAATTTGCCGAAAACAGATGTTCATCGAATTGTTTCAGAAGACTTGGCCATGCGTAAGATTTGCGCGTAACTTGTGCCAAAAGTCTTGTCCGACGCTTGAACTCTGAAGAGCTGCTTGAACTCTGTGAGGTGGACCCAAATTTCCTTGACAACGTCATCACAGGAGATGAGTCATGGATCTTTGAATACGATCCAGAGACGAAAATGCAGAGTGCAGAGTGGCACACGACTCGTCACCGCTTCAGAAGAAAGCAAGAATGAGCAAGTCCCGCGTCAAGTCCATGGTCATCGTGTTCTACGACCCTAAGGGAATCGTGCACTACGAGTTTGTACCACCTGGGCAGACCTCAACAAGGACTTCTACAAAGAAGTTCTTAAAAGACTCAATCACAGAGGCACCCGCGTCCGGCCAGAGATCCGGTCGTCATGGAGACTCCACCATGACAACGCGCCGAGTCACACCGCCTTCGTTGTCAACTCCTATCTGACCCGGATCGGTGTTTCAACGGTGCCACAGCCCCCCCTTAGCCCCGATGTAGCCCCGGCAGACTTCTTCTTGTTCCCAAGGGTGAAAAGGGAGCTGAAAGGAAAGCATCTGCAGACCCTGGACAACATTCAAAAAACCACGACGAGGAATGCCTTAACAGCATTCCGAAAAGCGAGTTCCAGAGGGCCTACGATGCATGGAAAACACGTTGGCAAAGGTGTATAGACGCAGGAGGAGACTATTTTGAAGAGTATTAAGTTGTATTACATGTTTGATTAATAAATCTATTTTTTTGAAAAAAAGCTCATTACACTTTTGGGACAAACCCTGTATTTAGTACAGACGAAAGACTTTTACGAGGACATAACTACGATGATGGACGAATTTGACAACAGTGACTACCCAGACGGACATCCTTGTAAAAGCAATAGTAATAATAAGGTGTTGGGGAAGTTTAAGGATAAAGCCAGTCTCTGAATTCGTGGGTCTCCGTGCAAAGATGTATGCGGTACGCATCCGCGGCCTAGAGAAGAAGCGGACGAAAGGGATAAAGAAGGCAGCCGTAGATAAAAAAAATTACATTTGATGGTTACATGGCTGCCCTGTTCGAGGGAAAAGAGTTTACTACAACTTTTAGAACAATCATTTCTAAAGAACACAATCTCTTTTCCGTCGGGCAGAGAGAAGTATCCCTTTCGCCCCACGACGACAAACGCCATCTTGTCGATCGTGTTCACACTCTCGCCCATGGCTACTTTACCATAGCGAACTAGCCTGTGTAACGACGTAGATTTTTTGTTAATAGATACTATATATTTCATATACTATGTACATGGTTGGTTACCTTATTTAGAGTAGGTCTTTTTTTCTTTTTTTTTAATTTTTCTAATCAATCTTTATTTATTAATTTTTTTAAACGTATTTTTGTAAATATTTATCTATTTATTATTAGTATTTAGTATTAAGTTTTTCTAATAAATAGTTTGTTAAAATAAAAAATAACAAAAATAAAAAAATTAATAAATAAAAAAAAAGGTGGTGGGTATTTTAGTTTTAGTTTTTTATTTTATTTTATGTAAATAGGATGTGTGAATGCAGTGAAGATAGATTTCCTGTGCCATGTACATAGCTTAGTCATATATACATATATACATATATATATATATATATATATATATATATACAGAAGCGAGAGAGCGTTCCTTATTACGAGTAGTTCCCATCATGCGCTTGATAAAGCAACATCACACCCTCTCCGTGCCAAACCTTGACGTCAGGGTCTCTTCCAAGAAATGCTCCAAACACGGTCCGCTTTTCCCTGATTCCATTAGATGTTTAATATGTAGGCCGTCTAATTGTGGGAAAACTAACCTGATGTTGAGCTTGATATACGATCCAGAGGGGTTGAGATATGAAAATATAAATTTGTTTGCAGTCATTACAACAGCCCAAGTGCCGGAAGCTAGCACAAATTTTAGAATCTTTAAAAGAAATTGGGTACTTTGAATTTGAAGACGATTCTCAAGTTGCCCCACCTAAAGAGGCCCTGCCATATTACAGAGGCTGTACACCATCCTGGGAGAATCGGAAGAAGTAGTTATGTTATGAACCTTCAGTTTTGTGTCGATTTAAAATGAGATTTACGAGTAGTGAAGTAGTTAACATTATAATGACTTTTGGCGAGTGCCGTGGTAAAGCTAGGAGAGATGCTAGGCTCTATTTATGCTGCGCTTTCCAGTCCGGGTCTTACCTTCCTATAAGGTAATATTACGGATTATAAATAATGCACGTCAAGAAAATTTTCGTTATAAAAGGGTGCATAGGCAATGGGATCGGGAAATCATTAGAACTGTAAGATCATATCCACACGACAGCATTCGGGAGATAGCTAGACGAACTGGATTCTCAGTAGGAAAAGTCCACAAGGGCTTGAGGCAAGCAAGGCATCATCCCTACCATATCTATCACCACCAAGCTTTATCTGATCAGGACAGAATGCGTAGGCAGGAGTTCTGTATTTGGGGTGACGAGTTGATTAAGCTAAACAGACATTTCTCAAATCGGTACTCTTTTCAGATGATGATGACCTTTATGAGTGATGGAAGCCTGAACAGATGTAACTGCCACTCATGGTCCAACATTAACTATCATAAAGGTAGCCCTTTATAGGTCACTGGTACACTATATTTATTTTAAAAGCTATGTCTTGATTGTTTCTTGGTAAAAATGTGTACCACTTGCGCGGTATATGTTTTGCAAACTAGTGAGTTACTGCAAGTGGGTTGGTTCTGTTCAATGCCAGTGAACTGTTTACTATTGTTAGTTGTGTTTCAAGTGCAGTTTAAGTTTGTTGTTTCGATTAAAACCATCATGGAACGGTTTAGTCATTGATTTTCAGAAAAAGTTTATCGTCAAGGAGATTACCGTTGTGGATCTCCCCAATCTCACGGTAATGGCGCATTGGCTGCTCACGCCTCCAGAGGAAAAGTTGGAACAAGGAAGAACATACCCCAACAAATGGCTGGAGAGCAATCTCCATGCCACAGAATGGACGAAAGGGGACATCAGGTATGAAAACTTTAATTCACTAATCAAGGAGGCAACGCAAGATTTCAAGGCATTATTCGGAAAAGGATATGAAAAGTGTAAACACTTGGGAAATATCCTTGGAAGAGATGCCCAGGACTTGGGGGTGAATTCGGATGTCCTTCGTTGCAGAAAATGCTAGGGGCGACCTTATTCGAAATATTTGAGGACAATCATGCGTATAAAACGCAGTATTGCTCCTTAAAGCAAGTCAAGCAGTTTGCTTTTTGGGTTGCTACCAATTTGGAGAAGGGTAATTTGGAAGAGGAAGAGACTAGAATAAATACCTTCAGCTAGTGATCTCTTGGTTAGAGATTCTAGTAGATCTTCTTCTGAGAGTATTAGACCTCATAGCCCCACGTATCCTCCCAGTCAGACTGGCAGTGGGAAGTCTGTACCTAAGGTGCAGAGTAACAAGAAAGCTACCAAAGGTAAGAAATCTTTGAAGTTGGACTCAAAGTCCACTACTCGGGAGGATTTATGCAAGTTGTGGTTTCACCGCAAGTAACTGCATCTCTCCCGAATTTACCTTCAGGTTCGCAAGTTTAGTGGATATTAAGTTTTAGATAGTGAGATGGCAAGTTGGCGAGGACAAAACTAATATATTTGATGGTAAATATATCAGGGCGCACAAGGAGGATATTTTGGCTAAATTTAAAATCCACTAGCTTTCACTCGACATAAATAAAATAATCAACTCTAAATACAACCCAATTTATAGAAACTTATCTTCGTTCATCCCAGGAGAAAATTATGTGAAATTTCAGACTAACATAAATAAAGTTAGAATTTTAATGCAATTAAGATTGGCCAATAAAACACTGTTAGGAATTTATCACGATGGTAATAAACATGTTATAAATAGTGAGTTAACTTGTTTGAACTGTAATAGTAGAGAAATGGAAACTCAGTACAATGTGATGTTCGCCTGCACTTTGTATAAACATTTGAGAGCCCAATATATTGATAAACTCTTAAAACCAAATAAAAATTATGATTTATCCTCTTGCTTTAATATAAAATCAGAAGAAGAATTAAACTATCTATTTCTATGTAATTGACATGTTGAAATTAAGAAGTCTTTCATTAGAAGAGTAATAGCTGAATTTTTTTTTTTAAATTTTATTTCTATATTTATTTAATGAATGATTTGGTTTTTGAATGTTTTCTGAATTTTACGTTAACAACATAAAACAATAGTAACTCTTTTATTCTTTATTAACTAACAGTATATAATTTTTTACTTAGGGCTACGAGGGTCGTTTGAAAAGTCCGTGCAAAAATAAAAACTACTTAATTTTTTGGGGTAAATCTTTTTTATTTTTCAACATAGTCTCCTTTTAGGCTTATACACTTCGTCCAACGCTGCTCTAGTTTGTTGATCTCTTCCGAATAATAGGATTTGTCCAAGTCTGAAAAATAGCCATTCGTTTCTGCAATCACCTCCTCGTTTGAATAAAATCTTTTTCCCGCCAGCCATTTCTTCATATTGGGGAACAAATAGTAGTCCGAGGGAGCCAAGTCTGGAGAATAGGGGGGATGTGAAACGAGTTGGAACCCTATTTCCATTAATTTTGCGACCACAACTGCTGAGGTGTGAGCTGGTGCGTAGTCGTGATGGAAAAGGACTTTTTTGTGGGCCAATCGTGGGCGTTTTTCTTGCAGCTCGGTTTTCAAACTGTCCAATAACGATGAATAATATGCACCTGTAATAGTTTTACCCTTTTCCAGATAGTCGATGAGGATTATTCCTTGCAAATCCCAAAAGACAGTCGCCATAATCTTTCCGGCCGAAGGAACGGTCTTCGCCTTTTTTGGCGCAGATTCCCCCTTGGTAACCCATTGTTTAGATTGTTCTTTGGTCTCAGGAGTGTAGTGATGTATCCATGTTTCATCCACAGTGACGAAACGACGCTTAACGTCCTGCGGATTCTTCTGGAACAGCTGCAAACCGTCCTTGTAACACTTCACACGATTTCGTTTTTGGTCAAGCGTGAGCAATCGCGGCACCCATCTTGCGGATAGCTTTGTCATGTCCAAATGTTGATGCAAAATATTATGTACCCGTTCATTCGAGATGCCCACAGCACTAGCAATCTCACGCACCTTCACTCTTCTGTCATCCATCACCATATCATGGACTTTATCAATGATTTCTGGAGTAGTAACCTCAACAGGGCGTCCAGAACGTTCAGCGTCACTTGTGCCCGCCCATATGGCCACTCCGAAAATTTTGAAACCACTTATAAACTGTTCTAATCGAAGGTGCAGAGTCACCATTATGTTTATCAAGCTTCTCTTTAGTCTCCTCAGGCGTTTTGCCTTTCATAAAGTAGTGTTTAATCAACACACGAAATTCTTTTTCGTCCATTTTTTGAAAATCACTCGACTTCCTCGATTCAAACGAATGCCAAACACAAAGAAATAGACCGATCTGGCTAAAACTTGGTGTGTGTTCTTCCAAGAGATGCTTCTAACTAAACATAACCTCGATACGCGCCAGTAGTGCTATCTCTCTGACTTTGCACGGACTTTTCAAACGACCCTCGTACATTGAAAACCTTTTTATTAATTATATTTTATTTATGTATTTACTGTTGTTTGTGCATTTCACTGTTGCAGAAAGTCGGCCAGCGAATCTACGGGTACCGTGCCACATCAACTGTTGCTGCAGGCTCTATTAGTAAAACAAGCGGGCGTAAGCGTCCAACGGAAGTTTTTATCACACTTCCGCTTCATGATAGCAGTTATAATAATGTTAGAGAAGATTTTGTCAGTTCGTTTCATTCAGTTGTACAGTATTGTTGTTCTCTTGAACAAGTTGACGCAATAAGTACAGAAAATCATTTGCATTGTTATTTTAAGTTTAACCAACCTGTCAAGTACGAGAATATACGTAGATTTATTTGTACTGTTTTTAATACTGAAAATGTCGATGTACTTGGAGATCGAAATGTTAATAGAGTTTTATCATACATAACGAAAAGTGATATTAATCCATACTTTAATGTTTCCGTTTCGAAATTAAGTTTTGAGTTTCAAAGTTATTATTATTTAAGTAAAATGAATTTTTTTTAATTACAATGATCCATTCGTTAAGATACATAGAAATTGTTATAATTTTTTTTGCAAAAATTATACAGTCAATTTAAGACTCAATATTGTGTTAGTTATTGCTTCATTGGTCCTATTATTTTATTTGATTGCAATTGGGCATTGTTTGTGTTTGAATGGTATCGAAATTTTGTTTCAACATCATATTATTACAAAAAAAGACATTTGTATTTGTATGGTCGTTCTAATTTTGGTAAGACGTATTTTATACCATTATTATTATTGCATTATTTGTATAATCGTGTATATTGTTAGGATAAGCATCCATTGTTTGATATTTCTAATGAACATAAAGTTATTGAGTTTGAGGAATTTGATTCTCGTAAATATAATTTAGAATGGATGAAACAGTTATTAGCCGGTGATCCATGTTATATTAAGCGAAAATATTATGATGAAATAGTTTATATTAATAATTGTCCAATTATTATTATATCTAATTATCCACCACCACCTTTAGATGTAGCATTTGAAAATAGGGTTCAAGTTATTGAAGCAAACGTTCCTTTACAGGGTATCGTCGCACAGGCTACGCAAGAAGCTACTACCGTCGTCATAGGAGATATTGATTCTGATTGATGTATTACAGACGAAGATATAACAGGAGGAAGTATCGCATACCAAGGAGATTATCTGGTACATGGAATTATTCAAAATGTTTATATGCCCAACACGTAAAAATGACTCAACCGAGAGATAATGAAGTTGAAACGATACCAGGAATCAATGATAGTGAGAATGAAGTTGCTACTTTTCCAGACAACGATTCAACACACCAATAACGAATTGATGGAAAAGCCTAGGTGTTATAAGAATATTGGCTAAAATTAAATCTCAAGAAATGACAGACGTGTGTTGGAAGAAGACTAGCACTTAAGTCCCAGTAAATTAGATGACACAGACGCCAATAATGATTATGAACCAACCACTGATGCAGATTCAACATCACACTCTTCAACAAAAGAGAAATATAAAAAAAGAACGGAAATTGTACGGGATGGATGAAAACGAGAAAGGCATACTGAACAATGGAAGAGTACTCAACGCCACAAGAAGCATATATTATATGGTGAGAATGTATTATATTTTACTGCATATAATGTACGAGGGTCATTCAATAAGTAACGAGACAAATTACTACTGCTCAAAAACAGCTAAATTGATCCGTATGAAACTTTCAGGACATAAAGTTGGCAACCTTGCGATGACATCTGATCAGCTGTTCAATTATATTTTGTAAACATAACCTCAAATTTACTCAGTTAACGATGGCGAGTCCGCTCGAGAATTGCACCGTGGAAGAACAACGTGCCGTGATCAGATTTTTAGTCGCGGAAGATGTAAAAAGATGAAGGTAGTAAAATCCACAAAAGAATGTTAAAAGTGTACGGAGACAATTGTTTGAATCGTTCGAACGTTTACAAATGGGTAGAACAGTTTCAAAGTGGCCGTACAAAAGTTTCTGTCGAGCAACGCAGTGGACGACCGATCGAAGTTGGGACTTCCTCTCTCGAATCTCGGATTGACGCGTTAATTCGGAACAATAGGCGTATCACCGTTGAACTGATTGAGTGAACTGTGAATAATGTTATGGAACTGTCCATAACATTATTCACAACAAGCTGCAGTACAAGAAAACCTGTGCGAGATGCGTGCCCAGACAACTCACGGACGCTCACAAAGAAACCCGGCTTCAAATCAGTCAACAGTTGAAAAATCGATATTCGACTGAAGGAGAAGGTTTTTTTTCAAAAGAATTGTAACGTGTGATGAAACATGGATCCACCATCTAAGGTTATTGGCGCCCGGAGCTTTTTTCAGTGCACTGCCGGCCTCCGGACAGTGTTCTCTCGTTACAAACAACACTGTCCATCACCGGACAGTGAGCTGTAAGAAGCTCCTAGGAAGAAAAAATCTAAGGGTCAGCAGCTGGATTCGAACCCGGGACCTCCGCGTGGGAGTCCAGTATGTTAACCTCATAGTTAATCCCTTCCCTAAAGCAATTTTTCAAACATCAGTGACGTAACATTCCACGATTATTTTTCTATTCAAGTATACCGACAATGTCGATGGCTTGTTTAGGTAAATTTCTACATCATTTAAGTGCTGGTAAACGGCGAATATTTCTTCGTAATAAAGACATGTTATCAAGCAATTATTATTATTACCTGTATTAGAATAACGTAAAATTGCCCAGCGAGGGATTGTTTGATAGGTAAAGACATGAATGTAATTCTAAATTTTATAAATACAATTCATATTAAGAAGTATTTGCCTCATTTAATTTGGAAAATTCTTATTTACTATTTTATTATTAACAAGATCAGGATTTTATATCCAAAGACCATTAGCCTCCAAAAACTATATTCGATTATTATTTAAACAAAACAAAAAAGTTTTCAATAGTCAATCTTGCATTAAATGTAATTTAGGAAATAAGCAAGATGTACCCCAACTTTTCTGTTCTAACCAGTATATTCCCAGATCAGGGAGAAATATTATAAATATTTCTATTAAAGAGACCGAAGATGTTATTCTAAATGTTATCAATATTTTAGATGTAGACAGCATAGAAAAACTAAATCGCTTTTTTTACTACATTGTCAGAAGCCTCTGAATTTAAGGAAAGATTCCAGTTAGCAGGGCCATTCTATTTTTAAGATATTATGTTTATGAAAAGCTTTTTGTTTTATTTATTCTTTTGATTTTTTTTTTTTTTTTTCCTGTTTGTGTTATTATTTTGCCATTCTTTCCAAAACAAGCTCCTTCAATGAGCCTCATAGGCTTAAATGTAAGAAAATTAAAAATAAACATTAATATTTCAAATGATCATGTAAAAGTTTCATTATTTTGTGTTTAATGTTTCATTAAAGACCTTGCTAAAACTCGTTTCTTAAAATTACCTTCCTTTACCGCAGCTCATCCTAACCCTCTCATATAAACATTACCAGGTAATCCTCCTCCAAGGAGATTGAAGAGAAGATGGACCAGCGATCTACTCTCATCATAAAAGCAGTATAGTACATTCACGTTAATAGAGTGACACCACTGGGTGCCTTCTCCGATCATATTCCTGATATTCTTATACTGCCTTTGCTTGTTGCAACAATCAGTTGTTGCAGTTGTGAATTTCAAAAAAAAAAAAAAAAAATGGGAATATCTGTCTTGCGAATAAATAATGTTCTACACCAGTAACTATTGCTTCAGCCGAACTATCGTTCTGTAGATAGAGCAATACTTTAAAAGCACGGCAAAAATGCAGAAAAGGGGACTGCATCAAATTAGTGAAAACAAAAAAGGTGATTTCAGCGAAATTATCAAATTTTCAGAAATAAGTAAATAGTTGAAACTTTTAGTATCAAATATACTAAATATCCATCTTATTTATATAAATATAAATAGATTTTATCGTTGATTTTATCCACCGTAACAGCATTTTTATTGTAATTATAATATAAATTTATTGTCAATAAAAATACAATAAACATGCGTACGCAGACCTTTAAAATTAACGATATCATCTAGCATTGTTTGTTCCAATTTTAGTATAACATATATACCGCCGAAGCGAGTACAAACAACCTCTTGAAAAACAACAAATAGTAATATCAAACAAAAAGATGGAGGTAGATATCAGGCTAAGAAACAGAAAAAGGGTCAATATAAACTTAGAAGGCAAGAACTACGAATCGGACATTCCGACTTACCAATACGAAAGGTTGTTGTGGGCAATCAACAGGTAACTGAAATAATACCTATCAATGAATATGGGCTTTGCCCAACTCACAACTGTTTGTTGGAGGTACCCGCCTAATGTTAAGTCTATGATAGTGTAGGGGGACGGAATTATGGGTTTTTGAATTATAATTATAGTTTTATGGAAATTAAAATGTTATACATGGGGAATGAGAATGTAACACTATACCGTAGACATTAGTATGCAGAGTCATGAAATTGCTAGGAGCATTGTTCGCGCTGCCGGCAGAATGGTGGGGGCCTGGAGAGTGGTGTGTGTGTGTGTGTGTGTGTGTAGGTGTGTCTATGTGGGTATGTGTGAGCTGTGGCATGGAAAACAAAGAGGAAGAACCCTAGACAGTGGTGTAACAAGGAGTGGGACTGGTACTGTATGAGAGGAGAACGAGGACTACCCGAGACAGTTCAAAGTTTTGGCGAGGGCATCCTAGAGCTACAGGTATTAGCAGTGGGTAAGCCAACCAACTCTGATTGTCTTTTGGGTTGCCACTCTCTGGGTCTCGGTAGGCAGGGTGACGGGCGGTAGGGAGACTGGGAGTAGAGGTTTCGTTAGAAGTCTGATAAAATATAGTTATACCTAATCATGTATTCGTAGTTATTTGATGGATTCTTTAGTTAAGGGATTATTTTATCATGTATTCGTAGTTATTTGTTTTATCGTTCAGTTCAGGGATTGTATTATCACTTATAAGTAATATTTCAGTTATAATTGTAATGGACCAGTGTGCATTTAGTTCAATTAAAGGGTTTTAAAGTTCGACCAGGTTTTTGTTTTATTAAGACTCCCTAAAGTCTGGGAGAGGGGAAGCATTACAATAGCACAATCCTTGGGACCTGTTCGATCCTCGAAGGGATGTGCGGCCCCCCCCCCGGCCTAGAATTTATCTGTTGGTGCTAATAGCGCAGCATTGTCCGGTTGGCAGCACTGGAGAAGACAACGGAGAGGGGGCTCCAGCGTGTGCCTGGGAGCTCGAGCCAGTTGCCCTTGGGCACTCAACAGAGCTAGGAGTGTCGAATGACTTTATGGGCAGTAGTGTATAAGTGTGACTGTGACGCCATGTTGGCTTCTTTCCGGTCAGGTCTTAAAAACCTCGTGCACGTTTCTTTGTGTAAAAATTCAATACTGAATTGGTCATGACCATGATTATGTTGTCTTTCAACCACCTGTAAGATATATATATATTATTTATTTATTGTAACTAATAATAGACATATGTTCCTGTATTATACTGTCTGGTATATTGAAATTATTATTAAATCAAGTGCAGTGTCTGGCAGTACAGAAATCAATTATAGACATTTGTCCATCATGTATTATACTGTCTGGTGTATTAAAACAATTGTTAAGTCTTGTGTCCCTTTGGGCATTATATTTGTTTATAAAGAGACATTGCCCTTTATTACTTTTGCGTTGTATCTGTCTGTTTTCTTGTACCTCAATTGGTATTACCTTGTAAAACAATAATCTTTTCTTTTAATAAAATAATATATAGTTGTATTTGTGTCAAAGGTATTCTGAGTGTTGGTGGCGTCCCCCACCCTTCCCAACCTTTAATATTAGTTTATCATAATTCTCCTTTTCCAGTCTGCTCTCCCAATTTCTGCTTTTAATGCCCTTTTGTCTCTCTAACCCCCCCCCCCTCCTCTACAAAAATTCTTCAGAACCTATGACTGCTTTTATCAACTTAGCCAGATCAGTAGCGGGAACGTATGCAGATAAGTGGATCAACGCCGTCAACAGAGACTTGGCCAACTTGCCTGAAATTAATACATTGACCTCTCTTGTAAGAGGAAGGAGAGCCCCAGATGTGCTCTTAGGATCGAGGAATGCAAGTCGAGCACACATTCCAGGCTATGTTTTGCTCAAGACTCTGTTTAATACTGAGAAACTAGATAATATGCATGCAAAAAAACACACAAAGGGATATATTGCATCAAGAATGCTTTTCTCTAATCCCGTGTGGACAGATGACTTCAGTTTCTCAGGAAGGGAAATGTTCTTTACATACCTAAAAGCCAGCAGTATGGAGTGGAGTAGCAGTATGGTCCTGATTCCTTCACTGAGATCGAAATGGCCAAACAAATCTACTTTCATTCATTCCTTGGAACTTACACTGCGGACCTAACTACATTTTCAATTAATTGATTTTTTGTTTCTTTTTTTTTTTTTTTTCCTTAAATACATAAAAACAATTTTCGTTTACCACAAATCTTCGAAGTCAATGCCAAACTTTTTTTTCATGTAAAAAGCATTAGTTTTACTTTGTGATTAATATTAGTTTATTTATTTATTTATTTTTTGTAATAATAATAAATATAGTTACTTATATTGGCAAAAGAGTGAGTATTCTTGTTTGCCCCCTCTACCCTACACAGCTTCAGTACAGAACTTTAAGTGAGCAAATTTAGCTATTAAGATGGAGTGGAAAGGAGAGAGCTGCCAAAAATCCTAGTCTTGAGCACGGTTCAGGAGAGAGGTCCTGTTTTTGTACCGAAGATTGAAAGCGCAAAAGTTTGTACGTTAAAACCCTCACTAGGAAAAGGAAAATATCTTATCATGGAAGTTTTCATCCAAAACTTGTTTCAAGTTTTTCTTTCCTTAAATTAGTGATTAGCCATTAACAAATCCATTAAAAAGTATGGATGAGTTATAAAAATAGTTATTGCAAAAATTTAATTTTAATATTCTCTTTAATGTAAATAAAATTTGGTAATTTTATCTTATATAGGAAAAGAGAAAACATTTTTCAATGTGGGTGTTTTCTTTAATATTGTGCTTTTTCGTGCAGTTATAGTGTTAGATCAATCCTCATACAATTGTCCTACTAGACACTTTTAATTATTAAAATTTGAATAATTTTTAATAAAATGCCCATCACAACGAGTACACTGCAGCTACAATTAATAATATAAAAATAATTCTGCCTTAATTTATTTTACTGCGTCTAAACAAAAATATTGAAATTCTTCCAGTTACCAGCGGACAATATTTTTCTTTTAATGATTTAAGGCGCGTCAACTTCTGATGTTATTAGCGCCCAGAGCTTTTTTCAGTGCACTTCCGGCCTCCGGACAGTGTTCTCCCGTTACAGGCAACACTGTTCATCACCGGACTGTGGACTGTAAGAAGCTCCTAGGAAAAAAAAAAAAATCTAAGGATCAGCAGAGGGATTCGAACACGGGACCTCCATGTGGGAATCCAATACGCCAACCCTTCCCTGGCGGACAATATTATCACAATTAAGATATATAACCCTCTCAGATAATAATTTCTTCTAAAATTGAATTCACAGGTGAAGTATAAAACTTAGTTTATGGTAAAAAATTATGAACATGTACAATTCGAAGAACTATACTTTGGAAAAAATCGAAGTATGTTTAGCAATTTCAGGTCGGTTCCTGACTCTAATAACATTGCTCAACAAAAATTAATAATTAAAAAAAAAAGTTCACTTCTTACACAAAAAGTTGTGGTTAATTCGTTGATCACATAAAAATATAAACCTAATCGTAAACTAAATTAAAATGATAACATTTCCCGCAAATACTTGCGAGAGAAATTGCAAATTATGGGAACTTACTCATTTCGGAAATCTCATATGAAAGTTAACTACATAATCGGAGTTGGTACGCTGAACTGATATTCCAAAAGGCTCTGTAGGATGAAATGTAAAAGCTACTAAACGGCGAGCAGCTGGTGGTGCAGAGCGTCCCGGGGAGCCAGCCCAAATTCTGAACTTGAGAAGTCCAGAGTCTCTGGCATAAAAACTGTAAAACATTAAGGAAACGTTTAATTGCGAGTATTGAATGGGGAAAAAAATAGGTGAGTGGACAAGAGTACAGCTTACCAACAATAATTGAAAATAGAATTTGGTAATTTCTCTTAACAGATTGAACACTTTAAAAAAACTATAGTGCTTTATTATTTTAAGAAATCATATTACTTAAAAGTTGTTTCATTTTATTTTGTTATTTTGACTTGTGTATGTGCTTGGCCCTTATAGGCAACAATTTACACGCAAAGATGAATCTTAATAGTATTATAAAAATGAGTTGTATTTCTAAACAGGGTGTTCAGCATTACGGTAACTTCGGGAGGCGATTCTGGGCATCATTTGCAACAAAAAATTCTATATAAACTATGGCTCGATTCGGCTCCGTTATATAGATATTTTTAATTTTATGTTTTTTCAAGGTGTTACTACTTTTTAGCAAAAAGATGTCTATATTTCTCAAACTATTAAAGCTACAGCTATTTTAATAAGCTCATTAGAAAGGAGGTTAAATTTCCTTTTAAATAAGCTAATTTGTAATCCAAAATAATAATATTAAGTGTTTTACTTTGTGGCCCAAACATAGAAAATAGCAAGTTTCTAATTTCTTCCAAAAACTTTGACTTCACTTTTCTTAAAAACATTTTATATGAAAAAACCGTGCACTATTCAGGAAAAACATCTACATACGATCACCTTTCGAACGGTATACAATAATTGGGGTTATGTTAAAAATTGATGCAGAAATCTGTGATTAATTGCAAAAAAGTTGGCCTCAAAACAACGTCGGCTTTATGAAAGGAATTCACCTACCATAAGAATATAACTGATCAGAATCATCAAATCCAGTACGATTTTTTGCAAACGTGTAATTTAATAATTTATTTTATTACAAATAAACTTTTGGAATTAACAGGTTGTGAAGAGCTAATGAATAAGCCGAGAACTTACTTATCGCTCTAATCTCCAAGTTAAAAACTGACATGTTCTATCCTAATACGGCTTATAAAAACAAATAAATACAACAAGAAGAAAAGATAGTTTAAAATCTACATTTTCATTAGATATTTAGTTGTCATTTTGCTATTATTATGCCAACGTATTCGAATATTGAATATCGCGATATGTTATACAACTACGATTTCGTAGATTGGAATAGTGGAGGGAATATTCTAGATGTTTTCCTGATAGGGTGTTCCAAACGCTAAGACGATCGTGGAGGTGTACTGGCGGTTCGGTGAAGTATTCCATCCACTATTATTTAATTTGGGGATCAGAGCGAGTAATAAGTTCTTGGCTTATTCATTAGCTCTCCACAATCTCCTGTGTTCGGCTTATTCATTAGCTCTCCACAATCTGTTAATTCCAAAAGATTATTGAGTATTTCAAAATGATGATTTATTCACATTATTTGTCATATTTCTTTAATTAACTAAAGAACAACACACAGATCTAAACTCGTTAAACGAAAATCCTTTCTTTCGAAATTGGTACCTAACACTCATTTAACATCATATTCATTTTTCTTCTTTTTATTTTATTATTTATAATGTAAATTTTATATTTTTGAATACAGTTCTTAAATTAATTAATTATTAAATTACACGTTTGCAAAAAATCGTACTGGATCTGATGATTCTGATCAGTTATATTCTTATGGTAGGTGAATTCCTTTCATAACGCCGACGCTGTTTTGAGGCCTACTTTTTTGCAATTAATCACAGATTTCTGCATCAATTTTTAACATAACCCCAATTATTGTATACCGTTCGAAAGGTGATCGTATGTAGATGTTTCTCCTGAATAGTGCACGGTTTTTTCATATGAAATGTTTTTGAGAAAAATGAAGTCAAAGTTTTTGGAAAAAATTAGAAACTTGCTATTTCTTATGTTTGGGCCACAAAGGAAAATACCTAATATTATTATTGTGGAATACAAATTAGCTTATTTAAAAGGAAATTTAACCTTCTTTCTAATGAGCCTATTAAAATAGCTGTAGCTTTAATAGTTTGAGAAATATAGAAAACATTTTGCTAAAAAGTAGTAGTACCTTGAAAAAACATAAAATTAAAAATATCTATAAAACGGAGCCGAATCGAGCCATAGTTTATATGGAATTTTTTGTTGCAAATGATGCCCAGAATCGCCTCCCGAAGTTACCGTAGTCTTATGCTGAACACCCTGTATAATAAGGGTTTAGAAAAATGAATGATAAGAAAAGAAAAATTGCATACTGAAAAAGTATTCAAAAACTAGAATGTTGAAATAGTTTAACATATTATGACAAGAGTATAATTATAATATTTATTATTATATTAATAAATATTCCAATCAACTAAGGTAAAACAAAAAACAAAAAAAAAATACTCAAAAGAATGTGGTATAGTAATTTTTATTATAATACGAAAATTAAATAATACAAAAGCATATTACCGTATAGGGTGTTCTCCGCACGCTTTTGGACGTTCCATTGCAGAGACCCATTTATCATCATAACTGAAAAGTGACAGGTCCAAATATGGACTACTAGAATATGACTGTGCAGATATGGGTAACTGAGCAAGCATTCTTCGAGTAGCCTCTACTGAACCTCCATACTTAGCACTCATAATTGTTTGTTTGAATCTCTGTTGAAGGAGCCTGGAAAATTAGATATGAATCAACTTTCTCAATTAAAAATAAATCCAGAAGTGGAGTAGCAAGGTTCAAGTTGACATCTTGAATGGATTAAATTGAAAACCGTTTCATATCGACAAAGTGCTTAATGCCAAATTAAAAGCTTGAAAATGACGATGCATTTGATTTTTTTTTCAATAAATTTTCCTTAATTCTATTGTAATATCAACAGTTATTTTATTTAATGAATTCAGAGTATATTATTCTACTTCACTCATAATAGTGGGTTTAACTGTACTTCTAAACTCCGGCGCTTAATGATCTTACATGAAGAGGCGTCTTGGATTTAAAAAATAAGTGGATTAAGCTTCAGTTTATAATACATTTCATTTATACGTTCATACACTTAATGCTTGGACTTTAGTTACTTCCGATTTGTTGTAAACTGTTCGTGCAATTTTGATGAGTTCTTCCTGTAGGAAAAACCTAGGAAAATACCGTAGTAAAGAGCTACAACAATCAGATTTTTTTAAAGGAAACTTATTCGGCAAGGCTATATAAATTATTTTTGACATATAAAGTTCCGCTATAAATATTACCGGTAAGAGCTAAAATAGAGTAAATAGCCATAAGCGCTGAAAGCTTTCAATTGCCTTCTGATAGCAAGCACTTGACGTTAATATTTTGCCCATGATGTGATTCTCGAAGCATTAATGGAAATCATATGATTTTGAATCGTTTACATAAATCATATAGTTTCCAGTATAGAGTCTCGAGTATTAGCCAATTCATGGACGTCTCAATGGTCTATGCTAGAGATTCATAAAGGGACAAGATATCTTCCGCTCCTTATTATTAAATTAAAATCAAATTTAAAAATAAAAAAAAATAAAAAATGAGATTCGCAATCAAACATTAAAAATGAATAATACATTGTATAACTGTTATTACATATACTGTTATAATTCTCTATTATGTTTATTATAAGAGGTAAAATACCTACCTCGCATATAAATTATTAGAAGGTGAACACATGAAATGATTTCCCGCATTAGTTTTCGCATTTCTAAAATAATCACAATAATTTTCTAGTAAAAATAGAAGTTCCTGAGAAGTATTTTCGTATACAGCGAGTACCTGGGAGGGGGAAAAAAATGATTAATGTATGTGATTTTTAAATAATTCAAAATATGGTTATAAATTAGATAATAAATTACAATTAGTAATAGAAATTTAAAAAAAAAAATCAATTTGAAAGGCTTAGTTTGTTGTGCATAGCCTATTGTCAGCAAACCGTTGTAAACAAAACTTCTGTTAGGCCACGCCTATACTTTCCTTGAGTGCAAAGTGCTAGGTCTAGACTATATGGTACAAGAAATTTGTTAGGCTCCTCAGATAGAGAAGGTACAAAGTGTGGTAGCTTAGTGGAGAAGGGGTGGTTTTTGCCTTGAGCTCTTGTGTTTAAATTAAGATAAACATAAGGAAAAGGAACAATGGAAAGTAAATAAAAATAATTAAATTATTAAGAAACGGGAAGAACGTAATAGTGCTTGGGGAAGATATGGCGAAAACCCCTAACTCCTGAATAATAAATTACTTGAACTAAAAGGAAGAAAAAAGAAAAATAATAATAGCTTTTCCTACTGCCCTGTCTATAAAAAAAAATAATTACAATAATGTACAACCATTATAAAAGAACGGAAAAGTGAAACAACGCTGTAATTAAGAGAAAAAAAGAAAAACAATATTTTTCTGGAGAACCTAAGCAATTTGGCAACTTTACCCTATTTAATTTCCAGGGCAATCTCTCAAAATTTAATGCACCACATAGGATTAAAAGGTTATATTTGGGGCAGGTTTGGGGGTGGGACCGAATACGAAGGGTGCGTTCCACTAAGCGACCACAACGACCACGCTCACGACCGCGATTTTGCCCGTTCCATTTGTTTGCGAGCGTTGCGATCGAAAACCCAAGTGGAACGGACTGTGGGCGTTTTAACCGTTCATGTAAACATTACATATGGCGGCCTCGAAAATAAGTTAGAAGCTTGAAGAGGTTTTTTTTTAATTTTAACCCCATTTATAAGCAGTTATAATAAACTTTATTAATTATTGGTAAAGTTGACTTATATTAAAAGTATATATATAATTAAATTTTTTATATTACATTTTGGAGTATTTATAAAATTTACGTTTAAATAAAATTAAAGTGTCTTTTGTGGCAAGAGTTGGATATTTATTAATTATGCTTTAGAAAGTTCTTTATCTAGTTCCGATTAGAGTGGAATGCAATTTTACAAAATCGCAATGATAAAAAGCGAAAACTTAGGCCACGTATTATTAGCTATCAGAGTAATTGATCTTTATTCAGATGAAGAATTTAAATGTTATTTCAGGTAAATGATTTTGTGTTATTCAGTGATTTAGTATGTAAAGGAATAAATAATATTTATTTATTTTTTGTAGACTTTCGAGAACACATTCTATTATTTACATGAAATAATACTTTCATTTACATGAGATAATTTTTTCGGTCGCCATATTTTGTTTTAAAAATTGCGCCAACTCTCAATGCCCACTTCGACCCAGCTCTTAAGGTGGGGCGTTGTGTGAACGAAAATAGTGACGTCATTAGTGACGTTTTCGCCACGACCACAACGACCGCGGTCGCCAAGTGTAACACCTGAAAGTATGTTTTGGTCGTTGTGGTCGCTTAGTGGAACGCACCCGAAGAGGGGGGGAAACTACAAAAATATTTTCTAAAGAGACTGTACAGGTTGCCCACCAACACACTAAGTTACACGCTGTATATACGGCGTATATAGAAACGGGAAATTCGCCACTTTATAACTTTACACTGAAATTACATTTAAAATATATCAGCAAAATTCTAAAACAAGATTCGAATCGTCTGACCAGATTTCTGGCAGATGTAATAATGGAAAGGCATCTTTCTTAATTTAAACATCTTGTGAAAATAATCGATAAAAATAATGTACAATTCTCAATTAATAAACTCACACAAAATAATTACAGAAGTATAGTACTTGAGTATAACAGAAGTATAACTACTTGAAAGTATAACCAAGTCGCAAAAAGCACGTCTCATTGAGAGGGCCAGGCAAAATGAGTATCACAGGCAGTACAGTCAATTAAACCTACAGCAACCAATTGGGTATACATCAGAGGTAAAGAACATTAGAATGATTCAAATTATTTTTCGTGTAAGAGGTGAATTGCTGGATTTGAATTTTCAACCTTGGCTAGCAAATAGGAATTACACATGTTCGCTATGCAACATGGGTTGTATTGAAGATACTTATCACTTCATATCTGTATGTTCGGTATTAAGAGAATTTAGGAAAAGATATCTCGGGAAAATATTCATTGAACGTGACAGATATATGTGGACATGTTGAATGGTGTTACTAGCTGTACGGGTCTAATGAAATACGTGATAGTGGCATTGAAATATAGAAAATTTTTAGTTGCGGAGTTTAATTATAATTAAAATTGTAAGTTTTGTATTATTCAATTAAAGAGTGGAATATAATCTCTGAACCTAATAATTTCTGAATTATCATATAAGTACATATTATCAAACCAACAGACAGATGTTTCTATCAACAAAGTATCAAAGGTTAAAGTTGTGTTGCCCAGTTCAGTTGGTATATTATGTGTTCATTTTGTTTGCTTTTGTTATACAATCTTGTTTGTTTTATTTTCAAGATTGTTTGGATTAACTTAGTATTTATGCCAGGAAATATGTTAATAATATTGATGGGGACCACATTAGTATTGTGTTCAAATTAGTACACTTGAATGAACATCTCGACAGTCGGCCATAAGGCTATTGTCTACGATGTGAAAAAAAATAAAATAAAAAATAAATAAAAATAATAATAATAAACATAAACAAAGTTGTTGTTTTTTTAGTAATTTTTGTAGATGTATTTTGTGTTGCAACTGTATTTTATTTATAATATACATCATTATTCATTCAATCAACAGGTTATATTTATAAGGTCAATAATAAAATCATTCTACAATTTTAAGTAAATCTTTTTTAACAAAATTTTCATTTCCTACACGTGAATGAATGAATAAATAAATAATACAACAAAATAGAAATAGTAAACTTCCGATTGAAAAGAATAAATAAATGACTTTGCTTAAGCTTTTATATAATTATTTTTGCTTTACCTTTACTCTTTAGTCCAAAACTACCCAGTAATGAGGTCAGCATTATACCCACAGAGTACATTTTGATGAAATTCTTGCCCTTTCGCTTTTTGGCCTTGGCTATATCTAAAGTACATACCCAAGCGGGTATTTTTCTACCACACTAAGTTAAGCAGACTAGTCAGCCAGAAATTCTTCCACTACTGATCACCAGACACGTAGACAGAACTGACCTTTCTAGTGGTTAACCTCCACGTTGCTCAGTGCTGATTTTTCTTTTCCCTTTCTTTCTTTTTGTTAGTATTCAATTCTTTTTTCACAACTATTACTCTGCCTACTTTTAATAGAATGATATTAAACCAACTCCTACTTAGTGATGCCTTAAACCTGACTGACCCCCCCACCATAACTAGTTTCAAATAATGACTGTCATTCTATCCCCTCTATCTTCCACCCGGTTGACCAAACCTGTTTCCCCCAGACCTATAACCAGTTCAATGCCACCAAATTCTTCTTCAAAGTTACATAATGGCCGCTCTGAACACTCTTTCTAGATGGAAATCAATGTTGTACAAATATGTACTTCTTAAAAAATTTAAAATTTAAATTTAACAAAATTTATTTATCCTAACCCATATGGTGTCGCACATCACAGGAAAGGGCATTAAATATGCTATAAAATGACACCAATCCCAAGTCTGTAGCTCAATTAGGAAAGCTTCTACAGTAATTCAAAAACACGGGGTTCCCTGTTTTTCAGCCCATTTTTGGCAACTTTACAGCCCTGTAACTCATAAACCAGTTGACATATCACAGTAAAATTTCATATTTTTCCAAGTCTACACCAATAGTACACATGTGCCAAATTTCAAGAAAATCCAAGATGGTGAGGTTAAAAATGGTCTTTTCTTGTGTTGATTTGACATGGAATGGCTCAACACTGTAAATCATTTGAAACAACAGGCTGATGGCTGATCAAGGACATATTCCACTTTTAAATCTAGATTTTCCCTTCTTTTTTTTCACAGCTCACGGTTTCTCAAATTAGGAATTTGAAGGGATTGTATTGGGGAGGTAAACTGTGTCAGAGCTTACATGTATATCTACGAGTGTGAAAAGTATTAATTCTATTATTAATTCTTAAATTAATTAATTATTCAGATTCAGAGTTAGAAAATTTCAGTCCACAGGAAGGGCGACTAACAAAATGGCTTTGGGGATCACGCTTCTTTCCACAGAATTTCATTATAGCGAAAATTTGTAGTACGGAAGTTAATTATTCTCTGAGTACAGATATGAACTTTCAAGAAAATTAAATTTCACAAATTGTGGCAAGTGAAAGTAAAATGTGTCAGATGTTTTTGTTTGTGGATACGATCCATTATTCAACCAACATTATTACCTTAGCTTCTACTATGTTATATACAACGAAAAATGATGGGTGCGAACAAGGTTCTGCAGCTTTTAATGTCACTACATCTTCGGAAGCATATCTTATTAGAAGGTGCTCTTCATCCAGTAGCTGCATTTTCCACATTCGTAATAATCTAAGCTAAAAAAAAAATACAAAAGTCAAATAAGCATATTTTGAGGTACTAAGTTAATGTGATACAATTTGTTTTTTTTGGGATTACAGCTAAAAGAAAGCAAAGATTAAATATTTTGAAAATCCACCTGATCAAATCTTTGATAAAATATTCTGGGTTCTGATTGCCAATATAAATGGATGAGTATTTTATTCTTTAAACCACTAATTGTATGGTCTCTAAATGGACGATTTGTTGGGTGTATAATGGTTGGCTGAGAATCTTCACTATAAGTACTCGTCTCTTCATGTTCCGAATATACCTGTAATTTAATTATAATTGCAATAAAAAGAAATAAACAGAAATAACTACAGGAACTAATAGAAATAATATAGTCAAAGTAATTTATGTCATTGAATTTGAATTTTGTAACTCAATGTTAATGGGCAGAAATAATAAACGACTTTAGGAAAGCGTGACGTCACTTTTCCCTCACGTTCTAGTAAAATTAAAAAAAAATAATAATTAAATTAAAAAAAACATAAAAACATGTGGAAGCCTGCCTATACAGGGTGACCAGAGTTATATGCTCCACCCACTTTTTTTTTAACGGCGGAAAATTTCGAAAAAATAAAAAACACGTATTTAATCATTTTTAGTCTAGTTTATTTTCAGTGATTCACCCATTTTTTTAAACCCCTGTATCTCGAGATACAGCATCCAACTTTTGTTTTTCAAATGGGACGTTATATTTTTTGTCGCATATTTTTATAGTATTTGAGTTCCTAAAAAAAACAAAAAAAAAAAAATTTGAAATCGGTTAGGTTTTTCAAAAGTTATGGTAATTTAAAATATGAAAAACAAACAGTTTACTGTCAAAATTACGTTATTTTTTTTAAAGAATCTGTTCAAACTGGGCACAATCAACGGATAGGCAAGCCAAAACTCTGGACTCCCACGCTCTGCTTGTAGCAGCACTTATGGTGGCGAAGTCAAGATATAGACAGGCTAGAGTTATTCGACGTTCAGGTTGTTTTTTCTACAAACGTTTGGTGTGGAGTTTTAGGAAATCAACCAATCGGCCCATACTTCTACAGAGAGAACTTAACGGGTGCAAGGTATCCAACTTTTTTTTAGAGACATTTTGCCAGTTCCGTTTGAAGATGTTCATCTACAACGTCGGATAGATATGTATTTTCAACAAGATGGTTGCCCGGCACATAATGCGAGAGTGGTTCGAGGTTACCGGGACCGAAATTTCCATGAAAAGTGCTTAGGGACTCATTGTCCCATCCAATGGCCACCTCGATCTCCGGACTTAACCCAAATGGGCTATTTTTTGTGAGGATACCTAAAAAATAAAGTGTAAAGTATCCTTAATCCCGTGGCTTCAGTCGATGATCTGAAACGTCGAATAACTCTAGCCTGCCTAGATCTTGACTTCGCCACCATAAGTGCTGCTACAAGCAAAGCGTGGGAGTCCAGAGTTTTGGCTCGCCTATCCGTTGATTGTGCCCAGTTTGAACAGATTCTTAAAAAAAAAATAACGTAATTTTGACAATAAACTGAATTTTTTTTTTCATATTTTAAATTACCATAACTTTTGAAAAACCGAACCGATTTCAAAAAATGTTTTTTTGTTTTTTTTAGGAGCTCAAATACTATAAAAATATGCAAAAAAAATATAACGTTCCATTTGAAAAAACAAAGTTGGATACTGTATCTCGAGATACAGGGGTTTAAAAAAAAGGGTCAATCACTAAAAATAAACTAGACTAAAAATGAATAAATACCTAAGTGTTTTTTATTTTTTCGAAATTTCCCGCCGTTAAAAAAAAAAGTGGGTGGAGCATATAACTTTGGTCACCCTGTATATGTATATACAATCGGGCTTGGGTCATTTGAAATCACTTCTAAGTTTTTAAAATCATTATTCAGATCGTATTTTAACGTAATTGTACATGCTTTATGGCCCGTTATATCAGAAAATACTGATAATGGACAAAGCTTTCATGTCAGCCGTCAGTGCATTATAACCAGCGCATTCCAAATCTACAACATTCCTACGGCCAATGTTGGGGATATAAAAAAAAAGAAAAAAAAGGCGTGTCAGATTTGGTACGGCCGTTACACACTTATGGGCCTACCATCACCATAGCATACAATAACATTTTACCACTTTTAATTAATGTAAAGTCCATAGATTTTCTGAGGTAAAAACATGTAGTAAAATCAAATATTGAATCATCACAGTCATCTGAATCTCCTATGCAACAGTAAAAATCGACAGCACAATACACTTTGTACACCGAGATTGGTACTTGCTGATTTGTGTCGTTTAAACAACCTTTAACTTAACTTTTTAGCCTATACATTTTTGTTAAGGAGTCGTATAATAGGAGAGTAAGGTAAACATTATTAGGCTATGCAGACTTTGAAATACTATCCTATTACTGCTGTAGATTGTTTTCTGAATTAGTATTCCCATTTTGGAAGTTCCAAAAGAAATTATGATTTGGGAGTTTTTAATTTTTTTGCATTCATTGAATTCCCTAAAATTTGGTATTAATTTGTGATAAACTCGCGAAAAAATTTAAAAGAAAAGATTTACTTTACTTTACTCCCAGCAGGAGGGAACTATCGCAAGCAGTTACTTGGGAAATTACACCAGAGCAGTACACAACACTCTTACTTCACAAACCTTCTCACTAAACGAGGACATCATATTTACACACCTTAGAATTACCACTTCTAAGAAGGTCCATTAAAGACAGTGGAGTAAACCCCACAAATCCTAGGTGCTTCAAAACAGCGGGGGTCGAGTATAGGGTTAACAGCCCTCGTTAAAAAAAAATTATTGTTGAGGATCCTAAAAGTAAAAAAAAACTAGGCACGATCTAGGCGAGAACACGGAAACTATCTTAGGGTGGCATCATGGAATGATAGAAGTTTGAGGAAGACAGGAGCGTTGATGAACTTCAGAGTCTAACTTGACAAATTTGTAAGGATGGGAATTTAATGACAAGTTTTGTGGTTAACAATATGTTGAAGCCATTTTTACTTAATTTTAATAAAATTAATGAAAGAATATTCATCCTCCGGCTTAAAGCAAAATTTCGTAATATCTCGTAAATAATATACACGCTCCAACGGAGGAGAAAGCCAAAGAAGTTAAAAATATGTTATATGGGGACTGAAAGAGGTATACGATAGACTCCTAAAAAGAGCTGTAAATATCATATTAGGAGATCTAAATTCGAAAATGGATAAAAAAGAATGTTATCATCCTCACCTAGAAAGGGCAGCCTTCATGAAAATAATGATAATTAAATCCGGAGTTATATATTTTGTACCGTTAGGGGCTTTTTTAAAAAGAATAATTTTTATTTAAAACACAAGTTCTTTATTACAATATTAAACTGATATATATAAAATAACGGTTACAAAGATATCAAGGGAAGGGAACTTCACTACTGATAGGTTGAACGGAACTTGGACAAAGTCTGGGCAGAACTTAACTCGGGCAGCGGTTGGACAGAACTGCAGGTAGAACTTAACTCGGGCAGCGGTTGGACAGAACTGGCTGGCCTGGCCTGGGTGACGTATTTATATGTTTGAAGACTGCTGTTATCAGAGGAAATATATTTATGCTGAGTCTCGAGGTTTCCTGTATATAACTCCTCCCTCCTTAAGTTTTTCGTGTCCTCACGAAATTTGGAAGTGTGAGGAGTTCATCGAATTTGGAGATGTTGTTGGTAGGCTGCCATTGTTGATGTACGAACTGGTGGCAGGGGAGTCACTGAAGCATCTGTTGAATTATCTTCTGGTTGCTGGGGCTCACTTCTATTAAAGAGTTTTACAATTTTATAGATTTTTCTTCTATAACGGATGAATAGATGAGTGATTGAGAGGCAGAGAGCTATGATGGCGATGATGAATAAAGTTGTAGTGTAGTCCGAGGTGGATTCCTCTTCTAATTCCTCTAGGGGTAACATTTTAATATTTAAGTAGTGAAGGTCAAGGAAGGAAATATTAAGATGATCATATTGATCAGGGATAGAAGGATTAATTAACATGTGCTCGAATTCATTATAGATATATAAAGGTTTACAATTAGTTACTTTTTCATTAATTTCTAAAGTTAACAAAGCAATGTTCTTAATGCTAACTGTAAGACTTACATTGTTTTTATCAATGTTTACACTAGGGGTTTCATATACTAAATATTTATTTACGGCTTCAACATATTTTATGAAAGGGTTAGGTTTGGGTATATTTACCTTTTTACATTGGCTTTCAATGTTATTATTTAGTAAGTTATTTATACATTCATTATGAATGATAGTGGCATTCTTGCAATAATAATTGTTTAATAATAGTTCACAATGAGCTGTGTATAGTTTGTTAGTTTTCAGGACTAATGAAGGGGAAGTAATTATAGTAAAGATCTGATTCAAGTGCTCATAGGGATAGGACAAAAGAAAATAAGTTTCCGTTAAGGGGGTTTTAATTGGGAGTTGGACTTTTATTTAAATTGGTAACTTTATGAGTTGCCACTAGTTCCAGGCTTAGGGGAATCAGGAGGACGATCATTTTCGTTCTTTTGTGTGGTTGCCTGCGAACAAGAAGGTTCACGTGAATGATTTTCAAATTTTCTAGGGCGTTTAAGTAGTGAGGGGTGAATTTTGGTTTTCTTGGTTTTGCCATTTAGGACTTTTTGTTTAGTTTTATCATATGTTACTGATTTATACCTTGGTTTAGCTTTGTTTCTATTATGGGTTTTTATATAAATTTTTCCTGGGGGAATTTCTACATTTTCTCTGTTTTCATTTAGCAAATTAGTTCTTTCCTCTTTTTCCTTTTCTATTTGTTCTTTAATTGCTTTATGTATGAGTTGTTTTTCTTAGTGATATTCATCAGTTTGAATTTCAAAAATGGTTGTTTGTTTTTGTTCTGTAAGAGTTGTTATGCCAAAACTGATTTCATTGGGGCTAAGTTTTAGTGTATTATTTGGAGTGTTGTTGTATGCTATGGTTGCTAGCTTTAGAGTTTGATTTAAAGGTATCTTAGGATCTTCGATACGGATCAGATTAAGTAATTCTATAAAGGTTGAATGAGCTCGGTTAATGAGTCCATTGGAATTATGGTGGTGCGGAGTGGTTAGATAAAGGGAGATATTATTATAATTTAAGAAAGATTCGAATCCTTTATTGGCGAATTCTTTACCATTATCAGCTTGGATTTCGCTGGGTGTAGGGAAGTTACTAAGGTGATCTCTTAATTTATCAATTACTTCTGTACTATTCGTGGAAGTGATTATATAGGCTGTCATTCGTTTCGAAAAACAGTCAATTATAGTTAATATTAGGTGATTAGAAAAGAATAGGGTATCAATTTGAAGTCTTTCAAAGGGTCTGCTTGGGGTAGGTGTTATCTGGAATTTTTGTTTTGGAGGGTTCCTCTCATATTTAATTTGTTTGCAGGTGTCGCAATTGTTAATTACTTCGGTGATTGTATCTGTCATACGGGGCCAATAATATTTTGTTTTTAATCTTTTATATATGTCGTTTATTCCTCTATGGCATGTTTTACCGAGGTGATGGTTTTTAATTAATTCTACTTGGTCTTCTTTTTCTTCAACATCTATATTAATTTTAAAATATCTTTTTATACGGATTGTGGGGTATGTAGTTGTTACTATATCTTTAAATATTTGGAATACATCATCTAATATATTGTTCATTACTACAGCTTGATTAGAGCAATAAATGCCATATGTGGTGTTGGGTTTTAGGAATTCTAAACAATGTTTAGTGAGTGTCTCTTTATGTGGCCATGCTACTTGCCATATTAATCTACTTCGATTGCCGAAGTATGTTTTTCTTTTACTGTTGGCAGGATTGCCAATGTTGATACGGATTTGGTGTTTTTCTGTGTTGACACATTTGTTATTATCTGGGAGTATAATTATTTGATTCGGGACAATATCTGGAGCGATTTCTCCGGAGGGAATTTCTTCATTTGTAAGGTCGTTATTCTCTTTTGGGGAATCTGATTCATTTGATTCATCTAATTCATTTAGGGTTTTTGATACGAGTTCATCTAGGTCTATAGGGTCTGAAGGTTCACACCTTCCTTCTGGGGGATTGATTTCATCCATTATCTTGGAGATTTCTTCTTCTCTTGGGGATTCTAATTGTTCGGTTAATGTTTGCTCAATAAATGGGGACTCTAAAGGATCAAAGGGGTCGATGTCATCTAGGTTTTCATTTGGATTTAATAAGGGTATGTCGTCTAGGGAGTCTTCACTGCTATCATTCAAGAGGATATTTAAGGGGATAGGATTTCTTGATAGCGCGTCGGCTACATAATTGGTTTTTCCGTCTACGTGCTTTATTTCAGGTTTGCTATCGGACTTACACTGCTGGAGTTGCCGTTGTCTAAAAAAGATTCGAGTTGGTTTACTCTTTCTGTTAATTGCTGAATTTGGGATTCTTGTGAGTCGTGTAGGGGTGCTGGATTTCTTTTGTGAGGGTTCGAAGGTTTTTGATAATTTGGGGGTGGTCTCGGTTCACGAGGTTGTTGATTGTAGGGAGGCCTAGGGCCATTGCTTTTCCATGAGTCTCTGGAATTATAGTGGGAGTTAGGGAAAGGTCTATGCTGAGTTTGCGTTTGCATTAATGGGGAAGGATAATTTGAGGTCGAAGGAAAACTGGGGTTACGATAACTTGTTGGGTTCTGCTGGTATCTCCTTTGAGGAGGATTACGCTGTTGTTGAGAGGGGGATCTATAAGATGATTGGGGTTTCGTATACAATTGGTCAATTAGGAACATACATTTAGTGTTTAAAGTCTCTCTTAATTTTTCTAAAGACGTAGGATTAAAGGTCATCACATGATTGGACAATTGCCATGGGGTAGTTGAATAGAAATGGTGGATAACTTCTTTTTCTAAGTATTGCATAGAAGTTAATATTATTTCTTCACTAATGCCATCAATCATATATTTGGCATGGATTAGGTGTGTTATAGATTCTAAACGAGTTAGGTAGTCGGTTGGGAGTTCTTTAAAATGGGGCTTCATATTATAAATTTCGGACTTCAATGTTTCGAAAGATTTTGAGCACGAAAAGTTTCTTTTTAAGATGTCTAATAATTCTTTAATAGTGTGGATTCTTTTAGTTAAAATTAATGATTGAGCGGATCCCGTGATTTTAGCTTTTACCTTATTAAGGAGAAGGTATTCATTAGTGGAATTTTCTATAATGTTGGGTCTACAGGTTACGTTATAAACATCTTCGACTGTTTGAGTAAAATATAATAATTCATAAGGGTCTCCGTTAAATATGAGAATATGATCATAATCTTCTTTTCGTAAAGGGTGACTAATACGTGGTAATGAAGAGCTTGTGTGGGAACACGGAGTCTGAGTATCCGTTTGGTCATAGGGGGTAAGGACTGGGGGTAGCAGGTCGGAAGTGTTAAGATTAGTATGCATTTTATACAGCTCAAGTGATTACAGTATAAGACAGAGTTGTATGATTAAAATATGTTGATTTGCCTTCTTCTTATCTGTTAAAAGAATATTTATTCAGTTATACTGGTTTGCTTTTTCTTTATCTTATCTTATAGGGGCTTTTTATAAATTCTTTATATCCGTTACACTTCTTTATAAAGAAATCTTTATTTTTATAATCTAATAATTATTCGAGAACTTATTTATTCTTTATATCAATTATACTTTCTTTTTATTATAAGGATTAATAATTATATGGGGACTTATTTTATTTTTACAATATATCAATTATGTTTCTCTCTTTGGGACTGGGACAATTAATACTGCCCTTGCCTACTTTATATGTTTTTAATTTATTGTTTCGGCAGGGTAATCAAGGGGATTTTATAATGCTTGGGAAAATATATTGTATATGTATAGGGACTTTTTCTTTACAATTATATAATTCTTAGGGTAATTTATTTCTTTTACTCTTTCTTCTACTTTTCTTTTACTTATAATTATTTTATTCTTATAGGGACAGGGATAATCAATAATGCCCTTGCCTACTTTATATGTTTTTAATTTATTGTTTCGGCAGGGTAATCAAGGGGATTTTATAACAACTAGGGGAATTTATTTCTTTTACTTTTTCTTCTACTTATAATTATTTTATTCCTTTTGGAGATTTTTAGGGACAATACGAAAATGCATACACTATTTGATAAAAAGTACATAAAAAATCTTAGGACAAATGCATAAAAGAAAAATAAGAATAATAAAATAATTACAGCGTGAGTTCTGCCCACCTGATGTTGAATGCTGAATAGATGTTGACCCAGGTGTCTTCTGCTCTCTCGCTCTCAAACACTTTTGGTACGATGTTTTGGAAATTGTTAAATTGTTTATGTCACTTAAAGTCTCTGCAAATAGGGACCGTTTTATGTCACTTCGAGTCTCTGCAATCGGGCGCCAGTTATATATTTTGTACCGTTAGGGGCTTTTTTAAAAAGAATAATTTTTATTTAAAACACAAGTTCTTTATTACAATATTAAACTGATATATATAAAATAACGGTTACGAAGATATCAAGGGAAGGGAACTTCACTACTGATAGATTGAACGGAACTTGGACAAAGTCTGGGCAGAACTTAACTCGGGCAGCGGTTGGACAGAACTGCAGGTAGAACTTAACTCGGGCAGCGGTTGGACAGAACTGGCTGGCCTGGCCTGGGTGACGTATTTATATGTTTGAAGACTGCTGTTATCAGAGGAAATATATTTATGCTGAGTCTCGAGGTTTCCTGTATATAACTCCGGTTAATTGATTTTGCTACATCAAAGAATAAGAGAATTGGCAGAACGCAGTTGGCGCCCACAAAGATTCATTTGGAAACTAGATCTCCAGACAGGCTGTCGAAAAACCAAATAGATCATGAACTCTTGGATGCTTTGGACGCGTAGTAGGCATGCCTTGGACATTCAAGATGTGAAAAGTTGCCATGAAATGATGGTGATACTGACTACAACTTAACAAAAACTTACAGTTTAAAAAGTTAAGTATAAGGGTTGATTAAACGCCAAAAGGTACACAAATCAGCAAGTACCCAACATTTCATTAATACTTCATTGATATTATTTAAGTAATTTTACCGCATTAATTTTCATTAATATTTTTTAAGAATTTATTAGATGTCACATACCCTTATGCTGGCCATTTTCATCTACAAAATATTTGTTCAAGTAGCACACCATTTAACTTAGATTGACTGTAATATCTATTTATCTATAATAATCAAACTATTGATTACAGGTGAAAAAGAATACGTTATAATAAATAAAAAAATATGAGGCTAAAAAATTCATAAACTTTTTTAAAAATTGCTTACACCAACATACATCAATGATTTTATTTATTTTTATTTTTAAATAAAAATCGTCGGTTTAAGTTCATTCTTCGATTAAAGTAATTGTTATTGTATGAAGTAGTCAAACGTTTATAATAATAGGTAATAATTATCTGGCTTTATCGCAAATAATATAGTTTTCTTCAATTACATTCTCAATCTAGGTGTTCTTCCCACAATGTTGTGTATATGTAATATAAAGTAAATAAGATATGCATATTTTTAGGACAGCTAATTATTCCAGTATTTTACCATAAGTAAAATTAGGGGAACTAAATTAAATTACAATTGAGAAATGAATAAATAATGTTGAATAATCTACTTGTTATTAACTGTGTGTTATTTGTCCTCACGAATATTTCGGTAAGACGAATTCAAGACTGAAATATTGCTTTAAATCCTCCGTGATTCAAATTTAAACAGTAGCCGACTCTAAATTTGTCTTTTTCTAATTTAACATGCATGTATATGTGACAACTTCAGAATCAGAAGAATAATTTGGAATAGAGTTAAAATAAAGTACCTATTTATACGAAGATATAATATACATTTTATCACAATTATAACTATTATGAATGAACTGGCCAGCATAAGGGTATGTGACATCTAATAAATTCTTAAAAAATATTAATGAAAATTAATGCGGTAAAATTACTTAAATAATATCAATGAAGTATTAATGAAATGTTGGGTACTTGCTGATTTGTGTACCTTTTGGCGTTTAATCAACCCTTATACTTAACTTTTTAAACTGTAAGTTTTTGTTAAGGAGATTTTTGTACCTTTTGGACAGATTTTCCTTTTTGTCTATTAGCAAAGTTACATATCTGCTTTACAGATTGGATTTTTTTAAAATTTGGAATAAGCTATTCTATCATTATAACCTGATAAGGTGTTAAATCGGAACCGTAACTACCACTGGAGAGATCTTTTTAAAGAATGGTTATAGTTGCGGTCCCCAAACCATCCTCAATAACAATTTTTTTGAGAAAGCCTTTTTATATAAAATAGGAAGGTATTTGTACGTAAATAGCAAAATTAAACTGCGATTTCAGTACTTCCTTTTAAGAGGAGCAAGAAAAATAAACTGCGATTACAGTACTTCTTTCTAAAAGGCAAAGATTTTGAATCGAACGGCAATTCATTGATGTAAATCGGTTCACTCATTGATAATTTTAACGATTGCAGTACTTCCTCTTAGTAGGTGTAAGAGCATGATGGCACTTCACAGCCACGTAGAGGAGCTTTAATCACTTCTTCGTGCTAAATTTTATCAAAATCGGGTTAAGCTTTGTAGAAATATTGGTAATAATAGTTTTAGAAAGGGCCTTATTTGGGTGGGGCGAACTCCCCTCCTTATGAGGCATAGCGTCGAGACTTTTAAAGTACAAATCTGTACAAAATTTCGATTCGATTGACACTCCATTCATGAAAATCGGTTCACGTGTCGATAATTATACTTCCCCTTAACAAGTGTAAGAGCAGATCGTCGCTTTATTGTTAGGTAGGGGAGCCCTAACCCTATCATCCTACCAAATTTTATCAAAATAGGGCCAAGATTTACAGAGTAATTAGTAATAATAATTTTGGAGGGGGCCTTACATAAAGGGGGCTAACTCCTCTCCCATTCGATGTACAGGGCCGAGACCCCCAAAAGGCACATCTACATAAAGTTCCGAATCGAATGACACCTCATTCATGAAAATCGGTTCACGCGTTTAGGCGCTACGTTGTTTACAAAAAAGGTAACAACAAGAACAACAAGAACAACAAGAAGAAGAAGAACAAGAACAAGAACATTTTTTGAAAAAGCCGTTTTTGCTCATTTTCGGCAACTTTTTTCTCGAAACCTATTAGATCTGGGTGGTTGCAAAAAAATTATAGTTATAAAGGAGAATTTGGAGTAAGATTTAAAGAAAATTTGGGAATTTTATCTTTTATAGAAAAATAGAAAAAAATTGTCAAAGTTGGGTGTTTTTCAACGTTACACTTTTTCGTGCAGTTTTTGATGGTCAACCCTTATACAACTGTCCTACCGGACAGTTTTAATTTAGTGCGCGTGAAATATAAAATTACGAATCTGTAACTTTTTTTTCTTTTATATTAAAACTGTCCGGTAGGACAGTTGTATAAGGGTTGACCATCAAAAACTGCACGAAAAAGTGTAACGTTGAAAAACACCCAACTTTGACAATTTTTTTCTATTTTTCTATAAAAGATAAAATTCCCAAATTTTCTTTATAATATAGGGCAAATCCTCCTTTATAACTGTAATTTTTTTGCAACCACCCAGATCTAATAGGTTTCGAGAAAAAAGTTGCCGAAAATGAGCAAAAACGGCTTTTTCAAAAAATGTTCTTGTTCTTGTTCTTCTTGTTGTTGTTGTTGTTGTTGTTGTTGTTGTTGTTGTTGTTGTTCTTGTTCTTGTTACCTTTTTTGTAAACAACGTAGCGCCTAAACGCGTGAACCGATTTTCATGAATGAGGTGTCATTCGATTCGGAATTTTATGTAGATGTGCCTTTTGGGGGTCTCGGCCCTGTACATCGAATGGGAGAGGAGTTAGCCCCCTTTATGTAAGGCCCCCTCCAAAATTATTATTACTAATTACTCTGTAAATCTTGGCCCGATTTTGATAAAATTTGGTAGGATGATAGGGTTAGGGCTCCCCTACCTAACAATTAAGCGACGATCTGCTCTTACACTTGTTAAGGGGAAGTATAGCAATCGTTTCAAATTATCGACACGTGAACCGATTTTCATGAATGAAGTGTCATTCGAATCGAAATTTTGTACAGATTTGTACTTTAAAAGTCTCGACGCTATGCCTCATAAGGAGGGGAGTTCGCCCCACCCAAATAAGGCCCTTTCTAAAACTATTATTACCAATATTTCTACAAAGCTTAGTCCGATTTTGATAAAATTTAGCTCTAATAAAGTGGTTAAAGCTCCTCTACGTGGCTGTGAAGTGCCATCATGCTCTTATACCTACTAAGAGGAAGTACTGCAATCGTTAAAATTATCAATGAGTGAACCGATTTACATCAATGAATTGTCGTTCGATTCAAAATCTTTGCCTTTTAGGGAGAAGTACTGTAATCGCAGTTTATTTTTCTTGCTCCTCTTAAAAGGAAGTACTGAAATCGCAGTTTAATTTTGCTATTTACGTACAAATACCTTCCTATTTTATTCAAAACGCTTTCTCAAAAAAATGGTTATTGAGGATGGTTTGGGGACCGCAACTATAATCATTCTTTAAAAAGATCTCTCCAGTGGTAGTTACGGTTCCGATTTAACACCTTATCAGGTTATAATGATAGAATAGCTTATTCCAAATTTTAAAAAATCTGTAAAGCAGACGTAACTTTGCAAATAGACAAAAAGGAAAATCTATCCAAAAGGTACAAAAATCTCCTTAACAAAAACTTACAGTTTTAAAAGTTAAGTATAAGGGTTGATTAAACGCCAAAAGGTACACAAATCAGCAGTTCCCAACATTTCATTAATACTTCATTGATATAATTTAAGTAATTTTACTGCATTAACTTTTCCTTCACATTTTTTAGAATTTATTAGATGTCACAGACCCTTATGCTGGCCAGTTCATTCTTAATATTTTTTTATTATAATTATGATAAAATGAGTGATGAATTATTCTGAGTAGTCACATATACATGCATGTTAAAGTAGAAAAAAACAAAGTTAGAGTCGGCCACTTTTTAAATTTCAATCACGGAGGATTCAAAACAATATTTCAGTCTTAAATTCGTCTTACCGAAATATTCGTGAGCACAAATAACATACATTTAATAACAAGTAGATTATTCAACAATATTTACTCATTTCTCAATTGTAATTTAATTTAGTCCCCCTAATTTTACTTATGGTAAAATACTGGAATAATTAGCTGTCCTAAAAATATGCATATCTTTATTTTCTTTATTTTATATTACATATATATAACATTGTGGGAAGAACACCTAGATTGAGAATGTAATTGAAGAAAACTATATTATTTGCGATAAAGCCGGATTATTTATTACTTATTATTACAAACGTTTGACTACAACATAAAATAACAATTACTTTAATCGAAGAATGAACTTAAACCAATGATTTTTATTTAAAAATAAAAATAAATGCATAAAATCATTGATGTAAAAAAAGTTTATGAATTTTTTAGCCTCTTATTTTTTTTATATTTTTTATAACGTTTTCTTTTTCACCTGTGATTAATAGTTTGATTATTATAGATAAATAGATATTACAGTCAATCTAAGTTAAATGGTGTGCTACTTGAGTAAATATTTTGTAGACGAAAATGGCCAGCATAAGGGTCTGTGACATCTAATAAATTCTAAAAAATGTGAAGGAAAAGTTAATGCAGTAAAATTACTTAAATTATATCAATGAAGTATTAATGAAATGTTGGGAACTGCTGATTTGTGTACCTTTTGGCGTTTAATCAACCCTTATACTTAACTTTTAAAACTGTAAGTTTTTGTTAAGGTAATATAAACAAAATTGTTTTGCTTAAAACATAAATTCAAAGTGTACGGGTTCAGAATCTCACCTGAGATATGAGGAAATCATCATCATCGTAGCAGTACCTTCCTATTCTTCGAGCTGGTACAAATTTTCCATACTGAATATGAAATATGTGTAACATTTGATGTTGTACAGATAACACAGCCAATGTATCTTTGTACAAATATAAACCCTGATTGTGACTTAGATAGATTTTATCCACCTACAAAATGATTTACATTTAAAAAAAAACTTCAATTTAAACTAGAAAATAATAATAATAAAAATAATAATATAAAGAGAGGTATGATTAACTTGAATATTATACTATTAGCTCCTACAGATAAATAAAATGTAACCTCTTAGGTTGTTATAAAGAAGGATATACAAACAAGTTGCTTACCTTAAACTGTATGGAATCCGTTAGTTGGCCATTTACTAGATCAATCAGATGTAATGAATAATCTTCGAGAGGTGACCGAGGATTCGGTGTAACCGCTTCATTATTAGTATAAATATCGTAAAAGTGTGGTCGTACCACATCATCTGGTATATAACTCGCAGATCCAACAATAATGTACTTTCCATCATCAGTAAATAACGAACACTCTCTGTTTAACTGTTCTCCAGAAGGTGTAGTTCTCACTTCAAATTTCAATGAAAATAATGTTTCAAAAGCAGCAAATCTAAAAAGATAATTAAGTAACATTCAATTAAAAACCATTAAGAAATATTTTAAAAAAAATGTTTCATTAATTAAACTAAATATTCACACGATATTAATGGATATCAATTATATGAACAACCCTTCAAATTAATGAGATGTTTACATTGAAAACTAGGCATTTTCATTGGTGTCTAGAAGTGTGTAAACTTCAAAAACAAGTCTTAATGCTCTACTTCTATTGATAGTAATAAAATAAACATTTTTGAGTACATTCTTTCAGATTTTCTCAACAAACCTCCTTACAAGAGTATCAGGTCAGAATATGGCCAATACTCCTTCGAAAGCTTTTGACTGCTTGTGACTTATTTTAAGTCACACATGGGTTGATGAGAGCTTTGTGAAGAGTAAAATTGCCTTCAACTACATACCGACACAGTAAAGGAAATGACATCCACATTGTGCTGTTCAGTTTAAAGAGCGCTGCAGTTGGTTGAATCCAGGTTTGCACAATTTTACCGTCAATTTTTGTAGTTTATTTGTAATTTTCACATGTTCTTACTTGAAAATAAATCAACTAATTTTGTTGACTGTCTTAACTAATTTCGATATCTTGGACTAAGAATTATAAATTTCAAAAAAATCTGCCTTTTTTACAAAAATTTACTCTTTTTTTTAGATTCTAAGAAAGCAGTGTTGATTTATATAAATTGTACTAGAACTGAACAATAATAATTAGGTAAAAGTCAAGTACTGGAAAACGTTAACCCTTAATCCATCGTAGGAGTTTCTTGGTGATCGCCAGTCCTTCTGCCTACGATTAGAGTTTCTCTTCCTAGGAGTCCCGTTTTACTAACTGCCCGGTTATGGAAAGTGAAGTCTGTAAGAGCAAAAACTGTAATGGAGCCGGCTATAGGCACCAATGACCTCAGATGAACAAACAAGTTCTATGGACCTATAAGAGTTGGATGGGTAAGGAATAGGGAGGTGAGATCAAAGTCTTTAATTCAATTCACTTTTGATCAGCGGAAAGAGAACCACAATCAGGTAATGTTACAGACTCTTGAGTGTTTGGACATTTGAGAAACCACGAGCTCCGTTCTTTCGTCAGGCTTAGATGTTCTTGGCCCATCCGCCTTTTCAAATATTTTAAGGACGGAAGCTCCAAAAACTACTAATTGTAAGTTGCAATTATTTCTTACATTCTAAAGGCACGGAAAGATAAAGGGGATTAGAAAATATTCTCAATTATATGGGACAAAATCTGATAAACTCGAATTATCACTTAAAATTAAAATTCACAGTGACGAGTTCTTAAATGCATTTTAATTGCCACGCAGACACTCATCAGGGCAACAACGATGATTATTGTCTCTTAGAAAGAATATTATGAATAATTTATTTTGAAGATTATAATATTTTAACAATAGTAAATATTTTTGGAAGCACATTCAGAATGTAGAAAAATATGTAAATTGTTTATCCCACATTCTGGAGTTTAAACTATATTTTAAGAGTTAATACAATTTTTATTTATTTATATTGTGTAAATAATTTTAATTTAGATACAACCCTTGAATTCATTTCAAAAGATAAATAAAGCACTAGGAAAAAATATAGTTCCCTAAAGTTTTTCAAATATGCGCCTCCAGAATTTTTACAACCAGTAGTAAAATCTTTAATTCTATTTTTGAAAATGGGTGCATCAGATACGTTATGTGAAGCATTATTTTTCCACCTTATAAAAAGGAGACCAAAATTTGGAATTACAGAGGTTTGTCTTCCAACGACATCAGGTTTGTTAGTTAAGACTAGCAAAGGAAAACCAAATAAATTAACAAAAAGGGAGAAGTTAAGCAAGAATGTACCTCATCTCCTTAGTTATCAGCCTTTTCTTAAACGATTTATTTAATGAATGGTGGCGTTAATAACAATGGTAAGAAAATAAAGTTATTGGCATGCGAGGATGATGTCTTAATATTGATACGATGCGACGTGTAATTTGTAGCCTGGTAAAAATTGTATTCGGCTGTTAATTTCACAAAATAAAAACTTTTAAGCCTAACTCGGGCAAGGTATCTTAACAAAAGAAGATAATAGTGTGGAGGAAATAAAAAACGGCTTAGAGTATGGATCTTTAGGGGTGGATTTTATCTCGACTCTATGAAAAGATATTTAAATAAGAAAACTTTTTAAGCTATGTTAGCAATCAATAGTTATATCAATTGCTATTTTCTAATAGATTCAGTTTTTCTGCTAAGCTGAAACTTCTTCATTCAACATCGAGTGTTGATATGTTACGCTACCAAGTCTGGGGGTTAGCAATAATTTGAAGAAGTTAAAAAATTCAGAGGTACTTTTTCAAGAACATCTGTCTGCTATGAATCACAGCAAACTATTTTCCTCCTTGCATCGATTACAATTGAGGTAACAAATATGAACAAAGCTCTATTTAATTTGGATATTCAAGACTGCCAAATCAGCTAGTTAAAATATTTGAAACAAATATAAAAGAATTGTTAGGCTTTTCAAGGGGGAAAAATGTCTCTATTGATTAAGCTGCAAAGGACAAGAATCTATCAGTGGAATTGACTGCTCTCTATTTTAATGAATGTTACGAAAATAATTTATCTGATATGACCAAAACCAGCAGAAATTATTTAAATAATCTATTTTTAAAACAACTAGTATGATCACTACTTTCGCAGCATTTTCAGGATTGTAAGCTTAGAATTAAGTTAAGAGTAGTAAAAGAATCCCCTCTCCAATCAAAAAATTTCTCAGTACCATTTCTTGGATGTTTCAGCAAAAAACGCCAACAAAAATGTACAGTTTCGTGATATAAGATTCTGTATACAATTTTGAACAAATGATTACACCTCTTGGGTTTTTTTTTACGCCCGTAGATACACAACACACTCTAAAGAAAATCATTGGAAAATTTTTGATCGCGGAAGCCGAGAATAGCCAATAGCCACTCACTTGAAGATTATCGAAATTTTCCGCATGATCCTCTAGTAAAATTTATTATTAAAATATTGCAAGTGAATGACACAAGTGTGCAAGGTCCTGTATGTACCTCGGTCTTTCGGCCAGTATCATTTTTACCCGGTATTTTCAATGGCTAGCCATGTGCTCAACTCAGTAATTACCTGCAACTGCGTAAATTTTTTTTCATTTCTTCTAACAAAATAATACTTTGTTGGTGGACTTAAAATTATATTTGAGAAAGAAAAGTACTTATTGATTAATTAGTAGATTTAGTTTCAATCAGTGGAATATATAAAAAATTCACAATTATGTATTCAACTAATGTTGAAAAATCAAATAAAGCTCGAATTTCTAAACAGTTCTTATCAAGTAACATAGCAATAACCAATAAAATTACAATAATGATAATTATAAAATATAATAAAGCAACAAAACCAAAAAAATGCAAAATTTAAAAATTAAAGTAAAATTTGAGACAAACTAATGTAGGGTAGTGTATATTTTAGAGGGGGAAAAATATGATTGTTACTTTTGAAGTAACAACATCCTGTCCCAACTACAAATTGAATGTTTCAGATCATTCTTTGATGTTACGACAAAAAAAAAAAATCCAAACGGCGATCAGACACCATGCACAGTTTTTTACCATATTTGTTATAGGACAAAGCTTGTGTGATTTTTATTACTGTAACGATATAAGTATATAGCATAATGACACAAGATGCATTTTTGCTCTAAGAGAATATACTTCTTTAGCGTGAGAACTCCTCATCAATGGGTTGTCAAGAACTAATGGTCGTCATAATACATAATAATTTTTAAGAACAGTAAAAATACATTATTCATTTTAGAATACAAACCTAATATAGTCGTTGAAAGGATCGGATTTATTTCCGATATACTCACGATCATCTGTTATTTGTAGAAGATAGTTTAACGAAGCTGAACCTCTAAAATGATAAATTTCAACCGATGTCTGGTCTGCTGAAAAAGCTATAAAGTGCCTGGAAAAAAATTAAAAGCAATTAAGTGCTTGGAAACATTGATAAAGCTCTAAAGTGCCTGGGAAAAAAGGTTTCATTGAGGATAATTAACTTCCCAAGAAATTCATCATTTTATGCATATACAGAACTATCGAATCTATAGTGAATGCAAAATTTAAGAACAAATCTGAATTTAAATAAGATTTAAGAAAAAATCTAAATTTGTTTCTTTCCTGATTTACGTAACTTCACAAAAAAAAAAAAAATATTAAACTTTAAAGATAGAAAAACAAGCATAACATACCTTCCATCTGGACTAAATTTACGTAAGAAACAAGGTGGTTTTTCAACATTGATTATTGTAAAATCCGGAACTACACTAGTGTGAAAAGAACGTATATTACGAAATGATGTACCGGGTTTCAGTTCACCACAAAGTTCTCGGCGGATCAATTTATGTACTATATTTTGGGATGGAATGCGACGCCTCGGAAAATTTTCACGAGGTTCGACTCTAGACATAATTCATAACAGAAAATAAACTTTAGAATAAATAATTACATCGAAAAATGAACATACAATCAAATTTTTCCCGCATTGCTGACATACTGGTGACCTCTAACCTCTATCGCAATGGACCATGGACTCTTCAAACTTTAACACTTAACATTCAACAGTCAACTAACAAAAACTTGCAGTTTCAAACCCCTCTTTTCCAGTGAGTCCTAAGCTTGACTGAATTATCGTACTGATGAATAAAAGTTTTAGTGATTTAATAATACGAATTCTTACTTTTTGTTTAAAAAAAATTATTTATAAAGTAATAATGAAGAAAAATAATTTTTAATAAATAATTTGAAATACGTTAGAATACGAATCAGCATTGTACTTAGTGGTTAGTGTGCTGGGTTACTAGGTGGAGGTCCTGAATTTGAACTTAGCTGCCGGCCTATTGCCTCAGATATTGATGCGCCTGAAATTTATAATTATTTTATTTAAAAAGTGATGTAAAATATCACGGTGAAAACACTGTTTCATAAAAAATTTTACTCTAAAAAAAATATTTCTTTCAGCCTCTGTGGCAGGAGTTATTATAGTATTTCCCATGTTAGCAATTAATTGGCAAATGGTATTCTATTGCTTATAGTTAGAGGTAGTCTTGCAAACGTGACAAATTTTCAAATTTGAATTTATAGCGAACGTACATCCAATTTCTCGGAAAGGGACAGGGCCCCAATTTTACATGAGCTTTTAAATATCCATTTTAAGATTTTAAAGCTCCTTGTACAGTTAAGTTTAAATTTCTATCAAAAATATCTTCTTATAACATAGTAACATTGAAAATATTAACAACTCAAATTGTTAAATCACAAAGTCCACCTTTTGATTATTTATTTATTATTAATGCATAGTGAGTTTTTGTCTGTTTATTTTTAATTCCTGTTATTTTTTTTTTATGAAGGAAATCAAATTTTTTTAGTCATACTCTTCCTTTCTTAGGAGGGAGCAGCCTAATGTTAATTTAAAAAAAAAAAAATAACTAAGATCAAAAAATGTATTAAACACCTAAACATTATTGTAATAATTTATTCATAATATTAGTAGATCGTAAAATGTATATTAGACAGGCATTAAGAAATTTTAGAAATTTATAAATACAAAATAAACATCCATATACTTCTTTAAAGTGCATTTAAACCAAAGAACTAATGCTGCATAAAATAAAGTTTAATAATTAATTATTGCTCTTAAGAATTTTAAGTACCCACAAATGTTTCAACCTTCATTTTTAGAAGATGAATTTAGAAGAGTTTGATTACGATTTGAATATTATGTAGTAGGCTATGACACCCCATCATAAACCTAACCTACCAAAATGACTGATGTAGACAAGTGGATTAGTATATCCAAGGAATGCAAATATTTACCTGAAAATGATCTTAAGGCAAGTAGAGTTTGTTTTGTCTATTTATTATTAATAACAATGGTTAACTGTAATGGTGACAATTTTAGAATATGTTTATCTTTCACTTACATAAATTACATATTATAATTAAAATTAATTATGTTAATTTTTCCAGAAACTTTGCGATATTGTATGCGAGTTGTTATTAGAGGAATCGAATATTCAACCAGTAACAACACCAGTCACAGTATGTGGAGACATTCATGGCCAGGTCATTGGAATATATTACAGTATTTAAAGTATTAAATGTTAAGTCCTCCACAAAGTGTTAAATGTGATTATCTGTTCCAGTTTTACGATCTAGAAGAGTTGTTCAGAAATGGTGGTCAGGTTCCAGATACAAACTATGTATTTATGGGAGATTTCGTAGATCGAGGGTACTACAGTTTAGAGACCTTCACTAGATTACTAACACTGAAGGCTAGATGGCCTGATAGAATAACACTTCTAAGAGGCAATCATGAATCCCGTCAAATAACTCAAGTCTACGGATTCTATGGTGAGTTTGTCTGATATAAATTTAAAGTGTACAATTAAGTTGTTTCAGATGTTTTGTTTTTTAATCCTTGCCCTGTCATCCTATTTTTGGACAGTATAGAGTTGTGTATTCTGTTCTGGCATAGGTTTCCAACTTAGTCGGCCAACCTTAACGGCGTTGATCACGTTTGGCTAATTGTCCACTTCATCCATCTCTTGATTTTACTTTCTTTGTTAATCTTGTCCAATTGTCCTCATATTTTAAAGCCGTTAAACTTTCTATCAAATTTCAGCATTATTTTGCAATCTTGTTGAGGTGCCCTTAGTCTGGACAACTTATTGTTTTATATATTTTCTTTTGGCACGACATTGATGTTATCTGTCGAAACTCTTATTTGAGTCCACTCAATTAGGAAGTGGCATCAATTAACAATACATGTGAGAGTCAGGTTTAATTTTAAGTTATATACTTCATGGTAATGTTCAAGAGATTAAAATTAAAATAGAAGATATCCAGTTTATTCTTAAAATTTTATTGAAATTGACTTTTTATTTAAAAGTTACTTTTTCTATTATTGGTTTTGGTTAATTCTGTAGACGAATGAAACGGGGAAGACGGAGGGAAATCATTTCGAAAAATATTTTCTTAGAAACGATAAAATTACGTTTAATGTTCCAAAAATGCTCTTTTGAAGGAACAGCAGTATTGTATAAGATGTATGCATTCAAGTTTACTAGATTGTGTGGCATTTCGCTGAAAACTTGGCTTTCAGAAGAAAATTTTTCTTGTTTTGGTCAAGGCTAATCTGTAGGAGGGTCGCAAAAATCAGTTTAAGCACTTACACATACATTAAAACTGTCCGGAAGGATAGTTGTATAAGGATTGATCGTCATTCTATAGAGGGTGTTAACTTTTAAACGGCTCAAATGCATTTCATGCTTAAACGGTTGATCTGATCAAGAAATAGTAGAGGAAACATTTGTTGCTCTAACCTCTAGTTTCAGAATATGTGACTTGATTTTACGCAGCTTGTGCAGTATGTTCTGTGTGTTCAAAGGTGCCTCCTCTGGTCGCTAGCACATCTGCATTCTCAAATGGAAGTTATCAACTGCTCTCTGTTTCTGATCTGGTGGAATGGCTCTGCAGAATTTAGAAATTCTTTCCCTCATCTGATCTCGTGCCAGTTTGACATCGCTAGATATTTCTTTTGAGGAGTATTAAAAAAAATGAGGTTTTATGCGCCGATGGCATCAGATGAGGGGAAGAATATCTGAGCCTGCAGAGCCATTCCACCAGATCAGGTACAGAGAGCAATAGATAACCTCCTGACTAACCTGGTGTTTCTAATACAAAATTATTTTTTTTATTACGCAACCATCTGTTAACGCGCATCTATGTTACTTATTATCCACCAAAGATTTAAACCAAATAATGTTAGCAATTAATTGGCAAATGGTATTCTATTGCTTATAGTTAGAGGTAGTCTTGCAAACGTGACAAATTTTCAAATTTGAATTTATAGCGAACGTCCCTTTCTTTCAAAGAAAGAAAAAGAAATCTTTCATTTGCTCTCCTGAAAAAAATTAAAAATTTGACATAGTCTTGTATTACTACGAGGTACTGAATTATGGTATCCCTCTATTACGTATTATACTCCTGTATTACGTTGTAAATAAATAGTATTTTTAATGAATAAGATAGGTAACCGAATAAAATCAGTAAATCAAAACGTTTGACGATATATACAGGTATTTAGATGCACCATTTCGCTACGAAGACATTATATTCTCCACCAACAGTAATGTGCTTAAGTCGATAGCAGAGCTAGCAATGAAATATGAATGTATTTAGAAGCTATAGCCGAATTAGAATGAATGGAACAAAATGCTTAGAGAAGGATTACGTGATTTTAATTTTGGTTAAGCGAGAAGGATGGCAGGAGCACAGAGTGCTGCTCCATCCATTAGCAGTAGTTTATGTAAATAGCGGTATATAGTGGAATGATGAATGTGTGAAGCGAATGTATTTGTAGGTAAGAATGGAGAGTAAGTGATATTCTAGTGATAAGCACCTAGACGATGCTGGCTGTATGGCGGAAGCCAATGCCAAAAAAAGAAAACAAAAACAAAAAAAATCAAAACGTGGTTAGGATTAACTTACCCTTAGTTTTAAAATAAATTGCATATTTATGCCCATCTGGGGCGGGTTTCGCTCTACTGCAGGGGTGTCAAACTCGATTAAACTACGGGCCACTTGGTGCAACAGGCAAGATTCACGCGGGCCAAAGCATATTTACAAATTTTTCCTATTTTTTCAATATCTGGATTCAGAGACTGAGAACAATCTTCATTAAGGCAGATAGATGTTTATCCAGTCAATCATTATCTGTATGCCGTTTTATTTAATTTCATAGACGGAAATAGTTGCTCACAGAAGGACATACTCCAAAAATAAAATTTATACAGAAAACATTTTTGGAAATTTCTCACCTAAGTAAGAATATATTTCGGAAATTTCTACTTCGTATTTTAAAACCGGATTATTCTGGAATTCCACTGAGAGTGGCAGGCATATGGCTTCCAAACGTCTCTAGAACTAAGACAGTGCGTTTATTCAAGCCCACAGGCCCTGGACTACGAGTATTCTCGTCTTCGTAGCTAACGGAAACTGGGAATCGTGTGTACGATATTGCCTCGATCTCCCCTATGCGCCATTTCCTTCATAAAAAAGTTACCTGATTTCATTTTATTCCATTACATCGTTAGGCCACAAGAGATTACCTCGGGGGCCGCATGCGCCCGCGGGCCGCCAGTTTGACACCCCTGCTCTACTGGTTTTGAAGCGTGGCTTCGTAAGCGGGAGATATTTACTTCTGATTACGCGTATAGCTACGTTTTATTTATTGGGAAAAATGTAATAGTAAAGTATGAGTTTCTGTCCTCGTCCACGTCTCCTAATTGGTAGTTAGAACTTAATCCGAACAAATAGGCGATTAATTGCCTTTTTTTAAATACCCATCAAGTCCAAAAATATGACAAAGATGATTAAAGAAAATGAGATTTAATGAACTATTTTCTTATACGTGTGTGAGAGCCACAATAGGTTCATATGGTTCGCGGTGGCGTAGGCGTTAAGGCCGCCCTACAAGAATCAATACTTGTGTGAAATTCAGAAAGATTTGCTATCGAGTTTAAATGTAGTGCAAAAAAACATTGAAAACATCTTTTATTTTATCCATCGTAACCTTCCTCCATAGACTTAGATTATTTTCAGTTTGATGAAGTTTCCGACTTCACTTGCGCAACTACATTTTCTGATTAAAACTGTCCGGTAGGACAGTTGTATAAGGGTTGACCATCAAAAACTGCACGAAAAAGCGTAACGTTGAAAAACACCCAACTTTGACAATTTTTTTCTCTTTTTCTATAAAAGATAAAATTCCCAAATTTTCTTTAAATCTTACTCCAAACCCTCCTTTATAACTGTAATTTTTTTGCAACCACCCAGATCTAATAGGTTTCGAGAAAAAAGTTGCCGAAAATGAGCAAAAACGGCTTTTTCAAAAAATGTTCTTGTTCTTGTTCTTCTTGTTGTTGTTGTTCTTGTTGTTCTTGTTGTTACCTTTTTTGTAATTTATATTAACTTAATATATGAGCCAAAAGTATGAAATAGAAAAGATTCGTAAATTGCAATCCAAAAAATGAAGAAAAAAGTTGCCCTGTAAAACGCTAAATGATGTTTTTTGTATTCATTTTTTGAATGGCATGTATTCGAGTTTCTAATATTTTTACATCTTTACGGTCCCCTAATTACGGGACCTCTTCGCAATTACTGGCAGCAAATTTCCCAAATCTCACATTTCTGTTGTGAGGAGCTTGTTTCGTATTATTTTGTACTTACATTTCGTATTATAGCCTGTGCAACGTAAAAGGTAACGCTTTTTTTTTTATAAAATAAATGAACTATTCTTTAAATAATCTTTCATCCGTACTTCAAACCAGTAAGTTTAATAATCTGATACTTCTCCAACTTTTAATTTTTATTTCGTTGGTGAGTTCTGTACACTCAGTAGCTAAATCCCGGCGTAGTAGTAATCTCGCTGCGCGGACTCAGATGTCGGTTTATATAATAATTACTAAGACTGGAAAAAGGGGTAATCCAACTCCATTGTTGCGTATTTGATTTTCTGCCGACCAAACGCCATTTAGAGTATGCTTCTAGCACTTTCCTCAAATTCCATTAAAATAATAATTAAAAGCAATTTATAAATTAAAAGTTGTATCTTTCTGTTTTAGATGAGTGCCAAGTTAAATATGGAAATGCGAATGCGTGGAAATATTGTTGCCGTGTCTTCGATCTTCTAACCATTGCCGCTGTAATTTCATTTTGTTGTTATCATAGTTATTAATAATAATTATAAGGATTACTAGTATTTAAAGCAGTGACTATTTAAAAGTTATTTTAAAATGTTTATTATTTTCTTTAATGTTAAATAATTATTTATATACCAATTATTACATTGCTCAAATTGGAAAAAAGATAAATAACATTGACTTTTGCTTTGTTGAATTACGTCGCGGAAAACCTCTGACGTAATAAATTCAGTAAATGTTAACATTCTTAAAAAAAATTTTAATTTTTCAGTTGATAGATGAACAGGTGCTTTGCGTCCACGGTGGCCTGTCTCCAGATATTATGACTTTAGACCAAATAAGATGTCTCGAAAGAAATCAAGAAATTCCTTATAAAGGTAATAGTTTGTAATTTTGTAAAGGTTTTAATTTTTGTTCTTTAGTTATTACAATGACTGATATTTATAATTCAAACATACTTTTTATTTATTGTTGATTTATTTTATTCATTTAAGGCGTCAACATCTGAGGTCTTTGGCTCCCAGAGCTTTTTTAGTGCACTGCCGGCCTCCGGACAGTGTTTTCTAGAATATTAATCTATATTGTCGAATTAAATTTCGTTCCTTTGTTTTTTCAATATAACTAAGAAGATAACTGGAGATGCCAGAAACAAAAAATTTGGGTCATACATTTTTTCTAATGGACAATAAGTGTAGATAGTTTAATTTTAAGTTTTTTTTAAAACAAATTAAAGTAAGTGGAATTATAATAATTAGACCAGTAAGAAGGCAGGACTTTTGAATATAGTTTGATTGATACATACTTAAGGTAAAGGCAGATAATTTATTAAATTACTGTAAATATAAATGCAGAGTTGTATGCTTTAAAAAGCCTCAAGAAAACAAATTAAAGTCAATTCCGCTCTCAGGAAGAACAGTACCTCTAGCTCGGAAGGAAAATAATGAATTTTAAGAAAAGCTGGATGTTAGAAAAAATAAATATACTTTTTAGAGGCATGAGAGAAGAAAAGCTGTTGAAATTTTCTATTCTGTTTGTGAGAGGTAGCTGATAGGGGGGGGGGGAAATTGACATGCAAAATCTCAGAAAAGAAGAATAACAAAAAACATCTTCTGAATCCGCTAGAGGATTTTTTAATTTCCGCGAAGTTGCACAGCCCTTTAACGGTGTAAGCAAACGTCTCTATTTCATTCAGGCAAATAGTATTCAGTTAGTCGTTATGAAGAGAACGACAGGAGAAGATAACAAAAGCTTTCGAAATGACGGGTTTTATTTATCAGAAATCTTCTACAACATAGGGCGCCACGGTAGGCGAGTGGTTAGAGGCGAGACTTGCGAAGCTAATGTGTATTGTGGTACTGGGTTCGATTCCCGGTCTTAGGCCTTGGATTTTATCTAATGGTTAAAAAAAAGAAATTTACAGTAAAGTATGTTTGCTAGTCGCCTCCGTCCACGACACCTAATTGGTAGTTGGACGTTAAACCCCGCCTGAAAAAATAGGCGATTACTTTACTTTACTCTTCTACAATATTTACTGTGACATAAAGAGTGAAATTTATACTAACCAAAAGATTATCTACCACAGAAATAGAAAAGTGAGATAAATAATTCGCAAAAGATGCCACTTCCTCGTGGATAATTTAGCTCGAGATTGGAGGAATGGCGGCTTTCTTCAGAACAACCAAGACACATGCTCATCAAATGAAAGTTAATTTATTTCAAATGTATTAAATACATGTTGAGGAAATTTTAATTTGAAAAAAAATCGCTCTTACAAATCCTATATGTTTAAGCTTTAGGGTAATATAATGTGACGACGTAAGGAATCAGTGTAAATGCTGCTTATAAAATAATTCGAATGAGAAACCCTCAGATTAAACGTTATAGTGCTCATTAGACTGATCTTGTACAAGTTTATCAGGGCTGTGTATTTTTAATTGGCTTACGTCAAACCTTGTAAATCTGAAACTAAATCTTCTGCATAACCTTTCAAGTCAAAAAAGTTTTTTGTAAAGAAAACAAGAGTACTTGGTAGTATTATCGTTGAAGTTGTATTTAACAAGAAATTTTGAAATGTACTGACAAAATAGAAAAAATTGAGGCTAGTAATTTTGTTAAACAGGACTAATTTTTTTTAATTTCGAGTAATTTGGCCAGACTTTATGTTGTAATATGCCAGTAATTAACTTGCCTAGCGCAAACTTAAATTCTAATTCATTATTTGTTTTTTGGATATACAGGTGCATTTTGCGATTTAGTTTGGTCAGACCCTGATGAAGTGGAGACTTGGGCTGTAAGTCCTCGAGGTGCTGGTTGGCTTTTTGGGGCCAAAGTTACCCATGAATTTATGGATATTAATCAGTTGAAACTTATTTGTAGGGCCCATCAACTGGTACACGAAGGTACGCTAATTATCTATATTTATTTTAATAAATAAGATTTATAGTTAGGGCAAAAATATTAGTTACGTTTAATATTCCATGGTTTAATGATTAATGTTCTAGATAACGTTAGGAAACTTGCATTTTAATTGGGCACTTATCAGTTATTTTTCCTTTTTACATTTTTTTACATTATTCTAGTTCTTTTATACAAATTTTAATCATTTATTGCAATAATTTTCATATCGTGTTTAAAATTGTGATCAAATCACTAACAATATAGTTTTTTTTTTACTTGTCGGCAAACTCTAGGTCCCCACACCATCCTCCTCACACTTTTACTTTGACGCCTTCAATAATTGAACAATCTAACACCGATGGGAGAAAATTCTAAATTTTATTGATTTGTCTTTATTGCCAAACAAGTTATAATGTTATCTGTAATTTAATTTAAATTTTATACTTGAAATTTTCTGTAATTAGTCTTTCTAATCTGTTTCCCAAGAAACTTTATTTTCGTTAGTTTTTGAAGTTAGATAATTGAATCGTTTGTAAAAATACTTCTTTTTTAATCATTGAAAGATCAGTAAGATGAGAAATGCTTATGAGATTTTTGATTTGTTTGCATTTTTTCTTTATTTGTGACGTGATTTGGATGCTCATCCATCCTCAGAGTGTGTGGAACCGGTTTATGCAGTGAATTTATTTGCCCCCTATTACTTGTGAGGGGGAAAAACAAATGTCAAAAATTGTATTAACAATTACCTTATGAAAAATAACTAAGAGTCCTGACCTGGAGCTCCAATATTTAGATTTCTTTGTAGATCGAACATGTCGGATACCAGCCTTTAGAGGAAGCAGTCAAAGATTCTAATTTCCTGATAAAACCGAACGCTTACAGGTTGTCTATATAATAGGCGGGAGTTTTTTATGTATTCCACAAAAAGGGTCTTCCTCAAGAGACGCTTTAAGTGACGCCTCTTCAAACCGCATTGACAAGAAAACCATGAAGGACTCCAATACCTGCCTGCTCAAGATATTCTGCTAGGTTCCACGTAGGACAATTTGTAAAGTACATTCATCAATCTTAAGTTTAATTAAGTGCGGCATATTACGGTTTCCGTGCCGAGGCCGCTCTCTTGGGATTCTTCTCGTATGAGTAACCAAGCTTCTTGTTTGAATGAATGCTTGCCAACAGTAACCTACCTCCCTTAACAAGTCTAGTTTAGCAATACTCTACTTGTAAGATAACAAACTAGTAGTACATATGTCTTTACATTTCAGGGTTTATTATAGTTTCTAAAGCGTTAAGTATTTTCTGTTAGTTGAAAATGTGGTTAGGTACGCAGTGCTGGATAATATCATAGAATTTAATGCTTGTTAATACCATAGCATGTATGGTTTCTCCCCCCCCCCCCCCCCCGACAAGATTCGGAGTTTCATCTAATAGCAGAGATTGGTGCAGAAAGTTTGACTTCCAATGTTTCTTTCATGAAACAGCTCGTGCAGTTGTATGGCAGAGACAATGTTGAAATCTCTAAACTGATAAACTAACCTCTGAAGATGGATAAAAATCTAAACCGGTCAGAAACTGAAAATTAATCACGGTACGATGGTTAAGAAAAAAAAGATATCTTCTGTTATTTCAGTTCTAAGAGTTGCAGTTAATAAATTAAGCGATAAATATGTTTCTTATCTGTAAATGCTTCTTTTTTTTCTTTTTTTTTTTGTAGGGTACAAATATATGTTTGATGATAGATTAGTAACTGTGTGGTCCGCCCCAAATTACTGCTATAGATGTGGCAATATAGCGTCAATCTTGGAATTCAAGAGTATAGATAGTAGGGAGCCAAAACTATTCCATGCTGTACCAGACTGTGATAGAGTGATCCCATCTAGGAATACAACACCTTATTTTCTCTAGCAGAAACGTTTATTTATTTCGTACCTTACAATCACCGCCCTCGTATTGATACCAATGAAACAACAACCAGTGTGCCACACGCTACCATCAGGGTTGAATGTCGACGCACAATCTTTGCGACGCTCTTGTAGGACCACTCTTTAATCAATTTATATATATATTACGAAAAAACTATTTTAATTTGTTTTCATCTATTTTATTTGTTTTGAAGAATTTGAAAAGTAAGGCAATTGTGTCAACAATAATATAAACTTGTGATCTGATAGCTGTGCTATAATTATCAAGATGATTAATATTATATTCTGTATTTAATTTAAATATTTGTGATCAGTCCAATTTATATTTATTTTGCATTTAGAGGAGAAGAAGGAAAAACAAAAAACATGGTATTGTACGATATGATCAATTTAGAATGAATTTAATGATGAATTACCATAATTATTTTTCTCATGCTAATCAATAAGATTTTGTTTAATTAATAGAGCGTTATAATAGTACATATCTCAACGCCTTCGTGGTGAAATACGATTACCGCGTTTTATGCCAAAAATAAGAAAAAATTATTCACGCAATATTTTGGAAAATCCAAGTTACTTGTGATGTAATATACAATTTATATTTTTTTATTACGCATCTCTCATTGCTTTATGTGTTCATATTTTTGAGTCCAGTACAACTTAATATTGGAAATATATAATTATTAATTTTTTAAAATTACCATTGCACCATAAGGTTATTTCCTTTTTCCCCCTTATATGTTACGACATCACTATATTTTAATTATTGTTATATTAGTGATACTTATTACTTGGCGACATCAATGCCTTTGCTAAAAGAAGAACTAATGTGATCTCATAAACACATTAGTGATATATATTTAGAGTTATGTATGTATATTACACAAGTGTACTTTATATACCTTGTTGTTCCTCATGACATTTAGGTATTTCTATGCTTATTAAATTAAGAGAATGTTATAATTTAACAATAATTTTATTAATAAAATATAAAGTGATGTTAAAAAGTATAATTTGCGTTTTAATCAATAGTGTTTCTTTTTCTAAAAATTTGTTTAATTCATTTTAGCTACCTAAATTGCGTATTATTTATTATCTACAAAAATCAAATTTGCAGTGGTTTTCGAAATTAAATAATAATACTAATAAGAAGAATGTACATTTATTATTATTTTTCCATCTTGTAAACTTCAGATAATATGAGGTACTATATTAGAAGCCTATAGAAATTTTTATATGTAAAACAAATAATAAAAAGTGTAAAAGAAGGAAAAGTTGAATGCGTAGGTATAACCATAAAAAATACAATATTTTAGTACATGTACTTATTGTGGTTTTTATAAGTATTATTTTTCCCAACCGAAAAAATGTTTTTGCTTTTGTACGTATGTGTATTTATGTAAATAGTCATCTTATATTTATGTAAATTACAGGGTCATCGAGAAAACAAACAAAAAAAAAAGAAAATAAATTCATTAAATTGCCTTCATAAATTTTACACGTACTTAGTAAAAATTTATCTTTAAAAATAATTTTTTTTAAAGAAAATGTACATTACATTGAAATTGCTTGCTCATTAGACAGATTATTGGGATAGTACTGATTTGCACTTTTGCTCAGAGAATTATTTCTGTTTTATAGATAAATATATATATTTAATTTTAAGGATTATAATTTGCATGTCCAAATATCATATTACTTTTATTATGAATTCATTCTTTAATTTATTATGTAACTTCTAGTTTCGTACGAACATAATACTCTTTATTTTAAACAAATTGAATCATGTGAAAATAACAATTGGTGAGTTTTATAAAATGATATAAGCTGGATAGACAAAATTATCGCAACCAACTTTTTTTTTAAATTAATAAAGTTTTTTGTACATCATTTGATTTAGCATAAATTACTTCAAGAGAGATTAGAGATTTTCAAATTTTTATATTTTTTATAAACATCAATTTTTTGAAACATTCACACTACTTCTTTCCTTCAATCTTGCGTACCAACTTGTCCTCAAACTGAATTTATAGTCTCCGATATTAAATAGATAAAGAACGTTCCAAAAACGAATTATACATTAATATAAAAGTTACGAAGCAAAACCTAGCGGGAGAGAGTAACTCTTCCGGAATCCCTTTAAAATAAATTTTTACCGCAAGAAACTAAAGCGATACGTCTGCGCATGAGTAAGGTTCATTAAGAGATAAACACGGCAGGTGGTTTGAGATAAATCTGGAGGAACACTAATTTCGTATGTGTAGTTAGTAAATCAAGAATAAGGTGTGGATTTCGAGAACATTGCAGGAAACTTTGTAGAATTTCTTATATCCCTGGTATTTTTTGGGATCTTAGCAACATATTTCTCAGTTCTCATTAACTAATTAACTTAATTCTAAAGTTAGTTTCTGCACATTTCTATAAAATTGACAGTTGCCAATTTCTTTCTATCTGTCCAATAATTACTCGCGTTTATTTTCACTTTCTTGTGGCGAAGTCATCGTCAATATAATCCAATTCTGGACAGTACGTAATGTGTTGTGCGTCCATCGGTTGCTGCGAGTTACAGAGCGGGCGTGTTGCCAGAGCTTTAGCATATTTAAATTTGTCAGTAAATAATCATTCCTGTTGTTTAACAGGAAAAAGAGGGCTTAAGCCTAAAAAATGAATTTTCCTTGAAAAAAAGGTTTCAAATAAAAAGTTGTAAATCTGCATATACGAAATTTAAGGAACTTCTTAGATCGATTTCCAAAATAAAAATCATGAATTGAAGTGGTAGTGCCATTAGTGTGACTTTGACCTCTAACCCAATCGTTTCCTCGCTTTACATACCCGAACATAATATTGTACAGTAATAATCAAAGGATGAATGTGAAAATTTCATTTAAAAAAAAACTGGCTTTTTTCATCAATCAATTGAAGTTATCTAAGACAAATGACTATATTCTCTAATTTCTTATTTAATTCTCTATCACTCCAAAGAAGTCAAGTGTACTCAATCTTTTGTCTGTTATGGGCTAATTATAACCTTGTAACTTATGAATCAGTTTTCCTTCTTATGAGCTCCTGCGTGTACCCTCACTACTAGAAAGCTAAATGACGAAAGCGATCAGAGTTCTGTTTCCAAGTTATCACAACCTAGACTTAGCTATACAAACTTGAAGTGTAAACTACAGGTAGGAGTAGTTCAAGGTGTGTGGATCATGGGAATTCTTGACTTTGATGATTTGTGCGACTCGCAAACTGTCGTGAATATATTTAGAAGACACAGTTGTTGCCTTTCTCAAGCGCAGTTGTGTACCGTTGTTTACGCGGAGCAGTTCAGTACCAACATGTTCGGTGAACTGCAAGATAGAGATCTATCTTTAGATTAGGTTAGAGAAAATATATTTGACTTCGGTTAATTTCATTTAATTAATGCATAAAAATTGCATAAATTATAATAGTATAATCCATTATAAAGATGGATTTCACAAAAATATTACACGAGTTTTGTTAACTGGCAATTTATAAAAAAAAACTAGCTAATACTGCGAATAGTTCAACTGAGGTTATAGAGAACCAAGTACGGAATGTCTAAAAACATTGGGATGAAATTTTTATTTGCTTTGAAGAGAGCGAAAGAAGGATTGCAGTTTCTAAAATTGGTTTAATGAGAAGTAAAATTGCTGAGAAATGTGGAGGGATTTCCAACATCTGATCTGAAATTCATATTATTTTTACTTTCTCCTAAAAGGAAAGTTGTCTTACGGATATAATCTTTTCCGATATTGTTTTAAATTATTTATCGGAATTGATTTTAAGGGTGGGTTTTGTGACGATTTTTTTTTATTCTAGTAACAAAATGTTATAGCCAGGAGACATTTAGCAGAAATTTATAGTATAAAGAAAATCTTTATGATTGAAGTAAGAGAAAGTTGTGTGAGTGTTTATCAACTATTTTTTGATTATCTAAAATAGCTTGGTAAAGCGTACAATTTTTAATGATTTATAAATTTACCTGTTACAATTAAACAAAAAATGCAGTGATCAAACTAGTGAAACATAATAAGACTTGAATTCGGTAGCTTTCAACAGTTCCAGAAAAATTACTTTGCTGAACTTGTGCAATACTCAGTAGAAAAGCGCCTTTGTACGAAATCGCTTTCAAATCTAGGCGACTGAACATAAGAAAGTAATAGGTAGGTCCATCATCTCATCTAAATTGTCACTCAAATGGTAATTGCGACGCCGCAGCGAAAATAACCGGACGTGTACATGGACTTGTTTTAATTCTGCACTTAAGGTGCATTAGCTGAGTAGAGTTGACATTTTGGGGTCTTAAAAGATAGATGAATTTAGGGACCTAAACGAATGGCCTGTCCCTTTATGACTCCTCTCACTGATCACTTTGCCTGATATAAGAGCTATCAGTTTAAAATGTCCCTTTTCTTATTGACTACCTTTCTAGGTTTCAAAATACATTCGGGCACCGAAAGATCGTAGATGAACAAAGATGTATTTTAGAGGCTGAGTAAATTACTGTTGACATTTCTAGAACACAATTTTCTCTTCTTAAGTTTGAGCAGAATCATGGCTCACAAATAGGTAACAGTGCATAGTCTAGTGTTGTTAGCTACTCGTACATCTAACTGATCAGCGCTTTTTGTGGTTTAGCCGGAAATCGGATAAATAATTTTTTTTTTTTTATGTAATACAATGCTTTTCTCATACAATTATAGGTGAGTCTTTGATCTTCAGAGGTAGGAGAACGAAAATGGTGCACAACTTTGAAGCAGACTTTTGAAATAATCTCTTTTATCATTAAATTTTATGCAAAACAAGAATTAGTTTTTTAAAAAAAGCGATAATTTTGTCCAAAACTCCAAAAAAATTGTAAAAAAACTTGGGAAAAAATCAGTAATAATTTAATTATATTTTTATCCTTCGTGCCTTTTTTCTTATCTTATTTTGATTTTCATAGCATTTTATAAAACTATTTCAACGGTATAGTAGACTCCTAATTAAATCTGATTGAAAGATGAAGCCATTTTTGATAACAACTGGGTCCTGATGATAGGCACTTGTGCATGCTACTTTATTTATATAACATGTTCAAATAACATGTGAGTATCTGGAAATGCAAGAAATACTTATTTCAATAAGATGGAGAAGGGAAATGAAGTAAATGTATGTTTCACTGATTAATCTGTGATTATTAGATACAATCTTTAGTGAGATTTTTACTTCCTTTAAAAGTCTATCGAAAAGAAAGCCTGATTGTATAATTATTAAATGTGGAAGTAATTTTTGTCTTAGCCTGTAATTTAAAAAAAGAAGTTGACTTGTAAAAGTGTATGCGTCAGTATTCTGGTTTTATGTTTTGAAGGCGATTAAATAGTCATCATGTGGTAAAACATTATTATTATTGCCCCTTGAATTTCTTTCCTCACAATTAATTTAAAGAATATTTGTTTCATTCCTTTATTTAAGATAGGCAGCTTCGTTTTTTTTTTTCTAGCGCTATTAAACTTTACAGGTAGTAATAATCATAGAAGCTTTCAGTTTACTTACATTAGGAGATGGACAAAAGTCTATAAGGTTATTGCTGCTTGGGTTCGCCGCAAACATTAGAAGAAACATTCTACTCTATTGTCTTCGTTTTTTTACCACTACTTATGTAAAATACATACTCAAAAGGCAGTCATGGATTTCTAAGACTTTAAAATGGACATAATAATATGTTAAGAAATCCTCAATATTAAAGATTAATATTGAAGATAGTTTTCACAATCAGCTTAAACTCCTTTAGGTGGGAATATGGCTTTTAAGAAGTTTTTTTTTTTCAATATTCATAGCGTCTTTTTCATATTTAAATAACAAAATTTTTAGATGAGGCATGCATGACCCTAGATTTTGTGTTTTTGTGTAATTTGCCGAGAAAGAATGCTTTGTTTTGTGCCATGTTTGGCGTCCGTAAATCACAGTTTGGATAACACATGCATCCAGAACTTCTGACTTTAAGCGATCGCTCATAGTACATCTATCCATATTTTTGTACGCCCAAAACTTCGATCATGCCAGTTTTATTCTTCCTGGTTGACTTCTTGTCTGAAGCTATCTTTAAATAAATTAGCTGGCCAAGGTAAGTATTACACCAACCCAGGTAAGTTCTATAATCTCCAGGGAAATGGCTTCTTTTCTCTGTTAGTCACTAGTGCTGACTTATCGTGCTTTCCCACTTTCTTGTTCGTGGTACAATTCAGATTGCATTCTTAATTCTGATACCAACCAAAACCTCCACAAATCCTAGATTATGTAACACTTCTTCAAGAGTTAAAGAGGTTGGGAGAAAGTTGATCACCCTATGCACTACTCTCTAAAGAGAAAAGATACTGCCATTGAAGAAAGGTTTATTCTGGATTCCCTGAAATCATACTAATACTGACAAAATAGCTTAAAAATTCTGTAGTTGTCTGAATGATTATTATAATTATATTAAGATTGGTAGCTAGTTAGCAAAGGCACGAGCGGATTGACTCAATTTTAGAACAGATTTCTAAGAAATTGGAAGAAAAATCTTACAATTAGTATTTAACAACATTTGGAAAATAACTAACTATTCAGGTATTAAATTTAATAAATCACTGTAATTACAATCGCATATAAAATTGGGTAGAATTACTGCGCAATGTTAATTTTGGAGATAATTGCTTCTAATCCACCAAATTAATTAATTATCTTCCTACCCACCAAAACTCGTTTAATAAGTTTTCTAATTCATTTTAAAAAATGTATCTTAAAATTCTAATTTCTACATTTTCTACTTGTCTGATTTCTGCTTCAATGGTCGACTGTGTCAGTGCTTTGCTGTAATGTTTAAGCGCAAAATTGAAAGCGTTTTTGTCAGCATGAGGATTATCTTCTCTGAAACCAGTGTCGAATGTCAATTTGTCCCAGATTGGTTTCGTTTACTGTCGCTCTGATTCCTGACTGCAATGCCTTTGGAAATTAGTCTAAGACAGATTAATTAAGCTAACTGAACGATATTTTCTCAGATTTTGAGTAGTTGATTTTTATAAAGTTGATTTATGTCAGATTTTTGCTTTTGGACCCCTGCTTGTCTCTGAATGTATGGAAAACCTTTATAAGAATAAAAGAAATTCATTCAGAAAATTTTGTTAGGGTTTCAGCTGTTATTTCACTATAATAATAAAAAGGAAACAATTAATAATAAAAAACGAATAGTAATAACTTAGTGTATAATGTGCTAATTAAGAAATCAAAAAAGTAAAAATAAATAAATACAAAGAAAAGCATCGTTCAGAGAGGACCTTTATCTGTCTGTCAGAAGTTACAGCTGATATAACAAGAAGTAGCAACAAAGAAAGAGTAACAAGCAAATTGCAATGTTAAAAACTTCAAAATCGCAAAAGTAAATAGGTGACAGAAAAAAGAACTAAGGCAGGGATCGTAAACATTTGTTATTATTTATTCAAAATTAACCCACTCTATCAGCGTTTTTTTTTCTTCAGACCGCACATGATGCTTAGAGAATCTATTCTAATTTTCAAGAAATCCTCTTTTAAGTCCACATTTAACTGACCCTAGGTACCCTGGAAAAATTATCAGAATATAATTCTTTATAGCATGAAGTTGCAGCTTTAATTATTTCGCCACTAAGGACCCGGTACATACTAATCTCATCACCCAAGAACTTGACATCCCACTTCCCCTTTCCCTTCCGCCTAAACCTTTTACTCCGAAGGAGTAAGACAAGCCTTTTTCGATTTCGAGTTTTCGCTGGACGGACATTGGTTTTGAGGTTTCCTGAATCCAAAAAACTTATTTTTACAAATTGGTATGATTATGTTTGTCTGTGGCGTGTACAGCATTATTAAAAACGAAAAATCACAAGTTCAAATTTCATAACAGTACCATTCATTGGAGATAATTCGTACCCTACAATAAACTTTTGAACAGTGATACATTATTACATATTGAATCGACTTTTTAGTTATTTGAGATTTCTCCATTTTCAAGAAAATTGAATTTCACAAACTGCAGTAAGGGAAAGCTGATAGTTAGTGTTCACTTTTGATTTTTACGTTTACTTCCGTTTTGTTTTTTCTATGATATCACGGTTATTTCGGTCGTTTGATATCATTACTTCTTGTTGTTTGGAATTATATTAATTATTTGTTATTTAATTTTTGGTGAGGTTGTCACTTTTTTCCTGTTTTCATTTTCAAAAAGTAGTCCCTCATATAAGGTATGAAAGATACAAACCTTATAGATTTATTAATTTTGATTTGGTTATAAAGAAAGTGAGAACTTTCTAATTCTAATTCTAGTTAATAATAACTAGAATAAGTTAAATTCTAATTTGACTAATTAGTGTCAACTGCAATTTATTTATTTAAACAATAGTTAACAATATTTTAATGCCACACAAAAAATAATAATAAATAGATTTGTCATTTGGTTGAAATTAAAATGGTTTTGTGGGTTAGTGATGGCAGAAAAATGTGGTAATACGGGAATTAAAAAAATTGAAGCAAAAAACTGTGACTTCAATCAAAACTAGTTGCCTTCTCTGTAAGGATAGCACACAATGTTGTCCGGGCGCAACTCAGCAACAAAATGATCACAACCAAGAATTTCAGTGCGCTAATCTTTACTTGATACCTACGCTAATTTTCACTTTTTTGCAAATTGTTATAACAAGCTTATTTCAGACTAATTATCCTCTTCCATAAAGCGTAAATTATTAGATTAAGGATAAAAGGAAGGCATTCCTAAAATTATCACTATTGTAATGGATTCTAAGGACATCATGTATTTACATATTAAGACAACATTTATTATAATTATATATTAGAGTGAACTCAAGGCATTTACTACACCTGCAAATTTTACCACAGGTTTAATTAATTATTTAACTGCATTTTTTAAAATTGTTTTTTACTTCTTTCAAAAAGTTATTTTACAAATCATTTAAGACACAGAGTTTCATCTCTCTCTATGTTTAGAGTCATCAGACTTTTGTTGGTACAAGCCAACCCATTTTTTCCATTTTTTATTTTTTTCACAATACTTTGTTAGCACCAATAAAATATCTCACATACATATACAAAATATAACAAACTATAACATGTAAAACCTTTTTCTCCTCTTACTTTGTGGTACATTTTGTCCAATATATATCTGCCACTTCTATACAAGCGGTGTACACATGTACTTTTATTTAAAAAAAAAAGAAAAAAAATGGTAACACATGAAAACAAAACAGCCAAAATTAAAATTTGTGAAAGATATGACAGCTCATACGTGAGTACACAAGTGTTTCTATAAGTACTGTAACACGACCAATTATTCAACCCACACTCACTAGCAGTAACAGCACTCCCTCAATAAAAGCCGTTGTCCGGAGATAGATCGTAAGGCATGCATTCTTAGCCGTAAAAAAAAAACCTAACAAATTTTTTAACCCAATTGAGAATCCACCCTAAAAGTGGCTGATGCTCCTGGTGGAAAAAATGATTAGGGTTTTTTTTTAATGAAAATGTACATAAGGTGTGGAAAGTTACATAACAGTTCGTGTATCCTCATCAAAACATTATTTATTGGTAAATCAGTAAAGTGAGGGTTTTACTTTAATCAGTAAAGTAAAGTTTTATGCATAAAACCATAAAACTTGTGAAAACTCGAATATTTTCGAAAATTATTTTTCTACTAAAAATTGTGTATCATATAGCTCGTAGTTCTTAGAAAAATCCTGAATGGAATGAATTTTCAGAAGCGAATTTCCTTAAATTTGATTTATAAAAAGGTCTGATTGAGAATATTTATTTTCCGTTGTTTAATTCTTAAAGTTACTGAGTATAGGAAGGTTTAGTTTTGAGTTTTCATCAAAAGTACACGCTTTGAAATCCCCTGAACACAAACAAGTGGTTTTTACAAAATTCTGAGTTTCCCTTTGACAAATAATTCATGAACGGAAACTCGCAGTGTTTAAATTTAAATTTAGGTGCCTCTACATCGTCAGGCAACAGGTTTTTCGACTCCTCAACCAACCAGAAGCGCCACCTTACAGTCTCTAGTTTTTTAATTTTTGGAGGATTATTGGGAGCTTTGGGGAAGGGTCGTGAGGTTCGAAATTGTATGTTCATGTAATTTACAGTCCCATCATCTAAGTTTAAAAATTAGATCTGTAAAGATGCGTCTAAATTTAAAACAAATCGGTTGGCCGGAAGTGCCTCTGGTATTTTTCCAAGCAACTAAATGTAAGTTATATTTTTAGGGAGGGTTGAAGTTAAGCTCTCACCTAAAATGCCATTTCAGCATGTCGCGCGATTCTAACATGTATTTTTGAGGGCTGAATGACTAGCCAAAATTACGAGATAGTAAAACGTCTGATCAACGAACTTGAAATATAGAAAACTATTCTGCAATTTTCTATTCAGTTTCCAGTGATTCATTCGAACTTGAATGTAACGGATGTTAGGCCTATCACTTTAGTTTGAAACTATTTTTTCTCAGGAATTTATGCACTTAGAAAGAAGGTCACTGACGACACGCATCTTTCAAGTTATTTGTATTTATAGTGTTCATAAACTACGATATATTAAAGTTAACTATTTATTTAACATAATATATAAGTTTAAATAAAATTTTAATATAAAAATTGCGGTAAAAAATTGGTAGGAAAAGTGGCTTTAGTGTCCACGCTAGATTTTGGCTACAGAGAAGTTATATCCTGGTGGGGGGAAAAAAATATGAATATTATCATAAGTGAAATTACAATTCAAATATTTCATAAAAATTTTTGTAGCTGAAGGTAGAAATGCAAGAACAAGAAAGAAAGAAGGTAATGGTACAAATGGAGCAGATGGGGGAAAAAATTAAGTAAACAAAGAAAAAATAAGTACACAAGGCTCAGCCAATTCCAAAATTCATTTTTGTCCAAAAATAGAGATGAAAATCAAGTTTTTGAAAAATTAAAGAATAGATAAGTAGATAAAGAATTTTTAATTAAGATAATCAGAAAAATATATTACATTTGAGTATGTAGCTACATCTTAAATTGAAAAAATTAAGTATTCATAAACAAAAAGGAACTATTGATAGCATACAAAAAGAATTAGGTTTCTCAAACACAAAACAGATATTTTATTCATGTTCGCCGGTAGAAATACTACAATCTGTCGTATTATGATAATCAAAATGAAGCAGGTTATTGCTTTTCGAGTATTGCAGTCTTAATATTCAGCACTTTTGTAGTATAAATAAAGAAAGGACTTTTGGAGGAAATAAGTAATCTTTTAAAAAACTGATTATGAAAATCTTGGACCAAGAAGTAAGAAATTTGATATTTTTTAAAATCTCTATCGTAGGCATACTTTTTTAAAGATTCGCTTGGTTTAGTAAAATTTTGCTTCGCACACGTAGTTGTATATTAACTTCAGCCTACTGCCACAAATTAAAGAAAAAAAAATGTTTCGTCAGATAGTGTTGAAAATACGAATAATTGATACGGTCCTGAAGGATCGTTAGTTGAAATGTTTAAGCTTTTCGCAGTGGATAAAAAAAAATAAAATAAAAACATACATCTTTTGTTGATGCGCAAAATAAAAGTTATCTGGCAATCAGGGGCGGCTTAACCTATAGTGCAGGGTGTGCAATGCACACGGGCGCCGCCGTCTCAGGGGGCGCCGCGGCGCTCCCTGAGACAGCTAAGAGCATCGTCTTGAACCATCATGGTACAACAATGATATGACAGAAGCGGCCAGCCAGCGCGATGGCGGCAGTTATCAAACGCGATAACTTAGTTAATAGTTATAGCCGCGGGGGGGGTCAGGCCTAGGGGGCGCCAGGGTTTCATTGCACACGGGCGCTACACGAGCTAGAGCCGAGCCGCCCCTGCTGGCAATCACCTTTCCTTTAACTTAGGTAAACAGAGAACATGTACATACAAAGCGTAACTTCTGGTTGGTGGCAAGCTAATTTAATTTGTTTGTACCTCTGAGAGCTGCAAGAAACAAGAAGATAACGATACTTCCTTTCTCGAAACCTTTTAAACTTTTTAGATTGTACACATATTTGACACCATAATTGCATTAATTAAACATTGGCTGAAAATTGAATATATATTTTTAATAAATTTGGCCCACCTTCACAAAAAGTTTTGCGTTCTACTAGTTCTGGCTAACTTTTTGTTTTCTCTACTTTAAACTTTATGTGCGGCAATCATTAAAAGCAGGGAGGACTTAATACTTTACTAAATAAGAAAGCTGTGTTTCATCACATGCCTCCTCAATCATGTGGTTTGATTTATTTTAAGTAACCAGAAACTGACCCTATAAGTGTTGATAACCAAATAATAGGTTCCAAAAAAAATGTGGGCCTCCATATTTGGGCAAAGGCACAGGATTAGTTTTGGAAATTAAAAAATTTAGACATTCTAATAATGAAAAAGAAATTAAATCGCAACTTATACATTTTTTTTTTTTTTTACTAGAGGATAATGAAACATTTCTTATTAGGTTGGGGTAGCCACTGAAGGCAAGGCACAAAGTAAAAGAGAAAAATGATAGCTAGAACCAGTAAAAAGCGAAAACGTTGATGAAGGCGAACCAGATTTCACAAAAATGTGACCATTTCAACAACTCGACACCTAAATTTATAAATAAACGGACTTGTACTATGTAGCAAGAGTGCATGCAAGTAGACATCTCATTGTCTGCTAGGATACCTCATTAAATGATAATTGCAATCAAATTGCTACTACACCTATGTAGCAAAAGATTTAATATAAGATCAAACATCCTCGTAAAACATATCAGCTGCCATAATATTATGTACAAACACAAATTGTATGAAACAAAAATAAAAAAAAATATATATCCTGACTACAAGTTTTTTTGTTTTAACATTATTTCCAAGAATTATATTTGTTTTAAAATTTTATATACACATATAAAAATTATTTTCTCATTACAGTACTGTAAATGTGCATTTATAGAAAAGGAAACGAAAAAATATATCCCAACTATGCTATTGGTTGCCCTAAATATATATATATAAAAAAAGTGAATCTATTTTATTATTAAGAAATAGGCCTTCATAATATTCCCCCCATTAAAATATATCACACAGTGTTATCATTTTATTACTATTATTATTCCTTTTTTACAATTTTTTTTCTTTTTAATTTTTAATGTACAAAGAAAAAACTGCTTAAAATATCTTACAAATAAACTTGAATTCTCTTTATGAGTATCTCTACTGTTTGAAAAGTCCTTACTTTTTTTAGGTAATTTAAAGTGGCAGTCAATAGTCAGTCTCTTTATAAATATTTTTTTTTTTTCATGTTTATCAAACCGTATTAATATTGTAATTAATTCAAATTTAAATGAAAAATTAAAAATAAGTTTAAAAAAAAAACAAAACTGGCTGCTTCTATTTAAAGCATCTTTATTTATGAAGTCTGAAAGATAAGACACAGTTTGCCTAATTGAGTCTTTTAGTTTACAAATAGTCATGTTCAATTTGTATAATTCAATCATGATATTTGCATTTAAGTTTAAAATTTTATCAATAATAGTTAATTTAGGAATTTTATTGTGCCATTGGTCGCTGCGTTTATAAAAAAACTTCTCATTTCTATAGCAAGCGCTTTATTTAATTAATGAAACTACAAAAGAAAAGTTTTATGAGTTTCCCATTCAAAAGGAAAGAATTTTCTTAATTGCTTATAATCAAATGGCTGAACTTGTAACACTTCAATTGACATTTATTTTTAACGGTAAAGAAGAAAAATATTTATTTAGATTTTTCGAATTGACAAAATATTAATACTAATAAAGATGAAAAGACGTTAATTTGAAGTAAACCATCTTAAAATTGTGTTTAAAAAGAAAAGAAATAACAGGAACTGTCAAACAAAAGTTTTATCTAAATGAATTAGTATTTTTACTAATAGGGGGTAGGATTTTTGTGTGATACATTGTGATGACTGTTAAGAAATTTAATTACTTTCTTTCTGAGTAATATGAAATTAATGTAAATGATCCACATTAGAGAAGTAACAACAATATTTGAGAAAATACACATCTTTTGTCCTAGAATTGATTTTCGTGACAATACTGGATGAAAATACAAGAGTAATACACAGACAACAAAATGATATTCTATATACATAATAATACACAACCTATTTTGGTTTGGTGAAAAAATCAGTTAAGTCATTAACAAAAAGAGAAAAAATAATGGTTTGTACTTATATATAAACTGAAAGGAATAGCATGAAGACTACTTACAATTTAGTTACTTATATATATGTATATATATCGGCGCTGGCAGTGTGATTCAGTAATGTACATTTATACTTAATATTACAAGCAATATTTAATATTTATAATTACATCGAATGAAAAATACATTTTAAAAACAATAATTTATAACGAAAAAATTGCTTGTTATTTTTAAATATAAATGCGATCAAATAAATTAATTTACAAGTCTGCCGATATTTATTTAATCATAATAATTACTAATAATAATATAATAATAATTAACAGCCTGACACTGAATGGGTTCATCCCATAAAGTATCGTCCTAATTATCAATTTTAATTTTTTTTTTTAAACAGTTGATTTAAATTAATTACTTCTTCATGAGACCCGTCCACCTGCTGTTATTTACAAAACAGCTAAAAATTTGTTTTCCAGATAATCTTCACAAAAAGGAACATAATGCACCTGAAATGTAAACTTGGTAACTTCAAGACTTTGTTATTTTCTTACACTTGCTCTATTTCTTAGTAATTTATTTGTTTTTTTTTTATCTTATTTTTTACTTTTCAACAAAAATGGCATCATGGTTTTTGAATTGTATTTGATAATTTTATGAATGTGAATAAACTAAATGTCCATAAAATTAAGTCAATGACAGCTAAAAAAAAGGTCGTAAAATTATTTACGAAAAAATAATGGTAACAAACTTTCAATATAGGAATCAACTTTGTAGAAAAATCACAATAGTGTTCATTAGGGGACTAAGGCAAACTCCTGGTGAGTTTTCACTAACTTTGGTCGCTTCTTACTAATGTGGTGATTCAGTTTCATCCCACAGAAGCACAAATTTCTCTCAAAATTCTTGTTTCTCTATGCACATATGTACAAGTATTATATATATATTTGCTTAAATATTTATATTGTATTTCTTCCATCATTTTGTTCTTTAGAGAATGGGCAACAAAACTAACGCTGAATTTAATAATTCTCGCACAGACTGCCTACTACCTTTGAATTGTTGAGTTGAGCAGAAATGGGACGTAAAACATTTTACTTTCTAATAACAGCGAAGCAGCAGACTGTACCTACACATGTGATAAGAATTATCTAACAAATTAAAAATAATCTTAAATTAATCAGACTTTATATAAGTTTGAAACGAAAAATACCTCAGGAAGCCTCACAAGGAGATCATGAAATCGGTTTGGTTGATTTGGTGAGCTATGTTCTACATATGTTCGTAAACATGTCATATATCTTTCTTGAATTGCTTCAAGTTCACTTGTTGCCCCTCTTCCTAAAAATAAATTATTACTATCAGGCGATCAAGAAAAGTACATTTTCTACAGGTGTAAATGGTCTAAAGTACATTTAAAACATTTTATCCACTTTCGTCAGCTGCATCGAACAGAAAATATAAACATGTTTCACATTTTAGTCTAGGAAGATACTCATGAATATCACTATAAAATTTCCAGGAAAAGTACCTTGGGATTGAACATATATGTTAGAAGTATTTAGTATATTAATCACTAATATAATGATATAAAGATATTTATTTATTGAGTTGGACGTGGTGTTGGTATGATTAGAGTTTGGAGAAAATAAACGTGAGTTCGTATTTCTCACAGGCTCAATTCTATTATAATAATAGAATAGTTTACACCTGGGGTGATTTGTATTTAGAGAGAATTTAAGACCTTAGCTAGATAGAGATTCATTACTAATCAGAGAGGTACTCTGCTTTTTTGGGATTCAGAATATTCAAGAAATATAATACCAAAACTAGATGTAACCAGAACTAGTGTGTTAACTGTATTCTTTGCGAAATACGGAGAAGTAAAATGAGCAAGGAATTGAAGCATCTTTGTCTTGGTCAATGAAAGTCCTCCAAGTCCAAGATATATACAATTTTAAGTATTCATTTATTTAAAATCAAAAGAGAAAATAAAAAAAAAATCCATTTACCTGGATTAAGCATGATAATAACTTTAAGGCAGACATACTCATGCATTGTAAGTTTTATTCGCCTAAACATAAGCGTGACATGAGTAATTTTTTCTACCATAAGGCCAACATCTTGCCGCAGTTGATCCATCGTTATAGGACGGCCCATCATGGATGTCAGACAAGTTTGTAACGTGCATAAATTATTTGACACCTTAAAAAATAAAATACAATAAGATAATATATTCATCATAATAAATTTATTTTATTTAATCGTTATAATAAGAGAAGTAAAGTAAAAGTGAAGTGAAGTATATATGTGAAGTCTCAGACCGTCCTTGGACCATGAGTTACTAATTAAATAAACAAATATGTAATTTATAAAAAATTTGAAATAAGGCACTTTATTATAATAATTATTATTATAAAAGTGAAGCCTTTAACTATAAATTGAAAATGCAAAAACTTTTCTTTTACAATAAATGCTTCAATGCTTTTGAAAAATTAAAAAAAAAAAATTGTTTATTAAGTAAATCGATCACCATAACTTATTTCTTTGTTCCTTCCGCTTACAAATGACAAAGTTTCGCGATCGTGCCAAATTTTTGATACGATTCTGAGTTTTCAAAGCAGAGATCCAATTTAAAGTTTCCTGAAAAAGTGGGTTTTCGAAAATAGCGAGTGTACAATGTACGTCAAAAGAGAAAAATCGCAGAGTATTCTAAATTCATATTTCTTTCGGGTAGAACCATTGGAGTTGACGGATAAACTTTGACCACACATTGCCCGATTATAAGTATATAGCTCTTATTTTAATTATTTTTCCAAGATAATCCTATTAAGGCCTCTTATGGTTGAGGGAGGCTTCCAACTTTTGATTCGGGCCAATAAGGTGCAATGTACAGTATTACCATCCAAATAGAATTAAGAATGGTTAAAAAGAAGCAGATGAAATTACTACTTCCTCAGTGACAAGATGGATTTTTCGCAAGTTGAGATTTTTTTGGGAGTAAAAGCTAACATTTTCTCAAACTTGTAAATTGGTAACGTAGCACTCGATACTGTATTTGTTACACTGTAGGTTTTATTAGAAAACTTCTTTCTATGAAAATTGGTTTTAAGGAGGAAAGGTTGGAGTTGGCTTCTCTCTTGTGTCGTTTCAGCTTTATGTTTATGGAAAGTATGTACTGCTATGTTAATAAGAAATAAATAGTTTCCATAAAAGTTAGATTCTTGAGACTTATAGTAATCGAGAGTCATCTGAGAGTTAACACCAGATTTTTACAGATTGTTTTCGAATGTTGTTTTGTTGCATTTTGCTGGGTAAAAATTCTTTTACCTCACTTGTAAGAGAACATAAAGTAATCGTGTAGTATTTCGATTTTTATGATTTTACGGGAAAAAACCACTCTGAAGCCCCCAGAGTAAGAAAAAGTGTTTTTTACAAATTATACTCTGCGTGCATGTATCCACCAAAAACTAAGAAACGAAAAGTAGAAGAAAGGTAAAATTTGACACATCACTTAGGCACCAACAAATGATAAGCACAATAAGATTATGGTCAATCGGAAATATCACTTTATTGATTAGATTTATCGGTTTTATTTCTTTTCTTTTTTTAGATTTTCTTGAAAAAAAACACCCACTATTTTCTTTGAGCTTGGTTTTCAAGTTGAAAGTACGTAAACTACAATTTATGTATGAAACAATTTGCAAAGATAATTCGATGAAGTGCACTTCTGGAAGGAGAGTTAGGCTTTTCCCTAATTTGATTTTATGATCTCGCTCAATTCATTACTTTTTTGTGATCAGTAGATCACCGATCTCATAAAAGACAATTCCCTATGTAAAAAAAAAAAAAAATAATAATAAAATCCATTTATAATCTTAATCCATTTATACTGTAATACGTATACTGCATTCTTGTTAACATATCTACTATAAAAATCATTTCACGGTCAACTTTCAAATCAGGTTCTAGGCAATTCTTAAAGTTAGTACTAAATCTAACAATTTACCACGTATGTCGCTTCAAGATGGCGAAATAAAAATAAACATTTAAAGCTACTTACTTCTTGCGTAAAGTGGGCTTCGGTGCCATCCGAACCAGTGCTCGCTAGTTTGTGCGCACCGTGAATTGCTTGGTAAGCAGACGTGGTCAGTACTAGCAATTCATGCCACTTATGTGTCAGCAGCCTTGTATGTACCTGTTCATAAATAATTTTAAAATATTGTCTTACATTGTCTCCACAGTCTAATGAGAGGATAAGTGTAATTAAAATAATACTTATTACAAAATAATATTATTCACACATACCTATATTTGAAACATGCAACATTATGTTAAAAGAAAAATTTAATATTCTGAATGCGCACTTACCCTTTCATCTGAAATGCATGCAACTAACTAAAATATTCGTGTGATAATAATTAATTGCAAAACTCTAAGCTTTGTTTCTTTAAATTAAAGTTCATTATTTTTGTTGCAAAATCAATTTAATTCAATCAAAAATAAAAAAGAGAACAAAATTAAAAACAATTCTGTCTCATACAACGAACTCTATAAATTAAAAAAATCTAAACAAGTTAATTTAAAAGAAAATGGTATTCTCACTTCGACTGGGAGTTCAAGGTAGAATGGCAATCGCTTTGTCCACTGAACAAGTTTGTACACTATTGAATCTCCAATTTGCATCAACTTATCAGAGAGATCAGATTTGTGCTCTAAGAGATCCTCAAGATTCTGTAAAAATGCAATTTAAACTTAAACTACTGGAAAAGAGGTAATATTTCAGAAAATACTTGAGTCATAAGGATGAGGGTATTAGTAGCCTCGTTGGCAATTCAGAAGCCCTGCGGTGAATTCGAAGCGAACCCTGAAGTGAATTATTGAATAATAAACATATCTTTATTAGCCGAGAGGAACAGGAGCGCGCGTTGGAGTTTGACAAAAAAGTTTTGAAGATTTGGGAAATGCTAAAACTCTTATTAACTGAGAATCGGCAGGGTTACCTCAGCGAGAGAACCTGTTCAGAAGACTAAGTGGATAAAACGCTTTCTGGACCAGAGATAATTTGGAAAAAAAAGAAGCATTTTTCTGTAGTTATGAGCTAATATTTTCGCTTGGTGGTGGCCTCAGGTCCTAGAGATTCTCCGGATAAGCTAACAAACAGCATAATTTAAGCTAGAATGGAAAATCTCAGTGCTCCTGGACACTGGACTGGAACAAGCCCAAATGGTACAGGGAAACTGGCGCTTGCAAGATCTGCAAACTCCACGCCGCGATTTCCAAGAGTTTTCTGTCTATTTGATATTTTATCTAATTTTATACCAACAATGCAAAGTTAATTCTTAAACTTTTTAAAAATCTTCATTCTACCCTCTTATACTTCCTTTCTTAGGTTCAATAGATTTATTGGGATTTTCAACGTTTTGATGTTTGACTGGACACTTATTCTTAGCAGTAATATTTGAATTTCAACTAGAGTTTTAAATAGATTTTCTTTTTTATAACTCAAATTTTTTAGGTGTAAGCCCAAATCTTCAACAAATAACTTTTGAATTTCCATCCCCTTTTGAGTTGTGTAAATGCACCCGTATCTTTCATAAAATGAAACTTTCATTTTCAATTTAAGTAAATTAGAACATTATTATATTAAATTATTAAAAATTTGTAATTAACCGAGTGAAAGTTTTAAAATATTTTTATATAAATAATATCTTTATCGCTAATAAAAAAATGCTAATAGTAATACTCGTTTATCGAGTTATTAGCTGTTATGGACATGGAAATTCTGTGCAGGATGATTTGTTGGCATTCATAGTAAGGAGATAGTCTTTACGAAAAACTGCTAAAATTCAAGTCTAGATAGGCAGTTCCAGTTTAACCTACGTGTTAGGACTAGAACACGCTGGGTGTGGGAGCAATAAAAGACAGATGAACTGGTCCGAGAATGCGCAAATATATATTTTATGAAACCATTTCTAGTGCTGGAATCGCAACTTGGGCTTTAGCAGGTCTGACCGTCCATTATAGGAGTGACCTTTGACCTAGTCTGACCTTTGGCCATTGCTAATTTTGTTTGACCGCACCATGACTTAGAAAGCAAGAGTAATAATAATACTTTATTTTATTTTATTTTTTAAATATACAAACAATAAATGAGTAAAGAAAATAAAACTTAAGTAAAGAAAAAAGCTAAAAAAAAGCGAACAAAGTATTAATAGCATGGCACTATCCGACTGCCAGAGTTAAATACATTAATTAAACTAAAAATATATAATATTAATTGAAATATAAAAAGAAAAAAATAAATAAATAAATAAAAAGGATCCACTTGAATAAATTTAAAAATGCTACCAGTATAAATATAAACAGCACTCCAAGACAAATTACACATATATGTGAAAATCCAATAAATAAATTTATAAAGGAAAAATATAGAAAAAAATTAAAATAAATAAATAAAAAATACTAAAAATGTCTGAAATCCATTCAAACCTTATTCTCCAGGCATGGCGAACGTATGAAATCAAGACGCGGCATGAAACATTGTCATTTAAAGAATTTATAATTTCCGCTCTATTAAGAAAACCTTTGCCAAAATTCAGTACCCTGAGTTCCGACAGAAGGGAACACTCGCCCAAAAAGTGGTATAAGAAAGAACCTCCAATCAGATGTTGACTTACCTTCAGAAACAAGCTATCTTAGACAGTTATGAATCTTACAAACGAGCTCTGAGCCGCTGGTCACAACACAATGGATGCTTAGGATCGCGATGACTGTGGACCGTTTAGCTCAAATCCCATTCTAATTTCCTCTACTAGTCTAGTAATTAATTATCTCACAAAACAGAAAATATGTGTAGATATGCCAACTTTACTATATGATTAACGTACAATGACTTAAAATAAGTTACCCTTAGTGTGGCAATGTCCTGAAATTCATCACAGTCGATCAACGTTTGAATCATTGCTAACGTGGCGTCTATCGAGAGGGTACGATCTCTTGATGAACTTACGGCGTTATCGAGCCTTTGACGTAAATGAACTACCTGAAAATACAATCAATACTTTGCCAAATCCAACGTCATTAGAACACAGTACATTAGACTAATTCGTCCAACATTAGTCTCTCTTTTTAATGGTTCTGTTAAGATTTTTTTAAATTTTTGTTATGAGTAAGGACCCAAAATAAAAAACTTTTTAAAAATGTTTCGGCAAAGTTAACTTCTTTTCAGGGTATTTTCTTAAAGGTTTCCCAAAAGAAGTCTGCGTAAAACATCATTTTGTAACAACTTTTCTCATATTTCTACAAACATTTATTTTTTCTATTCGATCAGTAATTTAACGCATGTATTTATTGATTAATTATTGCTGCATTTTAAACCCTTTTTGTACCTTTGTTCTAATAGTATTAATACAGATCTGAAGAAGTCATTAAATTTGTCGAAACATTGAGGAAAAAAAAACAACAACTAAAGTTGACCCTTTAGACACCTTATTATAAAAACCTCACAAAGGAATCAAAATGTTACAAAATAGTTTTCTTAGAATAAGTCAATACCATTCCTTCAATATTACATTTCTTAAAATCTATGACACCAATTATTTTAATCATTATCAGTAATTATTTTAATCATTTTTAACAATATTCGCTGTAATCTTGAGATGTTTTCTGGATGTCAACAGAAAATAATTCGTTTTTCCGAATTTATGAAGTAGTAAAAAATTAATGTACATATTTAAGATGTTATATAATGGTATAAATAATATAGGTTTAATGTATGGGGACAGTTGGAAAAGACTCCTCTTGGACTAAAAGTAAAAAAGTTTCAATGTGCAAATGAAAGCCATAAAACTATTTTATCGCTTAGTATTTTTTGGCAGTGATACATTAAAAAAGCCAACAGGTTGCAATTAATTTTTCAAACAGAGGAAGCTGGTTTGTTTAGTTGCAATTTTCATTTAAGAATACAGTTAATAATTATTAATAGAAAAAGAATAATATTGTGTGCTAATTTTTATTTTCCTAACATTGCGGCAAGCAGGAATATATTATTTTGAGTTTCACCAGAAATATCAGTTTTTAAATCTTTAAACAGGATATTTTTTTTTTTTTATCTCTAAGTTGCTATCTCCCAAATAAAGAAAATGGTGTTTTAGGAAATGGTGTGTAAGTATATGTTTACAAAATATCTCAGAAAAACAAAAATAAATAAAATAATGTATGTTTATGCACTTGTTTTTTTATATCGTTTTGGTACCACCAGGGGGCCTTGCTGTAACTTGATAATACTTCAACTGAAAATACCATGCTTGAAATAACTTACTTTATTGAACCAATTAGTCAATTTTTTCATGTTTTTTTTCCGAAAAAACTATTTATTGTTTGCATGCAGGCCTTCAACGTTGATTATATGAAATAACGAAAGTTATTTCTATGATACCATCTGGTACGATTCAGCCTATATTACTATTTCAGTAGAATGAACATTATGTCTTTTACATATCATAAAGGAGGAATAAATGTGTTGACAAAATCTTGAGTTTAAAGAAAATTCAAAGATCGGAAGGACTACTTTACTAAATGTATTTTTCACTTTTCTGAGATTTTTTTCGAAGATCCTTTTAAAAAGGTTTCATAAATTTCGCATTTATTCATTACATACATTTAGATCAATAACTTAGTTGAATAATGTTTCTAGTAAATTAAAAATGCTGACTTTATCCATTGTCAGAGAGGTTGTCTGAAGTTTGGTAAAGAGAAATCGATTTCAACTTTATATAATGTCTGTCATATACTTCACTTGCTAATGAGTTAAGTTTTTAATTGCGTACTTTGTGGGAAAAATCATGAAAGTAGTAACTACTAAAACATTTAAGAATTTAAACAGGCACAAATAGGGTAAGTGGTTGTTTTGTTTGCGCATATGAGGCATCAAATCAAGGGGTGTAAATTAGCTAGAAGCATGAGTTATTTAAATTTTAGTAGAGCTCTCCAAATGTTTTTATGAAACCATGAAACCGATGAAAGGTAATGTCGGCGACATCGAATTTTAACATTCCACATAGGCTTGTTTTTAGAGAAGCCCTCCCAAGGAGATCTATATTTCTAGCTTGGTAAATTTTTTAATTTATTATGTAGGATATTTGTTAAAAAATACCTAATCTAAAGAATGTAATTCCTAATTTTAATTTAATTAAATTCCAAAATCTTTTTTTTGTTAAAAATAAAGGCCTGTCAACATCTATGATCATTGGCACCCTGGCCTTTTTGGAGTGCAACGCCGGCCTCCGGATAGTTGTTCACTCAGGAAATTTGCGTTTCGATAATATTAGAAAATAATTTTTGCAAACTACTCTTTGGGAAGATAATAGCAATATAGAAATTTGTAGTAGAATCGAGGAATTCAAAATTGATATTTATCTTCTCCGACTTTGCAACCCAGGACATTTCGAACTCTATTTTCTCTATCGTTCAAACTCATTTTCTCTTTAAGGACTTACCAACGTAGTACATTCATTATAGCAGTAACACAAACAGTCGTCCCCTCTGAGAATCGAACTAGTTCTAGTATTACCATACTGTGCTACTTCAAAACGCTTATATATTTTAAAAAATAGAGTAGTTTTAAGAAAACTACAACTATTATTTACAATTTATGCAACAGATTTAAGTAGGTTTTACTTTCTATTTAATAATTATTAGATTACTTTAAGGACCACCAATCCAGAGCACAATTTCTGGATTAATGACTTCAGATTTGTAATTAAGATTTTAAATTAATTACTGCTATGTTTAAAGAATTATTTGTTGGTTAATATATGTAGGGAAGAAATTAATAAACCGAACTTGAGAAATTATAGAACTAATTCAAGGAAATAACAAATTTTTCATTTTCTAAAATTGCCCCTTTAATAAACACCATTTATGAAGAAACGAAATTTTTCATAATCACGGAAGAAAAAATAATTTTGTAATAAAATTAAATTTTTTTAGGAGGTACCAAAATAGACCCTCTGGACCGCGGTGACGTAGGCTTTCTACCAACCGTTGTAGAATCTACCCTAACCTTTAAAGAAAATTGCTTGAACAAAAAAAAAAGTGAAAAGAAATCTGAATGAAATATAGATTTATGAGAGAAAGAAAAAAACGTAAAAGAGTAGAGAAAAATTTTGTGCATCATTAAATTTTTGAATAAAGTACTTACTTCACTTGGATTTGTGAGGGCAGTCTTTAATATTGTACCATTTACAAGATGGGGAGGTATGCCATGTTCAGGGCTAATGGCTGGTTTGCCTTTTTCTCCCGCTAGTCCTTTCAACTGTCCATTCCGCACCGACTTTTTGTGCTTTTTATACTTTACCTGAAATAATTTACTATTTTTCTTTAATGCAATCAAAAAGTAAAACATTAATTTTGCCTAGTGAACCTTTTTATTTTTAAGGTACAAATTTAATCCTTAATTCTCGAAAAAAAAAAAAATAATAATAATTTTGTTTGCAAAGATTGGGATTGAATGTTAGAATGGTGATGTCTGCATTGGTGGCTTATTTTTACACAAGTTCAAAATTAAAAAAAGAAACTTGCAAATGAAGTAGCACATCCTACTTTAAAATAAAGTTTGATAAAAGAATAATTTTTTCTTATATTTTAATACTTAAATACCACAATTTTTATGGTACTTCAACTCATGGGATCAGAATTATCTAATTTTACTTATATAATTTATATTTTATTTATTTATTATATTTTACTTATTTTTTTTTTTATTCTGCTGTATGATCTAGTCTTATTGCTAGCTTCTCGATAAATTAGATTACTGTTCCGTTTTATTTTATTCTTTATAAAATGTTAATTTTCCATTTAAAATATTTCAAGAAAATTATTTGATTTTTGATTTTGAGATTAATATTAATATTTTATCTTTTATACAATCGGATACGCTGCGCAAAGAAATGCAATGCATGCCAGATTAATTCCTTAAAAATATCTTGGCACATCAATGAAGCTGAAATATTCAAAATATACTGTGCACTAGTTTGAAAGACTGGATATTAAAAGAGTTCTCACTCACACATACACTCTGACTCCTATATATAAAATAAATTTATTATCAGTTTAACTTTTGAAGTAAGTTCAAAAAAAAAGAAAACGCATTTGCATATCCTAGCAAAAGTAATTTATATCTGAGAAGAGTAATATGAAATTTAGAGAGCTTTAATCTCAATTATGAGAATTATTTTCTTCAACAATCTTAGAAATTTTATTAATTTGTTTATTTAAGCTAATTAAAACTAGGATAAAACTACTTCACTGAAAGTCTTAATGTTTTAAATACTATATAGAGCTTTTTTGATCAGAAAGTTACCCACTTAAATTTGTTGGTAATTATAATTCTTGCACAGTTTCTATTAGAATATAATTCAAAAAACAAAATCGTTGGATTAAGGATGCTTCACTAAAAGTAGTCAATTAAACCAAAAATTTGTAAAAAACTAAGAATACAGGAGATGAGGTTTAGTTTGTAAAAAGGATAGTACAATAAATAACATACTTTATACAAGTTATAAACGGCTCCGGAATTTCTTCCACCTGGCATTCTATCTTCTCGTACCGCTATAAAATTAAAAATAAATAAATAAATTAACATGAAATATACCAACTTTTAACTTTAAAATATTTAAGTCTGATATTGCAATGCATCTCACCTTGCAAAACCATTCCTTGTTCTATACATTTCTTAAATCTGCAATACTGACACCTATTCCGCTGGGCTTTTGTTATTTCGCAAACTCCATCCGCAACACATGTGTATACCCTCCGGTTTTGTACAGTTCGTTTGAAAAAACCTTTGCAACTGTTAACAATAAATAACAAAAAACAATTAACGTTATATTTTACATAGGGTATACATTTTAAAAGCAATTACACAATAATTGTAACAAAAAAAACCCTGAGAAAATCACTGAGATGTAGTCGTGTCATAAGTACGCAGTAGTTCTCAAATTGTTGGTTCGTTCCAATCATTAAAAGGAAGCAAAGTACGAAAGTAGGTAATTTAAAAAAAACATACACAATCCCACGTATTCGAAACGAATCAGGACTAGAAACTAACATTACTAAGAAGGAATTCTAATCAAAGTTTTTATCTTACATATTCAACGAATAATTCATTAAAGAATTTTGATCAACTAGCATCTTCTACATTCATTAAGCTTTTGCAATTGAACTGACTTCAAAGGACAGAACAGCTTCAACAATTTCTCGAAAACGACAACAACAATTTCCTACGATGCCAACTGTAGACATACTTCTTTTAATTGATCTATACAATTGCCTAACAATTAAATATTCTTAGGAGAAGTTTGCTCCAAAAATTTGATTTAAGATAAATGAATTATAAAAAACTGGATTCCAACTATGTAAAGAACTGATCTGAAACCAAAGAATAAAAGTAAAGTAAAGTAATCGCCTATTTTTTCAGGCTGGGCTTAACGTCCAACTACCATTTTTCTAGGTGTCGTGGACGGAGGCGAATACCAAACGTACTTTACTATTTCTCATTTAACCATTAAATAAAATCCAAGGAATCGAACCCAGTACCACAATGCATATTAGCTTTGCAGGTCTCGCCTCTTAACCCGCTCGGCTACCGTGGCGCCTCTAAACAAAAAAATAAGAAACTATAGAAATTAATCAAAACTGAAATTTTAATTAAATATCAGATTTGCAACAGGGTCACATTCCATGTCAAATCAACACGGGGTCTGAACCTCACCATCACGGATTTTCTTGAAATTTGGCACATGTGTACTATTGGAATAGACTTGGAAAAATATGAAATTTTACTGTGATATGTCAACTGGTTTATGAGTTACAGGGCTGTAAAGTTGCCAAAAATGGGCTGAAAAACAGGGAACCCCGTGTTTTTGAATTACTGTAGAAGCTTTCCTAATTGAGCTACAGACTTGGGATTGGTGTCATTTTATAGCATATATGATGCCCTTTCCTGTGATATGCGACACCATATGGGTTAGGATAAATAAAGTTTGTTAAATTTAAATTTAAAATTTTAATTTTAAATTTTTTAAAAAGTACATATTTTAAAATTTTAAAATTAATTCTATGAATAGATAGTAGTGTTATGAATCACTGGCCAAAATATTAATTTGGGACGACAATGGCTTCATTGTTAAAAAAAATTAAGACTAAAGCTCCAATCCGATTAATTCAACTCTGAATTCATGTTAATACAATAATGCTAATAATAATTCCACTAACAAGTCCAAAGTAAAACATACTATTAAGTAATAGGATCTCTTTATTATTTTAAGCTTGAAAAGGCTTCATTTGTTTGACATGCGTCACTTTCTAGTAGGACATATGTAAGTTCTTCCATTCAGAGTCACAGGATCAATTTTTATCAAAACATCCACTACTGAGACCCTAAGAATATCGGCATTTCTTGGATGCGAGATGATTTAGAGGGACCAGCTGGATGAAGAAAAGTTACTTTTACTTCATCAAGTTCTTCATTTTTCTCTAAAAAAATATCCAAGCCACCAGTTTCTTTATAGACTACACTGATATAACCTGATATGTCGGCTAATTTTAGTTTATCAGGGAATTTTGAAACTTCCATTTCGCAAGCTTCTGAGTTCATAGAAAAGTTTTTAACCAATATTTTGGATTTACTTCTGGGAATGAAAGCATGATATTGCTGTGTTCCTTTAATAGCCAATGCTTGAGCAAACCGATTTTTTAAAAAATACTCAGATTCAACATAGTCTTCCTGGGTTGAATATGCAAAGTCTATGTTGGTGATGTTTTCTACTGCCCACTCAAAAAGTTGTAGTGAAGTTTGAATTCGATTTTCATAGGGTCGTTGCAAACTGGCATGAGCTGCCAGTCTCTTTACCGAACCCCCTACGCAATCACAAGGCCCTTTGCCGACTTAAACCAACTTAAAGAGGCTGATATCTCAGCCAAAGAAGACTATTCTTGAACAAAGATATTGAATTGAATTATTTTTGTATAATTTGATTAACTGCATAATTTCATTAAAATAATGTATTATAATTAATATGAATAATTACTGTAATCATAATTATTAATTCTAAAAATGATTTCAAAATCAATATTTTAAATCTTAATAATTATTAATTATGATTCATTGATTCATTATTACTATTTTCAATTTATTTATTACTTTAATTTTATTAAAATATATTTTCCATGAAAAGGAGCTTTAGTCTTAAATTTTTTTAACAATGAAGCCATTGTCGTCCCAAATTAATATTTTGGCCAGTGATTCATAACACTACTAGCTATTCATAGTATTAATTTTAAAATTTTAAAATATGTACTTTTTAAAAAATTTAAAATTTAAATTTTAAATTTAAATTTAACAAACTTTATTTATCCTAACCCATATGGTGTCGCATATCACAGGATAGGGCATTATATATGCTATAAAATGACACCAATTCCAAGTCTGTAGCTCAATTAGGAAAGCTTCTACAGTAATTCAAAAACACGGGGTTCCCTGTTTTTCAGTCCATTTTTGGCAACTTTACAGCCCTGTAACTCATAAACCAGTTGACATATCACAGTAAAATTTCATATTTTTCCAAGTCTATACCAATAGTACACATGTGCCTAATTTCAAGAAAATCCGAGATGGTGAGGTCAAAAATGGTCTTTTTTTGTGTTGATTTGACATGGAATGACCCAACAATAAAAATGTGTGTGAAAGTATATAGAAGAAACTGTTATTTCAGTTTTGGTAGGGAAATGAAATAAATAATTTGAAGAAATGTTTCAGATCTTAATCAAAGAATGGCAAGTTCTGATTGTATGGCTGTAGATTGAGTTTATAAAAATTAGATAAATAGTTTTTTTTAGTAGAAGTAGACAGACATTAGCTAGAAGATTTAAAAATGTAAAAATCTGACGAAATTATCTAAATATAGACCTGAAAACATACGTACCTATTAAAAATAATTTAAAAAAAGAAAGACATTTCGTAAAATCTTTTGTGCAAATTTACTCCATTAAAAATGACCTACTTTTATATCAGCAGTTTTTTTTATAGGACAAAATAGATAAAGAGAAAAATAAATCTGTTGACCTTTCAACAAGTTTTTTTTTTTTTTCTAAATTAAAACATTTATTTTATAATTGATAACATATAAATTAACCAAATATTAAGGCTAATGCAAAGCTTCTTTATTCAATCTTAAAAAGAGTAGACCGGCTAGTACTCATTAATTCCAGTAGAAAGCTCTTGGAGCCTAATTTCAACTGTGGGAAAGTTCTAATTTTTAAATTAAACATAATCTGCTAGCAGTCTTATGCTAAACAGTAAAATTTAAGGTATCGATTTCTGCATCTAAAATGGTTTTATTTATTTTATTTTTTTTCGGTAAGCTTTGTTATATTGCTAAATCGAAAAAATACTTAACAATCCTAGTTCACTGGTGTTTCAAAATTATATACAATTTTTTACAGAAATAAAGTTGTGGAGAAAAGAATTTTTGATAATCGAAAAAAGTCGTTTAAATGATTCAAGTGATAAACGACTTTAAAGTTTGAAAGTTGATGGAGGTTTTTAAACATTTATTTATTTATTTTTTTTTTTTGAAGTGCCGCTTCAGGTAACAATAAATCATTTATGTACCAATCAAAGATGCGAAATGTGTTGATGAAATTCCAATTTTGAAGAAACCTCACCAACCAGAAGCTCAGCTGAAGGAAGTTTTTTCTGACATTTTTCAAATTTTTTCAAGAGTGCATTATTAGTTTTTAGTATATTTAGTTTATGGTTTATAGTTAACTTTTATTTCAATATTTTTTTTTTAGAACATTGTTTTTAGTTTGATCTACGGTTTGAGAGTGTAATCCTCCTAATTGACGGGATTACAAATTGTACAATAGTAAGAATTTATATGTGAATACATTATTAAAAATAATCGTAAATGATATTAATAATAAAGTTTACAATTACAAAGATTGTTGAGAGGCAAAGATGTGGTTAGCGCTGGTTGGCATTTTCAATGTTGGTCAAGGCAACTATCCCAAGGTTGGCCAACGACTCCGAACGCACAGTATCGCTAATTTTAAATTTTTGTAATAAGTAGTGAACAAAATTTTTTTAATTTTCTTCAAGATTGGAAACCGAGAATAGTGAAAACCGAGCTATTGGTGGAAAACTTCAGCTGATTTTAATCTTTTGCAAACATACTAGCAAAACTAATAGGGCGATATTTGAGATGATGTGTTTCTTGGAAAGCCTAACTTTCTATTTTATTATGTCGAATTTATTAGTAGTCTTATTTTGCATCTTTTCAAAACCTTTTAATATCGAACATTATTCTAAGAAAAGAAGACCACAGTTTGTCGTAATCTAACTAGAACGACATCAAAGTATTTTACATAGTTTTTACTAGATCTGAACATTAAAATTAAACAAACAGAACTTTCTATGAATACTATTTAGTTACCATTGTAAGTTCTTGCTCCATTCATTCCTACCTTAAAGTAATGACAATTTTTTCAGGCGGACTTTACGTTTAGAAATACACTTCACTACAAACTTCCCTCATTAACTCACTAAATTAAATCCATCCTAAACTGGAAATCAAATCCAATTTACGTTTCTTAAATAATCATACATACTCACTTGTGTTTGCAATTAATTCAATCATAAGTGCGGAAGATAGTATAATTACTTTTAATGGTAATTTTTCCATCGAAGCACGCTTGATTTTTTGCTGACCGATTTTGGATTTTTAACCTTTACAGAGGTTGACTTAGTTGGTGAAGAGAATTTGAAATTATAAATAAATAAATAAAACGCGACGGATAAAATCAACGATATTATCCAGCAATGCCGACACAACTACATTTTCAATAGTACTTTTAACATTTAAGATTGAACAACGATTCAGTCTTTATAAACGTAGTGTAATATATACGAATAATTGTGGTGTAAAGGCAAGTACGTTTTGCATTATCTTTTTAGTAACAGTAGAACGCGCAAAACTTACCAAGTAAAGTTTTTATCCTTACACTAATTCAGCCTTATTAGCTAATCTCATCACACCTCGTCAAAGAAAGCTATGCTGGGTGAGCTATTTCCCTAAATCTGGGCTTGTGGTGAAGCTGGATTATTGCACGGACTTCCTATGCTGTATGGTAAGTTTTGCGTAAGTCCTGCCTTTACAATATTTTTGGAAAATATTTGAAAAAAAAGGAAAACATTTCGAGAAGTTGCAAACAATGACGTAACCATAGACGAGTTGATAAAACCTTTTCCCTCAGAATTTTTAACTATAGTTAATAGAGTTCCTAATTTGAGCTTCTGGATTTTTCATTTTTGGAATACTTTGCACACTAATCATACACATTACCCGCACCGGGAAAAAGTAGTGCTTGCAGACAATGCGCTGTTCGATTCAGTTTGAGATTAAGTACGGCCTTCGCCGAACGAGCAACAAAACAGGGTTGCATTTAAAAACAAATCTCTAATAGTGTTGAATATTGTGAGAGGCTAGGCAATATAAGTCATTAAAGTGCTTTAAATTCCATCTTTTATGAATCTGTTGGTCTTAAGAAGAACTCTCAAAATATTTATTTAAATATTACCCTTCACAAGTGATGATGCCATAGTGTAGGCCAGTTGCCTTATCTTCACAGATCATGCAGATCATTGGTTGGTCGTCATCCTCTTGTTCATCTGTAGAAGCAGGCAGAGATGACTTAGCACTAGGATCCAGAAGATGTTGTCCAAGTGGTTTAGCCCAGGATAGATTTAAAGCGGTAATCTGTTGAGCGCCAGGCAGTTGAGAGAGATCTCCAGCCCAAAGTCGTTCCATATTCAACGCACGGCCACTATTTCCGCTTGGGCCAGCTGGAGCACTACTTGCCGAACTTGCGCTACTACCACTTCCGGCACTTCCACAGCCGCCACTACTTTCCTGACCTGAAACGGAAATGAATAAAGAAGTAAACTCAACTTTTTTTTTTTTTGTCTACACAGCTACAGCAATTAAAACTGCTGAACGTAATCCAAAAATTGGTCTTAGTTTTATAAAAGAGTTAGTTAACTCGTGAATTTAATGTGCAACAAGTGCTTAAAGGTTTTTCAAATACATAGATTTGCTGTGGATACACTAAATCGAAATAGTTGTTTGACCTATGCACTAACTGAGCGTATAGATATCAGCGAGGCTTTTTAGTCTGTTTTTTAGTTCGGATATTTTGTAACCGTGAAACACACACAGAATCATCTAACCCTCGCATCCAAATCCGAATCCATATTCACAAAAAGCGATGTTGACAGAAAGTGTCAATGGCCTATTACTTCTTGTCGCAAGGTCATTTTTTGTTTTACCACTACTTAATTTTGCGAAAAAGCGCACTAATCAAAATCTTGCTCTGGCATATTTCCTGCCCCAGTTAGCCGAGAGACACTAGAACTACAAAAGAGTACTGGATCATTCTCTCTGTTCTCCAGTTTTGTTTTAAAAAGAACATCATCTGCGTCGCGAGTTTGGACATTTTCAGTAAAAAAAAAAAATCGATAAGACGTCAAAAATATTTTTTTATAATTTTCATCATTTTAAAAAATCTGTGATACAAAACCTGAATTTTTGAGGGGAAACAATAGAGAAAACAGCTAAAGAAAATATTTTAATAAGTACCTAATCTTTTTGAACTGTTGAAATTATAGATTATTTTTTGTATCAAAAATGGATGGGTCTAAAATTACATTTCTTTGCCTTCTAATTGAAATTTTCAACTTATTGATTTAAGGAGTAAATTGAAGCTCCCACTTATTACAGCTTTATTAATTAAATCAATAACTACCCCCAAAACGAAAGATAAAACTTAATCAAGAAAGATATATGAAAATGAGGGGAGTAAAATTGACAAACAGTTCGTGCGTATAATTTTGCTACGCAATTACTGGCAGACACGTGATCTACTCGCTAATTAGCGACGTCGTTTTTTTTTAATGGTATCTGTCACTTTTAGTTATTGCACTCTGACATGTAATAGATTATATATTTAATTAATAATATAAAATTAATTTATGAATAATAAATTAATTAAGTAATGGAGAAAAATATGCAGCGCACAAGAAGAGTTGGCTATCCTAGGTTGCGGTGGGTTGTTGGTGTTAGCGGATCGAGGAGGCCAAGGCCCACTGGTGGGTAGAGCCGGCCAACAAGAATCATATAAAAATTATTTATAAAAAAAAGTTTTAATTTTTTTAAAGGCAGCTGCGATGCGATATCTTAGAAAAATTGAAGCCAAAACTAAAATGAAGAGGATTAGAAATGCCTTGGTACGAAGTGCACTTAAAGCTAAACTTCCTGACGCACATTTTGGAAAGATTCCTGTTTGGAAGGACCCATGAATAGAATAGCGGAGAGCAAGTTGCCTCAGAAAGCACTTAAGAGCAGACTTGCGGGTAAAAGGCCGAGAGAAAGAAGGAGATTAACATAGGACAACATAAGGAAATTAAATTTTGGGCAGAAATGGGTAAATGCAACGACCTTGATGCAAGGCAGAGAGGCAGAGATCACTAGCGAAATTTAGTTCTAACTGCCATATATTCGGGTAGATGAGATGAAGAATGAAAATAAGAAGAAAAATAGGATTTTATAAGAATGCTTTCACATTTGCAACACTTTATTTACGCACGATCTATCGCGACAAGCAAAATCACAGTTTCATTTCGAAAATTACTCTTTTTCTTTCCCACCAAAAATTTCATTCTAATCTCTCTTAAAAATAGAAAACATTTTTAAGAAGACTAAATTTAATTAGTGTTCAGTCAGTACTTTACGCTTTTGTTCCAATCAGAAAGATCGGATGAAGTTAGCAAACGTACTTTACAGCAGTCTTCAAACCGAACACCAGGAAGTTGAATCCAATCTGGGTCTACACGCAGATTAACTGAGGAACATTACTGCTGAACATTATATGTCGCGTCAGCACAAGAAATTAGTGTCATTTAATTTTTTTAAATAAGTTAATAATTTGTTCCTTAATGTTAGCAACATATTTACACTTCAGATTTAAAATTAGAACGCTCTGCTATTATTATGGCAAATAAAGACCCAACTAATTTTTTCTGATTTTAGACAGTAGATCGATTTACTCTCAGCCAACACATATAACTTTTACGTAGCGTGTGTAGAAGGTTTACAACCAACGTCATTGATCGTTTTGTTTTTGAGTAAAATAACCAACCTAAAGTAAGTAAAAGTTGAGCGGCCGTTTCTTCCTGATTAGGAGGAGGCGGCCAGTTAGAGGTGGTTGGCTGTTCTTGAGGTGGAGGTTGAGACCATACCATTGTCCTGACTCCTCCCGCCTCTCCCATGATGACAGTGGGAGCTGCACGTGGTACTGTAGCGCAGGGCCTTGGAGGCCTCATTTCCGCACCGCCAATCAACTCAGGACGTACTCCATTTATCCGGACTGGTGATGGTAATGGACCTGGAGGCCAGTAATTACTACTTCCGCTGGAACTGCTGCCACTTCCTACCACCGCACTGCTAGTGTTGCTTCTACCTCCTCCTCCACCTCCACTGCCTCCACTAGGACCACCTCCATCAAATACTAGTTCCTCTTTCACTCTCACCTCGCCACTTTTCCTTCCTCCACAATCTGGAGATACTCCCCTGGAATCAAACAGAATTTACCCGTTTACTTCCTTTCAAAAGTTATGTTTTATAATTTGTAAAAATTCAAAGAAAACCAGTAATTTGTAAGATTTACTATTGGGACTAGATACCATTTTCTTTCAAACCAAACACTCGGTACTCCTTTTTTTCCAAACTGCTCTCAGGATTACTAGAAGAGAAGCACTTACCTTAGAAAGCTGTTTAGTCTGATCTACCTAACCAGTTCATTCTCGACGTTACATTCGCTACCGATTGTAGGGTCCAATAATCGCGCAAACACCCTATTTCATTTAAATACAATGAGCCTGCCCTCAATGATGCATACTGGTGACTTATTTTCTTGACATTCGACCTTTTTATCTAGCAAATCATGGTGGTAAAAGGACGATACAGTAGCGCAGTGGGATCCAACATCTCTTGCAAAGCTCCAGGGACACCTTTGAGAGGCGCATAGTTAATATTTCACTTGATGGAATGAATCCATTCGGAGTAGAAGAAAATCTTGATCAGAAGGAATGTAGTCAGTTTAGGGTTGGTAGCAATACGGAAGACGCCTATTCCCTGCCATTTATTCACGCGTAGAGTGTCGCCCTCCCGTAAATTCTGCAATTACTATTTCAAAAAGTTTCGTGCACTCTTACAAAAATGGTACACCATAATCGTGGCTACAATGGTTGCCAGAAACACGTGCTATTCATTGCTGAATTGGCTCCTCTCGTATCGCAAGAGTCCTGACCACGGACTCTTAACGGTAAAAGACAGAAATAACAGCAGCTAACAATCCTTTTACGCTGCGATTCATTCAGATAATTGTGTTTTTTTTTTTTAATTTCTCGGGAAATTCAGACAATCTAGTAATTTAGTTTTATACAAAAGAAAGATTAATTTTAATTGTAAATGTATGTTATACCGATGAGTGTTTTATTCATGAATATAGGTAAAGATTTGTCCATCGATCACTCCGTTCATATTTTGACGGGGAAAAAATTAATTTCTTTTCGATGAAATTAATGAATAATTAATATTAATAATTTATTTAATGAATAATAAGTAGATGCGAACATGAACTGCTCTTACTGGATGAATTGTGTTTTCTCAAATCTCAACTAAGAAGGAAACATAAAGAGTGGAAATTGTTACAACTATTGGAAAGTGAAGGTGATTGGGCGGAGTAAAGCTGTGACGCGCCGGTTATGGCAGTACACGGGCTTAACCTTGTCCTTAAACTGAGCCTGAAAAGCTAGACCAATCACTAGAAGAGACAAATTCTTTTTTTCTACACCAAAATGTTGTTCGATGTTCGTTCTATACCCATAAAATTGCTGCTGAATTAACAAACTACAAAATTTTCTTCAAAAATTTCACTGCGTGAATATCGACAAGAAAAGATTCGCGTTTTATCGTGAAACGCAAGTTTCAGTTATCTAGGTATTTGGATTTTCTGCTGAAGAAACTCTGTTTTGTTCAGGTCAGTGGTTTCCAACGGTTTTTTTAATAGAACCTTTTAAGCAGGACTTCAACCTAACCTTAGATTATTCTATCCAGAATTTGAATTTGTTTTTTAAGCATTATTGTTTATAACCTGAAATTCACTATCCTATTGCTGTTCTTCCGAACAACACTCTGACATTTACTGGGAGGTTACCAGTTCGGGCAAAGGAAATGCAGTTTTCGAGAAATGTTCTGTTTTTCATAATGTTCAGTTCTTTTTTTATCGATAAAAGAGCAAGCAATAAGAAATTATGCCAACACTTTCAGCATTAGGTCGTTTAAGTGAATAACTTTTGAAATTATTTCAAGTATATTTATTTTCCAACGGCTAGTAACCTCTCAAAGGCAACCGTCACCTGTTAAAAAACTGTTCATGTAGATTTCTTTTTAACTTTGTTTGTACTTTTTGGGTTTCCGGTTAAAAGGTTTTGACCAATACCTTCCTGACTTCCTGTGACCCGAATTGATGGTCATGTTTTTGACGTTCTCCAATTTTTCGTTGTTTTATATTTTGTCAGACACTCGCTCTCTCTTTAAATCTCTTCTAAAATACTAAAAACAGTTCATTTTTTTTCTAGTAATTAATCAAGTAAGTTTAGTATTTTTTTTCTCAATTAAACACAATTTTTTCACAACAGTTCAGTTACAACTTAAACCTAGATTAAAAGACCTAATGAATTAATTATTTAAATAATTGATAAAATTATAGCCTTCTACTGGGTGAATCAGTAAGTAATGTCCATAGGCCTACTGTGTGCAGTACATCTAAATACATCTAAACATTACTTTTTTGAAATAAAAATGTGATTACTCAGAAAGTTTCAGTTCGAATTCGATTCTGATGACACGGTTAGAAAGACAGATAAATTATCTAAACATTGACACCATGTCGAAGCATAAATTATTCTCCAAACAGCCTCAATCTTCCTCCGGATACTGGAAAAATAAAAGTAATTTTACTTGTTTAAAATATTTCTTAACATTTTCTCAAATATTACAGAGAGATCAGAAGTAAATGTTTAAAATGCGATTTGTAACCTTTGACTTCCTTATTTTAAGAAAGCCTACTTTAAAAATTGACTACTGGTCCATCTAAAAGAGTTTTCAATGAATTAAACCACTTAAACTTGATAAACTGAACACTGTTGTGTGCTCGTGAACACGTTTTCTTGCAAAAAACAAACGTAATTTCTCGTACGAAGATAAAAGGAATCCTGGAAAATGATGTACCGTTTGAAAGCCCATTAAACAAGGAAACTTGTATAAAAAGTGCCAGCACCTAGGTCTGATAATGGTCACATAAGAGCCTAATGAGTTTTCTTCAAAAATTTCGATTACTTTTATTTTTCCAGTATCCAGGAGGAAGATTGAGGCTGTTTGGAGAATAACTGATGCTTCAAAATGGTGTCAATTTTTAGGAAATTTATCTATCTTTCTAACTGTGTCATCAGAATCGAATTCGGACTAAAACTTTCTGAGTAATAACATTTTTATTGGAAAAAAGTAATGCTTTTTTAAAAAAAATTTAAAGCGACGTCACTCAAGAATAGTGGAAAATATGAAGTTGGCCAATACGTCATTGAACTCCACTTTAGATGTACTACACACAGTAGGCCTATGGACATTAGTTACTGGTTCACCCTGTTTATTTATTTTTGTAAGTTAGGTTGTTTTGACGCCTTAATCGTCCTCTTTAGCTACAAATGTCATTAAAACAAACTGATAGAAAAGTCCATTTTTACTGTTTGAGATAATTAAACACGGAAATAAATATATTGAGATTTTAAATTAAGATTATTTTATTTTACACATTTTAAAAACATTTTACGTTAATGCTAATAATTCTAAAATTTTGAACTATACAGGGCAAAGTGTGAGAATATAATAGAAACATATTAATTGTTGGCGGTTGTTGGTGCTCTAAATCAATATCCCTGAATTATTCTGAATCCCTGATCGCCAAGGGTTTTCTGCAGACAAAGCCATAATAGTTAGCTGATTATTGGTAGGGAATTCGCTATTCTAGACAATATTAAGCATACTTTATCCGTCCTAGCATGTTTTTTTTCCCTGGCCGGTTTCTGATATTCTTCCATTATCAGATATATAGTATTAACATTTTTAAGAGTATTTTTTCACCCAAAAAGCCAAAATAATGACATTAGTATTAACTAAAATGATACAAAAAAAAACCCTTGGCCAGTTCTTAATTACAAGTTACCTCCGTCACACATAGTGTAGCGACAGATGGACAAAAACCTTGTCATAATTACATTTTATTATTCTAACAGAAAAATTCTTACGAATGAAAATGGCCAGTATAAGGGTCTGCGACATTTAATAAATTCTAAAAAAAATATTAATGCAGTAAAATTACTTGAATGATATTAGGACGAAAAAATAACTGCCTGTTTCAGTCATGATTTGTTATTTTGCCGAGCTTTCAATCTAGGGGCTAGGTCATCTTCAGAGCCCAGAGAAACTGAAAACGTGGATATTTCTTCCTATTGGATTAATGAATCAGCCATAAAAAACAATGAACAGTAATTAAATGATATTAATGAAGTTTGTATTAAATATTAGGTTACCTGCTAATTTCTGTACCTTTTAGAGTTTAAAATCAACCCTTATACTTAACTTTCTAAACTGTAAGCTCTTGTTAAAAAGTATTTATAAATATACTGCAGTTGTGAAAACACAATTAAAAAAAAAAAATTAATTTCATTAACAAAACTACTTTAAAGTTTAAATACTATACTTGACCGGAAGAAATCCTACTCAATGCTTACATCACCAAAAAACACTTTGGGACAATCACATTTAGGAAATTCTGAAATCGATTTGTTTAATCAAAACATTTTTCTTTAGAATGAAACAACGGAAAAAGAAGAATTAATGGTAATAGTTATTTATTTAACAAGTGTGGAAAGTAGTACTTTTCCTCACGCGAGGCAGGGTTTGCACGCTCGAGCGAGCGAAGCGAGGCGAGTGCAAGTGCTAATAACCGAGTGTGAAAAAAATACTTTACACTCGAATTAAATATTATATTTTTTCTGCAACCATTAGGGTTATTAAGTAAAAAAAAAAACTAAACAGGAATCACTAGAATCCATTTTAAATTCCTATAAGGTAACACTATAACCTTTTTAACTGTTATAATTAAAAATATCTAATTATTTATTAAAGTATTATTTTTATTTCTATATTCCTTTCAATTTTTATTTTATTTTTTTAATATTCGTTTTTTAATTATTTAGATAAAATAAATTTAAATAAGCTTATTAAAGTTTTACAGAAAATATTTAATAACAAAACTTCTTATATCAAGGAAGCACAATAAAGTTTTTCCACTCACTAGTGAGGAAAGTGATACTAATAGGAATTTTTCCCCACTAGTGAGGTAAAGTTGGGCATTACACAGCTGATTTTAATTGAGTTAATGAGAACATTCCTACATGGTTGCAGAAAAAATACATTTTTATTTTACTGGAAAATATGTCTAGGAAAAATATCTTCTAATTTTCCTGAAAATACTTCAAAGAAACTAAAAAAAAAATATTTTCCTCGAGCAGGGGACGTTTTTAGATCATTGTGTATGGTACAGGCAGTTGAGTAAATTTTGTTTCAAACAAGAAATTTTATTGGGCAACGTTTTGGGCAACATTGGTGCTCTTCATTTCAGAACTTCTGGAAATTGATAACAGAATATATACGAAATGTTTGAGATATGCGATAAAGTAAACTAACCAGAAAAATAAAAATAAAGTAAAAAACCTAAAACAGAAAATTAGATTGGAAAGCATATTGGGATATAATTGAAAAATTAAAATTATATTTAATTTATAAAAAAATACAAAGCAAAATAATTGAGAATAGATTAGATAGCTTGGGAGTTGAAGAGTTGCGTCGTTGAATAATATTCCAAAATGTTCCTTAATAAATGAACTCGCAACTAATAATTTCTGTTATCAATATCTAGAAGCTCTTGATGAAGGACACCAATAAAACGGTGACTGTTTTTTTCTTTTTAAATGAAGGCATTCTCTGGCCATTGTCGAACATTCTTCTTCGGCCTAACAAATTATGAAACAATTTTGCAGGAGTTTTCTAACTAAATAAGAATTAGTTTAAGTTACGGAAGGAAATTCTATTTTATAAAATTATCCGTTAATATTAAGAAATTACCAGAACAATTAAGGATTTGTTGAGTGTGTTAGATAACAAATTACTTACAGCCTCCCAAAATAATCACTGAATTTTTTTTTATTTAAATAGCGCACACAATTTCATAATTGAACTACTTTCAATACACGTTTAGTGATTCAAGCGAATTGAAAGTAAACAAAATTTATTCCACAGTTTCCAATCAAAACGTTTTCATAACAATGAGGTGAAAGTCACTAACAATAGTTAGTTAAACCTTATCAGCCAACCGTAAGTTGTAAATTATAAAAGGAGTAAAAACTTAAGTATCTTTGTTGGCTCAAAATAAAGTAACAATTATAACGCAAATTATAACATTTATTTATAGAGTTTGAATTTATTTATTTAGTAAATACAACCAGTAAATGAGAAGAGTATGATGAACTGGTGCGGGAGGAGAGCAGGAGGAGAGAAACTACCCAGCGGTAGCACTCTCTATAGGAGAAGGATGACGTTTAGGGGTCTTCAAACTGCGATGAAGTCGCGGGGCCATCGGCGATTCGGTCGGCGAGGAGGATTATTAAGAATGTCAGAGGAAGCGAGAGACAGTACAAGAGGATTGGAGCTAGTCGAGAGAGTAGTACGGAATTTTCGGTATTTTGTCTTGGCAAGTTGGTCTATGAAGGGAATGTTGAGGTCGTTGTGAAGAGTAAGGTTAGTCACGTAGAAAGGAGCGTCAGCTATCTATCGAAGGAGTTTTGACTGAAATGTTTATACAGTCCGTATGTTTGTAGGTTTGGCTGAACCCCACAGCTCTTGTCCGTAAGTCCACATAGGTTTGAGGATAGTGTTGTATATTAAGCGTTTGAGTTCAATGGGTAATTTAGAGCGTCGTCCAAGTAGTCTGTAAAACAGTTTTGCACGTTTCGTCATTGCTTGTCTTTTAAGTATAGTATGTAGGTTCCAAGTGAGTCGTTTGTCTATGTAGAGCCCAAGGTAGCGCACCACATCTGTACAAGGAAGAGGATTGCTGTTGAAGAGGACAGGTGGACAGGAGCCCCGCCGGAGAGTAAACGTGGAAACTGTGGCATAAATATGATGGTCACCCAAAACCGTATTCTCTGATGCAACTTTACAGAGGATAGTCTAACTCCCTTCCTTCAGAAGTGCCATTAATAGAATTTCCCCAGGAAAACGGTTCAAGTAAAAGACGTAGACCGCCGCAGCGTGATTACAATGAGTTTTCATTGTTTAAAGAAAATTTTTGAGATAATTTTTTTAAAAAAAGTGAAAACTCCGTTCAGTTAAGCGACACTTCCGGAAAAGACATTTTGGTCCCTACAAGTCCCCGGAGTCCCCCTAGTGGGTCCAGGTTTCAGCTTCCTGCAATTTTAAGTTTTTTGTATAATAACTCACGGACCACTTTCTAAAAACCTTTTTTTTTGGGGGGGGTTACTTAAAAACGCATATTTCTTGTGAAAAGTTGAAATTGAAACTTGGACCAAGAATTCGAAATTTTAAATAAAATAAGTTGGTACCTTGAAAACTGTAGTAAGAATCTTGAGGGAAGTGGTAGCTTATTGGACAAACTTTGTTTACAATCTGCATGTAAATATATACAATGGTGATGCTGTGTAGATGGTGCATAAAGAGCAGGAGGAGAGGAACTACCCAGAGGTAGCTCTCTCTTCAGGGTATAGATAATAATGGTGACGATGATCTAAAGCTTTTGTCTAAGTTCACATGGTGTAGCGCCCCAAGACACACAAAAATAATATCTACACTCACACACTCACACTTACCAGTTTACAAAATACATTTTGGGATTCAAGAGACCATAACACGTGTAATTTTGGTGAAAACATGATATTGGGAGTAAGCGATAGTAAATAGTACTTCCGCTCCAGCGATTCAAATTTGGACTCTTGATTACACTTTTAGTTCCTTTTAACATTACTTAGATGATGTGACCATAAGTTACACTCAAGTATCATGTTACAGGAAACTCTAAACCCTTTCTCTCCACAAAGTACAATGAATTTCGTTGGAGAACGTCACAAATAGGAGTGATCGATTGTTTTCACGCATTCGATGAGTGTTCGATTGTAAAGTAAATCATTTTAACTGTTTTCAAGAAAAATTTAAAAATCAGCAACGTCATTTCTGGTTAACTGATTACGTTATGACACCTAAACTCACCAATTTGAATGTTTTGCAATTTTCACTTTTGAGTTGTGGCCATTACATATTGCCAATTGGAAGATTTCTTTAGTAATTACTATGCTGCAGCAAAGGTACAATAATATAGAGCTTAGTATGAAGTAATAGAGTAGCAGGGTGCATTCATTACTGCGCATTAGAAACATTGAAGGATAAATGTCGGAATATTATTACTATGAAGGTGAACTTCTTAAAAAAAGTTAGTTCCGAATTACTTTTAATATTTCAAGGGAAAGGACAAAGAACACATACTAAAGTTACCATATTTATATTTTAATCAATAATTAAAATTTGTTATTTCAATCACATTACTTAATAACTATTAAGTTAATAGCTTCAGTAACCATTACTTATATTGCTTACTCGTATTTGCTTTACTGTCTACACTCCTTGTAAACATTCTTAGATAAAAAAAAAATTAGTTTAATCGAACCCCTCGCATTTTAGGCATATTTTTTACAAAGTTTCAAAGAAAAAACTGATTATCTAATTTCGTTTACATCAAATAAAAAAAATGACAAAGTAATTGATAACAGAAAGTTCAAAATGTGGGCAGGAAAATGTGCTCGCCATGGCGGACATCTTAGATTATACCCGTCATAGCACACATGTTTATTGCAACCCTGACCGGTTTCGGTGATTCATCCATTATCAGAGATGGATTAATCCGTTTTGTCTAGAGCCAGTAATCGGCAACCCATAGGTTGTGACCCCATAAGCGGGTCACTGGGAGAATTTTAGTGACCTAGTAAACAATTCTTTAATTATTACGATCGGTAAGTATTCTTTTAGAAGACACTTGAAACCACTGATGAATATCATTTAAGCATGATTGCTACATGTTGGGCATCACTTCCTTCCAAGTTTTCTTCGGTAAAGAATGGTTGGTTTCGCTTTACAATCAGCTTTTTGGATCCAGCTACTCATGTGAACAAGTATTTTCCCCACAATGAAATCCATTCTCGGTTCATCGCGGAACAGATTAACTAACAAAAATTCAGAATCAAGTGTTCTTTTAAAACTAACCATTACCCAAATATGTATCTCAAAGCTTGCAGGGATAATGAAACAGCATCAAGGAAGTCATTAAAATGATTAAATTTTCTTAATTAAATAGGGTTTCATTTTATTTACATGGTTTTTACTTATCTGCTAACATTTTATAATTTCTTTCAAGTTATAAATAAGTATTTGTTGATAATAAATTTGTACTTATCTATTTAAGGTATATCGGATTATCCCATCTGTAATTTTGTTTTGTATTTTCTATACTCTGAGATAATATGTAAACTAAAATAGTAATAATGTGACCCACCAGCAAAATGTTTTGTGAAAAAAAATTGAAATATGACCCACTTGCAAGAAACGTTGCCGATCACTGGCTGTAGATAACATATTTCTACTTCCTTTACGCTACCTACTGGCGCTACACTTGCAGACTGAGTGAGCGAACTTACATGGATATGTGTGTTATTTAAAATGTTAACGAACTGTTTACATTATGGTTAATACATTTTTAAAAACATTCTGCCTTTTAATTTTATATTAAGCCTAATTATGGAAGAATTAGGGGTGAAGTAAATGTTAATTTGTATAGGAAATATTTTAAAAACATATTTAGGGAAATTCGTAATTATTTAGTTTAGGGAAACTAAATAATTATTATTCATAGTGGAATGAGAACTGAAGTTAACCCCAAGTTGTTCTTTGGGTAAAAAAATTGCACACACCTGCACTAGACCATATTGTAGTTGGCGTTCATTTAATTTTTAACACATTCAAGCACTATGAGCAATTTTAGTTCTACTCTCAAGCCTAATATCATGAATCTTGCTAATGGTGGCTGATCTGATTTTAAAAGGGACCCTCAGGAGAGAAATTCCTTAATAATTCCAACTTTCCAAGCTCTTTGATCCTCGCTGGCCCTTAAAGGAAACTTGGTTCGTTGTAATATTTATTAAGTAAAATGACTCGACTGTTTTCAGTGGCCTTCAGCACCCTCGCCCTTCGCTAATGTTCACTTAAAATAGGCCAACAATAAAGTTGCATTTAATACACAGTGAACAGCAGATACTTTTCTAGTGTCCAGTGCATCGTTTTCAATACAAAAACATCTAATTAAAAGTTTTATTAAAATAGAATGCGTAAGAGAGAGAGCAATGTACCTGATGATAGAAGAAGGTGGTGGCGTAATGGACGGTTGGTCCATCTTGCAGGGCGATCCCGGTCCTCCGAGATCCGGCGATGAAGTACTTGTCTCTGCCACGCTTTCTCCTGCAAAATTACATTCACCATTATAATGATAATCTTATACAGTGCAGTCTGAGGCAATGCACACCGTGTACGCCCAGGTGTATCTGTATCTATGGTCAAAATAAACCCTTTAAAATAATAATAAATCATGTATCGTCCACGAAATTTTTTTAATCGATTTAATTATAATGAAATTACCCTAATTTCTAAAGATTTGCAGGAGAGAAATGTTTCAATTATCAAGGTAGACAAATAACAGACAAACCCTAATTACTATAAATTTAAAATTACATAAAGATACGTATGAAAAAAGGCACAGAATTTGTTATAAATAATCATTAAAATATCAATTAGAGGTAATATTTTAAGCCCTGAAACTGGGCCGGTAGTCGTTTGTGAAGCTCCATGAATTGTCCGTAAACATTACCTTATTTAAACATATAAATAGTGTAATATAAACTTCAATTTTGTCTAACGATTTTCGAGATTATGTTAGCAACAGAGATGAAATACGTTCCAAGTAATATTTTGAAAGCAGAAAGAGGTTTTAGTGCAATGAAAATATTATTGATTTAAAAAGAAATAGATTACTGGTGGACTAAACAAGACATTTAATGTTAGAGTAATATTTGAATTTATGCAATACAGTAAATCCTGACAGAAAGAAGACACCAATTGTCTAGTGATTGTGTAGTAAAACGAAAAATTGCCGATGCAACAAGTAGAAATTATTAGATTAATTAGCAATCGCTAATACAGTAAATATTATTTATATATCATAACCTTCATTACTTCATTTACCGGAGCTGATAATTTGGAGCATCACCTCTCAGTGGAAGTACATTTCATTTGTAATGTAACGAAATTTGTATGGTATTAAAAATAAAAAAAGTTATTTTTTTTATCTGTAAAATGTAAACAACCCATCTTTTATCTTCAAAAATCCAATTTAGGATTTGTATAGCGCAGAAAGGTTTAAATGCTTGCTTTTTGCGAGATAGTATGAGTAAGTTCTGGTAATCACAGCACAATAAGTAGGAACTCCTGATCCTACCTCTCCAATCCGCTTGGAGGCGGTGCTACGAGTATGATCGACTACTTCCGACGACTGGAGGACATTGCTAAGACACTCACAAACTAATCCTAGATCTAAGGACGAACTTGACTGTGGCGTAAACAGGATAACATTTGCTTCAATTTGAAGGAACCCTTATAAGATTAAGAGATTTTCGGGTATAAACTTAAAAGTTGAATTGAACTCAGTGCTTACTGTGATCTGAAAGGGCAAAACAAAAGCAAAGAAAAAGTTCTGTCCTTACAATAATCTATCTTCCTCCAATAACCAAGTCTTTGGGGGCATAACAGCTCAACCTTACCTTAACGACGAGCTGTGGAGGAGATAGCAAACTAGAAACAACATTACAACTAAGGAACAACTAGGCTAGAAATAACAGCAGATCTACCGTTCGAAATTACTAAAATAAACCTTAGCTCTATTCGCCTTTCTACCATCATTAATTTTCATTACAATAGTTTCTTAGTACAGAATTGTTATTTAGTATAAGTCTAGTGAAGTATATCCTAGTGTTTTTTCTTTAATTTCTCTAACTTAGTATAGTTTTAACATTTAACACTCTTAAAGTCTAGATATTTCTTTATCAATTATAATTTTTATATCTATTCTTTCCCTTGTAGTTTCAGTTTTGGAACAGAACACCTCGCAGGCACTTTCAAAATAAATTCACTAGGAAAAAATGTTTCAAATAAAAGTACGAGGGTCGTTTGAAAAGTCCGTGCAAAGTCAGAGATAGCACCACTAGCGCGTATCGAGTTTATGTTTAGTTAGTAGCATCTCTTGGAAGAACACACACCAAGTTTCAGCCAGATCGGTCTATTTCTTTGTGTTTGGCATTCGTTTGAATCGAGGAAGTCGAGTGATTTTCAAAAAATGGACGAAAAAGAATTTCGTGTGTTGATTAAACACTACTTTATGAAAGGCAAAACGCCTGAGGAGACTAAAGAGAAGCTTGATAGACATTATGGTGACTCTGCACCTTCGATTAGAACAGTTTATAAGTGGTTTCAAAATTTTCGGAGTGGCCATATGGGCACAAGTGACGCTGAACGTTCTGGACGCCCTGTTAAGGTTACTACTCCAGAAATCATTGATAAAATCCATGATATGGTGATGGATGACAGAAGAGTGAAGGTGCGTGAGATTGCTAGTGCTGTGGGCATCTCGAATGAACGGGTACATAATATTTTGCATCAACATTTGGACATGACAAAGCTATCCGCAAGATGGGTGTCGCGATTGCTCACGCTTGACCAAAAACGAAATCGTGTGAAGTGTTGCAAGGACGGTTTGCAGCTGTTTCAGAAGAATCCGCAGGACTTTAAGCGTCGTTTCGTCACTGTGGATGAAACATGGATACATCACTACACTCCTGAGACCAAAGAACAATCTAAACAATGGGTTACCAAGGGGGAATCTGCGCCAAAAAAGGCGAAGACCGTTCCTTCGGACGGAAAGATTATGGCGACTGTGTTTTGGGATTCGCAAGAAATAATCCTCATCGACTATCTGGAAAAGGGTAAAACTATTACAGGTGCATCTTATTCATCGTTAATGGACCGTTTGAAAACCGAGCTGCAAGAAAAACGCCCACGATTGGCCCACAAAAAAGTCCTTTTCCATCACGACAACGCACCAGCTCACACCTCAGCAGTTGTGGTCGCAAAATTAATGGAAATAGGGTTCCAACTCGTTTCACATCCCCTCTATTCTCCAGACTTGGCTCCCTCGAACTACTATTTGTTCCCCAATATGAAGAAATGGCTGGCGGGGAAAAGATTATATTCAAACGAGGAGGTGATTGCAGAAACGAATGGCTATTTTTCAGACTTGGACAAATCCTATTATTCGGAAGGGATCAACAAACTAGAGCAGCGTTGGACGAAGTGTATAAGCCTAAAAGGAGACTATGTTGAAAAATAAAAAAGGTTTACCCCAAAAAATTAAGTAGTTTTTATTTTTGCACGGACTTTTCAAACGACCCTCGTAAGTATGTGGTGGCAAATGGCAGAAAGAACTTTCAATGCTGCGTCAGAGACTGTTGGAAAACTCTTTATTGACTCCAATCCAATCCCTCGTAAAAGGCATGTTGGGAATATAACAATCGAAGTTAGAGAAAATTCTTCCTATTATCGAGTATACAGCGGAATACTGAATAAACTCGTAAGTAAATTTGGCTCCTCTGTTTCCTAGTTATGGCCCCTGCTATTGTCGCAATAGTTCTAAAACTGAATATCGAACTACAGTTTTCTGCGACTTTTATTTAAAATTAGATATTCTCATAACACGAAGAAACACATTCATACACATATGTAAGTATTATATACATTTATATATTGCTACAAATATTATTTTAGCAACCACTGGGCCACAAATGGTGAAGAAGCAATTTGTTATGATTGCGAAACGTCTTCACAAGAACCAAGAAAGAGAAAATGAGAGATTTTGGTGCCTTTTTTTTGGTTTTGTTCTTGAGTAGCACTGTTGGAACAGAGAAATTAAAAAACAAAAATTGGCAGGGTTGGCAGGTATTCTGATATTCTGCTGATTCGGTATAAGGAGCATAGTGGCTAAGCAAGATCATCATGTTCTTCATCATTATCGTCGTAGTCATAACAATCAACAGTTAAGGTAAAGTTCAAGGCTCAAGACCTCCATGCTGAATCCTCTTAGTCAGCTCCCCATCTCTTATCCTTTTTCAATCCTCCACTTTGTAAGACTCTTTCATCCTTGATTCGAATTTATTGATTAGCTTATTATTTCCTATACTAATGAAGATAAAAATTGCGCAACTTAGATCAGGCAGCTCCCTGAAAAATGCTCTTGAAACGTCGACGATACTTTAACTAGTGCACGACAAGTTTCTCACTTCTCTTTCATAGAAAAACTGTTTCTTGAGGGGTAAGTTTTTCTTACAATACTCACAATTTTTGATTAGATTTAAAATTTGAAGAAAATAGATTTTTCTATTGAAAATTAACTAGTGCATATCTACATTTATTACTCTTACCCGCTGTAAAGGGAAGTATTGTTTTCTGGTAGAGTTTCCGTTTTCAGTCATTACCTGAAATATTTGAGGTCCCGTGAGTCACAAAAACTGGTTTTTACGAATAGATCTGAATTCAGTGTGAATGTGTTTGTATCTATGTGTGGTTAATTAAGAGAACGCCTTTTTGAGTATTATGTACTTCTAGGCAGTGTTTGTTAATGGCTTCCACTTGAACTTAACCATCTTTTAGAGGAATTGAGGGGGAGGCACGAAGTACCATATTCTTCAACAGACTACAGACTATCAATTGAAGTCTATTCCTCTGGTTCAAACTTTAGGTTTCGAAAAATTTAATTATGTAAATTGCGAAAATAAAAAGTTTTAGGGGTTCATTTTTTTTAAATTTTCTTTCCACTTATTCAACTTATTTCGAAACTTGTAACTTCTCTTGACTCTCGTCATCAGAGAGGGGACCGCGAGGCCACTATCTTTTAAGACGTATAGGTGTGTTATTTGGAAGAAGTGGATCGTGATGAGGTTGTACAGTGCCGGCTCACACTGCATTGTCTGTCAAGTACAACATCCCAGTTTTAGCCCATCCGCCTTATTCGCCTGACCTGGCCCCAAGTGACTTTTATCTGTCCCCAAAGTCAAATCGGCATTAAAAGGAACACGATTTTAGTCCGTTGAAGCTGTGAAAGAAAAAGCGGCACGCGTCATGCAGGACTGCAGGAGCTCACAGAAAAAGACTTCCAGCACTTTTTCGAACAATGGTAAATTCGCATGGAGCGTTGTAGGGATAGGGGAGAGGTGTATTTTGAAGGTGATAATAACTAAATATGTATAAATTTAAAATAAAATGTTTTACAGCAATAGTCTCGTTATTTAATAGCCACACCTCGTATATTAAGACTGAATTTTCTGTAACGGATTTGCAATTTGTATGGCGAAAGGAATGTTTAAATCTGTATGAATGGTTTGATCGGCGACGTAGAAAGGAGCTTTTAGTATAGAGCGAAGAATTTTAGATTGCAAGGCCTGGATTCTTTGAAGGTTTTTGCGTTTGGTTGAACCCCACAGTTCGTTGTCGTAGGCCCAGACGGACTTTAATACACTTAAATAAATAAGTCTTTTGTTCAGAATGAGTATCGATCTATTGAATAATAAATCTTTTCAGTTTTCGGAAGCGTCTGTTGAGTTCTGTTCTCTTAAATCGTGAGTCTTAACTTGTAATTGAAAAAATGAATATTTTGTCGGAAAATTTGTCAAAAAAGTAAGATTTTTTGAGGTTATGTGTGGAACAACCCAAACAATGTACAGTCGAACCTCTCAATAACGGTCACTAGCGGGGGAAAGCAAAGTGGCCGCTGTTTGGAGGTGGTCGTTAGAAGGAGGTAGGCAAGTTTCATAATGAAAAAATAAGGGTTCATTTCCAAACATCTATTTAAAAATTGTTTATTAATAATAGAATTAAAAACGTACATAATTGCATAATTATTTAGCTATATGATATGCATCAAATTTTTCTTAATTATCCTAAAAAATTATCAAAAAACTACATATTATTGACTTAATAAATAATTTTTATAATAATCACATTTATTCATAACAAAAATAATTTATGGTAAAATGACCATCTATTATTAGAAAAATAAAACAAACTTTTCGGCAAGTTGACGATGGCTCGATTTGGTTTTTGCAAAATCTTTCGTTTGTGAGCCATATCGGAAAATATAATATTGTTCTTCCAAAGTAACATTGAAAAATGATTAAAATGGTACAAGATGTATGAGCTTATATAGGAAACTTTAGAAGAAAAAAACAGAAAAAATTGAGAGGGGATAATTACTTTTTATCACCGCGTCAAACGAACTTTTAATAATAAGGTGGTCGTTGGTGGGAGGTGAAACATATAATCCGTTCCCTAAAATCAATGCCCGCGGTCGCTATGTAGAGTGACCGTTAGACGGAGGTTCTTTTATACAGAAACTGTATAGGGGTAAAACAGGGAAATCCAAAAACTGTGCGTAAATGGAGGTGGCCGCTAGTGAGAGTTTCCTTTATGGGAGGTTCGACTGTAGATCTTTGACACTTACAATTCGTTCCAAATGACTAAAAACTGCATAGAGGTAACAAAAAGTTAGGTTATAGAATTACTTGAAGTTTTGGTAATGATTAAAACATAACCTTTTCTTGAATTTCAAACTAACAAATTATAACAAAGGCGCCACCAAGCCTAACCTAACATAAACATTAAGCCTGCAAAGAAGGTTAATAAATATGAGATAGCGAAAATAAAACAATCTATTAAATATATAAAAAAAAACAAAAATATAAAATTTAATAGCAAATGTATCCTGTTTAAACTATTGAAATAATCAAACTATAATTATTGGCCACGTCAGCACTAACTTCCATACGTCATAACAGTTTCGTGTTTTATACTACGTTACTTTGCTTAAAGCGTTTAAATTGTTATTTGTACTCATTCATTCTTAGAAATGTGATTAGCACAGAAAGAATGTTGTCGGAACGAGGTCGCTACAGCCCCGCCATCTGCCGCCATTCTAACTTTTATTATTTCAACTAATAAATCTTCCTGTTTGATATGTAATTAATTTTTATAATTTCTAGGTAATATTAAAATTGCCTACTCTTTTTAATCAAATTAAACAAAAGTTTTTACTCTCTCTTGCTAGCAGTCAAAGAAATTAAAAATAGTTTCAATTTGTAGCAGAAGAAAAAAAAGAAAATTATGGCAGGATCATTCCATTATGGATAACCGAAATTTAATTAAATTTTAACGCTAATAAGTCTATTCAAGAACCAAGTTGAAGCTTTAAATGACCTTTTCTTAAACGAAGGACTTACTGGGAACAGTAACCAACAAAATTTACTCAGTTTACTTTTTGTTTACAGTTATTTTTTTGTTCATCTTTTTTGGTGACTTTTTATTTAACTGACAGGTTTAAAGGTAAGGAAAACCAGGGCCAATTTCAGTCTATTTATTATTGCCGAGCTTCCGTCCTAAAGACTAGGTTATCTTTAGGGTTTATGCTGATAAATCGCTGGAATATTGACTTTTTCTACTCACTTAAACTGTAATTCAACATTTTTTTTATATGGTAGGTAGTTTAAAAAATTAGCTTTTCATACAAAAGTTAACTATTTATTTTGAAAAGTAAACAATTGATAAAGGATTGTTTGAATATGTAATCAAAGCCAATGAGCAGTTGTTCAATCAGCATAAGCCCTGTAGGTGACCTAGCCCCCCTGGGTCAATAGCTTAGCAAAAACAAAGACAAAATTAGCACTAATTTCTCTTACATCTCTAATTATTTTGTAAATTTTAAAATGCATTTTAATTTTTCTTAAATAAAGAAATTGTCATCAGACCGATTAAATAAAGAATATGTATTTGAGAGAGAGATAACACAGCTGATATATTAATGTTACTGTTTTTTAAATATTTTTAATTAGGTCAAGAACCATTTAGATATGCCGAATGTTTACATAATGATATAATATTTTAAGTGCTAAACACACAGAGAATGTTAACCTAAATAAAAATAATGGAAGCAACTATAAAAACAATTATACATCTTTGTAAAATTATATTTTTGTATTCCATTATTTGAAGGCGGTAGAACCGAATCATCCAAATATTCTCTCCTTTTTGCCTTATTTAAGACAAAGATTTGAATGAAATCATATACAGGGTGTTCATTTTAAGACGGCTCAAATGAATTTCAAGCTTAAACGGTTAATCTGAGCAAAAAATGGTAGAGGAAAAATTTGTTGCTCGTCACCTCTAGTTTCAGAATATGTGACTTGATTTTAGATTCCTGCCCGCATAGGCGGCTGACGCGCGACCAAAAGTGAGAGTTTGCTGTTGACCCCCATTTTCATATACACACTTTTAAAGAGTATAAAAAGTAATGAAAGAAACCGGAAACCGCAATTCGATATCTTCAAAATTAAAGATGCTAGGCCATTTCAAAATCTGGTATTTATTAATCATATATCAATTTTTTAACTTGTTAGGTCATTTTTATGTATTTTTTCATCCCGTTTCTACTAAAAATATTGTCAAGGCAGTAATGCTAGTATTTTTCTTAATACTAGAAAATAGGTAGTTTTCCAAGTGATTTTTCTCAGAAGAATCAAATGTTAAGAGCTTTAGATGTTCTCAAGCAAACACAAAATGGCTAAAAATTAATTTTATATCTGTTACAAACAAGAAGGTTCAATAATTTTTTGGTAATTTTGGGAGAGTTGCGTTTAATTACCAAAATAATTGGGAACCTCCTGCCACAAATTTAAGTGATCAATATTTTTCATTTAAAGGATCAAACTTATTCCTTAATTTATCAAATAATGCACTTTACGCAGCTTTTGCAACATGTACTGTGCCTCCAAAGGTGCCTCCTCAGATACAGAGAGCAGTTGTTAACCTCCTTGCTATCCTGGCTTGCTTTTTTTGCTCAGATTAACCGTTTAAGCATGAAATGCATTTGAGCCGTCTTAAAATGAACATCCTGAAAACATAATTAAGTTTGCTATTAGTGAGAACTCTTAAATATAAATTAGGCTCTCATTGAACATTAAACACAAAGAAGGATATTATATCAACTATGTTCTATCAATTTTCTAGGCGCCCGTCTTTCTTGTTCAATCTCCAGATTAGAACTGGCCAATTTCTGGAATATCTTGGAAGTGCACGATGAATCTTCCCCCTTGATAATGGAGGCCATTAAAGATTTCCTTAATGAGTTTTTTAACTGCGTTTATAATAAAAACATCTAACAACTGATAGAATCTTACTTCCAGGAAGAATTACAAGTATTTTGTGTAACTTATAAAATTTAATTTAATGAACTGGGTAATGTAAGAATTGTAAATTAATTATTTTTTGTTAAATATTTTCTTTCTATAGCAAAGTAAGGAAAATATAAAGATCAATTAATAATTTGGATTTCGAATTTTTAACCAGAAATATTGGTTTGGAGGTCCCATAATTCTGAAAGATTACCATAGTTTTTAGAAAATGTGTTAACAAAACATTTAAAAATAGACAGCGGAAATTTATCTTACGATTGGGTCTCTCCCGGGTTAGGAACGTGTCGCCAGACTGTGACCTATCGATTAAAATCCCTTTACTAGAAATAGAATAGAATTTTCCATTTCTTTAAAATTTACTAGAAAATGGCACCCAACGCTTTTCATTAACCTTTCTACACACGTCGCACTCTACAGCGTTTCATTGGAAACTTACTTCCAGAATTATTGGATTAACGGCATTTCTTAAGAGAGCGGGATCGCCATCATATTTCTAAATTTCTTTTTAATACGATCCTGCGTTTAGTAAAATATTTAATATTATTTTAAAGAGGATACGAAGATAAAATTTCGTGTTCAAAGGCAATTACATTACCGTAAGTACAACTTACTGAATGGATTTCAACTCTTACGAGACATTCTTGACAATGGCTTCTTTGATTTTCTATAAATTTCGTAATTTTTACAAATTTTGTTCCTCTATTCTTTACTGTCATATTTATTTATTTTATTTTTCTACTTAAGGGAAATTCGAAAAGTCTAAAGAATACGTCGTGCGAGTGTTTAAACCAGGTTTTGTTTTTCTTAAAAGTAAAAACGTTCAAATAATAACCATGTTTTAATTTTAATTTGAAATATATATTTTTTTTTTAATGCGCAACCTTAAATATGTTCAAGAATGAAAGGAAAATAACCTTAGATTATTTCCGGAAGAGAGAAGGGGGTTTATGACTTCCGCAGTTTAGCAGTTCCGATGACTTGATTCAGCCAGCAATTAGCTAAGAATAAACCAGTCTCCCAAGCCATGTGCACGTCATGATTCCTCGCCGACGACCACCCCGCAACCTTAGTTTCTAGTTCTTCCAAAAATTTATTTATTCATATCCCTTACTTTCTGTTAAGTAAACAATCTCTTGATTTTTAATCATTAATTGAACGATACAATAAAGTTGCCCTAACCGATTTTCCCATTTTACTCTACCAAAGTGAACTTTAGGTCATTGAGGATTCACCAGAAACTCGTGATGTTGGACAAGTGTCTTGGTCCGGTATAATACAGTTCGAGAAGCGAAAATCTTGGCATAAAGTATGCTCTAGTGACAATATGGAATAATATTACATTTCTCGTTTGGTGACACATTCACACTTCCTTATTGCCTGAATTAGTAATTTTGTGGGAAGGGCACTGAGCGTTCTGAGAAGAGAAAAAAAACCATTGTTGGGAGAAAATGTGTCGATTTCGAGAGCAAGGAGAAAACAACTCGGCCTGTCAGAGAAAGAACGTGTAGTTCAGTTAAACAATGCTTCTATTTTTTTTACAGAACCCTATTTCACTGGATTTAGTCTAACGTTATTCTGAAATGCGATTCTAGAAGAAATACAAAATATCTAACCGCTATAACCTCTTCATAACTCAAACCGTTCACATCTATATATTTATTTAGATTTGAGAATCTCTGGCGGGGCTCCTGTCCACCTGTCCTCTTCAACACCATTCCTTTTCCTTGTACAGATCTGGTGCGCTACCTTGAGCTCTTTATAGACAAACGACTTCTTGGACGACGCTCCAAATTACCCATTGAACTCAAACGCTTAATAAACAGTACTATCTTCAAACCTATGTGGACTTACGGACTAGAGCTATGGGGTTCAGCCAAACCTACAAACATACGGACGGTACAAAAATTTCACTCAAAACTCCTCCGACAGATAGCTGACGCTCCTTTCTACGTGACTAACCTCACTCTTCACAATGACCTCAACATTGCCTTCATACACCAACTCGCCAAGACTAAATACCGAAAATTCCGTACTACTCTCTCGACTAGCTCCAATCCTCTTGTACTGTCTCTCACTTCCTCTGACATCCCTAATAATCCTCCTCGCCGACTGAATCACCAGTGGCCCTGCGACTTCCTTGCAGTCTGAAGACCTAAACGTCATCCTTCTCCTGTAGAGAGTGCTACCACTGGGTAGTTTCTCTCCTCCTGCTCTTCACGCATCCATTTGTCTTTTATTCTTCCTATTTACTTATTGTATATATGTATGGCCTTGCAGTGTGCTGTTTGGGCAGATTTTGATTTACAATCCAGGGTACAATTTTTTTCGTCTAGTTGATCCAAAAGACATGGTACTTCTTGGCTCTCAGAGAATACCTTAGGGCTTTTCCCTTCCTCTATGACCAAATAATTATTCTTCATTATATTACCCTTTTCAATATGATCAATAAAAAAGAATTCATTTTGTCTTCAGGAAAGTAGTGGCTGTGATGTATCCGGTAGATGAAATAAACTTCGTTTTTGGCACTGAGCCATTCGTTTCTCCACCCTTAGCTTTGAGGCTGTTTCGATTTTGATATACAGTGTCGGTTCTACGTCTCTTTAATGGCTAAAAGAATCACTGCAGTTGAATCATTTTAAAAAGTACAAGTTCAAACATTGTTTTGGTCAGAAAATAGGGCCTTATCTTGCACAAAGCTTTTCCAGATTTAATTCTTGATCACAAATGTACAGCACCCCTTCTTCTGGTATGCCTGTAGTGTCAGCTATCTCTCAGCGATCATCCAATGACGAATTGGGCATATATTCTTGAAGTTTTCACCAGTGGTAGCAGTTTTTTGGCCGCCCTGATGACCATCTACATGTTTAAATTTCGCAGAAAATAAAGAAGCGAGAAGTCTGTTCTTAAAGTTTTGTTAACTTTGGCAAGATAAGGCCCTGGCGGCAATAAATGTCCAAACGAATAATTTTGTAAAGGCGAATTTTTATTCCAGTCTAACCATTTACTCACACTAATTTTACTCTTAACAACTTGGACCACAACTACTGACAATTTACTAAATGCTCACAAAATCTCTATAAGAAGCCCTATTAAATAAAACCACCTAGCAGATCAAGTTACCCATTGCCGTTACGGCAACCAACGTGAAGATTTCAATGATAGAATGATGGCACGTAAAGCCGAAAAGTGGTCTGCTTGCTATAGTAGTAGCTGCTACAAGAAGAAACACACTCAGGTACGCATCTTTTTTTTTTTAATTCGCAATCTCTTCAACATAAATTGTCAACATAAAACATAATGTCCAAATCATTTTCGAGAAAAATAAAGAAAATCGGGAACTTATGATGTCTGATTTTGATTGCAAAGTGTTCCGAACTCCTATTCGAACCTTACTTTAAGATTGAGTTTCTTACTTCTAGTTTTCAATTTTTGTAGCGAATATCGAAATACCCAAATTTGTAAGTATATTGTTTCAAGCATCTTTAGAAAAGCTTTGGCGCTTGAATTATTCTTACAAATAAAGAAATAGGAGCATTTTATTTTGTATTCTTATGAACAGCTTTGGAATGTAGAGTGGAATTACTTTAAATCGAAATCTCTTAAGTTTTTTGATTGCGATATTATTTTACTACTGGACCTTGTCGTGATTAGAGCATAATAAATCTGTATTTAATTATCATACTTTGTTTTTTAATTTTATGAGGCATATAAAAGGAGAGAGTGAGAAGAGTAAAGGAGGTCGAGCAGAGGAATAACTATGAAGTCTATCGCTAGACGAAGGACACACAACTGGATCTCAGCCTTCCTATTTGCTAACATTGCTAAGGTCAGACTTAAATAGCAAGCTTAATACTAAAATACTTCACTCTGTGCACATAATATCTAGATAATGTTCAATTAACTTTTTTATAAAACCTATACACTATATAGTTAGCAGGATTTAAGTTCCTTGTACACTCCGTGACAATCAATGGAATGACCTCTTGATTCAGCCTGAACCCTGAACGGTGGATCACAATTTAAAGTTGCTTTCTTATTTCTATTTTTTTAAACAAGTTTTTTTTTCCCATGGCCAAACAATTTGACACGGGAAGTCCGCGATAATTTTGCTAATTATTACTGCATTAATTGCAACCAAGAACTACCCTATCGTTTGCATTTTTTTTTTTAAAAAAAGAACATTGTTTCTGGACACCTAATAGCATATTGAACTTTACCAGAGCTGATCTAACTCACAACTAATACAACCTCCTGCCACTTTTGTGACTTAATCCATTCAGGCGACAAATACAATTGAGAGCGTGTATGACAAAAACATCATGCTAGGATATTTACCATACAAAATGCATCATGAGTAACTTTACCAAATTGCTCTTAACTTCTTCTGTGGAAACTTAAGGGCATCCTTCCTTCAACCTACTACCTCATCTTAAAATCATACCTTGCTGATCGATATTTCATGGTTGTACAAGGCACTTCTTTTTCTCCTATATATCCTATTCTTGCCGGTGTCCTACAAGGGAGTATTCTCGCACCCCTCCTCTATACAATTTACACTGCTGACCTTCCACTGCATCCAAATACTGCTACCTTTACCTTCGCTGACGACACGGCCATTTTATCGTCTGACAATGATCCTGTCATGGCAACTCGCCATCTTCAATCCCATATTAATATCCTAGAACCCTGGCTACGAAAGTGGAGAATTAAGGTAAATCAACAAAAATCCAAACATATAGTCTTCACACTAAACCGGAAAACCCTTCCTTCCATATATTTCAACCATATTGCTCTTCCTACCGTTACAAAAGTACGTTACCTTGGACTTCACCTCGACAAGCGACTAACCTGGAATCCTCATACTCGACTAAAACGAACTGAGTTAAATAACAGATATGAACTATTAAAAAAATTACTAGACAAACGTTCAAAACTGACGCTACGTAACAAAAGACAGCTGTACTACACATTACTAGCCCCTATATGGACATACGGAATAGAACTGTACGGGACAGCCAAACACTCGAACCTTCATCGTATCCAATCCCTTCAATCCAAAATCCTTCGTACCCTAGTCAATGCTCCTTTCTACGTCTCTAACCACACTACCCACAATGACCTTAAAATTCCCTTCGTCTCTGTCCTCGCCAAATCCCGTTACATAAAATTCCATTCCCAACTATCCTCTCACATGAATCCTTTAGTCCAAGCCCTCTCAACCTCCACCCTCCCAACTAATCCTCCACGACGGTTGAGGCGTCGGTGGCCTCGCGACCATCTGCGAATGTAGCGTCGGCTATCTAGTGTGACAATCGTGATTCTCCTGCTATTATGGCATATTACGACTGCTATCGCTGGATGGCCGTCGTTCATGTCAGACATGTCAATGTGTGCTTGTTGGCCTAGCCTATCAGCACACTCTATTATCGACCATCTGTTTTGCTTGTTGCATTGATTTCTGTGCAGTGGTAAAAATCTAAATAAAGGTAAAAAAAAAAAAAAAAAAAAACTTCTTGTTTTGTGAAGCTGTCCAGGAATTTTCATTTTAAAACAGTGTTTCTTAAACTTTTTTGCGACCGCGACCTCTTTTTAAAGTGATAATTTCTTGCCGACCCCATTATATCCTAACACCCAATGGTAAGGCTATAAGTCGATTAAGGTCATCTTTGGATATTACTGTTTATATAAGCTTATATGTGAAACATCAGACTGTAACACCGCTAAATTTATCCAAGATTTTTTTAAACAGGAAAAAATTAAAGTTTGTAGAAATAAAAAAAACGTAGGTATATTAATTTTAGGCTTATATATTTAGAAAAATATTGATAATAATTATCAACTATTATCATATCATTATTATAATTATTACAAAAGCAGTTAAAAAATCAAATCAATATCAACACTTTTTAAAAATAAAAAGCATAAAAAATCATAAAAATGTTTCTTATTAAAATCGTTTAGTTATATTTAATGAGAAGGATGTGCTTTTTTACCTTCAAACAAAAAATTAAATCTGGGATAAATATTTGTTATTGAAGGCCTCGCTCGTAGCATTTAAAATATTTTTTATGTAGGAACGGTACTTTTTGTTTTTATTGAGGTTAAAGTTGACATAAGTATGTGGTGGCAAATGGCAGAAAGAACTTTCAATGCTACGTCAGGGACTGTTGGAAAACTCTTTTTTGACTCCAATCCAAAACGTTCCTAATTTTTCTTGAGAAATTAAGTCTCTCTACAAATCCAACATGTTTTCCTGTCATGGTGCACCCCCATCAGTACAAACACCAACGCAGTTACCCCATTCCAATCCCTCTTTTTTTTTTAAAAAAAAAATCATCCACTTTTAAGAGTATGTCTTTCTTTGTTGTATGACCTTGCAATGCCTAGCAAAATAGCAAATCTTCATATACAGCAGTGATTCCCCAAAGTGTGCGCCGCGGCTCCCCAGAGCGCCGCGAAAAATTCGGCAATTTTCTTAGAATTTCCAATTCTGGAATTTTTGCGCCAACAATTGTGTATGCTGGCAAAATTCCAACAAGAAATGAGGGTAGCCATATCCAATGCTGATTTGAGAAGTTGTGTAGTGAACATCAAGCCCCATCCATCCCATTAATAATTTTAATAAATGTTAATCATCAATGGACGTTCAATAAATTGTTTGTGAATTTAAAATTCGTGTTTAATTTATTTTCCAACTAACCTAACCACATGGTGGTTGTCCCGTCTCCATATGGATATTACCGAAACAGTTGAAATATTTTATATTATCCCAAGGAAAATAGTAAGTATCTGTTTTTAATTTTTCCCTGTTAAATGGGTAATCGCTTTTTAAAAGGAAAGTTTTCCAATTTTTCAAGAAAGTCAAAAATTTAGAAAAAAATCTTCTGTATTAAGGGCGCCGCGGAAAAAATCCGATTATTTAGAAAACCGCAAACCGAAAAAGATTGGGAACCTCTGATATACACTGTTATCAAGACAATATCGTACAAATACTGACAATTGAGCTGATTCTTGAATGTCTATAGATTACACAAGCTGTATGGCAAATTTTGGGCTTTGTTTAATTCTTTCCATTAATTGTTGAAACAAGTCCTCAATAGTTTCTGTAATCCTTTTACAAACTGTATCATTTGATAATGGAATTTTACGCAGTTCATCAGCACACTTTTTTCCATGAATCAACTCAGTAACTTTAACAGCAACTGAGTTGCTGAAGTAAACCAAAAAATAGTTTGTTTTTTCTATTTACTTGTTACTACAATAAAATGTCAGTAAGTGAATTAATTTATCAATTCACAATATATACGAGGGTCGTTTGAAAAGTCCGTGCAAAGTCAGAGAGATAGCACCACTGGCGCGTATAGAAGTTATGTTTAATTAGTAGCATCTCTTGGAAGAACACACACCAAGTTTCAGCCAGATCGGTCTATTTCTTTGTGTTTGGCATTCGTTTGAATCGAGGAAGTCGAGTGATTTTCAAAAAATGGACGAAAAAGAATTTCGTGTGTTGATTAAACACTACTTTATGAAAGGGAAAACGCCTCAGGAGACTAAAGAGAAGCTTGATAGACATTATGGTGACTCTGCACCTTCGATTAGAACAGTTTATAAGAGGTTTCAAAATTTTCGGAGTGGCCATATGGGCACAAGTGACGCTGAACGTTCTGGACGCCCTGTTGAGGTTACTACTCCAGAAATCATTGATAAAATCCATGATATGGTGATGGATGACAGAAGAGTGAAGGTGCGTGAGATTGCTAGTGCTGTAGGCATCTCGAATGAACGGGTACATAATATTTTGCATCAACATTTGGACATGACAAAGCTATCCGCAAGATGGGTGCCGCGATTGCTCACGCTTGACCAAAAACGAAATCGTGTGAAGTGTTGCAAAGGACGGTTTGCAGCTGTTCCAGAAGAATCCGCAGGACTTTAAGCATCGTTTCGTCACTGTGGATGAAACATGGATACATCACTACACTCCTGAGACCAAAGAACAATCTAAACAATCGGTTACCAAGGGGGAATCTGCGCCAAAAAAGGCGAAGACCGTTCCTTCGGCCGGAAAGATTATGGCGACTGTCTTTTGGGATTCGCAAGGAATAATCCTCATCGACTATCTGGAAAAGGGTAAAACTATTACAGGTGCATATTATTCATCGTTATTGGACCGTTTGAAAACCGAGCTGCAAGAAAAACGCCCACGATTGGCCCACAAAAAAGTCCTTTTCCATCACGACAACGCACCAGCTCACACCTCAGCAGTTGTGGTCGCAAAATTAATGGAAATAGGGTTCCAACTCGTTTCACATCCCCCCTATTCTCCAGACTTGGCTCCCTCGGACTACTATTTCTTCCCCAATATGAAGAAATGGCTGGCGGGAAAAAGATTTTATTCAAACGAGGAGGTGATTGCAGAAACGAATGGCTATTTTTCAGACTTGTACAAATCCTATTATTCGGAAGAGATCAACAAACTAGAGCAGCGTTGGACGAAGTGTATAAGCCTAAAAGGAGACTATGTTGAAAAATAAAAAAGGTTTACCCCAAAAAATTAAGTAGTTTTTATTTTTGCACGGACTTTTCAAACGACCCTCGTACCTGTAACGGGGCACTGGAACTAGTTGCTATGCTTATGGTTACAGCTGTGTATTTTATTTGGAAAAAAAAGGATTTTATTTATTTTTGATTCATTCTGAGTTGGGACTTGCTGGAAGTAAGACAAGGACAAAACTGTTTGGAAAACCCTGTGTTACCTCTTGTTGACCTGCGAGTCTTCTCGTCTACGGCCCTGCCGTAATTGATGTTATTAAATAATTTATTAAAGAATTTATCCTGTGAATCTATTCTGCTTAATGGTAAGATTGGCTATCGTTACTTTAGCTTATGTCAAATAGTTTATTGGTCATATCTCTCTGTGAGTGTGTGTGCGTAAGTGTGTGTGAATGTGTGTGTGTGTGTGTGTGTGTGTGTGCGCATAGAATCATTGCTCAAGTAAGTGAGAATAAGGAAGAGTCAGCGGCTGGCCTACATTGGTGTCAGGTGTGGGGTATCGTTGGAAACCCGTACCGAGCTGTTTGCGGTAGCAATAATAGCGTCGCGTACTCTTATTAATAGTACCTCTGAAGTATGGGTGACGTAAAGGCTTTAAAGGAGGAGGTAGACCTGCTGAAAGAGGAAGTTCGCAGGATGAGCTCCCAAAAGGAAGCAGCAAGCTTTTCCTCCGATGAAGGGGGGGTTAAACGAGACCTTTCCCTACAATCGCTAATCATGCCTTGGGGTGGGGACATATCAGATAGGCCTATTGATCAATTTTTGCAGAATTTTGCATTAGTGGCCGAAAGAGGCGGGTGGTCAGAGGCGGATAAACTTATGGTATGTCGCCTTAAACTAAAAGGGGCTGCAGCGGATTGTGTGGCTTGTCGACCGGAGTTATTGCTGCCCACGGCGACGTTTACTGACCTGGTTGAGGTGATTAGAACTCGCTTTGCGAGAGAGGCCACGCCTGAGCAAAGGCTATTGGAACTTAACTCTCTTGAACAGCTGTCGGGGGAAGATGCGCGTCAGTTTGCAGATAGGTGTCGGCATGTTGGTGGAAAAACATTGCCTGTCAAGGCGTCAGTGGAGGAAGCGGGTTGGGCTAGAGCTCAGCTCGAAAGAATCCTTATGGCTGCCTATATAAAAGGGCTAAAAGGGGAGCCAAGTCGGCAGCTACAATACGACCCCCCGAAAACGTTTCAGGAAGCGGTGGCTCGGGCTTCGCGTATTGAGCAAGTGAAAGTGCCGTCAATTTCTCCACGGGAAATAGGGGCATTGCGAGGAACTTCGGGTCTAGAAGGGAAGACAGCAGTTGAGCCTCAACGATCTGGAGGCGTATGCTTCCTTTGTGGGAGACCGGGTCATTTTGCGAAGTCATGTGGTCGGAGAGGAAGAAGAAGCTTTGGGTGGAGTAATCCACGCATTGAGGCTGGGCCCTCAAAAAAGGAGACCGTCTGTTTTGTCTGTGGCCAATTCGGACACTACGCACGGGATTGTGCTCGACGAGCTACCTTAACAAAAGGCAGAACTTGTTCTACGGAGGAAAACTGGCACCCAAAAGCGGAGGGCTCGACCGATGGCCCAACGTCGAACGCCCGTTAGAAACAAGGGCCCCTGTCCTGGTGCCAAGTGTGGCAACGGGGAAGTCTAAGGGAGTAACAATACCTGTGTTCACAGGAAAGCGCCGGTTGGAATTACTTGTTGACAGCGGTTCAGAAATTTCCATTTTAAAACAAGCGATTCCGGAATTGGTAGTCAAGCAGTCCCGTATAAAAGCAACAGGAGTTACGGGGAGTTCGGTACCCATTATGGGTGAACAAGAGCTGGAGTTCCTTGTAGAGGGGAGCCGGGTGAACCACACCTTTGTGATCGCCGAGGTAGCCACTCGCGGGGACGGTCTAATGGGTTGGGACTTAATGAAGAAACTAGGGTTGGTTGTAGACGCTGGCCGAGGTCAGATCACAATTAAACCAAGGAACCCTTCCGTAGCTATGGTGGAGAATGGCTGCAAGGAGGAAGCATCGTCCTACGGTAGGGATAAGCAGGGGAGTAAGGGGAGGGACCCTAACTGGCCTCGAGAGGGCAGGTTAAGTGAGCTCGGAGTGAAGGTAGCACGATGTCAGAAGATACCGGGTCACAGCGAATGCTTAGTAGAGGGTAAAATAGCCCACGACCTGGAAGGGGACATTCTTTTAGAGCCCTTGGGGTCAATCGAGGGGGGCTTGAGGATAGCGAGAAGTCTAAACCGGGCTGAAGGCCGCCGGGTTTGGGTAAGAGTAATAAACCTGACTGGGTCAGATGTGAATGTGGGGAAAGGACAGTGGGTAGCCACTGCGGAGAGGATAAACTTAGATAGCGCATCATCTCAAGCGGAGATGGTTGGTGCCGTGGAACAGAAAGTGGTCCCGGAGGGAAAAGTGGAAGCCGAGTGGGAAGGGAAGTTAAGCCATTTGGCCGAGGGAGACCGCGATAAATTGATGCAAGTGCTACGCTCGTACATACGAATCTTTCTGGAGCCTGGGCCAGAAGGGTGCAAGTTACCTGTGTATCACAGAATTAAAACAACAGAGGAAGGTCCCGTTATCAAGCGTCCCTACCGGGTTCCCTATAATCAGAGGCCCATTGTGGAAGAACATCTCCGTGAAATGCTAGACAAGGGGGTAATTGCACCGTCAACAAGCCCATGGTCTGCCCCGATTGTGTTGGTACCAAAGAAAAGTGGGGACGGCACTTGTAAATACCGTTTCTGTACTGATTTTAGGGGACTTAACAAAATCACTAAAATAGACTCCTACCCACTACCACTAATAACGGAAACGTTGGAGAACTTGGGTAGAAGCAGGTACTTTTCAACAATCGATTTGGCCAGTGGTTATCACCAGATCCCTATCCACCCAGAGGACTGCGAAAAAACAGCTTTTACAACTATAGGGGGCCATTTTGAGTATAAACGGATGGCTTTTGGTCTGGTTAACGCGCCAGCGACGTTTCAACGTTTAATGGACCAATTATTGGCGGAAATCAAAGGGGAGGAGTGTCTGGTCTACATGGACGATATAATTATCTACAGTCCCACCCTCGAAGAACACTGTCGCCGATTGGGTAATGTATTGCATCTCTTAGAGCGTGCGGGGTTGAAAGCTAATCTAGGGAAGTGTGCTTTCGCACAGCGGGAGGTGCAGTACTTGGGACATGTTGTATCTGCTGAAGGCGTAAAACCAGATCCTAGCAAATTGGTGGCCATCAACTCTTATCCTACTCCTACCTCGGCAAAAGAGGTAAAGAGTTTTTTGGGTCTTGCGGGATATTACCGCCGCTTTATAAAGGGGTTTGCGGACCTTGCTCAACCACTTACCTCATTACTTAAGAAGGATGTGATGTTCACCTGGGGCAAGGAGGAGCAGTCTGCGTTTGAGGTTTTGAAGAGAACACTGTGCTCCTCGTCAGTACTAGTATACCCAGATTTTAGAGACAGCTTTATATTAGCGACTGACGCTTCGGGGATAGCGTTAGGAGCAGTTCTCTCCCAACTATGTGAAGGGCAAGAAAGACCAGTGGCGTATGCTAGCCGTCAACTAACTCCAGCTGAGCAAAGGTATTCCACCACGGAAAGAGAACTGCTAGCAGTGGTCTGGGCCACAACACAATTCCGCTGTTATCTTTTGGGTCGAAAATTCAAACTCGTCACAGACCATGCTGCTTTAAAGTGGATGCTGAGCCTGAAAGACCCTTCCGCGAAATTGACACGGTGGTCTCTAAGATTATCCGAGTTCGTGTATGACGTAGAACATAGGCCCGGGATTAAACACCTTAACGCTGACGGATTGAGCCGAAGGGTCGCTTCTGCTTTCGAGCCAGAGTCGGTAAACGAAATCTGGTGGGGTACGGGGGAAAGCGACCGGTTCGTGAAAGAGCAATCCAAAGATCGCTGGTGTAGCCAAACTAGGAAGTCCTGGCCAGAGAAAACATATGTTCACGAATCCGGGTTGTTATACTGGACAGATAGTAAAGCTCAGAGAACCCAGTGGCGTATAATGGTACCAGCCAAACAGCGGATTCATATAATCAAAGTCCATCATGACGCGCCCTGGTCCGGCCATCCCGGTATAGAGAGGACTTTAACTCGTATCAAGGAGAATTTTTTTTGGCCCGAGATGGCTAGAGATGTTGAGCTATACGTCAAAAGTTGCCACTCTTGTAATGAACGTAAGACACCAAGTGGATTAGCAGTACCACTGGGCCGAGTAGCTGGAGCTACTTATCCCTTCGAGTTGGTCTCCCTGGACGTAGTGGAGTGCCCTCTAAGTAGCATGGGAAACCGCTACCTTCTTACTATGGTCGATCATTTCACTCGGTACGCAGAGGTGGTCCCGATGAGAACGCAAACGGCTGAAGAGACTGCCCGGGCATTTGTCCATAATATTATTCTGAGACATGGGGCTCCTCGTCAGGTTCTGACCGATAGAGGTACAAATTTCCTATCCCATTTGTTTAAAGCAGTCTGCCACGTGCTGCACATAAAGAAGCTACAGACCACCGCCTACCATCCCCAGAGCAATGGAATAGTGGAGCGTATGCATCGGACACTCATCGAATCTCTCTCCCACTTTGTTAGAAAAGATGGCCGGAATTGGGATCGATGGGTGCCATTTGTTGTGATGGCGTACCGCTCCACTGTTCATTCATCAACAGGGTTTACTCCTCATTATCTGTTATATGGGCGAGACTTTGAAATGCCGTTTGATTTCCCATATACGAGGCAGCAACAGGCGGCATCTGTGGAGGAGTATGTGACGCAATTAAAGGAGAGGCTCTCCGCGGCGTATGCCCAGGCCAAAGAAATCGAGACTAAAGCCCGAGAGTCGTGGACCCGTTCTTATGACTCGGGGAAAAAGGACCGGGTATTTCACGTAGGCGACAAAGTGTATTTATTGGAGCCGGCCATACCACAAGGTCAGGCGAAAAAATTTTATAAACCTTGGTCGGGACCACATGAGATAAGTGCAAAAATCTCTCCCTGCGACTATGAATTGGTTTTGAGTTCAGGGGGTCGATATGTGGTGCATGCCAACCGGCTCAAGCCTGCCTATGAAGCCAGAGGAGACTATGGTAGGGGGCAAGCAAATGACGCGGTTCACCCCTCAGGAGTTTCGGAGGAGACGGCCACCTCAGGCAGTACTCCTCAGGCGGATAATGGGCAAGGGCTGGGAGAAGACTTGAGTGAAACCCCTCTCAGAGTTTCCCTAGCACCATCCACACAGAGTGAGGCGGTGGAAGAGGGAGGGGAGGACGCTTCCGAGAGTCCCGAGTCCACGGTGGGAGAAGCAGATTCATCGTGGCACCCAACATCCGGACAGTGGGGTCCAACAGAACCCCCAAGGTCTCCTTATTTGTTACGTGGTCAAGAGAGCGAACAGGAATCTAACCACAACATTCCTTGGGAGGTTAGAGTCAATCTACGGCCGAGACGTCGTCGAGAGCGCATAGATGAATGTAGATGAATGAGGAATAACTACTAGACTCCATTCTCTTATCAATCACCCTGATTGGCCCCAAAACTATTTGAATAAGCGTATGGAGCAAAAGCCAAAGAATTAGTATTGATATGGATAGGCATGTGAGGCCGGTAGGGGAGTGGACGGAGAAATGGCCGTGGCGGAAATGAGAGGACCCATAAACCAAGATGAAAGGGAATGTTTCTCGAGCGGAATACCAGCAAAGAGAGGTCTTGGCAACTCAGGAATCCAGCCTAGGTTCCTAATCTGCCAGCCATTTAAAACAGGAGTGTCTCGGAGCAGAAGAGATTATTGAGCTGAAGAGTGCCTCGCGGAGTCGACAGACGTAGGCGCCATAAAGGAAGGCAGAGGCTCAATTCCGAAAACGTAACCGAAAGGGCGAGTGGCGTGAAGAATTGAATCGGGAGAGCAGCGACAGAGCGCGCAGGACCATTCAAATGGTAGAACAAGAGTAGCCGTGGAGCGATAGCTTCTCCAAAGGTTCCAAGATGGGGAAACTTGCTCACCAACGGGACACACCTACATGTCATCCACTGCGAAGACTTGGGCCAGGAATATTCAAGGGTCGGCTGCCCATGCGGAGTGGAATCAGGAGTGGACCAGCACGCGGTAGGAGCGGCAGAGTCGACAACCTCCCCGAGGCTTGAAAAGTGGAGTCCACTTTTCTTCAAAGGGGGGGATAATGTAACGGGGCACTGGAACTAGTTGCTATGCTTATGGTTACAGCTGTGTATTTTATTTGGAAAAAAAAGGATTTTATTTATTTTTGATTCATTCTGAGTTGGGACTTGCTGGAAGTAAGACAAGGACAAAACTGTTTGGAAAACCCTGTGTTACCTCTTGTTGACCTGCGAGTCTTCTCGTCTACGGCCCTGCCGTAATTGATGTTATTAAATAATTTATTAAAGAATTTATCCTGTGAATCTATTCTGCTTAATGGTAAGATTGGCTATCGTTACTTTAGCTTATGTCAAATAGTTTATTGGTCATATCTCTCTGTGAGTGTGTGTGCGTAAGTGTGTGTGAATGTGTGTGTGTGTGTGTGTGTGTGTGTGCGCATAGAATCATTGCTCAAGTAAGTGAGAATAAGGAAGAGTCAGCGGCTGGCCTACATACCTCTAAAAGCAAAATCAACATTCGGTTTCTCAAATAGAAATTCTGTGGTCTTTCTTTATCATCAAGCTGACGAAATCTTTTTTGGAATTATAAAAGCAGATTCACTAGTAGTTCTACTACTTGTATCGTAGATATTGCACTACCAAAAATAACGGTTTCATGCACATCTTTCTCTTAATGGCTTCATCATTATGTTTCAGAAATTTTAAAACAGGAATTCATTACAATAATTGTGCGAAATGCATTGCATCGCCTAAATAAACCAATTTTGACGTATCAAAATAATTAAAGCCTTAACTTTTGTATTTATAAAAGACATTTAATACCATAAGTTGGCGAATTCCGTGAAAGTCCAACAGTTTACTTTTAAGCAGTTCTCTTTCATTTTTAATTAAAAATTAAAGGCAAAATAAGTACAAATACAGCAAGCGGAACATTTAATAAAATTTAGCTGATAATATTATCGTCCCAATTGCTTTAATCATGAAAGTACCTCGTCCTGTTTTAGAATAATAGTGTGAGGTAATTCATATTATAATTAATTAAATATTTAATTGTCATGAATAAATATTACATCGTTTTATTATTTGTATCGTTACAGTTTTCTTTTTTCTTTTTTTTTTATTTCTGAAAATTAAGAGTGTATTCATTACAAATTTCAATAAGATAAAGGGTCTCACTTAGTTCACAGTTCACATGAAGCCCCGAAGCGAAAAGAAATTACGGGTTCAAACGCTCTTATTCAGATATCTCCTGTACTAAAGTGATGGCAATGAAGTCCGAGTTTTGAGAATATCCGAGGAAGATTTATTGCTTGAACCGTGAAATATTGTAAAAAGATAAATATTTGTGAATGTCGCTCCAGATTTCTTTGAACATCAATTTCATTTATTTATCTAAAGGAGTTATGCCCTCTACATACAAATTACACAATATAATGTTACAAACGAGCAAAGTACGAGTATGAACATTCACAGCAATGAACAAATCCTTTTTCTTTGTCAGCCTCCATGTTGGTAACCGAAGGCCGTGTAGCTTCCAATTCTTGGGCAGAAATATGGTTTCCTTCTAACTACAATTTTCACTTGTTTACCTTGTTTTCTGGCATACATATATACTAAGGTTATATTTTTTCTATTTTCAATTAGGGACCTTTTTAGGGAAATCCAAGGTGACTTGTATTTTAATATCTTTGAAGCAACCAGAATGCTTCAAAACTCCATGTTTTTTTTTATTCATGAATCAGTTCTAAACACACACACCTGGGCACATCGTTTGATTTGCCATGCCTTTTTATACTTTAGACTTACTTTATCTGAAATCACTCAGTTCATCATTTATTAAAGCGGTGACCGTTACCTCTACCACTTATATCTTTCACCTTGAGTTTCTTGAATTCCCCATAAAATTATATTTTCCTTCGACCATCAATTAATAAAAAGTTTTTGACTGCACTGAAACCTCAATTACTAAATATTATGAATAAAAGGAAGAATTTTGTACGAGAATTTTGTTCGTAAATGCCATTTATTAAGAGTCACAAGTCAAGGCAACGCTGTTGGAAAGGGTGAAATAAGATTCCTACCTCCGACAACTTCTTCTAGGAGTGAGCCAACAGAGACGATTTCTAGACTTGCCTATAGACAAATTGGATTAATCCTTATCTCATAGTCGCTCACTCTGTGGCTAAAAATTGGGTGAAGGAAGTCATCCTCAGAAAATCTGGGAAAGATCTCTTGGGGAAAGAAAGAGAGCATTTGGATATCTCAGACAGCTCTTTTCACTAAATACCTCCAAATCTTCAGCTTCGGGACCAACTTTGGAAAATCTGTCAAAGGTGTGTAGGGAAAGAGTCGCAGGACTCCAGCGGTTATTGCACCAGACTACCAGCTTCTCTCTCTTCTTAGAACTTTTTAGAAGAGTTAGGGCTCCCTTCATTCTGAGAGATCATCTTGGATGCAATGGTAGGGAGTGGCGTGGGTGTACAGGGAGTTTCTATCCTATACTGAGGACTCTCCGTTCATCTTGCAGTTTTTGGAAGAGCCTGGTTAGTTACTAGGAGTTGGAAAGGTACTATATCCTACCTAGGAGGCTTGAGGAACCCTTCAAATACTTAGGGAGCGCCATGGAAGGAATAGGTGAGCAGGTTCCAGGAAGTAGCTACCCCTAACAGTAAGCTCCATTATCTCTTCCACAAACTTCCCTACAGTTCCTGGATGTTTTTTTAAAACATCGTGGTGGGATACTGCAGGATCTTTTACCTGGCACGAGCGAATGTACAAGAGATCTAATAAAAAATCATATGACCATATACCCCGATATAATAATGACGTTGGTCGCGCCCAAAAAACCCAGATGCACTCTTAAGCCCGGTGATGGACACTTGCTTTTAGCACTGATACAAACAGACACGCAATGCAAACTGGCACGGAGAAGGGTCCGAGCGCCCCTGACGTGACATATTGGTTGGAGCACTTAAAATTAAAAGCATAAAAATAATAATAAAAGTTAAAACAAATTAAAATAGAAATAATAACAAAACTGCGATATAAAGAATAGCATTAAAAAAGCAACCGGCAATGACCTGATACCACAAGCAACGAAACAACCCAACCGTTACCTTCTTCAAACCGGAAGAAATGTAACCTTCAGCTAGAGGAGTTAATTTGGCCCAAGTTCAATGACCGATACCTCTTACACCTTTTGATTGGGCCTTCAAAACAGAAGAATAAATTTTAAAAAATGATTAGCCTTTATTTGTTTTGTCTGTGTTTTTTATTAATATGCAATAAAGGTGAACACGGCTAACAACGTTATTGAAAATAATTATTTGATTGCAATGCGATGGCGAAATGTTATGCTTGAACTAATCTTTCATTTGAACCAAATTTGAACCAAAACTTTCAGAAAGCCTACAAAGATAAAAACAATCCCTACGACTTCCAGGATCTTATAGAACGAAAACATAAACGGAAGTATAAATTTCTACCAAATCCACTGCTTTACAAATCACCTGAAATGATGTTTCCAAGATACTGACCAAAAACAAATAACCTCTCAATTTAAGCAAACGCCATAATAAGCATGATTTTCATTCATTATCTAACTGGGATTAACTCATCTAATTGGTTAAAGTGATTTTGACCTTCTTCTGCTTCCGTTTTTAAAATAATGCATTCCCTCTGTTGATAAACGAAAATCCTACCAAGATACAAACAGAAATTTAAAAATCATGCCTGAATTTAAAAAAGCTCTGTAGACCTAATCACTTTTACTAATAATGATTGAATATTTATAAAAATACTCAAATCAATGTCAAAATCACACTCTCTAATAATGAAATTATTTTTCACGTAAATTTTTAAAAATTATTTTACATCATATTTAAATATTTATTTGATCGCAAATATTGTCGACAACATAGGAACGTTTAAATTCACAAGCATCCGAGGTAATCTCAAATCCTAAGTTCCTAGATAAAGTGACCATTTAAATTAGAAAGGAAAATGAAATAATTCATTTTATAAAGTTAGCTCTAGCTTAGATCAGCAAAAATAGCTAGTACCTTATCCGCTCGTTTGTGAATCAGCATCGTCAATACATTCTCCTCATGCACTACATACAATTCAAATCTAATTATTGTATATGATTAGCATCAGCCATTCCCAGCAAAATGCAAATATATATTATTAAAAAAATTAACGACTTATATAATATTTATAAAATTCTTAAAGTAGGTTATAATAAATAAGAACAAATTTAATAAAAATCCAACCGTAGCAAATAGTATGGAAGATTTTGTTTGCTCATGGATATAGTAATTTTATGTTTTTCAAATAAACAAAACGTGACTGCTTGTTTACGTCTTGTTAACATAAAATAACGATTAAATTCCTATTTGTTTAATTGTGTAAACAATGGAGGACATTTTTAAGAATGATTAAGAGAAAACAATAATTAAACATAAGTGCAATAGAATAAATAAAAAGAAAAACAAAAAAATTACCTGTAAAAAGGTATGCGGTGCAAGAAGTTGGAGTTAAATACACAAATGGGTATAACTGATGGAACATGTTCGATGGGTGCCATCTCGTTTAATGTTTGAACACCTTTACAAGTGTACTAAGGTGGTTATTAACCCCACCTCTAAATAGTGTAGTGACTTTCTGTTTACAAACGACAATATCTCTTTTAATCACACACATATGCACTGTGGAACAAGAACACTAACAACAACAGTACATGACCAAGTCGAACGGCGAACTGACCTGAGCCAGCGTATCCCCACCACGGGGACACGACTACCTTGCAGTAACTTCTCACGCGCCCAGTTCAACACACACTAAAGCGGGTGCCGCTATATTGTTCGCGACCATTCGGCTCATATAGCTTGGAGATACACGGCGTTATTTCTTTTTTTAAATCCCTTCTACTCCTACCCGTACAAACACTGACTCAGTGTGTATCGAACTGGCTAGCTTGACGTCATTATCTTTCTCTTTGCCCACTTCCTGTTTATGACGTTTATCTGTGCATTACAATGATTTTCAAACATGCACTTCCTTCTTAGTTGATGAACACTTATTTTTATGCAGAATGATAATATTTTATTATTTTACTTCCCAAAAAGATAATTTGTATCAATTAAAAACAATCATTAAATATTGTGTATTTATTACGAATATTATATATTCATAAATCAGGGATAAATTATCTAATCGAAAACAATGACTAAATATTATATCTGTCCGTGTAGTAGCTGCAATCTATTTAATTAAATTCAAATTAATGAAAATACTTTTTGAAATTTTGGTCAATAAAAATATTTGATTGGATTACAATTTTGTGGAAAAATTTTCACTTTAGCTAAAACAACTGAACCACCAAAATTACAAACTGTACGTATTTTGTCCTGGAGAAAACGTTAGTTATTGAGTTTCACAGTTCAGAATCTCTTTGTTCCAAAATTGTCTATCTGAATCTTTAACATTAATAAATGTTCATTTTAAGTTTCTCTAACTTTGATAAGGTCAAATACTGCATTTGTAACAAATTTTTGATTTAGTAGCCAACGGAAAAATATCCTTTTTAAGATCTGAGTCCCAAAAGAAGATAGTTTTTAGGAACTACTTTGTGGGTAAGGTGCATGTATGTCTGTATGAACGAAATAGCACCAAAACTAAAAACCACCAGAAGAGGAAACCTGATATTTAGATTGGAAATCTGACCTGGATCGTGACTGCAATATAGCGATCAAAATCTAATAAAGCAAAGTGTTACTTTGCTGGCCGGATTTTTTGAAATTATTTTAGATTTTCTCAAAAAATTGCTCCTTAATTCGAGGTTTTATAGACAACGGTCTCAGAAAGTATTTTTGGAGACCATTACAGGAGTTTTCTTTATTTTTCTACTAAGGCGCGTCAACATCTGAGGTTATTGGCGCCTGGAGCTTTTTTTCAGTGCACTGCCCGGCCTTCAGTCATTGATCTCTTGTTACAGACAACACTGCCTATCACCGGACAGTGAGCTGTAAGAAGCACCTAGGAAGAGAAGATCTAAGGGTAAGCAGCTGGATTCGAAACCTGGATCTCTTAATTCGGAACTTTTTTAGAGATGGGGAGATTTGTACGTTTTAAATTGGCAAACATATGTAGATTTCGTAGTTATAATAAATGAGATATTAATTATGATTATTTATTTAAAATTTATCCAAATGAAAAATACATTTTCCACTGTCAATTTGCTGAGTAGTTAAGAAACCGAACGTTGGAGGTTATCTTGGCACATAAAGCTAATATTATTATTAATATTATTAAAGTTATTTAATTAGAGCTGTTTTCTTTTGCTGAGCGAACACTATGTTGGGTTTTCCCAGATTTGGGCCGTCCAACTTTCAGGTAGTATTTATTTTCAAGGTCGTTAGAAAATGTAGAATGTATCCGTAAATATTTCCTTACCTACCGGAGGTGAACAACCTAATTTATGAGAATAACTTGCACTGGCAACGTTGGATTAACAACTGCAGACATTGTTGCAAATTGACGCTTCTCTCCTATTTCAGTTGGAACACTCCTCTATTTATGATTTCTTTTAGTCAAATAGACTGCAGGTCATCGTAAGTGTTGTTTGTTTCATGGTGTGTACTCGAATATTCGGTCAAAGAATTCAAAGCAATGACAGCCCCTGGCCAAGGACAGTTGTTACTTTTTGCTTAAGGCTTTTTAAGTTGTTCTGGGAACAACCTTTTTTAAACAATCATTTACAAAGATTTGTGATTCCTTAAATTAGGAAAGAGAGGCACATGAATGCATTTATAAACATATACAAGAGCTACAGAGGAACACTTAATTACTAATATCAATATTTTTTGCAGTGATCTTGACGCGCGGTCTATAGGGTGGATTGTGAAGGCCAGAGGCGAGCTTATTTATTTAAATGGTTATTCTTTTACTAAAGAAGTAAAAATTGTGCTCTCTCTGTAATCTGAAAGACAAAGAAACTGTGTTCCACTTTATAGCAATCTGCCCTATTCTGATTGAGTTCCGCCTAAAATTTTTTAAAAAGCGCAGTCTAAATTTTGATGAATTTATTGAATATTTGGATGGGAAGGATTGGCTAAGTCTGATCAAATTTTGCAAAGAAGCTTGCCAATATAGATTCCTCCTAATATCGGAGTTTAACTATTAATTAATTTCTAAATTTGCAATAATTATTATTTTATTTAAAATATGTAATGTCGATTAAGTATAAACTTCATGTTATTTGCATTATTCTTTACATTATTGCATATGGAGTAAATGTTTCATTGTAACTCTTTCATTTGTGTTCTTTATAGTTTTTTCTCCTTAACAAGAAGTACGATTTTTTTTTTATATTTATTTATATAAAGTGGTTTTGAAGCCTGAGTTGCTAATTATAATTTTTTTTTGGTGTTTGACGACTCTTCAGACGGTCTAAGGACCATGAATATGTCTGTCTGTGCTTTTGTATTTGTATTTCAAAGTTTATAGTTATCTAAAACTTTTTAATAAAGACTTCTTATTATTATTATTACAAGAGCTATAGCTTTAAAACGTTATATGTGATTTTTATGTTTTTAATTTTACTTCACACCTTCTTGATTATGTGCAGAACTGAAGTTAAGTTTTTGGCTTAGGTGAGAATTCCAACTAGCATTACTTTTAGTTGGGTAGCCCTTGGAAAGAAGTCTAAACTTTTTATTTTCTCTAATTTAGCTGGACAAATGTTTGCTTTAGAAATTTCCAATTCCTGGCACTTTAAGCGCATTATTTTAAACTTTAAACGAATTAAGAAGCAATTTAAACAATAATGATGATAAATTATTGCTTTTATCTGTAAATGAATTAACTGAATGGTAGGTAGTACATATTTATCAACAGAAATCTCACCGGAAGCATATAAAATTGTTAAAAGATAAATATAACTGCGGAAATATCTTAATGATACCGATACGACATTGAACTCAGATACGGAATCAAATCTATTGAAGGTCTGTCTGACTGCAAGCAGTTTTTAATATTTTCACATATTTCTAATCATAATTTTATTACTATTAGAAATTTAACATCAAAGGTCTTTGGCGCCCAAAGTCTTATTCAAGTGCATTACCGGCTGTAAAGTTAGTGAACGGTACAGTATCTCGTAAAGAGAAATGAGAATGGCTGGAGTTGGATTCGAACCCATGTTCACAGCGAGAGAGTCCCGCTACACTAACCAATACCGCTAATACTTCACCTAATTAGTATAAATGTGCTGTTCCGTTTAGTATTGTTGCATGTCACTAACTACTTAAACTGCATTAGTAAGAGTATTACTAATATTCTATTAATCAATAATTAATTTCCCAGTTCAAATGAAGTATAATTCCGTGTTTTCTCTTAATTTCGCGCGCCCCCCTTACAAAATCTACTCTAACTGAACAATTTAGTACACATGCACTAAACGTAAAGAATCCTTAAACAAAAATATTAGAATTAATTAATTGTTTTCAACTATTTTTACAAAATGTTTTACAATTCATTAACATTTTGAATATAACACACTATGTAACCTCCCTCTATCAATCAACAAGTGTAGTTCCTAGACGGTGAAGTAAGTGAAGTCGAAATCTCTACACCAATCTGACTAATCTATTTTTGATAATGGATGTAAGTCCTAAACCGGTCAGGGATACAAGAATCATGCGTGCAACGGTGAGTAAACTATCAAGCACTAGCAGACCTAACTACATTTTAAAATTTTTTGACTCAAAATAGTTTCAATGTTTCCTCACATAAATTGCAGCATTGAGAGGAAATCATGTGAGTTCGAAACAGATTCTTTTTGGAATCTTGGGTTTCAATAATAATACACATTATAATATAAATTACAAAATGCAGTATTAAAGACATGTAAGCCGGCTGCTTATAGTGAGTGTAAAATGGGAGAAAATAATTATATTTAAAAGTACCTAATTAATTAATTTTGTGTTTTTGAATTGTGTTCTTAATTTTAGTTGCTACAGATGATCACTGAATGCGGAAACTCATCTATACACCGGAAATAACGGAATGTTTACCTGATCAAAGATATCCTTGTCTTGAGTTATTGGTTTGCGACTGCAACAAGTGCCGGTGGTTTAACAAACAAGCAGCTTCACTGTTATAATCACTGGACAGTGAGTTATGTACATTATTTTGAACTAGAAAAACGGTATACCGTTAGAGAAGCGCCCGAGCGCAGGTAGTTTGGCCAATGTCAAGGTAACAGTGTACAAGCACCTTGACCAATCCTATCTAACCAAACTATTAACTGGCGACCACCACCACTCGCACTATAGCTGGGGGATTTCCACGAAACATTTTCCAAAGAGGGTAATGCAGTAAGGGGACATATTTGTTACGGAGTGGGGATAGAAAGAAACCAAAGTTTTTGAATGAGTACATAACTTTAGGGTAGTCATTATTAGGCCTAAACTCGCAGGTAGTTAAACGTAATAAAAGTTTACAAATTATGTTCTTGAGTATCATTGTAACGAGCTGATTTTGTCATAGTTTCTTCCTCACAATGGATTGAATTACTTATTTGAAAGTGCGCGTTACAGCTGAAACGGTTCATATACGGTCTCATTCTAAATTTTGCTGGTGTTAGACCAGATTCACTAAGTGATATAAAGGAAAGTAATCGCCTATTTTTTCAGGTGGACATTACGACAAAGTACTAATTAGGTCTCGTGGACGGAGACGACTAGCAAACATACTTTACTACAAAGTTCTCATATTAAACATTAAATAGTCCAAGGCCTAGATCGGGAATCGAACCCAGTATCACAATACATTATAGCTTTGCAGTTCTCGCCTATAACCGCACGGTTACTGTGGCACCTTTAACTTAGTTTAACATTTTAGGCATTGGCTTTCGCCATACTGCCAGCATCGTCTAGGTGCTTATCACTAGAATATCACTCACTCTCCATTCTTACTTATAAATACATTCGCTTCACACATTCATCCCTCTACTATATACAACTATTTGGACAGTTTTAATAACTCATAGCTCCTGATTAGAAAAGTATAATCCACAGGCAAAAGTTATTTACTAAGTGTTATAAAGTAAAGCAATGCCTTTCTTTTTCAGGTGGACTTTACGACAAATTAGGTGTCGAGGACGGAGGCGACTAGTAAACATACTTTACTACAAAGTTCTCATATTAATCATTAAATAGGCCAAGGCCAAGATAGGGAATCGAACCCAGTATCGACACTAATTACTTTTCTTTTTTTTATTCGATGGGCGTCTTTCTGGGCACCTTTACGGGAAATTAGAGCCTTAAGTTATTGAGACTCCCTAGAAGTAGTGCCCATTAGATTTCTAAAAAAATAGAATACACTTTTCTGGCAAATATGTACCAAAATTATATAGTGTATCTCGAACTAGGGCGATGCCCGCTGGTATTCCAAATATTTATAAGAGATTTTTTTTGTTTTTTTGGTGACTGATTCATTTGTCCAGAAGGTAGAAAAGAATACTGCCAATTTAGTCAGTATTAACCATTTTATTTTTCCGAGCTTTCGACTCAGGGACTAGGTCATCTTCAGGGCTTATGCTTCAACTATTATAACATTTTCTTTTTATAGTTATTACTCTCTCATACTGCAGTTTACAAAATGAAGTTTCCTTGAAACTTAGACTCGCTAAGAAGTGAGTAGATGGTGAATGGCGGAAAAATGAGGAAATATATCAGCTAATCAAGGAGGAAACCATCGTAACCTTCATAAAGAAGGGTCGGTTCCGGTGGCTGGGCCATGTGGCCCAGTTTGTAATATCCTTTAAGTGATTTTTATCTGGATTGAAGGAACGTCTGTATAAATCTACCCAGGGGCGGCTTAACCTATAGTGCAGGGTGTGCAATGCACACGGGCGCCGCCGTCTCAGGGGTCTTGGACCATCATGGTACAACAATGATATGACAGAAGCGGCCAGCCAGCGCGGTGGCGGCAATTATCAAACGCGAGCGCCCTATGGGCGGCTTCTTTTTCGAACATTTTGTTTCAACTCAAAGTTAATAGTTATAGCCGCGGGGGGGGTCAGGCCTAGGGGCGCCAGGGTTTCATTGCACACGGACGCTACACGAGCTAGAGCCACCCCTGAATCTACCTACCAAATTTAACAGCAAAAACTTCCGCATTCGATGGAGGTTGTAATTTAGTAACTGTCTTGGCTGAACTTCTGACGCCAATGACCATAATAAACAAACCTTAATTAAAATAAGATAATAAAATCTACAGAGCGCGCCTACACAATTGTCCTGATGCCAATTTTAAGGTGCGCCAAAAAAGTTCGGTGGTTAAAACTGGCTCACACCTTTCGCAATCAAATTTTAATTATAAATATTACTTATAATAAGATTTTCATATTTATCCTCTGATTACTGTCAATCATCAAAGCCATCATCAACTGGCGCTACTGCCCACTAATGAGTCTGGGCCTCCTCCAAATTAAATCCGTTAAAATCCTTAAGACGGTTTCTGAGTCGAATCAATTTGAATCAATCCAGTTTCTTTACTTCTAGGTTTCGTGATACGGTTTTTTTAGGAGAGCGGGTTATAGGACCACAGCGTCCAGGTCTAGGAGCCCTAGAGTGCGTATTATCTTTCAATTCTCATTGACTACTTTTCAAAAATATGGAATTTACTTAACTAATGGTTTATTGAGGCTCATTTTTTTTTGTTTGCGGTCATTAGCGCCCTAATCATCTTACGTTATCTCTTTACCGCTGCCGTTCGAACTGGGACGTCACATGCAACTAATGTTTTGTTGATAAAAATGCGGTTCCAGCTCGTAGATTAAAGAGGTAGTTGCTATAATAGAAACCTAGGTCACTCCTTCAGCATTCTTAAGTCAATAATTCCAGTAAAATTTTCCAAATAAAAATGATTAGCATTCAACATTTTGGAAAAAAAATGTTTTCCATGAAGCTGTTTTGAGAAAAATTTCCAATATTTTTAGTAAAGATCTAATTAAGCAAAAACCTGCCTCAAAATGGGAGTTTTTTGAGATCGTAACTTCTAAACAACTCTCAAAATAACCATATACTCAAACATGCAAACCTAACGCGATGTTCGTATCTGAATTTAATATAAACTTTGAGCAGTTTATGATTTTATTTAGCCTTTATTTATGAATTAAGATTATTTTGTGATAATTATGGCCTCAGTCTGTATAAATAAATAATTAATTCTACACTTATTTACTGGATCTCCAATGCACTTCCGGGAACACGTCATTTAGAGAATTCCACAGTCTTTCCTGTTTCAATAGCGAGAATATATTATTTTCAATCAATTTTCTGTATTTAATGCAGCCTAATAAAAGTCAAGGTCACTTTAGGAAGGAAAGTATTAAAGTCTTTGTACGATTTGTCCCGAGTGTTGCGATATCTAAGTGAAGAACCAAAATACTTCTGATCACCTTATACAAAAAATAACTCAGAAATTAAAAATTTTAGACAACTTTTGTTGGAAATTTAACTTTCAATGACTCTCTAATAACTACTTTATCATCTTTTGTAAAATCCAGTCAGTTGTATTCAATCATAGGCTTTCATCTAGAAAGGAACTTCTTTCTGCCGATGAATGAAAGCTAGCTAACTATTCAGGATTCTGTTTATTTAGAGGAGGAGTTCCTAATTTTCCTCATGTATCGGCTCTATTTTGTGGGGGTTCTCGTTTCCGTTAACTAGACACCAGATAATTTTTTTGAAATACTCCCCACTTGCAGCTGGAGGAGAATATAACCATGTGCAGTGTACGCTCACTCAATTTTAAATTACTGCAATGCTCAAGGTTATATGTTAATTAAAATTTTCTTTAAAAGCTCAGTATTTTAAAACAAATTTGTTACTTACTTTATATAGATTTTTAGAACCATACATTTACTAAACTGACATTTTAGCGACAAGCCTAAGCCCAATCATTTTTCAGAATTGCCTTAAAACGAAAAATCATGCCATTTCAAAGTTTTAAAAGATAATCAGTGAAGGAAAGCTCTTGAAATTCGTAATATTGTAGCCCCTTTAGACCTGTTATGATAGTTTAGGAAGAGTAGACTTTAGCTCCGGTAGACCAATAGAATTTTCCTAAAAGAATGTTTCACCTAAATGTTGTTGATCTTCGTGAGTTCAACCAGCAATCTAAAGTAATCGCCTTTTTTTAGGCAGTACTAAATTGGGTATCACAGACAAGGCCACAAGAATTACACTCTTTATAATTTTCTGAATACATAAAAAATCGCAATATCCTGGACTGGAACTGGGATCTCTAACTTACTAGTTGCTCTCATAACCCCTACTTGGTGTGGTTTGGTACCCGCCTCACGAACGAGTGTAGATAATTTAAAGGAAAACTTTGGGATTTTTTTTGTGAAAAGTTACCAAAAAAAAAGGTCCCTCTGTAAAGCTCTACTTTTGACTGAGAGATTTTGAGCGCTAAGATATGATCGCCAGCGATGATGGGACTAAAAGAAATATAATGCTTGAGCTTCATTTTATTATTTCTGTTTGTGCTTGCATGACCACACTCAGAGAGAGAAAAAAAAAATGCAAAAACTTTTTCAAATGCAGTAGATTTCAAAACATATTTCTGGTAAAAAAAAATAGATGACTTAAAATTGGCCACGAGCGCAATACTTCTTCTTTCTAACGGGAGCAAAAGACAGACTTAAATTTGTTTAATAAAGTTTCCAGAGTTGGAATTTGCTAAGTGATTAGCGAATACTGGATTCAGAAGCTGAGATCCTGGGTTCGAATCCAGCTGCTGGCCTTTAGATTTTCTCTTCTTAGGAGCTTCTTAAAAAAAGGTGATGGGCAGTATTATTTGTAACAAGAGAGCACTTTCCGAAGGTCTTCAGTTGTCGAGGCGCCTTAAACTAAAAAAAGTAATAAATAAAAGTTCCATTTCGCTTTGCCTTTTCTAAAAGGCTGGCTATTTGTGAGCTCTTCAGATTTCAGTATGAAATACATGTGCAACTCCGACAAAAGTAAATAACGCATACAAAGCCTTACTAATTACTTTTCTCACGTAATATTATTGTAATTTAAACACAAAAAATAAACAAAAAATCAAAATGGGAATTTACAAAAGTAAAAAGGCAAGAGATGGGGAGCATGACGTATGAGTGTCCAGACCTTTACTATTCTAGAGAAAGAAATATTTAAATTTAATATTAAATTATACAGCGTAGCCCTTCCCTCTAAAGATCCTTAAGGTTCCTAATTTCAATCATCAACTAGCAATAGTAGGTTAGCGTATTGGGTATCCACGCAGAGGTCCCGCGTTCGAATCCAGCTACTGGCCCTTAGATTTTCTTTCGAGTATAGCTCACTGTCCGGTGATGGACATAGTTGTCTGAACACTGTCCGAAGGCCGACAGTGAACTGAAAAAAGCTCCGGGCGCCAATAATCTCCGATGTTGACGCGCCTTAAATCATTAAAAAAAAAAAATCAATCATAATTTGCTCTTTGTTAGCCTATTTATTTAAAATTTGCATCGGCCAAAAAAATATATATTTCAGTGCATTATTTTAATCTACTGCTTTGACCTTTGGCACTGATTAATTTAAGATGTCCAAACTGCAACTATCTTGAGCCGCTTCTTAATTAACTTCAAAAAAAAGATTCCAGTGTTTTCATCTAATATGGCCGTGAAACTTGTGTTCATTTAATGGAACTCTAGTGAAAATTTCACTCGCGAACTCTAATCCCAATCAATTTTTACCACTCCAATGATTTCAACCAATTAGGTGCATAATTCTGCTATAGAACAGTACAATGCTGTGCCATCGCGATAACGCAGCTTTATCCAGCATTTATTCTTACCTAACTGAAGTTAGGTTATAATACTGTGTTTCTTTTAAAAAAAAAAAAAAACTGTCTGGTGCTTGACAGTGCACTGTGACCTTCAAGAGGTGATTACCTAAGTAACCGATCTAGCACACTGCTATCGGAAAAATCGCAGAACCTGAAAGGGTATGTCCTCCTCCAGTAACTAGAATTTCTTAGTATCTGAAACTTCTTTAAGGAACGATTTCGCATTCCCTGCATATCTCTACAAAATCTGCAAGTGTCTTCACGTTCTAGTCCCGGCTTCTTCAGGTGTCCTCAGAGTCATCAATGTCTCGTTAGTTAACGATTTTATTTTTATTTAGGAAGAGGCATGCCTCAGATCTGCTTTGGTTTTGGTTACAAAGACCTCTCTGTGACCAGGAAGGCTCCTTAAATTCGTCTTCACCTCTTCTCGGACAAAAAAAAAAAAAACCATCGTCTAACATACAAAAAGGTTTAATCCTTATGATGGAAATTTTAGCGCCTTGCCTTGTCAGGGCCATCTCATGTCCGTCCTAGCCGATCTGCCTGGCCACCAACAGTAGAATAACTGTACAACCTCTGCCCACTTCATTGGTTCGCTGAGGCATTCCAGGACTCTTTGATATTATAACACAGAGACCTGCGTTGTTGACAAACTGGCTATCATAGAGGTCGGCGTCTCTCGGTCCTGATAGGTTAAACGAGTATGCATCACCCGATTACGAGGATTTCCGCCAGGAAGAAGCTAGAAAACTTCCCTATGGGTTCCAAGTGCCTGCTTCTTGGCCTAAAAACCTCAGTTACAGCTCCCTCCGGTGTTTTTGATCCAAACGAGATACCAATCAATCGCGCTTTTCACCTGAAGGGTGTATTCTCCGCTCCTTATTAATTACTAAAAAAATTTAATCAAAATGCATAAAATAAATATTTTACATTTTAAAAATCTGGGCGTATGGAATAGAGCTGTGGGGTTCAACCAAACGCTCCAATCTTCAAAGGATTCAATCTCTACAATCTAAAATTCTTCGAACTATTGTACACGCTCCTTTTTATGTCTCCAACATGACTATACAGACTGACCTTAACATTCCTTTTGTCACACAAGTTGCTAAAATAAGATACAGAAAACTCCACTTCAACCTGCAATCTCATATAAATCCTCTAGCTAAAAATCTTTCTTCTAGAACTCTTCCTGACAACCCGACAAGACGCCTTAAGAGACAGTGGCCTCGTGATCTCCTCTCAAGTGAAGAGAGCGACTAATAGCCTATTTTGGAGTGTTACCGCTGGGTAACTTCTCCACTCGTATTCTTCTGTTATTTGTTGTTACTGTTATCACTGTTACTTATAGCTCCAACGCGCTGATTGTAGCAAAAATAAACGCAAAAAAAAAAAAAATTAAAAAATATCGATTTGAAAAACATTATCAATTTAGTTACAATTTCTTTACACCAATCACAGGAGCGTTCTTTGATTGTCCAATTAAATACCATAAGATAAGATAAGATAGTAGATGGGAGGGGACCTATGCCCCAAGGCACCGCAGCCACAGAAGACTTATTGTGCCAGTCCCTTCTTAGTTCTAGTAGGCGAACCCTCCCCTCCTAAAGAGGTCAAGGACTTTCCCTACTAGTTCTTTTTGCGCTACTATCTCCTTCGGCCTCAACGTTCCAAAGGTTTCATAGCGCAAACGTTCGATTGCAACGCAATCGAACAACAGGTGAGAGGCCGTTTCCTCCTCTTCCTGACATAATCTGCACAACGGCTCCGAGCTGATAAGCCCCACCTTGCGCAGATGCTTCTTGAACCGACCGTGCCCCGTGAATAGGCCTGTAATCAGAGTAATCTGATTTCTGCCCAAACACAGGGTCTCTTTGGATCTTTGCTTACACAGCCAAGGCATCAAGGTCTTGCTGTGTTTAACCCCAGGACACATCACCGAACTTTGTTGTGCCGCGCCAGTAGTTCTAGGGCCTTCCTGCATTCCCAGACCAGGGAAGAGGTGATTCTGAAGGATACGAGAGCCTTCAGTGCAGCCTGGCTGCCCGAAAAGATGCGAATCTCCCTATTTCTAGGTTCCATCCGCAGGTTTTCCTCAGCGCATATTTTAATAGCAAAAACCTCGGCCTGGAAGACTGTGGCGTATCTCCCAAGAGATCTCTCAATGAGAACCTCGGGTTTAACCCCATACACTCCAGACCCAGTCCCACAGTCCATCTTGGAGCCATCGGTAAACCAAATGCCTCCCTTCCGGTACTGATCCGTCCAGTTTACCCTCCATTCAGTCCTCGGTTTAATACACACCTGAAAAGGAGTCTCGAAACTGTATTTAGGACAGATACTGTCCCCTGCCATGTCAATAACCGGCCCAGGGTCGACCTTATCTGAAATAATCATATGGCCAATGCAGGAACTTATACGCCTCCATTGCCCATTTCTCGCCATTCTGTACGCACTGGCCCTTGCCTCCGCCTGAATAACGTATTGAAGCGGAGCCAACCCCAGAAGTACCTCCAGCGCCGCAGTAGGGGTGCTACTAAAGGCCCCCGTGATCATCAGACAGGCCAGTCTCTGCACCCTTGCTAGAGCCTTAATTGCCGTCTGTTGTTCAGTCTTCCTCCACCACACCACTGAACCGTAGGTGATGATAGGTGTGACTGTACGTGTGTAGAGCCAGTGGGTCATCTTTGGGCTAAGACCCCATGTCTTCCCACAGGTTCTAGTTATTCCACAAAGGGCCTGTTTAGCCCTTAATGTAACTCTCTCTATCTGCGCCTTCCAAGTGAGTCTGGTATCCAGGACAATGCCCAAATACTTGACCTCACCCGACACATCCAGAGTTTTACCAAAAAATCGAAGGTTTTTGTAGCTCTCCTTGTCCCTTCTCCTTTTAAAGGGAACCAGAGTAGTTTTAGAAGGGTTCACTGAAAGCTCTACCCTTCTACACCAATTTTCTATAACCTTGAGAGCTTCCTGCATGAGTTCATCCACGATTGTCTCATGTCTACCCCTGACCACTACAGAAATATCATCTGCATAGCCAAGGACCGAGAACCCACGAAGGTCTAGCACCTCAAGTAACTCATCTACGACCATACACCAAAGGAGCGGGGATAGAACCCCCCCTGAGGGCACCCCCTAACTGTCGTTAACTCCAGCGATTCCCCAAAAAGGTCGCTGTAATTCTCCTTGACGATAGCATGTTACAGATCCATCTTGAAACAGTGGACTCTACGCCATGTCTATTCATCGCCAAGGCAATTGAACTGTAGGTAGTGTTGCTGAAGGCACCCTCAATATCCAGAAACACGCCCACAGCTGTCTCCTTGCAAAATACCGAAGCCTCCAACTCCTTAACCAGGCAATGGAGGGCTGTCTCGCAAGATTTGCCTGTTTGGTAGGCATGCTGATTGGCATGCAGAGGCCGTTACTTTAAAGCCACCTCCTTAATATACATGTCAATCAGTTTTTCTAGCACCTTCAACATGAACGATGTTAGACTAATTGGTCTAAATTCCTTCGCCTGGGTATGAGTTCTCTTCCCGGGCTTTGGAATAAAGATAATTTTTACAGGCCTCCATGCCCTAGGGACATGGTTGAGTGCCAAGCATGCCCTCATTATCCTGCGTAAGATAGGAGTAAATTAAATACCATACGTGCAACAATTTTCCGTCGATCACGCGTACATCTATCATGGAAATAAGACGACAATCTTCTAAAAATTACCGGAAACATTTTCATCACTGTCGTTAATAGTTCTCACATCGCTTCTTTGATTGTCATGGAATAAAAAGTCTTCTTTTTTAAATGTCGCATGAACTTCTGTGCAATTGTATAAGTAAAAATGATAATAATAATGAAATAAGTGAGTTGAAAGCAGATTCTAGCTTCTGTTACATTCCTGTGAACAGGGACCGTTTGGTGTGGTTATGAGGTGGGAAATCCTGCTTCGAGTTCTGCGTTTCCTCCCCGCTTTTACTCTCTTACCCACAAATCCCAGTGGGATCTCTTAGAACTGTCGACTACCATTAAAAGCCTCTGGTTAGCTGTACATTCCAGACTGGAAGCTTCAACAGTTCGATCAGCATAAATAATTACACTAAGCTGTTAACCTAATTCTTATCACAATTGCTTTCCAACGTGTACAAGTGAATCTGATGATATCATACAATAGGACTGGTACTACGTAGTAATTAAACAAAAATTTCATTACCAATAAAAAATACCAAATTACAAACATTGTTGTAATTAAGTTAAAAATAAGTAATAAAGTTTGTAGAACGTTGTCCTACACACCATAAAACAACTTGTCAAGAATGTAATTCAACTTTTACTCTCTAAAATATGTTTGGAATTTATTTTTTTAGACTTTTCAATTAAAAAAAAATTATAAAATAAGTTTCAATTAGATATTTATCCTCGAGTTGTACGTTTTTTGATTAAAAATGACAAAAATTTATTTTATTAGATAATTCTGTTACAATGTTCAATAAATATACATATTTTTTAAAATATTATTTAGGAGGTTGATTAGTAAAGTGAGCAGAGACAAAGCGATGTTGATAGCTTTGTGAGGACCTGTTGATTGCGATAAGATACGAGGGGCACTATTTATATTTTGAGCCTAATAATAAAAAAACAGTAATTTGTCATTTAAAATGACTTTATTGTTTTTCAAAATATTCTCCTTTATGATCTATACACTTCTGCATGCGTTCGAACCACTTGTTAAAGCATTTTTTCCATTCCGCTTGAGACACCTCCAAAACATGGTTTTTGAATGCATCAACGGCTTCTTCTGCCGACGAAAATCGTTGTCCACGTAATTTATTCTTGACGTTCGGAAACAAAAAGAAGACATTTGGTGCCAAATCAGGACTGTACGGCGGATGACCCATTAATTCGATTTTTTTAATGCTCAAATAGTCGGTTGTTAGACGAGATGTGTGACAGCTGGCATTGTCTTGATGAAGAATGATCCGACGGCGCTTGTTTGTTTTCCTTATTTCATCGAAGACTTCCGGCAAACAAATGGTTATGTACTATTCAGAATAGACCGTTCTAAAGGTACTGTTGCCACATGACCAGTTTTTCCGAAAAAACAGGCGACCATTTGTTTCGAAGTGTTTCGAGCGCGAACAACTTTTGTTGGATTTGGTTGATCTTGAAACACCCATACAGTCGACTGCTGTTTAGTTCCGGCTCATACGCATATATCCATGATTCGTCACCTGTTACAATCTTATACACGTCTTTGGAAGCACCGCCATTGTATTTCTTAAGCATTTGTTTGCACCAATCGACACGAGCATCTTTTTGAGATTTGTCAGATTATGTGGGATCCAACGAGAACAAACCTTTTTCACGGCTAAATGATTATGCAATATTTTATATATAGTATGCTGGTGGAACTAATGCCTAAGGTTGCCTCAATCTCACAGTATGTCACATGACGATCTTGCATTATTAGTTTTTGCATAGCATCAATGTTTTCTGACACAACAACTGATTTTGGACGACCTTCACGACTTTCGTCGGTGAGCGAACGACGACCACGTTTGAATTCGTTATACCAGCGTTTCACAGTGGCAAAGTATGGGGCTTTATCGCCAAAAGTGGAAGTAAGTTGATCGATGCACTCCTGTCTTGATAATCCACGTCGAAAGTCGTAATAAATCATTGCACCAAAATTTTCACGAGTTAATTCCATTTTTTCGCTGAGACACAATTTTCAAGTGACTGTAAACAACACAAATCGCGCTCAAATAACAAAACGTTCTGAAGAAGGTTATGGTCAAAAATGTCAAACTTTCAAGTGGAAACGTCAGATAGCACCTGACAACACTCAGTGTTCCCAAGGCTCAAAATATTAGTAGTGCCCGTTGATTTGAGAGTTTTGAAACGAATCTTGGACTTAACAAATTTTGGATATTCTGTCTACCTCCCGAAAATTCAGAATGTAAGTTGAAACTGATTTCTTGCCAACTTGATTCTTGTTCACATAAAGTTGTTTCAGTTTAAACTTGTCCTCTCTCCTTAGAAGACACGCATATTCTATTTTAGGTGATAACTGAGCGATTCCAGAGTTTCATTCATATGGTTCGAAATTGGCAGTCTTATTTGTAGCAGGACAGCTACAAATTTCTTCTGTTCTGTTTTCTAGAGGCTCAGTAAGTGTGGTATCATCGCTCTTTACTGCAACGGAACGGATAAATCTGAAATATAAACTTTCCAATCTTCACGTTAGATGTTAGTACATACCCGACCTTTAACCAGTTAAGCGTGGAATTTAGTTTTAAAAAACCCCGCCACAGTGTGCGGAATTAAAATCAGACAATTTTGCAGGGCAAAACAATCAAAAGTTTACAACGTCATAATAGTCACTGCAAGCACTATTTCTGCAATTTCTGGGACTTGAGATTATAGAGCATTCTGTGCATTTCAAAATCTTGCCCGCTTCACGTATGTATTGCCCTAGTTAACTAGGGATGCAAGAGCTTTTACAGGGAAGAGAAGAGCTTTGAATTCTGTGCAAAATGAAATCATGCTCGTACTGAGGTCTGAAGCTCTATCTAAGGTAAAAACGGGATTGCACAAGGGTTGAGAGCTTCTATTTGTGTGCGTAATTCCCAATCTCTAATGCGGAGACCAAACATGTACCAACCACTTATCATTTGGCTGACTCCCACCAACCCTCTCCGTATAAAATACTTGGCAGCTCCATTAGTAAGATAAAGGAAACATACCACCAAATAATATTCTTATTGTATTTTATTAAAATTTCGAGTTTTTATAGTTAATGTCGATTTTATATTTTTCACGAGTATACACGTCGAACGCACCGTAATAGAGATTTGGTTTGACGTGTATACACGTCAAACACCCTTAACTGATTAAATACACAGTTACACTCACATATTCAGCATCTTACACGATCGTACAGCATTCTCTTGATTGTAAACAAAGTGGAAAAGAAAAAAGAAAAACAGATAATGCATTAATTATGCTGGAACATGCACTCTGGTAATAGGAGCCATTGTTCTGGCCGTTTTGTAACTCCTACATGAGCGTGCCTCAGCGCTTGTCACCAATTTACTTCAAACAATGCTTTGTTTTTCATGTACATCACATGAGTGGCCAAATTCTATTAAACCGTTACTGTACAAACAATAATTATATGTCCGTACAAACTGGCAATTAAAAAAAAAACAAGTATGTTGTTCCTGGCTTGTATTTTAAAGGGTTTTTCTTACAAAAAAATAAAAAAGTATTAAATTTTTTCGTTTAAATTAGGGGTTTTTTTAAAAAAAAAGAGATAAGCGCAGTTGTGTTAAATTAGTCGAGACGTACAAAGGGCCAAGCATGTAACACTGGTGCCTGAAGTCGAATTCGACCTGGTCACTTAGAGGCTTTTGACGGTTAGAATGGTTGAAGTTCGTTTATTGAAGTTAGAAAATTTAAATCTTGAAGTTAATAATTCATTTAATAAAGCAAAGCCATATTAGCGTACTTACAGCATAAAATGTCACCAATGGTGAAAGATAATGGTACAGATATAGGTATAATGAGAGCAAAATAATCATTAACTTATCACAAAAACTAAATAATGTTTACTCTTCACTATTTTTGGTGACTGATTCATTCTTTCAATAGGATGAAAAAATAATTACCATTTCAGTCATATTTCGTATTTTTTTATTATGCCAAGCTTTCGACCTATGGACTAGGTCATCTTCAGGGTTATTAATTGAAAATGTAATATTAAAGGTTAGTGTAACTTCTGTCTTGGTCTGCTCATGGACTGAGTGAGATCACTCTGTTTTCAAGTGCCCTGAATTTTATTGCAGCTTCCTAAAAATTCGGTCGGTTTCTCGAAAAAGAAATCTGTTACTATCCTCCTAAAAAAGAAAAATTTTACTTTATTTACCGGAACTATAGTTACAGTAACTTAAATCTTTCAAATTTTATTTTATCATATTATGTTAAAGAAGAATACGAAAATTTCACTGCTATTTAATACATCAATTTTCATATTTCAAATGATTTAAAAGGAAAATGCCAGCATTGAAGGAACAGGATTGGTTAAGGAATGTAGGATGCAGAAACTAATGGCGATCCTTAATTGTGTAAATTAAGAGTTATAAAAGCGTCAAAGGAAAAGAAACCGCTTAATTTAGTATGCTAAGCCTGGCGTTAAACTAAAGGTGCTTTTTCAATCATTCCAATCAATTTAGCAGAGTTTGAAACGTCGAAAATTTGGGCAGTAGCCTTTGAATTTTGTCAATCCAATTTAATTATTAAACTATCAGACATGCAAGGCCTCTCACTATGTGAGTGTAACCAACATGTAGTTGTGAAATTAGTTTGGAATGTACAATAATTGATTTAAAGTTTACTTCATTCAGCTTCACCTTGCCGATGAAAAATATTTTTTAAACTCCTTAACAAAAACTTACAGTTTTAAAAGTTAAGTATAAGGGTTGATTAAACGCCAAAAAGTACACAAATCAGTGTTGTAGAAAGATTAGTAATAATAGTTTTAGAGAGGGCCTGTCCTGAGTGGGGCAAACTCCTCTCCTAAAGATACACAGCGACGAGACCACTAAAAATGCAAATCTACATCACTTTTTGAGCAAATGATACTTCATTCACGAAAATCGGTTCAGGGGATGATAATTTGAAATGATTTCAAAACTTCTCCTTAATAGGTGTAGGAGCAGAACGTCGCTTTAATGTTACGTAGGGGAGCCCTAACCCTTTCACCATGCCAAATTTTATTAAAATCGGGCTAAAATTTACAGTGTTATTAGTAATAATAATTTTGGAGGGGACCTTACATAAAGGGGGCTAACTCCTCTCCCATTCAATGTACAGCGTCGAGACTCCCAAAAGGCACATCTACATAAAATTCCGAATCGAATGTCACCTCATTTATGAAAATCGGTTCGCGCGTTTAGGCGCTACGTATTTAACAAAAAAAAGGTAACAACAACAAGAAGAACAAGAACAATTTTTGAAAATGTCGTTTTTGCAGATTTTTGGCATAATTTTTCTCGAAAACTAATTAATCTTTGTTATTAAGAAAAAATTATAGTTATAAACGAGGATTTCCCCTCTATTTTAAAGAAAATTTGGGAATTTTAACTTCTATAGAAAAAGAGAAAAAAATGGTCAATGTTGGGTGTTTCTCAACGTTACGCTTTTTCGTGCAGTTTTTGACAATCAACCCTTATACAACTGTCCTACCGGAAAATTTTAATTTAGGGGTTTCCCAAACATCTGTAACGGGCCCATCGATTTCTGATCGTACCCACATAGATTAACATTCCTTCAAACAATCATTAACATTATTCAAAGTTAATCAATGGCACAGTGCGCATACACAAATCCAATAATCACGAGCAAGTCTTAAGGCCGCTTGGAAGACCCATCGTCTACTTTGAGGAACCTTGTTTCCCTGTAGAAGTAATGTCTCTTCCTCTTTGAAGTAAAACATGAAACATGCTTGTCCACTAAAGATTAGACCCAGCAGACTCCTAAGTGTTTAGAAGATCTACCGTAATTTTCTCAAGGGAATCTTCACCTGTCTTTGGCATGTGGTACTACACCATCAGGTCTTGAAGCCTCGGGTAGTTCGAAAACTGGTTTCGTCACAGCCTTTTGAGCAGTATTAGAAGAGTTCTGAACCTTCTAGAATCTTACCGGGCCAATTTATCTGCTTCCTAGTGGTCCACTTGACCAGCGATCCCTGGCACCCAGGAAAGAGCACCTTAAAGCTGCCCACCTTAGTTCCTTAAGATCCCAGAAGTGTCCTGACTATCGTTAATGGCTTAGATTGCTGCTTGTCTGTCGAAGTAATGAAATATCTTCTGTCATTGAAGATATTGTGATTGAGTGAAGATATTATGATCCATGACTTAGACAATCTGGCTGTGTGAGCACAGTGTTGGGTACCTGTTGAATCCTGCAAATGCCACAGCTTCTTCCCCAGAAATCCATTTCTTTACCTTCCGTTTTTACTGATAGTCCAAGCTCCAATCGTGAATGAAACGATCAAACGAAGCGTGAATCGTAACGCCTAAGAAAAGTACATTCATTTTTTGTGTTTACTCTTTATGCGAACATTTGCTTCACAAGACAGACGACATTAAGAATACTATGCCAATATTACTTCAGAAATCGATAAAACTGTTTCTATAGAGCTGGCTGTTATTAATAGGATTTTTATGACGTTCATATGAGCGCAATACACTAGTAACAATTTACGTCACTTCACTAATTGCAAAATTAATTACCTGCAAGTGATGACACTACGCCTGTAACATTCCTCTAAAATGTCAAATACTTCGTCACTAAATGTTTTACCATTTAATTATGCTGCAAGCTGCAGTATGACCCACTTTAACAGATGCTTCTAATTACATTATAAAAATATATTTTCTAATTTCTAATTATCGCTACTCGAACTCTGCAAACACACATCAACCACTTACAGGACTGGCTATTCAAATGGAGAATCAAAACCAACGTTACGAAGTCAAAGTTAATAGTATTTACTCTCAGACGGAAAATCCTACCTCCTATCATCTTGAACCAAACTCCTATACCAACTGTGGACAAAGTTCGCTACTTCGGTCTGCACCTAGACAAACGGTTGACATGGAATCCCCATACTAGACTGAAAAGACAAGAAACTAACCAACGCTACAAACTTCTCGCCAGACTACTTGACAAACGTTCAAAACTTAACCTACATAGCAAAAGACTCTTATATCTACTTTTACTGCGAACTATTTGGTCATACGGCATCGAAGTATGGGGATCGACTAAGCGTTCCAACTCACTACACCTAAAGTCATTACAGTCCAAAAATACTTTGAAAACTTCTTAACGCTCCGTTCTATGTATCTAATCTCACACTATCCATAATGACCTCAAAATCCCTTTCATTACAGATCTTGCTAACACTCGTTTTCTCAAATTTCATTCCTCTACAGCAGCTCATCCTAACCCTCTCATAGAACACCTATCTTCCTCCACATTACCAGGTAATCCTCTAAGGAGATTGAAGAGAAGATGGCCTCGTGATCTTCTCTTATCGTGAGAGCAAAGCACGTTACTGGAGTGACACCACTGGGTGCCTTCTCCATTCATGATTTTCTTCTATTTCTTTTTTCTTTTACCATATTTGCTTGTTGCAACAACTGTTAGTGTGGTAAATTACAATAAAAGATTAAAAAAAAAAAAAAAATTAAAATAATGAAAACCAAAATGATTATTATCTTAGCATATTTGTTACAAATTAAATAATATCTATTATTGGCGCCCTATTTGCTTTTAAATTTATTGAAACACTTGACCTCGATTTTTGTAAGTCTCCATTTAACACACTTCACATTGTTTTTTGTTTCAAGCTGCATTATCTGTTGCATTTTTATTATTGAAAGTTATGTTTTTTTTTATATATATTTTTGATTAATAATTATCGATGCAGTTATGTACTTTCAACAAAATAAAATAAGAGTAAAAATATTGATAATTTGAATTAAACTGTTCCAATCAATCGCCTTGTGATTACTGATTATCTATTTCAAAGCAAGGTTGAGAATGAAACAAATTCTTTAATCAAAAGGAATTAAAAATTACTTAATTTGAATTCACTTTAGATGAATAAAGGTAAAATGAGTTAAGAAGGTTTGAAGCTCGAATTTGACAACTTAGTCGACAAAATTACTTCTAATAATAAAATTTGGATAGAAATAGTAATAATAAATTGGGCAAACATTATTTTTCTTAAAAGTTTTTCAAATGGGTTTAGCTTTCAGTCTGAATTTGGGAATCGAAGGAGCCGGCTTAATTTTTCATTCAGATTGTTTATACAATTTTCATTATTTATTATTTATTTTAATTTAATTATTTAAGTAATTAATCCAAGTGCCTATTTGTGAAGTACGAGAATTCTAAATGCAAATTCAGTCTTATTTTATATAAAGCTTTCGACCTCCTAGTTTAGATTACGGTTCACATTTTTTACCTTAAGCTGATTGATTAATAACCATTGCTCAATGGTTTGATCATATTTCAAAATTTTATTTTCGTATTTCTACTTTCTCATACTCTAGTAAGAGAAAGAATGATAAACTTGCAGATTTTCCCGGGAAATATTCGTTTTGAGCTCTCCTGAGTCCCAAAAAGTGTTTTTTACAAATTGGTTTCTCTGTGTGTGTATGTGTAACTCAAAAACGAAAAATCGCTGAAATTTCTACTTTGGAAAACTTTTTGGTTTGCCAAAACTGGCAAAACCTTTGCTGGGTAGTTTCTTCAGTTTTTTTTTATGGAATTTCTTAAATCGGCTCCAATGATTTCTTTATTGGCTTCACTAATAGCATTTATGTAGCTCTACAACTTTATTTGAACATTTTCGAAATTTTTCATAAATCGATTAAAGACGCACATGTAAGAAGAGATGAGAATCCTTCTTCTAGCTTTATTCCATCTCCCTGCAATGTACGGACTTGGAACTTATCCCTCCTCTCTTGAAGGAAATTAAATGTGTTTCTAAAATTGAGTTCGAAGGAAAGTGTCCATTTTTTTTTTAAATAGTTTACACGCTTTTCTGAAAACTCCTAACAAACATTACATTCACATAGACTTTATAACATTTTTACTTTTACCATTTTACTGGAAAAATCCGCTTTAAAGAAGTTCTCGGAGATTAGTCCAGTTAGGCTTTCCTGTAAGTTTAGCTTTCAATGAAACGAACCATGCTACCGCAAACTGTGATGTCATGTTGATAAGCATTAATCATAAATTAATTCTTAAAAATTAAATAATCAAATGTTCTGAGAAAACCATTTCAATTTTTAAAGAATATTTCATGAAACAGACTGTTGAGAAAACTAGTAAGTAATAGTGTTTGCACCAGAATTTGTTAGCTAACTGGTTAACCAGAACCAGAAGTTAGCTGATTTATGAACTGCATGTTAACCTCAAGTAGGCGCTAGATTAATTTAAAAAAAAAAAATCTTTTTAGGTAGTTATGAATTTATTTTCACTGTACAAAATTACCCGATAATAACAGATTAAGAAAACAAATATCGCTGGAAAAAATGTTTGAAAAATGGTGAATAAAAAATGTTTAACAGAGGAAAAACTGTTTAAGTATAATTAAAATACGTTATCAAAACCAATGCGAATTAATTTAAGAAGTGAAGTTTGGCAACAATAAAATAATAAGACTGAAATTGGCAATAATTACTTTCTCTCATCATAAATCGATCAAAGAAAAAAAGTGATTAAAACTTATCACTTGTATATTAATTCTGTCTCCAAAAGGGTAAAAGATTGGATTTCTAATTTTAACTACAAGAAAAAAGCCAAATACCTGCCCAAGATCGAAGCTTATTTACACATTCATGAATTAAGGGGAGAGTTCTTTCCCTTCTTCAGGAACCCATAACAAAAAGTATATAATGAAAATTGAGATAAATTAGTTGGTAAGTCTTATCACTGGGCCAGTAAACAATAAATATTATCAAAATAAAAACATTTTGTTGCCGAAATTGAAAAAATCTGTTATTTTTGGATTTGTAAATACTAACTTTTTAAAATAGCTTAGAGGTTAATGTTATTCTTTTTTTTTTGCCAAATATAGGAGCGAGATTTCAATGAAGCATTTTGTTGGTTATTATAAATTCATTTTCACAGTTTAAAATTAGCAGATATTAATATCATAATTAATAATTTTTTATTAAATATTATCCTTGGAAAAAAAGTTACAAAAAAGGAGAGCAAAAAACGTCCGGCAAAAAAAAAGAAAAAAAAAAGGACAAATGAAAATGTATAACAAAGGTATAAAAAAAAAATCAACATTAATATTAACAAAGTGAAGTATTTATTTACTAATATTTGATAAATATTTTGTTTTAACTTTTAAACAGCACAAGTTGTTTTATATCACTTGTACGAGGGTCGTTTGAAAAGTCCGTGCAAAAATAAAAACTACTTAATTTTTTTGGGTAAACCTTTTTTATTTTTCAACATAGTCTCCTTTTAGGCTTATACACTTCGTCCAACGCTGCTCTAGTTTGTTGATCCCTTCCGAATAATAGGATTTGTCCAAGTCTGAAAAATAGCCATTCGTTTCTGCAATCACCTCCTCGTTTGAATAAAATCTTTTTCCCGCCAGCCATTTCTTCATATTGGGGAAGAAATAGTAGTCCGAGGGAGCCAAGTCTGGAGAATAGAGGGGGTGTGAAACGAGTTGGAACCCTATTTCCATTAATTTTGCGACCACAACTGCTGAGGTGTGAGCTGGTGCGTTGTCGTGATGGAAAAGGACTTTTTTGTGGGCCAATCGTGGGCCTTTTTCTTGCAGCTCGATTTTCAAACGGTCCAATAACGATGAATAATATGCACCTGTAATAGTTTTACCCTTTTCCAGATAGTCGATGAGGATTATTCCTTGCGAATCCCAAAAGACAGTCGCCATAATCTTTCCGGCCGAAGGAACGGTCTTCGCCTTTTTTTGGCGCAGATTCCCCCTTGGTAACCCATTGTTTAGATTGTTCTTTGGTCTCAGGAGTGTAGTGATGTATCCATGTTTCATCCACAGTGACGAAACGACGCTTAAAGTCCTGCGGATTCTTCTGGAACAGCTGCAAACCGTCCTTGCAACACTTCACACGATTTCGTTTTTGGTCAAGCGTGAGCAATCGCGGCACCCATCTTGCGGATAGCTTTGTCATGTCCAAATGTTGATGCAAAATATTATGTACCCGTTCATTCGAGATGCCCACAGCACTAGCAATCTCACGCACCTTCACTCTTCTGTCATCCATCACCATATCATGGATTTTATCAATGATTTCTGGAGTAGTAATCTCAACAGGGCGTCCAGAACGTTCAGTGTCACTTGTGCCCATATGGCCACTCCGAAAATTTTGAAACCACTTATAAACTGTTCTAATCGAAGGTGCAGAGTCACCATAATGTTTATCAAGATTCTCTTTAGTCTCCTGAGGCGTTTTGCTTTTCATAAAGTAGTGTTTAATCAACACACGAAATTCTTTTTTGTCCATTTTTTGAAAATCACTCGACTTCCTCGATTCAAACGAATGCCAAACACAAAGAAATAGACCGATCTGGCTGAAACTTGGTGTGTGTTCTTCCAAGAGATGCTACTAACTAAACATAACCTCGATACCTCGATAGTAGTGCTATCTCTCTGACTTTGCACGGACTTTTCAAACGACCCTCGTAATACAGATAAATAATAATAATAATAATAATAAATAAATAAATAAATAATCAGAATCCTTAATTTTCTTTTCCTAAGCTTCTTACAGCTCACTCTCCGGTGATGGACAGTGTTGTCTGTAATGAGAGAACACTGCCCGAAGGCCGGTAGTGCACTGAAAAAAGCCTTAGGCGCTAATAACCTTAGATGAGGACGCGCCTTAAATACAAAGAAAAATAAAACAATTTATTTTGTGCATAAAAATCACATATAATTTGATTTACAAGAAACCTATCGATTTGATTCCTTAAATACTTTACTTACTTCAAAATATAATCCTTACGTACAAAAAAAAAGAGACCTAAATCTATTTGAATTCATTTAATAATAAACAATCCACTTAATCAATACGATTTTGGAACAACATTTTTGTCGTAAGTTCATCCAAATGTGAAATTACGTAGAATTCGACTAGATTTACGCTAGCAAATGGATTACTTCAGCTCAGATACTCGGCACGTACTAACTAGACAGGTCTGCAGCACTAATCGCATTGTAGAGAGGGGCCTCATACAGCGTCAATGGTCAGTGCGCTTGCGCTCTATTAATATCTCAATTTGCACGATTCTCACTTAGTCCTAATGCATATTTGCATGCAGTAATTAGCAACATTAATTGTGCGCGACAGGAAAATATTGTTCATTAATTGAATGATGGAAGCAGTAAGCATAAAGATATGTTATCGTGCACCACTCCCACCTCTCCTATATTCTCTTAAACATGCAGTATCTGAATGTAATCGTGCAGCTTTGCAATGTAGAGTATCCGGTTTGAAGTCCGCGGAAAGCGAAACACTGTTTTAAAACTGTCCGGCAGGACGGTTGTATGAGGGTTGATCATCAAAAATTTCAAGAAAAAGCGTAACATTGAAAAACACCCAACTTTGACAATTTTTTTCTCTTTTTCTATAAAAGATAAAATTCCCAAATTTTCTTTATAATGTAGGGCAAATCCTCTTTTATAACTGTAATTTTTTTTGCAAAAAACCCAGATCTAATAGATTTCGAGAAAAAAGTTGCCGAAAATAAGCAAAAATAGCATTTTCAGAAAAGTCTTGACGGTAGGCCCCTTAAGGAGGGGAGTTTGCCCCACGCAAGTAAGGCCCTTCTAAAACTATTATTACTATTATCACCATAACCTTAGTCCAATTTTGATAAAATTTAGCAAAGAAGTGGTTAAAGCTCCCCAACGCAATAATGCCCTTACAACTATTACTTAAAAGAAGTATTGAACTCATACGTATTTGTAGTTTAAATTTCTCTTTTCATTTTAGGGAGAAGTCCTGTAATCGCAGCTTAATTTTGTTTACTTCTCTTAAGAGGAAGTACAGCATTCGCAGTTTAATTTTGTTATTTACGTAAAAATACCTTACTATTTTATTCAAAAGTTTTCTCAAGAGAATGGTTTTTGAGGATTCTTTGGGGACTACAACTATAAACATTCTTTAAAAAGACCTCTCCAGTTAAGGGTTAATAGGATTGGTGTGTCTTCTGTTCATGGACTCAGTTCAACAAACAATAATGAACAGTAAGTTAAGGGTTAACATTTTAAGCTGTAAGTTTTTCTTAACGAGATAGTTAATGAGATATAGAAGGTTAAATTTTGGTGGTTTTAAAATCGTTCAAATTTCAAACCTTTATATCTCTCTTCGTATTGTTCAGACATTAATGAATTCTTAACACAATTGTAGAGAAAAGTTTCCTCTATAAGTGGTATAAATTACAACATTCTAGTGATAATCCTTAATGAGATATGGAAGGTTAAAATTTGGAGATCTTTAAATACCTTCAAAATTCAAACCTTTTTATCTCTAAACCTTTATAATGAAATGTTTAGTACTAGCTGATTTGCGTACCTTTTAGCGTTTAATCAATCATTACTTAAACTGCAAGTTTTAGTTAAAAAGATTCTACCAATGGGACTGTGTGGGTGAGATTGTAACACAAAATGAAAAATTTTAGAAAGTTCAAATTCAATATTTGTGGAAGAGGAGGATGGCGAGGATTGCCTCTAAAGTGCTATTTTGGTATGTTTTATTGTCTAGTCTGTAACATTCTGTCACCTGTATAAATAATAATAATAATAATAATTAAATTTGGAGAAGATAACCGCGGAAACGAAAATAAATAGACTCCGACAATGGTTCAACAGGTACGGGGTACCAAAAAATTGGACTGTCAGTGGACCTCAATTCAGGTCTGGAGAGACCAAGAATTTTTATGAAAGAAACGCGATACAACACACCAGAACCTCTCCATATCACCCGCAGTCTGATGGATTAGTGGAGCGATTCATTAGAACCTTTAAACAACGATATCTGGCGGGGAAGAACGAAGGAGGTAGCCCTCAAGAAAAGGTTGCAAGGTTGTTGCAAAGCTATCAGAACACAACTCTCAGAATCAAACATAAATCATGTTTTGCTGTTTGAAATCTCTTTTCGATTTTAATTAATAAGGAAAATATCTCACCCAAGTTGATCGAAGCGAGTCAATTGCTGGGCAGAAGGTCTTTTTGTCTAGATCTGTCATTACAAGTCTGTCGTTCTAGTCTTCATTGTTATTTACCCTTCTCAACTTTAGTTTACATTCGGGAAGAGTAATGCGAATCTTCTAGTTAAAGGTAAAATATCAGCTGGACTACAGGAAGTGGAACTATGGCTGCATTCTCTGAAATGATTCGAGATCACAATTTCATTGAAGTTTTAACATTGCTGATTGATAACTTCAGCTAGTTCACGTATTTACACAACCTTGGTTATTTACTTTTTAACCGCTAGAGTGGATATTTTATCTGGATAGGCTGTAGACGGGGTGAATCTTCAATTATACATCTGAATATCGGAATGATCAGTATTAGGATCATAAAACACAGGACAGGAATATATGTTGGAACTCCTAACAACATTTTTCCCATTTTGTTGAGAGAAATACATAGGAAACGATTTTTTAAAATCTAAATTTCCTAATAGGGATCTCTTCCCAATAAGGAAGGGCGTTACGAAGAGCATGAAGAAAGGCGGAGGTTCCGTTTTCTATTGGAGTAAATGTTCAAAAATAAATTTTAATTAAAATAGATCTCTGTTATAAACACTCAATAAGGACTAAATTTAATTTTCCACCAGTCTGAAACACTAAAATTTAAATATCTCTTTCCAAAACTGACGAATGACTTTTCTAACTGCTAAATTCAGTACAAGAAGAGCGAGGGTGAATTTGATGTGCGCCTACCCGCAGGGATGGCCGAAACAGTTTTCAATCCCATCAAGCAGTTACCACAACAACAGTGTACTTCGCAAGTGCAGCAGGCAGCCTTTAATATAATCTTTTAAGTTTCTGACTTCGTTTAATAAATGATTAACAAATCTGCATATAGGTAATGAACAAAAAATAAACATAAAAACAATATTTTGAAAGCTTAGCCTTGGAGTCCAAAAGGAAGCTACGGCTAGTAACACAAAATATACTAATAAAAAGTACACATTTCAAAATGAATCTATTGCAATTCTAAATTCGGATTTCCGTTCCTGCTGAAGGTGGCCATAGTATCACTGTATCCCAGCTTTCATCTTTCTTGAACTTCATTGGGATGCAAATAGGTTGTTACTACTGCTGCCTTGCAAAGTATTTGCAGCAGAAGTCCTCAACTGCCCTAATTATGGTAGTATACATTTTTCTCTACACTTTCACCTTTGTAGTCTTTAATACTTCCCGGATCATCTTAACAAATAAAAAAGAAGTAAAGTAATGCCTATTTTTTTGCAGGCAGGCTTTACGTCTAACTACCAATTAGGTGTCTTGGACGGAGGCAATTAACAAACGTACTTTACTGTACAGTTCTCATATTAAATATTAAATGAAATCCAAGGCCTAGACCGGGAATCGAACCCATTACCGCTCGGCTACCGTGACGATACTAAAAACAATTAATAATAAACATATTTAGACTCAACAAATAGTAAACGGAGTTCTAAAACCTCAAACAGAATAATTAGAAATTTGTATTATCTAATAGACAAGTTTAATTTCTGAGACACAAATTAGAGTGATCTCATCCAGTATTTCTTAAAAATAAAGTTTAAGTATTTTTTAAAGTTTAATGAAAAATATTGTTAAATAAATGCAATATTCGATATATCGATATATAAATGAACAACACTGACCGTCACTGGAACATCTTGAGTCGACCTTACGCCTCTTCAGTTTGAGGTCTTGGAATAGACTCATTGTGTCCAGATCACAAGGCGCTTTTGTCAGTGTCATAATTCCTGTAACATACAAAATTAAATTTATTTTTCACTCCGTACATATAAAAACTATTGTCAATCGATTATGGTATAATATAAAAAATTTTAAGTAGAAAGTTAGTCAAATAGAATTGGGGATGTTTTCGCTCTTAAAGATATACTGTGTTCATATACATTAATCCCCGTGTAGGATTTCTGAACGATCAAAATTTTGGGAGATGGTCCCGCAGTACTGAGTGGTACATCGAGTTCCAGTAACTTGCGATTTTTCATTTTTGGTCACAGCCACATCCACACAAACACATATCTATGAATAGAAACCATATTTTTGGATTCAGTTTACCTCAAAACGTGCTTTGTCAAAAGGAGTTATTAGTACCAACTTCTCTCAACAGATCGGAGCAGCTTCCTTATCTGGAAAATTGGCGAGTAACATACAGTAAAGTGAGACTCCGGACTTGAGATAAGTAAAATCAGAAGGGAGACTTAAAAGAGGCAGTCTAAGCTAGCTCACTTCGAGGAGTATTTTCTTATTTAGTTAGTACTAATTTTTACCGCTTTTACCAACAGTTGTGTACCGATAAAATATTTGGACCGTTTCGCAGGATGATTAGAAGAAGTAGAGAATGATGAATAAATTTCCTGTAACGTTGAAATTCTGTAAACTTTTATTTTGTGTATTTCTAGGTAGTCCTGTTTGCCGTCCGAATATTATTCCGCTACGTAAGAAGGACATAATTCTCTAACGAAAATTTGGCACGAGACACTTCTTGTTCTAGAAATGACAGGAAGCAATTGTGTAAAAAGTGGTTGGATAACATAACAATTGCCACTTACCAAGCTTAGGACTTACCCAAATTAATTATGCACGTATTATTTCACTTAATTCAGGTATAAATATTTAAAGCATTATTTTTTTGCAAAGTGCAACTTGTTATTTGCTAAGTAATTGTAAATAAAGACCATAACATATACATTTTTAAATTAAAGTTAAAACCGCTATTTTACAGTCAATGGTAAACTAGTGGTTTTATCTGTTTATGTTCTGAACCTAACCTAACCCAACAACTTAGAGCTAAGAGGTCACGTTGCCTGTTAGCTACTATTAGCCTATACAATTATATGTTATTATCTGAGGTAACCTGCATTGCCCGGGGTTTTATTATAACCTTTAGGCGCAGAAACATGGATTATTTTATTCAGTGCTTATCTGTCGTAAAATTTATATGGTCGGCGCAAACATCTTACAAGAAATAAGTTATTAGTAGTACTAATTAGTCTCTTTAGTTTTCTAACTGTTGCCACTACGCTAACTAAGGGGGGAACTGTTTTTTTTTACCGTTTAGAAATAAAAATTATGAGCATTCTAAGAGGCCGACAGTAAGAAAAGCTTCAGGCGCTAATGGACTCAAAATGTTGCAGAGGTAGATTGAACAGTATGGTGTAGAGATTTCGACTTCACTTACCTTCTCGCAATGCACTTACTGTCTCGAAAAAAACGAGGCAGTAAAAAAAGTGAAGTCCAAATCTCTACACCCCAAGTGATTATTCTGCTACTGAGATGAATGAAGGTCTAAAACCTTTGATAAAATCAAAGCTAAGTTATTATAAATAATATTTGTATGCTGAAAAAAAATAAATAAATGTCTTTAATACTTACTATCTATACTTAAGAACTTGTACTCGTATGTCTGTGCAAACTTCCAATGTCGTTAAGTAATATTAGTAGTTCTCACCTATTTCTATTCTCTATGCAAGGAAACCAACATTCACTAATTCATTCATTATTTTCATTGAAAAAATTGTTTTTTCTTACATCACAATACCATTCATTAAATAAATATCTTTATATAATTTCATAAATGTATTATAATGGCAGAGCATTCCCCTCTACCGTTCATCAGTAAGAATACATAACAAAAAACGAGCCAAAAAGAAAAGAGTATTCTGAAACCAATCTCTATGGCAGTGGAGAAGAAACAGTTGTGCCAACCTTTCTGTTCAAATAAACACTTTCACCAGATGGTTAAGATATATTTTTTTTGTTTTGCCTTTCCTTCCTTGACGAGCACAGCCATATATATTTATATAACAAGGAAAGTAAAAGTATTTCCTGTTGTCTGTACAGGAAGAAACTTTATAAGTATCTTCTGACTTTATTAGCCGAAATAAGGATGTGTTGGTAATCTGTGTTTTCTCAGAGCTTTGTTTTTAATTGGACTGGTTTCAAATTATTTATTTAATTTGTTTTTGTTTTATGGTTGCTTACTTTCTCTTGGTACTGTAAGCGCATCTTTCTATTGCATCGTCACAAACTTGGTAAATAGAATCTTTAAAAATAAGAAATATTTTTTTTTTTGAAATTAGTTACTGTGATGTCAGAAGACCCATCATTTTACGAATCTCTTAGTAAGAGAAAGGATTGTGCTCTCACTGAAGCCATTTCTCTTCCTCACTCTCTCTAACTGTAACTTTCTCTTTCTCGATCGCTCTTGGGGAGATTGTGATGCTTTTCCCGGCGAGATGATCACTTGCCAGAGAGTTTATCTTTAATTAACATGTTCTATAATTAATAATCTACATTTATTTATATAATTATTCGAATTTGTGATGAGAAAAGAGTTTAGATTGGAATGAATAATCAGAAAATTTCGAATAGTCAGGACGAATGTCGTTACTATTATTATTATTATTATTTATTGTTACTTGCTTATAATGTACAATTGTAGCAAGGGGTTGACCCGTGCAGTTACAGATATAATACATGGAAAAAGGAAAAGAAAGAGAACAGAGACAAAAATAAATTCACTTTTACAAATAAAACAAAAGCTATTAAATTAATGAAAACAAATTTCTAATTTTTATAGAATTAATTACAAAAAAATACATATATTTTATTTTATTTACCGAGTCGAAACGTAAGAGATTCTCCGACACAATTTCAGGTTGAATACAGGAAGAAAAGTTAATGTTGTGCATATGCAGATACTTGGATCTTAAGACATCTAATATCGGGCAGATAATTAGGAAATGAATTAGATCATCTTTATTGTTCCCACATAACGAGCAGGGAGAATCAGTATTAAATTTATAAACCCTACCGAGGATATAGAGTTGAGGCTTCTTCTCAGACATTAATCTTAATTGACTGGCAATTCTGATCATATCGATGTGAATTTAAAGTGAACGTAATCGTTTACCCAATCCAAAGCTGCTAATATTTCTAAGGAAAGTGTTAAATTTGCCGTTTACAAAGATTCAACATCCTTACGAATAAGATTATTGTTAAATCTTGCCATGATAACCCATTGGGTACGTGCTGTTTTTCCCAGACATCATCGGAACCAATAATCTCAAATTGTTTTCGCAAATCAGCGGTCCAGTTAAAAGGGATGCTATCAATGTTGTCAAGCAGCGCAGCATAACGTGTACGTGGCAATCTATTTTCAGGCATAACTAATGCCGTTACTGATGTCAACATAAATGGATTAAAAAATTAAGGCAGAAATAGAAGCAGAAAAGTTGTTAAAGAATAATGTTCATCTCTTTGAAGTAATGGTTAAGCAGTAGATAAATGATGGCCACATGAAGGAAAATGACTGCAGCCTGGTTTCGAAGACAGTTTTACCCTTCATGTCAAGCTTAACAACAACCTGCTTTCCACCACAGCACTTCAGTAGGGTGAAAACTCGCTCTTCCCCTTTGATGTAGCGGGAAAGATGCTTTCTCTAATTGACCTAAGTGTTTCGTAAGAGGTTTAGTGTTCTGGCATTGCAGTAACTAATTTTATTACATACATTCTTTACAATTTAACTCTCTTTTTTGTTGCATTCCATCAAAAACTAATATGTAGGAAGAAATGTAAGGGAAAGTAATATACTATTATATTACATAAAATAGTTAATTACATCGAGGCTAATTAAATGTCGCTGATTGCATCCTGCCAGCACGCATGTTGTTTGGATCCCGGTGTAATGAAATTTATATCTCAGGTTGATATAACCTCATTTTTACAATAAAATGGAAAGTCAACAAACTTTAATATAACAAAATTATTGAAATTCGTCTCTTATCAGCCATTTTGGATTTTGCACAAGATCATGGTATTTTGCTGTTTTCTCAACTAGTTTTAAGTCTAGTGCTGCACGAGACCGAGACGAGGCGAGACTTTATGCAGTCTCGATCTCGGACTCGGTCTCGGTCTTGTCGAGATATCTCGGTCTCGGTCTCGGTTTTTTTGAATTTTTGTTTAAGTATTAAAAGTGGTTTGCTATTTTTTTTTTTTTTTTTTTTTTTTTTTTTTTTTTTTTTTTTTTTTTTTTTTTTTGGCGCATCAACAGCTGAGGTCATTAGCGCCCGGAGCTTTTTCCAGTGCACTGCCGGCCTCCGGACAGTGTTCTCTCGTTACAGACAACACTGTCCATCACCGGACAGTGAGCTGTAAGAAGCTCCTAGGAAGAGAAAATCTAAGGGTCAGCTGCTGGAGTGGTTTGCTATTAATAATATTTTCAAAAAATGTTATTATTTTTTAATAATTATTTTAATTTATATATTGATAATGAAAATGTGTGCAATAGAAGACAACTACTTACACTTCAATGCATCATATATTTTTTTTTTTTTTTTTTTTTTTTTTGGCGCATCGATGGCCATTAGCGCCCACTAATAATGTTCTTTTCACTTTCCAAATACTACTCGAGCTGGGATGACACGTGTGCAGACCCATAGCTTCCAAACACTACACCTTGCTTAGCAAGGTCGGGTGGAGCCTGGGTCCGCAAGATTGTCTCCACACATCCCCTCTTATTTCATCGACATTGTCGACGAGGGGGAGTGTGGAACATCATTGTGCCATCCCTTAAATAAACTAAATTTTACAATACATAACTAAATCTGAATTAATAATTTTAGATGTTTTCTATTATATTTATTGTAGGCAAAACCAAAAGTATTATCATTTCTATGTTTACTATTTGCTTGGGCTTTGCTAATACTAAGTCCGAGGAGGCTATTTACTCTACTAGCAGTTGGATGTGCAGTACTTTGAACTAATATTCCTGCACATCCCAAAATAAACTAGAACTAAATATAATTAACCTAATGGGGTTGAAATACTCGTATAAAATTTCTTTCAACCCCGAGATAAAAAACCTAACCTAAACATACATACGACTTTCTCGCCAATAAATACGTTTACGCCAATAAATACATTCACGCCAATAAATACATTCGTGCCAATAAATACATTCACGCCAATAAATACATTCATGCCAATAAATACATTCTCACCTTAATATAATACACTCATCCTAAGCATTCACACTAGGGGAAAGTACTCGATATTCCTTTCCTCTTTAAAAGAACTAACCTATAAACTAACCTAATCACTAACCTAAATTTTAAAATATAAATTAATTTGTTTTAGATACGTAAATAGCCTCCTGATGTAAGGAGAACCCTCTTGAAGGATAACGCGCTTGTCATGTGGCAGGCCTGCTGTTTCTCTCTGTGTTCGCAGTGCCTGACACCCTTCCAACACGTGCGACACTGTCAGCCTTTCTCGGCATCGCGGGCACCTCGGCCTTCTTTCGGCAATGAGGAGGTACCCATGTGTCAGACGTGTATGACCAATCCTTAGCCTTGTTAGAATCACTGATTCATGCCGCGGGTAATTCTCGACTTTGGCATTTAGCACACGTGGCCTTATATCTTTTAGTTTTTCATTAGTGTTGTCCCACTGAACTTGCCACTTTCTATTTATAATAAGTTTCATATAGGCTTGTAAATCAGTAGGACGTACAGGGATGACATCTTCAGAGGTAGTAGAGGCAGCTTGTTTTGCAGCCTGATCTGCTCTTTCGTTGCCGGACACACCTATGTGTCCTGGCACCCAGACGAATGTCACCCCTTGGCCACGTGCACGAAGATCAAAAAGTAATTTTAAAATAGTGACGACCATTGGGTCCGTCGAGAATTGATCCCGGAGAGCCATTATCGCACTTAACGAATCAGTCAGTACCAAAGATTTATTATAATCTTTATCTTTTATTAGCTTTAGGGCCTGGCAAAGTGCATACGTCTCTGCCGTGTACACCGACGCGTAATAAGGGAGTGTCCAACTAAGGGTAACTCCATCGGTGTACACAGCGCTACCAACACCGTTGTCTGTTTTGGACCCGTCCGTAAAGACAGGTCTAGAATCATAATAAACACTCATTAATTCTAATAATCTTTGTCTATAGACAACGGGCGGTGTATCATCTTTTTTAAATATTGCCAGGTCCATGCGGACGCGCGCAGAGGGCAGTAACCATGGAGGGTGGGGTGCAAAGCCCCAACCCATAACTTCTCCTAATTCTATACCCTCTGCAGCTAAGATTTCCTTAGCTCGGATACTAAGGGGTCGCGTCCGCGAGCGTTGGTAACGAAATTCTTCATCGTGTAGGCTCTCGAATATGGTAGGGAATAAGGTAAGAAACCGCTTCCCCCATATTCCGGCGGTGTAAGTCAGGGTAATCTGCTCTCTTCTTAACTGAGGAGGCAACATCCCCGACTCCACATAAAGACTCTGTAGAGGACTGGTCCGGAAGGCGCCTGTAAATAATCTAATACCTTCATTATAAACTCTGTCTAATAGCGCCAGGCGTGACTTGCGCGCAGAACTGTAAACGGGGGCTCCATATTCAAGTTTGGAGCGGGTAAGACAAATGAAGATACGTTTCAAGATCTCCCGCTCAGTTCCCCATTTGTAACTTCCAAGAAATTTCAAGATATCGAGGGTTCTCCTTGCTTTTGTAGAAGTGTATTCGATATGCTCCTGCCAGGATAGCTTACTATCAAAAATGAGGCCCAGGAAACGAACGCTATCTTTATAATGAATTGGTGTGCCATCCAAAATCAGTGTTGGAGGGGCATGATCATGCCTCAAGCGGCAAAAATGTAGGCACACCGTTTTAAGTTTTGAAAATTTAAATCCGTTCCTGGAAGCCTCTGCAGCCACTCTGTCAACTGCCTGTTGTAGCGATTCTCCAACTTCGCAAAGATCCCTTCCTGATAAATAAATTGCCAAATCATCAACATATAAAGAAATTTGAAGCGGATCTGCTACAACATCGGCTAGACTATTTATCGCCATTGTAAACAATGTAACACTTAATACCGATCCCTGAGGTATTCCATTTTCTAAGACGTGTGGGTCCGAAAGGACCGACCCCAGGCGTACTCGGAACCTTCGCGACTCTAAAAAGCCACGAAGGAACCTCGGCATGTTCCCTCTCAAACCCCAATCATGACACTTCCGCAGGATCGCATGTCTCCACGTGGTGTCATAGGCCTTCTCGAGGTCGAAGAACACGGCCAGAACGTGCTCCCTACGCATAAATGCGTTTTGTACGTAGACCTCAAGGTGGCTCATCTGATCCAACGTGGAACGATACCTGCGAAATCCCGCTTGATGCTGGCTGTAAAGTCCTCTTGTTTCTAACACATATACTAATCTATAGTTGACCATAGATTCGAGGACCTTACTCAAGCAGGTGGTCAATGATATGGGCCTATAGCTAGAGGGGTCACTAGGGTCTTTTCCTTCTTTAGGGATCGGTATAATTATCGCTTCCCGCCAACCATCAGGGTATTGTCCGGTCTCCCATATGCTGTTATATAATTTTAGCAGGTTTACCTTTCCAGTTATGTTCAAGTTTTTTAACATAGCATATGGGATTCCATCCACTCCTGGAGTTGTATTCTTGCATTTCTTTAAAGCGTTTTCTAGTTCTTGCATGGTCAGCGGAGCGTTGTAGGATTCATCAATGGCGATTTCAAAGTCGAGTGGCTGCTGCTCCACGTCACCTTTTCGCCGTAGGAAGTCTGCAGGGTAATTTTGTGAGCTGGACACTTGTGCAAAGTGCCCAGCCAATACTTCTGCTACTTCTTTTGGCTCGGTGACGACGACATCATTACGTTTTAGAACTGGCATCGATGGATATTTGCTACCACCAGAAAGGGCTCTTATTTTATCCCACACCTCTTTTAGCGTCGACGATGTGGAAATCGTCGATACGTATGAGGTGAGAGTTTCCTTTTTTAAATGCCTTATTAAACGCCTCTCCCTGGCTCTTAGTCTTTTAAAGCTAATTAAATTTTCTTCCGTCGGATACCTTTTAAATCTGTTAAAGGCCTGCTTTTTTACTATGTTGGCAGCCTTGCATTCCGGGGTCCACCAGGGAACGGGGAGTCTTGCGACTTTCCCGCCAATCCTAGGAATGGTACCTTCGGCTGCTCGCACCAACGATCTTGTAAGCCTTTTTGCATCAAGGGTGGCATCCCCTGTAAGAGGTGGAGTCACCACATTGTTGGAATAAGCAGGCCAATTTGCATTTTTGATGTCGTATCTCCAGGGTATCACAAAGGGCGCCCTGGAGATGGAGCTTGATAGTAAGATTGGGAAGTGGTCACTGTGATATAGTTCATCGAGTGTGGTCCATCTTAAGCGAACTGCAATGGTAGGAGTAGCAACACTCAGGTCAATTGCGCTAAAGCCTCCCGAGTGTGCGTTAAAATGTGTAGCTTCACCACTGTTGAGGAACATCAGATTAGAATTGTCTATAATCTCCTCAAGAGCTCTACCTCGTGCATCAGTTCTAGCTGAACCCCATAAAGTGTTGTGAGAGTTAAAGTCTCCCAACAGCAACACTGGGGCAGGCAGCTGCGAGAGTAGATTCTCCAGATCACTTCTTCGCCAGAATATGTCTGGCAAGTAAATACTGGCTAATGTGATCTGCAGTGGTGTAGACAGGCGCACGGCAACAGCTTGCAAATTAGTTTGGAGAGGTAGCCGCTGGCTGGGTATATTATCCCATACACAGACGGCCACTCCGCCGCGCGCCCTCCCTCCTGGGGCAGGTTGCACCTCTTTGCTGTATACTTTGTATCTGGGGATTCGAATGGATTGCCCCGGTCTAATCTTAGTTTCCTGGAGGCACAACCCGAATGGTCGGTGTTCCGCCACCATTCGGCGTAACCCTTCCACATTACTCATATAGCCCCGCATATTCCATTGCATGATAGACTCACACATTTTGGTAGTTCGATGTGACCACACGTGGCAGGAACATTCTAAATGAATTCGTTGTGTTTACTAAGTTTTGAGTATTAAGATACATGGATGCTGAAGAGAGAATCATGATCACTTGTCTAATCAGTGGCACACTTGTCTCGAGGCTTGCCTTTAGGCCAGCCCTTTTTTCTTCTTCTTGGGGGGTGGTCGGAAATGTTACCACCCTCCGATTCAGAGGCCTCAATATCCGTCCCCATTAGCTGCCATTGCTGCTTGGGGGAATGAGCAATTTGGCCGGAAGACATTTGCTCTTTATTCGATATGATGCTCTTCCCCCTTATTCCTACTGGATAAGGAGGTGGCATCTTTAAGCTTAAACGCTTCCTCCTGGTAGAGTATTTAGGTGGACTTACCACCTTCCACTCCCCTTCGGAGGAAGTCTTGTTTTTAGGTGGTTGTTGAACCACCTTTGAATCACTTCCACTAGTAGTGGGAGTGATTGATGGTAGCCTTTTGGCTACCGATGCCCCATGAGGGGCATTTTGTTTTGGTGGTGGGATTTCTCCCACCTTTATAATGGTCCCCTTTAAAGTAGGGGAGGAGGTAGACGGTGGGATTTCTCCCAAGTCAGTAATAGCTCCCCTTGAGGCCGGAGAGGGGCCATTTTTTAAATGCCCCTGTGGGTTCGCAGGGGCTGAAAGAATGTGTGCCACTGTCAGGGGTGTCCTCATTTTATCTGTGTAAGAAGTTTCTTTCGTAACATAAGATCTGCTTTCAACTATAGCTCTTGCCTCATGGTAGGGCAATTGCTGTAATGTTTTTACTTTTTGAATTTCTTTCTCTTTTATTAAAATTGGACACCCCGAGGATCTGGCATTATGATCTCCGCCACAGTTTACACATTTTATTGGTGGAGTGCATTCGCCCTCATGTTTCGGCTTTCCGCACACGCATACCGCTTCGGTGGCCTTGCATTTCATGGAGGTGTGTCCGAACCTCTGGCATTGAAAACATCTCATAGGAGATGGGACATAAGGGCGTACTTTCAATTTATAGAATGCAGCTTCTACCATTTGTGGCGGTCTCGGGCGGTCGAATGTGAGGACAACGGAGGCGGTATCCACTAAGGAACCATCCTGCCTCCGCTTAATCCTCCTCACCTCTATTACGCCCTGATCGGCCAGACCCTCTTTAATGTCTTCCAGCTCACTGTTTAAAAAATCCCGACAAGTGATCACTCCCTGGGAAGTGTTTAGACGCTTGTGTGGGCCCGCTTCTACTTCAGCATCCATATATTTTTGCAAATTCAAAATGGCCCTTATTTGGGAGCGGTTATCCGCTTCAACACAAATTGAGCCATCGCCAAGCTTTCTTATACTTTTGGTTTTGCCGAGTGCACTTTTCAAAAACTTGTGTATTTTGAAGGAACATTCGTTGGAGAATGAACCTTCTTTCTTCCTGAGTACAAAAAATCTTCCCCAATTATCAGCTTCAAAGTCAACAAATTTAAAAATTTCATTACCTCTCTGGTTGCCGCCCTTGGCTTTCTTCCTTGGCGGGGAAGAAGGGCAAAAGGGTTGCAAAGTAACCTGCATCCCCGTCGTTGAAACGTCCATCGAATTGTCCTGGTCCATGCCGTGTCGAGATCCTGAAAAACAGATTGGATTGATGTGGGATGGGGGAGTAGGATTGGGAGTTGTATTGGAGTTTGGGTGAGGGAGAAGGTAGTTAGGATTGTGGGCAGGGTTAAATGGTGGGCTAGGCCCGGTAGAATTAATATGTATATCCATGATAGACATATAAATTCATCGAAGTACGTGGTCCCGCCTCCTCAGACGCTCAAATGGACCCGGTTACTATCCGGGTGGACCATCGCACTTCGACATAGACCGGTGCCGCGGAAGACAACGTTCCGGTACCAGGTACCGACCCGTGCCCCCGCGACCCCCTTCCTACCCCTAGGAACCTGTCTGAGACAGTGTTCCCTAGCCGATTTCCTGAAGTAGGGGTATCCTCCAGGTGGAGCTCTCGGGTGAAGCCGAGGCCAAAGACATGTGTTGGGATAAGCTGCCCGCAGGTCAACGTCTCCCTCAATGCCCAGGATCCTCTTTTCCACCCTAGCCCCAAAGCCTCGCCACGGCACGCGAGGGAGAGATATTTATACTCTGACTCTCGACGAGTGCGTATCCTTGTTCGTGCAGTGTGTGTAGTCGTCTGTATAGTGTGAATGTTAAGGTGTAAATGAGTGTGTGTGGTGGGGAGCTCGAGTTTACCTGTGGGTTCGCTAAACCCAAGTAGCTGCACACATCAACTACCTCTGCAGGTGCATCATATATTACTATTACTGTTATATATCTTTATATAATTTCAAAAAGATGTTAAAAACGCCCCAAATGAAAGACCCAAATAACATATCTGCCTCCTATAACAAGTCGATTCGTGAAATAAAAAATACACCTCCCAACAAACTTCCCGCTCCATTAGTTATGGCTGTTGGTGAAGATAAAGAATCTGGTGATTCACCTTTTGACGACGACGACGACGACTGCATCCATATTTTTGCACTATTTGCTCAAAAATCAGCAAATATCACCGAAGAATGGAAGACAGAAATAATTAATTACACCAAATTAGACCAAGCACCAGTAGACGTTGACATTTTAGAATGGTGGAAAACACTTGAGAAATCCTTCAAAAATTTGTCTAGAATGGCGAAAGATATTTTTAGTATCTGTGCAACTTCAGTGCCATCGGAAAGATTATTTTCGCAAGCTGCGATGATAATGACCAATAGAAGATCTTCTCTAACTTCTGACTCAGTAAAAGCTCTTTTATGTATCAATGCTTGGGCAAAGTGTATCTTAAAAACGAAAATTTGTGGCAATATTTTTTAGGTGCATAGATAGTCTTTTTTTTTTCAAATTCATTAACTCTAAAATTCTAAAATATAATTCAAATAATATCTAAGTTCAAAGTATTAGATTATTAATAGTGAAATTTATGAAATTGAATGAATGAATGATATGAATAGTGAAATTTAGTGAATTTATGTAAAAATTAGGTAATTCGAAGGGGGCCGCCACGGTAACCGAGCGGTGCGAGACCTGCGAAGATAATGTGTATTGTGGTACTGGGTTCGATTCCTGGTCTTAGGCCTTAGATTTTATTTATTGGTTAATATGAGAAATTTACAGTAAAGTATGTTTGCTAGTCGCCTCCGTCCGCGACACCTAATTGGTAGTTGGACTTAAAGCCCCGCCTGAAAAAAATAGTCGATTACTTTACTTTGCTTACTTTACTTATGTAATTCGAAGTCAAATAGATGTAGTAATATTGGACATATATAATAAAATCGTATCTTTTAATAATTAATTCAATACCCGTAAGGATTATTTATTAATAAAGAACACAATTTTATAATTTTATAGCTAAAAATTAATATTTGAAAAACCGAGACGAGACCGAGATTTCTCGACGAGATATATATCATGTCTCGATCTCGGTCTCGGTTTCGGTTGCTCAAGTCTCGTCTCGGTCTCGGTCTCGGTCTCGGAGACCGAGATTTGTCTCGTTTCTCGTGCAGCACTATTTAAGTTCTGCGAAGCCTGTTTTGCTTGAGGGTCAGCCGCTATCCTGAACATCGTGTTCGTACCCAACAAATTCTAACCTAAACATCTATCGCAGAACAGAGGCTGGAAACTAAGATTTGTTCTTGTTCGAATGAGGTGAAAATGTTTCCTGTTGTACAAGTGTTGCAGTGCAACCCAACGCTATTAGTGTATAATTGTTCTTTCCGCTACGATTGGATTCTCTAATTGCTGAATTCTAGATCAATTTCAAACGTTTTACCTCAGCTAGTTGCTCTGGTCGAATGCTCCGTGTGCACTTAATTGGAGAATTCGTTAGGTGTCTTTCACAGATATCTCTCAGACTTCTGATTGGATCCTTTACTGGGGATTGTTGCGTTAGGAGGCAACATCAGGAGTCTCACACCTTTTTTTTTATATTTGTGCTTTAGGAGGTGGAAACACTAATTCATTGTGGGATTGTCGGGAAATGAGAAGAGTAGATATTTGAGTTGTTAAGTCGGAGCAGGTGGCCGATGTAAGAGTCTAGGCTTGAGTGGCCGTGTGTTTCGGGTCCGGATTTTGTCCTAGACTCGTCTTGTTTTGTTGTTGTAACTATTGTAGAAGGTTTGGGTAGCGGACGGACTGGTTTCTTTCCCACTGATTTTAAACCAAAAGACTGAATCTGCTGCTTGGAAGCGCGATTATAATGATCAAATGGTTTTTCCAATTTAAAAAATGGTTCCAACTAATGTCTTTAAAATTTAAAAAATAGTAATATTGTGAAAATACGATATTGGGAGACAGTTCATTTAAACAAGACAATACCAAATTGGAGAAACATTAGACCTTATATCGGAATTTGCAAATCTATATTATAATTGGAAAACTTTAGAGAAACATCGTGTATTCTTTCAGAATATAACAGATTGTTTAGAGAGTGGAAGATACACAATAGAAAGGTAAAATATCTAAATAGTTCGCCGTAGATAAAGTCTAGGCACTAATTACAGAACTATATGGGCCCATTAGTTGAAGTGGTTTCACTTTTTGATATATCCTTCAGCCTATTAACTGTAGTATTCCTTTAAACGGTTACTCATTAACATAGCTGACATTGGAAATTAGGGATTGCTTACAATTATAATGATATTTTACTTGTTCATTATCACAATTATTAAGAAGTTAAACTAGGAAATGTGTATCCAAAGTAATGCCCTAGAATGCTAGTTCACTACCTGAAGATGCCCATTAAATTTACATTTCTCTAGCTGTTGAAGTTATTCATTACCCTATTCTTTTTACCGCTATTAAGTCTGGTAGTTTGTTTACTAGCCATCTAATTTACAAAATATGTGTTGTCCCAGGTAATTATATGTATTATGTAAATATATACATTTAAACAATTTCTTTTAAGCACTTGTTTAGATGAAGAAAATAGATTAAGAAATTAATTGCTTGGAAATTACGGCATTCTAATTGTGCATTTTTTCAAATTTAATTGAGGTATCTGATAATACCAATTATTTTAGGTAATTAGCTTGCAACAATTGAACAAAAGGACAAAATTATAAAGTAAAAAGTTATTGAAATGAACGTTAAAATATCACGTCTGATCCTAACTTTTAGCATCAGAAACTCAAGCAACGAATGTGGCGACCAGGTTTCTGAATTCATTATAATTTTCTGGTTCCTTCTGACAACGCTTACTAGAATTGCATAATCTTTTTTTTTTTTTTTAAGTTATGAGGAAGTGAGATTTCATTGCTACCACCAAAAGTTATGATTGAAGCTAACAGATCTCAGAAAACTCACTGCTCTTATAAGCTAAACAATAAGTACGAAACATATGCTTCACGTTCAACGAAAAGGCACAACATTAGCTGTCATTAGCTCACACGCACCTTGCTAAGATGTCAAAAAAGACGAAAAATACACTATATTTACGTTCGGAACATATTACGGCAGCTCTGGAAACAATAATTGAATCTAAAAAAGGAAGTGTGAAGAACTGTATAAAAATAAAGAAGAAGAAATTGATATGGCATTACAACATAAAGAATTACTCACTTTATACATTTGTAACTCTCCAAGAAATTCAAGATGAAATTAACAAACACTAAATACAAATAAAATATTATCTGAAATGAATAGGTATGCATTCAAATTTGTATAAAAAAATTAATAATTTATACACATCCATCACAAAAGTTCTCATTTCAATGCAGTGCGCAATAAATCTAAATCTGTTTATTAAATACTTTTAGGCGCCTCGTTAGCCGAGTGGTTAGAGGCGATAAGAAGTATTGTGGTACTGGGTTAGATTCGCGGCCTAGGCCTTGGATTTTATTTAATGTTTAATATAAAAGCTATGTTCTTAGTTGTTTAGTGTTGACTAGTCTTAACCAGCAGGTAATTCTTTGGCATTTAGGCTATAGTTAAATAAAATTCACCGATATTTAAAGAATTGCGATTTCTGAAGTTTCGGGATCAAGATTCTTTTGGTATTATTGTTTAGAGACGATTAGACCATTTTTCGAATCCGTCCTATTTACTTTGTAGCTGCATTTCTTTACTAAGCTAACTAGAGAGACCCGGAGAGCCTATAGTTACCAGTATATTGACTGTAGTAGAAACAAGTGACTGCTTCTGTGATTAAACAAATATTTATTTTCAAGATAACTTTGTCACGCCTAAGTACCTTTTCCAAATTCTCATCAAGAGACATATGAAGCACTCTTTGCCTCCCTAGGAGAAACAACCTGAAGTTCAATGTCCGCTCCAAGATTTGAACACTAATATCCTAACTTTCTGAATCCGCTCTCACAAAATGGGGTGCGTTTAGTGGTAAACGGCACTAAAGTATGAGATTTGCAATTCCACCATACATTACTGAAGTGCAAAGGGCAAAATTCGCAGCTGCTGACCCAAATAATCTGATTTTACTGCCCCAGCTGTTTGATTTACTTCTTACTAATACTCCCGTTTTCAAGGACTTTTTGTCTTAAAAGACGGAACGGAATACTAAAAGGCAGTTGTGGAACACCTAAGTAGGTAGCAGTGCTAACATCTTTGCGTCATCGTCTTCTTCATATTTTAAACGTAGCAACTTCCTACAATTTGGAAATGAAAGAAAAACTATTGAAAGAACAAGAAAGACATTGGTATTCTGGTTTTTTCACGTATGCCATTTTCCTAAAAATATTCCACTAGAGCAACTACTTCTAAACATTTTGAAACAATCCGCCAATGCTAACATGTCGACTGCAAATAAGAAGCCAAGAAGATCATCAACAAGTTAGTTCCTCGCAAAACTCTGTTCGTAAAAGTGAGTCATGAAGTTGGATAATAACTTCGAGAACAATAGTGTCGACAAAGATTCTTCCTGAAAAATTTCTTCCGTTATTTTAAGGGATTGTGAAGCTGTATTATCATTAATTCTCAAGTTAAATGAGGCACTCTCTCGAATAAATTTTTACTTTTTGCGCTCTAAGAGTAAATTATTATTCGACTCCTAGTTATGTATTTTTACTTTAATTATCTAATTTGTTAATAAGAGAAATGCATGGTAAAACACGAGCGATCAATATCCAAGCATGGAACCTGATAGGTAGCTGAATTTTAGCCCAATACTTTGTTTTAAATTAGGCTCTATCAGCAGTAAGATATGTATGTACTTCCGCCACGGACCGCTCAACTAGTTTGAGTTAGACTACCTGAAATAAAGGTATCACTTTAATTGGTACGATTAAGCCGATTGACGCCATTAAAGAGACCACAAACCCAACTTGACCAAGAACATAATAATTTATTTCTGCAACCATGTAGGGAAGTTCTCATTACTCAATTAAAATCAGCTGTGTAATGCCCAACTTCCCACACTAGTGGGGGGAAATTCCCATTAGTGTCACTTTCCGCACAAGTGAGTGGAAAAACTTTATTGTGCTTCCTTGATATAAGAAGTTTTGTTATTAACATAAATATTTTCTGTAAAACTCTAATAAGCTTATTTAAATTTATTTTATTTAAATAATTAAAAAACGAATATTAAAAAATAAAATAAAAATTGAAAGGAATATAGAAATAAAAATAATACTTTAATAAATAATTAGATATTTTTAATTATAACAGTTAAAAAGGTTATAGTGTTACCTTATAGAAATTTAAAATGGATTCTAGTGATGCCTCAGCGAAGCGAGGCTAATTTATTTAGGTAGCCTGTAGGTTAAAATCTTCAATTTTAAATCAGTAAAACTCTTTCAAACTAACCGCTTCAAGTATGGCAGTTATCTGTGTCATTGCCATGACAATCGTACTGTGCTGGAAGTCTTTGCTAAATTTTAATTTTAAACAGAAATATAAATACATTTTTTCAATTTTTCAATAAAAATATAGGGAATTGTAAGAAACTGTTGTTGGAAATGAAGTCACGCATCCTTCGGTGAGATTGCGCGTAGATTTTTCTTCTTTTTTTTTTGGTAACCATGGTAATTTTTGGTAACCATGGTAATTTTTTTTGCATAAACTTAGATTTAATAGATTTCGAGAAAGATATTGCCTAGTGCTGCACGAGACCGAGACGAGGCGAGACTTTATGCAGATCTCGCCTCGGTCTCGTTTGACAAGTGTCTCGTCTCGAACTCGTTCGCTCAAATCTCGGTCTCGTCGAAATATCTCGTTTTTTTTTTTGGAATTTTTGTTTAAGTATTAAAAATGAAAAAAAAAATGAACCCAATATCTGAGGCAATCAAAATGAATAAAAAAATGGTTTGTTATTAAAACTGTCCGGTAGGACAGTTGTATAAGGGTTGACCATCAAAAACTGCACGAAAAAGCGTAACGTTGAAAAACACCCAACTTTGACAATTTTTTTCTCTTTTTCTATAAAAGATAAAATTCCCAAATTTTCTTTAAATCTTACTCCAAACCCTCCTTTATAACTGTAATTTTTTTGCAACCACCCAGATCTAATAGGTTTCGAGAAAAAAGTTGCCGAAAATGAGCAAAAACGGCTTTTTCAAAAAATGTTCTTGTTCTTGTTGTTACCTTTTTTGTAAACAACGTAGCGCCTAAACGCGTGAACCGATTTTCATGAATGAGGTGTCATTCGATTCAATATTTTATGTAGATGTGCCTTTTGGGGGTCCTGACGCTGTACATCGAATGGGAGAGGAGTTAGCCCCCTTTATGTAAGGCCCCCTCCAAAATTATTATTACTAATTACTCTGTAAATCTTGGCCCGATTTTGATAAAATTTGGTAGGATGATAGGGTTAGGGCTCCCCTACGCAACATTAAAGCGGCGATCAGCTCTTACACTTGTTAAGGGGAAGTATAGCAATCGTTTCAAATTATCGACACGTGAACCGATTTTTATGAATGAAGTGTCATTCGAATCGAAATTTTATACAGATTTGCACTTTAAAAGTCTCGGCACCGTGCCTCACAAGGAGGGGAGTTTGCCCCACCCAAATAAGGCCCTTTCTAAAACTATTATTACCAATATTTCTATAACGCTTAGTCCGATTTTGATAAAATTCAGCTCGAATAAGTGGTTAAAGCTCCTCTACGTTGCTGATTCTCTTGCTCCTACTAAGAGGAAGTACTGCAATCGTTTAAATTATCAATGAGTGAACCGATTTAAATCAATGAATTGTTCGATTAAAAAATCTTTGCCTCTTTGCCTTTTAGGGAGAAGTACTGCAATCCTAGTTTATTTTTCTTACTCCTCTTAAAAGGAAGTACTGAAATCGCAGTTTAATTTTGCTATTTATGTACAAATACCTTCCTATGTTATTCAAAACACTTTCTCAAAAAAATTGTTACTGAGGATGGTTTGGGGGAACGCAACTACAATCATTCTTTAAAAAGATCTCTCCAGTGGTAGTTAACACCTTATCAGGTTATAATGATAGAATAGCTTATTCCAAATTTTAAAAAAATCTGTAAAGCAGATATGTAACTTTGTAAAATAGACAAAAAGGAAAGTCTATCCAAAAGGTACAAAAATCTCCTTAACAAAAACTTACAGTTTAAAATGTTAAGTATAAGGGTTGATTAAACGCCAAAAGGTACACAAATCAGCGAGTACCCAACATTTCATTAATACTTCATTAATATTTAAGTAATTCTACTGCATTAATTTTCATTAATAAGTTATTTTTTAGAATTTATTAGTTATCACAGACCCTTATGCTGGCCACTTCATTTATATTATTTTTTTGTTATAATTATGATAAATCACATATACGTACATGCATGTTAAAGTAAAGATAAAGTTAGAGTAGGCTACTGTCTTGAATTCGTCTTACCGAAATATTCGTGAGCACAATTAACACACAGTTAATAACTCAGCTAATTAAACAATAATTATTCATTTCTCTATTGTAATTTAATTTAGTCCCCCTAATTTTACTTATAGTAAAATACTGGAATAATTAGCTGTCCTAAATATATGCATATCTTATTTACTTTATATTACATATATACAACATTGTGGGAAGAACACCTAGATGGAGAATGTAATTGAAGAAAACTATATTGTTTGCGATAAAGCCAGATTAATTATTACCTATTATTATAAACGTTTGACTACTACATAAAATAACAATTACTTTAATCGAAGAATGAACTTAAACCGACGATTTTTATTTAAGAAATAAAAATAAATAAATAAAATAAACAAAATCATTGATGTAAGTTTTTTATAAAAAAAGGTTTTGAATTTTTTAGCCTCATATTTTTATTTTATTTTTTATAACGTTTTTCTTTTTAACCTGTAATTAATAGTTTGATTATTATAAATAACTAGATATTACAGTCAATCTACAGTGCTACTTGAACATATATTTTGTAGACGAAAATGGCCAGCATAAGGGTCTGTGATAACTAATAAATTCTAAAAAATAACTTATTAATGAAAATTAATGCAGTAGAATTACTTAAATATTAATGAAGTATTAATGAAATGTTGGGTACTCGCTGATTTGTGTACCTTTTGGCGTTTAATCAACCCTTATACTTAACATTTTAAACTGTAAGTTTTTGTTAAGGAGATTAATAATCTTTTCAAAAATTGTTATTATTTTCTAATAATTATTTTAATTTTTCGACGACGACTGCAAATTCACTAATTCTAAAATTATAAAATATAATTCAAATAATATCAAAGTTCAAAGTATTAGATTATTAATAGTGAAATTTATGAAATTGAATGAATGAATGATATGAATAGTGAAATTTAGCGAATTTATGTAAAAATTATGTAATTCGAAGTCAGATGTAGTATTATTGAACATATATAATAAAATCGTATCTTATAATAATTAATTCGGTACCCTTAATGATTATTTATTAATAAAGAACACAATTTCATAATTTTGTAGCTAAAAATTAATATTTGAAAAACCGAGTCGAGACCAAGATTTGTCTCGATTCTCGTGCAGCAATTGCCAAAAATTGGAAAAAGTGGCATTTTCAGAAATTGTCTTGTTGTTCTCGTTACGATTCTTGTAAACAACGTAGCGCTTAAACGTGTGAACCGATTTTTATGAATGAGGTGTCATGTTATATTTATAAATTGTTCGCCAATATCGAGTTCTTTAATGAATCGTCATAATAGTAGAACATTTAAATATGAATTCTAAACAATTCTAAATTGTTTTTACTGTAAGAGAAATAGCTACAAATCAATGTTACAAATGATTGAAAATGACATTATACATGTTGCAAAGAGAAGCTATTTTGACTGTGACCATAGCAGTGTAGGTTGTTTTTTTTTTTTTAAAGTTAAAACTTGGCAACATAACCATTGTTAAGTGAATTCCAGACTGTTTAAAAGTGCAAAAGATTAAATCTAGGGCTGGGAATGTTCCAATATTACGTGAACTTACCACGTGTATGTTTATACGTTTAGTTTGGCCTATTGTTTTTAGAGGTGGATGGTCTATAATAAGTTTACGGACGACCTAGATTCCGAATAAGAAGTGACAGTTGGGCAAGGAAAGATGAGACTAGTTGCCAAGGAGATTTAGAGTACGTGCGTGTGAGTGAGAAAGAGATATGTATAGGTTTGGTGAGAGAGAGATATGCAGGAAACATGCTCTGCAAGGACTTGTACATTGCTTCCTTGGGTGCATCAGCCTTGTGCAACACTCTCATATCACTAGATTCTCCCTCTCTAAGAGAGCTGAACTAGTCGTTCAGCATTCAACCCTCACTGTAACACTTGGTTAGTTCCTTGTTGAACAAAGGTCAATGCAACTAGGCAACTGAATCTAATGCACAGAAAATTTTATTGTTTTAATATTGGATAATGTTAACCTTCATTTTCAATATCTCAGTAAACAAGATAGTAGTAACAATAATAATCATAAATAAGGACATTTAAAACATATTAATTAGGTTGATTGATTTTTTCTTCTTATTTATTCGATAAAAATTATTGAGAGCAAAATAAATCTCTGGTTAATTATAAAACAGCATTAAATGCAAAATTATTTACTTCCCAACAACTCCCAACTGCCTGACTGTCTGAACAATACAATATAAATATTTTTTTTAACTTAATTTAAGTTTACAACTGCAATATAATTCTGCAACAATTGAAACTGATGCAACATGATCCATAACCTATAAATACGTGAGTAGGATGAGAATTACCATACCTAGTGTTGATAGTCCCAAAGAAGAACATTTCACTATTGTGCACTGGCACTCGTCAAGAAGATCACGTGGCCACCAGCGTTTCAAACTACTTGGAGGATTACCTGGCAATGCAGTAAGTTGAGAAACGACAGGTTTAAGATGTAAGGTAATGCTCAAATTTAACAGTTTTAGAGCAACAATGGTCACATTATTCTATAGTTACGAGAAAAAACTGTTTCAGAATTTTTAAAACTGTGAGATTACTAGCTTTAAGTGAAAATGTGCAGAACAAAAGATCTAATAACAAAGTTTTATTTATCAATTGTAAATAACTAAATATTTTAATTTCAATAGTGTTATTGGCGAATCTGACTTCGTTCATTGCGATAATGGGAAGTGCATAAAACAAAATGTACCAGATTTGATTGAAAAATTGTCTAATCTTGTTCTTTCGCTCGATGCCGATAGGGGCTGTTCATTCTGGTTATAGTCACTTGTATAGGGATATCAGTTTATTGGGTCTTAATGAGAAATACATTTATTATACTTGCGCTTTAGACAAACTCAGAGTGGTCAGCCAGATTCGAGTAACGAGTTGCAAGGCATTGAGAATCAGGTCTAAAAATGGTTATTAGAATATAGACACTAACTCGATCTGCACGACATGCAATCTAAATAGAATTGAAACCCTGCAGCACTTTCTCTTTGTCTGTCCGCCTGTGCTCTCCACTGAGAAGGCACTACCTGAGAGAGTTCCTCCAAAAAGAGTCGAATAAATATACCCAAAATAGACTCATATGAACACCTAAATAAGATCTACCATTAAGTAATAGAATCTTTATAGCTGAGATCATTTCCGATAGGCGAATAAAGAAATAGAGTTTAGCTATAATGTTTAAGTTACGTCTAATTTACATGAAGAATCATTATTAATATCTTTTGTTAATATAGGAATGTTTAATTTATTTTATTATATTTAATGTTTATATTAATTATTGTACACTTCAGAACCCCTGTAATATGTAAATTTACATTTAACACAGAAATTGATCTATCATTATCTAAGTAAGATAAATATTTTAAGCATCACTTTCAAGAATTAGTTTGTACGTATTGAATTTGATTCCGAAATAAATTCCTGTTTGTGTCCGAAAAACAGTTTTTTCTTGATATGATTCATCTTTACTCTTTTGAGTAATTTAGATATCACTGGAAAGCAGAACATACTTTCTCAACAAAGACCGGCAACGGGAGTACACTTACAGAAACCATTCAATACAAACTTCTATCTGGGAAGGATTTTATTGGCGGGGACAAATGGGAGATAGTTTATGAATTTCATGGAAATGAAGTGCTATTGGTGCGGTACAATTCACTGAGTAGTTTTCTCTATTCAAATTATTTTTCTTTAATCGACGATAGAGTTTTGCAATCGTGTCAAATTTTCGGTAATAATATTTTCGCAGCAAATGTTCGTGTTGTGGATTCACCTGAGTGCGGAAAAAGTGGTATTTAGAAAATGGTTTACATGAACACGTTTGAACGTGGATGCAAAAAGGAAAGTCTATTTTTTCAGATGGATTTTTAGCCCATCTTCAGTGACGCAGGCGGAAAGCTGACATTCTGTACTCGGCATTTTCCCAATTACCCAGTATCTATGAATCCAGTACGACAGAACATCTTACCTCTCTTCTTTTCGCCTCAACAGCTAGTTCATCATGGGTTAGTAAATTTACTATGTACATAGTTTTGATCTTTGTCTTCGCTGGCATTCTTCTACAAAGCAACCTCTGAAAAGAAGTGATGACTAGGCCTAAAGCACTACAATATTTTATAGGAGTGTACTATAATTATTACAATAATAACGAGTTGCTAAAATACCAATTTAAAAAAAGAAGAATATTTTATGAAATGGATATTTCAGTTTGTCGCGATGTTCTCGAACACCATTACAGAGTGTACTAATTCAACTAATGTTCAGTCGTGCACTGCTTTCTCTTGGCGGTTCTTTCTATCTTTCGCGCTACGCATTTTCCCGGGCTTTTATCTTCATTTTTCCTACCACGCAGTTTTCCGCGCTTTTCTTTTCCGCCATCGCGCTACGGAGTTCCCGCGCTTTCACTTTGATTTCTTCTTCCCGCTAAACATCTATAACCTTTGTTGTGTTTATCCCCTACTGTGCTTCTTGTTCGCTGTTTGCTGCTATGGTGAGAAGAAGAAAGAACAACTACCTTCCAGAACTCATTAAATATTCATCATCAGTGTAGGGTTTTGTCTCTTTGGTGTTCTTATTTTTACCCTCTTTACGGCCCTGGCCCTTCCGGCTTTGACCCCACTTGGGTCTAACCTTGACGGTGGTGGGGCTCGCGAACTAAGGACACTAGAGACTAACCCTCTGTAAAACTCTCTATTCTCTGCAGCTGGATGTAGGCGCCTTCGTGCGCTTACAACTAAATTTAATAAATACTTGTGTGAAGAATTTCGCTTGAAATGTTTCTGTGAATTTAATTTTAGGAAATTTTTTGGGGAGAAGAGGGAGCATTTGGGCCTCCCTTTACATTTTCTTTTGAGAAATCTATTGTATTACCTCTTAAACATCGAGAATTAATATGTTACTAAAAATGCCAACTTGCCCAGGACAATTTCTTTTACAACTAAGATAATCTTTCAGAAGATTTTATTTTTTAATGAAGATATTTTTTTATATTTAATGAAGATTTTAATGAATTAACGTTAAGAAGAAGAAAAAAAATCTATATAATATAGCAAGAATATTATTGAGATGACTTAGGAGAATCATGTTTATTTATTTGTTAATAAGAAATCACAGAAAATGGATAAAATGACATTGAATTGTGTTTGTAAATAAAAACCAGTTTGTTACTATCTGCTATAACTGATTCCTCGGAGAATAATAAAAAGCACCAGTAGGTGGGGGGATGGAGGGGGAGAGTTATGGCCTAAAGTGCACGCAGAGGCCTTCATGAAGTCAGCAATGCCTTCTATATGAACTTGTCCCTAACAAAGAATATGCACAGCTTTTTCTCCTACACTATTATATACATCGCAGTCTATGAATCAATCTGCTTGCGGCCTTTTAAAGGACATAGATTGTAGTTCTTTTCTCTTAGGACATGACAGAGAAAACTAACTTGTGACAGGACATCCTCTTCAAATGTTTACACTTGTATTAACTAAAGTTTTTGTTTGCAATTGAAAAAATTGATGTACATTTTCCAAAACTATAAGTTCATTATTTTTGGGTTATTAACAGTAATTTATCCGAATATACACGCAATGAAATCCCGCTTTGCAAAAGGAAATAATAGTTTTTATTTGGAACTATACTATTATTAGTTATTAAGATTTTTATGCGTATTTGAAGGTAAAATGAAAATACTGAAAGACAGCTCGGGGTCCCCCCTCTAACAAATAAAACCAGAAATGTATGGACTTGTATTTAGTATTAATAAATACAATTTAAAATTATAATAACGTTGATTTTATCAATATTTAGTGGTCATGTTTAGACGTAGTGTGCAATATGTTTACCTACTGGTCTAACTACATGAAGGTATCACTAATTTGGCGCACGAATGATGGATATTTTTGCTGATAACACTCCTTCTAGAATTAAATCATTTGCAGAAAACTAATAGCTCATACTTAAAACTTACTAATAGTATAATAGTAGCAACAGTAAGATTACCTTCCAATGATGGTTATGATAACCAGGGTAAGCACATAAACACTAAAATACAAAATAATTGTAAAAAAAATTAAAGTAATACATAATTTAGCCATTTCGTTTCTTAATTTTTGCCCTTTTAAAGATTAAGTTCTTTTAATGTTCTAAATTCAATAACTTACCTAATCTTCAGTGGGTAGCCTTCTCTTCTATGTTTAGAGTTATCTTCTAAATTATTGGAACAATTGCAACAAAAAAAATTAAATATTACACTCTTGAGAGAAATGTTTTCATTCCCCTTATACAGTGAACTGCAATCCTTCATTCCTGTTGCCCACTCGAACTGCTAGATTCGTGAGTGTAAACTTACTATAAATCTTATTACAGTGGTTCCTGAACGGTGCAAGATGTTTGCCTAGAAAATGTGGTAGAAACAAAGCATCTGCGAATAGAAAAGTGAAGGCAGAGATTGGATTCGAGGAAGACCTAGAATAAGGTGAGTAGACGACATTTGGCTCTAAAAAGAAAAAATTATTCCATTGCAATAACTTCTCTTCAAATACGTATATTCATACACTCAATAACTTCTTTTAAAAACTCTATTTTATTGAATCAAATCTTAATAGAGAGCAAATAAAATTCATGTTAGCATAGTTATGAAGTCTTTCTTGACTTCTGTAAACTTTTAGGTTTTGCAAGGTGTACTATTGTCCATTTCAAGGATCCATTGTCGGTCAAGATGTCAATAACGATAGAAAAAAGTCATTAAAAAACAATGGAGGGTTGAATAGGAGTCCGGGCGCCTTTGATGAAGTGCGACTTAATTCAAAACAGAAATAGTAATAGAAAATGAAACAGGTTTAGATTGAAAAAAAAAAAAAGCTATTACTTTGAGAGACACCAAATTCTCTTTAATAGTAGTTCTTAAATCGATAAGCCATAAGAACGAAGTATTCTTCTTCAGTTCAAAATATGAAGTGGATCACTTATTAATTATACTTTGAAAAGACAAAATATTAAGCTCAACGTGAGGACTACAGGAACTTCAGATTATCGCGACGAGATCTGTTTTGTTAGCATCAAAAATAAAAGATGATTCATTAACAGAAATAAAAATCACATTAAATTAGAATATTTATCAATTTCAGATTATCAATTTATTAATCAAATGAATTATATTAGCAAATTTTGTAATAATAGAATCCCATTTTTTTTTTTTTTAAATCTAAAAGTTATATATGAATAATAAATAGAATACTATAATATTAACAGTATTGCTTCTTGCCACAGACAAGGTGTCCCTACAAAGAATGATAGAGTCAGCTGCGGAGTACTTCGCTAGGTGGAACCTTCAGTTAAATCTGAGAAAATCCAAAATAATGGTCTTTAGGAATGGAGGTAGACCAGCTAGACACGAAGTTTGGTGGTATAACAAGGAGAAAATTGAAGTAGTAAATAGCTACAAGTACTTAGGAATAACTTTATCTTCAAATTTGTCACTTGACATTTTAAAGAGAGAAATTCAAAAGCAAAATTTGCTCTTAATTCATTTAATAGTATTATTTTGAATAAAAACATACCATTTAGCGCTAAGATTCAGGTGTACAATGCTGTATCGAGGGCAATGATTTGTTATGGAGCCCAGATATGGGGTTTAACACCATTCGATAAGATTGAGGTTCTATTAAAATATTTTATTAAAAAAGTTTTCAAATTGCCTGTTAATGCCCCCGATTACATTGTATACTTAGAAACCAATCTGATGCCCACCTATTTGTACACTATTAGGCTACACATTAACTATGTACGTAGATGTATTGACTTGCCAGGTGAAAGATATCCTCATATAGTAATTAACGAAATTATACGAAAAAAGATTTATTTGTATAAGAACTGGGAAAAATTCTGCAAAAATTATGACGTTCCCTTAGAACAATTACTAAGTAAAAACTATAGCGTTAATGCAATCACAGAAAAAGTAAAAGAAAAATTACTTACTCAGTATAGGTTGAACGCACAAAAAAGCTGTTACCACAAATTGTATAAAAGTGTATTATGTTGTGGCAGAATTCCTGTGTATAGTAATTTAGATTCAGTGGCTATCAGTTGGGTTATTAAGTGTAGAGGGGAACTATTGTACTTAAATAATTATAGATTTAATAATGATATTAAATTATGCTCCTTGTGTAATTTACAGAGATGTGAGGATGTTTTTCATTTTGTCTGTGTGTGCCCTATTTTAAAAGGTCTGAGACATGTACATTTTAAGAAATATGAATTGAATTGCGATGAATTTATAGACCTGCTAACCAATGAAAACAGATGGCCCAGTTTGGTGTCTTACTGTAAGCAAGCTTGGTGTTATAGATACACTTTAATCCAAGAATTTAATTATTAATCCAAACCTATTAATGTCTTATTGGCGCCCAAGATAAAGATTTAGTTTTCTGTTTTATTTTATTACATTTTATTCTGTGCTAGTTTATTTTTATTTTATTTAATTTTTTTCTTTTCTCTCTTCTACTTTGCTTTCCAATCTTAAGATGAAATTGCTAATACATTAAGATGAAATTTAATTTAAACATTTTAAAGTTACTCCTTTATATAAATAAGATCTTTATTTATTTATTTATTTATTGTATATGCAGCAACCCTCTGACGGTCAAAAGACCAAGAGAACTGTCTGTCGCTTTTCTATTATATCCTGATATATGTAAATATTATCCAAAATAAAGACAATATTATTATTATTATTATTATTATTAACAGTATTAACTATCTTAACGGCACAACAAACTAACTGAGGGGGGAAATTACCCAGCGGAAACACTCCTCAAGTGATGTTCGGGACTAAATACTACCCTGTATTTCATCTGGGCGAGAAGATCGCAAAGAGCATGATCTAGAATGTGTATAAATGACTGAAAAGAGGATTGGAATGCTACTGTAAGTTCACAACTTACAGTAGCATGCCAATCCTCGTCACACGAAAGTTTTCTCTAGCGATTTCGAGCAACCTGGACTTACAAACAAAATTTCTATGTCTGAGTGGATGGTTAGATTTGAAGCATAAAATGGTGCATTAATCATGATGAGAATTTTAAATTGAAGAGATTGAATTCGTTGAAGATTAGAACATTTTGTTGAGCCGCACAGTTGAATACAGTACATCCAGATAGTGTAGTGTATGCGTATCGGTCGTTTGTTAAAAATCTAAAATTTAATTTAATTTAGGAATGTTACGTTTAATCCACCAGAAATTTCTTTAAAAGCATATAAATAAATCTTTGTCGTAAGACATTAGCCAGCAGATTATGAAGCTGTTTACATATAAATTCTTATTTTAGTATCTTGTCTTTCTATAGATTTTGTGGTCAATAACCTTTACTAGCTGTGTTTATTATTAAAATTTATTTTTAAATCAGCTTCTTACAGGTGAATAAAATTCCTGTATCGCTAATAAATATCTTCTTTCAAGATATATGTTTCAGTTTGTTCGAAATAATTTCTGCGAAGGTGGTGAGTCAAACAAATCTCCTTTTTTTCCTTTCTGCTAGTGTTGTTGCTCAGAGAAGATATTGCATTCTCACAGACTTTTAGATTTGAGTTTCACCGGTTCATCCCACTCCGATCCGGTTCAAGCCAGTCAGATCACTCAAATCCATCTAAATTTTCTCGAAACCTGGTTCCGAAAATGGAAAATAAAAATTAATGAGCAAAAAATCAGTGCACTTTACTTTTACATTACGAAAATTTGCGAGTCCACTAGTTCAACTGAACGGAGTTACGATTCCTCCAGCTGACGTAGTACGATACTTAGGACTGTACATTGACAAGAGACTCACGTGGAACCCACATTCTCGACTGAAACGACAAGACGTGAACAGACGCTACAAGCTACTTGACTAGACTTCATGACCGCAGATCTATACTCGACTTGAATCACAAACTGACAATTTACAAGACACTGTTAAGACCCATATGGACATTTGGAGCAGAAGTTTGCGGCTCAACCACACCCTTTAACTCCAAACGCCTGCAGACACTACAGTCTAAAATCTTACGGAAAATCCTGAATGCTCCATACTACATTTCTAACCTTACCATACACACTGACCTTCACATCCCCTTTGTCTCTGATCTAATAAAGTCTCGCTACCGCAACTTTCACAGCCTCCAAGCTCTTGTACAACTCTTCTCTCCTCCCCTTTCCAGACAATCCTCCTCGTCGCTTGAAGCGGAAGTGGACTAGGGGCATACTGATGTGAGTGTAATATCCACTGAGAAAGAGTTCCATCAATGGGTGGTTGCTCTTACATGACATTCATGTGAACTTAACCAGTTTCATCAAATTTACTTGATGCAACATTTGTTGCAGTTGTAACTGTACTAATAAAGTGAAAAAAAAAGAAGAGTTTTACCGGATGTATCCGCTTGGAGGGCTCATGAGACCGGGTTTACAAATTAATCTTTCGGTTTGTGTATGTGCGAGTAACAGAAATCAAAAGCGGATATACGCGGAAAGTTCAAATTTGATATTACGAATCGGTATCACTAGGGATCCCCCTTTTGAACAAAGTCAGTTTAGTTGAACAAACCGGAAGTGCTTTAGATTTTCAGTTTTTGGAGCTTTTCTCGAAAACAGCTTCCACTATTTCCTCTACACTTCTTATACGCAATGCTCACTTCTAAGTCTATAGACCTCTTATTCGAAACATTTTACTACGAAAATGCTTTTTAATGTAAGATTTGGTTAAGTTTTGCCCTAAAGTGCTATTTAAGTCTAACCAGTGACCTGTGAAATATTAATAGAAAATTAGGTAATTCAAGTAAAATTTTTAACTGTTTTTAAGAATATCAGTTGAGTGGAAGTGCCTCTATACTAAATCAATATTTCGGTTTTTAAGACTTTTTTCGCACAAAATAGTGTCAAGAAAAACTTAATTAAATGGATTACGGCGCGAGAAAGGTATTCGTGTACTTTACAAGGGAGATCTAATTTCATAGATTGAACACGAAACAATAATGCCACTCAATATAATCATGGTTTGTCTCACAATAATTTTTAAGTGCGTTTAAAAATATTAATATCGTAACTTTATCATGAAAATGAATATCAATTACAAACAAAATGAAAAAGCGTTGTGAAGTCTCGCTAACATTCTCATTGATTGCCCTTAACATTAAGTAGGGAGTAGCACCGTGCGTGGTACCGAATGGCACTTTTCGCTATAATGTCACTGAAAGATGACAGCTTCCTTAGAGGTTGCCCTAAAATAGGTTTTCCCAGGAAATAATTGAATCCTGCTTCACATCCTGTATCAATTACCAAAAAAACATTTTAGGGTGCATTGCATTCGAGGGAGGTGTGGCCTAAGCCATAGGTGGGCCTTAATCTACCCAACAGAAAACCCTAACTCTCTCATTCATTCTTTACATAGGTTTATCTTAAACTTTCCAGCCTCGTCCAACATCCGTCAGAGTCAGGTTTGCAAACTTGTACCTACTATTACCTCTGCTCCAAATCCCCCTCATATGCATTGTACGTACAAAACTTGGGAATCCCTCCGACTCACCAACTGGCTAAACTCTTCAATTCCGCAATAATGACCCTGAGCCCACTGTATTACCTTCATGTTCAACTCGTAGCTTGCGACTGGTGTATGTCCAGAAAACAGCACTACAAAGTTTCTTAGATTATTCCTGTTCCATTTGGTAATCTCGAAAGAATGTTTAGAGCAATACTATAGGATCGCCATGACCTCTGCCTAAAAAGCAGTCATCAACCGCCGCAGTGTTAGACTTTCACACCTTACCTGTCATCCGGCTCCTGGGAGACCTGTGCTTGCCTGCCTTCAAACTACTGTGAAACAGATCAAGTTTCTTGACTTAGTATCTGTTATATGCTCAAATTTTGATTCGCTTAGTCTCTCAAGTCTTACCTGATAATGATGCTCCAACTGGCGCTAACCAAGTCTGTTCGAGATAAAAGAACAGATCTATTAACAGTAACTGTTTTCATAATTCTCTGAGTGCTTACCTCTAAAACTTTTATCCACTTTTTAGCCTTTGCGATTCATCCTTAAGTATGACTTTATAGCTTTACGCTGAATGACCACATCCAACAGTGTTAACTAGAGAAATCTCTCCACAGCTTCCGTAAGAGGGTCTTCAAGGCTGCCGAGATTTCTATACATACAAATCTCTGTGAGAAGTTAACATCACAGTTAAAATGTGCCCTACCGACCTGCAAGTTTGTGACTTTTTTGCAACAAACCGAATATTTTGTTCAAACTTCCTAAACCCATCACTTCGGGTACAACATCCCGGAACTGAGTCATTCTTGATTTTTGAACTAGATTTCAGTGGTTTAAAAGAGAAAGTAATGTAGTAGTGAGAGAAATAACTGATAGAAGGTTACCCCACCAGTGGGGCAGATATTAACATTTGACACAACATTTTTAAATTAAAAAAATGTAGATATGTATGCAAAGTACCAACTGTTTATTGATAAGATCTGTTAAGAAGACTTGAAAGTTGTAGAAAACAAAATAAAAAGGTTCAATAATACGATTCCGTGCACTCTGTAACAGAAAATGTAAATTCTGTTCAAATGTGCCCCCTCTCCCCTACTAATACTCCAGGTCTCCACAGTACAGCTGCATAGACAAACCTCGGATTAATTGCTATCCTTACTCGGGAGATTTCCCAACTTTACTTACCACTCTTCGACACTGCCAGAAAGTTCTAACGGTTTTGGCGCATTCATTTCAAAAGCTGGCGCCATTTTAGATTCTCATTAAGCTGAATCCCATCTTTTTCCTCAGCCAGCTGAAAAGGCACAAGAGAACACTTCTTGGGATAGATGGACATGTAGCTGTTTTTGACGCCATCCGAATACTGAATCTAGCGCTTGTTGAAATATCTTCCAAAAAGAAACCTCTTAAAGGTACTACACTGACATCAGAATACAGTGACGTGTACAAGCAATTCTCATTCAGAAGGTGTAGCAACCCAACTAGGCGCCATAGTTGTGGAGACAAACTTCCCGCTTGAGGAATACCGACAGCATCCCCCTAATATCGAGTAAGCAACCATTGTTTTAAAAAGGTTAGTTACCCATTTCTTCAGGCTGGGTCCACTATCAGAAACGCTGACTGAATGCCTCTGGTCTTTCATAAATTCCTGAGAAATTTAAATGGCGAAGGTTTGGATCTGAGTCCTAAATTAATGAATGTAAATCTTAACGACTGACTAAGATTTGGATAATCCTTTGCTCCTTCTTCTGCGCTAAAGGGAAGACACACGCCAACTTGTAAGGAGCAGTGTTAATCAGTTAACTTAATAAACAAATTTATGAAATGAATTAAAAAAACAAAAAAAAGAACGCAATTAAAATAATTTTTATCATAAAACGTTCGATAGAATTTAGAGAGGTGGTGGTAGAATTGTGAAATCTGCGTGAATGCTAGTTATGGAGGAAACGATCCCAAGGTTTCTGTTTGAAAAAGAGTGCCTTAACCTTTGGCCTTTCTAGCGCGGTAGTCCGACCGCGGCCCTAACACAGAATTAATATCCATCCGTAACTATATTCCTTATCAACAATTCAATTAACATCGGTCCATAATTTTTAACTTTCGAAAGCCAGGTAAATTTGAATATAAAGGTGGTAATTAAAATATTAAGATAATTTTTACTTTTTATCAGTTTATTATAGCATCCCCCCCCCATTAAAGCGCCCATTTCATTAAATTGCTCTGAACAGCAATATTTATCGAAGAAGGAAGTGGAGGATATAAGGAAATTTATTAAAAAGAGGCTCCTAGAAGGACAGATATGATGACTAAACAATCTAAGATAAAAATGTTCTCGTTTCAATGAAACGGAACCAAAAAATTAATGTGGGAAACGATGAGAAACATAATTAATAAAATAAGTATTTTAATATATTTTTTAAAAATAATTTTCGCTAAGTAGGTACACATTCACAAATTATGCAATAATAACCGTTCATGCTGCAAATTTTTTCATGACTTTAATGACTAGCATGTTTCTCGTGTAATACTAAATTTGAAATCCTCTGAAACAAATCAATCTTTCCGAAATAAGTTTGGTATAAAAGGAAAAGTAACAGTAAATACACTGTCTAGTACAAATTCCAGTTTTAGCAAAATTGTGAGATTTCTTCACCAAAATTTCTTACTAAAGTAAGAACCCAAAATTCTGAAAATAACTGAATAGACACTAGTTAGCTCAGCACTAACTATATAATCTCCAATAAAGAATGGCGTTGAATCCTTTCGCAAATATCTTATTCTTCATCTTAACCACAATTTTTTTTTGGTTTCATTTGATTCTTTGAAATATTTCCTATTCTATTAAATAAGTATAAGGAAATAACACAACAAAGTTATTCCAAGCGGGTCAAATGCAGATTGAAAGTATTTGTTCAGATTTGTCAGGAATTTTGGTCGCTTAGTTACAGTTATGCCACCTAGGGGCGCCCAAATCGAAATCAAAAAATGTCCTGTTCTTGCGGTTTTTCATTTTTTGAGACATTTTATCAGCACAACACCCACATTTTTTGAAAAACTTTTCTTAGAACTATAATTATCCTTTTGGTACATTTATATATAAAATATTAATTCGTATTATTCATTTTAATAAAATGGTGATCAGTGCAGAAGATGGCGATGTTTATAAACTATAAACCTATCATTACAAATAATTAGAAATGCAGTTTGTTGTTCACAATGATCACTTATTATAACAGAGTACTGTAATTAAAGCAGCGGCTGTGCCACAAACGTCTTTTAGTTACAGGATTCGCTCGTTTGCACTTTGTTCCTTCATAAATAAACATTTAAATCATTTCAGTTTTCTAATTAACGACTTCATTGTATACCCAGAGTATTTGCACATACCTTTAAATAACTTAATTTGCACAGTTATACAATTTAAACTGTATAGGATTCTGAATAAAAAAAAATCTCTCTCTCAAATATTTTATCCTGACAAATATAGTTAATTTCTGTCATTTCCACCTGGATGGGGAATTTCAATAAATTTTACTTTTGAAGGTTGCTTTTAAAATGACACTCAGTCCAGAATAGAAGTTCCAATCGGTATTCAAAGCCATCTTTTACTATTATAAAATGGAGCCAATCATTGATCTCAGTAATCACAAGTAAGCTTGCGAAATTCAAATTAGATCTAATCTCCAGAAATACTTTCTTTGAGACACAAAGTTGAAATCCCTAAGCTTTTTGTTTCCCAGCGATTTGAGATTCAATGAAGTGGATATATTCCCGAATAATTATTCTTTTTTTTAAAAAAGTAACAATAAATATTAATATTTTTTGCTAATAATGGTTGAATTAAAACTAAAATAACTATACCCAGATTATCTTTGGGTCACTGAGCATTAGGCTCAGATTATTGCCTTTTTCTTTGTATCAATTATGCAAGTAGGTAATCACCAATCCAACCAAAATAACTGACAGAATTGATTAAACATTGCGTTTTTTTGCTTTTTAGTAACCAAAGCTTCTCCTCCAAAGCAAATTTTGGAAACTTAGATTTTAAGGAAATAATCGTCTTGAGGGATCTTTTTGGCTCGATAATATTTTAGACATTGGTAGAGTTAATGGGTGTTTAGCACATAATGTAACGTATTTCAGAAAATACTAATTTCTTAAAAAAAAATTTAAAATTTGGCGGAAACTCAAAAACCTTTACACCTGTTATAAGCCAAATTTCGTAAACATGAAGGGGAGAAAAAAGAGAAAATTAACTATTAATTAAACCGTGAGACAATTCTCACGACAGTAGAGGCTAGAGATGGAGATTTGGTATTTAAAGCTGAAGACATCAACGTAGGAGCAGCGGCAGGTCCTCTGGATTCCTGGGCCTTTCATTACATTGAACAGTACCTTTGCCCTAAACTACCATACTGGAGAACACGTCATCTTGTTGTTTGAGGCCAGTGGTTGCACCAAACTCTTTCAGCCAGTCTGAGAATTAAGTGGCTGGCTCTTTCTAATTATGGTTTCGCACTGAACAGTATGGGGTCTTCCTTCCTGGAGAACCTGTCACATCGTGGAGCATATGCCCTCGCCAAGATGACAGTCTGGCAGGCTGCGCCCATCTCTAGCAGCCAGACAGTGACTCGAGTGGTGGGCTATACAACACTGCTTGCAAGGGCATCCCACATCCTTGGCCTCCTTCGTTATGATCAGCGCGCACCGTAACATTCGCTATTCACTCGCCCGCTACCTTCACTCGGTCAACAACCCGCTGTTACCTTCGGCCTCCGCTTTATTATCAATATCACTTTTATATTATTATTTATTAATTCTTACCTTCATCTTTTATTTTATATTCACTAATTTTCAAAAAAAACACTATCCAGTATCTGTTTACTGTAATTGACTCAATTAATAATTTACTTGTAAATTACAATTTGTTTGGTTATATAAATATCACTGAGCATATACATTATTACAATAGTGTTTTGGATGATTATTTCCTTAATGCATCCCTATTAGAATTAATTTTGGTTTTTTTTTGCGTAAGTGTTCATAGTAAATTCCGGAACATGTCTGACACCATTGTTCTATATATTCGTATATTTTATGTTTCATTTATTTGGCCCAAAAAAATGTCTCAAAAAATAAATATTATTATTGAGAATACTTCTGAATATTTATTTTACCGACCAGAAACTTATTCCACTCTCTGACTAAAACACTAGGGTGTGAACCACTCGTATGACTCTCTTACAGCTGTATTGACGAATGTTCAATTAGGAATGCTTACTAATCGTTTTGTTGCCAGAGTACATTACGTAGTTCGGTTTCTCCGTAAGACAAACACTTTTGACAATTTGGTAAAGACCCAGCTCGACCACAATCGCCTATATAATTTTTTTAAATTAAATGATCGTTCATGTGCCTTATTTACTTACATAAACGGGGAATCGATTAAACCAACTTACTGCAAATTCGGAATTCTGGCAACAAATTGAATTCTTAATACTTTGCTGAACTCAAAACCGCTTTCCTAGACATTTTTTTTTTAACAGTCCGTAATTTACACAATAACTGTACGTAATGACAGTTAGATCGGTGTAGAGGAAATCTAAAAAACCTGAAATCTAGTTTAAGTAAAGTGGTAGGTGTTTTAGTCGCATCTTCAGATTGTACCTAAGTGAAATATCCCATTTGAACTATTTGAACTGACCGTGAGAAAAGTTAAGATTGCCAATATGCACGAATCCAAAAAGATGAGAAGGTTAATTTTTCCGAAATAAGTTTTTTTAAAAAAAGTTACACCTATTTTTATTCGGGCGCGTCAACATCTGAAATTACTAGCGCCCGGAGCGTTTAAAGCGGGCCTCCATACAGTCTCTCTCTATACTTTCATTTAGATAACTCAATCAGACACGAGATGAGGACGGCAGTATCGAGTTACCTTGTTCATTTTGTTCTGCGAGTTACAGGTCATGGAAGGAAGTTACACATATCCTGCGAGAGCCATAACCATTGAACCGATTCCCTTTCCCCATACCACTACTGAATTGTAAGAAAATAATAAATACTTCTCGGCACATTAAATATATTTCAGTTGAGAGAATAATACAAATTAATGTAATTTCAAATTTGGTATACTTTTTTTTTGACGTCACCATATTAAAACGGCCCTTTGACTGGAAAAGGTTGTCAGGCCTGATCTGGAACCTAGAAGACAGTGATAAGGATTAACTCGGCAAGGATTAAAGAAAACTCTAGAAGCTGGAATTAACACTAAGCCTAATACTGGAAATCCATTTTTATTATTGATATACGAGGGTCGTTTGAAAAGTCCGTGCAAAGTCAGAGAGATAGCACCACTGGCGCGTATCGAGGTTATGTTTAGTTAGTAGCATCTCTTGGAAGAACACACACCAAGTTTCAGCCAGATCGGTCTATTTCTTTGTGTTTGGCATTCGTTTGAATCGAGGAAGTCGAGTGATTTTCAAAAAATGGACGAAAAAGAATTTCGTGTGTTGATTAAACACTACTTTATGAAAGGCAAAACGCCTCAGGAGACTAAAGAGAAGCTTGATAAACATTATGGTGACTCTGCACCTTCGATTAGAACAGTTTATAAGTGGTTTCAAAATTTTCGTAGTGGACATATGGGCACAAGTGACGCTGAACGTACTGGACGCCCTGTTGAGGTTACTACTCCAGAAATCATTGATAAAATCCATGATATGGTGATGGATGACAGAAGAGTGAAGGTGCGTGAGATTGCTAGTGCTGTGGGCATCTCGAATGAACGGGTACATAATATTTTGCATCAACATTTGGACATGACAAAGATATCCGCAAGATGGGTGCCGCGATTGCTCACGCTTGACCAAAAACGAAATCGTGTGAAGTGTTGCAGGGACGGTTTGCAGCTGTTCCAGAAGAATCCGTAGGACTTTAAGCGTCGTTTCGTCACTGTGGATGAAACATGGATACATCACTACACTCCTGAGACCAAAGAACAATCTAAACAATGGGTTACCAAAGGGGAATCTGCGCCAAAAAAGGCGAAGACCGTTCCTTCGGCCGGAAAGATTATGGCGACTGTCTTTTGGGATTCGCAAGGAATAATCCTCATCGACTATCTGGAAAAGGGAAAACTATTACAGTGCATATTATTCATCGTTATTGGACCGTTTGAAAACCGAGCTGCAAGAAAAACGCCCACGATTGGCCCACAAAAAAGTCCTTTTCTATCACGACAACGCACCAGCTCACACCTCAGCAGTTGTGGTCGCAAAATTAATGGAAATAGGGTTCTAACTCGTTTCACATCCCCACTATTCTCCAGACTTGGCTCTCTCGGACTACTATTTGTTCCCCAATATGAAGAAATGGCTGGCGGGAAAAAGATTTTATTCAAACGAGGAGGTGATTGCAGAAACGAATGGCTATTTTTCAGACTTGGACAAATCCTATTATTCGGAAGAGATAAACAAACTAGAGCAGCGTTGGACGAAGTGTATAAGCCTAAAAGGAGACTATGTTGAAAAATAAAAAAGGTTTACCCCAAAAAATTAAGTAGTTTTTATTTTTGCACGGACTTTTCAAACGACCCTCGTAGTTAGGTAACCGAGCGGTGAGACCTGCGAAGCTAAAAGCTAATGTGTGTATTGTGGTACTGGGTTTGATTCCCGGTCTTAGGCCTTGGATTTTATTTAATGGTTAATAAAAGAATTTACTGTAAAGTATGTTTGCTAGTCGCCTCCGTCCGCGACACCTAATTGGTAGTTGGACGTAATGCCAGCCTGAAAATTTGGAAGGAAACAGTGGGTTTATCATTCAACGCCGTCGAATTAGCAACCTGACCTGAAAAGCAACTAATCCTATCATTAGGCTAATTCAACATTTCAATAGTGATATTAATTGATATCGAATTGTTATTAGGACTGGTAATATCCTAAAAAGTATTCTGAAATATTCTAGCTCGCAGAATTTTTTATTATTTCCGTTTTGCGGAAATATTTTTCCAGAATTGCAGAATACTTACAGAATATAATTACTGAGAATGCGTTGGACTGTTCCTGGATACTCATGAGAGAGATTATCTACATTCCAGTACTAAAATATACTTTATATTTCTTTATTTAAATAAAATGACTAAATTAAGGAAGCTGAGTAGATAAATGTTTTAATAAAATTCACATTCTAAGAGAAAAATAGTTTAATGAACCAACCATGTCACAATAAACACTTCTGAGATCTGGTTTCAGTGCATTTACTTTGGGGTTCCGGCCCAGAACGGACGATAGAACTAGAAACTAGGGTACAGAGTGGAATGGCCTCGTACCGCTGACGTCATTTACTATAATCCTCTCCTTGGCAGCCAACATTAATAATGCCAGAGTTCTTCTATACCTTCTACCCACCCACAGTCTCGCTGACAATTTCAAATTAGGTCATCATGTCGGAAGTAAACCTTAAGAAAGTTAATATGAATCAAGTTCTTTTAAATGTAAAAGAAATAAATTAAACATCTTTAATGGTGGTGAACATTTCTTTACCAACTGAACTTTAAAGATGGATAATTATGAGTTTTATTTATAATATTTTTTTATGTTTATTAAGTTGGTTATCTGTGGTTACCGTTGCATTTGCTGTCAACAATAATTAAATACGATACTAGACTGAATTCGGGTAGACCAAATTGCAATATATTTATTCTTTCATTAAAGTGAAATTTACATCAAGGTTAGAATTATTAAAATGTGTCGGCAGCCGGATATCCTGAGTGCCACAATTTTAATTTTGAGTTTGCATCTTCCCTCTTACAGCTTCTCATTCCCCAATATCTTCATTTTTTAAATTTCATGTATAGAAGAAATATTACAATAGAATTATGCAGCTGACTTCAGTTTTCGCAACCAAATTAATATTTTGAGACTCCAAGAACCTTAAGATGATTATACATTAAGTGATGGCGTTTTTGCGAGCACAGTTTAAGAGAAATTGATTGATTTAGCGATCGGAAGTAGAAAAATCGCAGTAAATTAAAACTCTTCTAATTCAATCAATTAGTAGCTGAATTAGTAGCTAAATTCAATTTAACATCCAAGCTTATTCTAGTTTTGTGTTTTTATCTTGAGATCGCTCTTATTTCAACCCAAAAATGGGTGTACCACTTTATTTACTTGGGCAGAGTTGTCTTATTAACACATTTTCCATTGTTAATTAAAGAGCCTAGAATATTGTTACATCAGGCTCATTTATCGCTCAATGCTTGCAAGAAATCATTTAATTTTTTTATTTTGTATTTATTGCTTATAAAGATTTGGTCTTATAGCGAGAGTTCGTCATTAATTATTTGTACATAGCTTAGTCTGTACATAAAATAAGTACACAATTTTTTGTACACAAAATTAACTAAATAAATAAAACAGACAAAAACAAAATTTATAAAACAAAGCCTTAAACATAAAACCAAAAATAAGAACTCTTTTTAGAAAAACTGAAAAAATTTATAAACTTATGAACATCGCACATAAATAATAGAAATGCCGTGTGATTACTAAAATAATCTAGTACAATTATACCCAACAATTGGTGTGCCTATTTGAGAAATTATCTTATATAGATCGGACTGCTGGATGTCTGGATTAGTCAGAGCCATGAAATAGTTTCTCTGAACTATTAGTCAGCCCTTAAAACTATGTTAATCTCAAAAGATGTGGTATGAATTGTCACCTCTTCAATTACTAATTATTATATTACAGAAATATCAGCGCTCTGGGTTTCCCTGAGTCACATTTTGAGTTTCCTTAAATAATAACCCAAATTCGCTTAGCAAGTAAGAAAACTCTTATAAACTCTATAAATCTGGTGAATTGATAATTTACAGCACTTTTTGATTACAATGCCCTGTTTTTACCTCATTCAGTCACAAATATATCGCTTCTTATCTCACTCAAAATACAATGGAATCTTTGCAAGTAATCAATGACGAAACTATATTGAACAGATTGTACATATCTCTGAATTATTGTTTAATATTAAGAAAATTCTTAATCGAATATTGATTTGTGATAAAATCATTTTATCATTGCTAATTCTTTAATTTATCTAACGTTCTTAGCTCAGTATAATCACTATACAGTATTACATATCAGACACTGGTTTCCAAACTTATAAAGTCGAAGATGTTATAGATTTTTTTAATCCTATGTTGGGCAATCTCCTTCTAATAAAATATAAAAACGTGTCCTCCGAACAACGTACACGAAAGTGCATGTACGGCCCCGCATCCAAGGTCATCGTAATAACCATAAATACATCATTTCCCCTTTACTATTAAAATATTTGCAATTGTAATATTATTTTTTTTTTTTTCTCCTCAAAACATATTTATTACAAATGTTGATCCTATCATTTGTAATAGTTATTAAGAATTACAAACAGGTGTTTATAAAAATTTACTATGTTCAATTTTATTATATATTTTGTATATTTGTATTTTCCTTTAACATTGTCGTTACGCCAAACTCTTTTGTATGGGGCTATACTCCGATTGCATATAAATAAATAATAAATAAAAAAATAAAACGTCATCTGCCATTGTCCGTCATTGTTTTCGTTCTGTACTATGGTTATCTTTGAACTTGATGTCATTGTTTTTTTGGCCCATCTCACAATCAGTCTCCCAATAAAATAAAATCAACAATAAATTTGACTGAATTTGAATTTGAAACATTTAGAATTGATTTATTGACAAAATCCTCCCAAATGTAAATCTGCAATATTCAATATCTAAATTTCAAGAAGAAGAAGAAATAAAGATTCTAACCGTGTTTAGCCCAGACAAAAGATATGCACTATTCAAAATATGTACAATAAGTATGTATTCAAAATAAATTGAATGAGCGCTTATTCAAATTTCATTAAATAAACATCCAACCAGGACTTTGCTTTTAGATTATAAATAAATATATATAATTATTCTTTTTTTCTGAATATTTAAATTTAGATTTACTCTAAAAAAATTCAAAAAAACATGCGAAGACATTGGTAGCACGCGTTATCTGTATTTTTTTCTTGCAGCCACATCGACCTAGTTAAGTTTTTAACAATCGTATGATAACGATAATTAGCGATGTATACTCACTTTTTTAATCATTTTATTTTTTTAATTACACAATCTTGTGTAAAGATGGAAGTACTCAAAACAAAATTTAAGAGTAATTTTTTGATGAACTTAATTAAAATGTTAACATTTATCTTAAGTAATACAATAATGTAATTACATTATAACTTACTTAAAAATGAAGTTTTTACTGTCAACAATGCCTTGGGCTTTTCTGAGAAAAAAAATCGTTATTTTTAGCGTTGAGCGTTGCCAGAAATATGAGAAAAGACCCTTTTTTCATACAGAAGAGATGTTTTACATAAATTTAAACAAAAAATGGCCAAGTTGACAGATTGACAGGTTCCAGGCTTTTTACTGCTGATATTAAGAGATTCATCCACGTTTAGCAAAAAATTTCAGTCTTAAAAAGATAATTAACTATATCAATAAGTAATTAAAGTAAAGTAAAGTAATTGCCTATTTTTTCAGGCGGGCTTTACGTCCAACTACCAATTAGGTGTCGTGGACGGAGGAGACTAGCAAACATACTTTACTGTAAATTTCTTTTACTAACCATTAAATAAAATCTAAGGCCTAAGACCGGGAATCGAACCCAGTACCACAATACATATTAGCTTTACTGTTTTCGCCTCTAACCGCTCGGCTACCGTGGCGCCTGATATCTGATTTGAATTGTAATAAAAAATACTACTTTTTTTACCAAAGACTTAATTTCATTGTAGGAATACATTCCTTAAGAAAATAATTAAAAGCTATTTAATAAGTTATCAGCTAGAATACACGGAAAACTTGCTGTCGTGTAGTGTATAGCGACATGCGCTGAGTGTTGATAGATAGATTTGGGAAATACGCGAGAACACAGCGTTTGTAATAATAAATTTATTACAAAAATTATAAAAGGAAGACGAACTAAATAGGTATTCTGGGCCGGAAAGAGATTCTACTCGTAGGATCAGTTTTTAATTTTTTTTTAATTTCATACTTCGCAGGTAACATATATCTAATATGATAAACAAAGTAATCGTTTGTAAATTACAAAAAGCACACTGAGAAAACCACAGAACGTTAATTAACAAAATTTTATTCCTCAATATTTCACGTAAATGTACCACTCAAAAATAGTCTGAGAAATCCACTAATGTTGCAAACAATTACTAACACAACTGTGAGTTTCATTGAATGCAGTGCTGGCGACCTCGACGTCGACATTGTGAGTTATAATGCACTATTACCTTGCTTTGCCATCACTGACGGAAACTTCTAGCCTATCTATTGGTTTTTTTGATTTTGATTAACTTGATTCAAAGAAAATTCTATTTTAAGTTTGAAAATATAATAGTTATCCAAAAATCATCAGGGCATTCATAATTCTGTGGGAAGAATCTACTAAAATTTCCTTTTTTAAGCAGATCTTGTAAAAACTTGAATAACCTTCATCTCTTTCAATTTAAATAATTAATATTAACTTTACTACATTCACTGCGCATGTCGCACTTTACAAAATGTGTTGATTAAAAATACATATATTAAACAAAAAAAATTACAGTCGAAAAATGTAGAAAAGTTATACATATTTTATTTAGCTGTAAACAGTGTAAATGCCAAGGTTATAAACGTCAAGAAGATTTAAACTATAAATAAGTAAATAAATTTCCTTACCATATGAAAGCCCGAGTGCTTAGTTCTATGAAGTTTCTGCATTTCAATGTTTGGTTAAACGAATAAGAAAATTAGTTTTGTAAAATTCAGTTTAATTGAATCTATGTTTTACTTTTAATATGCGCAGGCGTGAATAAAGAGCTATTTTAGTTTCAATTTAAGTCATTTTTGCAGGTAATTAGCTCTAACGTTTAAAGATTAAGCCCAAGGTTTCTCGTTTAGACCCATAATAGCTGGGGCATCTTACTTGGTTAGTGAACTATTTTTTTAAGTCATATATTTTGTTCATACGACTCAACTGAGAGCCCTGGCATCATTCATGGTGACTTGTCTCGATATATGCTGACTATCAGAAGTCAGAAGTCATATTTTAGTCATATTGTTCTTGTTTTTTTTTTGTTTTTTTTTTAATAATAATTTTTCTCGGATACAGAACGTTGCTTTCAATTTTTAGTTTATCAAGTATTTTAGTGCCTCAGGTGATCAGGTTTGTGAATGGACTAAACAGGCCTTAAGATTCCGTTTATGAAGGAGTCATGCGCAATAAATAATTGGCAGCGCAAGAAATGTAGAATTTTTTTTATATTTAAATTATATTTTTTCCAACAGCTCTTAGGTCTAGCAGGTCGCTTGAATGGCTGTTGCCATCTTTGTAAATCCATTCCCAAATGTTACCCGATGGACGTTACCTTTATTGTCTTCATTATTCTCCACAAATAAATATTAGGAGCCTTAATCATTTGTCTTGAGTGTGAAGCGTTATTGTTTATAACTCAGATCTCCGTAGAAATTCTAGGCGATGCTCTGCGAAATATCCAGCGTCTACAGGTCTCATTTCAATCACTTTCTATGCAAAGCGGTATACGGTGACATTCATTCAATGAATGTCTTCAATCGACATCCAAAACCCCTAAAATCTTAAATAACGTCAAATATAAAAACACATCAGAGACTTGGAACTTAATGTTAAATGAAAACTAAGAGATAGCGAGAAGTACATAATAAGTGAAATTATTGGAGATTTGGTGGGCCGTGGGGGTCAACGCCCTCCCCGGCAAGAGAGGGTGAGGTTTTCTGCGAGCCACCCCCACTCCACTCTCTCCAAATTAAACTTCAGTTCGCACACTTTCACTTCTCCATATTGCTCTGCCATTGTTATTACAAATATATTGGAGTATATGCTGCTGGATTTTCAATATCACCCTGAGAGAACTTGTTAAATGTTTCACAATGATACCTAGCTTAATTTCTTTTAAGCCTTTCTTACAGTTAAAACGGCCCTTGTTTAAGTGTTTAAACACTAAACGTTGAATAAATGTAGTAATTAAATGTACAGATTCTGCACTCGGTAATTGATTTGTCTGTAAGAATATAAGGAAATGATTATTTAAAGTACTTTGTGCAGGAAACGCCTTCAGAGAATAAAATTTATTCTTGTCTAAAAAGAGAATGTAAAAGCAGCGCCTAACAAAGTAGGTTTGCTAAACCAGAAAGACCTAGACGCAGTGCAGTGTAGCAGCTCTCGAATTGCGCCCGCTAAGTAATCTATCGCTTCTATTTCTCTTTATACTGACTTTTTAAAATTAAAAAAAATGTTAATTTTTATTTTTCAATGAAAAAATATTTTAATAGATTTAAAATGGAAGCTTATCAAATATTAGCCAATCAGAATCTCCTTAAAACAACTCGCACGCCTCTCTCTTAATAAGATTCTCAAGATCTTAAATCAAACCTAAATTTTAACTTTTATCTCAAAATTTCCAAAATGAATTAACTCAAAAAAAAATTCTTCTAATAAAAACTTTTTATCTGGTCACGAAGTTAACAGAAACTCTAGGAGGCATTTTCAAAAAAATCTCTCAACATCAGGACCGGATTTACCTGTAGGTTAACTAGGCTTCAGCCTAGGGCCTCATGATCAAGAAGATCCTACATTCAAATTATTCTAAATACAGTACCAATAACAACATGTTTCATTTAACATATTGATATACGTAAATCACAGTAGTGATGTATTTTATTATCTCTGATGTAATTTACAAACTTACTCGTAAACATAAGTGGAATAGCATAGGGCCTCTTTTCATCTAAATCCGGCCCTGCTCAATAGTGAAAACTTTATTTCGTAATGTGGGTAAACGTATTTTGCAAGAAAAATTATTTTAAAACTTCTAATCTGCACACATAAAATTCTTGGAGATATTCTCTGCAAATCTGAGAAAAGTGAAAAATCCATTCATTCCATCCAGTAAATTGGTGTCTCCGGTTTTAGAATTCACCAAGAACTCTGGATTTTAGCACAAATTTACCCTTTTTATTATTCTAACCATACATTAAACTCTAGAAGAAGGAAAATAACCTGCTCCCTGGGAAAATTTATCAAACAGTTGCAGACCAACCTACTAGTGCGGTGAGGCTGGAAAATTTTGAAGAAAATAGTTGAGGCTATCTTTGAGTAAAAGTCTCAAGAATAGAAATAATCTATTTAGTAAATGTTATAGTACTTCAGGTAGTGGAATTACCAGTAAATTTGGAATTACCTACATCAGATATCGGATATATATCAGAATATCCGGCAAAGCATGAAAACGAAACATTGAAAATAGTTTAAATTCAATATTTTGCTCAGGCTCCCCCCACTATTATGCTACAATACGGTTTAGGTCGCAATCGGTCGATCGGTACTACCACTTCGCTGAATCGTTTTTTCTGCCCTTTTAGCGATTTCCACGAAAACTTCAGTTTTGTTCTGAACATATATAGATGTGTAATAACCCAAAAATCTCCTTCCAGCCAAAATTAAAAGTGTTTTACGCGACGGCGCGCACAGTAATGTGCTATGCTGCTCAGATTTGGGGATATAAACGATATGACACGTTGGAGAAGTTGCAGAGGTTTTTTATAAAAAAGTTATTCAGACTACCTGGTAATACATCAAATTATATCATTAACTTAGAGTCAGGATTACATACAATGTTTACTTTCACGCTGAAATTACATCTGAAATATATTTTGAAAGTTCTCAAACTCCCGGACCACAGACTACCCAAAATAATAGCCAAACAAGTAATTGCCAATAAAGTTCTATGGTGGGAAGAATGTGTAAAAATAGGCTCCCAGTTGCAGACACCATACTCCCAAATGGAAAAGTTGCTAACTGGGGAAACCTCGTTGGATACTTTTATTTCGGTAGTGCAACAACAAGAGAAAGAGAACATGGTGTCGCGTGCTAGAATGGGACAATTTCATAAACTGTATCCCAGACTGCTATACGAGGTAGATTATGTCCGTAACAGGACATTTTCTGAGGCACAACTTCTCATGCAGGCCAGATCTGAATCGCTGTACCTTAACTACAGGCCTTTTAGTACAGAGTCTGGGCAAGAGTGTACCCTGTGCAATTTATGTGAGATGGAAGACATTTTCCACTTTATTGGGATATGCCCCATCCTGGCCCCTTATAGATTGCAATATCTGGGAGGAAAAAAGTTAACACAGGAAGACGTCATTCTTTTTCTTAATGGGGAAAATTGGGACAACTTGTATAGATATTTAAAGGCAGCTTTACTGTATAGAAGACTAATTATGGAGGAATTTCAATGAATGGTTAATTTATTTTTTGGTTAATTTCATAAATTATTTTGCTGTAACTTAGTACCGAGGATGAATTATTTTGTTGTTTTCGTTGTAGCAACTCGGCAGACGGATTTTTATCCATGCTGAAAAGTGTTATTTCTTTTTATTTTTTTCACTTTTATTTTAATCAGTGTATCATTTAATGTAAATAAAACACTATTATCACTGAGCGCAAAGTTGCCTTTGACCTCTGTGTTGCAACTAGATTCTCGAGGCTAAACTCTTACATTCCATTATTCTCACTTCTTCAGTAACAAGTATTCTTTCCCCAAATAAATCTCAAATCCATCTCTCTTTTCTTTTTATACATCAACCTCTTTGCGATGATCGTGGAATACGTTAAATGTAAAAATGCATTCATTTCTGCCAAGCAGAGTGCTATTTCTGATTTTTAGTTATTAAACATTGCTAGTATAATGAAACTAAATCCATGTACGACTAGCAGGTAAACGAATAATTACTTCCTAAAGACTCCTTACTGTGGTCAGCAGAAAGAAACAAGCGTGACGAATTCGGGCAAAGAAATTCCTCTAACAGGAACAGGATCTTATTGATGTCAGCAGGGCTTCCTAGGAGAGCGGTACGTCGCACTATTGACGTTTCTCTTATAAATGTCCTTTCATTTTCCAATCAATTTTCCAAGCGATTGGTATTTTTCAGAGTTGGAGGCCAAAATTGAGTCCACACATCCTCCACAAGGGGATTTCTAAACTTGAAATTTTGCCAGCTAATTTTAAAATAAGTTATTTATAAGCAAAGATAAATTGGTGAAGTATAAAGAATGAAGAATCATGCTCTCATTCCTAACGATCTGTTTTCGAGTTCTACCATAAAACGGAACCAGTCAAACATAAGCTTATAACTGTTACTGGCGATATTATTATTATTTTCTTTTTACGATTTAAGGGGCGTCAAATCTGAGCTTATTATGTTATATTCTATTATAGTTATATATTGTGTTATATTATTTATAGTCTATTATTATTGATATTGTACGTTAAATAAAACCTTTTTGTATATTGTTAATGGGCACTTGCACGAATATAGGTATATTATACAAGTGACAAGCTAGTGCAATATGCGGAAAAGCCACCTTAGATAAAAGATCAACTACTCCTCCAAGAAATGACCTTAAACAAATTTTTCAGGAAAATGGTTAAAATAAAAGTTATAAATATACAAAGGTCATTTGGAACTCGTTTGCAGAAAATCCTTGGAGAGGTTTTCGTAGAAATCGCTAAAGTGGGAGAAAAAAACGATTCAGCGAAGTGGTAGTACCGATCGACCGATTGCGACCTAAACCTTGTTCAAGCATAATAGTGGGGGGAGCCCAAGCGAAATGTTGAACTTATAAACTTCCTGCAATACTCCGTTTTTATGTTATGCAGGATACAAACACTCTCACAAAAAAACAATTTATAAGGGAAAGGATCGCGGAGATGCCGGGTACAAATCCAGCTGCTGGCTCTTAGATTTTCCCTTCTTAAGAGTTTCTTGTAGCTCACGGTCCTGAAGCCGGCTGTGCACACCGGGCGCCAATGATCTCAGATTCAAATTAAAATGAAAAAAAATAAAAAAAAATGTAAAAACGGTGTACTCAATGAACCTTAAAACCGATATTTCTGGTAATAACTAAATCGAACATTTATAAAATCTAGTAGACCAAGAGAAAGTGAATATCATTAAAAACCACAACAAACTAAATAATGAAATAATACTTCCGGCATGCCAATTTTTTTGAAATTTGGGAGTTAGGTTACTTAATGTATCCTAATAAATAATTATGATGTGATAAGTTTCTACTTTTCACTGAAATGGGAGTTCAGAAGTAAAGCCCAACTACCTTTTTAGACCAGAAGTTCTATGGTTCGAATCTTCCCGGGACATTATACAGTTCACTGCCGGCTTCCGGACAATTATCTTTTCGAGGTATTTTAAAAAAAAAAACTAAAAAAAAATAATAGAATAAAGTGGCGCTTCCGAATAATAATTGAATAATTTTGTCCAAAAGTTGATTTTCACAATTGATGTTGGCCCTTTAACCAAATATAATATCTGAAATTTCAACGATTTTTTCCGTTTCTGAATAATGCTAATCACACACACACTACAGACTGACACTCATTCAGACCAATTTATAAAAATCCTTTTCTCTTGCATTCAGAAGACCTTAGAAAGAATTATTTCCGATAAAAGAATTTCGATATCGAATATTTGATTTGTCTGCAGTGCCTCCTTGATACACAGTAAGAGATAATAACAAAATTTCAAAGGCTACCAAACAAAAAAATGAAATCATTTAAAAACAAGAAACACGGTTAACACAAAGAAAAAATTAACAAGATTTTATTTTTTAAATTTAAATTTAAACCTTCTCAACCGACTTACTGGCCAACTTCTCCTCGCAAAAGACCTGACCTTCTTGACTTCTTTATCTGTTCTAATATTACCTCTTTACACACTGACATACAAACATTAAACGACTTGTCTTCAGAACATAGCCCCGTCATTCTAACCCTTGACATTCACCCGAAACAAGCTCTTCCCCGACAAACCCTAATAAACGGAACTATTGACTGGGACTTATTTCGAGAAACTCTTGACGAAAAACTGAACTTAAATGTGTCCTTAAAAACTCCTCAACAACTATACGATAACGTGGCATACTTGACTACCGCTATTCAGCAAAGTATTTGGCATTCTACTCAACGGACTTCACACAACAGAACTGCACCATTACCTATCAATCTACCTCTTCACTTGAGAGAACTGATAACGCGCAAACGTCGCGCAAGAGCTCTTTGGCATCGCACCAGATATCTCTCTCACAAAAGACTGTTTAACCAACTTACTAGAGAACTGACAACAAAACTAAGGGACTACTTTAACGACCAATTCTCTGATTATACACAATCCCTTACAACTGAAGACAACTCTCTGTGGACAGCAACCAAAAGAATTCTCAAATACAGAAAAACTTCTCACCCACTAAGACGCCTGGACAATTCTTGGGCTAAATCCGACGAAGAGAAAGCCCAGTACTTTGCCGAACATCTTTCTACAGTCTTCACTCCTCATCCCGACGTACAAGACTTACAACATACTGAAAATATTCTCAAAGAACTGGACATCCCTCTACAACTTTCACCTCCTCCTAAGCCATTCACTCCTAAAGACATCATGGACGTAATCAACTGTCTTCCCAAAAAGAAAAGTCCGGGCTATGATCTGATTACTGCTAACATCCTTTTACAACTCTCCAGGAAAGCAATAGTATTTCTAACTACTCTTTATAATGCTGTACTTCGAACCACTTACTTTCCTATTCTCTACAAATTCTCTTCTGTAACAATGATCCCTAAACCAAATAAACCTTCTCATTTCCCCAGCTCTTACCGACCAATCAGCCTTCTACCCATCCTGGGGAAAGTCCTCGAAAAACTTCTACTACTCCGCCTCCAAACTGAAATAGCCCCTTTAAATATCATTCCTGACCATCAGTTCGGTTTTCGGAGTTGCCACTCGACTGTTCTCCAAGCACATCGAGTAGTTGATGTAATCGCTACTTCCCTTGAATTAAAGCAGTATTGCCCGGGAGTCTTCCTTGACATATCTCAGGCATTCGACCGGGTATGGCACGCAGGGCTGCTTTATAAACTCAAACGCCTACTGTCTTCTACCTTTTATCTCATTCTTAAGTCTTATCTCTCCGACCGTTTCTTCCAAGTTAAACAAGGTTCTTCTTCTTCTCTTATCATTCCAATACTTGCTGTAGTTCCTCAAGGAAGCATTCTAGCCCCCTTACTTTATATTCTCTATACTGCCGACTTACCAACTCACCCGACTACAATTACTTTCACATTCGCCGACGACACTGCAATCCTTTCTCCTCATCTAGATCCTGTAATAGCATGCCGTGCTCTCCAAACTCACCTAAATCTTCTCGAGCCTTCGCTGCAAAAGTGGAGAATCAAAGTGAATCAATTAAAATCTAAATACATAGTATTCACTCTAAACAAGAAAACTCTCCCTCCTCTCTCCTTCCACAATACTTCTATACCAACGACTAACCAAGTACGATATCTCGGACTACATCTTGACAAACGACTGACGTGGAACCCACACACGAGACTCAAACGAATTGACCTCAATCTCCGATATAAAATGTTGAAAAGGCTACTCGACAAACGATCAAAACTGACCCTGACGAACAAACGATCTTTATATACCGCTCTACTTGCCCCAATATGGACGTACGGAATACAACTCTACGGAAGTGCCAAAAAATCGAACATCAACCGACTTCAGACCTTACAATCAAAAATCCTGAGAACAATAGTTAACGCTCCTTTCTACGTCTCCAATCATACAATACACACTGATCTCAATATTCCTCTCGTTTCTGAAATAGCACAATCACGCTACACAAAACTCCACTCAAATTTACACAGTCATTACAACCCTCTTATCCACAACATGTCTACCACAACACTTCCTTCTAATCCTCATCGCAGACTAAAGCGGCGGTGGCCACGCGACCATCTCAACACAACGCCGACCTCCTAGGATGGTTGCTGTGTAAGCTTGCCAATCAGGCGAACTAACGGCTTCCATCACTGGATGGTCGTCGTTCACTCCACTCACGCCTCTTGGCGCACATGCATATGCGCGCGCGTGTATGTAAGTGCATATACGTGCGTGCACGTGTATTTGCGCCATTTCCTTACTCTCATCCCTTTTGCTTGTTGTATCTATTATAGTTGCAAAATAAATAAACAAAAAAAAAATTAAATAAATAAACTAAACAAATATTTGAGATTAACAATTCATTGAACATTTCTACTACTTTAAAGGCCTTGAAATTATAAATAAATGTGACATTATCATTGAGCCTTGATGTGAAACTTCCATAGCAAAGATGGAGGTAATCTGTAAGGGCAACAGGTGAATAACCTGAACTAGCCTTAGTCTCGCTTAATTAAGAATTAACCATAAATTCATAAAATATTAGCAGTAAAAATGTTACTAAATGGAATTGTCTGTTGTCTGTTTCAAGCATTTCTTTTTCAACTTTTGCTTGCTTTAAATTTAGTGCATAATACCAACTTCATTCGCAGATATTTAGACTTAAGATTTCTAAGGGGTAAGCAAGGAAATATTTCTTTTTAACTTTTAATTCACTCAATATTCGTCTGAAGATGAAATTTTATTGAAAAAAGTATGACCAAAAAGTTAATTTCAAGAGTTCTCATTAAAATATCATTTATTGATTTATAAGTAAGATGTTTGGCCGTTGTTACATTACAAAGTTCAAAATGGATGGTCAATTTTCTTAAATGTTCTTCGTTTCGGATACCTTATTCATTATTTTTGAGCCCAGCCAATGAAGTTCATATTAACATTTACTCCTGGATGGGGAGTCTTTAGTTTCAACCTTGAAAGACCCTATTAGCATCCGCACTTAAATTAAGACTGTATTTTAGTCCAAAACTTAAAAGTATATTTGTTAGACACTCGCACGACTTATCTCATGCTACTATTCTCAAGGTTATAACTCGCAAATTTCCAATTAAATTCGAAATTATGAATAATATTTAATTCTAATCAGTTTAGAAGGAGGCTGGCCACTGCCTCCTCAGAGAAGAACTCTTAACCGAATTCCGCCCAAGAATGTAAGAGTTGTAGAATAATATGTTTGTAATCACTCTACAAAGTTTAAATAGAATTTTAGGAGTAGTTTGCGAGAAAATCTTTTTTAAAAAAACTTGAAATTGTGTTTAGAATCGTGATTCTTTCGGTTTTGGTTGACCGATTTCGACTACAACCTTATTATCCTCTGACGCCGTCTTGTTAAATATACAATTTGAACTCTCCGCCATTTTTCCTTTATGTGTTTGAGTAGATACATTCATGTAACACACCCACACAAAAACTAATTTGTGAAAACATTTTTTTTTTTTTGGATTGAGGGTATCTCAAAACGGTTATTTCCAAAATAGTAAATCTGCACGAAAAGTCGAGTGAAAGAAAGTAAAAATTCTGAGCAGTTGTGAGAGTGCACCCAAATTATAGCTTTCAATTTTGAATGCAAGTGATTATGGTTATTCGTTATCATTACTAAAAACTCTACGCCGACTATAAGCACCTGATACTATGTGCGGAATAAGATTCTACTTTTATTTGAACCTGACTTTCCTGAACTCTATTACCAGTCCAATTGAACAGAAACCAATAAATGTTTAGTAAAAAGTAAAGTAAAAGTAATCGCCTATTTTTTCAGGCGGGGCTTTACGTCCAACTACCAATTAGGTGTCGTGGACGGAGGCTGGATACTTTACTGTAAATTTCTTTTATTAACCATTAAATAAAATCCAAGGCCTAAAGCCGGGAATCGAACCCATTACCACAATACATATTAGCTTCGCAGGTCGTTTAGTATTTTAAATATTATATACATTTGAATTTACAAATATGTTATTTGTAAATCATAGGAAGGTTATAGTTAAGAGATAGGGCTAAAGCGTGGGTACTTAATTCCTTCGTGTTCACTAAATTTATTTAAAAGAGTCTTCAAAATGGTAATTTTAATGAGAAAACTGAGCTAGCAATCACAAGAAGTAAATATATTTACAATAATTTTTTTAATTGTTTTGGCAAAAGACGTGGTCTTTTACGTCAATTTGAAAAAGCCCCTACACCGATAAAGCTAATATTTACGTAAGAACATTCTTCTATGAATAATTATGCTGAAAATTCCATTTCTTATTAATACATGAAGTATAATTGTATGCTAAGGAAACCAACAGAAATTAGTTAATGTATTATTAGCTCATAAAAATAGTTATTATGTCCTGATGCTTAAACATAAAATCTGTTTTCTTAATTAATTTTAACAACACTTATTGCAATAAATTAGAAGTGCATAAAGTAATCTACTTAGTGACTTCCAAAATAAAGAATTTGACATCATTTATTTTCAAGAAAATTGAACGTCATCAAATTTAATGTTCTTTCTTTAATACTACTAAGGTAAATTTAAAAGAGAGTTAAATTTTTAGGATAGGTTTCTGGAAAACATAATACTATAATCGTGAACTTCAATTATACTTAAGTACGATTAAGTTTCTCTACTTCGCGAGGTACTGAAACAGTTTGAACTCAAATTGTTGAAATTAGGCTATAAAAGATAGAATTCCCAAATTTTCTTTTAAAAAAAATGGGGGGCAAATACCGATTTAGTTCTTCTTCATTTCATTTCTTGTAAAAATAGGGTTCTCGTTTTCCCAGAAACAGAGAAAACTTCTAATCTTAAGGATAATGCATTATAATCTCATTTATCTCTGGAGCTATAACACCCGCTTGAGTGGCTAATGTCCGCTTATAAAGTTAGTAGATTTTTGAATACTTAAATGAATTGAGGAAGACTTTCTGTAGGATGAAAAAAATAATTGCCATTTCAGTCGTGATACATTTATTCTGCCGAGCTTACGACCTAGGGACTAGGTCATCTTTAGGGCTGTAGAACATATTTACAGATTGTTAACAATAATTCTATTAAAATGAATATGTATAATGTAACGAAATTTACAAAAATTATTTACCTAGTTTACAAAGTAATATTTTTACATTACAGGGTTGGTGTGTCTTCTGTCTTGTCTGTTCATGGACTGAGTGTAATCGGTCTGTGTGTGATGTGTGTTAGGTTGTGTAGAAGTCAGTGTTGCCAATTGACAAAAGTTTGCGTATATGTTGTTTAAATTGTTCGTGTCTGTTTTGAAATTTAAACTGTTTTCTGTCTTAGATATGTACTCATTTCTAAATCCTCGGCAGAATAAATGTATCACGACTGAAATGTGCAATTATTTTTTCATCCTATTTCTTTCTGATTACATTATTTCCTTGCCAAAATTTGTTTTAGGTTAGCATCATAGAATTATACTTTTCAAAAAGGAGTATAAGCCGCAATGTCTTTTTGCTAGAAATAAAAAAAAGATAACAACAATAATATTGTGGTTTTAAGTGGAGTAAGCTGATCTTTTTTTATTGATTGCCGATTTTGATTTTGAATTGTAAAAGAAACATTTAAAGACTTGAAAAATAGGAAAACAAATTAAATTAGTCCAAGATGCCATTTTAATAAACTTATTGTTTGAGAATATTTTAGACTTTTATCTTATAATCACATTTTATCACTGTCTGCACAATTGAGGTTTAAGCACACACATCGAGCGAAGGGGTCGACACTAAATCCCAGTTGTTTACCCCTGACCTTAATATTCCAACAACTGCTGATAGGAATAAAAGTGGTATTTACTAACTCGATAGAATTTTTGAATCATAAGCGTAGTGAATTTATTTGTAGGTCAGACTATATTTAAAAAATGTACGATAAAAACATCTAATAAAATTTTAGATCGATTAAAAAAAGCAATTAATTACTCTTTTTTTTTTACTTATTTGCGATCTGATTTATTTATTTATTTTTACAACTAGATATCGATTAATTCTTATCAATTTATTGTTTCTATGAAAATTTGTCTTTAAATATGTTCGTAAATGAAACAAAATATATATAAAGTAATGAAATATATAATATATAAATGTGTGTGTTTGTGTATTATATAAGTTACAAAACAAGAAAACACTTTCCTTATTAGTTGAACGAAATGAAAATGAAGTATAGTGTGTGTTAGTATGTGTGTGGAAAAGGATTACTGAGGGGGAGCGTGGTAGTATAGCGTGTGTGAGTTAGAGGGAGAGAGTTAGGTAGTTAGAAAGAGAGAGTTAGGAATTGGAGAAATGAAGGATTTGTGCGGTGGAGGGGAGGCAGCTTGTTGTTGGACGATTGGCAAGGGGGCACCGCTGGCCTACATAGCGATCTAGAGTTCGTTCAACTTGGCGACCTACTTGTATAGCTAGCAAGGACATCTCCTCTCCACTTCTCTTACATACTACACACACAGACACCCATATTCTATACAACACATTCATAATAAAATAAAAATAAAACCAAGTCGAGCTAACTTTATCACTTTACACACTATACATAAGGCATTGCAAAAAAGAAAAAAGAGAAATAAAATAAAAGAGAAAAACTAGAAAAAGTGTTTTACTTAAAGACGCGTTTGCAGCCTCAAACAGTTAAAATTATTCCTTAAAACTAACTTAATGTTATTTATAAAACAACAAAAGTTCTAATTCTTTCTTATTAAGTAAATAGAAATGTTCGCCAACTTTATCATATTATTTTTAATAGAAATATTTATGTTAGTTCAAGTCCATTTATAATTAACATTGCTTATTGATATTCGGGTGTTGGTCCATGACAGGAGAAAATATATATTTTACATTTGGGCCGACGTTTTGGAAATATTCAGGTCTTAAATTTACTTTCAAAACTTTATAGAACTGACAATATGAATGCGAACAAATTTACAGAATATGCGAAAAAAGAAACTTGCAAATCAGCCTTCTAGTGCAATAATTATTGTGAAGTTTACAGTACGAGTATTTTCGGTTCTATACAATTTAGGAAGTGAATTTAAGTTTTGAATATAGAAAAAAAAATATATGAAAGACGTTGGCAGGAATATCAAGATTCTGCTCTTACCAACATCTGAAAATCAAAATGTAATATTGTTAAATTTTAATTTGTGGGTCTGTACTTGATAAATATATTTTTTTAAATAATTTGCGCGAAACGTTTCAAGAAGTCTGTATATTCATATAAACAGTTATAATAGGGACGAGAAGGGAAGGGATTAGCTATGAGGTTAGCATACTGGACTCCCACGCGGAGGTCCCGGGTTCGAATCCAGCAGCTGACCCTTAGATTTTTTTCTTCCTAGGAGCTTCTTACAGCTCACTGTCCGGTGATGGGACAGTGTTGTCTGTAACGAGAGAACACTGTCCGGAGGCCGGCAGTGTATTGGAAAAAGCTCCGGGCGCTAATGACCTCAGCTGTTGATGCGCCAAAAAAAATAAATAAATAAAATTAGGGACAAGAGAAGATCAGTTGGAATTCAGGGATGAAAATCCAAGATTTTATTCTACTTTTAGGCAGCGGACGGACCAAAATCGCTATAAATATTCACGCGCCTTGAACTGAGATCGTAATAATTAGCCTTTTCGATTAATTAATCGATCTGTAATCAGCAAAAAAAAACTTCATAAAACACCGTTCATATAATTAATCACCAAATATTTTCTGGGGTCCGCTGTAATTTTTTAATTATTGTACATCACACTTCAAAGTTTTTGAAGATGGATGAGATTCACAAAAAATCGGTAGGTAATTAAAGGTGGTTAGGAAAACATCGATATTTTCCAACAAACAAACACTTTGTTCAAGGATCTAACAACGAGTTGATGAAAATTAAATCCTTCAAATTGTTTTTATCAAATCAAGAAAGAAAGAAAAAAATGTTACGAATAGAAGGGCGAGAAGGACAGAAATATTTCATATTATGTTTCTTGCACTTTCTTTGGACATATCTTGTGAATTCATTTGGTCCAAGAATCGGTCCTTCATCCCTTTATTGTGGCCCATGAATTTCCACTTCATTAGTTTCCCACCCAACACCCTCCACTGTCCATCCATCCAAATAAGGCACTGCCAAATGTGCAGCTATTTGTCTCCTTTTTCTCCTTCATTTCATGCTCTTACGTCAGCAGTTTGTCATTTTTATTATTTCGGCCTTTGATGAGCACAGCCAATTCGCCGATATTGACACCATTTCCAAGTATTATTATTCGTAGGTCACCATTTTTTTCTATAATTTTATTTATACCAAATAATTATTAAACTGTTCCCAATTAATATCTTATTTTAAAACTAATAATTCACTTAATAATTTATTCTGAAATAATTCAGAACAACCCTTTAATAAGGCGCGTCAACACCTAAGGTTATTAGCGCCCGGAGCTATTTTCAGTGCACTGCCGGCCTCCAGGCAGTGTTCTCTCGTTACAGACAACACTGTCCATCACCGGACAGTGAGCTGTAAGAAGCTCCTAGGAAGAAAAAAATCTAAGGGTCAGCTGCTGGATTCGAACCCGGGACCTCCGCGTGGGAGTCCAGTATGCTAACCTCATAGCTAATCCCTTCCCTAACAGTTTATTAATATTAATGAAATATTGGGAACTACTTATCTTATTCCAGGGCCATTTTCTAAGCCTAGATTTGTTATAATTATAAAAAAAACTTTGACAATTGACAATTTTTAATATTTTATAAAGTTACACAGACTTCCTTAATATTAGTTTAACATTTAAAATACAATTAAGAGATAAACTAAAGAATTTTACTAATTGAAAAAATGAGTTTAAAAGTGTTTATTGAGATTTCCTGTTAGTGGAAAATTAGATCATTGTAGCGATTAATTTTCCTTGGCGTCAGGCTCTTTGGTAGCAATCTAGTATTACTAGTATCTATATAAAAACAAAAAAAACCTTTTACATAAATTGTCAAAAATTAATTTGACTATTTTGACGCTTTTATTTCTATTTTTAAAAAGAGATTGTATAATAAATAATAGTTGCGAGATGATACGATAGCCGTTGTTTTGGCGCTAGTGGGCTTTGCTATTTGGAGTCATGGCAACGACCCACCAGCGACCGTTGTCCTCAGATTTGGGACAACCAGTTCGTTACACCCGCCGACTGTTTTTATTCCTTCATTATAATTCGTACATTTATTTCATTTATCTTTATTTTAATTTTAAAATTATGTAAATAAAATATTTATGATTCTTTTTTTTTTACCTACATTAGATGAATTGTTCTCTAGGTAGGATTGAGCCTGCATATTACGTGTCAAGATGAGCCGCTCATGACGATACAATAATTCCAAAAGACGTGCAGAAATCGTGACTGCGGAAATAATAAATCCAAAGAATTCTCGCACACAATTAAAATTTACTTATTTTTTAAATTACCACTCCCGAAAATTAATTGTATTTTTAAAAAAACAAAAACAAAAAACACAATTTCTTGTTTAAATTTTGATATTGTTTATTCAGATTTTTTTTTTTGCAAAAATCAAATTTAAAAAAATTAGCGCTAAACTTAAGAAAAAAGCAAACACAAAGTGATTAGGTATTTTGCGGCGTGAGTCGGTCGCCTTGCTCAAAGTAGGCCATAGACTGGTGAGTGAATGGTCGGCACTTTCACCTTCTGCGGCACCCCTCTCCCGGCCGGGTGGGGTGTACACTTCCTAGTCCGCCCCTCTTTGCCGCCTCTCGCCGCCCTCACACCAACTTTATCTCTTTCCTTCTTCTCTCCCGCAGCCAGCTGATCCAGTTAGTTTCCATTTCAACAAGTACCTCGGCTCTCTCAATACACCTTCAAATACGATGAACAAACAGATATTTATTTACAATAGCGATTCCCTATTTAGAGACTTACCATTTCTTTCTTCTAAATTGAGTCTATATATTACCCTACATCATAGATGCGCTCATCAAAAAGCAATTCTATTACTTCTGTTTATTTTATAAACTTGCGTACTAGCGACTTTTTAATGTCAGTTCAATGAACTCTACATTACGGCCTAACCGAGTATTCTAGTTATTTTTACTGTTTCAGAGCCTGGCTTCTTGAATCATTCTATTTCTGTTTAAAACCACATAATTCTGTCTTAAAGCCAATAATCACTAATATAGTTAACCATAATTTACAAATTGATCAGGTACTGTAAATACCTAAATAACTACTACTTTTACTTACATTTTCGTCAGCTCTAGGATTTTAAAATGTTCTGAATTCAAAAATAAGTGAACATTACGATGGAAGCAATCGATATTTCGACGAAAAATAAAATATTACGTATCAGTAAAACCGACTTCATCCCATTGATATTCAAACAAATAACAAAACTTCTACAAATGGTTTAATGAAAGTAAACATTACTTAACATTTATTGGTGAACTGTAAATAAAATAATAAATTAAGGTTAATCAATAGAAATCCAAACTCAAAGCCCTCACAATAAGAGGAAAAATCCTCCCTTCCGTTACTAAAGTTCCTTCCCCCGGACTTCACCTCGACAAACGACTAACCTGGAATCCAAACGTTCGAAACTGACATTACATAACAAAGGATAGCTGTACTATATCCCCTACATGGACATCAGGAAAATAGAACTAGTATTCAGGACATCCAAACACTCGAACCTTTATCGCATCCAATCCTTTCAATTCCAAAATCCTTTGCATCCCAGTCAATGCTCCTTTCTACGTCTCTAACCACACTATCCACAATGACCATAAAATTTCCTTCGTCTCACAATAATTATACAATAATTCCTCTATATTACTGCAAATGGGAGTCATATTTTATCAAAAGACATCTTCGTATTCTTTCCTCTGTTTTCAAATTCATTTAAAACTATGATATTTATTCCTATCTATTCTTCTAGTATATTTAACGTTCTTATTAATTATTATTTAGTTCTTTTAAAAATTTAATTTAGTTAAGAATGTCAAAAATGATCTGTCAAAAAGGACTGTACAAGAAAATGCTTCTTATTTTTCAACAGGAATTGGGGTATATAAAAAAATGGAAGGCATGTTGGATTGAAGGTTCCAGGTCCAGAACTCAAATTGATGGATTTCGTGCAAACTGGCAATAAAAAAAAAAAACTAAATAAATCTGAGGAAATATATTTCTGATTGGTAAACAGCGAATTAGTTTGTAACATCTCAAAAATTCACCACAAGAAGCTCAATTTCGCTAAATATTCTCCCCTCTCCGACTCAAAGTGAACTCTGCGTGCGGAACTGGGCGGCTTATTGATCGTATTTGTGGTATTCGCCTAATAGAGTCACCACTGGCCGAGTTTGTTTAAATGCATCCCTGCAAACATCAATAGCTGGAGGTAGTAGAGCACTTAAACTGGAATAACACAATATTTGTGGCATTCCAAACCAGTTCAGAGCTTCTTTAAATTTATAATGCTTCTCACTTAAGATGACGCTCAATTCTGCTTGCTAATCTTCGCAGGAATTCATTGAATAGGAAATTAAAATTAAATAATTACTTTGATTTTGAGTGGCACATTTACACATGCTGCTGATGCACTCTTATAATCAGTAAGAAATTTATTTTCTCATCAATTTAAGTCCAAGACACTTTCATTAATCATTTAAAAGAGTAGAGATCTACTCGAGGAGCAAATCTGAACGATCTTAGGCTGAACTGGAGCTCACGCTAATCCCTGAATAGGCTTGATATCCTACAAGGCCGTCTGTCTGTACGAGAAAAGGAAATCGATTTTAGTTACACAAAAAAGTATTGCAACTAGCTCCGCTCCGGAGTTATAATCAGCAGCTACTCTATCCAAAACTGAAACCGCTTCTAGGTACTCACAGCCTTTGCTATGCTTCAAAAACGCATGAAAGTTAAAAAGAGGTTTTCGCAAAGATGACAAGTGAGAAAATGGAGAGTCGTGTGGATTTCACACCAGATCACCTGAATCCACATGGACACCATTGGTCTGTCCAATCTCAATGATATTGATCCCTACGGATTAATCCTAAACTTTTACCATATAACCTTTTGTACCGAACAAAGACCGATTCTGGCTTGTGTTTAACCAAATAAAGGATACTGTTTTTTGTGCATTAGTTACTTTTATTTGTAGCATTTTGACAGAAAAATGGATTTTTATGGATTCTCAAGAAACTACAACTTAGAGCACCCAGCCAACCTCACTTCAGCGCGATTTCACCACCTGTATAATTCAATTTTGGAGAAATTGGATAACCAAAAGTGTGGCTTTATAGAATGGGCTTCTGAATGCTTTCAACTTTTTTTTAAAACTCTTTCATCACATTTCTTCAAACCCAAAAGGTAGCAGTATAGTACAAGTATTGCCTAAGCTAGGGTATTGAACTTAAGACTTAAATAAACATTAAACTTAATTAAATGCAAGAAAGCTGCAATAGAACTTTCAGATCGCAGGAAATTCGGCTTAAAGCTTTCCTTAGCAATTCTAATCTAATCTGGGAAATGCAGAAGCTTTCTAAATAATGCAATTTCTAAGATGAAAGCTATTAAAATAAAAATTCACTGTTAACAAAAACAATATGCAATTAAAGAAATTTAAAAAATAATATTAAAGAGGTTGGTTGCAATAAATTGCAAGTATAAAAAAACAGCAGTTGGATCAATAACACAAAAAGTGCACCAAGATTTTGCGACCTGACAAAGGAATTTAACCGATTAACAATGCGTATCCCATTTGGGAGTTTAACCTTTAGCTGGTGATGTAAATTGGATTTAGGATGCGATTTACAGATTTCATTACATAAAGAACGAGCTTTACATTGCCCCTAGGGCTGTACGGTTATTTCTTCTCATACTATAAGTAAAGGTAATAAATAACAGATAAATAAATATTGGACTCCTATATTATATATTCATATAGAAACAGGTGTGAGAGCAGAACGGTTTTTCTGCTCGCCAAGGATGTAGTAAGATATTCCTGCATCTGAACGCCTTTACCACCCTCGAATGGGATTTCAGTTTGAACACGAAGTAATGCAAAAAAGTATTGAAAAGATGATGTTGGAATAAAAAGGTTGACAAATTTATTTAAAGAATTTTACAAAATCATTGTCATTTTCAGTATTTTACTTATATTTGCCAAGCTTTCGATGAAGGGATTTGATCATCTTCAGGGCTTATTGGTAACTAATTGACATTTCACTTATAAATAATTTTATTTAAAGGAAATTAAGCGACTTTTAGGGAAGCTGTTGGTTGTTTTGGCTCCCCTCCTGGCACTGTTTTTTGGGGATTCTCATTCAAAAAGCGATGCTCGAGGAATGGAGTTTGGAGTAAATGTACGAGTATTTAATGGGATGTTGTTGACTACATCCAACGTACTCTTTAAGCACTTAACTACCTATCTTTTTGAAAATTTGGTTAGATCCTCCATGCTTTTCTCTTTGATTCAAGCACGTTTAGTGTATCCCTGACCGGTTTGGGACTTCTTCCATCATCAGAAGTAGAATAATAGTTTGATATAGAGATTTCGACTTCATTTTGTTTCCGTCTCGCACTACACTTGCTGAATGAGTAAGGTAGAAGTCGAAATCTCTACACCAAACTTATTAATCTCTGATGATGTCCGAAACCTATCAGCGTTACTAAAAACATGCTTACTACGATGGATTTATTTGACGCATTTTCTAAATTTTCGTATTACTTTATTATTATTTTATTTAGAGAATTTCAGGGAGTGAAAATACAATAGAAGCATCCCTCAATATCAATATCTAACAATATTAATAACCTGTTGTAAACTAAATTCAAAGAGAAATTGATAACAGTAGGATAATCTTAATCTGACAAATCTACAGCTTTGATATCAAATATATGTGAGCGAGGAATATAAAAGCATTCACTACTTCTCTATTCCTCTATCGCTAGCGTGAATCAGCTCTATTATTCCCACCAACCGAATATTTATGCATTTATCGAACACCATTAGGCAGTTCATGTCCCACACTTTTCGTTGAGTATGCAAGGCAATGGAGGAAACAACCATCCATCTTATCAAAACTGATTTTGGGCTTGAGGAGGCTAGGTTTAAGATCATTTGTTGGAAATGGGTAAAACGAAGTTTTGTGAATCTTAGCTGACTCAGTATGGAACCGAATTTCCATTATATACTCAGCCTACTGCTGTTATTGATTCTCTTTGGTATGGTTACATAGGCTCGGAGTGGCTTAGATAGCTTACGATTCCCCTCTCCTTTGAATAATAATGATAATAACCCCAACAAGTATTTTTGTGATGTATGTATGTAGAATGATTTTTTTTTTACTTCCAATTGTCCTCAAGAACTCATCTTTCCTCTGGTACATAACTACACACACATATACTGTATCCTTCCTCATATTCAGTCAGTGTGAAGTCAGAAGCTTTATAAGTAGAACTCAAATATCTCTTCTCAAATCATATATTTAATCCCTGAAGATGGATAAAAGTTCGAAATTGACAAGCGATTAACATATTCATTAATTAAACTTAACGCCTCATTAAAAAACCCTTACGCTACGAAGGGAGCTGACCTTACCAGCCTTATTTAAATGATGATTTATTTATTTTTAAATTAATGTTAATGTTCGACATGGACTCCCAAGGCAAGAAGGTCCGCTTGCAATGTGGGCCCTTTTCTTTAGACAACCTGTGAATCTGCCGCAGTAGAGAGGACAGCGGAATTACACCAAACATCCCTTCTTCTCCACCCTATTTAAAGAACATACCGACTGTATGATGTGCGCACGTGAGTTGGTGCAAGTCAGTGATATATTGATCGTAAGTACTTACAGCGTCCCGTAGAGTCCACCACTGGCCGAGTTTATTTAAATGTATTCCCAACAATCATCAATAGCCTGGAATCATTAGTGTTTCTCAGGAATATATATGATTTTTGGTCTTATAATGGCGGAAGTTTTGGGGCATTCTTACTATTACAATGCTAATCTTTGCAAGGAAGGAGCCACAATTGTAAAATTAGACTTGCGCTGTAATCAACAGTAAAGACTAGACTCCCTTATATATTTACGTAAATTTCATATTACATCTTTTTGTAACTACCATCCTGCAACTATAGACTACGAACATGTGAAGCGGTGGCAAAGACTTCGGAATACAATTATCTGTAATTAATTATTTTAAATAAATATGAATCATTTTAAGATACAGACGCTTTACCAACTTAACAAACCATTCAATTTTGTCTACTTCTATCAGAATTAGCTGTCTAGTGTGTGGTTAAAATCTTTCTATGAACTCTAACAAAAATGTATTCGAAATTGTAGCAAAATAGTTCAATAATTATTGTCTTAGTATGAACGTAATAACAGGTTCTTGTCCGGATTCGGCAGTAAGAGCAAATACGACTTCCTCGACACCCTTTTTAGGGAGACAATGTGAAGATACGCTCTAATTTGTTTTTACTATTTCATTTAAGTTCATATTTTACGAATTCGATCTTTTACTTTCGTATGAGATGTGTGATGTAGTAGCTCTTTTCATAAAAACACATTTTTTCTTCAGCGTGGCAAAATAAAACGTTTGGTGAGTAAAGTAAACCAATAAATTTCTTAAAGAAGTCCGAGAATTGCGCATAATTAAAAAAAGCCTGCTTTAAAAATTCTAAATTTAAGTCATATCGATTGCAATACAAAAATAACTTGTAAATAAAAAATAAAAAAATGAGTGGGACTAACTTAGGAAACATTTCTGACACAAAATTCGCCTTAAGCTTTTCTACTTTTCCTTATTGTCGATATTTTGTCTTAAATTCTACCCTTAAACTTCGGAAAACCTAACTCAGTAAATAGAAAACTTCATCTTAGCCACAGAACCTCCTTAGTGGTCTAACTCATGGAAATTGTACGCAAAATATAATTAACTGAACACCGAGAGGAATGGATGATTGAGGTATAAATCCAGTATACAATAATTTGTTCAAGTTGCAATGAATTTTAAAAATTAAATGTTAATAATCCATGAAATTCAAAAAACTAGGTATTTAGAGATATTTGTATTTCACGATAATTAGTTGATTAGTTGAAAGTGCAATTAAATTTTATTAAATAAATAGGAAGCTTTAAAGGTCGCCAAATGCACGAGGTTCTGCAGATGTTATGTAAGAAATATCTACCAGATGAATCTTACTGAAACGTCACGGATGACATCATTGTTATTTCAGAATTAAATAACAATTGAACTTATTCTGTTATTGATCGTTAAAAAAAATATTTTCAGTAAAAACTAAATAATATATGCGTATGTATTGGGAGCTTAAAAAGTGCACATATCTATTGATGGTTCTTAATGAATCGAAAAAGTAACAAAGTGAGTTCTGGTGCAGCTTGGCCTTATGCAGCTGTACATGTTGGAAGTATCGAACAGACTCAACGTACGCACTGGATTCATTACGCTTGTATAATCTTGTGAATTCTTTGAGAGAGGAAAGTGCTGAGACGCTATAAAGAGGATATTATGGGGGACTCAGACTGAGCGAAGGAAACGTAGAAGAAGCGGTTTGGTTATAAACTCAGAAATGTCTTCTCTGTCAAGTTCACTTAATCCATCAAAAGTTTAGTCCATCAAGATCAGATAGTATGGGGATATCAATAATTTACAATTTGTATTAACTGTAATTTGTGAACATCTCTGGCAAACTGAACATACAAACTGAGGGAAAGTAGAAATAAAATCTGCGCCTAAACCAATAAATCTGGCAGCACCATGTTCGTAATACGTGCGCAATATTAACAACATTTTGTTCGCTATCTCTTAAAATATTATCCAACTAGTTTAACAGACGCAGAAGAAGGTAGGATATTATGCAAGAAGTGACAGTGTTACAAGAACTTTCACGAAGTTAACTTGACAAGCGATAAAGATAAAGAGTGTGGAGAATTTACATAACATTGAAGACGAAGTGTCGGGTAAGAAATGGATGGAATTTTATTTATTAATAGTTTAAAGGAAGGTAAAATTTTAATTCCATTAAAGAATTATTTAACAATTCGTTTTTTCACTTTAAAATTATACTTAAGGAAGTATAATTTTAAAGTGAAAAAACGATTTGAGGATAAGGTAGTATGTATAAGGATACATACTACCTTATCCTCAAATCGTAACAACAAGATCGATATTTTAGAGTCAACTGTGGAACAGCAGACTCTGGTATCCATCTTGCCAGAGTTGGTGTATTCCAGGGCAGCATCCTAGGTCCTCTTTTTTACTCCTTATATACAGCAGATATACCTCAACATCCGAACACCACCTTCGCTGATGACACTGCAATCTTATCTCCTCATTCCAATCCTCTTATCGCTACACAAGCTCTACAAACGCTCATAAACCATTTACAGGACTGGCTTTGCAAATGGCGAATCAAAACTAACGTTACCAAATCAAAATATATAGTATTTACTCTAAGACGGAAAATCCTACCTCCTATCTACATGAACCAAACTTCTGTACCAAATGTGGACAAAGTACGCTACCTTGGACTACACCTAGACAAACGGTTGACATGGAATCCCCATACTAGACTGAAAAGACAAGCAACTAACCAACGCTACAAACTTCTCGCCAGACTACTTGACAAACGTTCGAAACTTAACCTACATAACAAAAGACTCTTATAACTACTGTTACTGCGGCCTATTTGGTCATACGTCATCGAAGTATAGGGATCGACTAAGCGTTCCAACTCTCTGTGCCTCTTGAAATTACAGTCAAAAATTCTACGAAAACTACTTAACGCTCCATTCTATGATTCTAACCTCACCATCCATAATGATCTCAAAATCCCTTTCGTTAAAGATCTTGCTAAAACTCGTTTCTTAAAATTTCATTCCCCTACAGCAGCTCATCCTAATCCTTTAATTGAACACTTATCTTCTTCCACATTACCAGGTAATCCTCCAAGGAGATTGAAGAGAAGATGGCCACGCGATCTACTCTCCTCATAAGAGCAGTATAGAGCATCTATTCACGTTAATGGAGTGACACTACTGGGTGCCTTCTCCGATCCATATATGTTATTGTTTTATTTATATCGCATTTGCTTGTTGCAACAGTTGTTGCAATTGTGAATTTCAATAAAAGATTAAATATATATACATGTACTTTAAAATTAAGTATTTAAACTATTTTTTATCTATTAAATTTTCTGTAATTTTCAAATTGCAGCAATTCGCCAAGCCAAGCATAATTTCAGAAAGTAGGGATTTTTAGTAGAGACTGGTATATGCTGTCTTCAAGGGAAAGACATATTTCGCATCTCTTTAACACTAGCATTCATATACTTCAGTGCGGGTAGCTCACTTAGCAAGTTTCAGCTACAATGGACGCTGCCTTATTAAGAGCTATGTATGTTTACTACACACTATTGGTCAGTGTTGTCTGCCTCGAGAGTACATGGCCTCAGAGTCGGTGGTGCACTAAGAAAACCCTGGTCGCAATGAGCAATACTTTACTCATTTTTGGCATAAGATCAGACAATGAAATATCCGTTAATGTACAATACTCTGGTTTGGTATTTATACTCCCGCTGCTTCTGAGTATTAATGCTTAATGACCGAAGAAGAAAAAAATACTTTTCTCAGCTTTGTTGTGTTAGAAGTACTGTGAGGACATTGTACAATGAAAGAGACGAACACGGACAAAAGTAACCTTAAAAAGTACAAATTGTCTATGTAATAATTACAGTTGTTTTCAAGAAAATAACCTAACTCAATTTTTCCCGTCACACCAACAAGAGAAAGTCTACAAGCATTCATTCTGCTTCATCGCCACCATTTTGGTACAGATGAATAAATTATATTTTCTGAAGCGAGAGAATGTTTGCTTAGATTTGGTAACCTGACTGTTTAACTTTCTCTCGGAATTAAAATGTAAAAGTTGCTCTGTGTTCAAGAAAGGATCTATTTTTATTTTATAAACTGATTATGATAACGAAGAGAACTTAGAATTCAAGCTGTAATGGCTATTTCAAAGTTGCAGATTGTAATTTACTCTGAAGCCCTCCGGTATTCAATTAAAGAGAATGGCCCTAGTTTTGCCGTCAGTTCTCCTCCCAATTGACTTGTTATGGGAGGTACGATCCCCAACAATTTTGTAAAACAATTGATAAGATTAAAATTATATGAAAGATAATATTTGGAGCTGAAATATCTTATCAGTAGTTAAATTACAAGTTATTATTATGTAGTTCTTTACTCCCCAGTACTGGATAGATGGACCAACAGATCTATGTTTTATGAGCAAAAATAATACGGCCTGTCTTCGACCATAATCGCAAATAAGTATACAGTATTTCTCGTTGAAAGCGGGCAGACAATTTCCACAATAGACAAATCAATGCATAACTTATATTCATATCAGAATTAGCCGCAAAAAATATTAGCCATTGCAAACTAGCTTTAGCCAATATGAATTTATTATGTCACTTAATTTTTCCTTAAAGAACATCACAATCAAAAACTTTCTAAATTTCTTAATCAAAGTATAAGAAAAGTCTTAACATTAGATACATTTTAAAGTTACTATTTAACAAAATCTTCTGTCGGTAACAATAATCAGTGCCAAGCTTATTTTGTTCATCATGCTCTTTTTTCGTTAGAGGGGGAGATAATAGAACTAGAAAAATAGTCAAATGTGCTTCGTAGATAGAAGACGATGATAAGTGTGATTGCAGAAGGTAAAATAACCTTATGAATTGTTAAATTGATTCAGAGTACCTTGTTCAGGTAGCAGCTCCTAAGTAGATCCAAATTGAAAATCGCAATTGAGTTATTGCAAATATTTATTTGTTTTTTTGTGAGATTAATCGGGGGGGGGGGGGTATACTTTATCAATAATTTGTTTCACTTGCTCAAATCTCGTTTTTGTTTTGTTATTTTCTTGAAAACTCAATTAGAAAAGTAGCCAACGTTATTCAGGTTTGTTTTATCTTTCTGTCTTGCTAATTTAATTGATTAAGATCGCCGAGATATTTCCATAATCAATACGAAATACATTAATTATGCAAATGATAATATAAGGACGGAAGTGCGTGACGCACTCTCAACTGTAGGTTTTATTTCCAACTCTTGTAAAATAATTAGAAGATATTAATTAATGGCTGAAGATAGTATCGATATTAGTTTATAAACGATGTAAACAGAATCAAGCGAATAGCAGCTTTAAAATGAAACTTATTTTTAAAATGACAAATATCTAGTTGTTAAAGAAATTACAACTTTTTAGTAATATAACTAGTTACTTCGTCCCTTGAGGAAATAAGAAGTGTAAGACTTTTAAAGTGGTGAAGGCGAAGAGGACGAAGAAGCATCAAGCAGTGCAATCTTGTTTCTCTTACCTTTACGGGGTTTTAATGGTCAGCATCTTCGTCCTGAATATCTGTGATAGACTGGGTTTCGCAAAAAAATAATTCAGATTAAGCTGCTAGCTTTTCTTGCGTATCGACAACTTGGTGATTAGCGTCGATATATTATTATTATTATTATTCGTGGTGAAGGTCCATCCCTCCATGCTGTTCAAGTCCCTTTGGGCCCATACCCCAATGACACATACTATGATAACTACAGACCGAGTCCAGGACCTAAGAAGTTCGAAAATACTGGACAATGGGAAAGTGAGTCTAAGCTTTTCCACCTTCGACTCATTCCGACGAAAGATCCTAAACCAATTCTCTTCAAACCCAGGACCCATGGGTGATTCTCTCTCATAAACTCTACAAAATCAATCAGTCATGATGAGTTTAATATTCCAATGTTTCAAATTAAAGTTACGTCAATTTAGCCCAATGGGCTAATAATAATTAAAAAAATAATTAAAAATAAAATCACAACAATAAAGTCCCCCTTAAAGTTGGCGAATTTTGGCCAAAATTTGGGAATCGGAAGTGATAATAGAATCAAAATAGAGTACGAAGTTCATGAAGTTGGTTAAGTTTTGATTGATGAAGACTTTCAAATATAAAAGAAATCTTTCATTATTGTTGTTGTTAGAATTTTATTGAATTAATTTAATTGTTATATTTTGTTTAATGTATTAATTTATATATTAATTCATATTTACAATTAATAGATTATATAAGTTGATCCGATTGTCCCTGGCTATAATTTACATCCCCCAAAAAAATAAAATTGGGTTCGAAGTTTAGCTCTCTGGGATTTCTGGTTTTTGAAGTAATCTGACCACGCACAAACACACCATTTTCTATGGACTCATTTTTTGGAAATACTTGCTCTTACGAACAGGATTGCATTTTGGATTTAAGTAGGGGAATCACACCTTCTATATCCTGCTAGATTTCAACAGAATCGGGTACTGTGGCATTATTTTTTTTATGAATTATCTTAAAGCAGGCTTTACAACTAACTTCTAAACTCGCCTTTAAAATTTCTGCTTTAAATTTTCAATCGACTGACTTTCATTCATGCAAATCGCTACACGCTTCTACAGTTACTAAATTATTATGTTTTCTATAGCTGAGAAAGTGCAGCAGTAGCCGAACGGTTAGAGGCGAAGCCCGGAAGCTAATATGCATGATAGTACTGGCCGTCGGTCAAGGCTTTGGATTTTATTTAATGGTTATTAATAAAAGGAATTTACAGCAAAATGTGTTTTCTGGTCTCGCTTCTTTCCACGACACCCACTTGGTAGTTGAAAAATGGACATAAAAGAAGAAGAAGAGGAAGTAAAAGTAAGAAGAAACCAGAAAAATTAGTGAAAACACTGTTTTTCCCCTGGTAGGCGACGTATTTTCTGCTTTGATTATATTTGATTTGTCGCCAATCCTGGGCAAAGAAGTGGCGGATTAAAATGAACCCACAGAAATGCCAGCATGCCACGTTTACTCTCCGGCGGGGCTCCTGTCCATCTGTCCTCTTCAACAGCAATCCTCTTCCTTGTACAGATCTGGTGCGCTACCTTGGGCTCTACATAGACAAACGACTCACGTGGTACCCACATACCAGACTTAATAGACAAGCAATGACGAAACGTGCGAAACTGCTTTACAGACTTCTTGGACGACGATCCAAAATACCCATTGAACTCAATATACAGTACTATCCTCAAACCTATCCGTGGACTTACGGACTAGAGTTGTGGGGTTCGGCCAAACCTACAAACATACGGACAGTACAGACATTTCAATAAAAACTACTCCGACAGATAGCTGACGCTCCTTTCTACGGTGACTAACCTCACTCTTCACAACGACCTCAACCCTTCGTACACCAACTCGCCATGACTAAATATCAAAAATTCCATAATGCTCTCTCTACTTGCTCAAATCCTCTAGTACGGTCTCTCACCTCCTCTGACATTCCTAACAATACGCGCCGACTGAATCGCCAGTAGCCTCGCGTCTTCCTCGCAGTCTGAAGGCCTAACAATCATATCCTGTAGAAAGTGCTATCGCTGGGCAGTTTCTTTCCTCCTGCCTTTCACGCATACATTTATACTTCATTCTCCCGATTTACTCATTGTATATTATACAGATTGTAAATAACGAAATAATTTTTTTTAAAAAATTTGATTTGTCGCCATAATTAAGCAAGAATACGTTCTCATTTTTACCAAAACTTTGGGAATTTGATCTTTTCAGAGCTGAGTGTTTTTCAATATTACGCTTTTGGACGCAGTTTTTGATGGCCAATCTTTATACAACTGTTCTAGCGGTCAGTTTTAATATCTATAAATTTGAATAAAGGAACATTTTTAGACTTGTTTAATTTTTTATGGTAACTGAGGACAGCGCTAGGAAAAATAAATGAAAATGAAAATTTGCGAATATATTTTCGTAAATCAAGAATTTAAAATACTAGAAACATACCTGGATGGAGGAAGGAAAATAATGCAAACACTCACCTGAAACAAAAGAAGAATTAATTTGTTAATACAGAGGTAATGAAAGTTATATTTACAACTAATATTTAATACGAAGTAGTCTGTATATTATTCATATTTGATTCATAAAATAAGAGACTGCTAATTCGACATAGACTTTCTTCATTCGACCCATAAAGTTTTAGTAAGATGTACGGTAGTCTTTAGTCGTCTCTTTCAGCATCTATACGGCTTAAGGCTCTAGTTTCTAGCGCTTATTGTAATGGAACAGTACGGAGTTTAAGAGTTACGAATGAATCATTCCTGTAATACTTCAGTCATGTTCAAACCATTTGATTAAACAAGGTCGAAACAAATAGTTACGAGCTTGCTTTAAAGTTTTCGATTCGACTATTATTCAACTTGCCTGTAAGGAAGAACTTTACCTGTTAGTGAAGGGTTTGGGATAGATAATTCGTCCAGTGGTGTACTGCCATTGGTTTCATTAATCAGAACTTGATTTTTAAAAGTTAAAACTATATTTAACTACTTGATCAAAGTTAGAGAGTTGTAGCTATCTTTAATACTATATTTGTTATATTTATTTAATAAATGATTGAAATTAAGCACCTGCAAAGCTGAGATATATTTGGAACTACGTTGATTTCCGGTCTAGGCTGTCTATTTTATTTAAATAAAGTAACGCCTATTTTTTCAGGGCAGGCTTTACGTCCAACTACCAATTAGGTGTCGTGGACGGAGGCGATTAGCAAACATGCCTTATTATAAGTTCTCATATCAAACATTAAATAAAATCCATGGACTAGACCGGGAATCGAACCCAGTACCAATACATCTTAGCTTTGCGGGTCTCGCCTCTTAACCCGCTCGGCTACCGTGGCGCCTAAATGTCTATTAAAAAAAAATTAGTGTTAAAGAATTTTTGCTTGTCTGTTCAAGACACCTAATTCTGTAATTGGACGAAAAAGCCCGGCTAAAAACATTTACTTGACCGTGTTAACAAATTCATATAACTTATCGTGTGCAGAATGTAACGTTAAAAACGTGTTAAAATTTAAGGTTCGCTAAAAGAAATAAAGATAATTATTAATTACATATTTATCAGGAAAATATGGAGAAACCAAGGTTTCAGTGCACAAACGGATCAATGATGAATTATTAATTAGCTTTTCATAGTTTGTTTTTGTTTGTTTGAATCGGAAGAAATTGTTTACTTTATTTTATTGACTTTTCAATTTATTTATTTAATTAATTACTTTTAGATTATTAGGTACTTCTGTTATTATTATCTTTTGTTTACTTTATTTTTTTTTTTTTAACGTGACTCTTGTTTCCCCTTTCCAAACCTCTTTCTATTGGCAAGTTTTGTTTTTACAAAAAAAAAATTGGATTGAAAGACGTTTGCGGGGGTTTGCTAAGCCCATTCATCTTCTGAACCTGCGTAGGCCATTATCCACCTCTTACGATCCTGATTTCAGCAAGCATATTCTATTCCCCAGTCTTGCAGGGATGAAAATAGATTGAAATATCTGGGAAAACGAGGATGTTTAGTATTTATTGTCTAGCTCTTTATCGAATAAAATATCCAACACAAAATGCTCCGTAGAAATTAAAACATTTATAGTAGCCGCTACAAACTCTCTTTATTTGTAGACAGTATATGTGATTTTAGTTGCAAGAATTTTATCTAATGAGATCAGTGTTTGCATTGCCTACGTTTTGTTTGATCTGTTAAAAAGCTAAGGTAGTACAGGCTGAAACATGAATGCGATGTGTCGAGTTACAATCTTGATTTCACATTATTTTATGATTATGATTATGATTTCATAAAGGGATTTTTTAAAAGTACACTTCAAAACCATAAGATACGCGGGAATTTATTGAAATCGTTTTTTTTTTTTGCACAGACTGAATAATTCTTGCCATCTTTAATGCTGTGATTGTATCTATCTCAATTTTAGCATCTTATTTTGGACGCAAATCAAGCTGAAAACTCCAAGATTAGAAGTTCTGATTGACAACCTTGTTTTTAACTACTTATTTGGGAGTAATGACGTATTTTTCCAGGTTTCATAGACTTGTTTCCGAAAGATGGAAGAAACATTTCTCCAATGTTGCAGGCAATAGGCCTGAATAAAAATGTTCCGTCGATTCAGCAGAGATTTTTCGATCATCCGTCGAGTTCCTTAAAATCATCTTGTCAGGCTGATGTAAAATCTTCAGCCGAAGAATCTTCATCATTGCATCCTCATTATTAACAATTTTATTACAAGTCTTTTTTAATAATATTTGTCCAGCAGATTGCGTTTTTAAATATTTTATCAGAACTTATGTTGTGATTGTTTGTATTAATTTCATTGCCTGCAGGACGGTCGCTGGACCCTGAGACCATCTTCAGAATGTCGATTTCTTCTTTCAACCTATATAATCACTATTTAAAGCAGTAACCGCTGAGATAACACAGTGATATTTAACTGTTTTTTTTTTCGAAAACATCTCTAACCAGTTGTCCTCAGTTTCCGTAATCTTGATCATCTGGGGGTACACTCGTATATACGATACATACGTTATAGATTGAAGATTAAAGAGGTTCTCTTACTAATTGTTAAAAAATCTAGTTGAAGGCCAAATGTCTGCTTGACTTTCACTCGGGCGTTTTGGACCATATCCCGGACGATAAACAGCAGCCTGGTGATAGGAATGCTGTTGTCTAGCCAGTTATTGTACGGGACAAGGTGGTCGTATCACCAAATTTCACTCGCCGCTAATTCTCTTTAGCAGCGGCCGATGAACAATGGGGCTCGCTTCATCATGCTCCAGCAAAGAGAGGGCACAATTCAGTGTAAAGGTCGCCAGAATCACTTTCTAAACTCCATTGTAAGTTCACGTGGCAAATAGTGTCGCTGGAATGTATTACAATCTCCATTGCTCTCGCTACCTACTTCTCATTATTTACTTTCTTGTGAATCAGATATCATATTGTCAACTAACAATTAATTGTTGTTTACCGACAAAGTAAGTATACATTTCATATGATTTATTAAGAAAACAACGAGAATTCAGCTAAATTTTTCAGATTAAACGACCATTAAATGTTCAATGAAAATTTTAGAGAGAAAGAATTGAATGATTTGAATATGTAAAGGCTCACAAACATTTTTATTAGAACTAATTCTCAAATTCTCTAGGAAAACATTTTGTTTTCTTTAAGTTTAAGTTATGATAGGTCATTATTATGTATTTTTTCATCCCCTTTCTCCTAAAAATATTGCCAAGACAGTAAAGCTAGTATTTTTCTTAATATCGGGAAATAAGCCGTTTTCCGAGAGATTTTTCTAAGTAAAATCAAATGTTAAGAGCTTTAGATGTTCTCAAGCATACACAAAATGGCTAAAAATTAATTTTACATCTGTTACAAACAAGAAGGTTCAATAATTATTTAGTAATTTTGGAAGAGTTGCGTTTAATTACCAAAAAAAATTGGAAACCTCCTGCCACATATTTAAGTGATCAATATCTTTCATGTAAAGGATCAAACTTATTCCTTAATTTATCAAATAATGCACTTTACTCAACTTGTGAAGCATGTGCTGTGTCTTTAAAGGTGCCTCCTCTGGCTCGCAAGCCAGGTAAACCAGGAGGTTATCAACTGCTCTCTGTATCTAAGGAGGCACCTTTGAAGGCACAGCACATGATGCTGGAATCTAAAATCAAGTCACATATTCTGAAACTAGAGGTGACGGGCAACAAATTTTTCCTCTACCTTTTTTTTTACTCAGATTAACCGTTTAAGCATGAAATGCATTTGAGCCGTCTTAAAATGAACACCCTGTATAAAGTTGGTAAATAAATCTAATCTGTTTTAAAAAAGGAAGCTACAAAATGTATAAGTTACAACTTGGAGATGATATAAAGTTTGGTGATACAAAGTCACCAAGAGGTTGTAGCATGGCATTCTTTTTCGCGTAACCAATTACACAACATCCGGTGTGAGCTCTTCTTTATGCAATTAAGTAACTGAAGAATACACACAGAGTACTGCGCACCCAAGTTATACTTTTGATAAATAAAATTATATAATTGCAATAAACAAATTCAATTGTGTTCGTAAGCATTTTTTTTTTAATACATAGTATATCTTTCCTAACCAGTTCCTATTTTATTTAGCAATTTAGCTCAATTAATAAAATCTTTGTTTTACAAATCATTTATAATTATTCAATAGCTTAAATTACTTCACGATGGTAGAACTGTTCGTTGCCCTGATGTAGCCCTTTTAAAACAGCGTTTCTTAAACGAGTTGAATGGATCTAGAAGGCGAATGAATAAAAAGAAGACATTTATGGGCAGAAATCCTAAATTAATTAAAAAAATTATTTGTAGTTGTATTTGATGTAGTCCGTTGAAATTGAAACAAAAACGTTGTTGACGGAGAAATCCTCACTGTCTTTTGAACTGGAAAACCTAAATGTCTTTTGAATTAGTTAAATTTAAATGCTCTTTTACTCGGAAAATACGTTCGTCAATTCCGGATTCTTGCTTTACTAAAGTTATTTTCTTTATTTAATGAATTCTTACATGTAATTACCTCTTATAGAACTATTTACATTATATGTGTGAATGATCCAGCTCTTGGTTTTAATGGAAAACGAAAATTTAACCGATACTACAGAACCTCCGTTTTTCTTCATTCACTAAAAAATTTACTCGTAATCTCTCTCTCTCTGCTAAATGCTTGATGGGAAATTTAAATGTCATTTCCATACACCGTTTCCTGTGTACTAACTATTTCCTGTTTTTCTATCTAAAAATAAAACAATATTATTTAGATTATTGGCTAAATAAACGTCTGATATGGAAGTTCTTCTTCTAACATATGGTAAGGCGTCTCAAGACCCGTATGTTAGGACTACGATACAGATAAGTTACAAAGTCGGAGAAGTTTTACGTACTGGTACCATTTTTTAGGTACACCTCCATGTACATGGCATGGTGGGAGACAGTATCTGTCCTGTATACAGTTTCCAGAGTCCATTTCTGAGGTGTTTCTCAGATCGAGGACTGATTGGAGGGTGAACTGGACGGAGCAGTGCCGGAAGGGAGACATTTGGTTTAACGATGCAAGGTGGACTGTGAGACTGGGGCTGGAGACTGAATGGGGTTAAACCCGAGATAGTCATTGAGAGGTCTCTTGAGAAACGCCACCGTCTTCCAGGCCGAGGTTTTTGCAATTAAAATATGTTCTGAGGAAAACCTGCGGATGGAACCTAGAAATAGGGAGATCTGCATCTTTTCGGACAGCCAGGCTGCACTGAAGGCCATTGTTTCTTTCAGAATTACCTCTTCTCTGGTCTGGGAATGCAGAAAGTCCATAGAACTACTGACTCGGCACAATAAAGTTCGGTTCGAATGGGTGCCGGGTCATGTGGAGATTAAGGGGAATGAGACTGTTGATCGACTGGCCTGAAATGGAGCTAGTACTCCTTTCACTGGCCCGGAACCAGTCCTGGGGATCACCAAGGGTGCGGCTCTTAGAGGGAGCACGAGAAGAGCTAGGTGATGTGTCCTGGGGTTAAACACAGCAAGACTATTATGCCTTGGCTGTGTAAGCAAAGAGCCAAAGAGACCCTGTGTTTGGTTAGGAATCAGATTACTCTGATCACAGCCCTATTTACGGGGCACGGTAGGTTCAGGAAGCATCTGCACAAGGTGGGGCTTATTAGCTCGGAACCGTTGTGCAGACTGTGCCAGGGAGAAGACGGCCTCTCACCTGTTGTTCGATTGTGTCGCAATCGAGCGGTTGCGCTATGAAACCTTTGGAACGTTGAGTCTAAAGAAGGTAGTAGCGCAAAAAGAACTAGTAGGGAAAGTCCTCAACATTTTTAGAAGGGGAGGTTTCAACTATTAGACTCAAAAGGGAAGCACACAATAAGCCTCTAGTAGCGCAGTGCCGTGGGGCGTAGGTCCCGTTCCCGTTCCGTTTCTAATCTTAATCTTAATCTTAGGTACACCTCTGTTCATCTTATCCATATCTAAGTAATCACGCTGCACATTTTATTAAAAAATAGTGAAGGAAAACAAAAAATTTAAGAAAAATACAGTAGTAAATCATAAAGTGATTTCACTTAAAATCCAGAAGTGTTTAAACGGAGAGACATTCCGGCTGACCGCACATTTACTAAAATTAATGGTCGTGTCCATTTGGTAATAAAACTTATGAAGAAGATATATCTAAGTTCCAGGAACTGTCTAAGAGATGGCAACAGATCTAGGTCAGTGAAGTGACAGTAAATACAAATATATTTATGTGCTAAATAAGAGGTGACTATATATACAGTACAAGACTTGTCACACGTCGAAATTTATTTCAAAGAGTGAAGCTAGCACATGTCCAGGGCTACTCAGCGAACTCGATTCTCCTTCTCTTTGTAATATGAGAGTGGAAGAGACGAAATCGAATGTTGGCTGCCAAATGATGAGTCACACCCTTTACTTAGTTCTCTGCACATAATTGTTATCGCTTTAATTAGATGCACACACTTGACTTAGTTGGCCAGCAATTCTATTTGAGGTCAACTTTTCCTTTCTTATTTGATTGCTTTTCCTTTTTCTTTAGGTTAAAACTTTTCTTTAATAGCTGATTAGTTTAGTCTAGCTAAATATTTCCGTTTTTAAAAAAAAAATCATTTAATAGTTTTTCAACGTTAAATCTAGACTGGAAATTAATAAAACATAAAGGATTGCCAACGTATTCCAATTGTAATGTTGCTACAGTGGATGGATCATCCGGGATTTTCAAGCGAACTCTTAACCAATCCAGTTGCCTGTGGGAAGGCCTAGTTTCTTGTATTTTCTAGGAATATTTAAAAACTATGAAACTTTTTTTTCTTATAATTAAAGAAAATAATAGTTTGTGAAATTGAAAGAACTGAAAAAAAGAACCACAGTTTATAGCTGCATAGCTAATCAAATTTTCATTCGGAGGGGCGTGGTCTACGTGATGTAGGCGTAACCTAATAATTTTTACTTTTTGATTGGCCCAAGTACAGTACAGATCTTCATTCTAATTATGATTGGTTTATTACACATTGGCAAAGATAGGCCCTGATTAATAATACAATTTAATCATAAATTTAATTGATTGAATTTTGTAATTGATTAAATTTTTTTTAAAATGGTAATCAGAATTTAATCGGCGAAATTAATCGTACTTTTAATCATATGACAGTGAACTAAATTTCAAATTTAATCGTTAATCAAACTAAAAAAGTTTTCCATATTAACCATTAAATAGCATCCAAGGTCAAGATCACAATACATATTAGCTTTGCGGTTTCTTTGTCTCTAACCGCGCGGTGCCTTATACGCTAACACGCAATATATATATAAATATTAAACTATCATTTATAACCAGCTAGAAGGTAAGTTAGATCTAGAACTGAAACCAATTTCAGCATCCCGCTAGTGTCAGGTACCTGATACACGATTAAACCTAAACTCTAAGGCAGTGGTTCTCAAAGCGTGTTTTGCGAAATATGGGTGTCCGGCAGATCCAAAATTGTTCAGTTATTCAAAGAAGTCAAAGGCAAAAACTGTAGAGATTGAAGGAAGCTTTGGTTATTGTCATGTTCAGGGGATTATCATTTGAACTAATATCGCTTTCCAGCGAGACTGCATAATCTATATCTCTTATATCTATATAAGTCTATAATATGTTAGGAAAGAATAAATAATTTTTCTTAGCATTTCTGAACTATGAATACATTACACAATTAGCTGTTTACGAATCGAAAAAACCAATAAATAACGCTTTCTTTGGATCGCGGACTACAGATAAATATATGTCCTTAAAATGTCCTTCGAAGGATTTCTGTCAAAAAGGAATTTTTTAGGATAAAAAAAATAGAGTGCTCCTAAATTAGGTTTTTATTTTAGAAATTATTTCTTGAATAAATCCAACTGATATAATATTTCTTACTGTAGTATTTATAATCTTACCTCTGCAGCTAATATTTATAGAAGAAGGGGATTGTTTTGTTATAAGAAGAAACGTGATTTGACGTCAAATTGGCGAAGGGATGTGAAGCAATTATTGTCCAGGGGAGAATAGATAGGACAGTCCCCCTAGGGCAATGCAATTTTATCAGGAGATATGGCAGGATTATAGGGAAGCTGTGCTCTTGTAATCGTGAACTTGCTACCACTTTCTTTCTTGATCCATTCTTCTGCCCTTTGGATTTTGTTTATAAATAAAGGAATTTCCACTATTGTTACAACAGGTTACAATAACACCTTAGATAATATGTCAAATGTATTAAAAAAAAATAAATCTAATTTATTGTATATAAGCATATACTAAATAAATAACCATTTAAATTAATAATTTATAAGACAGAGTTCTAAATTGCTTGTCATTGAAATGATTGGAAGAGCCTTTATCTTGCGCAAAATTTAACAGCTTGACCATGAACGCATCATTGCCCAGTGAAGTGCATGACGAAAATCACGCAGCTTTTCCCAGATGGGAAATATCATTCCCGATGTAGGTAGGACAATCGGTTGCTAAGATAACTACGTATATTTCACTCTCTTATTTGTAATTATTCTGGATCGAACCGGCCAGTATTCATGGATGGCCACAACTTTCTTGTTGGCGAAAGATAATTTCAAATTGTAGGTATTCTATGAAACTTCTCCAGTCGTTAGGCGGCGATTGGTACAAAGTTCTCACAATTAGCAGATGGTCAAATGCAAATAATAAAATTATTCTTTCTAGGATTAGCCATTGCATAAAAAACTCATACCTTAGGTTTGACTGCCACTCTTCAATTAAGTCGTATTTAACGTATTAAAACGTATGGGAAGCAAAGGGGAACCATGCTGAACATAGTTGTTAAACGGAACAGACGTTATTAGCAAGTAATTGCAGACCTAAAGGGTTCGATCGTAAAACACTTAAGGCGACCTTTTTTGCAGTTATTTTGGTTAAGGGGAAACTCACTTGAAAAGGGCATGTTTCTCTGCCCTCAGTATAGATGCGGTTTGCCTTAGCAATAGCTAGTCGAAGGAATTAACGTTCATTTCATTCTACATTAGTTTTAACGTTTTATTGTATTACATACGGAGATTGGAGATCGTACAAAGTTTTACATAAATAAATTTAAATTTCAAAAACTTGAGAATTAATTATTTGTAATCACTTAAAGAAAGCATTTTGAATTTCATAAAGTTAAAGAAATAAAGTAAAAATACAACTATCTGTGTTTATCTTCTACGCAAAAAAAAAATACATTTATACATTAAAATAAAGAATTTAAAATCAAAATTTCCAACTATAAAAATGAAAGAAAAAAGTTATCCATCAACAAATCAAAAAAATTAATAAAAATAAAATAAACAAAAACTGCATTAAACTGTTATCTTCCAAATAACCAATGACCTTTTTTATAGCTTTTTTTAATTTTAATGTATTGACAATAAAATTATATAGATTTCCAAATTTTAGTTACAGCATCACAATTCAGAATTTTGTGCATCTTCTCCTGTTCACCATCGTTTTCATTATCAAGAAGGTAACCCAAATATTTATTTCTGTAAAAGTCAAATGCTTCGCATTCTAAGAGATAATGAACCAAAGTATCCGAAACGTGGAAGTTACATAGTCTACTGCTGACAATTGGAAAAAATTCATACTTAACTTGATTAAGGATAATTCTTGGGAATTTCTTATTGGCCAATCGGATCTGGAAAATTACTTTCAATAATTTAAAGGGGACATTTAATCTGAGATATTTATTATTTAAATCTGACTGTATGTTAAATTTAATGTAAGTGTTATGGGAAGGGATTAGCAATCAAAACCCTTTTTAATCGCTCCCCTTACTCAGCAGAGCACACCTGAATACGGAATTATATCTGGAAGAAATCTCTGTCTTAATTCATAATCTGGAAAAAGACGGTTTTCATAAGAGGAATATTCCGCTCAATTTTGTTTATCACGGATCTGAAAATTTGTAGAAGGCTGGAGCAGTTTATTTGGAAATGTTTCATATAGAGGTTTCTTAGAAAAACACGAAAAACAGAACAACAGGTAAATAATACTTAGTAATTAATTGTTCATTAAGAACAACAGGTAAACAATACTTAGTATTTGTTCATTAAGAACAACAGGTATACAATACTTAGTATTTGTTCATTAAGAACAACAGGTAAATAATACTTAGTAATTGTTCATTAAGAACAACAGGTAAACAATACTTAGTATTTGTTCATTAAGAACAACAGGTATACAATACTTAGTATTTGTTCATTAAGAACAACAGGTAAACGATTCATAGTATTTGTTCATTAAGAAAAACAGGTAAACAATACTTAGTATTTGTTCATTAAGAACAACAGAAATGTAAATATATTGCAATAGACACAATTTGTTAGTAATGAACAACTGCATTACTAAGAAATGAACAATACTCAGCTTATGTTAATGATTATTGATCTGTTAGTATTAAACAGAAACCAATCAATCAATTTCAAATCGGTTCAGATTCCAGTAATGGTGCTTACCACAAGTGCCTCTTTATTGAACCGATTTTTAAAGAATTTGAGTTTCCCTCCGTTTTTGAAAACGCGGCTTCTAAGAATTGAAAACCTGTTATCCTTATTTATGGATTTATTATCAACGATTATACACGTAACCGAAATTCCAAATAATTAGAAAATCGGCAGACCAGAAATGCAACTTTACAGAATTTTTTAAAATAGTTTTTTTAGCTTAAACAAGTAAATTCGCCTGAAAAAAATATAGATTAGGTGCTTAAAAAAAAGAAAAAAATTCAACTTAAGCATTCATAGGGGGAATGGCTTACTAAGCCGTCTGCCAGGAGCAGAGGTGCATTTTAGGATACTTAATAGGGATTTATTAATCACCCACCTATTAAATATTAATACCCCCTATTAAATACCCCAAATTTGAAAGAAATTGGTTTACTGGTAGAGCCATTTTGCTAAATGGATTTTAGCTTTTTTTTTGTTTTTGAAGTTGTTCATTTAAATATTGTTAATGTATTACAATGCAATGTATTGTAAGTAAAATGTAATGATGTAATCTGCGGCAAGATAAAGTCAAGTGAGTGTAAACATCAGAATACAATGTTTGCATAAAACAGGGAAGAGATTCATGGTTATTGAGCTAGTTAACCACGTGGCGATCCCGGGTACCTGGTTCGAAGATCCAAGTGCTTATCACCTTAACAAATATAGGAGCTTCTTAGATTGAAAAAAAATTAATTAAAAAAAGCTTCAAGACAAAAAATGGAATTATTCTTTTAAAGTTTCTTGTAAGGATGTTTGCCAGAAAAAGGCAAACAAGAAAGGAATCCATTTAAGTTGATTCTTTATGGGAAATAAGGATCAAAGGAGCGCAAGAGGGGAATAGTTCTTACGAGGGCGCAGTGCCTTATCCCAAATTTATGTAGCAAGATACGCATCTTCAAACTATTCAACGTTAGGAGCCAGTTGTCTATTAACAAGAAATATAAGACTAAAGTTAATAAAGAAAAAAAATACTCTTATCTACGTCATGTAGCCGTCTCCACATATTTACCAGATAATAAATAATTTAGATGGAACCATAATTATGGCGAAAAGTAAGAACTAGAAAGAAAATAAATAACAAGATAATTTTATCAAATTAAAACAAATAAAAGTTAAAACGATATCAATTATTTATCAACTTTATAAATATTTAGTTTTTATCAGAATATATACAAGATAGAAGTGAGATTGTAAGACAGGTGAATGAAAATGTGTTCGGTGTTTGTGACGATTGGATTAATTTTTTTTGTTTAAATAAAAAAATCAAATGCATAATAAAGAGTGTATCAATGTTCATTAATTTGTGAAAATTTAATCATGGAAAAGACCAACAACAGGGCAAGTGAAGATCTGCAAATTATTAGCGAGCAAAATGCTAACGAATTACTAGTATCTAGCCATGAAAATGATCTACAGTTAGGTAATGTAGTTTTATTTAAAATATTTTTTGCATATTTAAAGTGCACTTTTCAAATAAACTATACAGAGGCACAAACAGAATGTTCTTTGGGGAGGAGGGGTTGATTTGAGATTTGAGAAATAAATTCATTACTAATTTGTTTTAAAACTGTTCTTTCCTTCAAGATACAACTCAATCACATTCTTAATGAAATTATTGATGGTGGGATTCATGAAAAATGTGACCAAAATTAATGATTAGTTAATCAATTGTAAGCTTATGAATCTTAGAAGTTACCTGATGGCTTCAAGGTAGAAGAGAAGGTTAAAACCAGGGTGTAAGGCTGCTAATCCGATTTATGTTTCGGTATCTCTGGGAAACCAGCCTCAGTCTTTCCGACAGAGCTGGATACGATAAATTTGTGCTTTGGAGAATGTATTCCAATTCAATATGAGGATAATCTATTCCAAGTGAATAATTTTCTAAGACATCTAGGCAGATTTAAAGGCTATCAAGCCCTAAGAAGTTAATTCAATGAAGTGCGGGGCTGGCTATTTCTAATGAGTATTGGTACATATTGTCTGGGTGCTGGGGTTTCACGACAATAGATTGGTCTCATGGTAGTGCAGTCGACAAAGTGTATACTAGAAATGGTGGGTAAAAACTTCTGGCCAAAACAGGCCAGCATGATCTTTATTAGCCACTTAAGCCGTCGGCAGGTCTCAGGATGAGCAACTGGGAAACACATGCATTCCAAGGTCTGACCACAAATACACCATGTAAGTTTGACAGAAAGAAGATGAAACGGCATTACACGTATTGATTAGTCTTCCATGGCGATGCGAACGGTATGACATTGCCACGGATTTAACTGATTGCTGGGACAAGTAGATGGGACAAGCCGATTAGCTAACCAGCACGGAATCTCATCTAAACTTAGGTCCAATTTTAGTTTAATGAATTAAGTTTAGAGCGCATACTGTTTCTATACATAGCCATTTTGAGTTCAGCTCATTAATGATGCTTTAGAGCTGGAATTTACTAAATCATGTTTGTACAATTACTTCTTCTTTTCTTTCATAGTAGAGGGAGAAATATTATTGTCGATACATTTCCAGTCGGTTACAAGCTTGACGCTCTCTGAGTGAATGTACGACCTAATGTATGATGAACTGGTGCGGGAAGAGCAGGAGAGAAGCTACCCAGCGGAAGCACTCTCTATGTGAGAGAGGAGAATGTGAGGAGGAGCGTATGAGGAGAAGAGAGGAAAGATAGGAGAATAATGGCGTTTAGGCCTTCAGACTACTAGGAAGTCGCGGGGCCACTGGCGATTGATTCAGTCGGCGAGGAGTATTAGGGATGTCAGAGGAGGCGAGAGACTGTACTAGAGGATTGGAGCAAGTAAAGAGAGCAGTATGGAATTTTTGATATTTAGTCTTGGCGAGTTGGTGTACGAAGGGAATTTTGAGATCGTGGTGAAGAGTGAGGTTAGTCACTGTAGAAAGGAGCGTCAGCTATCTGTCGGAGGAGTTTTGATTGAAATGTCTGTACTGTCCGTATGTTTGTAGGTTTGACTAAAACCCACAGATCTAGTCCGTAAGTCCTCAGGTTTGAGAATACTTTTGTATGTTTAGCGTTTGAGTTCAATGGGTAATTTGGAGCGTAGTCCAAGTAGTCTGTAAAGCAGTTTTGCACGTTTTGTCATTGCTAGTTTTTTAAGTATAGTATGTAGGTTCCACGTGAGTCGTTTGTCTATTTAGAGCCCAAGGTAGCACACCAGATCTGTACAAGGAAGAGGATTGCTGTTGAAGAGGACAGGTAGACAGGAGCCCCGCCGGAGAGTAAACGTGTTTATTTATCCTAAATTCCTACAAAGCATGGATAATTTTCTAAGGGTAACAAACAAAGTAGCCTAACATTACAACCTTGGCAAGTAAAACCAAAAAAAAAAAAAATCCCAAAGCGATTATTACGATTTAAGTTTCCAGCATCATTCATTTTCTACTTATTTTGAATTCTCGAAAATAAAGAAAATACTAGACGGGATATGAAAACAAACCACTTCTGGTCTCTGTCCATGAACTTAAGTTCAGTATTTTACAAACGCTTTTAATTTTTATCTGGTGCTGGATTACATTTCAATCACTCCTAGAATCTAGAAATCTAGAACTAATGTACTTGTTAGAGGACCAACTTATATCTCCACTATCTTCGCATCTAGAAGAGTGAAGCTAAGCTTGAAAATACATCTGATTTACAATTTGTATAAAATTAGTAAGAGAAGGTTCCACGAATGTGAAACGCAAAAATATTCCTTATTTTCTTACTAATTTCTAGTAAAGTTACTTAGAATCAAACATAATAATCATGACTAATAAAAAACACTCATCTTAATTAAAATACAATGATAAATGTTGAAACCGATAAACTCAAGTTTCTATGTTTACAAATTACTTGAAAAATGACGCTCTGCCATCTTAACAACTGTGATTATATTGATATAGCTCATAAAGATTTATAATTTTATTTAAGTAAAATTGTTCGATTTCTATAAAAACATTTGAAAAAACGAATTAAAACGAATTTCTGGCGATTTTTTGTTTCTAAATGTCAAGCGACTTCAATTAATTCTGACTACAAAAGTTATCTAATTAGTTTTTCTTGGTATAAACTATCTTCATTTAAAATTTTAAATTAATTTGAAGTTTTCTTCTTGAAAATCGTTTTGGTGATGCATCCTTCCCTAAGTGTTATTTAAATTCTCTGTTTCTGATTTGTTCTAATAATCTTAACAAGGCCGAGGTACATGTTTATGAAAACAAACTATGTACTTGAGAGCCAGTTCACCGAAGTAGGAGTTTGAAAAATGCATTGCAATATCCCCGGGAAACCCTCCTAACCTTAGAACACTTGTATTTTATGAAACCATGCCGTTATATTTTAGGACGGTTCCATTATCTTGCTGATGATTAACAAAAACTGCAATTTTAAATCTATTTTGTGTGTGCTTTTTACTTTACTAGCAAGTAAGATTTCGCAGAAATAGTGTTAGTTACATTGTAAAAGAAGAGTCTTAAATTTTTTTGGTAAGAAATTTTATTATTATATTTATTTACTTTTTTAAGAAAAATAATTTCTAAATAATAATTTATTTTAATTTTGTACAATTTTTCTAATAATTATATTAATTTTAGATTTCGATGAAAATAGCTTAAAATGTGGATTTTGGGGTTACAATCCAAAATGGTTGCAAAGACTGGCAAGCAAGAAAATTTATGTGCTCATATATGGACTTCTGGGAGTCTACGAAACAGTTTTGGAATCTTACTTTATCGGCACCATAAGCACATTAGAAAAGAGATTTCGATTTCCAAGTGCGACATCAGGTAATTTTCCTGTTTTGTTTTGTTTTTTAGATGATACTAAATAGTTTTTAAATTGAGGTCTTTATACAGTTTAATGATAAAATGGCAAAAAGTGGCCAACTTCAAGAAAAACTATCTAGTTTCTCTTACAGGACTTTCTCAAAAATCAATTCTCGAAATTTCTAACTAATACACTTTATTCAGGTTAGAATTGTAAAACATATTCAATTATTAATGACATTTCCTAGATATAAACCTGCACATTACACCAAAGTGACAATTTCAAGAGGAACCAACAGAATGTTCCTAAAACGCATCTTTCTAGAAAAATAATTCAAATAAGAGTCTTTGATCTACATTATTTAATACTACAGGAAGTTTAGAGACAATATAGTAGTAGACATTACGAACAAATTTTGCAAAAGTGGAAAATTCATTCCGTAAAGTTGTAGTTCAATTTTGAGCCCACGGATTTCTAGCAACACATTTAGCCTTTCATTAAAATTTATGACACAAGGCCGCACATTATTTTGAAATGGTACCTTAGAAGGAAGCCACCAAACTCTGATCACTTAACTTGTTCTGCCAGTATGTTACAAACCAAAGTTACAGATTAACTTAAGTAAGCCTTGGGCCGCCCCACTAGAACTTATGAAAAATAAGTATTTCAAGTTTTATGAAGTTGAAGCCATTTTCAAGTAGGGGGAAGTTACCGGAAGTGAAAAATCCGTTCCTTAAAATGATACAAATTTCTGGTCAAGGAATTTTGCCCTCAAAATTACCTGGTCAAATCAAAATATTAAGGTTCATACAGATCATGATTTAAACTCTTAATTTTTCAGTCCCAGGCGAACGAAAAAACGCCTGCTAACGTAAATCTAAAATAAAACGATCATTAGATCTTATTTTTAATAAAGAATAGCATCATCATCATCCAGAAACAAAATGGCACGAATAATTTAGCGAATAAAATTGCAAAAGTAAATAATCGGGAAAAATACTACAAAATTGAATTATGTATTAGAAAAATTTGAGCAAAACTGCTTACAAAAGTTTACAAAATGAGTTTTGTTTTTAAGCCGTACGCTGATCTCACCAGATAGCTTTACATTTACTAATAACTATTTTATGACAGCGAAATGCCGAATAATTATTTCCTTCAACAAACTGGCAAGATATGAATCAACTTTGGATTTCATTTGTTATAGTACGCACGTTCTCTTTATTTTAGCCGGCTTCAGACTCGGAGCCATCAACTTCTGCAGATGTAGAATATTTGACTTCAATTTAATAATGTTGAACATGTTAAATGGAAGTAAATTCTGTAATGATGAATCTCTGATGCATCTTTTCCATAATAAACTAACCTTTAAAAATCGGACTGGAATAGAAAAGATTCATGTGTGATATGACTAATAAATCCAACGATATTATCTAGCGCGACAAACCCAACTTTTAAGCCACTACCAGAAAATTTTTAATTTATAACATGTTGACAATCATTTTGACAGACAAAACGAACTTTTTAGTTCCCTTTAAAATTGTTTTCAGAAAAAGCTAAAATGTACCAAAATTTTGTTTTCTTAATGCAGTTACTCCATACTCTAAAATGAAAATGTATAGAATGTATTTTTTGACTTTAAAGGAATGATTACCAGCGCCTGGGACGTGGGGACAATGTTCGCCTCCTTAATAGTAGCATACTTTGGAAACACTGGCCACAAAACCAGGTGGGTGGCATGCGGTATAATAATGGGGTCGATTTCTTGTTTCCTGCGCTATACACCGCATCTACTTTATGGTCCAGGAGAAGAGGCAGTTCTGATTTCAACTCCCAACGCTTCAAGTCCAGGTAATCTATTTGCTTCTGAAAGTAATGTAGCATTAGATACGTCACATGTGAGATCATTCGGCGGCCACAGTCTTTTTCAATATATTGCCGGCCACCAGACAGTGTTCTCTCGATACTACACTATCGATCACCGGACAGTAAACTGAAAGAAATCCCCGCTAAGAGTAGCGCCATGTTATTTATTTGAATGATCAGTTAGAAGGTTTTTTACAACATAAAAACCCTTTCTTATTTATTCGTCAATTTTATTTTTCTAAATTATTTTTTATGGTCAACTGTTTAATAAAGGGTAGTACTATTCAAATAAATCAGAGTGATCTTCTACGTGACTAAACTCACTTTTCACAACGTACACCCTCAACATCCCCTTCGTACACCATACTGCTATCTCCATTTGCTCCAATCCTCTAGTACAGTCTCTCGCTTCCTCTGACATTCCTAATAATCCTCCTCGCCGACTGAATCGCCAGTGGCCTCGCGACTTCCTCGCAGTCTGAAGACCTAAACGTCATCCTTCTCCTATAGAGAGTGCTACCGCTGGGTAGTTTCTCTCCTTCTGCCTTTCACGCATCCATTTACCTTTCATTCTTCCTATTTTCTTATTGCGTGTATGTAATGTATACACAGATTGTAAATAACAAAATAATTTTTTTAAAAAATTCTAAACTATATGACCATCATCATAGATCTTTCTTTTATGTTACATTGAGTCATTTCTGTTTATTAATTCTCATTATATATAACAAATTATACATAATTCTCATTATGTAAACAAATATAACGAAAACGCAAAAGAAGTAAGTTCGTCCAATATTCTAAGTACTAGCCGCATGCTTATTATAGAATAAACTATAAAATAAAATATTACAGAAAAAACTCTTCAAAAAGAAAAATCATTAAAAGTTAAATAATGGAGGTAGTTAATGAGGCCAGAAAATGTTGACGAGGCGAAGCTTACCACAACACCTAACTATGCCTGTCTTTTCCACTCTCACATTACAGGTGGAAATAATCTTATTGAAGTACTCAAATTTCTACCACCTCTTACTTTAATTAAGCTTCGGAGCGTACTTAAGTCTTAATAAAAAATACAGCGCTTATACAGCACCTTGCTAAATTCGTTAAACTAGCATCGCTAATAATTCGCTAAACGTTACAGCATCGTCCGGTATTTCCATTAATTAGTTAGTACAAGTACTAGCTTAAAATACTCCATGTCAGCCATAGTTTAATAACAATTAATTACTTTTTTTTTACAGTTCACTGAACATGTATTCGCAGATATTTCAATTACTCTAAAAATATAAATTAAAATGATAAAATCAGATAAATTTTATTCTGCGTTGTAACTTTTGTCCTTTAAGACAACTCAAACACTCCAGCTTACTTAGTTTACTACCTTGGGACGTACATCGACAAACGACTAAAGTGGAACCCGCACACTAGACTAAAAAGACTTGAACTCAACCGACAAACCGAACAAATTACTGTTGCGGCTAATTGGCTAACAATCTAAGCTGCCACTGGAACATAAACGACTAATATATTGTACAACAGCGTACTTTAACCGATCTGGACTTAAGGACTTGAGCTGTGGGGTTCAACCAAACATTCAATTTACGTCTCCACTTTACGTCTCTAACTCCACCCTCCATAACGACCTCAAGATTTCATATGTAACTAACAAATCTAAATCTAAATATAGAAAATTCTTCGACTCTCTTCCTTTCTGCACAAATTCTTGGCTCCACAAAGATTCCAGATTATCCTCCACATCTATAGAAACACTGTTAGTCTCGTGATCATCTCCGTCAGGAATGTAGGAAACTCCAGTGAGATGCTGCCAGTGGGCAGCTACACACCTCCACCTGACAGTCATGAAGATTTCTTACATCAGATTCACTGATTACATTTCATTTTTGGCGATTGTGAATAGCAAATGAATGAAGAAGATAAAGTACATATACGAGGGTCGTTTGAAAAGTCCGTGCAAAGTCAGAGAGATAGCACCACTGGCGCGTATCGAGGTTATGTTTAGTTATTAGCATCTCTTAGAAGAACACACACCAAGTTTCAGCCAGATCGGTCTATTTCTTTGTGTTTGGCATTCGTTTGAATCGAGGAAGTCGAGTGATTTTCTAAAAATGGACGAAAAAGAATTTCGTGGGTTGATTAAACACTACTTTATGAAAGGCAAAACGCCTCAGGAGACTAAAGAGAAGCTTGATAAACATTATGGTGACTCTACACCTTCGATTAGAACAGTTTATAAGTGGTTTCAAAATTTTCGGAGTGGCCATATGGGCACAAGTGACGCTGAACGTTCTGGACGCCCTGTTGAGGTTACTACTCCAGAAATCATTGATAAAATCCATGATATGGTGATGGATGACAGAAGAGTGAAGGTGAGTGAAATTGCTAGTGCTGTGGGCATCTCGAATGAACGGGTACATAATATTTTGCATCAACATTTGGACATGACAAAGCTATCCGCAAGATGGGTGCCGCGATTGCTCACGCTTGACCAAAAACGAAATCGTGTGAAGTGTTGCAAGGACGGTTTGCAGCTGTTCCAGAAGAATCCGCAGGACTTTAAGCGTCGTTTCGTCACTGTGGATGAAACATGGACACATCACTACACTCCTGAGACCAAAGAACAATCTAAACAATGGGTTACCAAGGGGGAATCTGCGCCAAAAAAGGCGAAGACCGTTCCTTCGGCCGGAAAGATTATGGCGACTGTCTTTTGGGATTCGCAAGGAATAATCCTCATCGACTATCTGGAAAAGGGTAAAACTATTACAGGTGCATATTATTCATCGTTATTGGACCGTTTGAAAACCGAGCTGCAAGAAAAACGCCCACGATTGGCCCACAAAAAAGTCCTTTTCCATCACGACAAAGCACCAGCTCACACCTCAGCAGTTGTGGTCGCAAAATTAATGGAAATAGGGTTCCAACTCGTTTCACATCCCCCCTATTCTCCAGACTTGGCTCCCTCGGACTACTATTTGTTCCCCAATATGAAGAAATGGCTGGCGGAAAAAAGATTCTATTCAAACGAGGAGGTGATTGCAGAAACGAATGGCTATTTTTCAAACTTGGACAAATCCTATTATTCGGAAGGGATCAACAAACTAGAGCAGCGTTGGACGAAGTGTATAAGCCTAAAAGGAGACTATGTTGAAAAATAAAAAAGGTTTACCCCCAAAAATTAAGTAGTTTTTATTTTTGCACGGACTTTTCAAACGACCCTCGAACACTTTTTATTTTGAAGAGCACTGATTTGAAAAACATACCAGTTTAATAAGTAATTTCCTGAATCCAAACTTTTGATTGTTCTCGAAACCCTCCAATAAAATAATATTCTTGCAATTATTTTCCGTAACGGATTATCAACAGAAGTGGTATTACATGGATTTTATCCGACTTAGCACGCACGTTCATAGCATGCTTGCCCGGATTCGGAGATTCATCCATTAACAGTGATAGATTCAGAGGAATTTTGATGTTGTTGATAGCCCTAACCTAACCGCACCTAATTTCCATTTGCTCAGACCTCAAGATCGGCCACAATTTTAAGACTATACCACTATTCAACTATTCGTTTTTTCCAAGCATCCCAAGAAGCTAAAATGTGCGCTGCTGTACCAGAAATATGAAATATAAGCAGAAAGTCTGCTCTGTTCTAGGAGACAATCTTTGCAAAGTGAGCGATATGTCAGAGGAAAACTGCGCATTTAATTCAGAAAGTACCGTCAGTTTCGTGATACTGTTGATATCCCTACTGATGCTGGGCGCTGGAACTTCGCCCTACTACACGTTAGGCATGGCCTACTTGGATGACAACGCACTCAAGAATAAATTTCCATTTCTATTCAGTAGGTATTTATTCATTTATTTTTCTAAAGCTCTCTAAACTCAGTTTCATTAACACTTTTTGTTTTTAGGTATTGTACTCAGTTTGAGATATCTAGGTCCAACGTTAGGTTTCATGGTATCATCTTATGCATTAAGTATTTATGTTGAGCCAGAAATTAATCCACCTTTTGGAGAGGATGACCCAAGATGGATCGGTGCATGGTATCTAGGTACTAAAATATTCTACTATTATTTGCTATTTTCACTAAAAACAGGAAGTGGGTGTTACGATGGTTGCTAATTTTCGAATTACATATTTAGCGGATGTACACTCGTTGATAGCGTGAATTTCTGTAGCTACAGGTGTTTAGCGTAAAAGCAGACGTGTTTGAGCAATAATTAATTTGTTTTAGTTTTATTGGGCATCGCTAGGAAGTCCAAATTTATCGCGCAACATCCAATCATCTTTGACCACAATCTTATTAAGGCATCCTCTGTTAGCACATAAGCTAAATATCTAATTTTAACTTTCTGAGATCTTTCTTTTTTGGAGTTTTATATGCAGGGTGTTCATTTTAAGACGGCTCAAATGCATTTCATGTTTAAACGGTTAATCTGAGCAAAAAATGGTAGAGAAAAAATTTGTTGCCCGTCACCTCTAGTTTCAGAATATTTGACTTGATTTTATATTCCTGCCCTCATACGCGGCTGACGCGCGACCAAAAGTGAGAGTTTGCTGTTGACCCCCATTTTCATATAACACTTTTAAAGAGTATAAAAATTTATGAAAGAAACCGGAAACCGCAATTCGATATCTTCAAAATTAAAGGTGCTGGCCATTTCAAAATCTGGTATTTATTAATCATATTTCAATTTTTTAACTTGTTATCAAAGAGAAAGAAGAGCACGCGATAGGTCATTTTTATGTATTTTGTCCATCCTCTTTCTACTAAAAATATTCCCAAGGCAGTAAAGCTAGTATTTTTCTTAATATCGGGAAATAAGTCGTTTACCGAGTGATTTTTCTAAGAGAAATCCAATGTTAAGAGCTTTAGATGTTCTCAAGCAAACTCAAAATGACTAAAAATTAATTTTACATCTGTTACATACAAGAAGGTTTAATAATTATTTGGTAATTTTGGGGGAGTTTCGTTTAATTACCAAAAAAATTGGAAACCTCCTGCCACGTATTTAAGTGATCAATATCTTTCATGTAAAGGATCAAACATTCCTTAAAATATTTCCTAACATTTTCTCAAATATTTCAGATAGATCAGAAGTAAATGTTTAAAGTGCAATTTGTAACCTTTGACTTCCTTATTTTAAGACAATCTACTTTAAAATTGACTACTGGTCCATCTAAAAGAGTTTTCAATGAATTAAACAACTTGATAACTAACACTCTTGAGTGCTCGTAAACACGTTTTCTTGCAAAACAAACGTAATTTCTCGTACGAAGATAAAAGGAATGATATACAGTTAGAAAGCCCATTAGGCAAGGAAACTTTTATAAAAAGTGCCAGCACCTAGGTCTGATAATGATTACATAAGGGCCTAATGAGTTTTCTTAAAAATTTCGATTACTTTTATTTTCCCAGTTTCCAGAGGAAAATTGAGGCTGTTTGTGGAATAATTTATGCTTCAAAATGGTGTCAATTTTTAGGAAATTGATCTGTCTTTCTAACTGTGTTATCAGAATCGAATTCGGACTAAAACTTTCTGAGTAATAACATTTTTATTGCAAAAAAGTAATGATTTTAGAAAAAAAATTAAGTGACGTCACTCAAGAACAGCAGTAAATATGAAGTTGGCCAATACGTCATTGAACTCCACTTTAGATGTACTACACACAGTAAGCCTATGGACAGTACTTACTGGTTCATCCTGTACATAACATATGTATAATACATACGAAAGGGGAAAACTCAAAATTATAAATCCATGATTTCTATATCTTCTCTTACTAAAGCAAAGAAATATAAATTAAACATCGCAGTTTTTTTTTGGTTTATCTGCCAAATGTTAAAAAAATTTCATTCACTGAAGATTAAAATTTGAATTTCCAACTAAAAACAATTCTGTAAAATTTATTTTTAAAGCACTATGTAAACAATATTAATGTCATTTATTTGCAGGATGGAACCCGCTAGGAATATTTGGAATTTTAATGGCATTTTTAATGGCACTTTTTCCAAAAATACTCCCAAGGGAAGCCGAAAGAAGGAAAAACACAGGAGTTACTAAAAAGAGCAACAAAACCAAATCGTTTAAAGGTAAAAATGAAATTTCGTTTCAAAGTGAAATTGAAACAGTTTCAATTAAGATTAAGATGGTTTTGTCTATTAAAGCCTGGTGCGGAGTTTGCGGCCATTATAGTTATTTTCTAAAACAGAAAGTATTGAAAATTAAAGTCTAAATCTATTTTCATTTAGAAAATTCCTTTGTAATACAAATTTCATGGAAAAAAGTATCCTGAAATTTAGTCAGGTTAAGATTTTTAGGTATCATGCGAATAAATACCAAGTAATATCAGAGAAAATGCACACACATTGGTACCTATTATTTTTCTTGTTTATCTTTCATGTGGTGCAATTCAAAATATGACTGTTTGAAATGTTATATGCGGTTGTATTTTAACCAATCCGCCACAAACTAAGTTTTCAACTTTGAATAAAAAATAGACCAGTTTTTAAATAAATCTCATCTAAAAGTACTTCCAGCAACATTTCAGCAGCTCTTCATCTGTTTATGGGACTGAAAGTAGTCAACAACTTCCTTAACCATTTTAAAGAAAATATTACAAACAATTTCAGCTTACAGAATTAACTTTTGTAAATTTCAGATTTTATGGAAACTATGGCGAGATTATTAAAGAATCGAGTCTTTATGTACAATACTTTCAGCACCACATTGGCCATGTTGGGAATTCTAGGATTTTGGATTTTCATGCCAAAATACATTGAAACACAATTCAGGAAAACCGCTTCTGAAGCAAATTTAATCACAGGTTAACGATTATTTTCAAATAATAATTTAATTATGTATTTAAAATTAGCAAACTACTGTTTTACATTTCTAAATCCAATGTGTTTGTAAACATTTAAGGGACCATTGGATTATTAAGTACGGCCGCTGGAATTATCTCCTCTGGAGCCCTAATATCCAAATTCAAACCAAGGCCCACCTATTTGGCCGCATGGAACGTTATAACTGAAATATTCGACGTTCTAACGCAGTTAACGTTTGCCTTTTTGGGGTGTTACAAGACTGACTTCCACGGTGCGCTTAACGATGACTCCAGGCATGTAAACATTTATTTGTATTTTTTTTTTTTTTTTTGTTCGCTTGTTTATTTATTTTGCTTCTGTAAACAAATACGAAGGATACAAAAGATGGTGCAAATATGTAGCTTACACAGCAACCATCCTACGAGAACGGTGCGACGTGTTGAGATGGTCGTGTGGCCACTGGCGCTCTAATCTGCGCTGTTGATTTGAAGGAAGTGTTATAGTAGGCATGTTGTGGATCAGAGGGTTGTAATAACTGTGTAGATTTGAGTGGAGTTTTGTGTAGCGAGATTGGGCTATTTCAGAGACGAGAGGAATGTTTAGATCAGAGTGTATTGTGGGATCGGAGATTGAGTGATTCTATTGTTCTTAGAATTTTAGATTGTAAGGTTTGAAGTCGGTTGATGTTCGATTTTTTTGGCACTTCCGTAGAGTTGTATTCCGTACGACCATATTGGGGCAAGTAGGGCGGTGTATAGTTTTCTTTTGTTCGTCAGGGTCAGTTTTGAACATTTATCGAATGTAATAATAATAACAATAGCAGTCACTATTTAAATTTAAAAAAGAGCTTTTATCTTCACATTGTCCCCCTCAAATGGGTATCGAGGAACTTGTATTTGCTCTTATTGCCGAATCCGGACAAGAACGTGTTATTAGGTTCATACTAAGACAACAATTATTGAACCTTTTGCTACAATTCCGAATACATTTTTGTTAGAGTTTATAAAAAGATTGACTATACTAGACAGCAGATTCTGATAGAACTAGACAAAATTGAATGGTTTGTTAAGATGATAAAGAGTATGTATCTTAAAATGATTCATACTTTTTTAGATTTATTAATTAGATAATTATATTCCGAAGCCTTTGCCACCTCTTCACATGTGAGTAGTCTATAGTTGCAGGATAGTAGTTACGAAAAGATTTTTTTTAGGCGCCACGGTAGCCGAGCGGATACAGGCGAGACCTGTGAAGCTAATATGTATTGTGTGGTACTTGGTTCGATTCCCGGCCTTAGGCCTTGGATTTTATTTAATGTTTAATAAAAAGAAATTTACAGTAAAGTATGTTTGCTAGTCGCCTCCGTCCACGAAGCCCGCCTGAAAAAAATTGGCAATTACTTTACTCTATTTAAAATTTACTTTTCTTTTAAATATACCTAATTCAAGAAGCAATTGTCCTAAATATGGCCTAAATATAAATATAGCTAATATACCTAAGTCATGGCCATTGTCCGTCTGAGGGTTGTTGTTACTTATTCTATTAACTAATAGACAAAAAATTGGATTATACTGAACGCAATACGAGGGTCGTTTGAAAAGTCCGTGCAAAGTCAGAGAGATAGCACTACTGGCTACTGGAGGTTATGTTTAGTTAGTAGCATCTCTTGGAAGAACACACACCAAGTTTCAGCCACATCGGTCTATTTCTTTGTGTTTGGCATTCGTTTGAATCGAGGAAGTCGAGTGATTTTCAAAAAATGGAGGGAAAAGAATTTCGTGTGATGATTAAAAACTACTTTATGAAAGGCAAAACGCCTCAGGAGACTAAAGAGAAGCTTGATAAACATTATGGTGACTCTGCAGTTATACAGTTTATAAGTGGTTTCAAAATTTTCGGAGTGACCATATGGGCACAAGTGACGCTGAACGTTCTGGACGCCCTGTTGAGGTTACTACTCCAGAAATCATTGATAAAATCCATGATATGGTGATGGATGACAGAAGAGTGAAGGTGCGTGAGATTGCTAGTGCTGTAGACATCTCGAATGAACGGGTACATAATATTTTGCATCAACATTTGGACATGACAAAGCTATCCGCAAGATGGGTGCCGCGATTGCTCACGCTTGACCAAAAACGAAATCGTGTGAAGTGTTGCATGGACGGTTTGCAGCTGTTCCAGAAGAATCCGCAGGACTTTAAGCATCGTTTCGGCACTGTGGATGAAACATGGATACATCACTACACTCCTGAGACTAAAGAACAATCTAAACAATGGGTTACCAAGGGGGAATCTGCGCCAAAAAAGGCGAAGACCGTTCCTTCGGCCGGAAAGATTATGGCGACTGTCTTTTGGGATTCGCAAGGAATAATCCTCATCGACTATCTGGAAAAGAGTAAAACTATTACAGGTGCATATTATTCATCGTTATTGGACCGTTTGAAAACCGAGCTGCAAGAAAAACGCCCACGATTGGCCCACAAAAAGTCCTTTTCCATCACGACAACGCACCAGCTCACACCTCAGCAGTTGTGGTCGCAAAATTAATGGAAATAGGGTTCCAACTCGTTTCACATCCCCCCTATTCTCCAGACTTGGCTCCCTCGGACTACTATTTGTTCCCCAATATGAAGAAATGGCTGGCGGGAAAAAGATTTTATTCAAACGAGGAGGTGATTGCAGAAACGAATGGCTATTTTTCAGACTTGGACAAATCCTATTATTCGGAAGGGATCAACAAACTAGAGCAGCGTTGGACGAAGTGTATAAGCCTAAAAGGAGACTATGTTGAAAAATAAAAAAGGTTTACCCCAAAAAATTAAGTAGTTTTTATTTTTGCACGGACTTTTCAAACGACCCTCGTATATATAAAATAAAATAAAATAAAATTTAGCCTATTAAAATAAAAAATAGAAAGGATATCTGAAACAAACAAGAACAAGCAACACTGGTAAAGCAAAAAACCAGTTACTTTAATAATTTAATTATGGAACTTAAAAAATGCCTGTAATTCCACGCATGAATACAATAATTTATTAGACTAACCCAAACTTTTAAAATATGAAATAAATTCGGTATGGTCTAGAATTCTTTAATTTGAAATATTTTGATCGAAATTCTGATAAAAATGGCAAAGGAAGCTGTGAAATTGAAAACATCTTCCATCTTTTTTTTGTTGTGGCATTAGAAGCCAACAGTAGCTGTGCATACCAATATGTTGGTTTTTTTTCAGCCCTCTTCAACAATATTGGTTAATGTGCAAACAAGACAACGAAAACAATAAATAAATGAATTTTCTTGTTGGTTAAGAGAATAATGCAACTGGTTAATTAAACATATATGTTATTTATTTAAATAATGCAGCTCTTCTCGCACTTTTATTAGCTAACCAATAGAGTGAGCCGGAAGATTGTCATACACTAATTTATTGACTGGTTGTAATACTTTATATAAGACACACTTACTGCTGTTCAATGCTTTTAACTTAAATGCTTCAACTGTGTTCCATAACACGTTGAAAGCCTGGGATATGCCAAGGTAGAATCTCGGGCAATAAAGCTTTAGTTCTAGGGAAGTAACGATTTTATTTGTATTTAATGCAGTGGACTACATTTTTTACTTCTTTTTTTTTTCAGTTGGAACTTGATAACAGAATGCAACATGGAATGCAATTGCGATCCTTCAATGAAGTACAAACCGGTCTGCTCACTCGACCAGACTATGACGTATTATTCGCCTTGTCACGCTGGATGTACCGATTGGAGCTTGGAGAATGGCACTAAAGTAAGTAATTTTAATTTTTTTTCCAATTTAAGGCGCGTCAACCACTGAGAACATTGGCGTCCAACAACAGAAAGTGAGCTGTAAGAAGCACCTGTGAGCAGGCTGGATTTGAACCTGGGATTTCCGCGTCGGAATCCAATGCTCTAACCACAGGTGCTAATTCCTCCCTTTTGTTAATATATTAATCTAATAAAGATTTTATGTAATCCTTAAAAAAATAAATAAAAATAGAATAAAAATGATGAGAGAGATTCATCTCCGTATTCAGATCCTTAACTTCCATTCCCTCTAGGATTCGTCTGGACAAAGTTCTTGTGTAGCCGATCGCTAGTTACAGCTTGTCGCACTATTCCTCTTAATCGGACATTGTTCGGTTGGATGCACACTAGTTTTATTCAGGAAACGACTGAATGATAAGGGCCCAATGCGTGTCTTTCCCGCCACTTTATTTTATGGGGGAATTCTGTCAGATTCGTAGTTCTTATCTCAGTAATTCTTTGTTGACAAAATGTTTAGGATTTTAACTCTGTAATCAAAGCCATTATAAATTTAGTGCCCGGTAAAAGAAATCTCAAACGTTAAGAATTATGACATAAGCGGACTAAATTTCAGTCACAAAGTACAATATTAATACTTTAACTGTGGAAACCTTAGAAAGGCACTGTCATTTGAATTTTGTTATTTATGTATAAATTAAGGCGAGTGATGGCAATCGACGACTTGAACTTCTTTCAGTTTACTGCTGCTTTCCACGTAGCTTTTCTGGCAATGTTTTTCACCAAATAGAATCATAACTGATACAATTATTAATTGATAACAGGTATATGAAAACTGCAGCTGCATAGGAGACGGTTTTGGCAAAGCTTTGGAAGGTGCATGTCCCTTAGAATGTCAGACGGACTATGTCCTGTTTTTGGTTATGTTATGTTTAATGGAATTCTTTTCATCTACTGGACGCTCTGGTAACACCATAATTCAGTTCAGGTACAAAGTTTAATTCCTAAATGTAAATGTTATTCCACAATTACTAAGTATTCGCTTCATTTGAGATCTAAAAGCTTACTAGATGCTGCAGCGGAAGGAACTGTAAGCTATTCAAACATTGTTCATTCTTCTAGCCAAAACTCTAATGAGAAGGTACTCGTATAATTAAAATGGAATCTCTCACTTTAATTGGATAATGTTTTATAATATTCCTCACCAGAGATTGGAAATCAGATTATTATCAGCTTTAGTGATTTATTTTAATTTCTTGCAACTACAGTTGTGATTGTGCTAGTAAACAAAATCACAATATGGATACCATCAGTGGTACAATATCAAGTAAATCTGTCATATATTTAAAATAAAGAAATGAGTTATCAATCAAAAGCTGATGAATTTTGGCATGAACTTAAGAAACAGGTTGCTAATAATCTCCATAAATAAAAACAGTTTCGCAAAAGATTCCTTAATATGCAAACAGATTTCTTCTCACACGCTAATATATCCTCCGGGATCATAAAGGAGAATCGTTTCTGATGTTTGTAATGCCATTGACATGCAAAAGATTTATTATCAAAGGGAATCATTATCCCAGTCTGAGATAATAGCATTAATCGCACTTGTTAAATCGGTGCAAACAGGAATACGATGTCTACAAGGAAAGGACGCTCCCTTCAATCAGTGAGGAAACGGTCGAATACGAAGATTTAGCTAACAGTAACACATAGCCAGATTAGAGCAATGTCGATATTAGTTAACACGCCGGGTAGCGTAAGCAACCTACAAATCTGTAACAAAAGATAGAGCGAACAGAGAAGGCAATGGTCGCGAGCTAATTTAGAGCAAAAAAAAAAAACACTGAAGATGAGAAAAACAGTGATAAGAAAGAAAAGGAAGTAAAAAGTGAGAGAATGAATCTAAGAAGTGAAGAAATATAGATAATAAAGAAGCAGTACTCGATCAGTGCAAGATGAAAGAATTGTGCGTACAATATGGCCAAAAGAATGCAAAGGATGATAAAGTAAAGAAATTAAAAAACTAAAGTGCAGATTTTAGGACGGAAGGATACTCAAAATCAAAAATAAAAAGGAGTTTAAGGGGAGAAGTAAAGGAAGATGTCATCGAAACCCAAGCTGTGGGCAATGGTAATACAATGGCGAATGAAGTGAATGTGCTGAACACTAGAATATCACAGCAAAGATGGAAGCTGCAACCCGTAAAAGAACCTTTGGGTTCGGAGGGAGTGATTGAAAATATAATAATGGCAGTGCTTTTAATTTATTTATTAAAAATAGGAGCTTCTTCAGTTAGCTGAATAGTTAATGAAGCTATTGTTAACGTAATAAGCAGATTATGTCAATATCACATAAATGTGATATTATTAACTTCATACAATGGAAATTTATTTTTACAGAGCAGTGCTTCCAGAAGATAAGTCAGTTTCCATAGCGGTTACCGCCGTTGTATTATGTGCTTTTGCATTCATTCCAGGACCAATTCTGCATGGCACGCTTGTCGGTGAGGAGTTATTAAGAAGTGATCAAATTACTATTGTTACTAAGTTTAAATGTTTAAAACTTATATTTTTATTCATTTCTAGATCTATCATGTGTTGTGTGGGGAATGACTTGTGGAGAAACTGGTAACTGTTGGTTGTACGACGGACAGAAAATGAGATATTTATTAAATTTTACAGCTGTTGGTAAAGTACTAAATTTCTTGAATAACTATGATTAATATGAATGAATGAGCAGTAAATCGTTAACCAATTAAGCGTATTTGACGTGTATACAACAAATATCTATTTCGGTGCGTTCGACGTGTATACTCGTCGTGAAAAATATAAAATTCCCATTAACTATAAAAACTCGAAATTTTAATAAAATACAATAAGATTATTATTTGGTGGAATGTTTCCTTTAACTTACCAATAGAACTGCTAAGTATTTTATACGGAGGGAGAAGGTGGGAGTCAGCCAAATGATAAGTGGTTGGTACATGTTTGGTCTCCTCATTAGAGATTGGGAATTACGCACGCAAATAGAAGCTCTCAACCCTTGTGCAATGCCGTTATTACCTTAGTTAGTGGTTCAGACTTCAGTACGAGCATGATTTCATTTTGCACAGAATTCAAAGCTCTTCTCTTCCTTGTAAAAGCTCTTGCGTCCCTAGGTAACTAGGCAATGCGTACCTGAAGCGGTGCAAGATTTTGAAATGCACAGAATGCTCTGTAATCTCATACATGATTCATACAAGAAAATAGTTATTTGTTTTCAAAAATACACTTCCCAGTTCATTACGATCTGACTGTACGCCAAAAATCTTGCAAAACCAGATGATAATGAATTAGAAAATATGATACTATAGACGATTTTTTTTAGACTCTTCTTACCATTGTTTGCCTTTCGTGTGTCTGTCTATCATCACATGTATCAATGTACTATTTTGTGTGCCCAGGTCTGATGGTTGTGGCAACACTGTTAGATGTTGGAGTTCTGTTAAATGTTGGTAACCTGAAAATTTATGATGAAGAAGTGGAGAAAACTGATAAAAATCAAGCAAAGGAACCATTTTTGTCAAAGATAAAAAAAATTAACAACTTTATGGTTGATAATACTTGAAAGTATTGATAAATGTAGGATAATAATTGAAGTATATGTATGGCTGATATGTGAAAAGAATCAAATTCCATTAAATAGGATTGGACGAATATAAATAATTCACTTTTCAATAAAATTAAGTTAATTTAAAGAACATATTCAAATGTATCGTTGAAGAAGGTCCTTTGTAATGAAAAAAGTTTGCTTTAAGTTTTCGCTTGCTTCTTGAGTTTTTCAAGGACAAGTTTTCCAGTTTGAAAATATAAAATATGGTTACCATTATTTCCTATAAAGTGACAAATAATGTAGTATTGTTCCGTTCTTTTTAATATTCCGTTTTATAGAAGTTTTTGTTATGAAATCTCCAATTTAAAATAAAAGAATATTAAATATTTGTATATATGATTTCACTAATTCCTAGGAAGTAAAAGATGTGGAGAAAATAGATATTTAAAGCCATCTACCCTGAGCTTTTGACGAAGAGTGTTTATGTTTCAATTCCTAAAATTCCCTTTTTCACGTTCAAATCTTCTTCGCGAAATATTTAATTACTTTGCCCTTAATATGTGAAAAACAAATGCAGGAGGCTAAGAAAAACGGCAGCCTTTAGCGTTGAAATCTAAGCGGTAACGCTGGGCGATCTACTCAAGCAGATTGCTGGAGCGAACTGGTTCAGTGAAGTGGCCACCAGAATCCACCAGAATGTGCCACTGAGAGAAGCGGTCATATTCAATTTTGATATTTTATTGAGTAAAAGGCACCTGCAGATATTTCTATGGCTAATCATTCACCTAATTTAAGTCACTTATATTACGTCACTAAAATATTTTGTAATCTTTTTTTTATGTATTACAAATTATATTTGTTTTATAGTAACTATAAATGTAGTTATAGATATAGTTATAACTGTTATAACTGGAAGAAATTTTGTTGGAACATTAAATTTATTTATAAAATTTGTTTGCCCTTAACTTTTTTTCTCCTCAACAAAAAAACATTATAATCATCAAAAATAATGTACAAATTAGAGAATTGTGTTTTTCTTTGTAATATTATTCTATAATACAACCAGCCAAATATTTATCTAATATTGTGATCGTAGCTTTTAACTGCAAACATTTGTTATAAGTATTGACTGTATAAAGCTTGAAAAGTATATATATCTTGCAAAATAAACTCCTTCTTTCCAGGGATGCTGGAGCAAAGTAAAAAAGCTCAGTATATGACTGACAAAGTTCTGTTATAATACAAAAACTTTCCAGCAAAAATAGTTTTTGTTTTACAAAGACTTTAAATTTTAGCAAACCTAATAAATTCTGGTTAGTGATATTGTTCAAAGTGAAATATATTAGAAATCTTAAATTCCTTTCTTTCCCAGACAACAAATTACAAAAACAATTTTAAGTGAAAAAAAAGTTTGAAACAGATCAACAGAATTTCAATGTACGAGAGAACATCATTGGAATCGGCTTCAGAAGTCGCAAAATAGTGAAATACTCATAAATTAATTGTATTTGCAGATAAAGAGTTTTGGACTCTAATCTGCTCAATGGCGCTAAACTTGAAATGAAATTTATACTTCCGTTTTGTGGCATATATATCACAAAACAAGCATGTACCAAAAAGTAAAAAAGGGACACACGTAGCCAACCACTTTTTCTAACCTTGGAGTCCTCGGAACATATTTTTGGAGAAACCCAATTTTCTGTTGAAATAAGTGAATGTAAAATATTTTTGCTTATGCGCCTGCGCGAGAGAGTATCTCTTCACCGGACCGAAGAGAAGAAATTGTAAGTGTACTCACCTAGACATTGTGCCAAAAACTGGCTGTCCTAAATATTTCAATTATACACTATTTTTGGCACGTTATACCCGTGCCAATTTTTTCACAAAGGTTACAAAACTATTACACACGTAATAGTAAATTTCCTCTTATTAGAAGCCCAAAAAACTAATTCTTCCAAACAGGATTATTGTTAAAGCTAATAATGATTGTTTGGTGTTTCTCTAAAAATATGAAGTAGCAATGAAAACTTAATAGTGGAGTGAAACATCATTAAAACTTGAGTTATTAAAACAGATTTAAAGAAGGTGACTTAAAAATTAAACACCCTTCAGAAGGTAAATTAATTTATTCTGTAAATGTTTGAGCATTTATTTAAATCAATTTTGAACACTTTCTCCCGGAAATCAGAGCGGTCCGTGTCTATCGTGTCGAATTTGCTGCTAAACACTTATTCTTTAAATAAAATAAATACATAAATTTTATGTTAAATAATCGAGCGGTATCATGGTCAAGTTTCGAACTCAAGAATTCAATAAAAATGTCTTCATAGAATAAGACAATATTTCTTAGAATTATTTTAGATTGGGATCCGGCGCATAACCATGATAATTGTGTCAATAACCTTTGACATATTAGGATCTCATTTCTTGCCCACGGCAACTAAAAAGTCCGAATGGAAATACTTACACAAGGTAATTAGTTGCCTAGTAATTTAACTCGAACTTTCAAAGAGTCTTTAAACCAACTAGTATGAATACCAATTAGGAAGCTCGCTGCAGGAAGGAAAGGTGGTAGACAATGAGTGTAAGACTTGACTACGAACTCAAAAAGTGATATCCACAAAAAGTCAAAAAGTGAAATCCACCTGCGGCAATCAATGCCAGCAGAATCGTCATGACGGAAGTTTTTACATCACCATTCCCATCAATTTAATGTTCAACAAAATTACTGTCAATTACTGTTCATCAGCAAACTGCTGTTCTCGTAATTGGACCATTGCAAAATTAATTGGATTACAGACAAAATTTTGAATCCCTTAGGTATTTCGTAAACATATTATCTCAAACTTCACTCTTCACCAAACTAGAACTTCTGAAGAGAGTTAATGGGCTAAATGTTAAATAAAAAGTTGTAATTTGACCCGATGTAATTTATATTATAAACCGAGGATTGAAAACGGTATTGAGAGTTAAAGAGGTTAGCCCTAGTTAAAGCTCGCGATTAACTAGTAAGTTCCAAATATAAACATATTTAGGCGCCACGGTAGCCGAGTGGTTAGAGGCGAGATCTGTGAAGCTAATATGTATTGTGGTACTGGGTTCGATTCCCGGTCCTAGGCCTTGGATTTTATTTAATGGTTAATAAAAAAAAATTTACAGTAAAGTATGTTTGCTAGTCGCCTCCGTCCTCGACACCTAAATTGGTAGTTGGACGTTAAGCCCCGCCTGAAAAAATAGGCGATTACTTTACTTTACGTACTTACTTTTAGAAACATATTTAAAAATGACTAATTTTTTAGAAAAATGTCAATTATTTAAAAATGAACTTCCGCCCTCGTCTACCACACGTAATTACAAACATTATATAACAGAACATTACTACTTCACTAGAAATAAAATATTAAGAATAAAAACTTACGCCATATTTTTGCTGAATATTCCTGCCATTAAGACTTACCTGAAACATAAGTAAACTAATTAGTCTTCAATTAATTATAATAGTAAAAAATTAAACATTAGACTTTGTATTTATTTAGCTACTGATATATGCCAATATTCATTGAGACCATTCTTGGTTCAAATTACCACAGTCGCACCTACAGCTCGCTTGTTTATTGAAACAGACCTCTCCTCTATTTCTACATCGAAACCTTTAATTAAGGTTACTACGGGGAAAACATTCCACGGATAAATGTATTAAATGTACATCTAATTTTGGTGCGCCGCTTATAAGAAAAGGTTAAGAAGCGATGATCTAACTTCGATTGCTTTAATAAGACAACTGTATGAGTAGCATCAATTACAGCTTAAACTATTGTAATCGATATAACTGGTCTGTAATAATCGCTAAAATTTTATTTATAATTAAGAATGAAATTTACAGACGACAGGAGTAACCGCGAATTTCCATGCCCAAACTTATCTTTTCGTACCTGGTATCACGAAGAGAGGTAGCAAGGACTATTTATACCGACAAAGGAACTTTTGGGAAGTAGTTAGTCGTGTACTTCCAGCTAGTGAGGTACATGGTCATTCTACTACCACTTCCTGGCCAAGGTGTATGGCAAACTGCCTGCTTCTGGTGGCAAACTGGCCGCGGATCTTGGTCTGAATCCTAAGTGCTCTTGCCAATCCGATCTGACCTGGCGTTTTTTCATTTTCACATGGTGGAGAGAATCCTCATGCACAGATTCAGAAGAAGAGTAAGAAGAAACGGCTCATGGTTTCTCTTTGATTGCGTGGCGTGCCCTGTACTTCGCAAAATGAGATCTTTGGCATTTTGCGGACCAAGAAGACAATAGCGCTGTAGTAGCTTCTTAGAAATATCCTGGACTATAAAAGAAAAAAGGATGTTACTTCTGTGAACGTAAAAACGGTCCGCCTACACCCTAATAGCAGCAGTGTCTGGTAACAGAATGTACCACCTGCCCTAATTTAATTTCCAAAAGTAAAGTAACGTAATCGCCTATTTTTCAGGCGAGCATAACGTCAAACTACCAAATTAATATATTATTTTAAATTGTTTCTAAAATTCTAACCTAATTAAATATAATTTTAAATTTTTGTTAGCAATAATGAAACATACGAGTGAATATCGCAAGTTTTATACCAGAAAAAGTGGTTTCACATTGACAGAATAAAGCTACACAACGTCTGTCAAAAGCAGATGTGTATCCGGAAGTATTCCTATTTGTACTTCAATTTGGTAAGGAGTGATTAGGGGGCAATAACTTTTCTCAACTTGGGTCATCATCTGACTTCTTCTATTTAATAAACTTCTCCATTTCAATCTTGAGTTCAAATTTACATTTATAATCACGAAATTTAACCATTTATGAAAAATACAAAATTTTTAATTTGGTTACCGAGCTAACATTCTTCAAAAGAGGAGAAAGGAAAGTAAGAAGACAAAATATTAATTTCTTTCAGGAATTATTAATTATTTTTGTTTATGATTGAAGGCGCGTCAACATCTGAGGTTATTGGCGCCCAGAGCTATTTTCAGTGCACTGCCGGCCTTTGGACCGTGATCTTTCGTTACAGACAACACTGTTCATCAACGGACAGTAACGGTACTTTGAAAATTAAGTAAACATCCTGAAATTGTTTCACATTTTACAAAATAATTAAAGCAAATAATGCTCTCTTTTTTACTGAATGGTTTTAAATGATAATGAAAAATATTATATTCATCTTAGCCACACAAATCACATCTTTCAGCCTTGTTAACTAAGATATTTGAAGCATATGACCTACCAGTCGAGTGGCTAGTCAATAGCCAATTGGAACAACGCCCGCCCTGGTATTTCCTTGTTCATCGTTCTTCAACCTCCCCATAGATCAATATTTATAATTCTTCGTTGATCTAATTTCCTTTTTTAGACAGGTCAACGCTTTAAGGACTCTTGTAAGGACATTTAAAATAATTACCAAAATAGTTATAATAGTTCCTTTTTTAATCAAATACATATTAAATAATCAGAATCAATGATTATATATTATTATTAGTGAGTTTTTAACTGATCTATTTTGTGAAGGAGATAGCCTGGATGGTTACTGTCAGATGGTTGCTGCTTTCACGCTGTTGTCAACCCCAAATCAATTTCAATCTGAAAGCAAATTTTCAGAAGAAGTATAAGAATAAGATGTTCCGTCGTTGATTTCAAAAAGTAAGCTCTTTTACTTACTTAGTCCTCAGTACTACTTTGGGCTTCGGAGACATCTGGTAACTTACTAAAAGTTTTTTTTTAGTTTTCCATTTATATTTAATTTCTCTAGCTGCTTAGCAACTTTTCCAAATTTTCAAATTATTGCTCAGACCTAGGTCTATTAATTTCTCGTACGAAGATAAAAGGAATCCTGGAAAATGATATACCGTTTGAAAGCCCATTAGGCAAGGAAACATTTATAAAAAGTGCCAGCACCTAGTCTGATAATGATCACATAAGGGCCTAATGAGTTTTCCTAAAAATTTCGATAACTTTTATTTTCCCAGTTTCCGGAGGAAGATTAAGGCTGTTTGGAGAATAATTTATGCTTCGAAATGGTATCCATTTTTAGGAAATTTATCTGTCTTTCTAACCGTGTCATCAGAATCGAATTCGGACTAAAACTTTCTGAGTAATAACATTTTTATTGCAAAAAAAAGTAATGTATTTAGAAAAAAAAATAGGTGACGTCACTCAAGACAGTGGTAAATATGAAGTTGGCCAATACGTCATTGAACTCTGCTTTAGATGTACTACATACACCTGGCCTATGGACATTACTTACTGGTTCACCCTGTATAGATCATGATGATGTGTAATAGAGGCGAGATGATCTCCTCTTTAAAATAGCTGTTTGTATAGTAGGCAGTAGCCATCTAAAGGAAGGAGACCCTGTCAGAGAACATCCCTGGTCCTCCAGGTTAGGGGTTGGGCAAAGCGGGATAACACCACCATACCGTGAAAAGAAAACTTTGTTCAGAACGCAACAAAAAAGCAAGAGATAGAAGACGATGGAGACCAGTAGTTTGTCGGGCCAAAAGTCACGTTGGGTACGAAAGATAACTTATTTGTGCTTAATCTTGTTCTCCTTCTAACAGCTCACTTCCCGGTGATGGACAGTATTGTCTGTATCGAGATAACACTGTCCAGAGACCGGCAATGCACAGAAAAAAGCTCCGGGCGCCAATAATCTAAGATGTTGTCGCGCCCTAAATCATTATTTAAAAAAATATTGTTCTCGCTATTTCTACAGTAGTCAAATAACACCATACAAATTTTTCTAAAATAATAATATCAACTTAGGATTAAAAGAAAAGCCCTTGATAAAATCTAACTAAATATTAGTAAAACCTTACATATTGATGCGATGCGTCAATAAAATTTAGCAGAGAAAGTTTTTTGGAAGGAAATTGTCTGGTCGATTTTCAAGACGATAATCAATAATCAAGACGATAGAGATTAGCATTCACTGAGACCCATCATTAAAACCTACAAATTTGCGTATATTGGCAAGCAAAGTGTCAGGCAGAAGTACCATCGGTTTGGTGGCAGCCTAGGAGATTGATAAGCCTCGGGAAAGGAAAAGCGCAGCGACTTTCGGGGAGGACATCCTCAGCACTGAGAGAACTGCTCTGTAGTTTATTTCAGGTTTGAGGTAATTCAAGAATTACAGTTCTGAGACATACATTCTTTGCGAAAGAACAGGTACTTATTTATGCTTGTTTCTTTATACATCATATACAAAAATTACCTAAGATTATTTAAATGCTTTTTCTAAATAGATATTCTACGCTCTGTTTAAAGTTCCCAAGAAATGAGGAAGTTCTCCTAACGATTATATTATTTAAAGTTTGTCGCCATTTATGAAGCAAAACAAATGATCAAGTAAATGAACAAAACAAAGCTCTGACGAGCTGCTTATCCTTTAACGTGTTAGAGTGCAGAATGAGTTCAATGCACGTATCGTAGCATTCCGCCGCAGTCTGGCCATTTCCTTTATCTGGTGCATCATTGTGCTGTCCTACTGCTCAAACTGTTTCTACGTAACTCTTCTTTCATTTTTTTATTTTTTTTTATCTTTTACTTTACAAGTTTAAACATCTGCCGGTCAGTATTGCAGAAGAAACTACATCTGCTAAGCAGCACCTGGAACTTGCGGAAGTTCATTCACCTTTTTTTACGATTATCTTGTGTTTAAGAGTGGTATGTGGGTATGTAGTTATACTTTAGGGTTATTTTTTGCACAGGACATTCGTATAAAGCATCTAGAACCCCTAGAGATAAACAGAACTAACCCGGTTCCAGACCTTTATCCGTCTTCAGAATTAGTTTGGTATAGAGATTTCGTCTTCACTTATGTTTCGTCTCGCAGTATACTTGCTGACTCACTGAGGGAGGTTACATAGTGCGTATGGGTGTTATAAATATATATTTTATGAACTTACCGAACCCTTAAACAGTTACTAGGTTTCATTACTTTAATTCATTATTTTTACAAAATGTTTCATCAACATTTTGAATAACATACATCCACACTCTGTTAGCAAGTGCAGTGCAGTACGGTAACATAAGTGAAGTAGAATCTCTTCACCAAACTAATTAATTTACTTCTGATGATGCATGCAAGTCCTAAACCGGATAGCGATACAATAAACATTCGTGCTACAACGGATAAAGGAAAAAAAGTTATACTAGTATATATATTGTACACTTATTGTATATCATGTATATATATATATATTTTTTTTATATATTGTATATATTTATTTATTTACAACCTGTATACATATACATCAAGTAAATGTGGTCATCATTTAGTTATGCACAGATTGTAGGCTGAATCCGAGGATCCAGCGCCACAATCGGGAAGGCATGCTGAGAGGGGGACAGCCAATGCTGGAACTCTCTAGAGGTTGGAAGGAAGTTTAGGAAATTGGTAAAAGGTCAAGAGGCCAACGTCGTTTCAGGCGTCGTGGAGTACTGTCGGGGTGGGTTGTTGTGGATAAGGCTTGTGCTGTGGGATTAGGATGTAAGGTTAGGCTATTATAGAAATTAAGGAAGCGAGAATGGATTAGGTCATTGACAAAAGGGATACTGAGGTCTGTATGGAGGATTAAATTGGATACATAATAAGGAGCGTTGACGATATGCTGAAGGACTTTAGATTGAAATGATTGGATATATAAATAATAAATTTTTTACATAATGTAAAATGTTAATGAATCGCTAAAATTTTAATCAGATTATATATGAACCTTCATTTTTCATAGATCCCATGAAAGTAGATTTTGTGTTTAAAATTAATGTAGAGCTGGTCGTAATGTAGATGCAACTCATTAGGAGCTTTAATCACGACTAGCTATATTTAAAGTCAATTCTTACATAAGGGCATTGTTTTATTCAAATATCGACAATCAGCTAATAATAAGTTTTAATATGCAACACAAGTACAGTGCCGGCGCACACTATATGCAGTCAAGTTAAACTACTCAGTGTTGCTGGTTAATATAATAACTCGATCATACACTTAAATAAACCTAATTTCAATGTCTGTATTTGTATTGTTAAGTTACATTGTGTGGGAGCCATACCAAGTTCATTGTAGTAGTGATGTGTTTGGCTATTTAAACAAGTATATAAAAATAATGAAGTCAAGACGTTAACTATGGGGTTGGCAATAGTGGTCGAAGTGGAGGGGATTGAGCCCGAGCAATAGTCACACTTTCACTATGGCTCAAGTTCAATGACCGACCGCTACTCGCGTACCATGTAACTGTCCTCTTGCGTAACTACCACCAGGTAAACTCTTCCTAGACCCTCTATTCACTCTCTCAACGGCCAACCGTGCTTAAGTTACGCCTCTTTACAGCTTCTTTTGTAAAACTTATCTCTACCACTCAAGGATGAATTTATTGATTGTATAACAGTGTCTAGCATTCTAACTCTTACTTTAAAATTCGTTTTTTTTTTCTTTAATTTACAATATCTGTTACCATTAACAATTTCTTTAATTATTTTTTATCTAATTTTGGCAATGAGGCGAATTGAACCATGTTATCCTAAGCAAGTCGATTATTTCCTGCTTTCTAAAAGAAAATCTTGCAGTTCACAGAATTTAGAAATGAATTAAATTTTCGAATAATAAAAAAGTACCATTTAGTAAATCTAAATCTTAACAGAATTGGAATTTTAGTCTGGTACTTGAGGAAACTATAATTTTTTTGTCCGTTCTCAAATTTATTTTGTTACTTCAATATTAACATTGCGGTATAATACCAAAAAAATGTTCCAAATTACAAATTATACAAGTTTATTTTTTAGGATTCAAATTCCTCTAAAATTCATAAAATTTAGGTCACACAATCTGCCCTTTATAACCATCGCCTTCTTCTATCAAATTTTCATTTATACATTCTTATCTGTGTGGCAGTGCGAATTAGAAACCTTAGTTTGAAAAGCGATACCCCAATAAAATGCAACATTAGATTGAAATGACATGAGTGACATTTGAAGAAGATTCTCAGTGGTATCACTTCGAAGAATTAGTTCGGATGATGAAATGGCCAATAGCGCTACCGTCGGATGAGCGGAGTATTGGACTAGGCTTAAAAGCTGTTGTTAACGCTTGAACTGTTATAATAGTATAAGATTATAGCAGTAAGGAAGTTGAATATAGGGGAGAGGTACAAACAGTGGGCAAATATCTGGAACTTGACATAGAAGCTCGCAAATAAGTTGGGAAGAAGAGTAGAAATAGTTAAAATTACTTTTAGAAAAGGAACGTAAAATTTTATGGTGAGGTAGCAAGAATCTGGGTTGATGTAAACTTGAAGAAAGTTAGGTGTTGAGGAGGCCAGCGGAGGCGAGGCATCGATATCTTGTATAAGACGTCTTGCATAACTCGGCTGACCACTACACACTCTTAATAGACAAGTAGAGAAAAAAAAAATCTCTGGGAGTCAATTGAAACATTTTTTCCTGAATAAGGATTCATAGGAAAGGGATTAGCTATGCGGTTAGCGTATTGGCTTCCCAAGCGGAGATTCCGGGTTCGAATTCAGCTGCTGGCTCTTAGATTGTCTCTTTCTAGGAGCTTATTACAGCTCACTGTCCGGTGATGGACAGTGTTCGTTCTGTAACGAGAGAACCCTGTCCGGAGGCTGGTAGTGCACTGAATAAAGCTCCGGGCGCCAATAGTCTCAGATGTTGCCGCGCCTTAAATCATTAAATAAAATAAATAAAATAAAATAAGGATTCATCCATATTATTCGCAAAGCATTTCCTTAATAAGTATTGATCCATATTATTAGATCAATATTAAGCACTTCCTTAATCTAATCCATTTTACTGTCACGGAAACATTTAAAACTTTAATTGAATTCAAAATACATTTTTATTTATACTTTCATCGCAAATTCACCATCTGCCCCTGGTAAATGCCAAAACATGTACCTGCGCTAGAAAATAGGTCCAAAAAGGTAGTAGTTACGAAGACAATCTCTTGACTTAGACAAAAGAAAGCAACCCGCTGAAGGTGAGGTAGGTTATTGAATTTGGAATGTTGGATTGATTAAGAAACGAATTAAAATTGTTAAGGTACATCTTTTTTTTCTAATCTTTTAATGAAATTTGCGCCTGCAAAGGTTGTTGTAACAAGCAAATGTGATATAATATAACAATGTCATGAATGAAGATTGGAGAAGGCACCCAGTGGCGACACTCCATTAACGTGAACAGATGCACTATACTGTTATAAGGAGTAGATCGCGGGGCCCCATCTTCTCTTCAATCTCCTTGGAGGATTACCTGGTAAATGGAAGAAGATAAGTGTTCAATTAAAGGATTAGGATGAGCTGCTGTAGAGGAATGAAATTTTAAGAAACGAGTTTTAGTAAGGCCGTTAATGAAAGGGATTTTGAGGTCATTATGAAAGTGTATATCTTAATTTAATTTTTTACCGATTATTATTAAAATTGACGTTTGTGCACTTACAATGCACTTACCTGCAGTCACAGGTAATCTTGCGCTTGGTTAGATGAGATTGCTTAAGACGGGCGGTTCCACCAAAAAAAAGGGGAAGGAACGCAGGCAATCCTAATGCCCATTGTTCCCCGCCCACCCCTCATCTCATGAGAGATACCGGGGTTTAAAAAAAAACAAATCCGGCTAAAAGTTGCCAGATGCTAATATAGTAACCTAAAAAAGTAGCAACAGGGCACTAGGGAGCTTAACGAATCAATCGCCCAGTGCACTGAATAAACCTAGAGAGATCGTTAAGATTACCAGATGCTACAATCTCCGGTAGGGAGACATTTGACCTTCCGAAGACGAGGAATCTAGTTTTAGAATAAACTGGGCACACCTCAACGAAGTGCCTCACAGTTTCATCGGACTCACCACAGCCAGCACAATTTGGCGACTGGATAAGGCCGCATTTAAAAAGATGATACGCTAAATTCGCATGTCCACTCAACACCTGAACCAACTGGCGGATCCGGGACCTGCTAAAACCAACCATATCCGTTCTTGACAGTTGCGGTTGGTTAGTTGCTGTTATACTGTTATACTAGTAAGTTATCTAGTAGTTTTCAGCAATTGATTCAATTTTAGGAGAAGTATTTTGTTTGGCCCTTTCCCTGGAACCTTTCATATTGCACAAGAAACTATTATGTACATTTTCCGAAAATCCCTACATTCTGGTAAATGTATTAATTTCTAGGTTAAGTTTAATTAAACTTAATGAGAAGTAGTCTCAAATTATCAGGTTTTCTTTTTATTTAATTATTATTGTAAATAATTTTTTCTCAAAATAAAGGGTATCCAGCTAGTTACAGGTAATTTGTCTACAAAAAAAACAAAAAGCAAGTTTTAGATAAATCATTTTGTTTTGTTTTTTTTTCAAAAAATGAAAACCATTTCAAGTTTTATAAATGGTACATGCGCTACTTATGTCTTGTATTTATATTATGATTATTATGGTTATAAACCTGGTTATTAAAATAATCGCCTATTTTTTCAGGCGGGCTTTACGTCCAACTATCAATTAGGTGTCGTGGACGGAGGCGACTAGCAAACATACCTTACTGTAAATTTCTTATATTAACCATTAAATAAAATCCAAGGCCTTGACCGGGAATCGAACCCAATACCACAATTATATTAGCTTCGCAGGTCTCGCCCCTAACCGCTCGGCCCCCTTAGAATTACCTAATTTTTACATAAATTCACTAAATTTCACTATTCATATCATTCATTCATTTAATTTCATAAATTTCACTATTAATAATCTAATACTTTGAACTTAGATATTATTTGAATTATATTTTAGAATTTTAGAATTAATGAATTTAAAAAAAAAAGACTATCTATGCATCTAAAAAATATTGCCACAAATTTTCGTTTTTAAGATACTCTTTGCCCAAGCATTAATACATAAAAGAGCTTTCACTAAGTCAGAAGTTAGAGAAGATCTTCTATTGGTCATTATCAACGCAGCTTGCGAAAACAATCTTTCAGAAGGCACTGAAGTTGCACTGATACTAAAAATACCGTGGCGCCTTAATCATGGTTACTATTTGTTATGGTTGTAAATAAATAAAAATGGTCAGCACTTGATGACTAGATGTGAATTCAAACTCTACTCGGACGAAACTTCATACTGCCGAATATATTTTTTATTGACCAAAAACACAATTAAATAACTTGTTTACAGTAATAATACAACTTGTTTACAAGGAAATGGAAGATGTATTTCTAGAATTATTCTGGGGAGTTGAGATGTAAGTATATCGCAGCAATAATCTGGTGGCTAGAACGGAAACTCTACCACTCCTGGTCCTGCACGCCTACCATTTGTACTCAAGTACCATGGCCATGCCTATCTGGCCCTAATCAGGGAAAACAATAGAAGATACCATCTCTACCATACCCAAACCATTTCCCACCAATATAACTTTGCACACAGCACAACTTCAAACTTCTACCACTTCCTTTTCTCAATGCTTATTTCTGCGAAACTGTTTCTTTATAGGGACAGTTATGCTACCAATTCCAGATTACAGCATACATACAATACGTACACATCTTTTGAGAGAAAGAATAACAATTTTATTAAATGAATTATTTTATTTGTGATGCAGAACACGCAGAATAACGAAGTAATGTAAATTATCGTAGCTAGGATAATTGGTATTTCTGAAGGCCGTGACAAAAGACTGGAATTGTTAGGTAGGGTAGACAGAATCCCTTGGTCGTCAGTCAAACACAAATAAAGGACTGGCCCTTCCAAAGTATATATATAACGGCTAGCTTTCTAAAGGGGGTGGCAGATCAGAGTAACTCCAGATCTGCAATTGCACACTTTTCGGTAAAGAGTAGTTGCTGAACTTTTTTGTAATCACTCTGAACAAAGTTACAACTTGAAAACGCTGAAGCATTCGCTTGATCATTAAGTCGAATTATTATTATTAAACTTTATTCGATAATGAATTTATCAATTTACTTTAAAAAGTTCTGTATAAGCTTTAACACTTCAGTAAAACAGCAAACGAACTTTCGTTGCAAAGTTTGACTAGCTACTGAATAAATATTTGAATTTACAATCAGAAAACAACAGTCCTAAAGTGCTCTCTTCTGGGTTTAAGCTGATAATAACTTACGAGTTTAAATACATCTCTTACTAGTATTTTGTATGCTTAATTCAACACGTAATAATACAAAGTTGCTTCTTTGTCGTAACAATTGAAACAATTTAGCTGCTTCACCGACCACCTTTTGACTTAAATTCTCGCCAATACTTCTCTGGTTAACGTTTCCGGTTTAAACCACCTCGAAACGTCCGACATATTTATTTCTACTCCATTCTACTTCTACTTCAGCTTTATCCCTCATACCAATCCCCTATGATCCTCTTTATTAGCTACCATTCTTCTCGGAAATGCAAGTAGCCACGAAATCAATGATGCTACATTACTGGGTATGTACCTCATCAATTATTGCACGTGTGAACTTATATCAACGTGCTCACTTTGACTAGTAACACTAGTGAATTCAGTTGTGAATCAATAAAACTAGAATAGTAGTAAGGACAAGATAAATAATTAAAAATTGTTGTAGTGTTGTCTAGAAGATGATGCGAATTGTTATTGTTATTGTTTTCTTTTATTATTGTGTCTAAATGATAATTATTTTCGTTGTTTGTGACTTATCTTAAACAAGGATAATCTTAACAAAAGTAAATATTAATTAATAATTAAAGTAACTAGAAAATATTCTAATTTTTTAATTGTTTCTGATTTTTGACTTTTTAAAGCACTTAACATTCCGAAACGAATATTTCAACTAAATTTATTCAGAAGCATGTAAAACTCTGCATCGGAAGTTCCGTTGCAGTTATACAGTATTGTTAAAGCTCCAACAGAGATTGTTAAAGCGAATTGCTAACTTCCTTCGAATAAAGTTTAATAATAATAATTCGACTTAATAGTGATGAAGTGAATGCTTCAATCTTTTAAAGTTGTTACTTTGTTCCGTGGGAATAAGCAAGTGTAACAACTTTACTTTTCCGACCGGTGTGTTTGCAATATGAATATTTTATATTTCTAATTTTAAGTAAGTAAAGTAATTGTCTATTTTTTTTCAGGCTCTGCTTTATGCCTATCTACCAAATTTGGTGTCGTAGACGTGGCATCATACTTTACCATTAACATTTTAGGTGACTGAATCATAGTTTCAATAGGATGAAAAATTAATGCCAGTTTCAGTCACTATAAAGTTTATTATGCCGAGCTTTCGACCTAGGGATTTGGTCATCTTCAGGGTTTGACAATTAACAATTATATTACAATGAATATGTTTAATGTAACGAAAATTTACAAAAAAAATGATATACATATCTAAGACAGAAAACAGTCTAATTTTCAAAACTGACACCAACAATTTAAACAACATATACGCCAACTTACTACAAAATACTGTACAATTGGCAACACTGACTTTCACACAAACAAACACAATCACACACAGACCGATCACATTCAGTCCATGAACAGACAAGGTAGAAGACACACCAACCCTCTAATGATGTACAAAAGTATATTGTAAATTAGGTAAATGTTTTTGTAAATTTTCTTTACATTATACATATTCATTGTAATATAAGTAATTAGTAATATAATTGTTAACACACTGTAAATATGTTCCACAGCCTTTAAGATGAACTAGTCCCTAGGTCGAAAGTTCGGCATAATAAAGTTTATAATGACTGAAATTGGCATTAATTTTTTATCCTATTAACATTTTATTTAACTGAGAATGTTAAATAAAACTCGAACTGGGAATCTCCCAATAACCAGTCGAAAAGTTTAACAACTAAACCAAACGTCTTATTTCTAGTATTCAAACTATAACTTTATAGAGAACAACACAAAAACAAAACTAATAATTCCAAGGAGAAGAAAAGAGATGTACCTAGAGTTCAAACTATGACTTGCAATAAGGGTGCAATCAGGGTGACTGGGTCAGCGACCTGACGTCATCACCCTCCGATTTATAGCCCACCCACTCATTTAAAAACAACAGCATTGTTTAACCACAGCATTTAGTTTCATTATCCCAGGTGACCATTATTTATACCGGCGCCATACATTCATCCCGATGATTACTTTGCGTCGAATTCTATTATTATTATCATTTATCCAGCTGCTCTCTTTTATTGTGAATTGTGTAATTCACGATTAGATGATTCCATACCTATAAAACACCGTACAACATGTTACCAATATCAAAAATTAGCCATTAACGGTGCCCATTTGAGCTCCTGTGTATCGAGATAGTGGGTTGTATGTAAATAACAAAACATAAACATAAAAACACTAACATTAGTAAATTTAAACTGAAAGCATCCAAGGCATGGTAAAGACACCGTCTGCCAGGAGTTGTTAGATTAAACAAACTTAATTACTCAAATAAAAACAAAACAAAACTATAAAAGAAAGGAAAAGCTGAATAAAAATGAACATGAACAATAATTAATTAAGAGAAAATAATACAACAAATAAAGAGGGAAGGGATTAGCTATGCGGTTAGCATACTGGACTCCCACGCGGAGGTCCCGGGTTCGAATCCAGCTGCTGATCCTTAGATTTTTTCTTCCTAAGGAGCTTCTTACAGCTCACTGTCCGGTGATGGACAGTGTTGTCTGTAACGAGAGAACACTGTCCGGAGGCCGGCAGTGCACTGAAAAAAGCTCCGGGCTCCAATTACCTTAGATAACGCGCCTTAAATCATAAAAATAATAATAATAAAACCCTAATTGAACCAAATTACATTGTCTTCTTAATAATTAAACTCAGAATCTAAAAAAATTCTATATCTACTGGCTACATTAACATAGTATTTACATAGATTATCCCAGTCTTTACCATTTAGCACATCTATCAGTTCTGCCTGTGTGAGCTCTCTCTTCCCCAAATACCTGGTTCTAAATTCACTCAAAATAGGAGCGATTGCAATGAAATGTTTACCATCTTCTTTTTGATTCAAATTGCACAAGGAACATAAATCGAAGCTCTCCTTACTGACTTAGTTTTATGCACACGACATTAGCGGGGATGATTTAGGTTATTTTTATTAATATTTAATGCGCGAATAAAAAATGGCGTGAACAGTTACACGACTTTCTTTTACACCCAGTTTACGTAATTTAATGACGCAACAATTTCTTTACCTGCACCCTGCAGTAAGAGAAATTAATAAAATGATTGTAAATATAACTGTGAAATATAAAACTTGTATTTACTTGAGTTCGCGTAGTGTATCATTAATGGAAGCGTTATTATGAGGATGGCGGGGGAACTGTAAAGAGGCGGTTTGGTACTGACAGCAGGGGGCTGGCAGCAGGTCCACCCCCGTGTAGGGTGACTGTGCCAATGACCTTATAGCCACCCCCACCAGGCTGCTTCCCACTGAAATGGTGGTGACGTCATACCAGGAAGTATTGCCAGTGTTTACATCTCGAGGTCGTTCAACCCCCTACCCTCACCCTTGTAAATGTTGTCATGGTAACAGACACTCTATCGACCTGCCACCCCTCGTCACCCCAACTGGGTTAAACAAGAATACGCAAAGATATTTTGCACACGCTCCTTGCATTGTGCGTACGCTCATAACCAATTATAAATGCATTTCTAACACCCTTGTTAAGCGTACGTGAATTCAGCACCCTCCTATTTCAAAGCATCCCCAGCAGGACATGGAGCTGCGGGGGTTCTGTTTTAAAGCAGGACTGAACAATTTGATTGATGTACAAGAAATTAACAGCCAAAAAAGTAAAAATTCATCTCTTTTTTTTTTTTATTCATTTGAAGGGTGCATTCAGGTTTTCGTTTTATATTAAATAAAAGGGATTGAGTGTTTATATTTTATAAAAGGGTTTCGAAAGTACAGAGAAGGGAACTGCGCGTTCTCTTCCAATGAAGGTCGCTAATGAGTTTGAACAAAAGCTTCTTCGAGATAATTATGCAGAACACCGACTCTAGCAGACTCAGTCTACTTCTTTTTCTTGAGTTCTGATCAAGCAATTAGTTTGATTCTAATAATAGCTCTGCCACAAGATCTCACCTTTTTTTTCAGCGTGAAAGTTTGTTTGTAGTGAGCTAAGTTTCAGGACGGAGGTAACAGCACTCTCTTACACCCAAGTTCCTCCCTTCATCCCTGTTGGTAATCGTGTCACGCAGTGGGAGCACTAGAATTTGGTATTTGTTGGACTGAGATGCTTCCTATCTGAACTTAGGCTGAAGAGAAAGGTTTCTTGGGAATTGTCAGACATCCTGCATTGAGCGAGGAAACACAGCCCTAGTTACGAAGACGTGGCAATCGTTCCGAGAAACATCCTTCCACCAGCGGCCCTTGGAGCTTTCGGGCTGTAGAGTTACTTGACACTAGCATGCCTCTTTCAAATTTCTTCCCATTTACAGAGTTCATAAGATGTAAGTCCTGACAATTCCTGCTTTATCCCAGTTAGAAATAGGCAAGGAGTTTTTTTACTTGTCCAAGCGAATTAGCTTAATTAGTTATATTAACTTCTTTACTCGAGAAGGAAACTCAAAATGTGGCTCAGGGAAACCGAGAGCGCTGATATTTCAATAATTATTAAACGAAGAGTAGACAATTCTTTATCTTTGGAGATTAAGATATTTTTACATTAACATATTATCATACTTTACTGAGAAAAGTGAGACGTACACAATAATGAAATGGTACGTTAGAGAGAAGAATAGTCACCCTAAATCCCAATATTCCATTAATAGAATTATCCTTACAAAAAATTATCAAAAAAAATGTGGTAGACCAACACTGGTGCAAAGAAAATAGAAAGTTTTAAGGAAATAGGTGAAACTATTTGTAGAAAAATCCCGAAGAAGTAAATAATGTATTCAGTAAAATGATGGGAATTTTCATCTAACTCGGAATGTGTGCCAGACATTTATCCCTGCTTTATAAACAGGATACAAAACCTTAAATTATATTCAAATGGTCCTTTAAAGGATAGCCCACCGACCAACCGCCTTTTCTTTATTCCATTTTTCCCGTGAAAATGTTTCAAAGTTGAAGACCATTTGAGTAATATGCGCGAAAATTGTTTACAGAAAATAGTTCGAGTCATTTTTGACGAAATCTCAAAGAAGTGGAAAATCCTGTCCAATTCGTACCCCTTTATGTATGACCCATATAAATGTTCGTGGGAATCCCTCAATATGGGTTCTTATTGTTTCAAACCTATTTCTACGTATTCCATTTCTTCCCTGATCGTCTTGGTAGATTATTTGCTTTATAGTCTTTGTAAAGGATAGAAGTTAAGCACAGTTAGTAGAGTGACTAAATGCTTCAGGACACAGACTTAAATCCTTTCTGTAAATTTGTAAAACTTTACATTACACATAAATGTACTCTTACAGGAAAGCCTACTCTAACCGTTCCTAAAGAATTCGAAATTCGCATCTTTTGGCTAAATTTAAAATTACCAACAATGTTAAGTTGGTGATGCTGTTGCGAAAATTAAAGAAAAGTTTAGAAGTAATTTCCGAGAAGATCTCATACATACTTGATTCATACATTAATTCAAAAAAACGGCTATAACAAAATTTTAAGGAAATTTCAGAGAATTCAGATGCTTAATTTCTAATGTACTTTGTTTTATAAACAACTGCTGAACTTCTTGTGCCATAAGCCCTGTGGCTCATCTTGTTAACAAACTTTGTTAGCATTATTATTATTTTAATTTGAAGATTTTGGGCAGTAAGGTGGGAGTTGAGAAGATGGAATAGACCTTATCTCCTCCTTTTCCTGAAGACCCTACCAAATAATCCCTGCGCTTGATATTTGCTATCCGCCATCTCCTTAATCTCAACCTACAGCTAAATTTCAGTCATCTACTCCTTATTGCAAAGTCGCTATTATCTTTTTAACTCAAAGCTTTGTCGGCTCTAGAAGAATGTCAGTAGATAGGGCGTTGCAATTATTGTGAATTAGATTTTATACTGCTTTTTCTTTTTCTTTTTTCATAATAAAAGATTCTTTATTCTGATTTAGGAAGACAATCTTTCCAGCGCTTTTATAACAACCTCCGCGTTTTGTATCTAAAATAATAAGGCTTGTTCACAATTTTTCCATTACTGATTGCTTTTTTATTTGGATTTAGACTCATTATTTTAATAAAATACATATACTCGTATAAAACTTGTACAAAATTTGGTTACCGGATTCTTTTTTTAGAAATTAGAGGTTAAAGTTGATAAAAATTTATTTATAAAGAGATTCGCGAGTAGAAGCGCTGATCCCACGTCTAAATACCAAATCAATAACCAAAAAATAAAACTGAATCTAGAGGACGGATTTAGACTTTCTCTTTAATGATATTTCAGGCTACAGTTTGCCCAGCTTGATAATTTTATGAGGACTAAATATGTTTCAAATTGGAGAGAACACGTCATGAACACGAGATTCACTCACATTCTCACTTACTCTAAAAGAAATCTTAACCCCCACAATTACACCCACTTAGACAAACTAAACAGGCTGGACACCCTCTGTAATATTGCTTATTATTTTACCATTGAAACTCGGTGGATCTTATTCCCAAAGCAGTGCAGCCAATGAGTCTTATTGTACCATCGTCTTGAAAGTTCTAGGTAGAACAAACCTCCCTTCTTTATGAAGTCTTTATGGGTTTTACCAACTCATATCGTTTACTATTAATAATAATGATAATTTACAGCACTTCCTGAATACTTGCCCTGTTTTTTCCTCATTCAGTCACAAATATATCGCTACTTATCTCACTCAACATACAATGGAATCTTTGCACGTGATCGATGACGAAACTAAATTGAACAGTTTGTACTATATATCTCTGATTAATTGTTTAATATTAAGAAAATTCTTGATCGAATATTGATTATTATTATTATTATCATTATTTTATTATTATTTTTTAATTGTAGTAAGATGTACTTGATTATTTAGGTAATTGCAATGCTTTTCAAATTATAACCTTTCTCAGTTTTGTAAAGAAAGAGTTTTTATTTTTGTTATAACGTCTTTTTTGTATGTTCTATTTATTGAGTTACTTCTGTGTTCAAAATTTGAGTTACTTGCTCTTTATTCAGACTAAGCTATGTATAAATAATTTTTTCAAACTCCAGATATAAGACCAAGTCTTTATAAGTAATAAATGCAATTACAATTGCAGTAAAGTAATGTTAGATAATTGATTTTTGGGAAATATCGAGGTGCAGTCATCAATAAATACAACTTTTTTGCTTTATACCAACTTTTCGGTAATTTTTACTACCTTCTTCAGGATATTATAAAAAAGTTTGTGAAGTTAAATGTAGAGCTACGAGTATATCATCATAACTGTTGAAAGTTGTTTTTATTTAAAACCGCACCTCGATATTCACCAAAAATCATCTATCAACAACGGTCGAAAAAACCATAACCATCGTTATAAGATACTTAATAGTTGGATCCGCTGTCCAGAAAATCCAATGATTCAGAATGCTATTCTGCCAAAAATGCACCTCACATTTCCTTCAAAATTTAGTTTTCCAGGTGAAGTAAATGGACGTAACACTCTTCACTGCCACTTCAGAAGAAATTATAAACTTAATTATATACATCTTTTGAACTAGCCTTTAACCCAAACCTTCTAAGGACTTTTTTGTATTTTAGCCTATTGAGTTCTAATGGTAACTTATTAACATTTAACTCATTAACTTATCCGAACTCATAATTGGAACTGCAATGTTGAAAAATATCAGTGACTTCAACCATTATGTTTTCCCTGTTTTTTGTCATCCTGAACGGTTTCGATCATCAGGGATTGGATCACGAGGTTTGAAAAGAGACATTTGTATTCTGACTTACTCTCAAAATTTCTCTACTCTTAAATTTGATGATTCAATCTTCAGAGATTTATGCAAATCAAAAAGCAGTCAGAAGGGTAAAAATTATTCACGTTATATGTTAACGGATGGAATCAGTGAGATTATTTATTATTACGTGTTAGCAATGGCCATTGAACAATAAGGATTTTAGTACCTGACTCGGGCAACATCTACCCCAGGCACCCTAGCGTCAGAAAATCAGGCTTCAGAAAATCCACCGCCAACTAGAGTGGCCACCCCTAGTAAATTCATTCTTTCCGGCGTATCTACACTTTCCACATCCGTACACCAAAAAGGAAGATCAATTCATACTTGATATCTTTCTCCAAACATCTTTGATACAGTAAATATACAAATCTAACTGAAAGAAAAAGCCTGTTGTTACAATCGCGTGAGAAATAATTAAGACATCATGTTTCACATTAGGTAACAAATTAACGATGAGATGCTTGTCTTACAGCTCTTGTGAAACTGTTTCAAGATAAACTACACTATTATCTTCTGACTATTAACTAGAAAGGTGTTGTGAAATCTGAAGGTATTTAATTAGTTTATAGCCACATGGTAAATCGAAAACTTGTCACATAAATTTTCATCTTTAGTAAGTACAAATTTCATACTTAAATATTCAAAAAATAACTTAATTAAGTGAAAAACCAATGCATTTTAAATTTACTTGCTTTTCTTCCTGAAGGTCCTTAAGAATATATTACAGTGTAACCTTTGTTTTGTTTATTATTTTTGTAATTTTCGTCTACCAACGTTTCGATGAACCTTGAACATCTTCTGGGCTAAGTGGAGTATAAAGTGTTACATTATTTAGTGCGGATTCAATGAATTCTTAAAAAATATCAAAGCGAAATTAGTCTGTAAAAAAAAAAGAAAAAAGCAAACGGCATTCCTCCTAAAAAAAAAAGAGCCATTGTTGATAGTAAACCAAACTTCGGCATAATATTGGCTTATTGATACAGACTCTCTAGATAATCTCTTTTCATCATGTCTTCCTAAAAGCTCCCTTTCTTTCTTCACCCTCTTCTTCCTTTATTGCCCTTGAGAAATAAACTCCCTTTCGTTTCTTCACTAGATCTTCTGGTCAGTGTAATCATGAAGGTACGGAGAACGTAACAAGATTTTTAGGGAGAGCCCTTTCTTAAGATGATAATCAAATCGTAAAAACTTTTGACAAAACTTATCTTAATATGGAGTTGAAACTTAATAGATAAAACATGGCATTGATTAAAACTTTAATACTAATCAATTCTGCAAAAATCAAAAAGTCCTTCCCATTTACTGATCCTGGCATTCGTTAACAGGCCTGCTACTAAACGCAGAGTACCAGTTTTTCCCATGATACTTGATACTCTAGTAGTACAAAAGACTACAGAAGTTAGATTCTGTGATTTCCCTCAATAAAACGCTGAAGGGCGCTAAACAAAAATAAAGGAAAAAAGTACTTTGAATAACAATTAACGGTATGGTAACAACATGGTATTTTATTGGTAACAACAGCAGCCACCTCCAACACTAGGGTAGGGACGAGTTCATCTAACCAGAAATCCTCAAATGGAGCAATGGTTGACGAACTGGATGCACCAGCTGGAGAATAGGCAGTTCATCCCTCAAGTTACGAATGCCCGATGGAGAACTGAACGGCAATATGTAAAGTATGGTTCAAGGTACACGGAACCTTTTCTGGTTAGCTTCGCCTGAAGGTATTCAGAAATACCTGCCAAATCTTTTTGTTAGAGGTTAAGCCGAAGGCTAAAGTGGTAGAGAAGAATCTCAAGAAATGGGAATAAATGTCTAAATAGGAAAGCCGATGTCAGAGGATGGCAATTGCTTAAATTGATGGTAAGCAACTAGAGTATGAGAATAATTGAGGTTAGATGCACAATTTTGATAAGTTGGTAATGTTGGTAATTGTGATAAATAAATAAGCACTTAATAAAGTATTAACACTCGACTGTATTCTTCTGTATTACACGAAACTAAGCTAACAAGGCAAGCCAAGTACTCGGTTCGATTCCCGGTCTTTAGGTTTTGGATTTAATTTTTATTTAATGTTTAATATAAGAACTTTGTAGTAAAGTATGTTTTTTAGTTAGTAGCCTGTCTGAAAAATAGATATTACTTTACTTACTTTATTAAACTAATTAAAGACTAATAATGTAGTTGATTTTTAATGTGAATAACAAATAAAGCAATGGAAGTAAGGTGTCGAACGGATGCCGATGGTTACTCATAATGGTGGACGCTTTCTAGGGTGAATCTTCTGAATTTTCTGTCTTATGGAACTCCTAATATGTAAGCCTCTTCCTTAAAGGGGAAAGAGGGTCCTTCTCCAACTTGAGACTGCACACGGGTGGCTGTACCTCCACAAAAGCAACCAAAAACAAGCTCAAAGCCTGTACTTAATGTTCAACTTGAATATGAAAAATTGCTTTGATTTTAGTTTGGACTGGAAAGATGTTGCATTCAAATTCATGTACAAAACTATTTCTATCATTATTACTAAAAGTAGATATCTTATTAATAACATTAAAAAGACTATCAGATCAGCGATAGGTGAAACTTTAAGAATGGCCTTAACTTGAACCTCAATACTTTAAGAGATGAAACAAAACACCTACATCCTTTACAAGGATTGGGCATGAATTGAATTATAATTTCAATACACATGTCTCTGTTGACGAGGTTGTTGCTGAGAACCCTAAATGCACTTGTATCATCCGTTCATAATTTATCGCAATCAATTCAAAAGTTGTTAATATCGATCGCTGTCTTAGAAAGGCCATTACCCCAGGTACTACCTTTTTTGTTCACCTTTATTAGCCCTATATGATTTTTTTGAAAAAAATCTTTTTTAACTATTAACAACAAAGATTTAACGTTATGAAATGCTCTATAACAGTAAGTAAACATGAAAATAAATAAACTGAAATGAATGTTTGTAACTATAAAATACAGGACATTCTTCCGGAGGCTGTTGTACCATTAGCGCCATACGTTGAGGACGATGCCTTGTCATCAATGCCATGAAAATGCTCGATCACATTCAGCTAGAACTGTTTCCAATTATCTGGGAAATATATCAATTCGATGTTCGCGTGTAGTTTAACGGCAAAACCAAATTGAACATCATGGAATGAGCTGTCAAATGAATAAAGAGACGTCCAGCTATATACCAGAAACGCTCTGAGACTTGAGGTTTGCTCCGAGTGAGGAATATTTTCATATTCCTCAGGATTGAATGTAAAATCTCCTCAGATATATGGCTCGTCGTATGTAGCGTACAATTTTAGGGAACAATTTTATTCCATTTTATACTACTTTTTGCAGTGTGTAACATCACGGGATAATATATTGCACCGTAATCTAAACATAATTTATAGCAGCCTGAAAATATGTGAATTTTTAAATAGGTAAAGAAGGTCATAAATAAATAAACGCACAACCGTAATTGCATTTTGATATTCCAAATTACATTTGTATCTTTTGGATTATTGTGACAAGTATTATGTGTCCATAGTAGCAAACCATGGTTTCAACAGGCCTCTTAAGATAAAGATTCCACCCAATCCTGTGTGGCCTAGTATAAAACCCCAATAAATTAAAAAGCAATTTTTAGAAACTATTAAAACAGTATCAATAAAATGTGGGTGGTTTACATAAAAGTTACAAAATGAGTTATAATTTATTAGTTATACTAAAAAAGTTCAAGACATATCCAGTTGAATCATTGACTGAACGTTATAAAAACATGGAGGCATAAAAACTGCGATTAAGGAAAGTGAAAGTGTTGTTATGCAAAAGGAGAATTCATTCCTTGTTCCCGCAATTTGGTATAACGTTTCCTTATTGTTCAACTTAACATTCTATCTGAAGGAATTCTATTTTATCTAGATTTTAATAGACAATACTATCTTAGCGAACAATAAATTCCTAAACAAACTCTTTAATAAAAACTTACAGTTCAAAAAGTTATGTATAAGGGTTGATTAAACGATAAAAATGTACACAAATCACCAACTACCTAACATTTCATTATTATTAGTAATTTTACTGTATTAACTTTTCATTAATATTTTTTAGAATTTGTAAGATGTCACAGACCCTAATGCTCGCTATTTTCATGAACAACAGATTTGTTCAAGTAGCACACAATTTAACTTAGTTTGACCGTAATATCTATTAATCTATAATAATCAAACTTTGACTAAAGTGATTGTTACTTTATGTAGTAGTCAAGCGTTAATAATAATTAGTAATAATTAATCTGGGTTAATATTAAATAATATAGATTTCTTCAACTACATTCTTAATCTCGGTGTTCTTCCCACGTTGTATAATATATGTATAATATAAAGTAGATAAAGAAATGCATATTTTTAGAACAGCTAATAAATTATTAAAGTATTTTACTACAAGTACACAATTAAAGAAGACTACTTTCAATTTTAATTGAGAAATGAATAATTATTGTTAAATAATTAATTTGTTATTAACCGTGTGTTATTTGTGCTCACGAATATTTCGGTAAGACGAATTGAAGATTCAAATTTTATTTTAACTCTGTGATCTAAATTTCAACAGTAATCAACTCTAACTTTGTATTTTTCAACTTTAACATGCATGAATATGTGATTACTCAGATTAAAGGGCATAATAAAGATAAATCAGAAGAATAATTTGGAATAGAGTTTTAATAAAGTTCCTAATTAATTATGATAATGTTTAATTATCCCTTTTACAAAAATTACTGTTTAAAAAGTTATGTATAACAGCTGATTAACCATTATACCCTTAACTGGAGAGATCTTTTAAAAGAATGGTTATAGTTGTGGTCCTCAGAGAATCCACAAAGATAATTTATTTGGGAAAACATTTTGAATTTAAATAAAATAGAAAGGTAGCAAACTTAAACTGCGATTACAGTACTTCCCTTTAAAAATTAATCTGCGATTAAAGTACTTCTTCCCTAAAGGCTAAGGGAAATTAAACTTTAAATACGCACGATTGCAATACTTCCTCCTTTAGTCGGACTTCTTCGAGCCTAATATTATCAAAATCGTACTAAGCGTTATTGTGATATTAGTTTTAGATAGGGTCTTACTTGCGTGGGGTAAACTCCCTTCCTTAAGGGGTACAGCGTCGAGACTACTAAAAAGGCAAATCTATACAAAATTTCGATTTGAATGACACGCGTCGATAATTTGATACGATTGCCATAATTCACCTTAATAGGTGTAAGAGCACAACGTTGCTTTAACGTTATGTAGGGGAGCCGTTTTATCCTGCCAAATTTGATCAAAATCTGGCTATGATTTACAGATGTATTAGTAACAGTAATTTTGGAGGGGACCTTACATACATGGGGATAGCACCTCTCCCATTCGATGCACAGCGTCGTGACCCCCAAAAGGCACATCTACATAAAATTCCGAATCGAATGACACCTCATTCATGAAAATCGGTTCGCGTCACAAAAAAAAAGAAAAAGGTAAAAGAAGAAGAACAAGAACAATTTTTGAAAATGCCTTTTCTCGAAACAGAGAAAAAGAGAGAAAAATTGTCAAAGTTGGGTGTTTTTTCAACGTTACGCTTTTTCGAGCAGTTTTTGCCGATCAACCCTCATACAACCGCCCTGCCGGACAGTTTAATACAAAAAGAAATACAATTAACTGTGAGAGGGAAGGGATTAGCTATGAGGTTAGCATACTGGACTCCCACGCGGAGGTCCCGGGTTCGAATCCAGCAGCTGACCCTTAGATTTTCTCTTCCTAGGAGCTTCTTACAGCTCACTGTCCGGTGATGGACAGTGTTGTCTGTAACGAGAGAACACTGTCCGGAGGCCGGCAGTGCACTGGAAAAAGCTAATAACCTCAGCTGTTGATGCGCCAAAAAAAAAAAAAAAAAAAAATTAACTGTGAGGAAGAGATCACTGATACATTCAAAAGCTATCTTTCTAATACAATAACCACAATAAGAGACAGGTTGTACACCTTGAACGTGCACTATTTTTAAATTTTACTTGTTTTTTGTTTTTTAAATATTTTTAATTTTTAGAAAAAACAACATTACTTAACTTAAACAATACATTTGATTTTTATTTATTTATTTTAACTTAAGACGCGACAACATCTGAGGTCTTGGGTTCGAATCCAGCTGCAGGACCTTAGATTTTCTCTTCCTGGGGGGAATAGTAACACTGTTATTTTTTTAATATTTTAAGATGCGTCAGCATTTGCTATTGACGCCCGGTGCATTATTTCAGTGCAATGCCAGCCTCCAAACTGTGTTCTCTCGTTTTAGAAACTCCTAGAAAAAATAAATCAAAGAACCAGCAGCTGGATTCGAACCCGTGATCTTCGCGTGAGAAATCATTAAGCTAACAATAAGCTAATCCTTTCCGTTTTCATCATTATGAGATGCATTTCTATTTCAAATCCGTTTAAGCACTTAATTACACAATTTTCCTAACAAATAAAAAGCGGCTATGCGCTGGATTCAAACTGGGAATCTCCCACTTAGAAAGCCACGCTTCATAACACTAGACCAACACCTACCCAATATCAGTAAGTCAATAAGTAAGATTTAAATAAGAGTGTAGACACTGTACAAGGTTTTAATAAAATCTTAGGAGTTTTCTCCGAGAAAATCACAATAAAACTAAAGTGGCCCTTTCAGCCAGCCGATTTTTTATTCAATTTAATATTTGAATTCAACGTGAAATCCTTATTATTGCAATATAGGTGGATTTACTATGATATATTTACGGGTAGAGTGTGGAAATGTAAAACCATCCGTGTGCATGTATGGAGATTATGAGGGTTATTAACATTGAAGTCAGAACTAATGTTGTTCAGTTTAATTTTTTAGAAGCTTTCATCAGAAACTGTGCTACAACCTACAGTGATGCTTTCCAAAACCTTCTCTAGATGCCAATGTCAATTGTATGCAGATAGGCTGCACTGCACGCCTGTCATTATGGAAATAAGTTCTTTAAGAAGGAGTCCAAATTTTAACACGATAATAGTGTTCCGTTATGTGGCTAACAGATGGTCGAGATTTTCTCTCCTTGATGACATCAACACATCGCCAAATTCCCTCCTCCCCAAAACATATGTTATTTTACAAATTCCAAAAAATAAATACCTGCATCAAGACATAGAAATGTATCTCTTTATTTGAAATATATACATTGGGTAGAGATTTGATATATATACTGATTGTCTAAAGCAGAGTATAACCAAATTGAATTAATTTAGACCTGAAATAATATTAATTATAAGGGAGCGGATTTTTTTCAGTGGTCAGCGTAAACTGGATTCGAAAACAGCTGCTCTGGCCCTTATATTTTCTCTTCCTAGGAGTTTCTTACAGCTCTCTGTCCGGCGATGGACAGGGATTCCTGTGTATTGTACATTATTGGATGGGTAAGACAGCAGGAACTTTACAGTTCATCTTACTCCAAAAATGTTGCCTCATTTAAAAGTTAATGAATGAAATTTTAAAATAATGCTGGAATTGTGATGAAGTGGAAGAACAAAATGACTTTGCAGAACTGAGAGTTGCATAGATTTATTTTCTTTCTAACTTAAGATTAGATCACATGATTTCACCAAGAAAGTGTTGCCAGTTGAAAGGTTTGGTCTTGGAGGACGTGTTCAGCTCCATATGCTTCAGATCTTAAGTTTAAATTTATTTCTGGCGTGGAAGAGATACCCTTGATATTACCTTTCTCGTAGCCTCATTCCGCAGTAACCATTCCAGAAGTACTACGATATCAAATTTTATAGATTGATTTCCCAGTAGAGAATGCGTCAAAGCATCTGTGAAAAATAACTAAAATAAACAATCATAGATATACATTCCGAATCCGAAAAGTTGGATTTGAAAAGAATATAAGTCCAATCTAAGTCTGGCAACTGTAACATACCTTTTTTACTAAAAGGTAAATTTTTTAAATCATTAATTGCTACATAAATAGTCAACATAATATTGAATATACTGAGTTACTTTAGGCTTGTTCTGCATCTTTTAACTATTTACTCGCGTTGCAATTGTTAGTTTACTATATCATATATAAAATACATATTGTACATATATACAGAGTGGAGTGCCAGTTGTGAACTATAACCTCCAGACATAGTTTCTTACAACTAATTTATTAAATTATATTGTATGTTAAGGGGAAAACAATGAAAAACCCCTAGATTTTAAGAAATATTTCATGTCAAGGAGTCCCTAACTCTCCTGTGCCTGTGCACCGTGTCCACACTATAGTCACCTATTCGTCTGCAAAGGTGGTTGTGACTGGATTCGCATTTGCTGAAAAAACCAGTAGCGAGGTACTTGATGTAGTGTTCTACATAGTCCATGTTGGTGGTAGAGTCTAAGTCTATAATACGCGTGTAGCGGGCGGAAGTTGTCACAAGCCTGAGGAATTTATTTTGGATTGTTTACAGCGAGGCGATGTTGGATCGACACGTCAGACTCCAGGAGGGACAAGCATAAAGTAACATGGGCCTGACCACTACCTTGTACAGCAGGAGTTTATCTCTCTGGGGACAGTTTAGAGTCCCTGCAGAACAGCAGTTTTCTATATCAGTGCTCTGTTCAATAATAACAGAGGAGGCAAAACATGACTATTGGGGCAGCAATAGAGCTTAAGTGGTAAGGGAAAGCAGTGATTACTCTTTCTAGATCTGAGAGAGGTAACATGGTTTAATCTCATTTATAAAATTCCTTAAATAATAAATATGACCACACACATTGCAATCCATAAGTTAAATAAGAAATAAAATAAATAAATACATTTATTAAAAGTAACTGGAAGGACAGTTGTACATGGGTTGAACGTACAAGTTGTATTAGGGCTGCACGAAAAAGCACCCAACTTTGACACATTTTTTCTCTTTTTCTTTAAAAGATAAAATTCCCAAATTTTCTTAATAATATTTATTAAAAAACCTGATTGGTGGTCAAAAGCCTCGAAACTAAATGAAATAAGCGATTACTTTACTACATTACTATCCTACAAATTGTCAAAGTTAAATTAGATAAAACAATAACACATTAACTAAAAAAGTTCTGGTTAATAAGGGCAATTTCAGTTAATGCACTTGTGGTCTTTAAATATAATGAAAGTATTGTTACAGTGCAAGAGAACCAACTGCCAGAATAAAAATGATTGTTTATTTCGCAGCAGCTTATTGTTTTTGTTTCTGTTGCAGTTGCAACTTTTATATAAACGTAATTGTAAAAGAGGTTCGCATAATGGTTATAAAAGCGCATTCTAAGCAGCCATTTATATAATAATAATATAACTGCTGCGCAACTGTAATTAAACTAATAAGTCCTGATCATATTTACTACGTTATACTTCTTAAATTTTTGCCTCTTATAAGATTTGATTAATTATGCTATTGCTAGAAGTTATTATTATATAATAACTTTGAAAAGGTCACTTAAATTACATTTATAGGGCTATTAACTTAACGCAATAAAGGTATTTACATTTTAGAACTTCTATTGTCATCATAGCATTTGCATAGCCTCTTAATAGGGGTTCTAAAGCTGAGCTTATCCAAAATATTTTTTCGAAAAAGAAAGCATTAGCCTTGATAATCACCGTGTGGAAATGTCTCTTTGATTTATTGATCCTCCAAATTTTTTTGAATTTCTGCTAAACTTATTTTGAAACCATCAAACTAATCATTTGCGCTAAAAAGAAGCGAAGCTTGAATTTCCAAACTTAAATAACCTTAAACTTAATAAACAAATTAGAAAATAAAAATAAATTGCATAATATTCTTGCAGTCAGCTCGATCTAATCAATCATTACCGCCTCCAGCAGTGTCTCTGAAGTTAAAATTCCTCAATCTCACAGTCGGCTTCAAAATAGCGCAAAAACCCAGGAAATGAAACATACGTATAGCTCGAATTCTTGCAAACTGCTCTTGGATCGTAGAAATATTTGATCACAAATAGTTTTAAAGTGGGAAGCTCAAAGGGTTTCTGCGTAGTTTGATTATTAAACCCTTACAGTCAGAGTTCACTGACTATTCAATGACTTGGAATCGAAGTTGCTTATAAATCAAGGGTTATTGCCCTATCAAGACTTGCTTTCGTTAAGGCAAACTCAATTAGACTCTTCTCAAAGTTTTGCCTGTTGCTTCCGCTAGTAATCTTACACTTACATGAATATCATCGTAACTACTCATCGTCTACTTTCTGCCCAATCGTAAGCCCATCTTTACACCATAATTTTTAATTATTTAATAAATAATTTTTTGTTTTAATTTCCTCCGCATTACTCCTCCTCCAGTCTTCTATAACCTAACACCTCTACTTGGGCTTTACTTAGACCGAAGTCTTTCTTGAAACCCCCACACTAGACTAGAAAGAGCAGAACTAAACAGACGCTATCGACTACTTAAAAGACTCTTAGACGACAGATCAAAACTCTCACTGGACAACAAAACACTGATGTATACTTCTATTTTGAAACCCATCTGGGCGTATGGAATAGAGCTGTGGGGTTCAACCAAACGCTCCAATCTCCAATGGATTCAGTCCCTTCAATCTAAAATACTTCTAACTATTGTACACGCTCCTTTTTTATGTCTCCAACCTGGACTACGAGTATGCACACTGACCTTAACATTCCTTTATTCACACAAGGTGCTAAAATACGATACAAAAAACTCTACTTCAACCTGCAATCTCATATCAATCCTCTAGCAAAACATTTTTCTTCAAGAACTCCTCCTGACAACCCGGACAAGACGCCTTAAGAGACTGTGACCTCGTGATCTCCTCCCAAGTGAAGAGAGTGACTAATAGCCTAATGTTTTGGAATGTCACTACCGGGTAACTTCTCCACTCGTATACTTCTGTTATTTATTGTTACTGTTATCACTGTTACTTATAGCGCCAACGCGCTGATTGTAGCAAAAATAAACGCCAAAAAAAAAAATTCCTCAAATGCCATTAAATCAGTTAACCATGATGACGGCCAATCAACTGCCTTTAATACATATGAAATATAAAGCCCAAAAGTTAAGCAGGTATTGGAACCCAGATGTTTGTGATTGCAAGTGTTACGCGGATTGTTAATAAGCTTAAACTGTGAACCCTTATTCTGTCAGTTACAATTTGAGTTTACTTAGGTTTCTTTCAGCAAATCTTCCATTACTTTGGACTGATACTCACTCTTTTGTGAGAGAATATCTTCATCACCATTCATTGTTTCACGAATCAATGAGGTCTACAGATAGAATTGTTCGGAACTACGAGAATATATAGATAACATTTAAATACTTTAAGTAAAAATGAAAGTTTTACTTCCCAATAACATTCACGGAGCAGTGTAAATATTTCCTTTTTAAGTATGTACAAGTAAATATGGTAAGTGCCTCCTTTCACCAATCAGACATCTTAATTGCTCATTACCTCTTTTTTTTTTATAATTTTTAAAGTTCTACACATGGTGCAGAGAAGAGAGGTCCTCACAAGATCAAGGATGTCCCATTCACACGGCGGTAAGGACCTCCAAGATAGAACTTGGCCAACTAGGGGGTAATAAGAATTCTTTTTACTAGGAGCTTAAGGATCTAGGAGTTACAGTCGAACCTCGCTTAACGAGCATAATTCGTTCCAGAACTCTTAAGCGAAACAATTTTTTTCATTTAAATTAAAATAAAAGGGGATAATTGGTTCCATGCAAAAAAAAATTGATAAAATTTTTTTTTATAACATTTATTTCGAAAAAATTATATACATATGTACATATGATGTAATATAATATAAATTACATAGGTATATTAATTGAGATAAATATGTACATTCATAATTAATCCTTTTTAATTATAAATTTGTCCAATGTTCCTTGTTTCTGCCTGTTTACCGACTTTGATCGTTCAACCCCTAGAACAATCTAGGCCTTTCTTCTCTGCCACAGATAGATACCGCCCTTTTGTTTATGCAGTGGCGGCCTGTTACTGACTTTGATCGTTCAACCCCTAGAACAATCTAAGCCTTTCTTCTCTGCCCAGGTCAACTTCGTTACAATATTTAAACACAAATGTCACTATATGGACTTTCCCTATACACCACTCATTCGGTGAAGTTCGGTTTCGACTGTATCAGTGCATTAGATACGTGGAGAATATGAAACGCATATGCGTAAACAGGAATGACTAATCGAAGAATGCGCAGTTTTCGATGAGTCAGCGAAAACTGCGCAGTCAGCGAAATGTCATTAGAAAACTATCGTTATGCGAAACATCGCTCGCTATAAGAATCAATTTGTTTTACTCGTTATGCGAATTACTCGTTAAGCGAGGTGCTCGTTATGCGAGGTTCCACTGTATTTTTGATCAGGAGCTGACATAGAATCTATAAACCTCAGCAGTGTAGCTCCCAAGAAGGCCAGGGTCGCGCTTGATGATGCAAAAGGCCGTGTGGGCTAAGTTGGGGTTTAAGCAACAGGATGAACTTGTGGACTTCACTTCTATAGTTAGAGGTGTTGCAAGTTCCAATTAACAAATTCCTTCAACCTTTTTTTTAAATACTTTAATTTCCACAGCCACTTGAAGATCTTATAATCATTACTTATTAAAACTAATAATTACCAGTTATAATAATAAAAGTGAGTATTATAATTATAATTAAGATAATGTAAATATTTATAAGATCCATACAAAGTAATAAAGCAAAGATAGTGATGCTAGTTGCACAAGGTGTCTGTAGGCTTGGAAAGTAAAACTAGCCGGTCATTGGCCTTTCACCTAGATACCACCTATATAAGATATATAAGCGAACACTATCTGCCCCTGCATAATACTCTCACAATTCTACAACCAATCTGCTTTTTTACACACATTTCTATAAATAATGTCTATATAAATACTTTTACTCCTCATTAAACAATTATTTTGTGAAATTACCTTTAATTGAGGAAAACTCTCTTTAAGGAATTTATCGAAATGAAGGAAAAATTCCACTGCCTACATAATAATTCTGTAATATTAGCTCTTAGTTTCAATTCCTCTTTTCATCATTTCAATAAATTCATTATATCGTATCATCGCATTCGCTAATTTTTTCATGATTTAAGGCGCGTCAACATCTAAGGTTATTGGCGCCCGGAGCTTTTTTCAGTGCACTGCCGGCCTCCGAACAGTGTTCTCTTGTTACAGACAACACTGTCCATCACCGGACAGTGAGCTGTAAGAAGCTCCTAGAAAGAGAAAATCTAAGGGTCAGCAGCTGGATTCGAACCCGGTACCTCCGCGTGGGAGTCCAGTATGCTCACCGCATAGCTAATGTTTTTTTTATGTAGATTGTAAACGTCAAATAAAAAAGTAAAATTACAAAATATTGTTTCAAAAACACAAGTTGACTACAGATTTATTCTGTCAAGGCCGTGGGGCTATAAGAATAATAGTAGGACTATTAACTGGCCACTGCAGGCTCAGAAAACACATCGCATCGCATGGGCCTGGCAGATGATAGCCTTTGTAGGTTCTGTCAGGAAGAGGAGGAAACGGCACTGCACGTGTTGTGTCAGTGTGAGGGACTCGTGTGGCTGAGGATGTTACTTTTCGGGTAGGAAAAACCAAGGCCTATGAGCTTTACCCAGGAGCCGCTCACCAGAATTAAGAGTCGGGTCTGGAGGGCTCTAGAATGGGGGAGCCACAATTGATCCAAAGGGGTCACAGTGGCTTGAGACCGCCCTATTAGAATCTTATCTTCAAAAACACAAACGGTTCTAAAAAGATTTTTTTAAAAATCTCTCTTTTTTTAATTTTTGAGGAAAATTGATTTTTAGTAAAATTCTAGAAAAGATGGGACCGTCTTTAATATTTAATTTTTTAATGCAGAATCTCTCTTTAAATAAGAATTAAGGTTACATTTATTGCCTACTGTTATCCGAAAATATCGTAGTCAGAGAGAGTGTGATTCTATCACAACAGTAAGAACTCTTCTGTGAACACTCATTCGGCTTTTACTTACCGCAGTTTGAACCTGAAATTCGTGTCATTTATGGATTACTAAATAATTTGCCCAACAAAGTGGCACTACCCGTCAATCAATTCTCTTTAAATTTCAAATTACGATTACATGTTTAATTCTTATTAATATCCCAAAAAAGGGATCAATCCGAACAAAGTGAGACTTTAAAGGAAAGCTCAATTATTCCCTGGCCCAGAAATGCCCATATTCGCAACTTCCTGGGAAAATGTTACAAATAAAATTTGTAGAGCTATGTTTGAGCAATAAGTGTGCCAAGCTTATAGAAAATCATCGGCGCCATTTCCGCCTGAAAAAATCTCTAAAAAAAAAAATGGAAAAGTCAATTCATTAACTTAGTAGCAATTTCTGGTTGGTTGATTTTGTTTAAAAGGTTATTGTCAGAGCCAATGGGGAGACCTTAGCCACATATCAAATTACAATTTCCTGTAATTTCTCTTTTTGTTGTTATGCTGATCACACACTCCACACACGCGCACATAAATATATGCAAATTGAAAATAAAGTTGAACAATGGGACGAAATAGATAAGCTGGAAAATAATTATTAAGAATAAAAAGGATCAGAATGAAAAACCACCTGTGGTGGCTAAACTACTAGGCTAGTAGTACTAGCCTACTTCCACTACTCCATTTGATCATATGATTGTACTAAACCTGGAAATTAGATAATCATAACATTAAATTAACGATTCAAAATTGGCGAGGAATCGGTCAAATAAAAACAACTCGTCTTTTTGTTAACGTTTCGACAAATATATTGTCTTCTTAAAATAAATGTATTTTATTTATTTATTTTTATATTACTGATTTTTTAATTCTCTAAATTGGTTGTATTTTTTGTATTTGTAATATTCAGGCCTTGAAGAAGACAATATATTGTCGAAACATTGGCAAAAGACGAGTTGTTGTTTTTATTTGACCGATTCTTCGCCAATTTTTTAATCCTTAATTTAATAACTGACGATCACGAAATCAATATATATTCATATAATCATAACAGATAACAAAAACTGAAATCACATATAGGTAAAACAAGTTCAGCCTTTAACTGTTGCCAACAGTATTAATGTGAAAAGTACTTGCAGCTGCAAAGAAATGCAAGTAGCGCAATGGAGCAGCATACTGAAAGTAGATGAGGAATATGCGCTTCTTCGCACTCATGTAAGTAATAATTGATCTTGAGCTGTTTGCTCTAGGTAGCATTTATTAAATTGTTAAGCTTGCACGTTTTTAGTGAGTGTACTATAAGGGACACGAAGAGACGTGAACTATACTGCAGATATTAATCAATTTGTGATGATTCTGATTTATGATTGATAAAAACAGGTTGGGGATATAAAAAGTGATGGAACGATGGATTCAATCCGAGATGCATGCAGACCAGTTTGTAGAAATAACTTTTTAAGAACGAACACTTACGGCAAATCCTCCAAAACTAACTTTATAGTCATAGTAGATGTAAAAGTGAAGTGCCTTCTTTTGTTTCATTTTTATTTCTTGGCTCGCGCTTGCGAATTGTTTGCGTACTAAGAGGATGGTAAGTGAGGCTAACGCGTCTTACACGCATTGAAAGTTTTACTTGTTCTGTAGTGGCTTTATATTGCAGAATTTAACTATAAACATTGATTTTCTATTTTAGGTAAGATTTTGGTCAATTTGTTTCTAATAGTTGATTTTTTTTTTTTATCTTTTATTAGAATTTACAACTGCAACGGTTGTTGTAACAAGCAAATATGGTACCTGATAAAAAAAATAAGAAAATCATGAGTGGAGAAGGCACCCAGTGGTGCCACTCCAGTAACGTGCTTTGCTCTCACGATAAGTGTAGATCGCGAAGCCATCTTCTTTTCAATCTCTTTAGAGGTAATGTGGAGGAAGATAGGTGTTCTGTGAGAGGGTTAGGATGAGCTGCTGTAGAGGAATGAAATTTGAGAAAACGAGTGTTAGCAAGATCTGTAATGAAAGGGATTTTGAGGTCAATATGGATAGTGAGGTTAGATACGTAGAACGGAGCATTAAGAAATTTTCGAAGTATTTGTGACTGTAATGTTTGAAGGCGTAGTGAGTTGGAACGCTTAGTCGATCCCTATACTTCGATGACGTATGACCAAATAGGTCGCAGTAGGTTAAGTTTCGAACGTTTATCAAGTAGTCTGGCGAGAAGTTTGAAGCGTTAGTTTCTTGTCTTTTCAGTCTAGTCTGGGGGATTCCATGTCAACCGTTTGTCTAGGTGCAGTCCAAGGTAGCGTACTTTGTCCACAGTTGGTGTAGGAGTTTGGTTCAAGATGACGGTTTTCGCCTTAGAGTAAATACCATAAAATTTTGATTCCGTAACGTTAGTTTTGATTCGCCATTTGAAAAGCCAGTCCTGTAAGTGGTTGATGTGTGTTTGTAGAGCTCACGTAGCGATAAGAGGTTGATATTACTTTTAATTATTGTATTGTTGTAACAAAATAACATTTTCTATTTTAGGATAAATTGGTCTATAGTTTACTGTGCCAAATTCAATCTATTTTCCACATTATATATATTACAGCAACATAAAGTAATTGGTTACTAATCTGTCAAAAGCCTTATTTATTTCGCTTCATTTTAATAATTTCAAAGAAATGTATTAAACAAAATTTTAGCAAAGTATTGTTGAAGTCCTCTTGAATGTATTGTGTGGAGGGATGCTGGATAGTGGGGGTGAGCACGCCCCGAGAGATCCGTTGATGTGATGAATGTTTGGGAACAACAGAAAGAGAGCGCTACGGAGGCAGTTCATGGCCGCGAACAGCGTCTAGGCCGGCCCAGAAGTTGTGCAACTACTGTCTTTCAAACCAACCCCTTACCACTACTCCATATTAATTAACCATCTTGTTTAACTTCATTATATCTATTTGTTACCTCTTAAATATTCTTCCAACTTGTATTAAATGACTTCAATCAAAATGAAAGAACCATATAATTACTGATGATATTATAAGTAAGAAATCAAACGCGAAAATCCATCGCTCCTCTAAAATTTTGCCATTGAATGGAAAAACAAACGCTATTTTGACATTTTTTTGGGTTTCTCATTTCATATCATCCTTAAAGTTATGGTCTATGGTAAGGTCGAACGCGAAACCTCACAACCGTGAATTAAAAATGGTTTTAAGATCAATATTACACCATTTGGTGTGAATGAAATTTCAATTCTAAAGTCTAACAACAAAACTTTTATTCAATTCGCAACCTTCCATTTCTGTATATCTTTATGTTCATGAGGTACTTTTTGACTTAATTTTCTTTTGACCTTGTGCGTCTTTAGACTAGGGTTGTTTTAAAGGTAGCCGGGGCATTTTGACTCTAGTGGGGGCAAAAGAAAACTTTTAACGGAAAACTTTGATTGTTTTCCGGTCACCAAAATTCAAATTCAGTCTGGAAATCAACTCCACTTTCGCAGTTAGCGCAATTAAATGTCTTGAAAATTAGAATTTGTACTGAACATTTATATTTCAATATTATACACACAATTCCTTCAATCAATGGCAGGCTCTTTTTAACCTTTAGGTATAGGCTCTGAGCTCATGATACCCTATTTTTTTTTTTTTTTTTTTTTTTTTTTGCAGGTATTGGGATTAAAAGAAAGGGACATGAAATTACGGCAACTGTACCCAGTCGAACATATTTATACAAAAGATAAGAAGATGGAGAAAAGATGCCCTCCTGATTATTAATATTAGGAGCATACCTAAGCCTTAGCGCAAAAACATCGAAATAATAATTAGAATGATTAAAAGTGCAATTTCTAATGGTAATAGTCATTATGAAATAATTGCCTAGGATGGTTCATCTGCAACTAATTCGAATCCTTTCTAAGACCATTCGTTTATTTCTATAGTTCATTATTGGTATAATTAGAAAAAAATAGTTCAATTAAGGAAAGCCGATGACCGAGTAATAATTAGTTCCAGTTAGTACTTATTATAATCATTCATCTCTCAAACTCTATTAATTTGGTATAAGATATAAACAAGAATTTAGAAAAAAAGATTTTTTTTAGTTTAGTTAATAATAGCAACCTCATCGTGAGTTCCCTTCTACCCAAGTGAAATACGATCTGGCCTCTAAAGAGATAAGAAACTACAGGCCAATCTCAAATCTATTCATTTTTTTTTTTAGCGTACATATCACTTCAGAAGGCAAACAATGGAGTTGATTACACGCCCTAGTTGTTTACACTTAGGACGACAAAAAGCAAGGATCCAGTTCGGTCGATTCGTTAAGAGAAGCACTGGGGTTCCGGATCCAAACAATATTTTGCTTTCAAGGCGCTGTGCTGATACCTCAGGAGATTTACTGCATAATTTTTTGTATTATTTTAGTGTTTTAGGATCAGTTAACACATTTCTGTATACTAAATAAGGAAGAACTTAACAAAAGAAAAAATTATTTCTATTATATTTTTACTTTTTATTTCTTTGTAATTTAAGATATTTTAGGCGGGTCAATATCTATAGTCTCAGGCGTCTGTAACTTATTCAAGTGCACTGCCAACCTCCGGTTAGTATTCTTCCAAAACCGTTGGCAAAGGAAATGGAAATCGACTGTATAGGAAAATTAGAATTTTTCGCCTAATTTCACGAGAATGCTGCTGTTACTGTATTTGATAGTTAATATTAAAGCCAATGCCATATTTTACATTTACAATCGATCTACTTTGAAGAATAATAAGTAAAACCCATTGGAAAAAGTGGAAATTGTCTCTTAATTTCACTAGAATGCTGCTGTTACTGTATTTGAGAGTTAATATTAAGGCCAGTACTTGATTGTACATATAGGGTCGATCTATGATTTATATTATGGTATATGAATTTATAAATTCATATAAAACGGACTTACTGAAATAAAGAAAGAAAAAACAAATTTTTCTGACTCAAGGGACCTAAAAACGGATATTTCCAGCAAAATTCAAGATTTAAAAAAAACTGCACGAAAACTACAACTTCTTTACCTCGGCGGAACAGACAAAGTATCTGATGTATTTTATTGTAGCTACTGATGTCTCGGCACTTCTCCATTCCATCCTGAAGAGAGCAGTTTGGCGAACGCAGCTTATCTAGGCAAGGAAACTAGGAATAATCTTGTAGCTCCATATTTGGGATGCTTCATAGATTCTGCACCAGAATCAATATTGTCAATGGAAAAGACCAAACATAAGAACCTAGTTAGACGAGAATACTTTTTATATTATGCGATTTGCAGAAACTTAGGTATTTTCGACATTCACAAAAAAAAAAAGTCTGTTGATATATCTTTGTTCTTGTCTTTGATTCTTGTTTTCTTCGGTACCTCTTTATCCGGAGCTTCTTTCAGAGTTGAAGAAGTGAATAACTGCTAAGACTTCATTTGGTTCAGTTAATAACTGTTGGACGTTCAAAATCATCACACAGAAGCTCCTGATGAAGAGCTCAGTAATATCCGAAAATTGAAGCAACAACACACTGTTCAACATTCCAGTCCAACCGTTTTTGATTCTTACTAAAAATGGCTTCACTTAAGTAAGGATTGGAGGCCCATATGTGGCAAGGTCTAACAATAATTACTACTGTCTGTATTTTTAATTATGTTGAAATAAACTTGGTTTTGAAACGGTTAGAGCGAGGCCCACCAAACTAAAATATATTAAGGTACTGGGTTCGATTCCTGGTCTAGGCGTTGTATTTTATTTAATGGTCAATGTGAGAATTTAGTAGTAAAATATGCTTTATAGGTGCCTCCGTTCACGTTCCGTAGCCAAATTCACTAAATTGGGTATTGGTCGTTAAGTTTGCATGAAAAAATAACGCATTTCGTTATTATTTTTTATGGAGAAAATTTTGTCATTTTACAGCTGTCAAAGAAGGCACGTTTAGGTCAAACTGTTAAACCAATACCAAAAATCGCTTTCGATTTCGTTAGTGAGACATTTGCTAAAATATCGCTACTCATATTTGACTTTTTCTGCTTTAAACGTAAATCTGAACATTCTCAGAGCAGTCCAAAACCACGGCTGAGACCATCGCTCTAAGTTTTCTAGCTCTTTTCGATCCGGTCTTCCCTTCAGTCTTTGGTTCTCAATTTAGGAATTCTTTTTTTAAGTTTTGCTTTTTCCACCAGAGATGTGAACCAGCCACGATTTTCATGGAACCATAAAGCCCTGCATGTTTATTCGAACAACTTTAATTATAAATATAGTCATATGTTTGCAAGAACTTAGTTTTAACGAATGGGTAAATCTCTGGTTCATTTACACGCAGCCATTTAAAAACATTATGTACTAATCACTGAAAATCTAAGGCCGGTTGATTGAGGGGACGCAATCTTTCAGGACTTAATTGGATTCGGCTTTACATTCCCAGTCCTTGTAGAAATCTAAAGTTAAGTCAACTTAAAGCTATACTCTGTCACGATAAAGCTTTAACCAAATCTATTCTGAAGAAGCCAACTGTGTGATTGTGGTTACACCTTTAACTTGAGCTTAGTCCCAAGGTCAAGAATTTAGTTTTTTTAACGTTTTACAGCATTCTAATTGATTTAAAACACAAATTTATGAGCGAAACACTGGTAAGAAAGGAGTTCTGTCTTAAGGTCGTTCAAGAAGTGCAGTTTCACTTTTTCTTCTCAATTTATTTATTTGTACTTAGTATATTTTAGTCTGACAAAGGAAAAAAACAATCTTTTCTGACAGTTCAAAGTCCAATAATTTTTTATAAAATTTGTACTTTTTTGTCAAGTTTAACTTAGACGAATTGAAATGAAAGGAAACATTCTCACAACTGACCTTAACTTACCTGACAGCGCCTCTTATTTTTATTGGTTTAAGAAGTAATGGCAGGTGATGTGGCCCAAACATCGCTCTAATTTTAGAGTCCTGGCCTCTTGTTTTGTACTCATGTGTTTGTATCAGTGTGCCCGTATTTTGAGGGTGCATCTAGGTCGCGGATGTGCGCTGTTGTCAGATCCCCACTTCGCGACAGGCTGAGGTCATAACCCGACCTACATAAGGATACCACGTGCACACTCTGTTCATAGACCAGCAGCCACTGCCACCATCCGCCGCACACCCTCTACTACAGGAAATGCCCTCTCAACCATGTTCGTCATCACTCTTAACGCACTTACAACCCTCTTTTATTTTTCACCACTTTCATCATTCATCTTTATCACACACTAACTTCGAGATCATTATTACATCTTCAAGATGTTCACTTCAATAACTTTTTCCATAATTTTTTGTTTCAAATTAAATAACTCTGCAACGATGATGATTTTCTTTTTTCTCCTTCCGATATTTGAATTCTTAATTCCTCTACCGCATTTCCTTCATGTAATAGGTAGGTTTTCCAGCTAATCTATGAGTAGCAATAATAATAATAATCATACTTTTTTTACAGAAATACAGTGATACACAAAAGAAAAGTATTAAACGGCATGGAAATATTCCGTCTGCCGGAGGAGGTTATAGATTATGAAGAAAAGAAAAAGAATAAATGCACTTAGAGAAAGAAAAATTAAAAATTAGACTCTTGAATTAACTCAAAGCGATAATATGCCATGCATGTCGTGCGTAAGCACAAGAGGCTCACAATTATCAGTATGCAGAAAAAAAATAAGCTGAGTCTTAGTAAGAGAGCGATGATCCAGCCAGGGAGGCCGCAGTTTAAAATTTTACATTCTGCTAGAAAATGGAGGACTTCTTTTCTGGCTCTAGTTTAAACAGCCATCGAAGCTCGCTCAGGCTAAAACTGGAAGATGCTACAATGTTAAGGTTAAAAATTAAAGTACTAGGGTTTTAACCTATAAGTATTTACTATGCTGGGTATAATATGACATTCTGTGAAGTAAAATGAAATAAACTAAATTCGCAGCAATAATAATAATAATAATTTTTTTTAATGATTTAAGGCGCGTCAACATCTAAGGTTATTGGCGCCCGGAGCTTTTTTCAGTGCACTGCCGGCCTCCGGACAGTGTTCTCTCGTCACAGACAACACTGTCCATCACCGGACAGTGAGCTGTAAGAAGCTCCTAGGAAGAGAAAATCTAAGGGTCAGCAGCTAGATTCGAACCCGGGACCTCCGCGTGGGAGTCCAGTACACTAACCGCATAGCTAATCCCTTCCCTAATAATAATAATAATAATTATTTTTTAATCTCTTTATTTAATTTACAACTGCCAATTGGCAACAAGTAAATCACATTACAATACATAAATAAAAATGGCTTGCAAGATTTGAATGAGGGCCATCCAACGATAACTATTATGAGTCGGCTAACACAAGATGCCGTTGAAGTGTATTCGAAGAAGCCCTTTTTTTATCATGCGATCAGGTGATTGCGAGGCTGTCGACGTTTCAGTCTTCCGCGAGGATTTGAGGGAAGAGTTGTTTGGGATAGATTGTTTATGAGCGGGTTGAAGTGTTGGGAAAGTTTCGAATGAAATTTGGTGTAACGGAATTTGGCTAGGTCAAGGACAAATGGGATTTTTACAAGTGGATGGTGAGTCAGTGTGGATGGTGTGATTGCTTACGTAGAAAGGAGCGTTAAGGATTGTGCGTAGGATTTTCGATTGAAGGGATTGGATGCGGTTAGGTTGGAGTGTTTAGCTTTACCTTACAGTTCAAGTCCGTATGTCCTGATTGGGGCTAGAAGAGCTGTGTAGATTTTCTTTTTGTTGGTAAAAGACAATTTGGAGCGTTTGTCGAGGAGTCTTTTGGTCATTCGGTAACGTAAGTAAAGTTCCTGTCGCTTGAGACGGGTATGGGGTTCAATGTAAAGCGTTTGTCGAGGTAAAGTCCTAGATATCGCACTTACCTGCCTGAGGAGTAGGAATCTGGTTCAGGTAAACTGGCGGGAGTACCTAGTGATTGAGAGTATAGGATATGAAGAGAGATTTAGATTCGTTGACCTTTGTTCTCCATTGGGGAACCCCGGGTTCGAAGATATGAAGGTGAGACTGGATGGATAGGATTGCGTTCACTAGATCTGAATTTTATTATTCTTATATTTATCTTTCTAGTAACGACTCATAACACAATTTATGGTGAAGGATTGTGTAGTCTACAAAATGTAACTTCTGTACTATAGGTTTGCACCTATTCGGATATTTTTCTAAGATGAGTACAATCTATTGCTGATAAAATTCAACATGAGATTGGAGAAAAATCTTAGTATTTACGTTACAACACAACCTGAACCAGCTAACAACAGAAAGTGGAAAATGGCGATCTCAGTCGACACACTAAATGATAATCTAGTCGATCAGTTATCGAGGATTGTATTTACTTTACTGAAATATTTTAGCTAAACCTTATAATAATAATCTAGTAAGTCTCATAGGTTCTCTAGGTTGAGCAATTTCCAATCAAGTAAAAAACGTCACTTGGCAATTTGGGAGCGAGTAGATTATGCATTTGCTCGGGTTACAGGATTACAGAAAGAAGTTAAAGGAGGAACATTTCATATAAAAGTTAGGACTTTATATCGCGTAGGTTAAACTTGGATTAAAAGCCTATTTGAAAAACTTTTAAAAATATAATGAAAGACGTAGTTACCATATATTCCAACCTTATATGTTAGGCGGAGGGTTTTTCATCGTTTTTCCCCTCATTATTTACTTTTACTTTTATTTTGTAACAATAGCTATTTTGGAGGTTATAGTATTTATACTGGAACTCCTTATGTACATATGTACTCGTATATACTTAAATGTTAAATAAAGTTTATTCATTCATTCCTTATATGTTATTTCAGAATCTCCTGCAAATGGCGCTACATTTTTGAACACCACTTTTTGAAAACTTAATCATAAACTTTAACGATCACCAATCAGTAATATCGCTTTTATTTAAAAAATGGAATACCAAGTATCTCTACAGAGACCATTAGTGGTTCATCTTATTTAGGCAGCATTGCAGACCTGCAACAATGACTTCATTCCAGTTGACCTCGTTAGTTACTTCCTTCCTGTCAGGAGTGAAGCGAAAAAAACTGAGTGAATCATGCTGGCAATGTTCACTAAAAAAATATTTAGAATTAGCGGTTGGTAATGTTCCCCTTTCTAGCCAGGTTATCATCCATCCGCAGAATATGGTCCATAGTTTTCTAAAAAAATGTTTTAATTGATCACATAGTTAGAACTGCTACGCTAGATAGTATTATCTGTTTTAGCATGTTTGTTTTACTTATCATTCTAACAGGTTTTGGATAGTTAACCGTCATATATGAGATTGGCCATCAGCATTTGTTTAGAACCAAATAAATAGTAACAAACACCTAGGGGGCTCCTTCTGCCTATAAATACAAGGTATTACGGCGAACACATCACAGATCACAGATGCCATCCCAGCTTGGGTGAAAGAAAGTAATTTTTGGTGGACCAAGAATCGATGCGCCCAGGCTCATCGATAAAAAAATTTACAAGTTTTTTCCCACGGCAAACAAAGTCTCAACATTTGTTCTTAATCCAACACTTGTTAACATAGTTCTTACTTTTTGCGCGTCACTTAAAATTTTGCACCACTTTTTTCAATTAACTACTTACTACCTTTCCACTGTTGTATATATTTTCTGCATAATAATGATACCAATTTTTAAAGACTGACACCATAATAATCATCAATCAATAAACCATGGATAGTAAAAGATCATGAATCACCTTAACGACTTCGCAATCACTCCAGTACGTGTCACAATGAAGATACAAATAGAGGAAAAATTATGCCCGAGTTTAGTATCTGCCATATCCCATATCATTATCTCCTGAAGACTAAAACGTAAGATATTAATGATCCTAACAGTGGTATAGCATTTTCAACAGCCAGCCAAGTGTGAACATTATATTGGTCCGCTAACCACAGGTAGTTGCACCCAATCAAAATAACCGTTAAGTTAAATAATAATCATAGTAATCTGCTTACGTAATTTGTAACTCTAGGAAATAATAGTCTTCTTTTATGAGACACAGCAAAAAAAAAAAGAAGCGTAAAAATTGATTTAGCTGTTCAAGACAATCTTGAAAGCTTAAAAATCCTTAAAGAAGGAATTGTACAAAGTGTCACGTGCATTAAGAATTGAAGTAAATTAGAAATGGAAATGTAATTGAATAATACAAATTATATCCGTCATATTTTCCAAATCCATATAATTTGAGATTTTATCACATTTCTGTAGTTTTTAAAGCGGTTTGTTTCTCGGCTAATGAAAAATGGTAAAGTGCATTTATCAGAGGAGAAAGTCTAAAATATCTACAAATCTCTTCTAATTTGTTTAAAGATCTAAGAATAATAATTCATGGATCAGCAATAATCAATCTCTTAATCTCTCAGTCAGAAGTGTGACAGAAGCAATATTCTCTATACCAACTGATCAATTCCGCTCAAGATGGATGAAAATCCGAAACTGATCAGAAATAGGAAAAAAATATGCATCCTATGAGGTTTCGACGATCAAGATTAACAGCACTTAGCATCCAAACAAATTTTCAACGATATTAATCGGTTTGAATTTTTATGTTGATCCCTGCTTTTTAAGGCGTTTATTTTAACATATTACTATCGGTATTTTTTGGTTTTTATTTATTTAATTATTTATTTTTTATTTTAATTTTGTTTTATTTATTTATTGAGTACATCCAGGAAAGATGTGATTTTTAATATTTTAATTTAAGTCAATATCTGAATTCATGGCGCCCAGAGCCATTTTCACTGCACTGCCATTCGGTGAGTAGTGTTCTGTCTTTATTGACAGCTAGGCTAATATCAAACAGTGAAATGTATGAAGCTTCAAAGATAAAAAACAAAAAATCTAAAAGAAGGATGAAGGAAGCTGGATTCGAACCCGGCCATTCCACTTTGGTCTTTCAATGACTTGAATTCGGCTGCCAACATGGTGTGTGCTTGTTCAGGGATTGCAAAAAAACAAAAAACCAAATTAGTTCTTCTGAATTTGATTATTCAGGTCGATGCCACGGTCCAGGTAAGAAACTTTTAGACGAAATTCGGCGACTGGAATTGTCACTTTAGCCTGAATCCACTTTCAGTTTTACCTCTCCTCTCCCGCAAGAAAATGGCTCCAATCAAACCATCCAAATTTAATTTGTTCATCGCACTCATGGAGGTCTTTAATTTTATTGCAGAAACATCATCTCAGCGAAATGCACCGCAGATAGTTTTGTGTAAATTTTGTGTTGCCCCAAAATGTGAATAACTATGCCTAAATTGGGCTTCTTCAAAGTTTGAGCGCCACACAGAGGCGGCCACTTTACTCCAAATATAATCACAAAAATTTTGTACGCAATGCGTTGATTGTAACTAAATAAATGATTTAAAAAAAAAATTGTTTTTTAATTAGAGCAATCTCTAAAAATATTATTTTTAAGTGGATATGTTACTGGATACTGAAGACGTCTGAATTATATAATTACAGATTATAATTTCTGAAATTGAGAAACGCAAGAAGAACAAGAATGTCCTTAAGTTTCCCTTTAAGAGAAACTTTTCATCTAAAAGATAAACAGAGATAACAGTTTGGGTTTTCAGCTAAGTGAGTAAGGAGGCTTGGAGTCCCACATCAGCGACCACTCGGGTGGCAAAATATACAAATAGGGGACAGACTAGAGGCCAGATAAAACAGGCTAAATCTTCAAGAAGTAGAGGATTTGCATACATTTGCCATATCCCATCCAATTTTACCAAAACAGCTAAGTAACCTAGATTCTTTGTCCTTTCTTCTTGTTGATCATTAAGGACGATGGTAAGGAGTAAGGATTGCTAAAGCCTTCAATCAGATTAAAGAAAATCTTTTCCTTATTTTCTAATTTGCGCATCTCTTCCTGGCCCAACCGCTAGCTATTTGTTATACAACCTGATCACTAAGCTGGTCTCCTAAATTAAGGAACAGTCCCGCAATATCTTAATTAAAGGGAAAACTTTCTCTCCTTTTCCATCATCTTTAAAAGAGCACAGTAGTACGGATAAATTAAAATATAAAACCTAAATAAATATAAATGTGAAACTATAAAATTGAAATTGACAATCAATTAATTTAAATCCTACATTAATCTAAACCTAGCTGTGATTCAATGAAGTTTGGGTTGAAGTAAAATAACAATAAAATAATTTCATGTAAAGTTTCTGTGGTTTAGCCATTGTAAAAATGGTTTTTAGTTACATTAGACTGCAACTATCATCATCCATAAATCTGGAATCAGTCCAACTCTCTCTTGAATGGTTTGCTACCAGTTAGATTTCATAGCCAATCGATAAGGAGTTATAGCAAATATGTCTTGTTCTTGTCGTCAAAGCTTGCAATCATGGGGATGGTCAAAATTTTATTTCGCGAAAAGATTCAAAAAGTAAACTTAGATCTGTGCTGAACTGTAGAACCCGGAGACAGATCATAGTATCTTGGTAAATAAGTAATTAGGACAACTGAAAATTTAATGTCCAATCTCTAAATGCTGAAAGTTTTTTGTAATATTCTAGAGTCAAAGATTGTTTAGAAAGAGAAAAGTTTTTTGCTAAAGAGAAAATATATTTGCTGTGGTTCCTTACCGAGCAGGCAGGAAGCCCAAATGGTAGCAAATCCATTCAAGAGGAAGTTTAGCAAATAAACTGATTGTTAAACTGATATGATGATTAAACTGATAAGTGGTCAAGAGCGTGGCTTTGTAAGTATGAGGTACCCAGTTCGAATACTACTTTTTATTTGTTAGGAAAATTGTTTACAGTAAAGTATGAGCTTCCGCCTCCGTCCACGACTCCTAATTGGCAGTTGGATATTAAGTCTCACCTGAAAAAATAGGCGTTTACTTTACTTCACCGGGTATAGTTTTCCCTCTAAATGACAATAGCCTATTAGAAAAGGTTTCTAGAAAATGATCAAGATGAAGAAGTGGTAAAAAGTTTAGAGATTAAGCGCAGTTTTCCGGTCCAAGTTGCTTTGACGCTAACAATTGTGACTTAAACAAGGCCAAAGACGGGGAAAATTCAAATTTAATAATTAATAAACGTCCAGGTTCTAAATTAAAAGTAACGTCTTTCATTTTACGGAATCTGAGAGGCAACGAGATTTAGAAGTAGCTAGCATCTATCGTTTCCTCCAAAAGGACTCGAAACCAGAATATCCATATCAGAGAAGTGCATTGAAGAGCTTATTATCGCAGCTTACGAGAGACTTAGCGAGTTAGGCCACGATTGGCATATTATGGTAATAAGAATTAACCACAAAATTAGTTTTATTGCTGTAATAATTACATTATCTTTTATGTAACCTAAAGTAATTAATAATAAAATAACTTTAAAAGAAAGAGAGCAAGTGTAATAAAAAATATGTAATTATTAATATTTGTTGGCTTACCAGTATCTACGTACAAAGCGCTGTGATTAGACTCAGACTAATTATGTAATTAAAATGTATGCAAACTCCAATAATGAGGTTATATGGAGAGGCGACCGTAGAAACCAATGGGTATATTTATCAGAATCTATCCATCGCATGATTTGGCGTCCATATGAAGTTTTCCTTTGATAGACTACATCCTTTTTACCACTAAAAGACTTCCTCAAAAATTCAACCTTTATTATTATCAAGAGAGTCTTCCTTGTCTTTACTTTTCTTACTTATGTTTGACGTTTCCACCTTCAGCCGATCATCCAAATAAGTAAATAAATCCAAACTAAGTACAATTTAAATATCAATTTCTAAATTTAAAAATTTATATTCAATTAAAATTAATAATGTATGTATTATTTTACCATTACTTTATGTAACTTATATAATTTCTATTAACTTTTTCCTTATTTTTGAACCTAACTTTATTACATTTTTGTACCTACGAGAATTCATGCGTCCTTGGTAATCTCTCAGTGTGCAAAATTTAAGAATATCTCTCATAAAAATAAGGTACCTAATTAATATTAGAAATTGTTCGAGGCATGTAACAAAATTTTAAAAATTAAATGAATTTTTACTAGTAAAGTATTTAAAATAGTTATTTATTTAACAAGTGTGGAAAGTAGTACTTTTCCTCACGCGAGGCAGGGTTTGCACGCACGAGCGAGCGAAGCAAGGCGAGTGCAAGTGCAAATTGCCGAGTGTGAGGAAAATACTTAACACTCGAGTTAAATATTATTTTTTTTCTGTAACCATTAGATTTATTAACTAAAAAAATTAAAAATTTCATTTTTACAGTCTACAAAAAGTAATTTATTTATTATAAACATTTATTGTTATATTACAATTATTTACATTACTTACGTATTTACATTACTTATTACATTTTCTGCTGCTTCTTTTATTGATGGAGTGTTTTCTAAACAGGAATCACTAGAATCCATTTTAAGTTTCTATAAGGTAACACTATAACCTTTGTAACTGTTATAATTAAAAATATCTAATTATTTATTAAAATATTATTTTTATTTCCATATTCCTTTCAATTTTTATTTTATTTTTTAATATTCGTTTTTTAATTATTTAGTTACGTTAAATAAGCTTATTAAAGTTTTACAGAAAATATTTGTGTTAATAACAAAACTTCTTATATCAAGGAAGCACAATAAAGTTTTTCCACACACTAGTGCGGAAAGTGACACTAATGGGAATTTTTCCCCACTAGTGTGGGAAATTGGGCATTACACAGCTGATTTTAATTGAGTAATGAGAACTTCCCTACATGGTTGCAGAAAAAATATGTTTATTAAATGTAATTGAGTGAAAAATAGGGTAATTGTCGAGAATTCCATTATACGTAAAAAAGTAGATAAAAAGAAAAAATGCTTTTTTGAGACTAAAAAAGTCTAATTTTTTAAGAAGATTTTTGAAGAATGATTCAAAATGAGATGATTGTGCATTTCCGTGCTGCCATTTTTTTTTTTTTTTTTTTTTTTTTTTTTTTTTTTTTTTTTTTTTTTTTTTTTTGCGCATCAACAGCTGAGGTTGTTAGCGCTTGGAGCTTTTTTCAGTACACTGTCGGATTCCGGACAGTGTTGTTTGTAAGAAGCTCCTAGGAAAAGAAAATCTAAGGGTTAGCAGCTGGATTCGAACCCGGGACCTCTGCGTGGGAATCGAGTACGCTAACTACATAGCTAATCCCTCCCCTACCGTGCTGCAAATATTTTTGAGTTTCCTGCCAGCCAAATATTTCAGGCTTCAGTATCTGCAGAATGTGAGTTTTTATCGGGGCTCCTAGATGAAGAAGATGATAAAAAAAGACCTAAATTCTGCCTAGCTGCATTTTGCCATTCAAGTGAGTTAAACGTTGAGGTATAGATTTTGGTAACTGGAGGTAGCGATGTTTCTAAATTCGGTAAATTGCCAGTTTTTCATGAAATAGATCTTTTTTGAATAAAACAGTTTCATTTTTGTTTTTGTAGAATCGCATGTTGTTTAAGGTAAGTTTAATGTCTGACCAAGTTAAGGAATAAATTCACTCATATCTTTCGCGAATGTGGTTAAGTCTTCAAAGCCAGACATCTCGGATCTTACCCGACATAGCACGGATTTTTATTGTATCCCTGTCCGATTCTGAACTTTTATCTATCTCAGAGGTAGATTAATGAATTGTGTGAAGAGATTTCGTTTTCACTTACGATGCTGTTTAGAATAAAGCTGCAGAAGATGTAAATACAGTTTACCCCCTGCAGCTTCACTATCTCTACATATTTACAGCTGTAAAATAAAATTGAAGCAACAAACTTATGGTTTCCATTATTACAGTCACAAAAGACTAAAACAGATACTCCTTTAACTCTCTACACTAACTGCAGTTTTTTCCTCTCCTTTTTTCGATACATTCTTATGCTGCTCATCTTAACCTTTCTTGTTCCTCACTTGTTAAGAAGGTTAAATGTATTGTACATTATACTTCATTATTTATTTTATGTATGTATATTCATAGGAAATAAATATTTATTCATTCATTTATTAGTTTCCATTACAAATCATGAAAAGGTTTTATTTTAAACTTTCCATTCACATTATACTAAGGACATTTCTTGATTCATCTTGACACAGGTCTCCCTTATATTTTTCTACTCGTCTTAACCAATTACATTACTGTAATTACAGGCGACATAATAATAAAAAATCAATAATACACATACATACATCAATAATTCACAATTTATCAATCACGCGGGGTGCTAATGATTCAAGAAGCAACTGGTATTTCCAAGATGAATACTCGCAAGGAGCGGTGAGGGCAACGTTCCCCACCCCAGAGCTGACTGTACAAGGACATACTGTAATAGAGTGCACTCCATGCTGTAGTAAACAGATAGTAATTTATGACCTAAATATCATTTGCCTTAGTTCAACAATCTTTTCAAGTTTACTTTTATAAATAGTGTTCATTTATTTATTAATAGTTTAAAAACCCAAATTTTAACTATATCTTATTGCGTTCTGCACCATTATGTGTTTAGGTGCGATAGTTAGATGGATAATATCTTTATTTAAATAAAATTACACGTTGTATAAAGTAAATGAAAAGAAACTTGCTAAGAAAAACAAATTTCTGAAAGATATTTATCTGGGTTAATCAGAAATGAATCTTAACAAACAAAGAGTACATTAGTTATAAAGCAATGAGGTTCGTTCTTTTTTGTCACGTAATAACACAAAAAATTGAAGCACAATCTTCTCCACTTAAATTTTTCTTTAGCAAGGCAACTTGCTACTTCTAAGTGATTAGAATGTATTATCCAAAAATTTTCTGAAAATAATACTTCTTTAACTTATTTGCAAATGCCCTTCCCAGCACCTACTACCTTATCCTAAAATCCTATCTATCGGATCGCTTTTTCCAAACTGTCCAAAGCACATCCTATTTCGCTATCTATCCGATCCTAGCTGGAGTCCCGCATGGCCACCTATTATACACTGCCTACACGGCTGACCTTCCTCTTCATCCAAATACGAGCATTTATACCTTCGCAGACGATACTGCTATCCTATGCCATAACACCGACCCGGTTATAGCCACTAGATCCCTCCAGTCTCATCTTAATATCCTCGAACCCTGGTTCCGCAAATGGAGAATAAAAGTAAACGGAAATAAATCCCGTTGTATATCCTTCACTCTCAACAGAAAAATACTCCCTCCAGTATACCTGAATCACACTCCGATTCCTGTAGCGGATACTGTTCGTTATCTTGTGGAATACACCTTTACAAGCGACTCACGTGGAATCCACATACTAGACTCAAACGACTTGAACTAAACCAGAGATATCGAATGCACAAGAGACTACTCGACACAAACGGTCAAAACTGACTCTCACAAACAATAAACTACTGTACTCAGCCCTACTCATTTCATCTGGACCTACGGACTTGAACTGTACGGAACAGCTAAGCGTTCGAACTTAATCAGAATCCAAACCTTCCAGTCAAAAATCCTTCGAACTATCACTGGTGCACCCTTCTACGTTAGCAACCATACCATTCACCCCGACCTGCGAATCCCATTTGTTTCTGACCTTGCCCAGTCCCGCTACACCAAATTCCACTCCAAACTTTACCTACACCATAATCCCTTAATCAGCAACTTGTCCTACACTAACCTCCCGTCAAATCCTCCTCGCAGACTGAGGAGCCGATGGCCTCGTGATCACCTGGTGGAGAGATAAACAAGGCCATTCGGTATTTTACTTTAACCGACTTATGATGGTCATCGTTGGATGGCCTTCATTCATGCCATTCCAGTGATTTTATTTTATTTAATTATTTATTTATTATTTTATTCCGTTTTTACTTTATATACTACTTTATTTTTATTTATTTTTGTTATATATTTCACATTTATGATGTACTATACTATAGCTATCGTATTTGCTTGTTGCGTTTATGTATTACGCAGTTGCGAATTAAAGAATAAAGGAAAAAAAACTTATTTGCAATCATATTTGCACTAACTTCGCTAAAGAAACAAAATTCAGAAGCTCGCCTTGAACCATGTACCGAAGAGACTTTACAACTGCTGAAATAAAAGCTAAAGCTTTAATTATAATATAAAACTAGATATTCTGAGGCAAAACTAGCAAGTGATGAAGAGAAGCTAGTTAAAAGAATGAACTAAAGTTATTCTGACGACGAAAGTTTATTGTTTGTAATAACTAAGCGTCTAAAAACTATTGATCAATACTTTCTAAATTCACCTGCATTTTGATCGTTGACTTTTTCAACAAATGATTTATTTCTCCTGCTAACTAACTTACATAAGCAACATATGTTTGTTGTCTTCCTAAACTAAGAAGTGGTTTGTAGACATTCACATTGACATTATCCGAGTGAAATTCTGACTCATATTTTTTAGAATAAAGAATAAATAATGTATTTCAAGGTAGAAAAGTTAAAAATAAAAAGGTCATGTAATCCGATGCTTGCTCGTGGGGGTGCCATCTGAAGAATTATTACAACCGAGCATTCTAGTACACAAATATGGTAACAACAAACAAAACTGTTTGATAAGCGCTGACCTTTATTTTGGAAGGTGAAAGCGAACATTCATTTCTGATGTGCGCAACATATTTGGTGTATAAGTTAGATAATCTAAAACCTGAATGTGTATCTTTCAAAATAATATAAAGGAAGTAAACTACAGCAACGATGATGATGTTACAGTGTAATTAAGGTTATATAGTGGGCAAAGAGTGAGAAAAGTGGTAGATGAGGCAAAAAATTATGGTAACCTGTACTTGGTGAGCGACGCTGTAATATGAGTTCAAAGACCGCTAAAGTGGAGGAGACTCTTGGATAACAGGACAACTGTTAGGTAAGGCGTCAGAAGTGCATAGACCAGATGCACTTTCTAAAATGCGCGTTATATAATGTTGGTAAGACAGGCAATGTCGAGAGAGTGTAGATCCAGACAGTGCGGCTGGTACAGTACCGCTGTTGATAGCTGCAGTAACTACAGTATATTCGTCCAGTCACCTGTACTTCTCAATTCAGCTCCGTAGACCGTCTCTCGCCTCGGGCTAGTTCTGTTCCGTTCTACACTGTTCCCTTTAATTCTTCTGCACTTACATAACTAGCAGTGTGATTCTCTTCATTCTCTTTTCTTGCAACTACTTCCACTATAACCGTTATAGTTACGTCATGGACTGTTGGCGAGCTAAACCTGCTCAAATATCTCCTAGAAGGTTGGTATGTCAGTTCTCTAAGCTCTAAATCGAGGTTATTCACCAGTTTTAGATGTTTTCCGCCAGATTAGAATCTTGAAAGCGAGATCAGCTAATGTAAAAGAGAAGGTGTTTGTGTTGCCCTAGTTGACTTTTCACGATGTTTTCTGTTTTCCTTATCAGAACAAGCATTTCAATCGTCTCAAAGTTTTATGCTCAGTTTTCCCCGCAAATACATATTTAATGATCATATTTAATAATCCGAATAAATAAAGTGATTTTTAGAAAATGTTCTTGCGTAAGTACGGGGATACTGGCTAGAAGACAAAATATAGCAGTAAATCAACATTTCATATTACGCTACCTGTCATTTGTGCGTAATATTTGGGTTGGATATAAAACTTGTGTCTAAGATGGTGATGGACAGCGAGGTGGATGGCCGGAGGAAGAGAGGAAGACCCAGAAGTGGGTGGAAAGACAAGGTGAAGGAGATGATGGCGGGATATGGTCTGTCAGTGGAACAGGCAGAGGATCGTGTCACTTGGAAGAAGGCATTTACTCGCGATGGCTGAAGGGAACCACAAGTTGTGGAGAACCCTTAAAATATATATTATAAAACTTGTAAACCAAAATTAAAAGTTTCGTTAAAATTACGAGGTAGAAAAACTGAAATAACTATCTATTGACACCATAAGAAGGATATTCACATTGGAGCCGGAGAAGTCAATCCCGGCTAAGTCCCAGCCGCTCCCACAGAAAGTGGCTTCCAGGATTAACTCAGCACAGCAAAGAGATTCCCTACACGACCGACCAAACTTTGCTTCCCTAGGTACGTATAGGGCCCCGCATTCTATCACCACTGCCAGTTATTCTTATTATTCTAAAGCTCTTCATTGATTAAAATAAGAAGTAATAAGAAAGAAGAAATGGCGAAAGAATTATGGGAAGAGAATGGGAGATTTGGGTTGGATGGGGACAGAACAGATTGAAAGTGGGAAGTCTTTGAGATCGATTTACGCAAAAAAAAAGAAAGTTTCAAACCGAATGCATTCTTGATATTCGAACCCTTCATAAACAGTGATCTCAGAATGAAGCCATTATTATAATCACTACAATTTGATGTCACTAAACCCAAATTCTTCTTCTAAATAAATATGTGTAATAATCAATGCAGTAATCAAAACCTTAATAATCCAATAATTCAATTTTTTATCAGCAATGAAAAAGATTGAGTCAAGTTTGTCGATAGTTCTGCAATGATGAATTTATTCATCAATTTAGGTTTAATCTTATACCTGTAACTGAGAATAGATTCTCATAGATATTAGTTTTCTAATACTCATGCAATCGAAGAAATGAAAACAACTTATCAATAATAAAGATAGATAAAAGTAATCTGTGAAAAGGAACATCCTAAACTCAATAAGCTCTAAGGAGCGAACAAAGACAACGCCAACCATAGATGTTAAAAATGTAAAAAATATTATAATTGTCAACAACACAAGCCCTGAAGATGACGTCCTTACGCAGAAAGATTGGAAAAAATAAAGAAATTACGACTAAAAATTTGCATTATTTTTTATTTTCCTTTTGGTTTAATGAATCAGTCACCGACAGTCTTTAATTATCTTTAATATCTAGAGCCGTTCACTGCAAAACTCGATTAACTCCATAAAGCAAAAAATGGAGCAAATAATGTTCATTGTTTTGTAAAATTCCGTTTATAATATAAAAACAAATAAATTTAGCGTAAACATTCAGCGCCTGCTACTGAATTTGAGTTGAATTACTGCAACGATTTACATTAGAACACGGAGTTAATCAAAATGGCTTCTGAAATAAATTATTTATTATTCAATGGCCAAAACATTTTTGTCATTTAATACTGTTAATCTTTATTATTTGGTAAATTTATTATAAATACAAAAAAGCTATGACTGAACCAAGTGCTTTGTCACGTAAATTTAAGATATTTCAAAAATTGGAGTTAATCGATTTGTGCAGTGAACGGCTCATATTATGTAGGTGATAGAAACCTCATACGAGAACTGAAGTATACAGCATAAGTATGCAGTTTTTCGTAATAAAAAGACAACGTGTTTCTACAATGTGACGAAAAACTGAAAACATCTGGAAAACTATATTTCCATTTGTTAAGTTTCGAAGTTCTTGTCATAGTTTCGAGTCGGCTGATGCAATTCTACAATAGTAATGTTCTAAGTTTTAGCATCGTCCACATTTCTTTTTTTTTGGCAAATTTGTTCAAGATGAACATTTGCATTGAAAACTCAATTTCTCACACTTGTAAAAGAAAGTTCGATCTCATTTCAAAAAGTTTTCAAAAAAACAATTATAAATAACAATAATTACTCATTTGTATACAAGTTGCCATAAACAGCTGCATTCACATAAAAATTACAGTTAGTATAAGGAGGATTTGCCCTATATTTTAAATAAAATTTGGGAATTTTATCTTTTATAGAAAAAGAGAGAGCAAAAAAATATGTACATACGTACATATGTGCCATCAGATCGTTTTGATACTTAAGTTCTTAGCAATAAAATCATTTCATCATTTCGGATTGCTAGAACAAGTTAATACTGCGTTAAGCAAAATATAAATCAGCCCTGAATGGTCTCTCTCAATGATATTTTGCGATCAAACCTCTTCTCTACCAAATCAGAGATAAAATATTCAAAGAAACATACTGACAGAATAAATCTATTGAGTAAGATTGTGTGCAAACTAATAGCCGAGACAAACTGACCAGCAATAACTGAGTAAATTACTTGAGAATTACAGAGTGAGCGTGTTCAAGATAGATCAGTTGGAGAGATAAGAGCAGCTCTAGCCAGTTGGCCAGTTCTATGACTCCAATAAACTGCAGTATCTTTTACACTTCATTCTTATCAACCCATCTGTCTATCTTGTTTACAACTACCGTTACTAAATTGTTTTATCTAGCTGTTTCACTTCCTTTTGAGGACCCTATCTATGACTGTTCTAACTTCTTAAATATCTCATTTAAAGGTTCCTGTTGCTCATTAATTTAGATGGATGTAAACTAAGGAACCAGAGAATAACAAAATTACACGCATTTTCTATTTCTCTCTTAAGATTCCAAAGTAATGTGAATTAATTACTAAATGATTCTCATTGGGTACCCATTTTACTCATGGTTTGGGTTTGATTCAGTTCATTAGTATGCAAAATTGATCTTGAAAGTTTGGTAAGTTTACGAAGTGATTCTAAAAATTAGCTATGTCATCAAAATCGTTTTCAAATTAAACGAGATCAGGATTTTCTCCGGGGGACGACTCTGGTCTACTTCAAAACCTTTAGAGAGAATGATTTGAGTCCAGAGAAAAAGTATCTGGTCTCCGTTATCCTTATTCAGCACATTCTGACATCAGCTGATACCGTGGATTAGCTTTCACCACCTACCACAAGTGAGATGAGCCAGGAGCTCTGAAGCATTCCAATATTTTATTGATGCTTAACGTTTCGGGTACCAATGTTGGCCTTTGTAAGAAATTTCTTTGAGATAAAGAGTTATACTCATTAAACATATGAGGCTATAATGATGCAACATACTAGATTTGTTCCGTACAACCTTCTTATCTCTTGAAGTGTAAATAAGCTCCCGAAATGTAGAGCACCAATAAAATGCCGATGTGAAAGATTTAATTGAATACTCCTTCATATGTAATTTTCGATTCTCTAAACTATTTATTATTTTGCCATGAAAAATAATCAATCAGCCCGACTAGAAAGATGTAACAAAATTACGCTTAACATGAGGTGAAACTATGAAGGCATCAATACCACCTAACGTCATGTAGTACAATTTCTAAAAGTATGAAACTCAAAAAATGAAGAGTGTCTTCATTAGTCCCTGCTTTTACAATAAATTTACATAAATAAACCATTTGTGAAGTGTAAAAAGAACAGCCATCAGAATAGTCTCTGTAAATCCTAATAATTAAATTGATTTATTTATTTTTATATACGGGCTATATCCATTTTTTAAAATCCTTGAAATAGCGAGCAAAGTTAAGTTAAATAATTCGCCGATTTTTGTAGACGGAGCTTAACGTCCAACTATTAATCAGGTGTCCTAGACGGGAGCGGAAGCACATACTTTACTTTTTTAACTTTTTTTTCAGACAAATAAAAAGTAGCTCCACGCGGGATTCGAACTGGCGATCTACCACTTACAAATCCACGCATCATAACCACTATTCCAATACGCTCCTCTGTAATAGTGAGTAAATAAATATATTTATAAAACGAATAATCATTAAGGAAAGGAATTAGCAAGTTGTTAGCGAATTGGATTCCATGCGGAGAATCGGGGCTCTTAGATTTTCTCTAGAAGCTAGTGATGGACAGTGTTGTCTGTCACGAGGAACATTGTCAGGAGGCCAGCAATGAACTAAAAAAAAGCTATGGGTGCCAAAAAGAGACTCCTTAAAAAAAGTAATAATATAATAATAATAATAATGAACACAAACATTTTGCTTATTCAATTTTTTAATTATAATTAATGTGTTTAATTGCAAAGATTGGTACTTTGTGGAGAATGTACTTATGATTTTTTAAAGAAAATTCCTCATTTTCAGCAATTACATTTCAGCGAAAAATTCACCTGCAGTGTCTGCATTATTATTTTCTACTCGTTTCAGAACTCAGGGCTCAGCAAGAGACACCTCTTTAGAAACTGCTTGTCTCCGCTTATCACCACTGATGCCATTCCTAAAAGATATACTGTATTAACCCTGAGCAGTTCTTATTCACGTTAACTGTAAGAAGTAGAAGATCATTTTTCCTAGAAAGGAAGCATTTAAAATGATGACACATTCATCATACAAGACGTTAAATGCCAAGACGTTATAAAAATGTACTCTCTCTGAAAGGCAAAGAAGACATGATTTATGACCAAGACACAGTGAATATATAGTTTGAATATATTAGTCAAATGTCCTAATAACTGAACGATTATTTTAATATTATATGCGGTTTTTTCCAGCTCTCAAAAACAATAAATGGTTAAAGTGTAAACCCAACTTGAGCAACAAATAAATAATTAACAATATGTACATTTGATGTATTTTGATGGGTTTTAAATTACTAGAAAAAGAAATGTCTTCACGAACATTATTTAGCCTAAAAATGTAGGCGAACTACAGCCCCCCCTTCACTAACACATAAATAAAACATCATTATGTTTACTGTTCTGACCAGTGAAAATGGTTGCAAGCCTGATACAGTTCCAAATATAATATTCAAAAATAGACATATTATGTTGGTCGTGTCACGCGGAGAAATAACTAATATATTATTTTAAAATTGTACAAGGATGTATTATGATGTGGATATTTTTATATTTAATAAGACCATTTTGGATTAAAGTTTTAATGTAAATGAAAAGGAGGCGTCTTAAACTTTGGATTATAATAAACGCAAAGGATAACAAAGTTCCAGGATAAGTCATGGCTAAATGATGAGTCAATCAGTCATTTGTCAGTTGTGAACGTAATGAGAAAATCACCAAATTAGGTATCATGGAAGGCTCTAACTTTTCCGACAAATGTTAGGTGACCAAGCTCCAGGGTTCAACGCACCTCGGCGATAGCTCTGAGTCCCCTTACAAATTGGTTTATGTGTGCTAGCATAACTTTACTCCTTTTTTGGCTAGTGATGAACAGTGTTCTTACAGCCCATCACCAAAATTCCCTCCTGCCTCCTTTTCCTATCATTCCAATCTTCTCACTGTATGAACTCTATCCTAGCCTTTCTAGGACGCCTTCTTCTTCTCCTAATCTAATATTCGCATAAGCGAATACTATTTGTTTTCATTACAAGAAATAATAAAAATGCCTTCTTTAATCAAATTTATCAGCTGGTCTGAGAAAAGGAAATTTCTCTGACTAAAGCAGTTCAACTGGAGCTGATTCTCCATTGCCTTCTTAATAAATATATAAATATATAAATCAACCTAGATCTCCCAGCTAGACCGTAGGAAGAACAACAAAAATTCTCTGAGTATGGAACCCTTTCCGTCAGAAGAATTGTAACAGCAACGATAATACTCGTAAAGTTAACATTTCCTTAACTAGCAATGGAACACATGACAAGAAACTATACTAAAATATTTCAATGGGAACATGATCTTCAAAAGAAAGATGAGAGTATGGCCTAACATCGTGCCTTGGTAGAACTTCCCAAAGCTCATCTTAAACTTACAATACAAACGACTGCTCAGACATTTAGTAACGTACTGAAATTTCCTCATGGAGCGTGACGTTTTTTTACTGTTTAATAAGAAGCACATTTAATTTTGCCAAACTCTATCACGTCTTGGCTGGAGCACGATGAACGCCACCAAGATCAACAACGAAACAGTAAAGATTAGGTGTAACATTAAAACAAACTGAAGAAACATCTAAAAAAAATAAATGGTTTATCTTCCGGATATTTGGAATAAGTTTTTGATATTTTCTTTAATTCAGCATGCGCAAGATGTGATTACCTTTTCTCTTTGTAATCAAAGTGAGTAAGTATTGAGGGGCCCTGACAAATTTTAACAAGAAATATACGTCTAGAAGAAACAGTGATTGAAGCATATGGGTGGTGTTGTTTAGGAACTAAACATCTCGAGAGGAATCTCAAAGTTGATATCTCTTTTAGAAATCGTCACATCCTCACTAAAAATTTCGTCAAATCCAAATAGCGGAGCATCAATTTTACAGGAAATGTCTCGATTATTTAATAATTTATTTTTAAAAACACCTCCGATTTTTTTGTTTTTTGAACTTTGTATCAACTAATATAGACAATGTTCGGCCTCGTTTCTATGAATAATTTCCCAGGGTAATCGACAATGATGGGTGCGGAAGGAACTTCAGCCTTCAGTTTAACCCAGCGATCTGCTCATGACAGGATGCTGTCTTTTGATGGTAGACTCAAACTGCCATTTTAGAAGATAACTTAATGATCGAAATGAATTTCTGTATTTCCAGACAGCGACTTTATCTCTAAAAAGTAACTCCTCTAATTTAACCCTGTTTTCTTTATGCTGAACGGTTGCACTATTTTTTTAGTTCTGATTTTAGGTTAATGCTGGGGATGTGGACGTTACAGTCAGCTCTTAATACCGTATATTTGAGGCATTTGAGTCAGATAGTGGCGATGGCATGAAAATCAACTCAGGTATAAGGAGTTTTACAAAAACTACTGCATAATGTATGACACCCGATCTAACAGTAATCCTATATCTGAGTTACCTGTGATTTCTCTTTTTTTCATAGTCTTTAACTCTTTTACTCATAGTCTGTTTTACTCAAAGTCAATGAGGTAAATGAGAATCCTATTTAAGCTGAAAATTAATGATGCAAGATTCCAAGTCCTGTATTGGGGTTCCAGTCGAACTGTTTGCTGAAATTCCTCCTCAAAAGGGACTAATTAAATAATCTGGCCCCTAAAAATGTGGTAAGAGAGATAAGCTTTGAGACTACTGACGACCTGGATATACTTGCGCAAACTCTTGCAGCTCTCGCAAAGGTCTTTGTAGATCCGCAAAATGCTGCGGCAACAAAAGGGTTCATTTATAAACGAAGAAAAGACTACATGGATATGCAGCTGGTGAAGGAATCAAACAATACTGATCACTAAAAGTTGAAAAGTTTTCGCGACTTCTTATTCTAAGGGTTCACACAATGGCACTTCTGCAGATATTCTTGGAAGAACAGCAAGCAGCCATTTAGGTGTAATTTTGGTTTATAAGAAGCAAGCATATCAGTAGACAAACCAAATCATAGCTCTATGAAACAACTCTATCTGTCCATTCCTGACATGCCTACTAAAGTACAATATCAAAGAAATATGAGAATGATCCAGATGTTTTCTAATAAAAGCTCATTCGATAAATTTTAATCCGGTAAAAGATGGATCAAAATGGCGGAGCTGAAGGAACAGAGTGCCATTTTAACTCTTCGCCGAATCAGCTGTTGTCGGAATTATCACTAAGATGGACAGTCACTTGACTAGACTGATATTCAGGGGCAGGTTTTGGAAGGACTACACCACAGAAACAGAAAGCTAAGATGTGACTGATGGAAGAAGCTTACAGGAAATCGGAAAGAGGCTATTTTAATAAAATAAAATCAAATTACGGCCCCAATATGGACGTACGGAATACAACTCTATGGATGTGCCAAAAAATCGAACATCAACCGACTTCAGACCTTACAATCAAAAATTCTAAGAACAATAGTTAACGCTCCTTTCTACGTCTCCAACCATACTATACACTCTGATCTAAATATTCCACTCGTCTCTGAAATAACCCAATCTCACAAAACAAAACTTCACTCAAATCTACACAATCATTACAACCCTCTGATCCACAACATGTCTACTACAACACTTCCTTCAAATCCACAGCGCAGACTGAAGCGGCGGTGGCCACTCGACCATCTCAACATATAACGCCAACCTCCTAGGATGGTTGCTGCGTAAGCTTGCCAATCTGGCGAACTAACGGCTTCCATCACTGGATGGTCGTCGTTCACTCCTCTGCGTGTGTGTGCTAACATGCATGTGCGCGTGTGAATATGTACACACATATAGATGCGCGTATGTGTATTTGCGCCATCCCTTATCTCTCATCACTTTTGCCTATTGTACTAGATACAGTTGCAAAATAAATAAATTAAATACAAAAAAAAATTACGGAGGCTGAAGATCCAGGACCCATCAAGGGTGTAGAGCCAATTAGATTGATAGTCGCTTACACGAGGTTGGAATATCAAGGAGGGAGCACCTGGAAAATACTTTTCAGGGCGAGATCACTTCACTCCCTTTTTTTGGTCTTCAAATGATACTTTCTCTAAGGATGTCATTGTTAGTCAGGATAGGAAAAGAGCGCTGATGAACAAAGGGATAAGGATTGTGTAGCAGTGGGTTCCCTCTCATTGTGGACAGAATGAGGAAACAGAAAGGCTGGCAGAATTCGTTTCAAAAATGGTGCAGCCGGATCTCCCACTAAACAACTTTGGAGGGGTAAAAAGAATTATCACAATCCATTATGAAGATGAGTTTAGGCTGCTCCAAAAAAGAAACAGTCGAGACAAGCGTTGGGAGCCACTTCTCGGAACCTCACGAGATTTCATTAGGACTACGGAGAACAGGGATACAGTGGCCAGTTTAGACTGATCACGGGACATGAATACCTGTTCATTTAGGGTTAGTAGCTAGCAGTATAGGGCCCACCTCGTTCGAAAGCAGTATGACTGAGGAGTATCTAATGTCCTGCAAGAAGCCTAAATCAGACAGACTGTCGGTCCTTGCTAGGTGAAATGTAAGAATGTATGTTTGGAACTCCTTGGCGTCTTATAGCAGAAAAGCGTAACGCCATAAAATTTACAAAAAATAAAATTGTAGAATTACAGGTAAATTTAAAAATAAGCATTGGCATTGATAAACTACATCGAAATTACTAAATATAGGCTCTCCAAAGATGGAGCGCTATGAGAAAAACGAAAGCACAGTCACATAATGGGCAAGATAAAAAACTGAAAATGGCGAAATAACGGGAAGAGAAATAAGAGTGAGAGAAAATAAAATTGAGAGGTTATTAAAATACCATCCGGGAGTGTTGGCGATTGGGCCAAGTGAAAGTTGGGTTAGCAGCTGAATGGTGGGGTTAGCCTGGCTCTGTTTCTAGGTCATGAACCAAACTTGACAGTGGGCAACGAACCAGTCAGGTGGACCTGTCCCCACCAAACAGACACTACTACTACTACTATCTCTATCTAGTGTTGACGTCATTGCTCTACCAATGTATTGTGGGCCAAAGGAAACCGCAGCACTGAGTACATAATATTCAAAACAGTAAGACCCCCGCTCGTGCATGCATGCGTAATTTTATTCAATACGCATTACATGAACTCAGTTACAGCGTACATTGAAAGTGTTTCAACTCACTTTCCACTTTATTGCGATATTTGCTCAGCTTCATGCCGTCGTAGCAATGAACAAAATTTTCATTTTTTTGTCTAAATAAAAACATAAAAATAACATTAATCTTGGAAGATTATTTTATTAGCAGTATAAAATGCTTCTAAAAGTTAAAATGCTATACTAAATGTACTCTTGTAAACAATGGTGTATGCACCATGATTGCAGAACATGCACTGCTCGCTTTTATATTTAATGTGCAATTGTTATGCGAAGTAGATAGAGGCCTAAGGCAAGGGGATCCACTATCCTGTGTTCTCTTCAAGCTCTGTTTAGAGCGAGCAGTGTGGGCCATTAGAACGAATCCGGTCGGCACCATTTACAACAGATTAACGCAACACCTGGCAAATGCTGACGATGTGTTGATCATAGCGCGGACTAAAGCAGCCCTAGGGAAGCTTTTCAAGAACTGGAAGAAGCTTGTAAGAAACGCGGTCTGGAAATCAACGAGGTAAAGACCAAATACATGCGAACTTCGAGAGCACAGTCGCGTGGAGAAAGAGAAATCCAGTTAGGTAATCACAGCTTCCCAACGTGCAGTGATTTTAACTATCTAGGGTCACTTGTTACAAATAATAATGACATAACCGCAGAAATAAAGGCGAGAATAGCGGCAGGAAACAGTTGTCTTTTTGCTATTCAAAAGATTTTGCGGTTTAAGGATTTGTCCCGCAAGGTTAATATAATAGCCTATAAAACAATAATCAGGCCCATCCTCACATACGCCAGCGAAACCTGGTGGCTCAGCAAAGAAAGCGAAAAGATACTCGGGGTTTGGGAAAGAAAAATATTAAGAATGATATTTGACCCGAAGTGCGAGAATGGCGACTGGAAAATCAGAAAGAACCTTGAATTGATGGAACTGTTTGGAGAACCAGACATAGTCGCCCAAATAAAGAAGAGGAGATTGAGATGGTTGGGACACGTGGAGAGGATGCCTGCGGGAAGGGTGCCCCGAAAACTGTTAAAAGAAAACCCAGGAGGCAGAAGAATTCGAGGGCGCCCTCGACTTAGATGGCTGGATGATGAGGAAGAAGACCTTTGTCGGGTTGGAGTAAGAAGATGGCGCCTTAAGGCCGTAGACTGCAACGAATGGGAGAAACTTGTTGAGGAAGTCCAGGTCCTACTTTAAGGACTGTCGAACCAGATGGTAAGTTATTTGTTAATTATTAAAAACTAGTATACGCCCTGACAGAAGATAAATAAATAAATATGATAGAATTTATAAATGTAGAAAAAGCGTATAAACGGCGCAGGCCCAAAGACAAGATAGTAACCATCTCTGTCTAAAGAGTAACCAAGAAAACTGACTCGCTACTTCGACAATTCAGTCTGCGCGCTTTACCCGTTATTTCCGCTTAGCCATCTTATCTTGATCATAAAATCAACATTAGTTTCCAAGTTTATTTATTTAAATTATCACTCATTAGTAAAGTTATTTTCAACGCTATTCATTGAACTATATAATATTCAAATCTGCCTATATTTCTACTACGCCTTAATAGTTTATTCCTTCTAAATAACCGCTCGAATACAACTCGAATAAACTACTTTGTGGGATTAGTCATCGACAATATCCCCCAAGACTAGACCATTCAATCAATTATTTATTCATTTGGCTAACAATCGCTTCATATGGATAACAATTTTAAAATGTCCCCAAATCCTTGACAGGCAGAGCAATCTATAGGCTTCAGACGCAGTATAGATTTGGCCAGTCTAATCTTCTAACCATATATTGGTTGTATTATAACAATCATTGCACTTGAAAGAAACTGATATAATTTGGTAACCTGGTTTAGCAGTGATGATGATAAGATTTCTCGACTTGTTAACAATGGCTTTATTACATCAAAAAGAATTAGAAATCAATTCCAAAAAAAAAAACAACTTGGGGAAATCCAGAATATTGATTTTGAACTTACGGTCTACTAAAAAGAAAAGAGCAAAGAATTAAAATTTTGAACTTATAGTCTAATAAAAAGATAGATTAAGAATATTTTTAAAAATATTGAAACCATTTCAAAAAAACATTTAGGAGAAACAAAGAAAGGTAATTTTAAACTTTGATTCGATCAAAAAGAAGATATTAAAGAATACATTAAATAGGATGTAGAAATCGATTCAAAAAACCTCTTGGGGAAACCAAGAGAGCTGATTTTGAACTTACAGTCGATCGAAAAAGATCGAAAAATACACCAAACATGCTTTGAAATCAATTCCAAGAAAAAAAAACTTGTGGAAACCAAGAATGCGTATTTTGAACTTATATTTTATTAAAAAGAAAAGTTTATAGAATACCTCAAAAAGGTTTAGAAATCAAGTTGAATAATTTTTGTAGTATTCCAAATTAAAGAATATCGAACTCTGAACGTAGTCAAAACGTAGCATTAATATTAATAATAATTTAATGATAAAATGTTACTTGCATGCAAGAGTAATAAAAATATAATGGATATTTAATGTTATGTAATTGATATTAAAGACTTACTTTGTTTAAAGAATATAAAAGTTCATCAGCATCTCAGAAGATCACCAGTCCATTAGCACTTTACACTTTTTAAAACAACTCACAACACTACTTCCACTAAAACTGAATATTACGCACTTAGAACAACTTACTCACAATTTATAAATTCACTTTAACAATCACTAATATTTTTCTTAAAAAATCACGTTAATAAAGAGACATCACTAACGAGTAAAGATGGCCGCCGGTAACTGGCCAGGTAGATCAGCTGGTTGATTCACAATTTACTAAAATAAAATGTAATTAATGACTTTTATTGTAAATTTTAAGCTAAAAGAAAATTTAAATCGTGTGCTCGCACCAGACTCTTTTTTATTTGCATTGATTTAATTAAACCTTGTTTGATATTTTATATTCGATTTTAAAATCAATACCTAGGTAACTAATTACATATTCATTAATTGTATTTTATTTTTATAGGTTATGAATAAATACAAATGAAACAAAATTGGTCGCTCTGCTTAGATAACCTTAATTTACCAGCTGATCAAGTTACCGGCGGCCATCTTTAACGCGTTAGTGATGTCTCTTTATTAAAGAGATTTTTGAAATGAATATTAGTGAGAGATAAAGTGAAGTTCTATTTTATAAATTATGTTTAACTTATTTTTTAGTGAGTGATATTGAGTTTTAGTGCAAGTCGCGTTGAGAATTAGTGACAAATGCTATTAGGCCGGAGATCTACGGAGATGCTGATGAACTTTTACATTCTTTAATCAAAATAAGTCTTTATTAATAATTATATAACATTAAATATCCATTATATTTTTATTACTCTTGCATGCAAGTAACATTTTATCATTAAATTATTATTATTATTAATGCTACGTTTTGACTACGTTCAGAGATCGATATTCTTTAATTTTGAATACTACAAAAATTATTCAACTTGATTTCTAAACCTTTTTTTATGTATTCTATAATCTTTTCTATTTAATTGCCTATTAATTTAAAATTAGCATTCGTTGTTTCCCCAACTGGTTTTTAGAATTGATTTCAAAATTTAATGAACGATACGCCAAAGTAGTGCGCCCACCACTCAGCCCTTGGATCTAGCAGCTAGCAGTTTCAAAACGAGCTAAAATTCGTAGAACCAACCAAGAGCCTCCGATGACAGTTCTCCACCGATTCCAATACAATTTTCTAAATGAATCACCCACTAACAAATATTGTTCTGATCCAAGGATTCGGTTTACATGCCTCCAAATGAGCGGATTCACATTTGCTTTGAGTTACTTCAAAAATTTTGCCCTTAAATTAAAATTCTGTCGAAAAAATAATTGCCAATTAAGTGAAAATAACTTAATAATTAGAGATTAACTTGGTGTCGGTTAAAAAATGTTAATACGGGGAGATAAGAAATGAAAACAGCTAACTTTAAGTAATTTTTTAAAAGAAAATAATTGTTCATAAATAAACAATAATAATTCTATTTAAAAATAAATTCTTCAAAATAAAAACTTATCAAACAATTATTATCAATTGACAAACAACGCTAACCCAGTTAGATATCTCTATGTTATTACAGAACTCACAGAACTATTTCTTTAAACAAATGTTTGATTTTTAGCTATTTTTTTCTTCTTTCTAATCATCACCTTAGTTCACACCGCTTGGGCGGTCTTTCAACGACAATGCCGAACTTCACCGACAAAAGCACAGTCATTATCAAACACCCTGCTCTTGGTAGCCATTAAAAATGAGATCTACTTTCGGTAAAAAAATTTTTGCGAAAGAAGTCTCAGAAAATTGCTCTAATTTGATGAGTATTAAATGTTTTTTGAAAATTTAACATGATCTAAATTGTTTAGAAGAATACGTAAACGTTAGGTCTTTTAGGTTACTTCCCCTCCACTTACTGCCATTGTTATTGCGTCACTTACCGAATCTACAAACAAGTTACAATTGACTTGAAGAAGAAGGTAACAGTGATAACTTTCTAAAGCTAGCCTCTTTTGAAAGCTTACATCCTCGAAATAACGCTAAATCATTTTGTTCCCAAGTTAATGTATCTTCAAACCCTCGTAAAATAAAACACCTTAAGTTTTTAATCTGTTGGTTTTCAATTTCAATTGTATTTCTGCCTTCGCCTGAGAAAGGCTAAGAGTAAATAAATACAATAGAAGTTATGAAGCGTGGAAGGCGAGTAATAAGTAAAAGGCCCGATTAGATAAAAGAGGAACACGTGGCGCCTCTAATTCTGGTAATGTGCAAGAAACCTAGGAAGACCTCGTTTCTGGTTCGAAATTACATTACAGTTTGAACCTTCCTAGTTAGGCAATGATACTCTGTCCATCAATAGCGTTTAGCCATTTCTCTTACTTGTAATTTGCACGATTGGTTCCCTACTTTATAGTGTAACTACCTTCTCTTGTTTAAGTTTGCGATCATGCCAGTCAGTATTCTTAAGTAATACAAGAATCGTTTATTCCATTTAGCCCTGTTCCTCATAATGCTATAAATTAGTCGCTCGGTATGCAACTAAACCCATTGAAATTGAGGCTGCCAGTGACAAACCTGCAGCCCAACATCAGCCAACAAACCTCCGGCCCAACAGAAAAGAGAATATCGGTTTTCTGAGCCACTTTCTGCTGTATTGGGCAGGCGCTCACAGCTCTCTCAATACAATCTTGATGTTCTTGCGGTGATTTAGAGCCATTTAGTCCAGAAACAGCTGATTACTTTCATTCTCGTTCTTCACTCTTTTCTCTAGTCTAATAATAATACTAATATTTACTATTTATTTCTTTATTTTATTTTATTTTTTTTTATGATTTAAGGCGCGTCAACATCTATGGCCTCCGGCAGTGAGCTGTAAGAAGCTTCTAGGAAGAGAAAATCTAAGGGTCAGCAGCTGGATTCGAACCCGGGAGCTCCGCGTGGGAGTCCAGTACGCTTACCGCATAGCTAATCCCTTCCCTTACTATTTACTGCTTATTTACTATTTATTATTTATTATTAGCAGTTCTGTATCTATGGTCTATAAAGTAAAGTTAAGTAATGCCTATTTTTTCAGATGGTGCTTAACATCCAACTACCAATTAGTTGTCGCGGACGGAGGCGAGTAGCGAACATACTTAAATGTAAATTTCGTTTGTTAACCATTAAATAAAATCCAAGGCCTAAGACCGGGAATCGAACCCAGTACCACAATGCATATTAGCTTTGCAGGTCTCGCCTCTAACCGCTCGGCTACCGTGGCGCCTCCTATGGTCTATATGTAACTAACAAAGGCTATGTCGTAATATTTGGGAGAAATGGTAATTATGAGTAAAGTTTGTTGGTCAATAATCGCTTATGATTATTACTGTTAATACATTCCAATATTAAGGTGAACGATATCTCTGTTCTTAAATTAAATAGATTATGGTTAATTCAGAGTAGGCGTTTTGACCAAAGAGATTAACATCCGCAGAGGTAATGACAACTGGTAATAATATATGTATTGCTTGGGATACATTAAGGGCAAAAGTGCATATCAGGTCATAGAACTTTTCTGTTAAATGTCAGAGAATAATGTGCCCAATTTGTAACGTGTTATTCCGTCTATTGCCTCAAACAGCTCTAATAGCTTCTTGTTTTATTTGACGACTTCAATCCTAATCTTTTAGTTCAGTAAATCGATAATAGGAAAACAAAAATCAACTAACATTAATTTTCACTTTTTAATAATTAAGAGCAAGCTAATTTTGGTCATAATTTTATATTATTTGCGAAGCTTTCAACGTTAGGGCTACGTCATTTTCAGAGCATTAACAATTGTATAGTTTTTACATTGTTACATCTAAAGTTGGTATGTCTTCTGTCCTGACTGTTTACTAAACTAAATGTAACGCTCTAAAGAAAGAATAAATTGACCAGTACTGATAACACTGGTGAACAATTTGTAACAAAATTTCTGTTGTTTGACTTTTGAGCTGTTTTATAATTAATTAGGCACGCTGGTTTCAAAACTGTAGTTAGTTTTCTTCTACCACGTCCAGTTTTTTCTCTACACCTTAGGAGAATGTGGCCACTCTTCACGGAATCGAGCATGGATCATAGGAAGCACTATTGCTCTCCTATTGGCTGACACAAACCTTCTCCGATGGGCGCCGGGTGTACATAGGCACACAGGAAAACAGCGACAGGTTTATACTTGTCTGGACTTGTTCAGTTACGCCTGAGACACTGTAGTGTATATTACTATAATAGTATTATATTTTATTATTATTATTATTATTATTATTATTATATGTATTATAATAGTTCAAAAGGGTAAGGGATGGAATATATCACCATGGGTGTGTTTCCTATTAAACCATTAACTTGAAATATGGAGTATTTAAGGATATTGACCATTTTTTTAATTGCAATTATAACAATGTAAGGTCAAAAATTGGCCGAGTTGGAATCGAGATGGACTTGCAGGAAGAGGATCCTGGGTTTAAGTCCAGAGATGCCTTAAATGATTCCTTGTGATCGCATTTTCTTCGTTGTAGAGTAGAGATGACATCAGATTTTCTCAAATCGATTATGTATTTGGGTACTCCATTGCTTTTGCAGATGCGTTCCGGATGAACACTAGTGCAGTCCGCATGTTTTTTTTTCCTAATTAATACCATAGGATGAGCCGGGTTTGATTCCTGGTTTGATTATTTCTAAGGATCAGTGTTGGGAATAACTCGTAAATTAATGTAACAATATCTAATTCTTTAGTGTTTTACATCACTTTTTTGTTTTTATTACTTTCTATTGACTTAAAAATGGTTATTGCAATGATATTTTCTATTTAACACATTACATATTTGGTCATACAACATCGAAGTATGGGGATCGACAAAGCGTTCCAACTCTCTACGTCTCCAGACATTACAGTCAAAAATACTTCGAAAACTTCTTAACGCTCCGTTCTATGTATCTAACCTCACTATACATAATGACCTCAAAATCCCTTTCAATACAGACCTTGCTAACACTCGTTTTTTCAAATTTCATTCCTCTACAGCAGCTCATCCTAACCCTCTAATCGAAAAATTATCTTCTTCTGCGATCCTCCAAGAAGATTGAAGAGAAGATGGCCCCGCGATCTACTGTCATAAGAGCTTACGTATGTCCAAGATAATGGAGTGACACTGCTGGGTGCCTTCTCCAATCGTATATTTTCACGTGTTATTTTTTTAATCATGTACCACATTTACTTGTAGCAACAATCTTGTTGCAGTTGTAAATTAAATAAAAGATTTAAAAAAATATATATATATAATCGCAGAGTGAAATCTTTTCTGTGGTACTCTCTAGAAAAAGAATGGATTAAATTTCATTAATAGCATTTGGTATTAGGATGTAGCACACATTAATCTTAGCGTTGCTTCGGTTTGGATTTAAACAAAACGACCTCGTACCAGTTTTGGTTGATCGCCCATCGCAGCGAAGCTTCTCGACCTATGCTAAGACTACTACTCTGAGATGGAACTCTAATTCCGAACATCTTTTCCAGGAGCGTATCAAAAATGAAAAGGTGAGAAATTAAAAAAGACATTACATCCCTCAACTATATTATCAAGATTTTACCAGTCAACTAGGTTTTGTTATATGTTTGACAAACTAGAAATTAATTTCTCTTCTAAAATAAACTTAGTAAAGGGTTTTTGTTCAATAATTAATAATTATATGTCGCAAATGACAGTAAAATTCATTCTTAACTTTTAGTAAATTAGAGGAACTTCTTGCGATTGGATCACCACACAGGGTTCTTGGACACTAATGCAGTTTGACAGCGGTTCATCCTCACTGCTGCAGCCTTGTTCTTCTCTGTCCTTAATCTCTAGGGAAATAATGTGAGTTTTGTTTTGCATAAATTATTTTAAAAATGTACAGAACAAACATTTGATGACCAAGTTTGGTGAATGTAAAGTTGTTTATTCGTAGATCTAGTTTGTCCATCGTCTCTATGATGGCCTAAATAATTCGTGATGTTCGGTATTGTTGTACAAGAAACTTTACCGAAGATGAAAAAACTTTTTCAACACTTATTGATTAATTTATGTCGCGTCAATATCTGAAGCCAGCCTCTAGAGAGTGTTTTCTCGTTATTCCTTCCTTTTTTTTAACTTACATGTAACCTTTTATTATTTAGAGCTCATGTTTCAGAGTGTGATTTTTTAAAATAAATTTCCTAAGAGCATCTTCAATCCTGGATATCCTACTACGAAAAGATTCTAATAAATAGTCAGATCTATTCCAAGGACCTCCTAGCTCACTTTTCTGAATTGTATGAACCAAAAGTGAATTCAGTCTGTAGTGCTGAATTCATAATAAACACAGGGATCAATCAAGTCAAATTAAATTCTTTTATAAAAGATTTTGTGGCCCGCAGTGTTAGATAATATCGTTGATTTTATCCAACAAAGCATGCTTGCTTTTTACGTTTTCGACGGGTTGCAGATGTTCATACATCATCAGAGGTTGAATGTTTGGTCAAGACAATTTGACTTCCACTATACACTACACTTTCTGACTTATTGGCCTGGATCATCTCCTCTCTTGCTTCCTCAATCACGTCCCACTGACTAGCAACCTTCTCAATTCGTCATTTTGTCAGTCCAACTGAGGACTCTAGTTCTTATTCTTTCTCATGGAAATAATTCAACTCCGAAATTTAGCCTCTTGAGCTTCAAATTAAATCCAATATTGTGGCTAATACTTCATTAATTTTTAATTTAATTCTTTAGTTCTTTGTCTACCTTTAAGACACATCTGAAGAGTTGTGAAGGCGACCATTTCATCAAGAGAAACGCCAACCTTACTGTTCAGAAATCCAGACTAAAAAAAAGTATGATGGGGTAGTTAAATTTAAGAAAATTTAAACAAAATATTAATATAGTCAACAGATATTTATTCAATAATAAAATAATAAAATTTTAAACCGGTTTTGAAAAGTAAGACAATAATATTTTATTAAAATTTAAAATAAATACTAATTTTATATTAGTGAATTGAAGATAAACTAGGGGTTACATATGTAATTCTAAGAGGGGAAAGTTAGACTATGGGTGGATGAGGCAATGCCGGCAGTCCCCACTACGAGGTTCGCACTAACTAACCCCGCTTACGGTTGGTGAAAGCCTTAGGTTCAAGTTTGCCTTACACAACATACTCCCAACTTGCACGCACTTGTCCTCTTATATAAGGACCAAGTTCAATGCACTCGGCGTATCATGACCTCGGTTCGGACAAATGTTTCATTTTCAAAAAAATAAATATCACCTCTTTGCTTAACTAATAAATATTTAAGAATGTTTTTGAATCTATTAATATCAACTTTGTACTGAAGCACTTTTTGGAAACCATGCCCTTGTTACCCGTTTATTTTTTTATTTTATTTTTTTTAAATCCTTCATCAGCTTCATACAAGTTACAGGCACACTTACACAAAATAGAATCCTGGGCAAAGAAGTGGCGGATTAAAATGAACCCACAGAAATGCCAGCATGCCACGTTTACTCTCCGGCGGGGCTCCTGTCCACCTGTCCTCTTCAACAGCAATCCTCTTCCTTGTACAGATCTGGTGCGCTACCTTGGGCTCTACATAGACAAACGACTCACGTGGAACCCACACACTAGACTTAAAAGACAAGCAATGATAAAACGTGCGAAACTGCTTTACAGACTTCTTCGACGACGCTCCAAATTACCCATTGAACTCAAACGCTTAATATACAATACTATTCTCAAACCTATGTGCTCTTACGGACTAGAGCTATGGGGTTCAGCCAAACCTACAAGCATACGGACAGTACAAACATTTCAGTCAAAACTCCTCCGACAGATAGCTGACGCTCCTTTCTATGTACCTCGGAGGGAAAAGGCACCATGTCACAAAAAGTAAATTTTACAGGGGAGCCAAATAAAGATATTTTTCCAAATTCATTTTTTGTTCCACTTTTCCGGTTATACTCTTTCCTGTACTTCTCACCATAATTATTATAGTTGGTATGGCCACTTAACCTCCCATATTTTAAAATATTTTATTTTGATCTCCATTGTGAAAAAAATGTATGCCCATGTAGTGCCTTTTACCCTTAAGTAATGAAGTATCATAGTGCTTTTTAAAAATACATAAATCGCTTAATAGTAAACATAGGACATAGTGCTTTACACCTCTAGAAAGAGCAACAAAAAATTTGTAAAATGATGCCAAAATCTGAAAATCGAAAAAAATGGACATGGTGCCTTTTCCTTCCGAGGTACAGATTTTGACAAACCTCACTCTTCACACCGACCTCAACATTCCCTTTATAGACCAACTCGCCAAGACTAAATACCAAAAATTCCATACTACTCTCTCGACTAGCTCTAATCCTCTAGTACAGTCTATCACCACCTCTGACATCCCTAATACTTCTCGCCGACTGAATCGCCAGTGGCCCCGCGACTTCCTTGAGGCCTGAAGGCCTAAACGCCATTACTCTCCTATCTCTCCTCTCTCCTCCTCGTATTCTCCTCCTCACATTCTCCTCTCTCCTATAGAGAGTGCTACCACTTGGTAGTTTCTCTCCTCCTGCTCTTCTCCCGCACCACTTCATCACTCTCTCCATATTTACTTATTGTATGCAATGTATACAGATTGTAAATTACAAAATAAATTTAAAAAACAAAAAGAAAATTTAAATAAAACTGGATTAATCCGCAAAGGGTTTAAATTTGTGGGCTTTGAGGGAGATTTGTACGCATGAAAACTAATAAAATGTTTCTAGCCAAAACCTTTATTTGGGTCAGAATCGTCCAAAAAAAATAAAGTAAAATAATAATAATCAAAGGAAACTTGGATCTTTTTAAGTGCGATTTTTTTAATTAAATTAATTAATTTTTAATTAAAACAAAATTGCTGAAAATATCTATGGGCACTAAAAGCAATGCTAGAATTTCAAGTTTGCAGGAAATCGGGTTTCAAGTTTTCCGTAATTGTTCAGAGGTCGCTGGAAACGCTTTTCTTTGCAGTGTGATCATCAACTTCACTGGCATGAACCTGTACCTTTTTATTTACAATATTTCCTAGTTTTAGAGAGTTCTGAGGCTTGAGTATCGAGTTGGAAAAAGTGATTGGAATGTTTCTAGAAAGTCCGTACAAGGAAGAAGACTCGCTACGTGACACATAGATCCGTTCATAAATCTTAGCCAGAAACTTCCTAATTTCTACCATTTAAATGTAAGTGATAATATTTTAGGTAAAAATTATTAAAAGCATGAAGGTTAGAGCAAGTTAGGTGAATTTTCGAGAATTCAGTGTGTTTCCCGCCTGAATCAGAATTCAAAATCTTATTTTTTATTTTTTATGAGGAGAGTAGATCACGAGGCCATCTTCTCTTCAATCTCCTTGGAGGATTAACTGGTAATGTGGAAGAAGATAAGTGTTCAATTAAAGGATTAGGATGAGCTGCTGTAAAGGAATGAAATTTTAAGAAACGAGTTTTAGTAAGGTCGTTAATGAAAGGGATTTCGAGGTCATTATGAATGGTGAGGTTAGAAATATAGAATGGAGCGTTAAACAATTCAAAATCTAACATTAGTCATTAATTTTAAAAGTTTATTGTAAATTATTTTAGCAATAATACTTTTATTACAAAATTCTAGCCCCCTTAAACTTCAAAAATTTGTGCACCCCCTGCTCTATGCTAAATCGGGACTTTTCAATTTTTGCCTTCAAAAACATCAATATTCACTTAATTTAGTATTCAATTAAAATATTCAATAACAAAATATTATTTAATTCATTACCTGATCCTGTTTGTGGCAGCCGTTATTGCTGCCACAAAAAATACTGCATGACAATCCCGTCACAAAATTTTGTTAAAGGGAAACAAAAGTCGGTGGACTCCATGAATTTAGAAATAAGTTAACTTTGCGAAGGTTGCAATAAGTGTGCCATAATTTCAAATGCAACCAACTTAAACAGGTGCTAGTCAGCCTTGAACAGATTTTTAGTGTTTTATTAAGAAGTATTTAAGCATAAATGCAGTCCACTAACGCTTAAATTAAAACTTTTTTTTGTAAAATTTTTAGGAATAATTTACTATAAATTATTCAAGTTCTTCTCCTCGAAGGACCTTGGCCTCTTAAGAAACTAATTCCTACTATTCTCTCACAATTGCACTCCTTCTTCAAGTCCTTACACCCTAATTCCTCCGACATCATCAGCCACTAAATCCTAAGGTGCCACCTAGCATTTTCTTAGGTGCCCTAATCATCTCGATCCAATCCTGTTCATCGTCAGTTAAAGGCAGAGAGAAGTACTTTATTACTTTACATATCTTTGTATTTATCTTCTTCCTTCACAGAACCAAAGACTTTCTGGGGCAAGGTTGCTTAAATTTGGCGAAAATAGACTTCAGTCAGCATTACCTGAAAGTCAAAGCTTTTATAAAATAAGTTATTCATTTCTTTTTACAAGTAAGATAAGTGAAGAAACGTTCATTTTGAAAGTTCAAGAAGCCGCTCACAGCAGAGAACTAATGTAATTTGCAGGTTGAAACTAACCTGGCTTCCCTTCCTATAAGCCTTGGCTGAGACGTCAGATATATAAATAATGAAGAAAGCAATACATTTAAAGTGTTTTAAAACTTAAAGAAATAAAATAAAATTACTTATCACCATTATTTAGTCAATCAATCTGAAATTCATTCAAAGTGTACCCGAACCATTACAAATTTACGTTGCAAACATTATGTACATGTTTTACAAACATAACGGTAAATAAATGTAAACAAGGGAATCCCCTTCCTGCACTTTGTAAATAAATAACTGTACATCATCCTCAGTTAAATTACATATTGTTCCACTGCATTCTATTTATCTACAATAAAACAACGAATTGTTCTTGATCTATAGAAATTTTTAACTATTACTAAAGTGAAAACACATACAAAACATGAGTAATCGATTTTTCAGTAACATTCATAACTTTCTGAAAACATGTCTGACAAATGTTCAGTGAAATGTAAGATCTAAAGTAAAAAAATAACCAGCAGATTGCACAAAATAAAGGCGCACAAGTACTATGAATAAAATCAAAATCAATAATAATAAATAATAAAGGTAATTTTTGAAGTGTATTTTGCTGATTTATAATTAACTGCAATTCACAAATTCTGGTTGATCATCAAGATCGGATATTAAAAACATCTCACATTCTTCTTAAGGTGGAATATACAGAAGATTTACAGGCTACGAGAGCCGTTCAGGGGAAATCTTAACGCCCCAGTAGTTACTATTCCCAACTGCTGCTTTCATTATTAACTAAAAAATAAAATATTCAATTCAAACCAGAACTTGCTAACTATAAGTACCTCAAAAATCAAAACAAAAAAGACAAACGATACATTGATGATAGACTTGACTGGATTTATCCAAAACCAAAATTTGAACATATTTTATGATGCAGAACTAAGTCTAGTGTCACCGTATATCCTGCGCATATTTGGCATAAAGTTGGCGGTAATTTTTAGCTAGCGGATAGTCTAAAAAGTCAGCTAAAATTCGAAAAGATAACTTGTTAAGGACGCTTAAAAGTGGCTACAACTGGGTCGGTGATTGGTTATAAATGGGCAACGAGGCGGCCAAATGAGTTGCCTCCACAAGTTCGGAAAACGTCCCTGCTCGTCCCACAGAATCACATCAAGCTTATGTGTAGTAAATGTAAAATATACTATATATATATATAAATTTGTAAATAATATACAACTTTTTCAATGAAATGAAAATCTGTTTGTTTTTAATGAAATAACAGAACTATTTGTAATCAAAAGATGTTATAAGACAGGAAGGCGTAAAAACGACCCAATCATTTTAAGTATTCTTTTAACCAATATGATCATCGAAAATGAATAATGACCTAGTTATAAATATAAATATGTACAATAGCATAGTTCCCTTTAGGTTCCGAGGATAACCTACCTTTTTTTAAAAAAAATTATTTTGTAATTTACAATCTGTATACAATGTATACAATAAGTAAATATGGAGAGAGCGATGAACTGGTGCGGGAGGAGAGCAGGAGGAGAGAAAATACCCAGCGGTAGCACTCTCTATAGGAGAGAGGAGAATGTGAGGAGGAGAATACGAGGAGGAGAGAGGAGAGATAGGAGAATAATGATTTAGGTCTTCAGCCTACAAGGAAGTCGCGGGACTACTGGCGATTGAGTTGCCAGGAGTATGAGGGATTTCCGAGGAAACGAGAGACAGTACAAAGGATTAGAGCTAGTCGAGAGAGTAGAATAGAATTTTTGATATCTCTCTAATTTCAAAACTATTTTTGAACTTTCTAAAACTAGGAAATATTATAAATAAAAAGGTACAGGTTCATGCCAGTAAAGTTGATGATCAAACTGCAAAGAAAAGCGTTTCCAGCGACCTCTGAACAATTACGGGAAACTTTAAACCCGATTTCTTGCAAACTTGATGAACTGGTGCGAGAGGAGAGCAGGAGGAGGGAAACTACCCAGTGGTAGCACTCTCTATAGGAGAGAGGAGAATGTGAGGAGAAGAATACGAGGAGGAGAGAGGAAAGACAGGAGAATAATGATTTAGGTCTTCAGCCTACAAGGAAGTCGCGGGGCCACTGGCGATTCAGTCGGCGAGGAGAATTAGGGATGTCAGAGGAAGCGAGAGGCAGTACTAGAGGATTAGGGCTAGTCGAGAGAATAGTATAGAATTTTTGGTATTTAATCTTGGCGAGTTGGTCTATGAAGGGAATGTTGAGGTCGTTGTGAAGAGTGAGGTTAGTCACGTAGAAAGGAGCGTCAACTATCTGTCGGCAGTAGTTTTGACTGAAATGTCCTGTACAGTCCGTATGTTTGTAGGTTTGACTGAACCCCACAGCTCTAGTCCATAAGTCCACATAGGTTTAAGAATAGTGTTGTATACTAACATTTGAGTTCTATGGGCAATTCGGAGCGTCGTCCAAGTAGTCTGTAAAGTAGTTACACATGTTTTGTAATTGCTTGTCTTTTAAGTCTAGTGTGTGGGTTCCACGTGAGGGCTAACCTACCCAAAATATTTTTTTGGAAATGGAAAAATCACTTTCATTTATCTCTAACTACTTATATTTTTGCGGAAAATTCAAATTTTAAACAAATGATTTTAGACCACTTCCTTTACGAGAAAAAGCGAAGCTTGAAATTTCAAGAATTTGACCACTGGCTGCGATTTTAGGCAGCCTTTCGCGCAGTTCTCCCACTCTAATTTTGATTACTGATTGAGAGCCTTCAGGATTTGAAGACTAGCCTTTCGGCTACAACCGGAAATTCTCGAAAAGAACTGTTATAAAAGAAGAAGAAGACGCATAGACTTTGCTCACTGCCTTCTTGTACTGAAAAACTATGTTATATGTTATATAAAACTATCAGCTACGTCTTATGTACAGTCTGAAAATTCATTCGTCTGTTCTGGACACGCGAAATACTTCTTGTTTGCATTAGTGCATAATTTCAGTAAGAGGTCTAAAATTAAGAGTTGCAGTCATGTGGAAAATGATCAGTTATTATTGACTTAACATATGACTTTATTAACATAAAAATTTAACGGATAATTTAATGGAATCCTCAGTCTTTCCTCACACAATAAGAAAATTAAAACTAAAAATGTGCTCGTAATCAATATTTAAAGAAATAATGCCAAATTTGCCTCTTATTTTCAAAAATAGTTTCGTATGCATACTTTAAAAAAAAAAAATTAGTTAAATGATGTTTAAATTCCTCTTCTACATTATGCGAGCACCTAAGAAGGGAGATATTTCTCTGTATTTTACAACAAATAAGAGTCCAATATCCGAAACAGTTCGTTGGTAAAAGTTTTACTGAATTCAAATCTCCCTGGCCGCAGCCTACCGAGATCAAATAACCACCTACACTACTGAATACATATAGATATTGTCGAAAATGTGGTTAAGTCCGCAGTGCAGGCTAATATATTTTAAACCCTTATACAACTGTCCTACCGGACAGTTTTAATTCATATCCTTCGTAGCGAGCATGTTTATTGCATCCCTCAGATGACTTTTATCCATCATCAAAGGTGGTTTAATCAGTTTGGAATAAACATTTAGTCTTCATTTAGGATGCCAATGAGGAATGAATCAGTAAATTCGTGCTACGACGTACTCGTATAAAACAAAACATACAGATATTATAAAAGCAATAGTTAAGCAGCAGTAATAATGTTGGCGGTTTGCTTTTTCGCATATATTCTCATTTATTAGTAATTTTCACTTTCTTTATTGAACTAAAGTAAATACTTACAACAGGAGAGTTAACATTAGTGCAATATTTACTCACCTGAAACAAGAAAAAATAAAAATAAATAAAACAAAACTAGGTAAATAAAAAAATTAAAATAATTGTCCAACTACTGAATTATTTTCCAGAAAATAATAGTATATTATAAAGGAGTCCTTTCTCCATTAAGATGGCAATTTATTTTTGTAATAAGATAAAAATATATTTACAAGAAATAGGACATTCAAATCTGGGATATTCCATCAGTTACAATTCTAGTAAATATTATTTTAGGAAGGAAATACTTTTTTGCCCTGGTCGGCCAGGTTATATTTAGCAGGAAGTAGGTAAGTATTCACAAATAAATTATTGCTTGGTACAGGGATATTTTTAATAAGTAATTTCAACTCCAATAATATTTATTGGTACAATTTTCTTCGTTATGTCTAATTTCAGAATAAACCATGCTCTATTTAATTTATTATATAATATTTCGCTGACCCCTCACTCCCAACTACAGAATATTAAAGAGAGATCTAGAGTCTATTTTTAGCGCAGAATTCTGAAGCAGAGGAGAGGAGATAGCTGGGATATAAGTAAAATATACGCGTAGAAGGGCAAAGATTTTGCATCGTAATTTTGTCCTTCAATACTGATGAGCTATTGATTTGAATGAGTTACACCAGAAATGCAAGGGCGCATGCAGATGATGCGTCATTAGATGGGTTATTCCTAATAAAAGAATTTATCTATTTAGACTTTTACAACGAATGTAAGCAGAATATAGAAACTAGTCTAGCCTGGTATGAAATTTTAAGTCAAAATTTGATGTATTTAGATTATACTGCAGCTATGTTAAAACGACAAAAAGATCCGAAAAGGTAATGATTGTAGGGTCAGGTGGCTACAGCAGACGGATAAGTAAGTATAAAATTTGTTAGGGACGTTTACCAGATTAGGAAAAGCCAATATAATCATCCTGCACTTAAAGATCTTTTGTCCCGCCAGCATGCTTATAACACCAACGTACACATATATGTATGCTTTGGTGTCCTTCAGGAGTGTTGATCTGCTGAAGACCTCGCAGGAGGGGTGATCCCAGCACTATGTGGCGTCCAAAGGTTTCCTTGCCTGAGGTGACAAGGGCTATCAAGACCGCATGCACTGAGGCCATGAAGGTTTTTCATATCTACAGCCAGGATGCAGATAGAGCTGTGGTAACAAAGCTGGTAATGGTGCTATCGGACTATATCAAAAGCTACGCGAGAAATTGGAGGTAAACTCGGTTTTCAAGACCTCTTTCTTCATAACAGCTGCTAAATACAGATCCGGCAAGCCTTTCACAGTTCTTATTCTGGACAGGAAGATTAGGAACCAAGAATCGCCATGGAAGTTAACTTTGTATGTTACACTGACGGATCTAGGATAGAAGGAAGTATTGTGAACCCAGATGAATGAGGCTAAACCAATGAGGCTGTTTTGTCATTTCTGTAAGCCTAGATAGGCTGGTAGGTTGGCTACAGTCTTCCAGGCAATATACAGTCGTAACATACCTTTGTGATGCTAAGATCATAAAGCAGGGAATTATTAACTCCATGGTTGGGCATCTTCTTGATCAGCTAGGCGATCCTAAAATTAGGCCATGAAGTTGCTAAAGGTTACTGGGAGGCTGTTTAGAAGTACTGAAGAGGACAGATGGCCATAGTAAAGTCTTTGTCGACTGGAAGCCCGATCATTCGATATTAGGCAGTATTAAGCGGGGTTTTCACGATTTTAACTAGTTTTTTTTTTAGCATGATCAAATGCATCATCAGTGCGGCCATCAAAGAATGGCTGCATAATTAGTTATAGGAGTGGTAAAGAGATTGTCAGGCCTGAGGCAGTCAAGAACGTTCTTCAGCTGCTGATCGCCTTAACTTACTGTGAAGTAATCCGGCAAGGCCAGGTTGATCTTAGGGCTCTTCATGGGTCTTGCTAAAGGTTGCACAGGTTTGGCAGGAAGAAGAGGTGTCAGCGCTGCTCATATTGCGCCAGTGCAAAGGACAGGAATAGCTCAGGGTTCAGCTCTTTGGAGAAGAAGAATCCATGTCTTACTTAGCCCAAAAGCCTCTCAGAAATCTAAGTTAAACAGTTAGTGCAGGAGGTGGTGCTCTAAATAATGGGAAAGACGAAGCGAACTCAACTTTTTTAGGTACCCAAAAAAATCAACGTCCCTGGTCCGTCAGGTAGAAACCCTGCCTTAGTAAGAACACGTCAACAAAATCGATCGAAAGGACAAATCTTTTTGTCGGGGAGCGTGGGTCTTTAAAGCCCACACAATAATAATGATGGTATTTAAGGCAGCGACCTCATTACTCTTTCTAACAATTACGTTACTATGGATGAGAATGGGAGTTACTTCCAGCGACGATTGGTCTCTAGTAGTTTCGCCTTTAAGCAGCATTGTCAACATACGGCAAAGACAACACCTGTAGATGTTAAAACTGCGATATATCACGATGTGTAATCAACTTTACCCTACACAATGATTTAAAATCAACGAAATCGTATTCTATACAATAAATTACTAAATCTCCTCATTGTCCTGCAGATGGCCTCTTCTCTCGTCCCAATTAGTCTTCTCCACCGTCTTAAGCCCGGGGGACCTACTGTTGAACTATGCTAACAATCTATTTTTAAAATTTAAGGGTCGAAATTACCAAATCTTGTCCCTCAAAAGTGTACATTACACTAGTAGTACATCAACTATTGAAATAGCTGTAAATATCAATATATTATTGAGTTTATAAGATGAACCAGCAACAATCTAATTTAAAGTCGTCTTCAACCTGCCTCATAGTAGAGAATCCGACGCTTAAAGAATGTCAAATTTTATTTTTAGGATTCAGTTCTTGTTGCCGACAATACATCTATATACACATCTATTTCATGTGGTAGATATGTTGGGAGAGTGCGCTAGGGTGGTGATGACTTGATCAACAGGTAGGGGAGAGTTACGTAAACACAAGAGAGTGAGCAGGAGCGAGACAGTAGGAGCTCTGGACGGAGAGAGACCATACCAGTGAGTGAGCAGGAGCGAGTCAGTAGGAGCTCTGGACGGAGATAGACATTCTAGAGAGGTGAACGGCCACACTCCGCTAACTGGGTCACTGATACCCCCTCCTCTGCTACAACTTTGCCATCACATCCGCACAATTAAACTTACAATTCGCCGTTAAAATAATGTTTGTACACTCTACCAAATATGTTTATCTTCTTCGTTTTCTAAAAGTAATTTTCTCAATTCTAACTTTGAACAATGTACGCTTCTAAAGAATTAACGCTGTCATTTATTACTTTTTCTTACCTTAGGCAAGGAAAGTATTGCAATCGTGTTAGCTCTTCTTCGACTTACAAAAAAAATTGTTTTTAGGTCATGGGTGTCCAAAAAATAAGTTTTGTAAAAATGGTCTGGTGTGAGAATGAACTCTTCAGACCAAAAACAAACAATCAATTGTAAATACTGTAACAATTTCTGGTTACTTTCCCGAGACTCTTGTTCACGTTTCGTTGATCTATTTTGTAAAACCGTACATCGCACTGAAATATATCTTACCAAGGAAGCCTTCTCTCAAATCCTTTCCCAAATCTGGCCCTAAAACGAGTTCTTTCAGAAAGTGATAAAAGTAAAAGCTATCAATGAATGTATATAAGTATACGAATAAAATTCTAAGTCATTTTCGAGAATGTGACCAAACCATCGAGTAAAGAGGAACTTTATGGTAGAGAAATTACCTTCAAACTCGATTTTAGCCAACTTTTAGCCTTCCTTAAAGAAGTACCCAAGAGATAGCACCATAGATGTTAAAAAAATGTCACTTTAGAAGAAATCGAGCACCAAGCACGACTTTAGTTAAACAGATTCTCTAATTAGAGAATCTACTAAATGAATCTCAGGCTGGGTTTCGAAGAAAGTGCAGTACTTTTGACATTGATACTCTTAGATGGCATTGAGTAAAAAATAAAATGACCGCCTTCTTTGTAAACCTGTCCGCTGCCTTTGACCCTGCAGATAGATGGCCCCCTTATTTTTAAATTACATCAGTTGGGCTTATCTTCTAAATTTGTAAATCTTATTAAAGATTTATCGGATAATACCATCGCTCTAGCAAGAATGGCTCATCCAGCTTCTTCTAAATCGAGGTAAGATTGAAACAAGGAAACTTATCAAAGAAACTTATAACAAATTATTTAACCAAATTTATGGTGTTTAGAGGGCTTTTCTCACAAAAAAAAAATTAAAAACTTATTGAGATTTGAGAGAACTCAGGAGCGTACCAAAGCAGACATGTAATTTACAGTTTATAATTAATAGATCGTAAAATTGTGACATAACAAATTGTGATTATTTTCATAAATATATTAACTGAGGTTAGTTTGGTATTTAAAACATGTCTAATTAATTATATTAAGCGGGGATAATGAAGGTTAATGTACAGCGCGTTTTGTCGGTCTGTTGCAACGATTAGAGAGCAGGGCCATTCTCGGCGGCTCCTCCGCCACAGTCTGAAGTTACCACCCCCGCGCACACTGAAACACCCTACATAACCCTCTCTCATGCCCCTCCACGCGAGTGTGGCCTACTAAACCTCCTTACTCACACTAAGTCAATGTAAACTCTATTCACATCATCCCACCTTCTCTACACAATATGTAACATCAATTATAAAACAATATTTCCACATACATTTTATAAAATATATATTTTTATATATATAAAACTGACAATCTTAAATATAGCCTGACGTGAAAGGGGTTGATTTGGTATAGTAGTTATTAGCGTGAACTTGTAAGTGGGAGAACTCCCTTGCGTGCAGCTACACTTTACTTGTTGGGCAAGTGTTAGAAGAAAAGTATGAACTTACCCCTGCCTTAGTCATCGAATTTGGTGGTTAGACGTTAAGCGTTAAAAGCGGCCATTACTTTAACTTGACTCATGAACTAATTCGGTCAAAAAGGCCAAAATTAAAAGGATAACTGGCCAATATTAAAGAAGGAAATATGCAGGCAAAGAATTTTTTTCCTTTTAATTTTTTCATTTATTTTAGTATTAACATAATATGTAAATAATTGCAATAGTGTGTGTGAAATGAGCGACTAACGAGGATAACTGGTCCTTTGGCGAGACTTCACAGTTGGTGGGTCAATCAGTTAGGTGCAGAAATTTCGACTTCACTTCCGTTACCATCTTCCATTACACTTGCTGCCGAGTGAGGGAGATTACATGTTGCACATACATGTGTTAATCCAAATATTAATAAATCGTAAAACATTTTGTAAAACTAATAAAATACAAATTAATGAAACCTAGTATTTGTTTAAAGGTTCTATATGTTTAGTGTAACGTTTTAGAATTGTACCCTTGGAGCTGTATTTTATGCGGGAGGTGCGCAAATTAAAGCAGAAAACGTGGAATTTATTTACTTATTTCATTTGTTGGGGAATAAAAATTGTTAGAATCAATATTAAATAAATAATAAATCAATAACATTTATTTTTTAACATCACTTCGTTTCCTATAAGAGTCTGGAGGCCACAGCGTTTTTACAGTCGTCTGGGCGAGTGATTTGAAACCATGTTGGCAGACTAAGGGTTAATAAGAAATTTTTTACATTCGTTTTAATCGCTTCAGAAACAAATGGAATGCTGAGAATCTTCATGCAGGATAATATTTGCCTGACAGAAGCGGGCATTAACAATTTATTCACAGAGCTATCGGAGTGGTAGCATAGGATTAGAAGACTTGGTGGAACCACATTGTTGATTAGCGCCTCAACCACCGCTTCGACCACCAAAAGGATATCTCTTTTCCACAGGTTTCTTTGCAAGTAATATCTGCTTTTATGAAAGAAAGAAAGAAAATAAATCTATGAACCTGGGGCTATTGACCCCTTACAATAAATACATGTACAATTTGGGGCCCTATTTGTTTATAAAAAATAAGTAAGTATTTACAAAAAATAAGAATTAAAATTAGGGAAATAAATGAATTCATTTGGGAGGAGGATGTGTAGAAAGGAGATAATTAAACAGAAGAGATTTAAAGATGGAAAGGGAAGGAGCATGGCGGGAAGATGATGGTAAGGAGTTCCAGAGAGAGGTAGTGCGAACTAAGAAAGATTTGTGAAAGGATGAAGTACGGAGGGAATATAGGGATCTAGTATTACGAGAATGGATCGAGAATTTGAACTTGAAGAGTTTTGCTTAGATTTGTTTCATGGCCTTCTAGCTATATGTTTCCAAATACATATAATTTACAATATCGATGAATTTGAAAAAATAAACATATAATTTATTATCGGAGAAGTACCAAATTCCTCTTTCGTCGGAGATGAACAAGCAACTTTCTTACGCAAAATTTCAAAACCTCCTTTCCTGCTCTATTTTATTCTATTCTAATTCATATTTAATTGTATTTCATAAATTAAATAAATGAGAAACAATACAAATACATTTAATACAAGTTACAATCCGTAAGCAAATATAAGCAAGCCAAATATTGGGGGATGTTGCCTTCTCCGTAAAGGAGCTTGGATCCATGGGTTAAGTAAAACGTTCTCTTTAATGTAATGGTCGTTTGGATCGTCCTCCAATGTAACAGCGATATCAGTATAAATCGTTTGTTGAGTTCTTGTCCCTTCAATCTGGAATTGGGGTTACTTGTGAGTCGTTCGTCGATGTGCAAGAGGTAAGCAGTCAGTTCCATCCAGTAATATTGGAGGTACTCTGTAGGTTCTTTCAGGAAGAAGAGGAAACGGTACTGCACGTGCTGTGTCAGTGCGAGGGGCTTGTATGGCTAAGATGATTCTATCTCGGGGAGGAAAAACCAAGGCCTGTGAGCTTTACCAAGCAGTCACTCACCAAAATTAAGAGTCTGATCAAAAGTACAGGTCTAGAGGCCGAGCTTTAGAATGAAGGGAGCCACAATAGATCCAAAGGGTCTGCTGTGGCGTAGGCCTAGTTTAATCTAATCTAATATTGGAGGTTAAGTAGTCCCTGCAAAACTTAAGTATGGATCTTTGTCTCATTTATTTTTATTCTCCAATTTTAAAATAAACGAAAGTGTACCCGTCGTTTTGAAGATTTCTAATGTCACAGGAAAGATGGCCAGTAAAAATAGGAATTAGTGTGAAAGATTATATGGTTCTATCAGATGGCCATTCTATGCACAGGAGAGGACCAAAATTTCTTTCAAGAAGCAAAATGACTGTTTAGACTAGCCCGCAACATACATACGATGTATTATTTGTGTGCAAAGTTCAAGTGTACATATATATCCCCCCCTCCTGAAGGTGGAGGAAAAAACAAGAGTGAACAATGTTTCTAGAATGGTTAGTATGAGTGGCCTGTGTGTGTCGACATCGAACAGACCTACAAATAGGTCCTTGACTTTACCTGTAAACCTCGCTCTCCACCGATCAAAACCTCCACCACTTAGCCACCTCTCTGATTGCCAATAAAGCTGTGATGGGAGCATGATAGATTCATATCTATGTTACACATTAGACTAATTTATTTGCATAAATAAATGAATTAATTGTTTTCATTTCTTCTTGCGTTTCAAGTCCAATAAAAGTTGAAAAGAATTGAATCAGTTGTTGCCAGCCAATGAGAGGGACAGTTAGTTACGACCTTGTTTAATTCACTATGAGTGCATTAAATGAATTCTTAAGTGTGTCAGTCCTACTGTTGCCGTAGATAGCATTCTAACTTATCTCCAAACTTGCTTCGTTTTTCTTTGTTCATTTAATAAAAGTTTATTAGTCCCAAAAGTCAACATTGATTACTACTCTTCCTGACCTAGATTTATAATTTGATAAGAAAATAAAATATTTTTAATATATTTTCGAATATACGCGAAAAGAGTCTAGAATGCTGATTAAATTAATTGTTAGGGATTCATTTTTTCTCTTTCTCTAATCAGGTAAGGAATTTCCAGAGATTCTAAAACGAGTTTACACCAGTAATATCCATTTTGAGGCCCCTCAGTAAAATAAAAAAATGTGTTTTTTGGTATATGGTCTGTTTGTATGTGGTATATATCAGTGATTCCCAAAGTGTGCGCCGCGGCTCTCCGGAGCGCCGCGGTGTCGTCATAAGGGCGCCGCGAAATATTCAATTAAACAATTCGGCAATTTTCTTGGAATTTCCAATTCTGGAATTTTTGCGCCAACAATCGTGTATGATGACAAAATTCCGAGAATTTAGCAACTTTCGAGTCCGAAAGTTGTTACCGAAACAGTTGAAATTAGATATTTTATATTATCCCAAGGGAAATAGTATCTGTTTTTAATTTTTGGCTGTTAAATGGGAAATCGCTTTTGAAAAGGAAAGTTTTCCAATTTTTAAAGAAAGTCAAAAATTTAGAAAAAAAATCTTCTGTATTAAGGGCGCCGCGGAAAAAATCCGTTTATTTAGGGAACCGCAAACCGAAAAAGATTGGGAACCTCTGGTATATATGAACGAGATATTACAAAATCTAAAAAACGCAGGTTTTTTTAAGTTAAAGTTGAAACTTTATCTTTCTATTTGGTCTCACTCAGAGTTCTGGCTATTTACTTTAAATTTATTTAAAAATTTTTCACATTTTTTGAGATGACTCCAACAATATGCTGCAAATTTTGTCTCCTTTTTGCACTAATCTTCTAATATAAATTTTATTTGGAACATTTTTCAGGCAAATTCAATTTAAAAGGCCTATGAGAGGAAATGGATAGGCTAATCTCTAAACCAGTGGTTCCCAAAGTGGTCCCTACGAACCCCCAGGGGTCCCCGGTATCATTCAGGAGGTCCGTGGAAAATTAAAATTGATTTGGGGGTCCCTGAACAACGTCAGGGGGTCCGCGCAAGGTTCAATATAAAATAATAAAACTGTGATCCATTTTTATTATTATGGAAATTAGAGACTAACAAATTTAATCAAAACTGAAAGCGTTATATTTGTGTTTGTTTTGAAAAACGTTTTCCGTAAAAACAAAACTTGGGAAGAGGTGAATGTTCTCAGTTTCCAAATCTTTCGAAATTGCAAAATAGAGATGAAGATTTGCTTGCGCACTGTCGAACTCTTAACGGCTCTTCATGCAGACCTGAACCAAAGATTACTCGTGGGGATTTGCGGTAGCTACTCACAAACATTGAGCCGGATATAAATACACTCGTAACAACTCATCACGTTCATCCAAATTATTAATTTTATTTTAAACAAAAGTTATAATTTCAATAAATACTTCTTCAACAAAATGTTTTTTTTTAAATTTGTAATTTTTAAACTATGTATTTATGTAGCTTTTTCACTTGGGGGTCCGTGGGCAAGTTTTGACCATAAAAAGGGGTCCATGGGCAAGTTTTGACTATAAAAAGGGGTCGATGGGTCAAAAAAGTTTGGGAACCACTGCTCTAAACTATCATTTTAAATATGGTGTACAGACAGAATCGTAGTGCATGATCATATAATTGCTATAATTCTGAGTTTGGACAAAATTTCACAACAGATTTGCTTTAATAATTATTAAAGAAGAATTATAAAAGAATAATTACAAAAAAGTTAATTCAATTACTCAATACAGTAATTTACTCATATTGCACCTTTCCTAATCCAACATGGTAGCTCTTAATTAGCAATTATAACTTCTTTTTTTCACTCTGGACCAGCTTATCGCCATCTTGAAGCTTCATTATTTAGTTAATTCGATAATCAATTTGATCGATTTCCCCTTTACAATAAATCGTGTTTGATCACTTAATTCTGAACTTCTAAACAAACAACTTCTTTCACAGGATAACATATTGTAATCAACTTTTAAGATTTAAACAATACGAATCTCTTCCTTGTACCCCAATTTATAACCTTATTTCATAATTAATATAATTTTTTCCCATTTTGAATATCAATAACTTTTATATAAGAGTGTATTAAATGAGCAAAAAGATTCCAAAATCAGTTTATTGTTTGAGAAAAATAAGAATAATACCTGTTAGTAGTTTGTTTGTTTCTTTCTTTGAAAGAATTACAGCGTTTGAGAAAAGTAAGGTGACCTCTAGGGTGATCATTTTTATCTCCAGGATGTTGGGTTTACAAAGAATAAACAAATTCTTCAGAGCCATTTTATCGTGTAGCCCGCCATTAATAGAAATCATTGTTGAACAAAAACAGATGTCCAATGAAGCAATTTTTTTTCCAGAACTACAGCTCCTATGGCAACAGACAACTCTACAAATCAGCGGTACAACGCTTTACTTTCATCTTAATCGTAATTCTGAAAGGACAATTGAAAGGTTTGAATGATGTTTGAATTTAAAAATAATAGCTGAATACAGTTATTATGAGTCATTCGCGTATAATTGGATATTACGTTTCATTCCACTTTAAAACGTTTCAAAATTTTCCATAAACCGGTGCTTAGAGTAGACGCTTAAATCCGTGTCTAACAGTCTAAGTGGGGACAAGTCATTGACAACAACAGTAGAATAGATGAGCTTAAGCAATTTAAACCCACCATTGGATGTTTTGGAGGCTTTACTCCCTGTATATACATTGCATACACCCTTTCAATTCCTCCTTCAGAATCAAATGGTCCTCATCTGCATGTAAACATCATTCTTGGTTATCATAACTGGCTGGATGATGACCAAGTTGTCGCTGAACTGACTGACACTTACAACTGGCCAAAAAAGAAGCCCCTAAACGCCGTTGCACTGTAACTGGAAACTGCAGACGTTCGGTCGAATCAAACGAATTCGGATTATAAAGTCGTTTTTTCCAGACCGATGGTGAAAATCGTGGGTTTCATGAAGTGTTTGTGTTTGCAAAGGTTTTACCTGAAGTCCGGTTGTAATTCTTTTTTGGAGGATTTAGAAATATTACAGCATAATTGATGTGTCAACATTGAGATAGATGACGTGAGGTGGTAATGCGAGAACTCCACAAGATAATGTACAACATTCTCGATCTCCACTAGTTAACATATGTTAAAGTTAACCAGACTCATAATTTATATTCTCAATCAAACGGCCGTTCACGTAACGTGAAGTTGTTAATTCTGTTGGCTGAGAAAAACTTTTGCCCTCAGCCTTGGGGCGCAATTCCTTCCAGTACGATGATGTTGGGTATATTCAGAAGCGTTTAAGATGATTTCTAACAACATCCCAAAAGTTACCAGGGATATTTACACTCTCTACCTCTTCTGAAAGCTTGCCAGTACCGATATTAAGCAATAAGTTAGAAAACTCCCAAGTATTATATAAACTAATAATTTCACCTGAACATAAATTAAATACTTTTTTTTTCTTTTTTAAAAAATTTATTTGTTAAGTTACACCAGCGCTAGATGCACTATTAGTAACAATAACAATAACTGACACCACTACAAACTCACAAATTGAGGGGAGAAGTTACCCAGTGATAACACTCCCTCAGTCATCTCTAGGGTTAGCTACTCTCTTGAGAAGAGGGAAAATCGCGAGGCCATTGGCGTTTTAATCGTCTGGGAGGATGATCTGGAAGGTGATGAGATGATAATCGGCGAACAAGAGGATTGGAATGAGGCTGTAAGTTCTGATAAATGTTTCTGCAGCGAGTTCGAGCTACCTGGACGTACAAACGGAATTTCTAAGTCTGTGTGGATGGTTAGATTTGAAACTGAAAATGGAGAAATACTTTAAAGTTAAAATAATGTAAAGTACTTTTAATATAACTGAAACAACAGAAGGTCAGCTGATAAACGACCGTAGCCGTCAGCTGATAAGCGATTAGCTTTAGAAAAAACCAGAAATTGTTTAAGGTAGTCAATAGGAGACTTCCTATCGACATTAATCACCACAAGTTCCTCTATCAAGTTCCTAAACCATAAAACTCTAATTGAAGTCCTATGACACATAAGTAAAAGGAGGATGGTTGACGATTTCGCGATTATTTTGGCACCTCCTTGAGATTATAGAGAAGATGAAGAAATGCTATTTAAGGAACACCAGAACACCAGAATTCACAGAGGAATGGCTAATGTGCCAACTAAACCAACACACACTTGTAAATAAAACTGCGAGAAGCTAAAAGGAAATAAAAGCATTAAACTATCAGGACCTATTTGAAAACAGTGTATAATAATTGGTATGACAATTAACATCCTTTATTTGCAGTTTTGCGTTAAAATGCTTAAAAACCTAAGGATAAAGTCAAAACTTAAATCTTAATGAGCCCTGTGACTTGACTGGAACAAACACGAAGATGTTAAGGACGCAATAGTTTTTATCTAACACCCATTTTCTAGGCAATATCATCAGGCAAACAGGCAAGCCATTAAGGGTGTTTCAGTAAAAATTAGTTGCACGTTTGCCAGTTCATCCATATTTTTCATCGTAAGACAAAGAATTTTTCAAAAGCCCTTCCTTCGCTAGCTCTCAGGTCCCATGTGGAGCCTAAATGCCCAATTTTTAAGTCTGTCGGCCTTGTGATTCGATTATATCGTGATGTCCTGAGTGAATGTTATTTCACTTAAATAATGATCAAAATTAAAACTGTGCGTTCACATGACAAATTATTAATAATAAAGGCTAGATAGGTAATAGTGAGCAAGTTGGGCACATGCAGGGCGGCGCGTTAGTACGTGCCGTGCGTACAGTGCGTGCTGTGTCATGCGGACAGCTCAAGGAGAGGCCATGGACAAGGGAGCACTGAACTCACTCACAAACCTTGAAACTGACCTGAAATTCGGCACAACACTTTCTTATGTAGTTCTACTTTTTATTTTTAAATTCAGTTTCAATTAAATCTCTTTAAAAAAAATAATAATAGTTAGTAATAATTAAAAAATAAAATACAGGTATACACAGTAATTTAAAAATGTGTATATATACAATATATTTCACAGGTAATAACAAAAAAGTTTGAGAAAAACATTGAAGAGTTATTCTACTAAATCTAGATGCAAGGATTTTTATAAATAAAGTGATTCTATTGGAATGCAATAGAAACCTTGGCCCAGTGATTGCTTTCCACATGGTTTTATCTTTTCTTTGATGCATTTTAGGCTGGTCTTTTTTTTAAAACAAAGAAACTGCAGTTTACTAATAAGTTTAACTATTGTAGTTTCCTGGCATTTGATCCTCCAGCTTGCCTGTACGGTTTCTAACGAGTACCTTGTTTTTATATAAATGCCTTTTATTAAAAACCTTATTGTATCCAGGTAATAAATTTTCTTTTCGTCTAACTACAACTGCAATTGCAATTATTCGAAGTAAACAAATACAGAATAACCTTCCTCTCTTTGATCGCATATAACGGGGGGAATTTCTTTTATCTATCCTAGGTACAGCCAACTATTTGGATTACTAACAATATGGCTTAAAAACTCCTCTATGAATTCTGAATTAATAAACTAGGTGAATGCTGCATCTATTTTGCTTCCAGTCAGAATTATTAAAAATTTATAATTATTATTTATTTATTTAAGTAGATAATTAAATATTTACAATTAAATTTTCATATTATTTATTAGACATTAATTACAACTAATGGCGGGGCTCCAGTCCACCTGTCCTCTTCAACAGCAATCCTCTTCCTTGTACAGATCTGGGGCGCTGCCTTGGGCTCTACATAGACAAACGGCTCACGTGGAACCCACACACTAGACTTAAAAGACAAGCAATGATAAAACGTGCGAAACTGCTTTAAAGACTTCTTGGACGACGCTCCAAATTACCCATTGAACTCAAACGCTTAATATACAGTACTATTCTCAAACCTATGTGGACTTACGGACTAGAGTTGTGGGGTTCAGCCAAACCTACAAACATACGGGCAGTACAAACATTTCAGTCAAAACTCCTCCGACAGATAGCTGACGCTCCTTTCTATGTGACTAACCTCACTCTTCACACCGACCTCAACATTCCTTTTATAGACCAACTCGCCAAGACTAAATACCAAAAATTCCATACTATTCTCTCGACTAGCTCTAATCCTCTAGTACAGTCTCTCGCCTCCTCTGACATTTCTGACAATCCTCCTCGTAGACTGAATCGCCAGTGGCTCCGCGACTTCCTCGCAGTCTGAAGGCCTTAAAATCATATCCTGTAGAAAGTGCTGCCGCTGGGCAGTTTCTTTCCACCTGCCTTTCACGCCTCTATACTTCTATCTCCCTATTTACTTGTTGTATAGTGTATTATACAGATTGTAAATAACAAAATAAATTAAAAAAAAAAAATTACAACTAATAAAATATTTTTATGATATACAGCCTAACATTATAATCAGCTGATTAATGGTAATAATGGACTTAATACTCACCTGATTGGCTGAAATCAGTGAAAAGATGAAAATGATTGGCAATAGAGTTGGTGAATGAAATCATCAATAGTAACGCTAAAAGTGCTGATAATGTTTTAGTTAATTTGAGTAGATTGGACGATTACCTTGTTTCCATGATGATCGGGTGCAGAATACACCAGGGTGATTGTCTAATAGAAACAAAGTCGTTCAATCTACTCAAATTACCGAAGAAAAATTATTGCACTAATGACATTAAATTGGATAATTTCATGAACACCCAACTTAAATAACTTAAAATGATATTGATTATGCAATCTACACTTTTCCAAACTGAAAGTATTAGTGCTGCACGAGACCGAGACGAGGCGAGACTTTATGCAGTCTCGATCTCGGTCGCTCAAGTCTCGGTCTCGGTCTCGTCGAGATATCTCGCTCTCGGTCTCGGTTTTTTGAATTTTTGTTTAAGTATCAAAAGCGGTTTGCTATTTTTTTTTTTTTTTTTTTTTTTTTGGCGCATCAACAGCTTTTGACGACGACGACGACTGCATCAATATTTTTGCACCATTTGCTCAAAAATCAGCAAATATCACCGAAGCATGGAAGAAAGAAATCATTAATTACACCAAATTAGACCAAGCACCAGTAGACGTTGACATTTTAGAATGGTGGAAAATACTTGAGGATTCCTTCAAAAATTTGTCTAGAATGGCGAAAGATATTTTTAGTATCTGTGCAACTTCAGTGCCATCGGAAAGATTATTTTCGCAAGCTGCGATGATAATGACCAATAGAAGATCTTCTCTAACTTCTGACTCAGTAAAAGCTCTTTTATGTATCAATGCTTGGGCAAAGTGTATCTTAAAAACGAAAATTTGTGGCAATATTTTTTAGATGCATAGATAGTCTTTTTTCAAATTCAATAATTCACTAATTCTAAAATATAATTCAAATAATATCAAAGTTCAAAGTATTAGATTATTAATAGTGAAATTTATGAAATTGAATGAATGATATGAATAGTGAAATTTAGTGAATTTATATAAATATTATGTAATTCGAAGGGGGCCGCTACGGTAGCCGAGCGGTGCGAGACCTGCGAAGCTAATGTGTATTGTGGTACTGGGTTCGATTACCGGTCTTAGGCCTTGGATTTTATTTAATGGTTAATATGAGAAATTTACAGTAAAGTATGTTTGCTAGTCGCCTCCGCCCGCGACACCTAATTGGTAGTTGGACGTAAAGCCCGCCTGAAAAAATAGGCGATTACTTTACTTTGCTTATTTTACTTATGTAATTCGAAGTCAAATAGATGTAGTAATATTGAACATATATAATAAAATCGTATCTTTTAATAATTAATTCAATACCCGTAATGATTATTTATTAATAAAGAACACAATTTTATAATTTTGTAGCTAAAAATTAATATTTGAATAACCGAGACCGAGACCGAGATTTGTCTCGTTTCTCGTGCAGCACTAGAAAGTATTTAATTTATGCATTTTAATTTTTACTTTTGAGTTAGTAAAACATTTACAATTAGAATTTACTTTCTAAATAATATATTAAAATAACAATGGCCGGGAAGAATATTTAAAATCTCGGAATAAATTAGAAGTTGATAATTTATTTTAATTTAATAAAAAATTAAAATAAATAAGAGTCCATTTCTATTAAACATTCAAAAGGGGAAATTATTACTATTATTTTAATTTAAGGCGTGTCAACATCTGAGGTTATTGGCACCCGGTAGTGCACTACCGGCCTCTGGACAATGTTCTCTCGTTCACTGTCCAACACCAGACAGTGAACTGTAAGAAGCTCCTAGGAAGAGAAAAGCTAAGGGCCAGCAGCTGGATTCGAACCCAAGTCCTCCGCGTGGGAATCCAATGCGCTAACTGCATTCTTCCCTTGGGAAATCATTAATTGCTTATTTTTAGAATTATTCTGAAAATGCAATTAGGTCAACGAGATTTTTTTGTAAAAAAAAACCTCTCTTACAATGCTTGCAGTAGTTTAATTATACTAGCATAAAGGAGTTTTACGGATAGACTGCAGAATGGGACACGATTTTGCCTGGAACATTTTTTGCAGTTAATATAAAAATTAATTTAATAGAATTATTATTATTTTTAAATGTAAATATGAGGTAATAGCGCTTAGATCTTTTTTCAGAGCTCTGCCGGCCTTCAGGCAATGTTCTGTCGTTGCAGACAACACTTTCTATCACCACAGAGAGAGGCTGTTAACGCTTACACCCAGAAACTCTGCATGAGAGTGTACTAACCACTCTGAGCTAGTCCTTCATAAATTAGTAGAAATTAATTTACAGCAATGTTCTTAATTAACATTTTCATTTTTAAATCTGCTTTTCCTAGTTAGGTAGGCTGTGAACTTTTAAGATATTTAGCAACGTAGTTCAAATTAGATGAGGGTAATTTTCAAAATTAATAGTCTACGATTAATGTGATACATTTTATAAGGTTTAAAAAAATAGAATATTTGTACGAGTAAATAACATTTCAAACGAATTGAAATAAATGATTAAAAGTCTGTTTGAAAAACACGGAAGCGTTCTATTTTCTGAATGAAATTGGAAGGGAATCCAAGCTTGTTAGGTAACCAGCTACAGCTATAGAGTGGGGGTAAGTTCTCGCGGAAAGAAAGCACTCCAACTTGACTAACTTTCACTTACTGAAAGAGAAAGTGTCGTCTTGTTCAACTGGCGAGGGCACCGACCTCTGGCTCGTACTAACGAGCGTAAACTTTGCTTTAGTTTAGACTGGCAGACTGGTGAGGCCAAATCAAAAATAACGGTATTGGAAAGGATGAAGTGGGAATAAAATGAAAACTTCAGGACGAGTGAGAGTTTAGGCCGGGGGTGGAGTAGTGGAGGAATAAAATTGGGAGGGGTTGTTCGACAGCAGTGGGAGATCAGGCGCTCTAGTTGTGCTTAACCTGCAATACCAAGCAGTAGAGCGGGTTTACATAGCCTAAACATTCTAGGCGCTCCACTACGGGCTAGAGCAACTTGCATGCGTTACCTCCCTTGCATGCAACATCCAAATAATTCTAAATTCTACCTGAATTACAATTTAATTTTTTCCCAACACTTAGTTCAAAGTACAAAAATTATGAAGTATCACCCTTAGTTGGTAGTTAAGTTATTAAAAAATCTGAGGTCGAAAAGTCTAGGTACTTTTTGATTTCTCTTTCTTCTTTGATTTTGTTTTTAGATTATTGTGTGAAATAAGAGGCAATAATCTCTGCAATCTAAGAAAAAACTTAAAGTAAAAATGGACAAACTTCACGATTCGATGAATAATTTCATGCGATAGTGATGAACATTTAATTAAATCAATGGTAGGAAAAATAATGGATATCGGGCTTAAAGCTTAGTAATATGCCAGTGGAAGTAAATCACAAGAACATGGTAATAGCCCCCAGCTGCTTGCCAGTCCGGGAAAAACAATAATAGAAAACAACGTAGTTGGAATTAAAAGCCTTTGTGGCACCCGTCATGCTCAGACAAAACTTTAGACGCCGCTGAGTTCTCTAACCGCCCTCTTCGGCCAAGTTTTCTCCATCGATAATACCTAACCACAATACAAGATCTACAAGTAAATAAAAACTCTGTCCCCTTACACCTACCGAGAACGCCCCTTGGTCTTGTATGTTACATAATTACATGTCAGGTTCTGGTAAAAATGACTCCTTTACCTCCATGGAACAAAAATATTTAATCCCCCAAAAATTCCTACGCCTTGCAAGGGAGATTACCTTGATGTTTTGGGAATTGTTCGACAGTCCCTCCCCCTCTGTACTATCCATCCACCATGTCCTGGGCTTCCTGATTGAGCTTTGAATCGGTATTTGCAAAAAGCCCCCTGACTATTATCGGCAGAGCTGTCCGCGGACAGACTAGATAGGCGGTCATCGGCTAAGATTGTCTACAGCAATGGTGATAGAACACCTTTCTGCGTAAAACTAATTCTAACCTACAAGGGAAGCGTCTATAATGTCCTTCCCTTAGGCTGCTTTTTTTACCCACTGGCAGTAAATTGGCAATGTTTTCAGTAATTCCTTCCACAACACGGAGCGGAAATAGTTAATGGCCCTTCTATAGCTACCGCTATATCTCGGACATCAATAGACATTTGCAACAGCCTATTTAAGTCATCTAAAGCAAAGTCCGTACGGTCTGGTAGGATACTGGCGATCATTTACCTCACCTCTTACGCCTCTCTCCGATCGTCTTTAATAGAAAGGATACAGGCTAACTGGTCTGGAAATCATTTTGGCGTCCAGCAACGCTTCCTACTTTAAATAAATATTCTACCTTTGCCTTCTGCCATATTTCTGAACGATCTCTGTGATCTTCTAAACATCCTACACAGGTGAGGTACCAGCATCTCTCCTTAACTGTAGGAATATAAAATAAATACCATCCACCCCTTATAGTACTGGAATCATATAGTGTTCATCTCAGTCTATCAGGCAGCGGAGCTGGCAAGTTTCCCGACCGTTCTGCTTGGACCTTTAAGCCTCTTTTGGGCTTATTTCCATCAGCTCATAAACCATTAAACGGATAGATCCCGAAAATGTGTCTCTATAATAGCTCTAAGGACTCCTTCGTTGACTTTTGGTAGATTCCTTCCTCAGGAAACAGTCTCTTTTTTGGCCAAGACTTTCTGTAGCCTGGCATATTCTGTAGTCATTTTCCTCCCCTTATTTAAGCCACTGCACACCCAGTTTCACTACAGCTGAAACCACTGCTGGTGTGGTATTACAGCGGGTAACTCAATCTCACCAATCGTCGTGCTGTTAGGGATATATCGAATCAAGTGCCCATACAGACTCTAGTAGTCTTCTCTATTACAGGTTACTCGTACCACTTCCAAGAGGATAGAGTGCTATCATTTGCTTGACTGTCATTCCACTCTTTGCCAGATAATATCTAGCCACCCCGGCAGTCTAGTTATCATTTACAGTGAATGGAATGTGTAACCAATTACTCAACCTTAAACAACCCCAATTAACTAAACAAATAATAAGCAAATAACAAATAAGCTAATGAAAGATTCTATACGAATTCCCTAGAATATTAAAAGTGTTATTTTAAAATCGCAGGCATATTTCACTGTTTAATACAGACTGAAATTATTAAAAAACTAAGCATAATATAACAGAGAATGTAGGTCAAATAAGCAGACAATTTATATAGGTGAATAAGTTTATATTTGTTATAAAAATAACATTTTAAATATAGTTTAGCTGGTGTAATACAAACTAATATAAAAGTTAATAACTAGGCGTTGAAAGATTACACCCGACTGTAGCAATGGCAGATGAGAGGATGTCTTGAAGAACAAGTGGGTGGTTGGAATACTAGAAGGGAGACATAGGCTAGACTGTAGGGCCCGGACCTTGGGCAAATCACGTGACTGGAGGCGGCGGCATTGATCTCTTCCGGGGTCACCAACCTACCGCCTCTTAACGCTGCCTCCACCACGCTTATTACTACATTATACAATATTACTTCCTTATTGGCTATTTTCATGCCATTTTCACCAAATGAATAATTGGAATAAAATCGTCATTTTGAAAAATGGTTATATTTAATATTTAAAAAAAAATTAGAAAATACATACCTCGAGTCAGAGGACCGTCTTCTCTTTATTATTTCCTTAATGACGCCAGCAAAAAAAAAACTCTAAAATTGAACTTTTTAAATTGGAATGCCTAAAAAATCTGAATATCCTTTTTCATCTTCAGCGTTTCCACTTGTTTTAAAACGTTACCATGAACGTTTTCCATTTGCTTTGTAACACTGAAGTTATGTCAGTTTACCCGCAGCAATGAAATATAAAATATGATATTGTTTACAATCACGTATGTCCATTAGGCATATCTAAAGTTAATTTCTCTGTCTAACAGCAAATATATCGTTCTTAGTCGTGTAACACAAGCTTCAATAAGAAAGCTACAAATCGGTTTTGATAGGACCTACCAGGGATGGAACGTTTCAAAAGTTTTCTCTGAATTTACTTCTTCTGCGTGAAGTCCAGCCTATCGTTGTGATCATCCTCTCCAAGAACGTTCTCGAATTCTCCTATGACTTTCACTAAGACCGATCTTAACATTATTTTACGAATTGTTTTTCATTCTTATACTTACTTTTTTTGGTTGAAATTAGAAATAATATATCTACAGACTATTTTGAAAGGATTTCAACTCAAGCACGAGTTCTCGATTAATTAAAATGGATCCCTTCATTGTTATGGCTGAATGGTGCGCCATTTAAAGATGGAAGACAAGATGCATAATTTTCACTCTGTGATGACCTACATTTTTATCTGCTGCTACAGCAAAAAAATAAAAAATAAAAAGTTAAAATTTGTCACTAAACAACTAAAAAATAATTGTAATGAAATATCATTAGATATAGAAAACTGAAGTAGCGAACACGAAAGCATTCTTGTGGTGTGGAAAAGAAAATTTCACAGCAAAATATGTAAATGGAAAAGAACCCGAAGCAAATATTGAACTAAACAAGCTTTACTGGATTCCCGAATATTACTGGGTACACATATTGCTTGATAATACGAGGGTCGTTTGAAAAGTCCGTGCAAAGTCAGAGAGATAGCACCACTGGCGCGTATCGAGGTTATGTTTAGTTAGTAGCATCTCTTGGAAGAACACACACCAAGTTTCAGCCAGATCGGTCTATTTCTTTGTGTTTGGCATTCGTTTGAATCAAGGAAGTCGAGTGATTTTCAAAAAATGGACGAAAAAGAATTTCGTGTGTTGATTAAACACTACTTTATGAAAGGCAAAACGCCTCAGGAGACTAAAGAGAAGCTTGATAAACATTATGGTGACACTGCACCTTCGATTAGAACAGTTTATAAGTGGTTTCAAAATTTTCGGAGTGGCCATATGGGCACAAGTGACGCTGAACGTTCTGGACGCCCTGTTGAGGTTACTACTCCAGAAATCATTGATAAAATCCATGATGGTGATGGATGACAGAAGAGTGAAGGTGCGTGAGATTGCTGGTGCTGTGGGCATCTCGAATGAACGGGTACATAATATTTTGCATCAACATTTGGACATGACAAAGCTATCCGCAAGATGGGTGCCGCGATTGCTCACGCTTGACCAAAAACGAAATCGTGTGAAGTGTTGCAAGAACGGTTTGCAGCTGTTCCAGAAGAATCCGCAGGACTTTAAGCGTCGTTTCGTCACTGTGGATGAAACATGGATACATCACTACACTCCTGAGACCAAAGAACAATCTAAACAATGGGTTACCAAGGGGGAATCTGCGCCAAAAAAGGCGAAGACCGTTCCTTCGGCCGGAAAGATTATGGCGACTGTCTTTTGGGATTCGCAAGGAATAATCCTCATCGACTATCTGGAAAAGGGTAAAACTATTACAGGTGCATATTATTCATCGTTATTGGACCGCTTGAAAACCGAGCTGCGAGAAAAACGCCCACGATTGGCCCACAAAAAAGTCCTTTTCCATCACGACAACGCACCAGCTCACACCTCGGCAGTTGTGGTCGCAAAATTAATGGAAATAGGGTTCCAACTCGTTTCACATCCCCCCTATTCTCCAGACTTCGCTCCCTCGGACTACTATTTGTTCCCCAATATGAAGAAATGGCTGGCGGAAAAAAGATTCTATTCAAACGAGGAGGTGATTGCAGAAACGAATGGCTATTTTTCAAACTTGGACAAATCCTATTATTCGGAAGGGATCAACAAACTAGAGCAGCGTTGGACGAAGTGTATAAGCCTAAAAGGAGACTATGTTGAAAAATAAAAAAGGTTTACCCCAAAAAATTAAGTAGTTTTTATTTTTGCACGGACTTTTCAAACGACCCTCGTATCAATGATTATAAACTTCATGTTTGTATTTCATTATTCTGGGGCAGTCAAATTTGATTCATAATAACAGCATCATGCAAAGGATTAAAATCGCCGATAATAATGAAGTAAAAGAAAAGTAATCGCCTATTTTTCATGTAGTGGCTTAAGTCTACCTACCGATTAGGTGTAGTGAACGGAAGTACTATTAACATTTTTTTTTAACAAATAAAAAGTAATGATACGCGGGATTCGAACTGGCGATCTCTCACTTATAAAACCACGCTTCATAACCAATGTTCCAACATCCGCCCCTCCGACAATAATAAAATTTATTTGCTTTATGAACAACACAAGATAGAGATTATTTTTTGAACCGTTTTTAAGCAATATTGCACTTGCACTATTTAGGAAAATGCCCTAAATCCAATTCTGAACAAAATAAAGGAGGTTATAAGTCAGCCATTTCTATCTGTACAGTTCCATATTTGCACAATATGTCGAAGGTGTTTTTTCAAACAAACTGAGAAAGCAAAATACTAAACTCTAAAAATCAACAATAGGCTAAAAAAAAAAAGCACGTACAGTATTTGAATTACAGATTTTTAAAAAATATGTAATTAAAATTCTACAAAAACTGCTTGTAAAGTTGAATACAACAGAATGTTTTAAGCTGTATGAAGTATTATTCAATTGGCAAGTGAATTCTGTGCGACAAACACATCAATAATTTATACAATTATGCAATCAGTTTTTATGGCACTTTATATTGCATATTTTGTTGTTCATTTATAAACAATTGTTGAATACCAACTGCAGTGTATGTTTTAAAGTTTGTTATTCAGTGACGCTTGAAGAAACTAATAATTACGATATAAAACAACATAGCCTTGAAACTTTTTAACTTTAAGCCCCTAAATGGCTGTGCGCCCGCAAATTTGGGGTAACATTAATAGTGCTGCACGAGAAACGAGACAAATCTCGGTCTCGATCTCGGTACCGAGACCGAGACGAGACTTGAACAACCGAGACCGAGACCGAGATCGAGACATTATACGAGGGTCGTTTGAAAAGTCCGTGCAAAAATAAAAACTACTTAATTTTTTGGGGTAAACCTTTTTTATTTTTCAACATAGTCTCCTTTTAGGCTTATACACTTCGTCCAACGATGCTCTAGTTTGTTGATCCCTTCTGAATAATAGGATTTGTCCAAGTCTGAAAAATAGCCATTCGTTTCTGCAATCACCTCCTCGTTTGAATAAAATCTTTATCCCGCCAGCCATTTCTTCATATAGGGGAACAAATAGTAGTCCGAGGGAGCCAAGTCTGGTGAATAGGGGGGATGTGAAACGAGTTGGAACCCTATTTCCATTAATTTTGCGACCACAGCTGCTGAGGTGTGAGCTGGTGCGTTGTCGTGATGGAAAAGGACTTTTTTGTGGGCCAATCGTGGGCGTTTTTCTTGCAGCTCGGTTTTCAAACGGTCCAATAACGATGAATAATATGCACCTGTAATAGTTTTACCCTTTTCCAGATAGTCGATGAGGATTATTCCTTGCGAATCCCAAAAGACAGTCGCCATAATCTATCCGGCCGAAGGAACGGTCTTCGCCTTTTTTGGCGCAGATTCCCCCTTGGTAACCCATTGTTTAGATTGTTCTTTGGTCTCAGGAGTGTAGTGATGTATCCATGTTTCATCCACAGTGACGAAACGACGCTTAAAGTCCTGCGGATTCTTCTGGAACAGCTGCAAACCGTCCTTGCAACACTTCACACGATTTCGTTTTTGGTCAAGCGTGAGCAATCGCGGCATCCATCTTGCGGATAGCTTTGTCATGTTCAAATGTTGATGCAAAATATTATGTACCCGTTCATTCGAGATGCCCACAGCACTAGCAATCTCACGCACCTTCACTCTTCTGTCATCCATCACCATATCATGGATTTTATCAATGATTTCTGGAGTAGTAACCTCAACAGGGCGTCCAGAACGTTCAGCGTCACTTGTGCCCATATGGCCACTCCGAAAATTTTGAAACCACTTATAAACTGGTCTAATCGAAGGTGCAGAGTCACCATAATGTTTATCAAGCTTCTCTTTAGTCTCCTGAGGCGTTTTGCCTTTCATAAAATAGTGTTTAATCAACACACGAAATTCTTTTTCGTCTATTTTTTGAAAATCACTCGACTTCTTCGATTCAAACGAATGCCAAACACAAAGAAATAGACCGATCTGGCTGAAACTTGGTGTGTGTTCTTCCAAGAGATGCTACTAACTAAACATAACCTCGATACGCGCCAGTGGTGCTATCTCTCTGACTTTGCACGGACTTTTCAAACGACCCTCGTATATATCTCGTCGAGAAATCTCGGTCTCGTCTTGGTTTTTCAAATATTAATTTTTAGAGACCTGCGACTCACTGACTGGGAAAACACACACTGCCCCCACCCCATCTGGGGCCGCTCCCTTGGCTTTTATACAGCGGACCGTTATAGGCTTCGGTCACTAAACTCCCAGAACAATCTAGCCCTTTCTTCTCCGGCTCAGGTAAAGCCTGGGCCTTCTGGTGTATATATATACAGATATAGCGGGACTTACACGGGAATGTCGGTAATGACTATAAAGAGACGGGGCAGATACAATAATGTTAAACTTTGACAAAAGAGTAAATACAGAAGATATCGGGAAATTTCTTTCAATACAATTACGTTAAACACAAAACATCGGAAAAGCCAAAAACCCTTACGCACCCTTATATAGATACAGAATTAGTAGTCAACATAATTGCCCAAAAAATAAAACACTATAAAACAATACACACAGATACCGCCACAGAAGTTAGGTTTTTCCGATGTTTTGTGTTTATCGTTTTTGTTAATTGTTAATTTTGTTAACTGATTTTCTACATTACACATTCTCTACATTGTTTGTATTTTTGTTTCTGTAATATCCAGGCCCTGAAGAAGGCAATATATTTGTCGAAAGTTGGCGAAAAAAAACGAGTTCTTGTTTTTATTTGACCGATTCCTCGTCAATACTAAATCCTTAATTTAGTAATTTACGGTGACGAAACCAATATATTAAAAAAAAAATAAATAAACTTAAGTAATTGGCCATCTCTCGCGAATGCTAGAGAGAGATGGACAATATGATAAACATACTCAACGCGTACTTATTGACAGTTTTAGAAGTTAGGATTCATTAATGTAAATTGTACTTTCCTAATATGTAAAAAACGACACTAACATTTCGACATACATTCGCTGCAGCACGCAATATGCAACTATAATAAAAATTTTCGTTGAGACGATTAATGTATTTATTCTCTGAGTTAATTAATAACGCTTTGACGCAGTCCAAAATAAACTCATTTTAGTCAAACATGAACGTTCATCACTTGAGAGGTCACGCAGCGCCGTCGGACGACATTTCGGTTAAATTTCGGCTGTTGGCCATCTCTCCCGATTGGCCATCTCACCCGACTTTGCCCTATAGAAAAAGAGAAAAAAAATTGTCAAAGTTGGTTGTTGTTCAACGTTACGCTTTTTCGTGCAGTTTTTGACGATCAACCCTTATACAACTGTCCTACCGGACAGTTTTAATAGTAACAATTTTTGAAAAGATTATTAATAACAAACCATTTTTTTAATTTCGTTTTGATTGCCTCAGATATTGGGTTCATTTTTTTTTTTCATTTTTAATACTTAAACAAAAATTCCAAAAAACCGAGATATCTCGACGAGACCGAGACCGAGATCGAGACGAGCACTTGTCATACGAGACCGAGGCGAGATCTGCATAAAGTCTCGCCTCGTCTCGGTCTCGTGCAGCACTAAACATTAAACCTAAGCGAGCAAGCCTAATACATAGATTTCAATCACTGCAAACCGTTACTGACAAAGCATATTCTAATTCTTGAACCTCACACTAAACGCTAATCTAAAAATGCGATAATTAATCAAAACCGGATACAGGAAATTCCGCGATATACTAGCACAACACCAAAATCATCTTAACTAAAAAATTTTCATACCTTTACTACCGCAAAACTCTACAGGAAGTTTAGAAAGAAATAGCCCAGAAATAATCTGGGTGGTTGAATTAGAATATATAACAGGAGTGTAATCGCTGTATTGCTGAATGGAGGTATTCATGTCGATCAACAGTCTCAATGCAATGACAATTATTGTATTGTTGTATAGATATTACTTACGTTGTACAGATATTACTTAGACTTGACAGAAAGGAAAAGTGAATTTTAGAAAATGATTTATTTATGTGTTTTAAAAAAATCTCAAAACGTAAAATCGCAAGAAAAGGAAACTTTGTAATTCGACTTAGTTCCAAACAGAGCACCTGACTGTAAATTAGCAATCGAAATTCTTCAATCGAAAATACAACATTACTGGTTAGATTTTCGATATTTTTTAAGATCACCCAACATTCTCACATCTGAACTTCTTATTAACGCTTCTTATGCGCGTAGTTCTATATCTAATTTTATTTTAATTGTTTTAACCAATAGAATTGGTTTCAGGACGGTTCTGGAGATGGATTAGATAAATTCCTCTTTAGTCTCTCTTCGTTTTACCAACAATAATGATAATAATAAAAATTATTTACGTCAAATTTGAGTTAATAGGAGAAGAGGAAGGGCATCGGATAACTTAAAAGAAGCAGTCTGATAGGTAGGATTATGAATAACGAAGTAAGTAGGAGCTGGGAAAGATAGACAGGCTCCTCGCAGGAGTTCCTCAAAGTAGAATCCTCGCTCCACTCCTCTATACTCTCTCCTACTCGGCTGATCTTCCTCTACATTCCAATACTTCAATTTACTCTTATGCCGGTGATACGGCCACCCAATTCCATAATTCAGACCCCGTAAGCGCAATCCCATCCAGTCTCATCTTCATGGCTTCGTAAATAAAGAACAAAGGTTAACGAGGCCAAATCATAGTTCATAATTATTCCAATACATCTGAACTATATTCCTATCCCTCCGGCAGAAAAAGTGCAATATCTCGGACTCTATTACGACAAAGGCCTTACCTGGAACCCGACTCAAGCGACAGGAACTTAACTTACGTTACCGAATGATCAGAAGACTACTCGTCAAAAGATCAAAATTGACTCTTACAAACAAAAAGAAACTCTACACAGCCTTACTAGCCCCAATCTGGACCTACGGACTTGAACTTACAGTATTACTATGCGCTCCTATCTTTACCATTTACAGTTTCTAAAATCAAAACTATCAAGTCTATCCAACAGACCTAAAAATCCCTTTTGTCCTTGACTTAGTCGAATTCCGTTACATCAAATTTCATTCCAAACTTTCCTAACACTTCAAACAGTTTATATCCAATCTGTCCCAGACTATTCTTCGCTCAAATCCTCCCCGAAGATTGAAGCATCGATGGCCTCGCGATCACTTGATCGCATGATATAAATGCGCATCTTTTTGGTGTTCACATGTACGTTTTATTGTAAGAACATTTGAAAATTGCGGTTACAATGATGGCAGTAAACGAACAGCGAGGAAGCGCTTCATGCCGAATTCTTTGAGATCTTGTAATCCAATGAAAATAGTTAATCTTTTTAAATTCAATATTTTTCATATTCTTCTTAAAATAATTATACTTTAGGTCGTTTTGATCAAATAGTAGTGACACTTATTTTGCCAGAGAGAAAAAATAATTTGTTATTTGGCTACTGACAAAACAAACCCTTTCTGTTAATACATTGAAGTGTATCAGAAAAACTGCTTCAATATTTGCTCAAATAGGCCGTGATAAAAATTTTGACAGTCAGTACGGTATCAGCTGGCGTAGTGTCAATGTCCTCTCAAAGCACCGTTTCTATGGTAACATCATGCGCCTATACAACAAGACATACTCCAACCATTTCATATTTTTAGAACTTGACTATGGATAAAAAGTAACTGTTAATTTTCAGATTGCTGTAAGGTAATTACAAAAATACATATTTAAAATAAACAGGTAATACAGAATTAGGTACATTTTAATCCGTAAGATGTGAATGTGTTAATGAGCAATAGGTTGGGCGATGAACTCTCCCGTTGACCGAACTAATGATGGGGGGGTGTAAAGCGGGACTCCGAAAGGTTAGTTACCTCTGGCAAAGGACAAGCCCAAACTAGTAACAATCTGCCTCTACTTTATCAACATAATCTGATATTAACACGCCAATTAGGCTTCGTTTAATTGCATCACATAATTCACATATATTATCATAATTTTTACCTTTATTAATCTTCTTATTGTTCATGAAATATACGTTTAACATGCAGGTTATTTAAGTGATTAAAAATAAATAATGAATATATCGTAATACACAAACTAATCAACAAACGATATCACTAACACGATAATAAAGCTTTTAGCTTTTCTTAAATCTGACAATTTGCCTTAAAAAAGAAGCAAGTAAAGCCAACCCCAACCCTGGAGTAGATTGAGTTTGATTGTACTGACAAGCTTAAACACTACTCAAGCAATTTGAGGCCTAAAACATATGCCTACACTTTTTTATAAAATCTTCCTTCAACTTAAAAAATAATTATGGATGAAGCTGCTAAAAAACACTCAGGGCCTCGAGTTCCCCTACTATACAAAGTGAAAGTTACATCTCCAGTCAGCAGGCGAATGGGCCCAAGCTCAGTACTCACCTCTGAGAAAGAGGATGTTTTAGTTTAGTGGATTTCGTCCGTTGCCCGAGCTGGGTTCTCCATCACTGAAAGCCATCTGCTGATGAGGGAACTTATTAAAAAACTAGATGGACCAAAGCCTTTCAATAATAATCTACCCGAAAAATCTTTTGTACAAAGGATTCCTGAACCGTCGTCCTATCATTGCGACAAGGTTAAGCGAAAACCTCACTGTTTCTCGAGCCAAAGTAACCAATACTAGTTTGAACGCTTGGTATAATGAAGTCTCTCGATTCCTGAATAAAGAACGAATTGCAGATGTCTTTGAAGGTTTGGATGCAATTAAAACTCTCCGGTAGGACAGTTGTATAAGGGATGATCGTCGAAAACTGCATGAAAAAGTGTAATGTTGAAAAATAATACACTGTTTAGGTATGCCAGTTTAAAAACTGATTGTAATTAATTATGAATGATTGATTTTTGTTATAAATCCAATTGAAAAAGTGATTTAGGTATTTAGAATATACATACGTATACCTTATGTCATTTCATGAATACACTTGTTTGTCAATCACTGGTCCCGCCCCATGTCAAACACTGGGCATCCCAGAAAATTTGATGTCAATTACTGGGTCATTGACATACAAATAAAGTCATTTTTGGTTGACATAAAGATCGAATTTACTGCTATTTAAATATTAATAATACATAAAACATCCTACTAGAGCGGTACAATTGTACAACCTACACCTGGAGCGAAAATAACGGAAAATATTCTATCCGTAACTCGAATTTTCTCTTAAGCTGTCAATTACTGGTCCTTTCACCCTAATATGATATTTTTAATTAAAATACATGTTAAATAATTAAAACTTGAAAAAATTTTAAATACATTTTTACACACTCCACTATAAGATTTAAAAAAGAGTACAAAAAATGGAATTGCATCAGTCTTATTGTTCTCGAAATTCAAAACCATCGGGTGATGCAGCTTATGTTAGAAACATCATCTTCAAGTAAAAAACTTTGAAGGTTTTTCTGTTTCTGGAAACAGGTGTTCCATCAGATTGGAACAGACGAAGGTGAGAAGCTCATTCGCGGTTCCCAAGGCTGTTTAGTTCAGGTCTTTGCAGCTAGGATTCGCTACTAATGGTAGTTTCCATCTTTAACTCACTACGCTTCCAGTCATTGCGATCTCAGCTTAATTAAACGTTGGCAGCTGTTTTATGAAATTTTTAGAAAAAATCAGTCAAACTATGAACTTCCAAAAGGAGGGCAAACTTGTACATTTTTTCAACTACTTTTTCCAAAAGCACAATTCCAAGTGAGCTGAACTAGCACCCTTATGTGTGGCCAGAGACTGTTCACATAGAATCGTAATTTTTGCAAATAATAAAGTGTACTAAATTTTGGTGTGCAGCAGTATTTAAATAAATAACATCAAGATAAAGAAACAAAACTCTGGCACTCTCTCCACTTACCATTGCACTACTATTTTCAAGTTCCTAACTCTTATCTGCGAATTTTGAAATCTATTTAATTATTGCCAAGATAATAAAACTGTACACTAAATGATATTTTAAGACTCAGAATGCACTAAAAAGATCACGAATGAAAATTATTGATTAAGACGTATGTAATGCGTGCCACAAAGATTGGAAACATTCATAAAAGGCAAGAGGATATCAGAAAAGTGGCACGTACTTCCGCTTCATGATTAAAAGTACTTCAAGCAAAGGATTTTAGCGACATATTTATCCTTTCTTAACTAGCGACAAGCCCCACACTAGACTTAAAAGAACAGAACTAAAGAGACGCTATCCACAACTTAAAAGACTCTTCTTAGACGATAGATCAAAACTGTCTCTAGACCACAAAAGACTAGTTTATACTTCTATTTTAAAACCCATCTGGGCGTATGGAACAGAGCTGTGGAGTTCAACCAAACGCACAAATCTCCAAAGGATTCAATCTCTTCAATCTAAAATATTTCGAACTATTGTACACGCTCCATTTTATCTCTCCGACTTGACTATACACACTGATCTCAACATTTAGCAATACAAGTTGCTAAAACACGATGCAGAAAACTTTATTTTAAGCTCAATCTCGTATAAATCCTCTAGCTCAAAATCTTTCTTCTGGAACTCTTCCTGACAAGACGTGAAGAGAGTCTTATGTTTACGAGTGTTACCACTGGGTAACTTCTCCAATCGTTTGTAACTACCATTCACTTCTATCAGTGTCACTTAAAGCGCCAACGTGCTGATTACAGCGCAAATCAATTAAAAAAAAAAAATACTGTGAGGCAGCACTCACCTCAGGGAAGAAATTAATCCTCTAGCCAGTTACAGCAAACAGAGAGAAAATGAGAATCTCTTAATCTTAAAGGATACATCTCAGGTTTTCTACAGCACACGTTTTAATCGTAAAGATTTCAGCCAAGAAGACTATAGTTGGGAGTAGCTGCCAAGAGGGCTTTCAAAAAAATGTCTCTCGTTTCATCTTAAGGTCCTGACTGTCTAGCCACAATCCATCTTAAAGCCACCAGAGAACATTTTAGTCTGTAAATGGTCTAGTCTGTAACCTACCTTATCTTCGGTTTCAAGATTACCTGGAAATGGTGTTCAGAACTGAATCTTGAGAGGATTTGGTACCCGTCATGCCCAAAGCAGAGCCTGAATCTTCTTAAATGATTACGAAGGAATTGAATAATTATCTTGTCATTTTTCACTGGGTTGTAAATACTGTTGTCTTCGTTCTGTTCTATTTTACATTTAACACTTCTTTGAACTGATAATCATGACGTCGAAAAGTGCGTTTTTAATTTTTGTAATATGGAAACTTTAAAGAAAACATTTGGGAAATACTGTTTTTAAAGAATTCTAAGGAAAGTGGATGAGAAACCATGGTTTTAATGAGAACTGTAAGTAGACAATGTTAACAGTGCTGGCAATCAATTTCATCAGATGCTGAGACTACGGACAGCATCATTGTAAGACACAGAGAACAAAATACAGTGAAGTGTTGTTTATCAAGTGTTCTAAATATTTATACCCTGAATAAACAAGACAATTCACTTTATCTTTGTCTTCTACTTAAACTGGAGTAAGATAAGTAATATAAAAGCAATTGATTTCGGAAATTCATAAAAATTTCATATAAATTGCATCGCTTTCACTTACCATGTGACCATCAACTGACCTTCGCCGTAATTTTATAATACATAATGCGCCAGTGTTAGGCTAGCGGCAATGATAGGGCTGTCCAGCCGTAGAGGTTAGGAGAGAACAGTGGTCGGCCTTGAGCTAGTTTGTTACGTCACGCATGTGACGTCATTACATTACAACTAGATAGGGAAGCCACTAAGGGAATTATTGCGGTAGGTCGTGAAAGAGCACTATATAAAGGGTGCATTTCCCCCAATGCAAGTGAGCTAGGTCAGGCGAGCAAATAGGGAGAGTTACCCTTATTTTCAAATCAAGACCTATCCCAACATGTCATGGACTGTACGCAGTTCCAGCTTTTCCTCTCATTCCATTGGCTTATCTTGATTTCATTAATTTGATTGGAAATTTTAGTCAGTGAATTTTAATGACTAATATTATAGAAGTAAGAATCGTAAATCAAGTGAACATTAAATTCTTGCAGGAGAAAAACTTTCAATCACAAAAGCACATTTGACTTAACTATAGTAGAAGCCTTAATCTATGCAATTGATAAAGTTATAAAGGCGTACTCCATGGTCAATGTCTCTGATACAAACACAGGAACCTTCAACTTTCACTGGAAACATTTTTTCCCGCAATTCGACTAAGGTAACATCTACCAGGAGGGGTGAAGAGATTCCTCTTAAGAGGTAATTGTAAAGAATTAAAAAATGGCTCAAACGTTCGAAGACAATTCGTGAGTTAGAACTTAAAGAATGGTTGTACGATAAAAAAGCTCACACATATGCGAAGTCCAACTCTGAAACTTCTTCTAACTTTTAAATTTTGGTTAGACACTCCAAGCTCAAAAATATTATAAAATTATTAGATCTATACAATGCACTGAAACGGCTCTTCATCCTTCACCCCTCACCAGTAACTTCTCCCTTTGCTTAAAATTACCCGAAGAATGTTCCAAAATAAAAGTAATAGCCCTACTTGTTTTCGTAATAGCTGCACTATGAATACAGGATTTATAATACATGTTATAATAAATTAACCACCGACCTAGCTCAGCGCCACACCCAGAAGGAAGTGATGAGAGAAACTAGCCACTGGCACTCTCCAGATTGAAGGCAGAGGTTGGTAAGAAGGTGATCGAGGGTCCAATATCGTTTAAAAAGACTTGGAGAATTATCAGGATGTGAGAGTGTGGATAAAGTTGGACTAGAGTGTTCGGGTGATCTGCTAGATTGAGGTGGAAATTTAGGAATCAGGATATGGATTTCTTTACTGTCAAGAGGATTTCAAGGTCATGATGAAGGGTACGATTAGAGACATAGTAAGGGGCGTTTACCGTTCTAGAAAGATTGCATAGATTGAATGTTTGATGGTTTGGCGGAGCCCCATAATTCAGCTTCCTTAAGAGACCTTACAGGTCGAAGTAATATTTTGTGAAGTAAGAGTTTGTTGTGCTACGTCAGGGTGGATTCAGGTCCATGGAGTTTCCATAGTACTTCGTAAAGTCAATTAAGTTTCTTTCATTTAAGTCTTGAGTGGATTCCACGTTAGACGGCTGACTAAGTAGAGCCTTAAGTTCCGAACTTGTGTGGAAGTAGGTATGTCAGTTTAATTGATGTGTAGAGGTTAGAAAGAACTGTCTTCCTTAAGTGACTGTTGTTACTTGTATTTAAGCAGTTAGTAGAGTTGAGTTTAATTCTCCATTTCTGACACAAAGCTTCAATGAACTCAAGATGTTCTAGAAACATTTTGGAGTCATAATTAGGATCAGAATGGGAAGATAAAATGATTGTATCATCGGCATAGGATGTGATTAGAGTTCGAGGATAGGTAGGGATATTCACAGCGAAGATTGTGTAGAGGATAGGTCCCATCATGCTGCCTTGAAGCATGCCAGCGCAAATGTCATTGTGAAGCAGCGATCGGTCAGATAGGATTGTAGAAGAAGGAAAAAGAGAAGGGTAAGCAAGTATTTGAGTATGTCCAGTAATCCTGGGTGCCGAAAGCCTGAGCTACGTCTAAAAAGACACCAAGGCAATATTTCCTGTTTTCTAAAGCCGAAGAAATAGAAATCAGCGACGCTGAAGAATTGTTGGTTAGTGGAGTGCCGAATGCGGAAATCAAACTGATGGCTAGGAATTACATTGCGGGCTTTTTGTTATAAGATTTTTTTTTTTTTAACGAATATCTGGTTTAAACACCATTATTATTTAAAACATTAACTATTGAAAATATTGAATCCATAAAGAGATAAGGCAGAATAATTTTCAGCCTAATCTTTAATCCGCATTATCATTATTACAGGTATGGAGGTTAAAATATTGTTAGGATCAGCAGTTGTTTTCAAATATTTGATAATTTCACCTGTAAACTCAACCGCTAAACAGATTACTGTTCTCAATGGTTACAACCAATCTGGTGCCTTTACAGCATAAAACGCTGCAATAATTAGCGCATTACCGCAATCAACTGAGGCTAATTAGTCTCGTAGTAATGCATAATAATTAATATTTAATCAAGAAAATATAAAAGTAGAAAATAATCAGGAGATTAGAGGACCACAATTAATTATAATGCCGTTTTTGAGTTCTCATAGAACAACCAGAACCAGTTTTCTTTATTGAAAGAGTTGTCAGACCAGGATACGACTCATTTCCATATTAATATTAATAATAATAATAATGGTACCGCAATAAGCAATCTACGTTTTGCAGTCGATATCATTCGTTTTTGAATTAAGGTGGATATTTACACCCTCTCTCATAAGACGCCACTTTGTAAAAACTATTTTTTCGTACTGGGGAGGACCTCAAAACGAATACGGATATCCCTGTGCAAGAATTAAGTAGATCAATAATGAATCTAAGAGTAACCCAAAGAAAGAAAGACGGCATGTACGAAAGGAAAAGGCTGGTGTGGGTGGAACAAACTATTTTAATCAGAAAATACATTCCAGAAAGAATGGCAGGCAGAACTTAGAAGAAAAATAGCACTGGGATGGAGAAAGCACTGGACTCCAGGATCTATATTTAGAAACTAGATGGAGATGCTGCTCAACAAAAAAGTTTACAAAAGCTGCGATACACTTTGACCAATGGATACCAAACATGGCCATTAACGAAAGGATTGTTAATTAAAACTGAAACTAATCAACGGGCCATGGAAAGGAATACGTCGGATGTTAGAACAAGAGGTAAAATAAGAGTGACAAAATAAGAGGAAAGACAGAAGTTAGCTGTGTAACATTCTAAAAGGTAGAGTTAACATTCTAAAGGGCAGATCATTTGGTGAAAATGGATTCAAAAACCATTGATTTCATCCATTTCAAAGGTAAAAAGAAAAAGGATCTCACGAAAAGATGGACGGAAGAAAATTAGGCAGGAAGTTTAAGGCAGAGAGCAACGATGGATGGAAAAGCACGCAATAGGTTAGGGGAGATCTGTGCCCAGAGAAAGAAGGACATCTTTAATTACTGAAGTTTGATTAATTAAGTTTAAAAATGAAACTCCAATCAATATTTTTATAGGTAAATTTGTCCAATCAAATAACTTTCGAGCGATAATATTTCTTCTGAAATTTTGCGTAGATTTTTTGACGTACTTTGTTTCATCAGGTAATAACAATATTCTAGTAGGCACACTCAATATAATTTCATGGGCACAAGGCAGTCGTTTAATCTACTTAAAATTACTGGGAAAATGTCAAACACATCGAAATACTGAATACTGGCCTTTGCATTCGTACCAACGTTCTCACTAGGAAATATAATTATTTGCTGAGTAAAATAAAATAGAGAAATTAAAGAAGTAGTGGGAGAAGACCTTGGGAGATACAGAAGTTAAAAACATGCGTGTCCTAAATAAAGGATCAGTTATCAGAGTGGCATGCTTAACCTACTTGAGTATCTATTAAAGTGGTGGCGTTTGTGTGATTACAGACAAGATCAAGTGCAATAAGGTCACCGATACTTCTATTTATAATAATAAAACAATATCGCCTAATTATCTGGTGTAACTGTAGCCAGAATTTCGGCTCTAATGTAGAGTTCACAAATTTACTAGACCAAATTCATTCTTCTACAGAATTTGGAAGTTAGTTTCAGAGAAATCAAAACAGTAAACATCTTTCTTACTTCAAAAATATCTCGCAGTTTATAATTTTCTTAGGCAAAATCTTCTTTAAATAACTAATAAAATAAGAAATTTTGTGTGAACATTAACATGACTTTCGCTTGCTCTTAAGATCACAAATATTCTTCAAAAGATAATGTAGAATATATCAAAGCGCGATTTACAATAACAAGTGGATTAATAATTATTAAGGGACATTACTTTCAGTGATATGTGAAAATAATACAAATAATTTTTATTAAAACGCTATTATAGTGATGTGACGTCAGCATAATTAAATCAAGAAAGTTACATTCTCTTTTGGGATTGGGTTCTGGTTCTACCGAATCCGACAGTTAGCTTTCCCACTGTGCTTTTTCAGTGTAATAAAGTGATTCTCAACCATTGTGTCGCGGCACTTTTGCGTGCTGCGAAAGTTTTGAAGTGAGCCGCCAAATTTTAGAAATGCATACAATAAAAATTATAAAGCTTTTTTTTTTATTACGAGTAACATAAAAACGAAAAAAACATCGAGATTGTTAAATGTAGAAGACGATATGAGAGTAGTATTATCATTAAGGAACGGATTTTTATGTATTTAAAAATGCCAAATATTTAACTAAAATATACATTTATTTTCGTCAATTATGTGGAAAATATGTGATTTTCTTAAAATATTTTCTGGAATATTTAAGTAAAATGGACATTTTTTTTTATGAAAATGGAATTTTTTTTGGGGGGGGCAAGTTATAATGATTTATACAACAAAGAACATTTTAACTATTTATAAAAAGATATGTTAGATTTTCAATTTTGAAAACTTCACTCTTCGAAATTGTTTGCAACCACATGAAATTTCAAATGTTGGAACGTAAAGTGACGACGATGGACTTGTAACGACTAAAAGATCGTTCAACATCTACAGATGTTATAGGTGCCTTGCTGAAAGAAGTTATCTCGTTGGTTGTAAAGGGTACACGATGTTCTGAGGTGACTTCTGTTCCACTGATAATATCAGAAATCTGTCAGATGGTCTCCCACCCTTTGTTCTTGCTCAGTACTTCTACCAGTTTTGATCTGATCAGATCTCCCTTACTCCCAGGTATTCCTTCCACCTTTTCGATGACTTTTTTAACGTTGGACACGTTTTCTGTCAGTCGAACAATTTGGGACTCAAGTTGGGTAATGGCTTGTGCAAGAAATACGGAATTGTCAGAAATGAATGCAAGGTCATTCCTTAAATTAGGTTTCTCGAATAAAGACTTGGCTGTATTTATCGCTACTGCTTCGTCTTCGAGATGTGAAAGGACATTCTTGATTTTATTGTAGTTTTCATAGTAATACTGAGCTGCTTCCAGCCAAGTACCCCATCTTGTCAATATTGGTTCTGGTGGAAGGCACAAGTCTGGATAGAGATCTTTTAGCATTTTAATGCGACTTGGTGCTTTTAAAAACACTTTTTTTAACCACTGTGATTCACAGTCTGTGGTTCACAGTTCCTGTCAACCACCTCCCAATTATGAAAATATGCCCAAAATGAAAAATATGTACATATTTTGATTAAATATGTAGAAATATTTATTTATTTTAATCAAATATGTATAAATATGCGATAACATCCAAATATGTGGAAATATGTGAAATAAAAGTAGGCTCAAACGGCTTAAAGAGTGTCAGTATGAATACTTCTAGTTGAAAAACGTCTGTAAATTGCCTAGAAAAAAATATGTAAATACATACGAATCCGTTCCCTAATTATCATACAACCAAATATAAACGAAATTATCAAAAAACATCTAGCTCAAATTTCTCATTAACACTGCATTGCCAATCCGAAGTCAATTTGACTCCTAAAAAATGGGAATGGCTCTGTTTCCCCACATCACATAGCTATTCCGAAATGCTCTTAGATATGCTATCCCCACTCTCTCACCATTTGATAGTCACAAGCTGAAGACCGTGGAATTCTTAGTTTCTATTTGCAGATTGGTTTACTTGAAACATAAGAATTATCTTGACTCCAGATGGGTAATATAAGTAGATTTTCTGTTATTATCTTGACTCCAGATTATTGCCTAAATACTTATTTGATAAATTAACATAATTTTCATGGAAAGTATCAAAGCACAAAAAACCTCTTCTGTCCGAATTGCAGCAAAAAGTTGCAGCGAATTGGGTAATTTCCAATCCATGTCAACAGCGCACAGTAATTGAAAAAATAGTGAATGTAATTTGAAAAAAATGAAAAAGTCCCTGATCAGAAGCAGTCAATCAGGATTCTAGAAAATACTAAAATTACTGCGATCTTAAGTTGAAGTTAATTCCTTCTGCTGGAAATGTTAAAGCCGATTAGTGGAAAAAATTAGTTTTTCGTTCTTAATTCCAATGCTTTCTCATCCTTTAATACAAATTTTATTATTAAAATTGAAATCAATGTAAAAAAATATAAAAAGAAATTATGAAGTCAATATGAATCCACATTGGCAGTAACTGACTAAGTTCGAGCATTGGCAATGCAGTGTTATTATTAACTTGTAATTAATCCCTTAATAAACTTATACCTACTGTTGTTTTTGTAGCAAATATTATTTTATTTTATATTGGAAATAAACGTTAACTATTTTACGCAGTGTATTATAGATAAGAAAAATACTTTTAAACTTATCTTATTGTTAGGTACTGCCAAATATTGAAATTGTTAAAAATGTGCCGCGACAAAAAAAAGGTTGAGACTCTCTGGTCTAATATATTGTTTTTTCTTTATAACGACAACTAAAGATCGGAAAAATAATTACAAAACTTTTGGGGAAAGAGAGGGGTAGGCTAATAATCTCTAAAGTACCACCTTCAATATAAGATCCCGGTCTATTATGATGGACTAAATTTATTACCCTAATCCCCAGTTAAAAGAAAAATCTACCAGAAGTCCCACTTTACAAACTGGATCTTTTACTTTATAACTTTCTCATTTTCTTGAAAATGGCCCCTAGGATTTTCTACGAAATTCCGTCAGTATTCTGTATACAAGCAGATATTACCTTCATTCTAATCATTTTCCTATCAAAGTTCGTTTCTATGGCAGTTCACGAGTTGATTTCCGGGCAACCAGACATTGCAGAGAGTAATGTACTGTGTTACCAACTGTTTAATGTTAGCAAGCAAAATAATCCAAATCTTTGATGTTTGAAGGAAAGACGTTCGCCCAAAGTATTCTTTTTCTGTTTTCTTGCTTTTAAGTATCATCATTTCACTGGTGAAGCCTAATGAAAGAGAAAATTTAAAAATAACCTCAAACGAGGGCTAATGACCTCTAAAGTCATTAATTTCCAGTGATGGTTTCTAGGACAGGCTGCAGATAAACTGTACTAACCATCAAATCTTTAGACTAAAACAGAACATCAACAAAAGAAATGACAAAAATAAAACCTATATTAATCAGTGAATTTAATCGATCAGCCTGTCGACGACCATTGATGGATGTTAAAGGCAAGGTAATAGCGTTAAATAAATCTTTATTATTCCTACAGTAGAAATAATTTCTACCTCACAAGACATAGTGGAAAATGTTGTAGGCTTTTCATTAATTGAAATATCTAATTTCTGAAAAACTCTTTCTCTTACCATAACGAGATCGCCAAAAAATCAGCTGGAAAATTTCATGCCCAAGAAGTATATTTGAAAACTTCTTTAATAATAGATATCTGATGCCTAATTGCACTTTATTATCCCCAGTATAATCCAAATGAGAAACTTTGGAAAATATATTAGTAGAAATTGGCACTTTAAGGCACTACCAATTGAGATAATGACGTTCATTTTACATCAAATTCATTAATATACCTACATATTGATGGTAGAATACCAGACTATTTCATTATTGATGGTCCAGGAGGCTCTCCAGGAGGTGGACAGCTTTTGTCCTCCTAGCAAATTAGGTGTCGCGGACGGATTCGATTAGCAAACGGATTAGCAAACATACTTAACTACTGTTCTCATATTAAACATTAAATAAAAATCCAATGCCTAGACCAGGGGTCCCCAAACTACGGCCCGCGGGCCACATGCGGCCCCCTGAGGACATTTATCCGGCCCCCGCCGCACTTCCGGAAGGGGCATCTCTTTCATAGGTGGTCAGAGAAAGGAGCACTACATGTGGCGGTGCCGCAAAGCGCTGCGTCGCTCAGTACAGTTCTACTTCCGATGATGCGGGATGCACGGCTCCGAAAACAGTGTAAAATAACAGCAGAAGTAGGAAGAAAGGCAAAGCACTATAACTAAACCGGACATTGACCATCTCATTAGCCAAAAGCAGGCCCATAGTTCCTACAGAAATACTGGACAGATTGTTCAATTTAAATTTACTTGTTCTTTATTTGAAATATTCTATTTGTTCCCGTTTTGTTTTTTTACTTTAAAATAGTTTGTTTTATAGTCCGGCCCTCCATCGGTCTGAGAGACAGTGAACCTGGCCCCCTGTGTAAAAAGTTTGGGGACCCCTGGCCTAGACCATTGATTTTATTGCCGTAGATTTTGGGGCTCATTTACATCATAATTACAATAGTTATATTATTAACTAGCGAATTTATGGTAAATGTGGCATTTTTAAAAGAAATTGAAACAAATTACTTTCAATAAGACTTTTCCTTAGCAGAAAGTGTTGTGCATCATCTTGCAGCAACAATGACCAACTTTAAGAACTAGTTTTCTATGAAATGACATCGCCGAAAAAAAGTTTTTGATTAGAAAGATAACGTTTAATTGTTTTCCTGTTCAAAATGACTGTTCGTACTCTTCTTTCCAACTTCTTTCGGTTACCTACGAACTCTTAAGGTATCAAAGATTAATCAAAACTGGCGTAGAAAACTGTATAAATGCAGAAGCTGCAAAAAAGATCATTTTTCTGCAACCATGTAGGGAAGTTCTCATTACTCAATTAAAATCAGCTGTGTAATGCCCAACTTCCCACACTAGTGGGGGGAAATTCCCATTAGTGTCACTTTCCGCACAAGTGAGTGGAAAAACTTTATTGTGCTTCCTTGATATAAGAAGTTTTGTTATTAACATAAATATTTTCTGTAAAACTCTAATAAGCTTATTTAAATTTATTTTATTTAAATAATTAAAAAACGAATATTAAAAAATAAAATAAAAATTGAAAGGAATATAGAAATAAAAATAATACTTTAATAAATAATTAGATATTTTTAATTATAACAGTTAAAAAGGTTATAGTGTTACCTTATAGAAATTTAAAATGGATTCTAGTGATGCCTGTTTAGAAAACACTCCTCCATCAATAAAAGAAACAGCAGAAAATGTAATAAGTAATGTAAATACGTAAGTAATGTAAATAATTGTAATATAACAATAAATGTTTATAATAAATAAATTACTTTTTGTGACTGTAAAAATGAAATTTTTAATTTTATTAGTTAATAAATGGTTGCAGAAAAAATATAATATTTAACTCTAGTGTAAAGTATTTTCCTCACACTCGGCAATTTGCACTTGCACTCGCATCGCTTCGCTCGCTCGTGCTTGCAAACCCTGCCTCGCGTGAGGAAAAGTACTACTTTCCACACTTGTTAAATAAATAACTATTACCACAGTATAAGTATTTTTTATTCGTAGTACAAGTAATTCAAAATGATTAAAAAAACAGTTTTAAAATACTAATGAAAGAAATGTTTTGATTTTTTTGAAAATTTGTTGGGTTGATCCAGACTTAGCAAGATAAGCCACTGCTGGTTACCGAGGTATTGGAATAAATTACCAAAAACTTTAATCAGTTTTCATATTATAAAAAGATCTGTATAAGTTGCTATTAGATTTTCATTCTGTTCGTTCAAGAGTGATCACCATCAAGGAGGCAGTGACCCTAGTTGATTTCGATTGATGCTGGCAGCGATGGAATGCACATTCTCTGCCTATCAATCATGAGCAATTGGAATGCTGTACCACTGATAGTCCAAACATCTAACTTACTAATTTTGTTAGTAGTTTTTTTTTCTTTCTTTTTAAAAATTCATTCCGAATGATTAATTAATTCTTAATAGTCATGACAGCGACAGGCTCGTTAATTTGACTTTTGACTTCGCTGATTGACCGAGACACATCATTATTGAACTTTAAAATGCTAATAGCGGCTATTTCTAAACAATATTTGTATAATGAATTATTGCTGTGTTGATTGCTTCTTCAATGCAGAAGGGCCTTCAAAATTCGTGGGTGAATCAAATATGAACCGGACTTTTGCTTTAGAACATTTATTGGTAGAGTAAATAAAATTTTGAATACACCTTATTTTTCTAAATAATCCCCTCTTTTATTTACACATTTTCCCACCAAATCGGACGTTTTTAAATTCCGTTATTAAAGAATGAATCTGGTAGTGTCAGTAGCCAATTGCGCACGTACGTTTCTACACCATCGTCGTCGTCAAAGTGATGACCTCCCAGGGGTGTAATGATGCACCTACATCTCATCACAGGTGACAATGTGCCTCAAGAAAGCATCCCCCCTCTGTTCGATATTGTGTCAAAAGTCTTTCACAGACGGCAAGACGGTTTGTTTTATGTTATTCGTCTAGAGGCGAGGAACCCACCTTGCTGACACTTTTCGGTAACCCAAATCATCTGAAATGATTGATTAGGCACTCCCGTACGATGTTCCAACGTGTGCAGCAATTTCCCATATTGTAAGGCCAGTGGTCTCCTTCAATCATCTCACGGATCGCAAGAATATTCGCGTCACTGGTACTTGTCCGAGGTCGGCGTGCATGGGTGTCATTTTGCACTGACTCTCGGCCATCGGAAAATTTTTTGTGCCAATTGGGTCCTTGAAAACGTTTTTTCAGCAAACTGTGCAGTTGGTCGACGCAAAATTTCGGGAGGTTTTACGCCCTTCCGGGACAAACATTTAATAATAATGCGTTGCTCAACAGAAATGTGTACCTCTTATTCAGACATGGCGCTTCTAACAGCCAAACTGCTCAGGCGAGCAGGACCGAGTTACTCCGCTCCTCTTTACATCCCCAAATTACACATATTATGACGTCAAGTTACTCACTTCACCATGACAACGACAAAAGTCCGGTTAATATTTGATTCACCCACGTACATAAAGAACCTCTGACTACTATAAAGAACTGTGATTGCAATTATAACATCTTTTCCCGAAATATATTCATGGAACATTTCACTCAAAGTCTAAAGTTCATCTCTAAGCTCAATGTGTTTCCAATAACCAGCGTTATTTCAAAGTATAATTTGGGTGTTGTAGGTAGATAACCAGTATACATCTTCGCTTGCTTCAATCAAGTTAAACTATAATTCTGCTTCTGATCGCTCTTTACTGCCAATAAAAACAAATCCTTTCATCTAATGACAGACACTGATAGTTTTCCTCCTGACACCTACGCCATTAAAAATGAATCATAAAATTAAAAAGTCAAAAGTTTGATGGAAAATTTACAGCTCATTTCCAAAAAAAAAGGAACAGTTTCGCTTGTATTTGTGTCGGTAAAATGAAATTTGTTTGTCGGCTAAATTAAAAAATTACATCAATTCCTTCAAAGTTATGCATCTTTCGGCAAGATTTTATGTCTTTATAACCGCGAAAGCAAAAAATAATAATAATAATAATAATGATAATGAAATTCGAAAGAGTTAGGAGACTTAAAACGATATAAAATTGAAAGATAGACAACCCACCCAAAAAAAGTAATCATTCTACGCTACTGGTTGCCAAAATCCTAACTTTAGGTTATAGATATTGTTACAAGTTTAATTCTGTAGACTATTTTTTTATACGCTAAAGCAATTTACTTAATTTTTAACTTCTTACGAATTTATTTAAAGTCACACTTTAAAAAGCAATAATTGGGTACATTATTATTAAGTCGAAATCGAGTTTAGCAGAAGAATTTTAAAAGCATTTTAAACTAGGAATTTGTTTCCCAAATACCATAAAGAAACAAGAACAAATAAAACTGTGGTAATAAAACACAAATAATAAACCTTGTCAAAACGCCAAACAAGTACCAACGCATGTTCATAGCCATCGTAGATCAGGTAGTGAAATCGTCACTTAGGGGAAATAAAAAGACAAACTGTTTCGATCAAATATGGCCAACACAATTCCTTTCTTACCTTTGTAACATTATCACTTTCCAACATGAAGGACTGCGATCAGTTTATTTATTGCCTATTTTATTACATATTTATACAGCCTGTAGAATTCTTATTTACAACTGTCTCTCTTTGGCGTTTATGATATTAATGTGTGACGAGAATAAAACAACTTTATGGGAGTCAAAGAGTATTAAATACAAATACGCAATGTGTTTACATAGAAAAAAACTTATTAAAAAGTTTTATAAAAATTACTCCACACATCTATCAGACTTGCATCTGAATTTGGGCTATTAAATAATTGTAATTAACTTTTAAAAATAATTACATTCTAAAATCTTTGTACACACTGAATAACAACAAATAACTGAAGATGAACTCTCGTAGCAGAAGCTGTATGATTAATCACATAATTATAACATCTGGTCTGATAACTCACTCGACTTTCTATAACTACTACGTCATCAAGGTTCTAACTCATATATCTTCTTCTAACTGCGAATATTTCAGTCATATGTTATTCTTACAACTGATTCAGGTTGTAAAACATAAAATAAGGCAGTAAAGAATGTACAGTATTGGCACTTTAAATATCTATCTCCTCTCCAATAAGTTATTTTCGTACATAACTGTTAACAATGTTATTGTTCTACAATATATACAGGGTGGAAGCGGATAAGTGACGAAAAATTTTTTCTGTTAAACTACATTCAAAATGTAGTACAACGCCGCCTCAACGAGTGTCCTATCTCTGTCTGTTAGAAAGTTATGATTTTTTAAGTTTTTTTTCGACTAAACCCGACCTTACGTCATAAAAACACTATTTCTCAACTAGTGCCTCACTTATTTACATTTTTTTCCTCATTTTTGGATCCAGCATTAAATTTCCTATAATAATAGATCAATTTCGTAGTTATTTAACTTTAATCAGACTCATTTATTACAATAAGAGCGTTAATTTTTTTAGGAATCTAGAATTTTCAAAAATTAGCCTCTTCGACAAAATTGGTCTTAGAGGCTGTCAAATTTCTCAAAAACTGCTCCTTTTAATACTCTTTCCAATGGTATAAGTTTCAATAACAGCTGTTTCCTTTGGTCTATTACTGAGAAAGTGCTGAAAAACACAGTGTTAGCGAAGGAAGCAAAGGGAACTGGATGAAGCGTACTCGCATATCAAAATTATTATTTATTAACAAAATCATTTCTTTAAGCATGTAAAATACATAATTACTTAGTAATTATTGATGTATCATGTTCTCAAAATGCCGACCTCGATTCGTTTTCCTGAATGGATAGGGCGAGGTGGAAACGTTGCGACAACCATCTTCTGACGTTCACCGAATAATGAGGTGGAGCTCCGTCTTGTTGATAAATTAAATTTCTGCTAACGTTGTGAGGAAGATTCAACAACAGTAGGAGCAATGCGAAAACGCGCTCGGTTATGCGTCAGGAATCGAGGTCGGCATTTTGAGAACATGATACATCAATAATTACTAAGTAATTATGTATTTTACACGCTTAAAGAAATGATTTTGTTAATAAATAATAATTTTGATATGCGAGTACGCTTCATCCAGTTCCCTTTGCTTCCTTCGCTAACACCGTGTTTTTCAGCACTTTCTCAGCTCTAATGAGGAGAGATGTGATTGCAGATTTCTGTGAGCTAATACTTTTCAAACTTTGCCATTGATGTTTTCCAAAAGTACTTCACTAGACGAAACTTCCTTTTTGAAGTACTTTATTCTGTGTTCTTTTAGAGAGAGGCAGATGGCCAAAAAGTGGAATAAATCCTTCGGTTCTTGGATGTTACATACGAGGGTCGTTTGAAAAGTCCGTGCAAAGTCAGAGAGATAGCACCACTGGCGCGTATCGAGGTTATGTTTAGTTAGTAGCATCTCTTGGAAGAACATACACCAAGTTTCAGCCAGATCGGTCTATTTCTTTGTGTTTGGCATTCGTTTAACGCAGATCACAGAATAGAATGTTTAACTGAAAGAGTAACACGTTAACCAACAACTTTCTTTAAAACCAGCTTAATTTTTCAAATAAACTTAGGATGGAAGATTTGCGAGAAATCGGTCAAATAAAACAACTAGTCTTTTTGCCAACGTTTCGACAAATATATTGTCCTCTTTATAAACAGTTTCTGTAACTCAACCAACCCGCAATATAATGGTCAATATATTGGTCGACAATACGATATATTGGTCGAAACGTTGGCAAAAAGACGAGTTGTTTTATTTGACCGATTCCTCGCAAATCTTCCATCCTAAGTTTAACAATTTGCGGTCACGAAAACTATATATTCATTTTCAAATAAAGCTTTTTTGAAAATATGGTTAGGTCCACGGAGCTGTTAGACTCAGCCCGTGGTACCCCGCTACATTGATTGTGTCTCTTTCTTGATTGAGGTTCTCTAGAATATAACTTCTATAATGTGCCTGCACTTCGTGATGCAATGCGTAGATATTGTATACGAGGGTCGTTTGAAAAGTCCGTGCAAAGTCAGAGAGATAGCACCACTGGCGCGTATCGAGGTTATTTTTAGTTAGTAGCATCTCTTGGAAGAACACACACCAAGTTTCAGCCAGATCGGTCTATTTCTTTGTGTTTGGCATTCGTTTGAATCGAGGAAGTCGAGTGATTTTCAAAAAATGGACGAAAAAGAATTTCGTGTGTAGATTAAACACTACTTTATGAAAGGCAAAACGCCTCAGGAGACTAAAGAGAAGCTTGATAAACATTATGGTGACTCTGCACCTTCGATTAGAACAGTTTATAAGTGGTTTCAAAATTTTCGGAGTGGCCATATGGGCACAAGTGACGCTGAACGTTCTGGACGCCCTGTTGAGGTTACTACTCCAGAAATCATTGATAAAATCCATGATATGGTGATGGATGACAGAAGAGTGAAGGTGCGTGAGATTGCTAGTGCTGTGGGCATCTCGAATGAACGGGTACATAATATTTTGCATCAACATTTGGACATGACAAAGCTATCCGCAAGATGGGTGCCGCGATTGCTCACGCTTGACCAAAAACGAAATCGTGTGAAGTGTTGCAAGGACGGTTTGCAGCTGTTCCAGAAGAATCCGCAGGACTTTAAGCGTCGTTTCGTCACTGTGGATGAAACATGGATACATCACTACACTCTTGAGACCAAAGAACAATCTAAACAATGTATTACCAAGGGGAAATCTGCGCCAAAAAAGGCAAAGACCGTTCCTTCGGCCGGAAAGATTATGGCGACTGTCTTTTGGGATTCGCAAGGAATAATCCTCATCGACTATCTGGAAAAGGGTAAAACTATTACAGGTGCATATTATTCATCGTTATTGGACCGTTTGAAAACCGAGCTGCAAGTAAAACGCCCACGATTGGCCCACAAAAAAGTCCTTTTCCATCACGACAACGCACCAGCTCACACCTCAGCAGTTGTGGTCGCAAAATTAATGGAAATAGGGTTCCAAATCGTTTCACATCCCCCCTATTCTCCAGACTTGGCTCCCTCGGACTACTATTTTTTCCCCAATATGAAGAAATGGCTGGCGGGAAAAAGATTTTATTCAAACGAGGAGGTGATTGCAGAAACGAATGGCTATTTTTCAGACTTGGACAAATCCTATTATTCGGAAGGGATCAACAAACTAGAGCAGCGTTGGACGAAGTGTATAAGCCTAAAAAAAGACTATGTTGAAAAATAAAAAAGGTTTACCCCCAAAAATTAAATAGTTTTTATTTTTGCACGGACTTTTCAAACGACCCTTGTATAGTGCAAAGATTGTTATCACGTTTAAAACATTTGTAATTTAAGTTTGAGACATCACCTCTAATCTTCATAATTAGTCTTGAACTTTCGAGTGGGAGCGAACTGTTCAAATAATTATTTTCCTCAAGTTCAAAATTAAGTTCTCTATAAAGACGGGAGTTGGAAGAATTCTGTATTTTGCAGCTTTGCAGAATGCAGCTTTTCATAAAATGTTGATAAATTAAATTTCTTATTATATTCAGGTTTAATGCTATTTTTTATAATTTAATGCTATATTCATATTGAATTGTTTAATATAGGATTGAATCTCTTTAAACCAAAACATTTCTTTTTGGATTATCTGATGGGCTAGAATTTTTGGCAATCTGTTATCAGGAAGGCTCAGGATTTTGATTAATTATAATTTACTACTACTTAAAATTTCTACCTTGGGGGAGGAATTTGATTGGGTCTGCGAAGCCGGACAAGATCGTTTATTTTATCCGACGCAGCTCGCACTTTTCTGACAGATTGTCTTCTATCATCGCAGGTCGATTCAACGGTGTTGAGCACATTTGATTTCATCGTACGTTTCTATTAAACGATATACTTGTTCCTCAGAGAGATGCACAAAAAACTGAAACCACTTTTTCTAAAATAATACGAAAAAGAAATAGACAAACTGAAAGATGGGAAATTCATCTGAAATTCTACTAAAAATTTTTTTTTGCTTCCAAAATGCCCCCTTTTAGTTTCTAAACCCTCAAAAATAAAGTGAAGGGTAGAAGAGTGAAAAGAATGACGATCAAAAAACAGACCCCGAAATATATTTTTGTATAAAATATAGGATAAATTGCAAGAAAGATGTCGAAAATGTAATAATAAATATTTGCTAGACTGCAGAAGTAGTGCATTGCAAAATTACAAATAAATGCATCCAGTGAAAACCATAAATCACATAAAATTTTAAAATTATGTGCTAGCTAAAGAGAAGCAAGGATTGTGAACACCGTATCGCTAATATTATCTCCATGGAGCCAGCATCTGGTGCTCATTAATCTAGGAGTACGCCTACATGCCGGCATAGCCTACATTTATTGCTTCATGTAAAGATGGCACTCTTTGAATTATGTTTTAGAATTTGTTTCACTTTTAGCTAATAGTTTTCAGATGTATGCCAAAATTCTTGTTTTTCGGAAGAATAAAATTTAGTGACGGGCAATATAACTTTTCAGCCTGAACCATTTCATCCATAAATATCGGTATAAACAACACCTGATTTTAAATACTCCTTAAAGAAGATGTAGCGGAAGTTCCTTAGAAGAAGAAAAACTTACGAAAATGGAAAATCTAATCAGGAAAATATGAATAAGTAATTTTCGGAAAAGGTAAAAAAGTTGTATTAAAAGATTGTTGATTTAGTTCGTACCGAGTTGTTACACTTTTATCTGCCAGAATTTTGTAATAACCTTTATTGTTTTTCATTTTTTCAGCACTATTGCGACCTGTCGTGGAAGCCATTTCGGACGATTTATTTATCTGTTCAAACTAAGGGCAAAACGTTGATTAGAATGTTTCAAAAAGTCAATGTTGATTGGAGCCCAAACGTTGAGGAGACGTTTTAAAAAGGAAATGCTAACTGGGGCCCAATAGAGCTACGGAAAGCAGGGTACAGACGGAGATTTTGATTTCCAAGATAGCCCTTTACCTCTCAATCGAAGATGAGGCTTTATGGACTATTGTTGATGATGTTCACTGAAAATATGAATAATTGAAAAGTGGGTGCCTTTTGAACGATCTCTAAAATCTGTCACAACTGGAAGCCATTAACCAAATTAAACTACCAAATTTTAGATCACTTGTAGTGAATTGTGGATACTGAATGCACCCGAAAAACTTGATGCTGTTGCACTCACATTGTTGTGAGTTCTACCTTACCGACGGTGGGTCGATCACTTTTTAAAATATTACGTGAGTCGACTAAGAGAATGAGGCATCACTTTGGATCGACCTCCATGAATTCAATTAAAATTGAAATAATTTTATTAAAGTAATTTAGCAGCCATTACTTATTAAAGTATATAAAAATTAAATTAAAATAAAGAAAATCTTAGAAACGAAAGTAGAAAGATCACGCGGGACTTCACGATTAACAAGGAAACCCCCATTCCGTTAACTGCTCACGTTAAAAGTTGGGCTAAAATATCCGAATCAGTGATACAGGTTCATTGACCAGGTCAAAAGGGGACAAACGGAACACAGTGGCTCTATAAATGAACTACCACCCTGACTGCAATCACTATACGAAATCTGTCCAACCTAAAAATGTAAACTACGATAAATAAACATAATTGTTGATTCTTTTTTACTCTAACACTAATTTTTTTTTTCTCTCTAAGTACTTTATTACTGCCGGCATAATCGCTAAAAACACTAAACAAAATTTTAAAAAGCCAAGATGAAATTTTTTTCGCGGAAGTAAAATTGCAGAGAGAAATACAACAACCGTTTCCGGGTCTTAATTTCTGATAACAGAGGTCAAAGTTTATTTACAATTACAACGCTATCTTAGTTCCCTTTTCTTTCCATTCCTTATTTTCACCAAACCCCTTCACTTAGTCCTTCGATTTTTCTTATCCTATTACACATTGATTTTGGTATGTTCGTCATATTAATTTCTCCCCCCAAAAAAAGCATTTCCAAATTCAAGGAGACCACGTTTTAAAATTAGTACTCCAAATGTCCCTAGCTTCCTCTTCAGACGGCGATGCCTTCGTTGATAATAGTTATCCAATAAAGCGGGACCTGACGTTCCTTCTTTCTTCAAGAAACCAATCTAAAAATTTATTGTAGCGACTTTCCTCTTTCAATCTGTGGCCACACCTTTGCTTCCCTCGAATGGTCTCAGAAATGGCTGTCTTTTTGCGATTAGAACAACGGCAAAGAAAAACAGGTGTTTGAATCTCAGAAGGAACAGTCGTTCGAGGCAGCATCCTGCCCTGAAAACTTCATCTCCTTCATCTTGTAATCAGATGCTACTTCTTCCGGCCTATTATTTAATCAGTTGAATCTCAAAAAAAGTGCTTTCCATAAGCAGCTGGTTTTCTTTGCTGAAACTCTCCTAGACAGTAAATTGAACGGTGCCACCAAGGGACTTAGTCACAATAAGCTTTTGGAAAAATCAATCAATCCGGGAGTGCCAGTTTTTGGAGATTTTTTGTTTTGGAAAATGGCCTCAACAATTTCCGCTTTTTTAACTTCATATCCTCTTTGCACACGTTCACACAGCCCATATCTAGCTCCGTACTAAGCAAAAACGTTTATACCATATCGACAATCTACCTTCAAAATAAACTGACAACCACCTCTAGCTCCGTACTAAGCAAAAACGTTCATACCATATCGACAATCTACCTTCAAAATAAACTGACAGCCACCTCTAGCTCTGTACTATGCAAAAATGTTTGTACCATATCGACAATCTACCTTCAAAATAAACTGACAACCTATAATAATCACTGTGAATGCGCAACATTGTTCAAAATGGAATCGAGCTGATGACCCTTAAAATATATTGATGAAGAACGTTATCCAGTACTAACGGAAAGTCAAAATCTCAGTACTTTTAGTCCGAGTTTAATGGAAACCTTCATGAACGGTTACTTGATAGTAGCTAAAATGGAAAATACAGTCTACAGTACCTGACTTTTCAAGTTAAGATATTGTTTACAGATACATACTCCAACATTCTAATAGAAGATAGAGTAATGACGAGAATGATAGTCTGTCTCACCGCTAATAATTTTTTTGGATTGAACATATCATAAGAAATGCGTAATGGGACAAATTAACATTGTCCGAAAGATTCAGGTAAAAAAGCATTTAAACAAATAGGCACTTTTCTTTTTATCCAATCTTGGAAACATAGGTTTGTTACTTAGATATTATGCTTTGCTTGCGGTGTCACAGTTCTGTCCAATGTTAGTTGCGACCAAACTGGACCAACATCAGATAGAAAAACATTTTTTCAAATATTTTTGCGTAAACTCTGAAATAACATAAAAAATCAGTTAATTCAGCCACAGGAACTAATAAAAGCTTTATTTTTATAAACAGATGGAAGACAAGAAATGTATGTTGCTCAGCAGTTCGTGTCGTATCTGTCACATCTGGACTGAATCTGAAGACATAACTGGTGAATAATTCATCAAAGATAAGAAGATATTTTATTTAATATTGAATAAATACAACAAAATTTTATAAATAGAATAACAAAAAAATAAAAGAAAATGAAAGATGTATATAATAGAGATAACTAATGAATAATACAATTACAGGCTAGCAAATGGTTCACCTAGACCAGAAGCCGACTTTAATTATTTGGTTTAATTATTGTTTTGTCTAATTATAGGTCCACAAGGTCGTTGTGACCCCGGTTGAAAGCTTTATGCGATTCCGGAGGTCAGGCGGCAAGTCAACCCCTCTTCCTCGTAGTGTGGACTGGTAACGCGGCATTTGTTGCGGCTAACGGGGCTCTGACGGGTCGGTGTGTCTCCCCCATCGGCTTCCCTCCTTCTATCTCCCCATCCTTTAATCCTTTCTTGTACTCCTACTGCCAATCCTTGCGTCTATCCCTTTATCCTTTGATCCTATCTCTCCCTTTCCTGCCTCTTGAATCCCTACCCAAGCAGAGATGGGGACTCGTGTCGAGGCTGAATGCGTACAGGGTAGTAAAATATATGTGCGGTAACGATCACCTTGGGGCACCGGGCAAAACCCCATTGTATTGTAGCCTTCCTGTGGCAGTGGGGGTCTGTCACAGGTGACCGTCTATCCCCCACTTCTCGTGGGAACAAGATGAGCAACTACAATGAAAAACTAGATTGTAAAACGACAGCCAGTGGTGTTCCTCAGGTTACTGAGGAAGGAACACAGGCTGGGTTAGAACCAAAAGGGGAAAGAGTGAAAGGCCCTAAGACGGATTTGGTGGGACTACAGGGAAGTTCTTCTGGAGGGAGCGGCAACGCAGACCCTCCAGGTAAAGAGGCAGTCGCTGGAGTCTCCCAGAAGTTGAAGGGTATTCAGATTACACCTAGGAAGCCGAGTGGTGCTCAGCGGAGAAAGCTGGCCAAGCTTAAGGTCGCTGAGGCTGGGAAGGAGTGGATTCCTGGGAAAGACTGGAGGGAAAGGGGGAAGGGGCAGAAGACCTCCAGAGTGGTAAACCAGCCAGGTGGGCAAGGTATAATTCCTTCGACCTCTTCGGATGGGGCAGGCATTGGGAAGGAGGTGAGAGTCGTTAGTTCTCTCCCTCCCAAATCAAGTCAGACCCCTAAGAGGACTAGGTCGGAGGTCAGTACTCCAAGTTCGGCGTCGGAGAAGGAGGTGGCGCAGGGTAGCAAGAGAATGAAACTCCCAGAGGAAAGGCCTACGGGCTCCTTCAGGGACGCTCTCTGTGCTCAAAAGATGGCCATCGTTCTTGACTCCTATCCGAATGACTTTTTGTCGGAGGAGCCAGTGGATCTTCTTCAGCAGAAATTGGTGGAGGAGATCTGTAGTGAGAAATGTACTGGCAGCATCGGACCCCAGTTTCGGAGCTGCTTTCTCTCCAAAGGTGCACTCATTCTCGCTTGCGAGGGTGAGGATGCGAGACTTTGGTTAGAGAGGGTGGTTCCGGAGCTCCGGTTGGGTGAGGGAGCTAAGCTGAGGGTGGGTCCTGCCAGAGATATCGTGAGGGCGGCTAAGGTGGCAATGTGGGTACCTGGCGCTCTCAAGAATACCACTCCGTCCGTTATTTTGGACAAGCTGCTCGTTCAAAACGAGGGCTTGGATATAGCGGAATGGAGGCTCCTAAATAGGAAAATCGAGCCCAAGGGTCAAACTCTTGTGTTCGAAATATCGGAACAGGCTCTGAGTAGGTTGAAGGGGACTAACTTCGAGGTTTTTCTAGGACTCGAAGTGGTCAGACTCAGGGTAGTTTCGAAGACCTCTACTGGTGCTGCAGCTCATGACCCCCCCTGAATCGATGGAGGTTGCTTCAGGTGAACCTCCATCACAGTAGAGGGACGTCTGCAGCTCTAGTAAAATTCATCGAGCAGGAAGATATCGCCATTGTCCTCATCCAGGAACCCTGGCTGGTACGGGGGCGAATTGCAGGACTTGGCGAAGCGAAAGGTAAGATCTATTATGACCATAACCTTGACAATCCCAGGACATGTATTTTTGTTAGGGAAAACATTACCTCTTTACTGCTAATGGAATTTTGTTTCAGAGACCAGACCGCAATAAAGGTGAAGCTACATGTGGATAAGGAGGCCAGGGAGATTGTCGTGGCCTCGACTTACCTTCCATATGACTCTACAGTCTCTCCCCCATCAGAGGAGATGCAGGATCTGACCAACCGGTGTAGGGAGAGAGGACTGCAACTACTGATTGGGTGTGATGCTAATTCCCATAACGAGGTATGGGGCAGCTCAGGAACCAATCAGAGAGGTAAGTATCTTCTGGACTTCATTAGAGCGAATAATTTGCATGTTATAAATGAGGGAGAAGAACCCACCTTCCACAACTCTATTCGTAGGAAAGTGATCGACCTAACTTTGGGAACTAATTTTGTATCGACCCTTGTTAGGAACTGGCATGTGTCGGGGGTCCCCTCACTTTCGGATCACATGTACATTAGGTTCGACATTGGGTTTGACTGTAAGGAGGTGGTTACTTACAGAAACCCTAGGAGAACAGACTGGGACTCGTTTAGACGGGATCTCAGCGCAAACATTGGTACAGTCAACAATAACTTTAGGACCCGGATGGACATTGATGAAGCCTACTGGGAGAATTGTGCGGAGACAGTGATGACATCTAACAGGAAAGTAGGCTGGTGGAATAACCAGCTGAAGGAGCTCCGCAGTAAAGTTAGGAAACTGTTCAATGTAGCTAAAAGAAGGGGTACATGGAAGGAGTACCGTGAGGCCCTAACTTCTTACAACATAGCCATTAGAAAGGCTAAAAGAGATGCTTGGAGGAAGCTCTGTGAAGAGGTAGAGATGACCTCGGAGGGGGCTAGGCTCCATCGCATAATATCAAAAAGTCCAGGGGGTGCCCTGGGTACCATCAGGAACGAGGAAGGGATTTTTACCAAATCGGGGAGAGACACATTGGAGTGTCTCATGAGAACTCATTTTCCCGGTTCGAAGGTAATTGAGTCAGGACAGCATGGTGAGGATACTCTGGGACCCGATAGGTGTCGGGGGACCAGGGAAACCTGGGCCGTGGCTAAATACTGCATTACCTACAATAAGGTGGTCTGGGCTGTCAACTATTTTAAGCCCTATAAATCCCCGGGTCCTGATGGCATTTTCCCTGCCCTTTCGCAGCAGGGGAAAGATTTAATTACTCCTATTTTATGCAGGATAATGAGGGCATGCTTGGCACTCAACCATGTCCCTAGGGCATGGAGGCCTGTAAAAATTATCTTTATTCCAAAGCCCGGGAAGAGAACTCATACCCAGGCGAAGGAATTTAGACCAATTAGTCTAACATCGTTCATGTTGAAGGTGCTAGAAAAACTGATTGACATGTATATAAGGAGGTGGCTTTAAAGCAACGGCCTCTGCATGCCAATCAGCATGCCTACCAAACAGGCAAATCTTGCGAGACAGCCCTCCATTGCCTGGTTAAGGAGTTGGAGGCTTCGGTATTTTGCAAGGAGACAGCTGTGGGCGTGTTTCTGGATATTGAGAGTGCCTTCAGCAACACTACCTACAGTTCAATTGCCTTGGCGATGGATAGACATGGGGTAGAGTCCACTGTTTCAAGATGGATCTGTAACATGCTATTGTCAAGGAGAATTACAGCGACCCTTTTTGGGGAATCGCTGGAGTTAACGACAGTTAGGGGGTGCCCTCAGGGGGGGTTCTATCCCCGCTCCTTTGGTGTATGGTCGTAGATGAGTTACTTGAGGTGCTAGACCTTCGTGGGGTCTCGGTCCTTGGCTATGCAGATGATATTTCTGTAGTGGTCAGGGGTAGACATGAGACAATCGTGGCTGAACTCATGCAGGAAGCTCTCAAGGTTATAGAAAATTGGTGTAGAAGGGTAGAGCTTTCAGTGAACCCTTCTAAAACTACTCTGGTTTCCTTTACAAGGAGAAGGGACAAGGAGAGCTACAAAAACCTTCGATTTTTTGGTAAAACTCTGGATGTGTCGGGTGAGGTCAAGTATTTGGGCATTGTCCTGGATACCAGACTCACTTGGAAGGCGCAGATAGAGAGAGTTACATTAAGGGCTAAACAGGCCCTTTGTGGAATAACTAGAACCTGTGGGAAGACATGGGGTCTTAGCCCAAAGATGACCCACTGGCTCTACACACGTACAGTCATACCTATCATCACCTACGGTTCAGTGGTGTGGTGGAGGAAGACTGAACAACAGACGGCAATTAAGGCTCTAGCAAGGGTGCAGAGACTGGCCTGTCTGATGATCACGGGGGCCTTTAGTAGCACCCCTACTGCGGCGCTGGACGTACTTCTGGAGTTGGCACCGCTTCAATATGTTATTCAGGCGGAGGCAAGGGCCAGTGCGTACAGAATGGCGAGCAATGGGCAATGGAGGCGTATAAGTTCCTGCATTGGCCATATGATTATTTCAGATAAGGTCGACCCTGGGCCGGTTATTGACATGGCAGGGGACAGTATCTGTCCTAAATACAGTTTCGAGACTCCTTTTCAGGTGTGTATTAAACCGAGGACTGAATGGAGGGTAAACTGGACGGATCAGTACCGGAAGGGAGGCATTTGGTTTACCGATGGCTCCAAGATGGACTGTGGGACTGGGTCTGGAGTGTATGGGGTTAAACCCGAGGTACTCATTGAGAGATCTCTTGGGAGATACGCCACAGTCTTCCAGGCCGAGGTTTTTGCTATTAAAATATGCGCTGAGGAAAACCTGCGGATGGAACCTAGAAATAGGGAGATTCGCATCTTTTCGGACAGCCAGGCTGCACTGAAGGCTATCATATCCTTCAGAATCACCTCTTCCCTGGTCTGGGAATGCAGGAAGGTCCTAGAACTACAGGCGCGGCACAACAAAGTTCGGTTGGAATGGGTGCCGGGTCATGTGGGTATTGAAGGGAATGAAAAAGCTGATTATCTGGCTAGGAATGAGGCTAACACTCCTTTCATCGGTCCAGAGCCTGTCCTGGGGATCACCAGGGGTTCGGTTCGCGCGGCTCTCAGAGATTGGATCTGGAGGGAGCACGAAAAGAACTGGGTGATGTGTCCTGGGGTTAAACACAGCAAGACCTTGATGCCTTGGCTGTGTAAGCAAAGATCCAAAGAGACCCTGTGTTTGGGCAGAAATCAGATTACTCTGATTACAGGCCTATTCACGGGGCACGGTAGGTTCAAGAAGCATCTGCGCAAGGTGGGGCTTATCAGCTCGGAGCCGTTGTGCAGATTATGTCAGGAAGAGGAGGAAACGGCCTCTCACCTGTTGTTCGATTGCGTTGCGTTATCGAACGTTTGCGCTATGAAACCTTTGGAACGTTGAGGCCGAAGGAGATAGTAGCGCAAAAAGAACTAGTAGGGAAAGTCCTTGACCTCTTTAGGAGGGGAGGGTTCGCCTACTAGAACTAAGAAGGGACTGGCACAATAAGTCTTCTGTGGCTGCGGTGCCTTGGGGCATAGGTCCCGTCCCATCTACTATCCTATCCTATCCTATTGTCTAATTATAACTTTGATTAATTTCAGCTCAACCTGTTGTACTGGTTCCAAAAACTATTAATCTATAAGTGAGTAAGCATAATTGTAGTTATTATGTCACTAATAAAATTTACCTTCTCAAATTACTTACAAATAAAATATGATACAAAATTTGGATAATTGAACAAACAACTCTGCAATTTCAGTGATGAAATTACAGGTGATACTGAAAGGAGATTGGGCACCACGGTAGCCGAGCGGTTGTAGGTTGAAGCCCTCAAAAGCTGAAAAGTATTGTGGTATTGGGTTCGATTCCTGGGATAGGTCTTGGATTTTATTTAATGGTTAATAATAGAAATTTTTAGTAAAGTATGGTTGCTAGTCGCCTCAGGGCACAACACCTAATTGGTAAAATTAGGCTTCACTTTACTTACTGAGAAACGTTTTCAAAAAATAAAAGCTAGAACATTCATTACACGAACTTACTACTCGTATACCATTAAAATAAGAGAAAAAAAAATCTCAAAAATATATTCACTTAACTAACACCAATTGTGATTAGAATTCGAAACACTGGTCATAACTTTAAGTATCAAAGCCCACTAAGGTTTCAATCCTAAGGTTTTCCATTTGTAGGAGCAGCATATATCCATCACGAAAAGTGTAGTCTGTAGTCTGTAACGAGAGAAACTGCCCAGAGGCCGCCGGTAGTGCGCTGCAAAACGCTCCAGACGGCAATAACCTCAGATGTTGACGCGCCTTAAATTAATAATATTAAAAAAAAAACTGCCCTTTATACACAATACCTCATTTAATAATTGAACGTTAAACCCGCTCCGGGTTTAAAAAACACAGGCAATTAATTTACTTTTTACTAATTTAATTAGATAAACATTGTTTCTAATGACAACATTGTGTCTAAAATTAGGGATCCACATTATGACGACGCAGTTCAATAATGAAATAGTCGAAATCTTATCAAAAGAGGTAAGTTCGGTGACCTCGAGCTAGGTGTGAACAAAACATCGCAGAGGCACTTCCTCAGATACACTCCTCCGCTTCTCCCCTAGCCGTCTCCAATCTTATCTATAAATAATAATCGACTGATAATAATAATATTATTATTATATTATTAATATTATATTATTATTGTTATATTATTATTATATCACTATTATTATTGTTATTATAAAACATATCCTCTTTTCTTTCTACGTATTTTGAAGGCGAAAAATATCAATAGGTATTTATTTACCTATTGGTATTTACAATAGATATTTATTTACTTATTGGTATTTACAATGGGTATTTATTTACCTATTGGTATTTCCCAATAGGTATTTATTTACCTATTGGTATTTACAATAGGTATTTACCAATAGATTGTAAACTTTAATTCTCCCCCTCAACCAAAATAGAGTTCATCACTTTCTATTCTTGTTTGGTGGAATTATATTACAAATATTCAACAATAGAAAAATAAAACTGTTTTTCGAAACTGGAGTCTTAGTTGAGCAGCTCCAGAGAATAAGTTTTAGCTGAAAGAAGATTCCAGGTCAGTAAACAATAACGTTTGAGGCGCCACGGTAGCCGAGCGGTTAGAGGCGAGTCCTGTAAAGCTAATATGTATTGTGGTACTGGGTTCGATTCCCGGTCTTAGGTCTTGGATTTTATTTAATGGTTAATAAAATAAATTTACAGTAAAGTACGTTTGCTAGTCGCCTCCATCCACGACACCTAATTGGTAGTTGGACGTTAAGCCCGCCTGACAAAAAATAAAAAATAATGTTTGCTTTCTATAACTTCTGGAACAGTTACATTGGATTAAAAGTCTTAATAGCACGTTGTACTCTCCTGAGTTAATCTTTAAACAGCGAAGAATTCTAGAAATGATGAGGATATGCTGGGTTATTAGATTGAGAACCATCACTGGACTGAGGGTATCAATTTATTCGCACATGATAGATAAATACATTTTTAAGATGCGTTTACATGAAGCGAGCGAACACATGTTTTAAACCACTCTACAAACCAAAGCCAATGATTCTTTCTCTACTTCGAGCAATCGTGAAAATAAACTGCTCCACAAAAAAAGTGGCGCACTTTGAAAAAAGCGTTTATTTTTTGTTTTATCACATTTTGGGCAAAGATTATTAGTTTTAATTATTTTCATAAACTGTCAGGGAACAATTAATCGAATCAAGGCCCAAAGTTTCTTGTAAATAGAGAAGCAATTCCTCGTTTAATCCCCTTCGGTCTTTTTGTGTAAACAACAACATGAACTTTACCTCAACAGTAAATAAATTTATTGACCTCTATAGTTGCGTTTCGACTTTTTTCAAGCTGAAAGCATTGCAAACTCTCAATTACAGCAGAGCAAGTGGCCCGTATTATTGCATTAGTTGTGGATGGACGGAGTCAGCGGTACGCAGCACGAACGTTAGGGTTGCCTGAGACCACCGTCCGTAGAGCCATCCATTGTTACCAGGAGACAGGCCTCTGCACTCGCAGACAAGGTTCGGGTCGACCAAGAGCCACAGAAGCACTTGATGACCGATTTATCAGAATTCACACTCTAAGAAATCGTACATCAACTGCTTCTGAAACAGCTCAAACACTGTCAACTGTTCGTGGAGTTTCACTCAGTGCCGAAACCGTATGAAGAAGGTTTGCTGAAATGAATTTACGCCCTAGGAAGCAAGCCACGGGACCATTGCTCACCGTAGACCATCGGAGAGCCCGTCTAGAGTTCTCTAGGGAACACCGCAACAGGTCTGAGAACGATTGGAGAAACGTTCTCACTTCAGACGAGTCCCGTTTTACTCTCTATGCACCTGATGGGTTTACCCAGTTTACCGAAGGCCTGGGGAGCGCTACGCTCCGTGCAATATTTCTGGTAGACTACCATTCGGAGGTGGTTCAGTGCTGGTGATGGCTTGGATTTCTATGGAGGCTAAGACTGAGCTCCACGTGTTCAACAGGGCAATCTTGAATGCAGATTTGTATGTGAGGGAAATTTTGCAGCAATATGTGATACCCTATGCATCATTTATTGGGGAGAATTTTATTTTTATGCGAGATAATGCCAGACCACACACTGCCGCCTGTGTTGTTCAATATCTACAGGACACTAGCATTCGTGTTTTGAGGTGGCCAGCACGCAGCCCGGATTTAAATCCAATTGAACATCTTTGGGATGAGCTGGGTAGGCGATTAAGATGGAGAAATAATCCTCCCAGGAGCTTAGAAGAGTTGCGAGGTGCTCTGGTGGAGATATGGGGGGAATTAACACAAGATTTCGTGGGAAATTTAATAAGGAGTATGCCGAGGAGATTGGATGCAGTAATGCGAGCAATACAAGTTACTAAAATTCTTTTTCTCTTTTTTAATCGGAAGAAATACATTTTTTTTTAAACTCATTTTTTGCTGAGAAGTACTTTTTTGTTAAATTAAAGGTTTTCATTTCTTTTAGATCATTTTTTATTTTATTTTAGCCCTCACGTAACTTTATACTTCTTATATTTGCTAACTAAAATAAAATGTAGAACAAAAAAGTTACAGAGAAAAAAAATAACGCATTTTTAAAGTGCGCCACTTTTTTTGTGGAGCAGTGTATTTTGGGGAACATGCTAATAAGAGCCTGATCCGTGAGCTTTCGGCAGAGCAGATGAGCAGATTTTCAATTTTGGTTTTACACTAAAAATATCCGTACTTAGATATTCTGAGTTTTGGCAAATTGGTCTGTTTGTGCGTACCTACCCCTACCCAGAAACGGAAATCGCAGAAAGTTAACATTTGGTTATTCAACTTTGGTGCCGACAGAAGATTCCCAAATAAGATTTTTTTAATAAATTGATAAGCCGAACAACACAACTTTTTCTGAATCAAAATTACGCATAATTTGATGCTTAAATAAATTCATTTATTAGCAATGTAATTGCTCACAAATTTCAGAGTAAAGCACAGTAAAAAAATAACAGTGATTAATGACACGATGGAAGCAATAATTTGTCACAGAAAAACAATAAAATTAAATTAGACAATAGAAGTATGTCAACTAGACTAAGGTCAGCCATAATAAGCTGAAATAAATGACAGGTGTCAAACCTTAAAACAGATTTAATTCAAATTAGGTTCCTTAGTTTGCATTTTTTATTAACTCCCAAGTGCCTACCGGTATTTAAAGAATCCTCTCCACATATTTTTATACCTACTTTCAGAATTTATAAGTAAATCTGTGCAATCATAAAATAGAATTTTTTTTATTACCCATAAAAAAAAAAGAAGACATCTTTCGTGTTCTTTAAAATTAAAAATGTCATGCTGAAATTACCGTATAAATAATAGATCTAAAAATCAGGCTTAAACTCATAAGATTGGCTATAACCGCAATTACTACAATCTAATTGGCAGGTTTTTCTAATTTGTTTAGCTAAACGGTGGAGGGGGCATGCAATAAATTAATCTTGACAACCAACCACTCGCTACAACATTTATTTCAGAAATATGATTCTAATTTTACAGTTGTATCTAACGCCCACAGAACCCCCTAAATATTTTTTTTAGCAGTTAAAGGTAACTAATAAAAGTGATAGAATATTTTATACAAAAAAAGAAGGCTAGAGTTAACGATTTATTCAAAATTACCAGAGAAAAAACTATTATACGAGGGGTATTTAATTGGATAACTTCACAATTACTCCAATGATTGGAGTAAGGATATTATTCATTAAATTGATAATATTTAAAAAATCTATACTTTTCTAAATAGAAAGTATTTATTTTATGCATTTTACAGTAATTTATTTTTTGAGTGACTAAAATATTTACAATTATGTTATAATTATAAATAACGGCCGTCGTGGTGCAACTGTCAGGTAGGACAATTGTATAAGGACTGATTATAAAGAAAGCTGATCTGTAGAAATATAAGACGAAGCTGTGTTATCGCTAAAGTGCAGTATGATGTTATTTAATCACTGTAATAAGCACCTGATAGACTTTAATCATTAAAATAGTGCAAACTAATTGGCGGTTAGATGTACGTGAGTGCACAAACCAGTTTAATTCCAAAACTACTAAGATTAACACGTTAATTTTGGCAGTTTCTAATCTCATTAAATAGTTGGTGTAATTCTTGAAAATTTGTGATAGCTTTTGTAAATACAAATCGAATTGCACGACGCACTTCTTTCATGAGATCCCAAACTTTGATATCGAAAAGAGTTGTTTATAGTGAGTTTCGTTAAATTGTTTTACTGATTTCTATGGAATAGCTTCCGCTGTCAAATGTGCTTCAGAACTTGCTTTTCTTGGCTTGCTTTAATAATCAATATATAATCTTGAGTTAGGGAAAACTTGGAAGTAATTAAACTCTTTTACCAAATCTACCTCCAACTTTTTATACCTTTTGTTGGTCTAACCTTTTGAATTTTTATTTTCTCTTAATCTATCAAAAAGAGTATTTATTGTAATTATTGGTTTTAACAGCTTTGATTTAATCTAAATTAATGTAATAACTCGCATGTTTATTGTTTTTCTGACCGAATTCGGACTTAAATCCATCAACAGAGATAGACTAATCTGTTTGGTGTAGAGATTTCTACTTCACTTACTTCGCCGTCTTTCACTCCACCTGCTGATTGATAGAGGGAGGTTACATTTTGTGTTAAACTAAATGTTAATGAATCGTAACAATAGTGAAAAAAAATTAATGTTCTCAAATACAACTCGCAACTTTACAATTCTAAAACATTATACATACACTAAACGTGGAGAACACTTAAACAAGTACTTGGTTTCATTAATTTTTATTAATGATAATGGATGAATGTTCTAAATCGGTCAGAGTTAATGTAGGAGGAATTTACCAATCTCCACTATCTCAGTGTATCGTTACATCAAATTTTCCGGAAAATATATTTCATTTAAACGTTTAGATTGACATGTTTGTAATCTCTACACGATGTTTAAGGAAACTCACAGGAGCCTTTTGAGAGAAAAATCTCAAAATTATGAAAATTGTACACAAATTGGCACTTTCGGTCCGAATTCCTTGACCCCCCTTCTCTGAAGTGTCCACAATCGAAACGTTGGAAGTAAAAGTTGCCGGTCTCCATATGTACAATTGGTTCAACAAGTTCAAATAAATTGTAGATTCTCTGGTGGAGTCTAAAAACGTAGAATATCATTGGAATATGAAGTAGTAGTACTCGTAAGCTATAGTGTGTTTAATGGTGCTACTGCAGCCAACTGGATCCCTGCGATTAACCTTCAGCAAACCTAACCTGCGACTCCACCTCCATCAGCTCTAAGTTAAAGAAAAGAATAAGTAGCGAAGTAAAGAAAACATGCTCATATCTGTAGCTATATAACCGCGACATGACGATAGAATTAGATTAAATAAAATAATTGGCGAGAGTTTCACCGCAACGACAGTTGTCCAGTACTACCAGAAAACTGAGCCACAAATCGCGTGATGAAGAGATACTTGGCTATTTTGCAAAATTAACCAAAACGTTTTGAAAATAAAAACCTGACTTATGTGATATATATATACGTATATACACAGAAGCAGTTCGTCGACCTTTTGGTGTCGGACCCAAACCAGCTGCTATTTCCTGGAGGCTGTTCAGTTTGAAGCGATGAATAGTTGATTGTGCAAAGTGAAACAAGTGGCCAAGACATATCCTGGACCTAGGAATCAACCGGGTGTTCTTCGCTGGTCAGGTTAGCGTGCGAGGGGTCATGACTCCCCACCCTAAATAGGACATTAACCTCTCTGGCCGGTCATACTATCATCGCAAAGCGATGCAATCATTCAAAGCAAACATTAGTTCTGTCACATATATTCTTCTTATTTTATATTCCCTTTTTTCTTTAAATTTTTAAAAATATTATTTTTAATTCATTCATTTTTGAAATTTCTAAAAAAAAATAAATGCAGATGAATTACCTGGACGAAAAAATCTTTTTTTTAAGATTATAAATAAACGGTATACTTTATTTAATAAGGAAACACAGGGAAAAACTATATTATTATGAAAGAGCTTACGATTTAAAATAATTTTATTCAAATCAGGCGCTAATGGCCTTGGCAGCTGCTGCTCCCAAAGTTCATTACATAAAAGATTTAGGGAAAACGCAGTTGCTGCACTAAGATGCCTAGCAACAAATTGCCAAATTTCATCATAAATAGAAATAGAAATAGAAAAGAAATCTATTATTCTGGGACAATTGTCCCCTAAGAATAAATACAGGTACAAATAGAGGCCTTAATAGTTTGGCCTGTGATTATAGAGAAATTAAATAAATAAATAAATATTTACAAAAGTGAAAATATAATAAGTGAAAATGAAAGTAAAAATAAAATAATAAAACAGCAGAAATTAAGGAAATAAATTAAAACAATTAGAATTTCGGAGGAAGCTGAATAGAAAGGAGATAACTGAATAGACGGGATTTAAAGATGGATAGGGTAGAAGCATGGCGGACAGATGAAGGCAAGGAGTTCCATAGAGAGGTAGCACGTATGAGGAAGGACTTGTCAAAGGATGAGGTACGGTGAGAGGGAATATAAAGATCAGATGAGCGAGATCTAGTGTTACGGGAATGGATGGAGGATTTAAACTTAAGGAGTTGAAAAATATAGGAAGGCCTTTGAGACTGGATGACTTGAAAAAGGAAAGAAGCCAAAAAATATTGGCGGCGATAGACAGGAAAAAGCCACTTCAACTCATCGTAGCAGTGCGAAATGCGAGAGTCTCTGGAAATGCTGAAAATAAATCTTATGAAGCAGTTCATGAGGCGCTTAAGCTTAGCCTCAATATCACCAGATAGACCGCCATACACTAAACAACCATAGTCGAAATGGGGGAATATAAGAGAGGAAACTAGGAGTTGCCGGGTCTTAATTGGAAAAAGGTGACGGGAACTATTAAACTGCTTAAGGATATGGATGGAATGACGAGAGATTTGGGAAACATGGTTTTTCCAGGATAGGTTTTGATCGAAAGTGATACCAAGGTTTTTCACAGAGGAACAATATTTTATTGGGGTATTGTAAAGGAAAAGATTAGGAAGAGGAGCCAATGATTTAAGGATGGGTTGGAGCCAATAACTATAGCTTTGGTCTTTTCTACATTCAGGGTAAGCTTATTGTTCGTGGCCCATGCTGAGATGTTATTGAGGTCTTCTTGAAGTTTAAATACAGCTTCAAACAAATCCGACGGGGAAAAGGATATGTAAATCTGAAAATCATCAGCATAGAGGTGATACTGGGAATGAGAGATGGAAAGAGGAAGGTCATTGATGTAAATTGAGAAGAGGGTGGGAGATAGGGAAGAACCTTGAGGTACACCGCGTGACAAAGGAAGAAGTGAAGAAGGATTACTATCGGGAGTGACAACGAATTGGGAACGATTAGACAGGAAGGATTGGAACCAACGGAGGGTGCTATTGGAAAAAGAGAGGGATTGTAGTTTAGATAGCAGGATATGATGGTCAACGGTATCAAAGGCTTTGGAGAAGTCTAGGAGTATAAGGATGGTAAGTTTTTGGTCGTCAATAGCCGTCTGCAAGTCATGGGTAATTTTCAAGAGTGCAGAATGAGTGGAATAAGAAGGACGAAAGGCAGATTGGAAACAGAAATTGAACTAAATGTTTTGGTGTTTACAACTTTACACAGAGGTCTCCCAGATTAATTGAAATGCATTCTGAGTAAAAGGTAACCCATTAGGATTTTCTGAAGAACGTAGTGTGGACAAAAAACATAGTACCGTATTAAATATTTTAAAATTTGGACTTAAGTTTTTCATTCGCCTCAATGTTCAGAGAAAATTGAATCTAGAAAATGAATTACCTAAGTAATTTTTACTCCCTCACTAGATTCTAAGCTTTTATTTATTTATTTTTTATTTTTTGGCATTGGCTTCCGCCATACAGCCAGCATCGTCTAGGTTCTTATCACTAGAATATCACTCACTCTCCAATCTTACTTATAAATACATTCGCTTCACACATTCATCCCTCTACTATATCCAACTATTTACATATACTACAACTAATGGATGGATCAGTACTCTATATTCCTGCCATCCTTATAGATTAACCAAAATTAAAATCACGTAATCCTTCGGTAATCATTTCCTTGCCTTCATTCTATAACTTTTAAACACATTCATATTTCATTGCTAGCTCTGCTATAGACTTAAGCACATATATGTTGTTGGAGAATATTATGTATGTCTTCGTAGCGAAATGGTTCATCTAAATACCTGTATATGTCGGTCAAACATTCGTTTCCTTTCTACCACATAACGTGGACATATCATTATTATATGTTTGAAATCCTCCTTCTCATTGCAATCTACGCAAAGAGGAGAGGAACTTTTGTTGATCCTGTGTAGATACGATCCGCACACCGCGTGGTTCGCTCTCAGCCTGCTTATTGTCGTAAAAACCCATTTATTAGTGACAGTTCCCTTAAACCATGGTTGTCTAGGTAACTGATCTGCCATAGTTTTATAGAATCTTCCTTTATTACCATTACTGTAATCTGTCTGCCATTTTTGTAGTGCTATTTTTGCAATTATACACTTGATATCGGTGTGTGGTAATTTATAGTTAGCCATTTTCCCACTATTGGTGGCTTCCTTTGCAAGTTTATCCACAATTTCATTTTCTTAATTAATGCAGACCCCCTTCTCTTTAAAAATGGCAATTTTCACTTTAAGCTTTTCTACTTTCTCTCACTCTACTTCCCAAGAGAAGGTAGTGTTTTCTCGTGCAGAATTTTTTGATTTGGAATTATCACAGGAAATATCCGTTTAGAGGTCCCCAAATAGGTCTTGTGTGTGTGTGTGTGTGCCCAGTATTTCCAATGAAAAGTTGAAGAAAGTTTAAATTTTAAATTTCGCTTAAGTGCTGCCAGAGTTACATAAGGTTTTGGTTAACATCGTCCACCGGAGATATCAATTTTAATTAATAGATTTTTGAGTTTTTAAAGATTTTCCCCAAAAAGGCTAATGGAATTTTCTTGGAACTTGGCTGCCAATTGCTCTTAGCAGATATATAACTTTTAAATTCTATAACTATATTTTTTACCAGAAAAATTCGATTAGACATCTTCTAGGAGAGGGGAGTGGTGAGGCATTCCTTTAAAATTCCAAAATTAATTATAATAATGACTTGTCATCCGTAAAATAGTAATAAGAATGTTAGTTTTGATTTTCGGCCGTTGTTAATTGGTTTTGTGAGAATTGAGGTGCGGTCAATCGATAAATTTAAAACACAAATTTTGTTTCATCTCACCAACGTTTCGGTAAATCTATTACCTTCTTCAGGGTCTGTACAAAGGAAATATTACACTAATATAGATACAGATTGAGTAACAAAAATTATACAACAATTTTTTTACTATTTTTTGAAAAGAATTACAATGTAAAATTTGTAGTTTCTAATATTTTTATTTATTTCTAGATAATTTCAAAAAAAAAATCGAAAAGGAATAAGGTAATAGATTTAAATAGATGGTAATAGATTTAGCGAAATGTTAGTGAGACGAATCAAAATCTGTGTTTAAATTTATTGATTGACCGCACCGCAATATTCCACAAAATCAGTAATAAGAATCTAATATGAGACTGAATTTTCAAATTTGAGACCGGAAATGCCACTTTACTGCAAACAATTTTCCTATATTCCATTTTTCTCGCTAAAGACTCTTAGATTTTATTTAAACTTTGTACAATAATAGCAAACACATTAATCTACAACTGAGCTGTTATTTTTGAAAGTGGTATAAGTCCAATTTAAACAAAAAAAAATGAGTTAATGGTAATTTCAGTAAGATATAGACACATTCTTTCCATATTTATAATCAAACGAGGGTCGTTTGAAAAGTCCTTGCAAAGTCAGAGAGATAGCACTACTGGCGCGTATCGAGGTTATGTTTAGTTAGTAGCATCTCTTGGAAGAACACACACCAAGTTTCAGCCAGATCGGTCTATTTCTTTGTGTTTGGCATTCGTTTGAATCGAGGAAGTCGAGTGATTTTCAAAAAATGAACGAAAAAGAATTTCGTGTGTTGATTAAACACTACTTTGGAAAAGGGTAAAACTATTACAGGTGCATATTATTCATCGTTATTGGACCGTTTGAAAACCGAGCTGCAAGAAAAACGCCCACGATTGGCCCACAAGAAAGTCCTTTTCCATCACGACAACGCACCAGCTCACACCTCAGCAGTTGTGGTAGCAAAATTAATGGAAAAAGGGTTCCAACTCGTTTCACATCCCCCCCTATTCTCCAGACTTGGCTCCCTCGGACTACTATTTGTTCCCCAATATGAAGAAATGGCTGGCGGGAAAAAGATTTTATTCAAACGATGAGGTGATTGCAGAAACGAATGGCTATTTTTCAGACTTGGACAAATCCTATTATTCGGAAGGGATCAACAAACTAGAGCAGCGTTGAACGAAATGTATAAGCCTAAAAGGAGACTATGTTGAAAAATAAAAAAGGTTTACCCCAAAAAATTAAGTAGTTTTTATTTTTGTGCGGACTTTTCAAACGACCCTCGTACATTCAATGGAATAAGATTTTTTTTTTATAAAGTCAACAAAAGAATATAAAATGTTATCACAAAAATATTTTTTTGAAAGTGGAATAAGTCCATTTCTAATAATTATAATTAAAACAACTTTCTTATTGCAATTATTTTTGATTATTGCTACTTCAGTGTACGCTGCTCGTTAGCAGATATTATGTTAACTGTAAAAGAAAAATAAGTTTAAAATATCTTTTTTTGCTTTAAAGATCTTAACGAAGTAATTTTCATTTTTATATTTTTAATATAACTGAAATTAAAAAAAAATAAACTTGGTTATTCGTGTATTTAAATGTATTCATTTTAATTATTACTTTTTACATCAAAACCCATTTCAGTAAAGCTATAATGTCTATAAAAATATGGACTTAAATTTACTCCTGTAATATGTTACTTTTGAAAGTGGTATAAGTCCATTTGGAGCTAAAAAAATCGTTTAATTTTTTAAGAATTGTAATAATTATTATTTCACAATAAAATTTAAAAGGTGTATAGTGTTAATAACATCACTTGAATAGATTAAGGTTTACGAATATTTTTAAATTAATTAAAATGCAAAATCTTAAATATCTCGATACATGGAAAAATGGACCTATACCACTTTCAAAAATTACAGCTCAACTGTTATTGGAAACATTTTCGACACGATCAAACGAACGAAATAAATATGGCAAATTTAAATTAAGCATTCCCTTATTATTGAAGGTTCCCATAAGTCCAGTTCTGTCTCAGAAGAGTTTTGTAAAGAGTCAAGCATTTGTTAAATTCAATTAATGAACATATTTCAAATGCACAAACAAATATGAACATAAAATTAATTTTGCTTAATTTGTTATTTACAAAATAATTAGTTGTTTACACATATATTTACTTCTTAGTTGTTACTAATAATTCACTTTAAGGTTATCAAAAATAACAATCTTATTTTCATATCAGATTTATAATCAAATATTTCTGATTGTTTGAAGTGTTACGTAGCTCTAAAATGACCAAATATTTCTACTTTATCGGTAAATATCTGGTAAGTTCTAAAACCTAAGCTGCCAAGCAGGAGGCACTAGCTGGAGTATTTCCTATCTAATTTTTTAGTTATCAGCAAAGATATGCAGGCAATCTGAGGATAAAGTATATATCAGCGTACGTGGAAGTGACAAAAATAGACCAACTCTAAAAAAGAATATTTGGCTAATCGTGTGACTCATGCTTGAAACGTGTACGATGTTACTACCGTAGTGATGCGCTCACCTAATATTGCCAAAACAAAAAAAATAAAAATAAAAAATTGGTTTACAGAGTACGTGTTCGCGAAGAAAAAAAAAAAAATACTTAATGACTAAATAGATGTGGGTATTTACGGGATGAGGGCGGAGTTGGTGGAGCGGAGGCGGTGAGTGTGGAATGCGGTAGACACGAGGAAGAGCGTTCCACAGAAGGCGTATTGTGTGCAGCGAGGGCAACAGCCTTGTACAGCGCCTCCGCCCGTGTGCAGTATAGCAAGGCCAGAGCTTCGCCAGCAGATATTTCGGCCGCAATACGACTATCCACGAAAACTGGCGAACACAGAGATAACTAAACACTGCTCCACACATACACACAGAGTCACTACAGGCGGGAATGAGAGAGTGAAAGTCAGCTGTCCGCTCTTTTACACATCTCACCGTTACCTCTGTACTTCCCGCCTAAACTCCGCCCGCCATTAATCAATCTACTGTCCTTGCCAGCGTATATAAACATTACATCTGCGGCCCCCCCTCCCTTGGTCTTAAATCTCAAACTGATATTATTTTAATACTTTACCTTTTTTCACTCCTTTTAAAACCAGCATAATTCATTTTATTACGTAGTAAATGCTTACAGTTTTATTCTCTTTGGCGTTCGTTCAGGGATATTCATCAAAGTTATGTTTCGAGGCAAATTTACGGGCACAAGATATATTCATGTTCCCTGAATGTGGAAGCGAGACATTTTATCTAAGGCCTAGTTATTTTATAAGCCTTACAGATTTAGGCAGTTTATGCAAAATTTATAATTCTACACCTTTAATAAAAAATCTATTGCGAAAAGAAAGTTTATAAAATAATGAACAACTTTATTTGTTAAACTATTAACGTTTACAAATTAAATATTAATTAAAATAAGACAAACAAAGAGTAAAAAAATTAATTAAATTACATTTTAAATATAAATCTCATTACAAATAAATGTAAATTAAACATCATTACCTCAAAGTGAGCTGTTATTATTTGTAACAACTAACAAGTAAATATTACAAGTGTAAACAACTATTTTGTAAATGACAAATCAAACAATACAAACAATTTTATGCTCATTAATTGAATTAATTTATCTGCTCTAGACAATCTAACACTGTACAAAACACTTCTCGAGACCGATCTGGACTTATGGAGCCGAATTGTGTGGCTCCGCGAAGCCCTCTAGTGTTCAGAGAATCGAATCTTTCCAATCTAAAGCCCTTATTGTCAACACTTCCTATATCTCCAATTATATACTAGAATGTTCACAAATTAACTTTTTTCTTTATAATAATAAAAGACGTAGCAATTTGCATTTTGAGAAGTTTGTTGAATTTTATAAAGTAACTAGGCATTAAAATGAAACATGAATTCGGATCAACTTCGGTGTGATTTACTTTTTTCAGAGCTTTATTTAGTTTACACATCTAAACCTGGAAAGTTCAAAAATCGTAAAAAATATTTTTATCTAAATTTTGATTAATTTTGTATTTGTTAAAACTGAAAACGGTTAGGCATTCAGAAATAAATGAACAGATTGACCCAAAGCATTGGACCAAACAGTAGATTGGGTCAACGATTCAGTTGATTTCTAGGCGAGAAGTGACTTAAATCAGGAGGAGTTTCTAAGTGTAAAAAGATTAGTCAGAAAATTTAGGCTACCGAAATCCAAAGAACCTAAAAAGTGTTTTACATTACAATTAATAAAATTTTGGCCTGGGCCGGGAATCGTACCCAGTATCTGCGGTACCCATCTTAGCATTGCGGTCCTTGCTTCTACGACAACTCGTCTACCGCAACAGTACACCTCTTCCTGTCCAATCTGTTAAGCTAGACTTAAATCACGTAGAGGTAGTTTTACTTCTCTTAAAAAGCCCTTTACGCGAAAACCATAATTATAGTGTAGAGTTCCTTTTTATCGTAAATAAACCCACTTCTCTGTTGCAAGGACCCACGCGATACCCACGTTTCTTCAGACTGCAGTGGCCAGTAACTACACAGTTACTCTACCCGTCACCCAAATCCGTTTAGCCACTTCATTCATCAATAATTGTGCAATTTAATAAATAATTTTTTTATTCTATTTTGCCATTTTGTTTTTTACTTTAATATATCTAAATTATCTACTCGTGCCAATAAAACATTTAGCTCCTTAATTATTTTTCTACACGTCATCACTTACACAGCTATATCACGCATCAACACCCCCATCACAGCTGTTGTTTGTTTACTTGTTTTTTTCTCTTTCATTTCTCTCTTTATTATATAAATCATAAATTTTTAGAATACTTAACGACTTTTTGCGCCTCTGAATGTTGAAATATAAGCCTTAGATTCAACCATAACACCTGACGCATGTTAACACCTAAAGTCAAACAAAGTCGCGAAGTACTCTCAAAATTTAAGATACTTAATAAAAAAGAAAACAAACCCTAAAAAAATACTTTAAAATAAGTATATACCTACTTTTTACGAAGACCTATTAAAAGTTTTTTAAGAGGCCCTTTTATTCTTAAAAAAAAGAAAATGTGGGACTTTTAAAAGTGTGGAAATAAATATAAAAAATTAAAAAATTAGATCTAAAGATGGATTAAATTAGGTTTTAAATGACTCTTACAATAAAATTAATGGTATAAAATGAAAAAAGAAAATAAGGAGTTCGGAGATACTGCACAGGCCTGTTTTATTTCAAATATCTATAAATACAGTCTACCAACATGCAGGAAGAAGTACCTATTTAGTTTCTGTATTTACAATGTTATATTTTACAAAGTAATTTATTGATATAGTCACTTATTGCAGATATTTTCTTAAGCCACCTCTTCAATTTGGAATTGATCTTTTTGACATATACACCAGTTATGTACACAAACCAATTGTGAATAAAATATATACACAAATATGTGAATCTTAGGACTTAGAGCAAGAAATTTTCAGTAAAATGACTTTTACCTCATAATTACATAAAATAAGTGGAGCTAAATATGTTTAAAATTTTAGATAGCAATACTAATCATACTTTGGAACATGGAAGTATCGTTTATTCCCCATTTTTTCAATAATATATATTTATTCCTATTGGCAAATTTTGAGGTTTAATAAATTCTCTTCTAATATAGTTTTGAAATCGTTTAAAACAGATATAATTAATTGCTCTTATGGATCATGTATCAATTAAAGAATATATTTAATATATTTTAATATTTATGTTATTTTAATATGAAAACTCTGTAATATTTTTTTTTTACCCATACGATTAGTATTGCTATTTACAATTTTGAACATATTTACCTCCGCTTATTTTATATAATTAGGCAGCGTACAAATTATGAGGTAAAAGACATTTTACTGAAAACTTCTTGCTCTGTCCTTCGGTGAACCACACAAGTCAATCTTCTAGAGAAGAAGCATGATTCTCAATTAATTTGATGTAATCTTAAATTGAAATATGGATAAACTACGTATTTAGAGATACCCAAACTTATGTGAAAACGAAAAAGGCAAAGATACTTCATTTTAGTAAAGACTTAACACGGATAGCATGAAAGAATTTAGGGGTTGATATCGCCCTCTTAGACAAAATTTAAAATTTCTTAAAACACTTCAAGAAAATTATGAGGAAACTGCGTGAATTTAAGGTCTTTCAATTGGAGAATTTTACGGAATAGTTAATTCATGTGTAGGAGTAAATTAAACGGAATATCTAGTCAGAACTTCGGCTTTTACTTAGGCAATATTCACACAATATACTCCTAGTACCTACATTGCTTTAATTACGATATGCGGTGAGTTAACTGGCCTCAAAAAAATATCTGTCAGACGATTACTATCGATTTTTTGCATCGAAAGAATATTGGTTTAGCGTCTTGGTTATTAGGGCCTTTCTTATTTGGCAAACGTCCGACGACACAGTTGAACGAATGGATATGCTCCCTTGATTTTTGTTTGTCTTTGGTATTGACATTGTACGAATAGACCCTTAATATTCCTCACCCTATTTCACATTCAATTATAGAAAACTTCAAAAACATTCCAATTTAAGTATACAAGAATTTTGAGAAAAAAAAAAGACTTACGAATAAATTACGAATAAAATTCTTGCAGTAAGAGACCGTGGTGTGATTTTAGAACATTGGCCAGCGAGGGCAGCGTACATGAAATTCGTGCTAATAGCTCTGTGGAACCTGTTAAGTAATTTCTTGGAGTCATGCAATGTAAGATACTTCACAGTGGTAACTCCAAAATTAGAAAGCATTGTCGCTATTTTAAAAGCTATTTCGAAACTTAAAGAAAACCAATTAAGAGAGCCCACAGTTACAAATTGCCAAAGTTTTGGAAAAACGAGCATAGTCGGAAAAAGTAAGAATAAATATTTTGGATATTGTTTCGTAATTAATAGAACTAATTGAATTAATATTTAGTACTTTTTTCTCAACATTAAAAACCTCAGCTAGAGTACACGATTCCAAAAATGTTCTTATTTGGAGTGTAGATCTTGAATAATCCTAAAGTTTTTGTAACATCTGAAGTTCTAAAGATATTTCTAAAGCGTTTACAGATCTAAAGCACCATTCTGAAGAATTTCACGCTGAAAGGAGCCTTTCAGAGGAGGTTTTCCCTCCCACATGTCGACAAATTTCTAAAATTCAAAACTTCTTTCGCAAAAGAGACCCTTTTGATTTTGGGAATTTTCAACAAAAAAAAAAGAAGAAATTTACAAACAAGCCCTTCTTAATTATTGGACGGGAAGTTTCGCAGGTTTTGAAACTTGTACTATTGAAAACGTTTTTTCGAATAAAACGAAAGTAATGCTTTCAGATGGGCTGTATTGTCCAACTACTAATTAGGTGTCTCGACGGGTAAGACTAGCGAAAATACTTAACTTAAAATTTCTTGTATTAAACATTATTACGTGACCGCAAATTGTTAAACTTAGGTTGGAAGATTTGCGAGGAATCGGTCAAATAAAACAACTCGTCTTTTTGCCAACGTTTCGACAAATATATTGTTCAACCAACCCGCATAGCCACGCCCTGAAGAGGACAATATCTTTGTCGAAACGTTGGCAAAAAGACGAGTTGTTTTATTTGACCGATTCCTCGCAAATCTTCCATCCTAAGATTAAATAAAATCCAAGGCCTAGACCGGTAATCGAACCCAGAACCACAATACATCTGAGTTTTTCGGTCAGTATAAAATATTTACTTGGTAAACTGTAATCAGCAAATTTTCTGAGGTTTTAGAACTCGCCACTGTGTTTCCTTTCTTTTCTCCAGAACCATTGTGACATGTCGAAGAAGCTGTTACGGAAGATATTCTTTTCTTTGTTTAATCTTTTATTTTAGGACAAAAGTGCTGCTGAGACTGCAAAATTGAAAAATAATAACAATAATAGCGTACTGGACTCCCACGTAGAGGACCCGGATTCGAATCCAGCTGCTGACCCTTAGATTTTCTCTTCCTAGGAGCTTCTTACAGCTCACTGTCCGGTGATGGACAGTGTTGCCTGTAACGAGAGAACACTGTCCGGAGGCCGGCAGTGCACTGAAAAAAGTTCCGGGCGACAATAACCTCAGATGTTGAAGCGCCTTAAAACAAAACAAAAAAAATATAATAATAATACTGTTTCGGGCACCGAAGGGTTAGTGAAAACACTAAGCAACGGTGTTTCAGATGTCTCGGCTTGGAGATATAGATCTCGAGAAAATAGCCCAGAACGGTAATCGCGGAACTAATGCATCACAACAGTTTGAGGGGTCGTGGAAAAACTAATGTTGGCCATTCTAGCGGTTAGTTTGAAGCGCATTGGAAAGGTGAAGAAAAAAAAACTCGAAACGAGGGTGCCTCATGATTTGAGGCAAAAAGTAGGCAAAAAGTTGTCACGTTTGGAAATTCGTTCTTCACAGATTTTTTTCGAAACATTTACGATCAAAATTATTGGACAGAATCGTAACTTGTGATGAAAAGTCACAAAACTAACATGGTTGCGGTATTGTGGCCAACGGCTGAATGTCATGCAGTATGCATTTTTAAAAACCGGAACAATCATCATTGCAGAGCGCTACTGCAGTTCTGTTAGCATGATTTTGACGCTCACCTACATGTTTCACAACTAACTCTCCAAAAATGGAATGAATTTGAAGATCAAAGTTTTGTCTCACCTTGGATCCTTTCAGATGCCAACGGAATACCTACTCAAACAACTTTCTTGCCATAGAATGTTTTTGTTATAATCTATCTACAATGTTAAAATCAAAATGCGGACAATTTGAATTGTAAAAAGTGATATAACGAACAGATTAATGTTAACAAATTAACAATTAGATATAAAAGTAAATATTGTGAGATAGAGGTGAAGGACATGAACAGCAGTGGCCGGGCCTAGTGCGCACATTTCGGCAGTCTGAGAGGTTGTTAACCCGGCAACCAACTCTACACCTACACTGCCAGCCACACCACACACACTGATATTTACGTATCTGTGTAAACATATAGTCGCGCTTCATGTTTTCTCATAAATTCTATTCATTTGTATTAGTAAACTGCTATGACTAAATGAAATTTAATAGTTCACCAAATATACACTAGGGAGCTCTAGTTTCTCTTATTTTTAATTTAATTTTCTAACCTTTCTTATCCTGAGACTACGCTTCTTATACCGACGATCACTGTCATCTTATTAGCTAACCAAGAGCCATTAATAGCACATAGAAACCTGCAGACACTCCTCTTCTTCATAGGAAAATTGGTTCAAAAAAAAGGGCTACAGAACTGAACGAGAGAAAATCTCAATTCATCATCTTCACACTTCGACGCATCACTCAATGGCCTGGGCATAGATGTACGAGGTGTGGCTATTAAATAACGAGTCTGATGCTGCTACAGAAAAACTATGCATGCGCCAAATCCTAACAACCGACAGCTGTGCAGCGTAAAGCCTTCTCTTTCGATTGCAGCGTCTCACGTGTTTGTAGAGAAATCTGTCTGACCGGAACCGTCGTTTGTGTAAGAGATGTTAGTTTCGTTTTGCCGAAAACATGATACTACACATGTAGTAGAGCAACGAATTGTCGTTAAATTTTACATGAAACTAGGTAAAACCGCTATTGAAACTTATCTTTTATTATAAGAAGTTTATGGCGATAAATGTTAATCACGTGCGCAAGTTTTTGAGTGGTTCAAGCGTTTCCAAGATGGCCGAGAAGACGTCGGAGATAATGACCGACCAGGTCGCCCTTCCACTTCCAAAACGGATGAAAAAATAGATTATAATTAATCAACATTACTACCGTGAGGTGCTTGCTCAACTCCGTGAAAGAATAAGGAAAAAACGACCCGAATTGTGGAAGAACAAGTCATGGGTTCTCCATCAAGACAACGCGCCGGCTCACACTTCATTGCCTGTCAAGACGTTTCTAGCCAAGTACAACATCCCAGTTTTAGGCCATCCGCCTTATTCGCCTAACCTAACCCCATGTGACTTTTATCTGTTCCCCAAAGTCAAATCTGCATTAAAAGGAACACGATTTCAGTCCTTTGAAGGTGTGAAAGAAAAAGCGGCACGCGTCATGCAGGAGCTCACAGGAAAAGACTTCCAGCACTGTTTCGAACAATGGTAAATTCGCATGGAGCGTTGTAGGGATAGGGGAGGGGTGTATATTGAAGGTGATAATAACTAAATATGTATAAATTTAAAATAAAATGTTTTACAGCAATTTTCTTGTTATTTAATAGCCATACCTCGTAGACAAGAGTCTAGAGCATTGATGTGCGTTCGTCAGTTAGAAGATAGAGTTGTCTAAAAGTTTGTGTAAGCTTATTTTAATTTCAGTGTGCAGTGTGAGGTCAGTGTCGAGTTTAACAGTAACTAACAATTATTACTACCATTACCTTTAGAATTGAAGAGCAGGCAAATTAAGCTTTTCGGCAACCAACCATTTTGTAGAATCGGTTTTCTAGTTTTTTTGAGTTTTTCTAAGTTTTTTCTTTAAACTTTGTATACTTATTGCACGCAAATAGATTTGAAAAAGTTGTATTTCAACCCTATTTCCGCACTGAAGTAGAAACCTTCCACAAGGTTTCAAACATCACTAAAAAAAAAAAAAAAAAATTGGAATCCTTAAAAATATTTAGAATAATTTAGTCAATTAGAAAATAGGTTCAGTCTTTTTATTAGTTAACAAAAACTAAATTATTTTTTAGTCTTTTGACGACTCAACAAAAATATTCAGTGCAAAAGTTCAATCTTCCTAGCATTCCATCAGTTACATTGGAATGCAAACAGAAGCTTAGTCAGTCAATAAATTCAATACTACGAGTTTTAAAATATAATTAATTCACTTTGAAATCAGTTCAAATTGAGATTTAACCCAATAAACAAAATTTATTGACTTCTATGTTGCTGAAATGACGGAAATGCAATCTATATATAAATAAAATTGTAAATGTTCGTTTGTTAAAAATCTTAAATCTTGGAAAGTTCTTCACTGATTGCTTTGAATTTTCGTCTCAACGTTGCATTCGAATATACGCGTCGTGTTTTACTTATTATAACAGTTTTTTTTTTAGAAAAAACGCCATCTAAAAGCTACACACGCTATACTAAATATTTTACGATTCAACTTCAATGTTGCGTTTTACTTGATCCACTTATCATTTCCAAATTTCCTATTTTACCATTCTATTTCAATGCTTCCGATATCATTATTAAATTGAATGCTCATAGATTTCAATGTGAATTCATCGGCTTCAAAGTTGACTGCTCTCTTCAAAATGACGCGTTTACGAAAACACTGTTGTATTCGGAAGTGCCTACGTATTAAACATGGAATGAGAGTAGCATATTTTACAACCTGGCATATTTTAAGAAACTACGATAGGCAGACTGTACACCGTGCATTCCAATCAAGATGAATGCTTCATTCTTTGCATGATGTTGGAAATTGTGCCCGGTCCAACGTCTTCCAGCAATTGAGAATTGTCAACGGCGTTATACGAGGGTCGTTTGAAAAGTCCGGGCAAAAATAAAAACTACTTAATTTTTTGGGGTAAACCTTTTTTTATTTTTCAACATAGGCTTATACACTTCGCCCAACGCTGCTCTAGTTTGTTGATCCCTTCCGAATAATAGGATTTGTCCAGGTCTGAAAAATAGCCATTCGTTTCTGCAATCACCTCCTCGTTTGAATAAAATCTTTTTCCCGCCAGCCATTTCTTCATATTGGGGAACAAATAGTAGTCCGAGGGAGCCAAGTCTGGAGAATAGGGGGATGTGAAACGAGTTGGAACCCTATTTCCATTAATTTTGCGACCACAACTGCTGAGGTGTGAGCTGGTGCGTTGTCGTGATGGAAAAGGACTTTTTTGTGGGCCAATCGTGGGCGTTTTTCTTGCAGCTCGGTTTTCAAACGGTCCAATAACGATGAATAATATGCACCTGTAATAGTTTTACCCTTTTCCAGATAGCCGATGAGGATTATTCCTTGCGAATCCCAAAAGACAGTTGCCATAATCTTTCCGGCCGAAGGAACGGTCTTCGCCTTTTTTGGCGCAGATTCCCCCTTGGTAACCCATTGTTTAGATTGTTCTTTGGTCTCAGGAGTGTAGTGATGTATCCATGTTTCATCCACAGTGACGAAACGACGCTTAAAGTCCTGCGGATTCTTCTGGAACAGCTGCAAACCGTCCTTGCAACACTTCACACGATTTCGTTTTTGGTCAAGCGTGAGCAATCGCGGCACCCATCTTGCGGATAGCTTTGTCATGTCCAAATGTTGATGCAAAATATTATGTACCCGTTCATTCGAGATGCCCACAGCACTAGCAATCTCACGCACCTTCACTCTTCTGTCTTCCATCACCATATCATGGATTTTATCAATGATTTCTGGAGTAGTAACCTCAACAGGGCGTCCAGAACGTTCAGCGTCACTTGTGCCCATATGGCCACTCCGAAAATTTTGAAACCACTTATAAACTGTTCTAATCGAAGGTGCAGAGTCACCATAATGTTTATCAAGCTTCTCTTTAGTCTCCTGAGGCGTTTTGCCTTTCATAAAGTAGTGTTTAATCAACACACGAAATTCTTTTTCGTCCATTTTTTGAAAATCACTCGACTTCCTCGATTCAAACGAATGCCAAACACAAAGAAATAGACCGATGTGGCTGAAACTTGGTGTGTGTTCTTCCAAGAGATGCTACTAACTAAACATAACCTCGATACGCGCCAGTAGTGCTATCTCTCTGACTTTGCACTGACTTTTCAAACGACCCTCGTACATACCACTTTCCGCAGATCATGTCGAACGCTGAATTTATTGGAGAACGGCCGTCATTGGGATGTATGCGTTAATGATGCGTGCAACACCTCACATCCAGATGAAATTCGTGCGTTGTTTGCAATCATATTGACCGCCTGCTCTCCTTCATCTCCAACAGAATTATGGGAGAAATATAGATCGCACAGGGCTGAAGATATTTTCCGTAGAATAGGGAAGGAAAATTAGAATATGAAAATGGATTTCACAGCAGAAATCTACAATGGAGCGTTGATAAAGATTGAAGATTTGTGCATAGAAATCGCGAACAAAGTTCTCATTCAGTTGGGATTGCCATCACCGAATCGATCTGCTGTTCCTTCGCTGCGGAATGAGCCACAGCAACGCGTGGCAGGATTACAGTTAATCATTGATAAATATATAAACAGGAGACATTTTTTAAATTAATTTATGCAATTTTAAATTAAATACGATACAATAAGGTCCTTAATCCTAAGGTATTTTTCAAGGTTTTAGTTGTAACGACTTCAAATTATTATTTAAATCTTCAGTTTTCGAAACTAGAAAATGTGATCAACAGATTACGTTCTCTTGTTAATAGAAGGAGAGGACGGACTAAGCCTGGCACAGCCAGAACAGGACTTCATGGTCCGCGTGAGTACAATTTATTCGATAAGGGAAGGTGCCACTTCTACGGCACAACTAGTAAAGTACATACAGCTATGTGTATTCAAGCGCTACCATACCAAATTATATGTTCCAACATTGACATCCATAAGAGATCAATTTTCCAGTGGATAACGGCCAACTTGAAAGTGTTCTAAGATAAAAAGAGCCTGTGACAATAGAACATTCCGTCAAAAAAGCAAACATTGAATGATAATTACGCCAAACTGAAAGCCCAAGCTGTGGCTTGCTGCGGTTGGTTCATTCTACTTATTTTTGAGATGTTTTGATCACGCACTAGTTGGAGAAAGAGAAGCGAATTGCGCATATTAGTTCTTCTTCTCAAGTTGTGTTCTTGGTGAAAATGCAAATTATAAATTATAAAGAACAATAATCAAAAAGCGTAGCTGAAAGTAACAAAGTTTTCAAGACGTATTATTCTTTGTAAATTCAGCAATTACCTATTTCTAATAGGCGGAGACTCAAGGAGATTTTCCTAAAGTCATATTTATAACATTTTTTTTTATAATTAATTTCTGTCTAATTTTTTTTAGTTTAAAGACCATAAATCTGCGGTCATTAGCGCCCGGAGCCTTCTCAGTGCACTGCCGGCCTCTAAATAGAGTTTTGTTCACCGTGCAGTGAGCTGCAAAGGCTTCTAGGAAGAAAAAAAAAAATAATTACTTTTTATAGAGGTTAAATTTTAAGAAATACTCCAAGGTAAACATGAGATCATCAATACTCTGTTCGTCTTTTAACTTAGAATTAAAAAAAAAAAAACAGTTTACTAATCTGTACGCTTTATTTCGGGAGATTGTAGTTATCGCTGCTACGTAAGCACTAAGGATAGAGACCGCAAAGGACAAAGCGTGCTTTCTAAGGCTCACCTCATTCTCTCTACATATCTTTCGTAAGAGCCCAAAGTTTTGCCCCATTCAGCAGAAATGGTTACTTCCAAATCTAACGCCAAAAGCAGCATTTGTGCACTGCCGTTTTTAAAATAATTACACAAAACCTCCAGTCTTTTGTAAAAAAAATTAATCGCATAGATATTCTGAGACAAGCGTGAACTGATTGGTCGCTATTAAGCCATATTGGGTACTTTAACTGGTAAGGCGCCACGATAGCTGAGAGTTAGAGGCGAGGCCTGAAAAGTTAAGTTGCATTTTATTATTATATTTTATTATACTACTGGGTTCTATTCCTGGTTACAGGCCTTGGATATTATGCGATGGTTAATATGAGAAATTTATAGTAAAGTATGTTTGCTAGTTGCCTCCGTCCTCGACATGTAAAGTTAGACGTAAAGCTCGCATGAAAAAATAAGCTGACTTTCTTTCTATTGGACAATAGATATTTATTTATAAATATTATATAGTGGCGTATGTTCTATATTCTGATATCTCTCTATACCTTACGATCGCGACACTTTTTTTTTAAAAAAAATTGTCTATTAGGCACTTGCAGTGGAGAAGATTGCGCCACCAGGTCAACAAGAAGTGGCGTTGCAATATATTATGTAAAAATAGATAACATTTAGCACAAATAAAAAAGCTCATATAAAACTTGAAATATCCTTAATTTTAGAAAAAGTTTTAATAAGAGACATTTCGTTTCAATATTTTCAAAAAAAATAGTTAATTATTTAACAAGTGTGGAAAGTAAAACTTTTCCTCACGCGAGGCAGGGTTTGCACGCACGAGCGAGCGAAGCGATGCGAGTGCAAGTGCAAATTGCAGAGTGTGAGGAAAATACTTTACACTAGAGTTAAATATTATATTTTTTCTGCAACCATTTATTAACTAATAAAATTAAAAATTTCATTTTTACAGTCTACAAAAAGTAATTTATTTATTATAAACATTTATTGTTATATTACAATTATTTACATTACTTACGTATTTACATTACTTATTACATTTTCTGCTGTTTCTTTTATTGATGGAGGAGTGTTTTCTAAACAGGCATCACTAGAATCCATTTTAAATTTCTATAAGGTAACACTATAACCTTTTTAACTGTTATAATTAAAAATATCTAATTATTTATTAAAGTGTTATTTTTATTTCTATATTCCTTTCAATTTTTATTTTATTTTTTAATATTCGTTTTTTAATTATTTAAATAAAATAAATTTAAATAAGCTTATTAGAGTTTTACAGAAAATATTTATGTTAATAACAAAACTTCTTATATCAAGGAAGCACAATAAAGTTTTTCCACTCACTTGTGCGGAAAGTGACACTAATGGGAATTTCCCCCCACTAGTGTGGGAAGTTGGGCATTACACAGCTGATTTTAATTAAGTAATGAGAACTTCCCTACATGGTTGCAGAAAAAGGAAATTTTTGGGTTCGGAGAAAAGAGGCACCCACTATTAAATGCAAATTCCATTATTTCGCTAATTTGAGAGGTAGATAATCATTTCAATTTGGGGTCATTGAGAAATTCTCACCTAATCGTACCAAAATATTACAAGACAGAGGAAAAAATCCAAAAATTTTAAAAAATTCTATCGTTACCTAATTTAGTCAGATATTCGAATAAAGTCTTTTTTTTACAGTTTAAATAAAAAGTAAGGGCAGAGTTACAGTAATTTCCTCTGAACAGAACACTCATGAAAGACAAATTTGCCTATAGATATCGCTTCCGTTTAATTCAAAATTACATTTTAAAGAACTTAACTGGCTTTTAAGATTTAGAGTAGCAACTGCTAAGGCTGAATATTTTCCCTTCATTAGCGGAGTAAGGCCCTGCAGTGGTGAAAGGAAATCTTCATCATTTCCTCTCCGAATACCCGACCTTAAGAGTACTTTGAGGATAGCTCTGGTAACACTGGCAATTGTGACACACGCGGTCCACCTTGGATTATTATCCGTTTTATAGTTTAAAGTTACAGTTTTAGGTAAGAATGGCTGGAATTTAAGACGTCAAATTATTAACGGTGAGCCTAAAACTCTATTTTACTTTTTATTTTTTACATTCATCAAATTTACTCGATAAATTCTATTCTAAAATCGTTTAAACGTGGAGTTTTCCGCTTCATGATTGATACCTAAATGTAAAGCTTAACACTATTATCATTTACGCTAAGAATTCAAGTATCTATTTTATTTATTTTTTCAATTCATTGTAAAATTACTTGTAACTTTAAATTAACAGGAAATCTCCAAATTCCTTCAAGAGCCTCAACCTAAGGCTGGAAACATAGTGGAGCGGCGCGCAAAGCGGCGATGATAGCGAAGAGCAAAGCGGCAAAAACAAAAACTAGAAATAGATAGAGTTGCTCTATCTTCGCTTTGCTCGCCACTATGCGCGGTCCCATATGTTAACTTGTGTTTGATTTCGCCGCTTCGCTCTTCGCTATCATCGCCGCTTTGCTCGCCGCTCCACTATGTTTCCAGCCTAATAGAGAGCTGGTGCACCCATTGGTGCATAGAAAATTAACGAAAGCAAATGCGTACACGTAACTTTCACGCTCAGGCGTCAAACGTGCTCCAATGTTTTCATCCTCAACAATCCTATCCCTTCCTCGAACGTAGAACGCTATCTGGGTTTCTACTTGGACAGTAGACTCACGTGGAACCCACACACGAGACTCAAAAGACAACAACTAAACAAAAGGTATGGGCAACTAAGACGCATGATGTAAACTAAGCATACTCAACAACCTAACCTTCTTAAACCCATCTGGACTTACGGATCAGAGCTGTGTGGGCTCAACTAAACCCTCCAATATCTCCAGCATCTAATCAAAAGTCCTCCACCTTACTGTTGGTGCCCTCATAAAGATCTAAACATCCTCCTTGTCACCGAATCTATCCAATCACGATTCCTCAATTTCCACAGACGCCCATCCTGCCTGAGGTTATTGGCGCCCGAAGCTTTTTTTCAGTGCACTGCCGGCCTCCAGACAGTGTTCTCTTGTCATAGACAACACTGTTGTCCATCACCGGACAAGAAGCTCCTAGGAAGAGAAACATCTAAGGGTCAGCAACTGGATTCGAACCCGGGATCTCCGAGTGGTAATCCAATACGCTAACTGCTTAGCTAATCCCTCCAATCTAATAATCTACCAAGACATCTAAAAGGACGTTGGCCTTTTGATCTCCTATCCTAGACAATTCCTATCGCCGAAATTTGGCTCATTTCTATCTTCCTGTTTGATTGTTTACCCTCTATCTGCACTACCTGATGTATATTTACTTTGTACAGGTAGCAATACAAATAAAAAATAAAAAGTTATATATATATATAAAATGCATACTATATAATAAAATCAATAATCTTAATAAATATATACATCACTACACTTGAAACAGTAACTTGTATTTCATTTATTTGCTAACTTATTTACCTCCGCAGTACTTTATTTATTTTTAAGCTGTTTATAAAATAGTTTAAAACATTTCAAATATTCTTTCAAAATCGAGTTTTGGCCGGAAATATCCGAGGACCCGGAAATATGGTTTTTAGAAAAAGGCCAGTGAGTATTGTTTGTTTAAAAAATGTCTCAATAATGAAAAAGCGAAGCTAAAATTGTTTATTTTCATTTGGTACTGCCAAGGAATACGACAGTCAATTTCGCGCATACATCATTTTTAAATATGAAAAATATAGCAAAACGATTTAGCCCAACTGTCCAAACATCCCGGGAAACAGTTCATTTCTTTCACTTTAGGATAAGTGCGGCAGTGTTCTAATTATTATCGTTTAAAATTTATAAACGTACTGGACCAACTTTTCATTTTACATGATTCTTTGAAAAAATGATTCTGTTCAATTATAATTATTTTTATTTAAGAAATTTGGAAGCCAATTTGAAAATGAGGCCTCGAGCGCACGCTTGTTGGCACCTCCTCAAAATCCGGGAGTGCCAGTGGAGACTTTTAATTCCATGTTCTATCCAGCTCTATTTTTTTTTAAATCCTAACCAACATCTATTATTGCGCATATTTGTTCCCTAGCATCAAAGTTAGCCCACGTTTCGACTGAACTACGATATAATCGAAGCTTTAAGGATCATAGTAGTAGCTGAACTATCACATAAAGTTTGGGAGATGGCGAAGGCATTGATATCGGGGCACTCTGCTGTTTCGGTTGGCTTAGGCGCGTCAACATCCAAAGTAATTGAGGCCTTAACTTGTGGTGAAATGAGCTACGATAATAGGAAACGTTCTAGACATTGGTTAGACCAGTCCCACAACAAAACTTCCCAAACTTCTAAAAAAAAAAAATCTGTATATTGACTGTCATCCACATACATTTTTGAATACTTCATATGATATATATAATATGAAATGAACCGGGAATTATGGCAACAGCCATTCATTTCAACTAATTTGCAGAAATCTTCACCAGTTTGAAAAAAAAAAAAAGTAGCAACTTCGTTAGTTGGTTCGTTATTTTAGTTACTATTTACGAGGGTCGTTTGAAAAGTCCGTGCAAAGTCAGAGAGATAGCACCACTGGCGCGTATCGAGGTTATGTTTAGTTAGTAGCATCTCTTGGAAGAACACACACCAAGTTTCAGCCACATCGGTCTATTTCTTTGTGTTTGGCATTCGTTTGAATCGAGGAAGTCGAGTGATTTTCAAAAAATGGACGAAAAAGAATTCCGTGTGTTGATTAAACACTACTTTATGAAAGGCAAAACGCCTCAGGAGACTAAAGAGAAGCTTGATAAACATTATGGTGACTCTGCACCTTCGATTAGAACAGTTTATAAGTGGTTTCAAAATTTTCGGAGTGGCCATATGGGCACAAGTGACGCTGAACGTTCTGGACGCCCTGTTGAGGTTACTACTCCAGAAATCATTGATAAAATCCATGATATGGTGATGGGTGACAGAAGAGTGAAGGTGCGTGAGATTGCTAGTGCTGTGGGCATTTCGAATGAACGGGTACATAATATTTTGCATCAACATTTGGACATGACAAAGCTATCCGCAAGATGGGTGCTGCGATTGCTCACGCTTGACCAAAAACGAAATCGTGTGAAGTGTTACAAGGACGGTTTGCAGCTGTTCCAGAAGAATCCGCAGAACTTTAAGCGTCGTTTCGTCACTGTGGATGAAACATGGATACATCACTACACTCCTGAGACCAAAGAACAATCTAAACAATGGGTTACCAAGGGGGAATCTGCGCCAAAAAAAGGCGAAGTCCGTTCCTTCGGCCGGAAAGATTATGGCGACTGTCTTTTGGGATTCGCAAGGAATAATCCTTATCGACTATCTGGAAAAGGGTAAAACTATTACAGGTGCATATTATTCATCGTTATTGGACCGTTTGAAAACCGAGCTGCAAGTAAAACGCCCACGATTGGCCCACAAAAAAGTCCTTTTCCATCACGACAACGCACCAGCTCACACCTCAGCAGTTGTGGTCGCAAAATTAATGGAAATAGGGTTCCAAATCGTTTCACATCCCCCCTATTCTCCAGACTTGGCTCCCTCGGACTACTATTTGTTCCCCAATATGAAGAAATGGCTGGCGGGAAAAAGATTTTATTCAAACGAGGAGGTGATTGCAGAAACGAATGGCTATTTTTCAGACTTGGACAAATCCTATTATTCGGAAGGGATCAACAAACTAGAGCAGCGTTGGACGAAGTGTATAAGCCTAAAAGGAGACTATGTTGAAAAATAAAAAAGGTTTACCCCCAAAAATTAAATAGTTTTTATTTTTGCACGGACTTTTCAAACGACCCTCGTATGTATCATTTTCATCTAATAAAAATTATTTTCATCTAAGTAACCTACAGAACAATATAAACTATTAAATTAAATTACTATGTCATTGTAAACACACAAAAAAACTTATCACACACAATCATAACTCCATAAAGAGCAAATATAAATAAATAATAACAATAAAAACAATTTATCCAAGATTTATTAATCACATTATTGTTATTGTTTAATACATAGGAGCTGAATTAAGAATTAAGCAACATTAAGAAACGAGGTATGACGGATAAAACCCAAAAATAAAGTGAGAAATTGATAGAAAGAACTAACAATCGTTTGCAATTTTAGAAGTTTACCTTAAATTCAGAAAAGGAACCAAATCTCCCAGTAAAATAGATCGTAGTTGTTTTTTTATTGAGGAACGAGTTATTTAGTTCCTAATTATGTGGGTAAATTTAATGATCATTTTACCAATCGAAAAACGGGTAATTTAAAAATAGCGAATGCTCCAATAAATAAAATCTCCATAATGAATTTCAACGTGATATCCGTAAATTTAATATAAAAACGTAAATAACAAGTTTAGATTAGAACAAAAATTTGAAACTGAATGTTTTGTTTATAGATCTTAGAGGAACCATAACATTAATAATGGAGCTTCTTCATTTCAATTACAAAAATGACAATTGAATGATAATGTAGAGTTTAGAGACAAGGATAAAAAACAGTAAAATGATAATTGCGTGTCAGTAATAAAAATCATTGTCATTTCTACTATGTTTACACGATTAAAGTTTTTTTTATTTAAACTATTTTTTAAATAAAAAAAATTCTGATAACTTATTATTAACATAAAGTGTTTGCAAAGTTTAGATTGAAGGCGTTCGTAGGTAAAGAGAGGTCGATAGCGGCTCTAGTGGCGGGCAATGACCCCTTCACAACATATAGGTCAGTAATAGAGATGCTTACAGTGTTTTAAAATATAATAATATATTTTATATTTAGAAATAAGTTTTATTAATTAATTTTCATAGTATTCAACCACAGAATTGTGTGTAACAACACTGCAAGTGAATAAATAATACAGGTGAGATTAGCGAAGGTGCCGGTAAAGGTTATACAAGGCTATCAGAGGAGGGGAAGCGACGTGTGTACGAACGCGCGGGGTGGGGTGGGGTGGGCTGTTGATGTTGAAGATAATGTTGACAGTGGGGTGATTAGATTAGATATTAGTATACAAAGACTTGCTTCAGGTGACGCGATCATAACCGGCCCGTAAACTTCACTTTGTTTACATGCCCGGTCATTCAATCTGAACTCCCTGGCAACGTCAGTCTCACTAGCTCATTTGAACATTCGAGCAAAATCTAATAAATAACTAACTAAAATACTCTACTTACATGTTGCCGGCGTCCTTATCCAAAGATCCAAATAAGAATAAACAGTTAAATAAAACAAAAAAGTCAAAAAACTGATATTTCACGACAAACAAAAATTTGAAAAACTAAAATATATGTACGGCACTTTGACGAAATGACAAAAACATCAATATTGTTTATCCCATTGTCGAAAACACTGGCATTACTCACTGGCACTATTTTCCTAAAAAATTTTTAACTTAATTGAAAAACTGCATACAAAATTTTACATTAATTAAAAAAAATATATATATATACAGAAACACGGATCACTGGTTGAGCCAAGTTGATAAGAGGTTGCAAATACCCAGGTAAATGTGTAGTGTACATCGAGTATGGAGTCAATGACCTCAGAGCCCGCTCTCTGGGCACACTGGGTGTGACGTCACTTTGGTAGATGGTAGTGGGGTGGCGCCGTTCTGCCCTCCCCACACTTCCCCTCCAAACCACTCATACGCACTTAAACATCACGTTCGGATGTTCGCACAAGTGCGCGAATGGGCGCGCTTCTATCTCCAAGATATCTCCCAGCTGCATACCTCCTCAGTAAACACCTTATTATTCTTATTTTTTCCATTCAGCTAATCACAACACACTTTCTGTATACATATTTGGAAAGACCAAGATTATGCTCTATTCATTCATGATGTACTTCGTCATACTGTATTCGCCCTTTAAAGGAGCGAATGCCCTTTATGCATTTCTTTCTAAAATGGAGGATAATTAAAACTGAACCTAGAATTATTGGACTTGTCTTTCTTTTCACTAGCTCTCACAGCATTTTTTCTAAACTAAAATCTGGTCCAGGTTTGTGGTTTAATAACCAGATTTTCAAATCCAAAGATTTATAGGGTAGTCTACATCTTTTTTGGTGCTTGATTCATTAATCCAAGGGGAAAAAGATGATTGCCGATTTAAGTAATAATCTATTTAGAAGTCAACAACTTCAGCATTGTAGAAAAGGGAAATTTGTAGAGTTTTCTCACTATTTCCCTTCTTTTTTCTCTTTTTCCGTGGGTTCCTTGTTGTACACCAGCGTGACACCCAAGTATCCTTTTTTAATTTGGATTTCTTTCTTATTGCAATGTCAGTTCTGGGATTTCTTTTATCGATCCGCCGCCACTGTAGCAAAGTCTTGTGCAAGATGATTTAATGCTACATTTTTTTGATGTAAAGCATAATGGTCTGGATCTACTAAGTTTGATTTTCAAGTTTAAGGTATATGTTTCCTTAATGCAGGAATAAACTATTTAGAATCGTTAGCAATATTATGGAGTTTATTTTCTATTTTCTCACCAGTAGATGCTATACAGAGAAACCTTTCCCATATTAGACTGGACCCATAAAAACCTCAAAAACATTTAGCGATATTTAGAAGCTGATTAGTTGCTGTAGTCTGGATTTAGTTGCTCAAGACGTAGAACAGGAAATCCCTTTTAAATTGTGTGTAACCAGTTTAATATCAAGTTAACCAATCGGAAAAAGATAAATGAATGGTTCTACCAGCAAATCTAAGTTACGATTTGTTGTTCTAGAATTACAAAAAAGTTTTCAAGATGAAACTTTTTTGAATTAAAAAACCACATTTTATACACAACCGCCAGTTAATTACTATTAAAATAGTTTGATATCAAATAAATATTTTCCATAATATAAAGGTAGTAGAGGTTGCTTTCTGAAAATATGAAAATACACAACTAAAACGTCGCTTTATTCTCTCAGCCATTGGTAAAATAAATTAGCTACTTGCATATATCATATACTAAATCGTTTCAAGAAACACATACCATCAACAAGTACTGGTATCCCCCGTAGGGGGAAGTGGACTAGCCACTTCTTCAGGGAGCTTGGCGTCCCTGCGGGTATCCCAGTCTAACAACACTTCAACACACACACTGACACTCCTTAACACTCACACACTACACTTAGGACCTGCAGAGGTAGTTGCTGTGTGCAGCTACTTGGGTTTAGCGAACCCACAGGTAAACTCGAGCTCCCCACCACACACCTCACTCACACCTTAACACTCACACTATACAGACGACTACACACACTGCACGAACAAGGACACGCACTCGTCGAGAGTCAGAGTATAAATATCTCTCCCTCGCGTGCCGTGGCGAGGCTTTGGGGCTAGGGTGGAAAAGAGGATCCTGGGCATTGAGGGAGACGTTGACCTGCGGGCTTCTTATCCCAACACATGTCTTTGGCCTCGGCTTCACCCGAGAGCTCCACCTGGAGGATACCCCTACTTCAGGAAATCGGCTAGGGAACCCTGTCTCAGACAGGTTCCTAGGGGTAGGAAGGGGGTCACGGGGGCACGGGTCGGTACCTGGTACCGGAACGTTGTCTTCCGTGGCACCTGACTATATCAAGGTTTGATGGTCCACCCGGACAGTAACCGGGTCCATTTGAGCGTCCGTGGAGGCGGGCCCACGAACCTTGATGAATCCCTTTTGATTACTATGGCTAATCAAATCAACCCCCTAGGGCTCAGCCCACCCATTTTCCCTATCCAAACCTCCAATCCCACTCCCTCCCCACATAACCCTCTCCCTTTACCTATCCTAATTCCGAACCCACAACCTCCTATTATTTCCCTCACTCCCCAACCTACTAAACCCCAAACGACCGTTCAAACTAGGCAACGACATGGCGAGGACATGGACATTTCTACAGGACCTACGACATCAGGTTTGCAGTTCACTCTGCAACCATTTGGCCCCTCTTCCCCGCCAAGGAAGAAAGCCAAGGGCGGCAACAAGCAGGAAAACAAGAGTCAGGTAAGTTATAAATTCATAGATCTCGAAGAGGACAACTGGGGAAGATTCTTCGTAGTTAAAAAGAAGGAGGGTACCTTTGTAAACGAGTGTTCGTTTAAGTTAAATAAATTTATAAAGAGTATTGTAGGCAAGACCAAAAGTGTAAAAAAACTCAGTGATGGCTCTATCTGTATAGAAGCTGAGAACCGTATACAAGCAGAAGCAATCTTAAAATTGCAAAAGTACATGGATGCTGAACTTGAAGCTGGTCCCCACAAACGGTTAAATAGTTCACAGGGCGTAATTACTTGCAGGGACTTTTTAAATAGCACAATAGAAGATATAAAAGAGGGTTTGGCAGATGAAGGAGTAGTAGAGGTGAGGAGGATTAAGAGAAGGCAAGATGGGTCCTTAGTGGACACCGCTTCTCTTGTTCTCACCTTCGATCGACCTAAACCGCCACAGTCAATAAATGCAGCATTCTATAAACTGAAGGTGCGCCCGTACATACCATCTCCAATGAGATGTTACAAGTGTCAAAGATTCGGGCACACCTCAATGCGTTGCAAAGCTCCAGAAGCGGTGTGCACATGCGGAAAGCCCATGCATGATGGTGAGTGCACACCCCCAATAAGCTGTGTAAACTGTGGTGGGGAACACTCTGCCAGATCCTCTGGGTGTCCCACATTAATAAAGGAAAAAGAAATCCAAAAAGTAAAGACACTGCAGCAGTTGCCCTACCATGAGGCGAGGGCAATAGTAGAAAGTAATGCTTATGCTTCAAGTGCAATATCCTTCGCAGAAAAGTTGAGGACACCCGTACCAGTGGCACACTTAACAAGCTCCGCCCAAATTCAAGGGCACTTAATAAAAGGCCCCTCCCCTGCCTTAAAGGGGACAATTGTAAAAGTGGGAGAAATCCCACCATTAACCACCTCCCCTGCTTTAAGGGGAGTAGTCCCAAAGGTGGGTTCCGCCCCACCATCAAAACTAAACTCCCCTCAGGGGGAGACAGTAGCCTCAGGGCTACTACCAACTGCTCCCACTACTAGTGGGGGCGCCATAAAGGTGGCGTTAAACCCACCTCAAAATGTAACCGCCTCCAAAGGGGAGTGGAAAGTGGTCAGTCCACCTAAACGCTCCCTGAGGCGGAAAGTAAAGACGATTCTGTCACCCCCCTACCCTACTAGGACTAGGGGGAGAAAATCATTAATGGAAGGACAAACGTCCTCCAAATCCAATGTTCGCTCCCCCAGGAAGCAGTGGCTTCTTATGGGGACGGACATTGAAGCATCAGAATCGGAGGGGGGAAATGCCTCTGACAATCCTCCCAGACGAAGAAAAAAGGGTTGGCCTAAAGGCAAGCCCAAGGATAAGTGTGCCACTGAGTAAATGTATTGTAGAGTTAAACCAAATCACAGCATCCATGTATTTTAGCAGCTATTTCCATACACTGAGTTTATTTTATAACATAATGAATAGTAGGTTACCTTTATTCAATATTTTAAATGCATTAGATATTAAAAAGATCCTGCCAGGTTTAATATTGGGAAAAAATCATGTTTGAGTCAATTATACAATGGAACATGCGGGGCTATACAAGTAATAAAGAAGGACTACGCCGAATGGTGGCGGAATATCGTCCTTTTGGGTTGTGCCTCCAGGAAACGAAGATACGCCCAGGTCATATCATTCACATACCTGGGTACAAAATATACATTCATGAGGTACAACCTGCCCCAGGTGGGAGGGCGCACGGTGGTGTAGTCGTCTGTGTACGGGATAATATCCCTAGCAGGCGTCTCAACCTACAAACTAATATACAAGCTGTTGCCGTGCGTCTAGCTACACCACTACAGATCACGTTAGCTAGCATATACCTGCCAGACATCTATTGGCGTAGAAGTGATCTGGAAAATCTGCTCTCGCAGCTCCCTGCGCCGGTGTTGTTGATGGGGGACTTCAACTGTCACAACACCTGGTGGGGGTCAGCTGGGACTGATGCTCGAGGCAGAGCTCTTGAGGAGATTATAGATAATAGCAACTTGATGCTCCTCAATAGTGGTGAAGCAACACGCTTCAATGCACACTCGGGAGGCTTTAGTGCGATTGACCTGAGTGTTGCAACTCCCACCATAGCAGTACGTCTAGAATGGACCACACTAGACCATTTGTATAATAGTGACCACTTCCCAATCCTAGTATCGAGCTCCATCTCCAGATCCGACTTTGTAACTCCACGGAGATACGACATCAACAAGGCGAATTGGCCTGCTTATGCCGCCAGAGTGGTAATACCACCCTCTACAGGAAATACCACTCTGGATAGCGAGCTGTTTGTCAAGGCCCTGGAGGAGGCATCTGGTGGTTCCATTCCGAGAGCTGGCGGGAGAGTCCCACGAACCCCCGTCCCATGGTGGACCCCAGAATGTAAAAGCGCCATAGCAGCTACAAAGCAGGCCTTAAATAGATTCAAGAGGTATCCGACGGATGAAAATCTAATAAACTTTAAAAGACTGAGAGCCAGAGAGAGGCGTATAATCAATGAATCAAAAAAGGCAAGTCTCACCTCCTACGTGTCGAAAATTTCCACGTCAACGACTTTGAAGGAGGTGTGGAGTAAAATAAAAACCCTCTCTGGCGGACGAAAAACCCCGTCGGTACCAATATTAAAAGTCAATGATGTCGTCGTTACCGAGCCGCGAGAGGTAGCCGAATCCTTGGCTGGTTACTTTGCTGAAGTTTCCAGCTCACAAAATTACTCGGCAGAATTCCTCCGGCGAAAAGGTAACGTGGAGCAACAGCCACTCGATTTTGAAACCGCTATCAGCGAAGCTTACAATGAACCGCTAACCATACATGAATTAGAAAATACTTTAAAGAAATGTAGAGATTCCGCTCCAGGTGTGGACGGAATCCCATATGCAATGATCCGAAATTTGAATGCAACTGCAAAAGAAGGCCTCCTCCGGTTATACAACACCATATGGGAGACCGGCCAATATCCTGATGGTTGGCGGGAAGCTATTGTCATACCGATCCCTAAAGAAGGAAAAGATCCCAGCGATCCCTCCAGTTACAGACCCATTTCATTGACTACTTGCTTGAGTAAGGTCCTCGAATCTATAATCAATTATAGATTAGTATATGTATTAGAAACTAGAGGGCTTTATAGCCAGCATCAAGCGGGATTTCGCAGACATCGTTCCACGTTGGATCAAGTGAGCCACCTAGAGGCCTATGTGCAAAATGCATTTATGCGTAGAGAGCACGTGCTGGCCGTGTTTTTTGACCTCGAGAAGGCTTATGATACAACGTGGAGGTATGCGATTCTGCGGAAGTGTCACGAATGGGGTCTGCGAGGGAAATTACCAAAATTCCTTCGTGGGTTTTTGGAATCACGAAGGTTTCGAGTTCGTCTGGGGTCAGTACTCTCAGACCAGTACCATCTGGAAAACGGAATACCACAGGGATCGGTTCTAAGTGTTACACTCTTCACGATAGCGGTCAACTGTTTAGCCGAAGTTGTAGGAGATCCCCTAAAAATATCATTGTATGTTGATGACCTCGCCATTTATTTAGCAGGCAAGGACTTAGCCGAGGTTAATGTACTCCTACAACAGGCGATAGATAGAGTGGCTGATGAGGCCAATAGAAACGGGTTTAAGTTCTCTAGAACTAAAACGGTGTGCCTACACTTTTGTCGACTAAGACATGAGCATAATGCTCCAACGTTATACTTAGGAGGCACACCCATTCAGTACAAACCCAACGTTCGTTTCCTGGGCCTCATTTTCGATACTAAGTTATCCTGGCAGGATCACATCGACTACACTAGCAAAAAATCAAGGAGAACCCTCGACATAATAAAATTTTTGGGAAGCTATAAGTGGGGGACGGAGCGGGAAATTTTAAAACGAATTTTCATTACACTCACCCGTTCAAAATTAGAATATGGAGCCCCAGTTTATAGCTCTGCGCGCAAGTCACGCCTGAAACTACTAGATAGAATTTATAATGAAGGAATTAGATTATTTACAGGCGCCTTCCGAACCAGTCCGTTACAAAGCCTCTACGTAGAGTCAGGGATGTTGCCACCCCAGCTCAGGAGAGAACAACTCACCCTGGCCTACGCAGCCGGAATATGGGGGAAACGGTCTCATACCTTGTACCCCGCCATATTTGAGAGCCCACATGATATGGAATTTCGACACCAACGCACGCGGACGAGGCCCCTCGGGGTCCGGGCAAAGGAAATTTTAGCAGCGGAGGGCATCGAGTTGGGAGAAGTTATGAATTGGGGTTTTGCTCCTGACCCTCCCTGGCTATTGCCCTCTGCAAAAGTCCGCATGGACCTGGCAATCCACAAAAAAGAAGAAACTCCCCCCGTTGTCTATAGACAAAAATTATTAGAAATTATGAATTTTCACTATGACTTCCGACCTGTCTTTACGGACGGGTCGAAGATGGGCAACGGTGTGGGTAGCGCTGTGTACACAGAGGGAGTTACCCTTAGTTGGACACTCCCTCATTATGCATCGGTGTACACGGCCGAGTTGTTTGCTATTAGCCAGGCCATAACGCTCATAAAAAACAAAAATTATAATAAAGCGTTGGTGTTAACCGACTCACTAAGTGCAGTCATGGCTCTCCGGGATAAGTTCTCGACGGACCCATTGGTCTCCAGAATATTTTATTATTTATCTGAATTGCGTTCACGTGGACAAAGGGTGACGTTCGCTTGGGTCCCGGGCCACATTGGTGTGTCCGGTAATGAACAAGCGGACGAGGCGGCCAAACGTGCCGCCTCTACAACTACTGATGAAGTCATCCCTGTGCGTCCCACTGACCTAAAAGTATATATGAAACTTCTAATAAGAAATAAATGGCAAGGGCAGTGGGATCGCACAAACGAAAAATTAAAAGAAATTAAACCACGTGTTTGGAACGCTACAGTCGAGAACTACCCGCGGCACGAATCTGTGATTTTGACAAGGCTAAGGATTGGACATACACGTGTGACACATGGGTACCTCCTCATTGCCGAAAGAAGGCCGAGGTGCCCCCGATGTCGAGAAAGGCTGACAGTGTCGCACGTGTTGGAAGGGTGTCAGGCACTGCGTAGCCAAAGAGAAAGAGCAGGCCTGCCACATGACAAGTGCGCTATTCTTGAAGAGGGTTCTCCTTACATAAGGAGGCTATTTACATATTTAAGACATATTAATTTATATTGTAAAATTTAGGTTAGCATTTAGGTTAGTTTATAGTTTAGTTCTTTTAAAGGGGAAAGGAATATCGAGTACTTTCCCCTTGTGTGAAATGTGGTGTGAATGTATTTATTGGCGTGAATGTATTTATTAGCGTGAATGTATTTATTGGCGTGAATGTATTTATTAGCGTGAATGTATTTATTGGCGTGAATGTATTTATTGGCGTGAATGTATTTATTGGCGTGAATGTATTTTAAGCGTGAATGTATTTATCAGCGTGAATGTATTTATTAGTAAGAAAGTTGTATGAATGTTTAGGATAGATCACAGTCCGGGGTTGAAAGAAATTTTATAAAAGTATTTCAACCCCTCTAGGTTAATTTTAGACTAAGTTTATTTTAGAATGTGCAGGAAAATTTGTTAAAAGTACTGCACATTATCATAGTTCTAAGGAAATAGCCTCCTTATGGTAGATTAGGTTTATTTATATTCGGTAATAAAACACTTTTGGTCTTGCGTTAATATCTTAAGTTAATGTAAATAGGGGAAGGCACGAATATGTTCCACTCTCCCCCTCGTCGACTGGATCGATGGACAAGAGGGGATGAGTGGGATATATACTCCAATATACCTGGGCTCCACCCTACCTTGCTCAGCAAGGTGCAGTATGTGGAAGCCCGAAGGTGACGCGTGCCGACCCAGCTCGAGTGGATAAAAGATGAGAGAAGATAAAAATGATTAGGGGCGCTAATGACCTCAGCAGTCGATGCGCCAAAAAAAAAAAAAAAAAAAAAAAAAAAAAAAAAAAAAAAAAAAAAAAAAAGTACTGGTATCCTATTTTGTTGCAAGACATGAAAATTTACTCCAAAATCTTTGTGAAATAAAATTGTTCTTAATAAAATAGATCGAATATTTATACAGCATGTCTAATTCTTACTTTTAGCTAGAGCTAACTCTAACAAATTATTTTTCTGGCCAAACATTTCGGCTGTGCTAGTTAGCTTGGTTATTTGTTCAATTAAGTCAAAGTTGCTCGTTGTGATTTAGGGGAGCTACTTGCCGAGCGACATTGGAAGTGGCCGCCAGCTCGAAGTACGATACAATTCTATCAGTTGTCACTTCTTGTCGCTCTAAAATTGGCTCAGCTTGACGAAAGGCCACTTTATTCTGATATTTCACTTAAATTTAAACTTTAAATTAAGTAGCAAACTATACGCATCACTTGCACAACCTTCCACGACTGATGCAGCAATATAGCTGAAAAATGTTTTCTTAAAGTGTATAGAACAATAAGAAAAAGTATTGATACTGTAATTGCTTCTTGGTGGCCAACAATCTTGAACGGACTAAGGAGATCTCGGCTGCCTTAAAAACTTGTACAGAATTATGTAAAAGTTACTTCAGATATAGAGCTGCACTGATCGAGATCGCTATTACGAAGAAAACAATGACTGAATGGTTACCTTCAAGGCGCTTTGTAACAGTCTGGGATTCTGTAAGATTTATAGCAACTCTTTGAGAGGAGCCATACAATTTTATCACACAACAGTTATAGCTTTTGCCGATGATCCCCTAGTAGTGTTACTAAATAAAAATAGACAAAAACTGGAAATCATAGTTCTGAACGATTCACAATTCGGCGTAAGAATAACAAAGGAACAAAGAGAATTATAAATTTACCCCAATAATAAAAAACTTTAAATAATTCCAGAAATGAAATATCTAGAGTTGTTTATAGGCATTGTTTTCGATAAATATTTCACCTTCAATAAACTCGTAGACTATATAGCCGAAAGAAGCCTAAATTCAATAAATAGTCTGTATAAGGCAGCAAAAGTTCACTGGGGTTTAAGTAAAGGAGCGCTATAAACAACTTATAATGTTGCAGTTTTACCAAGGATTACTTAGGGAGCACCAGTCTGGAGCCGAACATTACGCAGGAGAGTAAACTGGAACGCGTACAAAGAATAATCAAAAGGTACAGGATTATTTTAAACGAAGCTTCATGTATTTTGGCAAATGTTTTACCAATTAAGATAAAAATCTAAGAAATATGTTAGCTTACTTATATAACTATGAAATACAAATGCAATTCATGAGAAACTAGGTAATTCAACCATTGACTTTCCTTTAAGGTGCAACTATTGGAAACATCAAGGAGAGATGCAGTAAGTAGCTTACAAAATAGAAGGAAAAATCTACAACTTAAATACGAGTATATACACGGATGGGAGCAAGAGTGAACATTAAGTAGGCTCAAGTTTGCAAATTACAACCAACAAAATTAGGTAATTTGCTACCAAAAATTCTGACTGGCCTCAATTTGCTCCAACAAACAAGCCGAACAGTTGGCAATGCTGAAGGCAATCGAATGGATTAAGAGGTAATTCTGTAACGACAGCCTAAGTGTCACAAACTGACAGTTAGTTAACTCTAAACGACACTAAGCATACTGTACGTATAGAAAACTTACGGACAGAACAAATAGAACTAAAGAAACGGACAAAGCTTGTTATTAGTTTCAGCTGAGTTAAAGCTCACGTTGGAGAAGCTGGTAATGAGATGGCAGACAGGCTGGCTAAAGAAGCTCCTGAGGACCAATAGAATATGACCGGCTAACTGTTATTGCACTCGCAACCTCGTCGAGACAGAAAGCGCCAATGTCTGGAAAAATATCAAAAGAAATATAACTAAAAGGAATACAACTAAAGAATTTGTTAGCTCCATCTAAAACTGCAAAGTGTAAATTAATTACACTCTAAGGTATGGCCGCTTCAGGAGTTACCTGAAGTAATTTCATGAACTGTCCTTGCGATGGCCACTCCTCAAAGTTCCTGATAGAAGAGTGTGGACTGCAGTAGAGGAACACAAGACCACTGATACAGGCAGCGAACACCAAGGAAATCGAATGGCCCGTCAAATGAACAACTTCTCTGCCTAGAAAAGTTAAAATTCCATTGAGCAATCCATTGGCCAATGGATAATTTTAATCGTTTTTATATGAGTGCTAATTTCGCATAATAACACTAACTGAAATTTGTGTCAGAAGGTTGAGACTTGCTCAGTTTGAAGAGGACACATTTTACAGTCAATTAAGCTCACTTAAAGGCGTTACTAATTAGTCGGAATATCTCCAAATTTCATAAATTCCCCTCATTTTGATTTTTCATTAATTTTTTAGATTTCTACGATGGTTTAGTTACAGATGGGTAAATTACTTTGATAACTTTTCAGCCGATCAATTGATTTATTTTTATTTTATTATTATTATTATTAATTTATAAAAATTATAAACATATATTTGTTTTTTTATAATTTTTTGTTTTATAATTGTTATTTTCTCCCTTTCTATTTGTACTCGTAATTTAATTAAACATTTTAATACTAAATTTATTGGTTACTTGTTTGTAAAAATTTACTTTTTATATTAAATGTCTATTTGTTTCCAATAATCAAAATTTCACTGGTATAAATTATTTCGCTGGATTTCTCCAAATACAATTATTTTATGTACTACTCAATTAATTTACTTACGTTTTTTTTTACTTTTCTTTAAATATTTGAAACTCACTGCAACACTATAGTTCGTATTTTTATTTTATTTTTTTAAATATCTGTTCAAGATTATAAATTATCATTATCATTTCATATTCTAAATTCCAGCTGAATAATTTTGTATGACACATGTAATGTACAGTGTAGGAGCTTTGCGTAAATGTATGGCTTCTGGTCAGGGTTACTGGCCTGAAAAGAGAAAATAAATTTGTACAATCTACTCAAAATAAAAAAAAAAAATCGGCACTACTACAATGCATTCTCTGACTATAGTAGAGTGAGCAAAAGAAAACTGAATTTTGGAGATAATCAGTCAGTCACTTTGATGGTATGTTTATACTAAACAGCTTAATTTGCAGGAAGATAAGACAATGTATTTCAATCAGGGATACCAACTGAAATTTAGTGATTGCAATTTCTCAAACGAAAGTATCACTTTAAGAAGACTTTTTCAATAATAGCTTAGATATTCTCCTTTTAACTTAGTTCACACATTGTACTTATGATTATTTTAAACTTTTATCCAGCGAAATTCGATCAAAAAGGCATTTAGAAAAGATGGCGGTGGATAGATTTCCTTTCACCATTCAGTATTGTGTACGGCCATGTGTCTTTTATATTATGAAGGAGGAATGGATGCATAGAGTTTGAAGAAAATTCTACAACCGAAACTACCAAATTCTGAACGGATTTTTCGCAATTCCACGATTTTTGTTATTCGGAATACCTTCCACGATTGTCTCTAAAATTCGTATAATAATAATAGTTTAATAAAATTTGACATTTGACCCTTTTCTTTTGCAAAATTTTTTTAGAGTATCTTGAAAAGACTTGTAAAATGCAGTTGTAAAATGCAGTTGTATAATTTAGATAACGTTATTAATGGTTAAATTGGTTTTAAAATTTAGTATTTGTAAAAAATTATAAGTTAGAGTGGTTAGAGGAAGTCGTGGGGAGTTCTCACCATATTTCTATGTACAAAAATAACTGCCAGTTAGTGGGGGAGTTAGCCGGTAGTAGAGTTGGTACTTATTTTCAATTAGTAAGCCGTTAATAGTTTGGGGTAGAAACTTTTGTGTGGCCCACGTGCATAGACAAGAAAAATCGATTGCTTTAAGTAGGTCACTCTGAAAGCAACCATCCAATGGATCAAAACAATACAGAAAAAAAAAATGGCTTTACATTGCGACAGCACGTATGGTGTGAACCATTTGGCTTGTTTACTCAAGGGTGAGAATTCGCGATAGTTCCCCCATACACAATTTATTATGCGCAGATCGTATTGTACTGAGCGGAACTGTTCGGCAAACCCAACGGTGAACTCGTTAGTGTAGTGGCCGCCATTACTGGCCGAAACTCATATCCTCATGTGTTTGTATGTGGTGCGGAACATGTCACGAGACCGAGCGGGCCATACTCAGATCTGAATGAACGAACATGTGGCGCTCTAGGCTCTCATGGTGTACACTGTGGAAGCTAAGAGCAGTTGGTGGAGAGTAGTGATGGGCAGAACGAGTCCGCGTTTGGAGTCGTTGGATTTGAATCAGTTCCAGGGTTGGAATCGATTCCAACAACTCGTTCACTGATTCCAGTCTGTACTTACCCTATGCATTTGTACAAATGTCACGCATTGTAATTAAATAAATAATTAAAAGTTAGCTCTTCCAGTTAATAACAAAACTATATTTCTTTAACACACATTAAGTAGTTCCCTAATTCCCAATTGATCTGATAAATATAAAATTAACAACGTAACCAAATATTAACAAAAATAGGCTAGTCAAATATAAAAATTAAAGCAACTGCAGTTTTGTCGTTATCTAGCTTGACCACCGGAGTTAACTTGATTCAAGAAGAAAAACGCAAATGGGTAGGAAATTATTCCCATAAAAAAAAATTATAACCCTTCAAACAAAATGATAATTACTCATAAAGAAAGAAATATTTATTTACTATGAATTAATATCAAGCTTTTAAAATATCTTATTATTTTACAAAAAGAAAAAGCTGTGTGCCAAATCTTTAACTTAGCGGCTGGACGCTCTTTCTCTTATCTTCATTGGCGAAAGTTAAATCGTGTACATGTCATGACGACGATCAAAGTAATACTGAGCTAAAAAATAGTATTACCTAACTGCTTTACTTACTGCTGTATCCCTCCCACTCTATCACCTATTTCACAAACATTCGTCGATTGGAAGTAGGTTTTAGTTAAATATTTGTTTCATTTGAAAACAAAAAACATTATAACGCTTTCTCAAGATGTTTTTAAGTTTTAAAAATTTGTTTTTGTCCATTACTCTTGTAAAATACGAAGAATTTTAAATAAAATATAATATACAAACACAAATGATCTAGAATGCAGGTGGAGTCAGTCGGCGTTGTCATGGTGATGGAACCGTTTAACGACTCCGGTTCCAGCTCCAGCATTTTCTATTGGCTAGATTCAGTGAACGAAAAAATGGAACGAGTCCGGTTTCAAAAGGATTTAAATCACTCCGGATTTGACTCCACCAATTCCAGTGGATTTAACCAATGAAATTGCTGGTGTTGGGCCGGAGTCGTTAAACGGTTCCATCACCATGACAACGCCGACTGACTCCACCTGCACTCTAGATCATTCTGTGTTTGTATATTATATTTTATTCGAAATTCTTCGTATATTATAAGAGTAATGGACAAAAACAAATTTTTAAAAATTAAAAACATCTTGAGAAAGCGTTATAATGTTTTTTGTTTTCAAATGAAACGAATATTAAACTACAACCCATTTCCAATCGACGAATGTTTGTGAAGTAGGTGATAGAGTGGGAGGGATACAGCAGTAAGTAAACCAGTTAGGTAATACTATTTTTTAGCTCAGTATTACTTTGATCGTCGTAATAACATGTACACGATTTAACTTTCGCCAATGAAGATAAGAGAAAGAGCGTCCAGCCGCTAAGTTAAAGATTAAGCACACAGCATTTTCTATATGTAAAATAAAATATTAAATAATAAGTAAAGTAACTACAGCATTGCTTTTTAATTAACGAGATGGGTGTGCCTGGTGTTTCTTTGCAAGGTTCGCTATATTGGGTACGAAATTATTTTTCCTTCGACTCCCTGTCTTAGATCGACCCCTACTTTTGTTTAGAAATTAACAAAATAATAAAATGAATATTATTTTAGAATCGATATTCTAAAAAAACTTTGGAACTTATTTTATTCTTCAAGCATCAGTATTTAAGCTCGCCAGATTTTGTATTTTGGTGTGGATTCCTCTTACAAGTTGGAATGTGTCAGTGAACTTCTACATAGTAGCCTTAAGTGAGTTTTATTTTAGTGTAAACGACTACAGTATTAATTATTTTCATTTTAATTTGCCTCAATTTTTTGGGGCGGGGCGGAATCACTTTTTTTTAAAATAGGGATTTGAATCAACTCGTTCCACCATCGGACTCGTTCCAGTGGAACGAGTCCGCTCTAATAGCCCATCACTAGTGGAGAGATCTGGCAGAGTGCACAAGTAAAATCCCTTGCGCAAGCTCGGTCATTACCCCAAGGCAGCACACTACCACTATACCAGTCTGTCGCATCCACTCTCAGATATTGACTTCCGTATTACTCAAACATCTTTTTATATCTTTTAGTGATGGGCGGGAAAACAACCGGAAATATTGTCGCACTAATGTTCCACAACTTTCTTATATGACGCAAAACGGCATCAACGTTCAAAAGAAATTGCGCATAAAGAGTAGAATTGGTTGGCTGTTTTTTCTTTGAAAAGCATATACCGCATATTGCGGGAAAAATGATAAACTAGTGGGCTCTTTTTTATTATTATTATTTTTAATTTAAGGTACGTCAACATCTGAGGCCGTTGGGACTACTAGTTTTTTTCAATGCAATGCCTGCTTCTGGACAGTGTTCATTCGATACACTGACCATCACCGGACTGTAGGAACCTTTTAGAAAAAGAAAATCTAAGAGCCAGCAGCCAGCACCATACTTTTTCAAAAAAATTATTTGGTTACAAAGGCAGAATTTTGTCATAAGTAATACAGCTGTTCTGACCAGTAAACAATTAATGAGAGGAGAAACTAGACCAGTATAAGAAATTTTATAGCTTTAGTCTCATATATTCACCCGTGCAAATCACGAGGCTTTTGGTGCTTAAGACGTCAAGGAGGATCTTCAGGAATCGTTCAAGAAAAGAGATGACAGACTAATGGATTCGGAAAGTACTTTTTGGAAGAGAACAATAAACATATCCTAGAGAACTTCGTAATAAAGAGGCTGGACAGCGCCCACTAAATCGGAGAGTCTGACCAACGTTGGCTAAAACCTAGAGATCCGCGATAACAGTTAATCAACACCCAATGTGCATTTTTTGTATTATTTTGTTGGGATTTATTAAACTTGCGCTTATTTCATATGACAGAAACAAACTGCTGAGGCAAAAAAACATTTTATTTTTCTTCTACCCTTCCTCCTAAAATATCTTTAAACTTCGAAAACAAACATTCCTGTCCAATTATTACTCGTAATGTAAACTAAGAGATGCGCTTCCGTGTTCCGGCCGCACAATTCCAAATTCTGATTTTTCTATTCGTTTATTAAGCTTCGTAAATGATTCTTAACGATGTGGCATACAGAATTGTTCGTTTAATTTTTACTTTGTGTTGAGACCGCGCTCGAGCATCCCCTCTGCCTCCAATTGTACTGCAATTAACCATACTGCTAATTACACAAATATATTTTTAGAAGTAGTAATTTATTTTGTTTTAATTACGGAAAATAGTGAAATTTTTTGAATAGTGAAAGTAAACAAACTTTCTTTTTAGAACAATGCCGTCTCTGAGGAAACCTCTGAGGTTTCTAAACTCAAAAGACTAGACGACTAAAAATCCGCAAACGTTTCTTTACGTTGTACAACTTTTTTATTTAACCAATCAAAATCGAAGTATGAGATTTGTTTTTTATTTTCAAGTTAAGGCTCGCCAACAGCTGAGTTCATTGGTGTCCGGAGCTTTTTTCATTTCACTGCCGGCCTCCGGACAGTGTTCTTTTACAGACAAGACTGTTCATCGCCGGAAAGTGAGAAAGGTTAGAGTTTGGTAGGTTAATTTCAGTGTGACTGATGGTCGAGTGCTAAACCAACAAATTTTAAGATTTCGTCTGTCCTTTTCCATTGTACCTCACTGTTGGTTTTTGAAGTTACGGTTTTAGCCTTTGTCTTATTACATTTATGTTAAGTTCTATTTGGGGAACGAGTTTGTTCTTTTATCCAGTGACTCCAGCGGATGATGCATAAATTCAGCAAGTTGCTAGATCAAACATGTGGAATGTTATGTCGTCAGAAAATTGTAAATAAGGTGAGACTGAAAAGTGAGCCCTAAAGATCCTTAGCCTTGATCATCTCTTCCTGAACTTTTGGTAAAATTTATTTTTTCCTCAAACGTTCTCTCCTGAAGATAGAATTACTTGTAAGTAAAGAGGTGTTTGAGTAGAGTAAAGTTTGTAGAGAATTTCGTCATCCGTACAGAAGTCGAATGCAAAAGCTACTTCCAGAAACACTGCGTGTGTTGTTGCTTTTCGAATCCGCTAACTATTTTTTCAATTAATCGTTGCAGTTTTGTCTTTGATTATGATTTTCAGGAACCATATTAGAAGAAAGATATTTACAAGAAACATGTGCAAGTATATGAACCTGGCTTAGGCTGGGTATCACATTTCTGATTGCTGATTGTATTTGTTTTTATGGAAACTAATTATAAATTTTATAAATAAAGGATTATCTGGCTTTGGGAGATGACCTGGCTTGGATTGGAAACATAAAGTTTTGAAGTCAACCATTCTAAATCAAATTTTAAAAAATCAAATAAGTTAAATAAAGGCTCAGAAGAAATAGTACATTACCTTATCTAAATTTAGAATTTAGAATTTTTAATTTGTAATTTTATGAAATACAGATTTTTGTTAGCTTATATTTGACTTCATTAATTAAAAATTTTTTGAAGTAAAGAAAATGAAATCAGCGAAGTTCGTTTCCTATTTAAGTTGTTAAAAAAAACAAAAAGTTAATAAGTTTTCAGTAAAGTTCAAACACAACAGCGCTCAAGTTCGAATGTATTTTTTAAAAAAATGATTACAGAAAAAAGTGAAGAACTTGAATTTGACTTAGTTTTTGTCTAACTAAAAGTTCAATATAAGCTATCATTAAAAATATAGCCACACACTTATTCAGTGTGTCAGCAAGTGTAACTGAAACTTAAGTTAAATTCACTACATCAAAGTGATTAATCTAGGCTGAATGAAATTCTTTAACAGGTCATAAACACATATATATAAAAAAAAAGCTTGCTACGAGTATAAAATCAACGAGATAAGTAATATGTTAAATAATTTTCAAAGATAAATAGTTCTCCTAAAATTCTGAGTTTGAAGGAAATGTTTAAGTTAGAACCTTGAGACAGTTGTTGACAGTTTAGGGAACTGTTTAATATTTTGTGGTATTTCCAGCAACATTTTAGAACACAAAGCATGACTGTTGTTCACTCACGAGGCTGTACTAATGGCAGAATAAAAACTGGGCAATTCGGCTCATTTTACTTTGGAGAAGAACACTATACTCGTACTTCACTTGCCTAACCATAGGGCTTCATATTTGTGTAAATTAAAAAAATGAAAATTGATTGATAATAAGGAGACATGACATTGAGACAAATTTACTCGTAACTTTTTGCGTCGTTAATTAAATTGCAAATGAAGTGAGAACTCAGAATTGTGAACTGGACATTTTCAATTAAAGAAATGGAAATACAATATATTTTTTAAATATAGAAATAGCTTAATATGATAATAAATTTTTCGGTGGGTTCCAGAGCCGGTTAAGAAAAAAGAAGGTTCTTATTAACGAGAGGCGAGAAGAGAGAAGGCGCATTCACCTCTTTTTAGCGCAAACCACCTGTGCACCAGAAACGTAGTATAAAAAGGGCTTATCAATAGGAAATTGAAATTAGATCTTAAGAAGATAACCCTTTAAAGTAAATGGTTAACTTGTATAAGAAATAGAATATTAGAGGAAGGAAGAAGGAACTTCTCTTGCAGCTAAGGAAGATAAGAAATTATCGATATGTGACTAAACAAAATTTTCTTTCCCATCCATTCCAGATATCGCAAACACATCTGCTGTCCGAACAACCAAGTTGTGTCTGTAAATGTGTTTACATTGATTATAGCCAGTTAGCTCTCTAACTGATAATTTTTTTCTAAAATTTTAGGAATTGTAGAGGCTTCTTTTTTGTACTGTTACTATTTATTCCAATTTTTTTTTATGGAAAGTTGTTAATTTTTTTTTCTGTTAAATTTTGTACGAAATTAAACTTCATTGTTACAGCAAATAAAATACTTTATTCTATTAGTATTTTATTTAAATTTTATTTTTTTATTTCAATAGGCTACAGTTTCTATTGTTTTTATGACGCTAATTCTTTGTTTTTGCTTCAGAAAAATCAGGATTTTTCTTAGAATGTTTTTTAAAATTATAATAAATTATACAAATTATTGTGGATATTAAATAAAGTTATTAAATTGTGTTCGATAGGGCTTTCCTATTCACAGGAGAGTTACAATATAATTCAGTTAGATTTATTAAAAGACCCTTGGCCTAACAGTAGATGCCAAAAAAGGGGTATTATCACGAATAACAAAATTTGTAATAGAAATTTTAGCATTATAACCACAGTTATTCGAATAGTAAAGACTGCAATTGAAATGTCACATGCTGTCTGGTTTTCTATTAAGCAGTTGAGCGGGTTGTTTTTGAAATCCCATATTGGAAATAAAGAGGGGTCCCGTGAATGGAAACCAGTTTTTTGTATTTAATTTAAACATTAACCATTGAATGCAATAACAGAAGCACGAATTCACAGAATGGGCTTTTATAAAATTGGAATCTAACTCCTGCACTAATTTTAAAAGTATATTAATACTAGCTCTGGGTTTCGTGAAAAACCCCTAAATGCTAATTTATTTATTAATGACAAACAGCTATAAAGTCGAAAAAGTCAAGTCTTACAAAAGACTTTATTATCAATCGAGCCAAGTACATTGGAAAAGAGGAACTGTCAGTCACAAATAATAACATTACAAAAAAGAAGTTGTTTTGCCTTTTTTATAAAAATTAGATAATCTTTTTATCTGATGCAAATGCAGCTCTTGAAGTTTTCCATCTTCTGCATCACTTGGCTACCTCTTTTCTGTTCGCAGAATGTGCGCTGGAAAAAAGAGGAATTGAGGCGCGTCCGAGTCTGATAGGCGGGACATGGAATATCACGCTACATAAAATTTTGGATCAATCAAACTCGTCATTTAGAATCTTGAAAGCCAACGTAAATCATAGTTTAGTCATCTATGCTCAAGGGAATCCAAATCCACTTCGACGTCATTGCACTACCTTAAACCTTTAAGAAAGCGAGCAAATCTCTTTTAAATATTTTCTAATCGCTTTATTTGGACAGCTGAGAATAGATTTCAAATAATGGAAGCGAATTCAAATATATATTTGAGAATTATGCTTTAGAATTCTTGATATATGTACGTGCGATGCCTAAACATAAACCCCTTAGATTTAGCTTGATGGCTTCTTATACACTTCCTCAATGATATAATATACGAGAGGTTTTTATTTAATTCATTCCTCTGACCTACTTCTATTTATCACAGGACGCTGAAACTGCACATGTGTAATGATATAAGTCTCTACAGGTTACATGCCAATTTGCAACTCAGAACTGATAACGGTCTTGTTTTTACTGGTGCTGAAGTGGTGTAAGGTTTGATAATGGACCCAGTGGAATAGAGAGCATTCATCAACTTCCTATACTTGCAAGGCCGCACACCAAAGGAGACATTCAATGAAATTAAAGAGGTTTATGTGATGATTCTCCATCATATGTCAAGAATTGGCAACGTTAATTTAAATGTGGTCGGACTTCAGAGAACATCTCCAATCCAGGCTCACAGTATTTTGGGACCAGCACGGAGTAGTATTGATGGATTTCCTAGCAAAGGGTACCTTGGATCACTGGGGCATACTATGCTTCACTACTGCCGAAATTACAGGAAGCCATCAAAACCAAGAGACGTGCATGCCACAAATTCACATGTTGCCCAAGCATGCTCCAGTGGCTTTGAAATTCTACCGCATCCCCCTTATTCACTTTAACTCGCACCATCGGACTTCCACCTCTAACAATGAAGTTGTTTTTGAAGAGCAAGCATTTTCCAGATGATAAGGTTCTAATTTCCGAAGTCACAACGTGGCTTTTAGAGCAACCTTTCACTTTAAAGAACGCCCCTCGTAATAATATAAAAAGGGATACAATAAACATGCCTGAAACGACGGATAAAATCAAAGATTTCCATGTAAGGTTACATTTCAATTATACAGTTTTACAAATTGTATAATGAGGAAAGAAATGTTACTCAGTTATTCGGAGGAAATTTGTGATTTCAAATCTTTAGAACGGTAGTAAGAGAGAGTAGTTAAATTTTGAATCAGATTTATTTTTATGTCTGAAAGCACCGAAATGACCTAAATGTGTAATAGCAATTATAATTTTAATAACTAATTCAAGAGAAATTCGTGTTTACTAAGGAAGGAACGAAGGAACGAATGCTCAGAAAATTAGAGATACAGCTAGCAGACGGATATCCCTTGTTCGAATACTGCTCTTGTGTTAAGAACAAAGGCAGTGCTGCTTGAAAGTCTCTATAGTTTATTACTCGCTAAGGAGGAAGTAAATATAATTCTCTTTAGATAAAAGCCCAATTTTATAACAATATAAATACCTTTAGCTGCGTAATTATACCATCTGTCCAGTTTTAAAGGGCTACTTTTGCGTATTGCATTAAAGCCAGGTCTTTTTAGGCCAACTGCTCTTTACTTATTGCTCCTTCTCTTCATGTATTACCTTAAAACAACTTTATCGAGCCTGCTGCCCTGCTGAGACTGAGATTCTCAATCCCTTCAGTGCCGGTCCTATTGCACATTTTTCAACTGACTAAAAAAAAAATTGTATAAAACACTTCTAAATTTCCAAGACAAAAAAAAGGCAGTTTTAAAAATTTAATAATTTGGTTTAATAGTGACTCCGGAGTTAGAATATAAAGGAAGGTTAAAGTTTGTAAATGATGTAAATATAAAGAAAGTGAGGAAATTTAATAATTATTTATTAGTTATTTCTTCCTCTCTTAATCTACCCTCTTCTATCGTCTAAATAAAAATGACTGTATGGCTAAAATGTGCATTTCAATAAATGAATGTTTTTTTTATATGAAGTTTTCTTTTGATATTTGGACTGATATCCACTGGTATTATTTAGAAAGAACAGCTACATCGTTGCAATAATAAATAACAAATACGCTCAAAGAATATGTATATTAAATTTACATGAATTTAATGCATTCAATTATCTGCTCTAAACAGGAGAAAACTATCAAAGCCTTGGCTAACGTATGACTCAATTAATATAAATCATTAAATTACGTTACATATGTACATATTTTATTTGATAACTGATGTAACTTCATAATGCATAAATATTCTACCAAATAAGTATAGGTGTTTTTCTTCTTACTTATAGTATAAGTTTAAATTGAGGGGAGAATTTATTTTGACGTTACAAGATTTTACAAAATAAAAAGTCTTACGAACTAAGTTATATACTGGAAAAAGTCTATAAGGTAACACTTTCGGTCGACATATTTTCCTCAAATTTGGTACTTTGGATTCTTGAAAATCCTTCTTAATACTTAATAGGTGATTAGATAATATATTTCTCTGGAATAGCCCGTCAGGGGAAAAGACCAGAAGTGCCATAATCGATTTTTTCAGTAAAAAGTTTCAAATAAACGTTAAAGAACTATTTATGGACAATAAGTACACTAAAATTAAAGAAAATCAAAGAACTCGTTTTTGATAGCTCCTCAGAAAACTATTTAATGTATTCTTTCAGTAACCAAATACAACCAATACCAATACCTTAAAGTCTGGCTGAACCATAGCGAAATATATTTTTAAAATACTTGTAACTGCTTGAAATGTCAACAAAAATAACAGAATTATTATTATCAAATTAGAATTTTATGCATTTTTTTTTTAATTTTTGAATTACAGTGGATGCGTACATGCACACAGTGGTCATTTTATATTTTTCCTTCTCAGGGATCTTTTTTTTTAATGCGTCGCTAGTTGGCAGTAATTTCATCATGCTCCTGGCATCCCAATAAAATACCGAGTTTCTTTACTAACTCTAAAGAGGACTTGTTGTTTTGTTTGTTTGTTGGCTTCCTGTCTGTAAAGAGGACTTAAAACGCATATTTCAGATGAAACTCAAAACAGAAAATTTGAAAGATTGTAGCAAACTTCCATCTTAAGAGGTGTTAGAAAAAAATAACAAAGACAAGGATAGAATAATTTATTTATTGTGGTTATAATAAAATAACGCAGAGCTCTTCAATAAAGTATAAATAATAAATTTTACACTAACTGCATAATATTATGTACAAAAAGACAAAATATTCCTTACATTAATGAAAAAAAAAATATATTAGAAAGAAATCCACTTTCCTCACAATAAGTTGACATATAATTTATTTAGATAAAAATATAAAGCATTCGTTAATATCCCCTAAATGTAACAATGTAAGGCAATACTTTTATCATTTTTCTTCCCTAACCTTAGTCACATGATTTTTTTTTTTTTTTTTAATCTACATTCCACAATATTCACATCAGGTAACTCCAGTAATTATTACACTATTATTCGACAGCATGAAAACAAAACAAAAATCCCTTTTTATACATGTTTATCATTAAGCACCCTCTATTCATATAATAATTTCAAACTTAATATAGATGTGAGTAATCAAGTAATTTATAATCTTATATTTATAAATGTATTTATTTAATTACAATGCAACCACATAGTACAATAATGAAGAAAAATACTTTTGAAAAAGTAGACCAAAATATGATTGTTTAGAATGAGCAAATAACAGTCAATCATTAAAAATATTTATATTTTTAAATAACTTTAATACAGGTATATATAAAATATTTTTGGTACATTAGGGTAAATCTAACGAAAAGAAATAATGATAAGAAATGACATGCTACAAAAATACGTAAGTAATCTTATGAATTGTTTCTCCAATCTGCTCTTCACTTTTCGTGGAATGTTACATCAAGCAGACAATTAAGTATTAAACAAGATATATAGAACACTCAAGTTTTTAATGCTTTAAACCCATTTCTTACATTCTTGCAAGTAAAATCCTCTTTTTTGCAAAAGATTAAATCTAGAAAAAAGAATCTAGATAAAATTTGTCTTGAATTTAAAAAAAAAAAATTCTATTTTTTTTAAAAACATTTAAGACAATAAAAATTTCACATTCTTATGTAGAATTTATTTTCAGTAAGAAGAATCTTAATAAACACTTTTGTTTTATACACGCATCTTTTAGATGTTTGTTTCTTAGTATGCCCCGTAAGAAAAGAATGAGATTTACATGTTTTGATCAAAACCCAGGGATTAAACCTTTGCTTCTCTCTAAAACGCTAAGTAATAAACTTTTTCTACTTCAGTGCTACTAAGCATAAACAAAGTAAGTACGTGTGAAAATCTGACCAGTACCAGTACCCATATTTTTGTTTTATGTTTTTAATAAAAAATATATTCACAATAATAATAGTAAAGAAGAAATTAATATGTACGAAGATTTTTTAACTTTGAACAGTAATATAAATTGGGGAAACATTTGTTTTAAAATAACATCTTTCTTTCTTAGATTTTATCTACTAACACCAACCTTATTCTAATCTCAAACTTATTTTTATTTGCCATAATTTACATTTTGTTACCAGAGACGGATACATAAGTGAAACTGTTCTCTTTGATACCTGAAGTATCTTAGATTTAAAATAGAAGTTTAACATTTATGATACGATTAATTACAGCAGAGGTAACCGTCCAGTTAGATATAAAGTAGTTAGAACAACTCGTAATATATCTGAACTATCCGAAAAAGGACATGTATGAAAAGCTTAGCGGAAAGGAATATCTAGTCAAATAGAGTCTGTCCGGACATTAAATGCTTCAAATGTAACTATTATAGACTGCCTGAATCTTTCTGAAGCAATTAGCCAGCCAGAAATAAAAAATACACCTGAAAACTATTCAGCATTGGCAGCTTCAAAAGCAAGGGCTTGCTAATTAACAATTCAGGATCGAAAAAAGCGGTAGCGATCAGAGTTACTGAATTCAATTTGTTCGACTGAACCAGATTCTGACGTGAACCTAATGGTAGGCAGAGTTATTTTAAAATAGCAGAAAATTATACTAAATCATATTAAGGGATTAAGGTAAAAATAATGTTAATTGTTAAGAATGGGAGCAGAATCTGTGTTAGATCGATATAACTTTGACTTTAAATACATTTGCACCTTAATAAATTAATGAAGTCTTACTTGGTACGGAGTTTCTACCACATTTTAAATAAAGGAGAACTTTTTCTTTAAACTGGCAAAAAAAAAAAAAATTTAATAAAATCAAACAAACAAAAGGTAAGGTCAAATAACAATAAATCGATTACAGAAAGACAATCGGAGAGCTTTAGAACACAAAAAATCGAGATGTAATATTGTGACAGGATTGCTTCTGAAATCATCAGTATTTTGTCAGATAAAAATAGAGAATCCTGGTCGCAAATTGGCAGATCAGTGGGAATAAGAACATATAATAAGACAATTTAACCAAAATATAAAAAGCGTTGCCAGCAATTTCTATAATGAAATTTATTTTAATACTTTCACAATTGATTTCTCCTTCAAGGCATACGTTTTTGAAGATGCACAAAAATGTTTTAAAAGCAATATTTATTTTCTTCTATTCGTAAATAAAATGTAGACAAAGATAGGCAGACGAATAATACAAAAAAGAGACTAACTTGAATAGAGCACTCAAAGTTTTAATACTTTTGGAAACTACACAAATACATAATCAATTAGCAACATCTATAAATCTTTATGGAACTCTCTAAAAGAACAATATCCACAAAAACATTATTACTATCATATAAAATTAGGATTTTCATACATGGATTAACTGATTTTACATATAAACCTAATAAAAAGTGGTTTTCCCTACTTTAAAACTCTCTTTTTATACAATATTCACCTTATACTGATCATAAATGTGTCATAATAAGCAGGTAGGTTTGACTTCTTTATCTTATGAATTCATCTTAATTTTAGAATTAGCCACCACTTACATTTACTTTTAAGGTAGAATGCTTTTTTAAAGAAACAGTTTTATAATTTTAATAAACTAAAAAAAAGGTTGCAACTAGTTGAAGGCTTGAGGACAGGATTTAAAATAACAGATTAAAAACCTGCTACTGAAAATTATTTCTCAATTGAAAGAAATTATAACAATAAAAATAAATAAAAAATGTTTAGCAATTGTTACTATTTTATTAATGAAAAACTTCTTTCAAATTAATCATACTAAACTTGAAACCTTTTTTTAATGAACATTCTAAGGCAAAGTAAACGTTTGTTTGAAATTAAAGAAATCCTGCAGTAGGGTAGAATACAGACTAGAGAAAGATATAGTAATATATATATATATATAAATTAATTTATATCAGTTACCCATCCCTGCTTACTCTATAACTACTTTTTTAGAAAACACTTCATTATTATGACATTCAACTTTATTTGATTAAATGTATAAATCTAAATAAATATTAAATAATAAAACAATAAGAAAATTGCATTAAATTAATAAATATTAATTATATCAATATATTTAACGATTTTTAAAGAAATTAAATTTTATTTTATATAATGAAATGCACAAAACTTTCCCCCGCAACTTATAAAGAACACTATTAAGGAAATCAAGATAATCACACTTGTCAGCCAGTCTGCACCAATTGGCAATTTCATATTTTCATTATACTCCAAATCTGTTTGTAACATATTTCTAATTAAACAAGTTCAAAGCTTTAAATGAGACTTGTTTTGATCCATCTGTTTAGAAACACAAATTATAATAAATTTCTAGAACTTTTGAAGAAACCAATAAAAATGTATCCTGAAGCGGGTAACTAACTTGGAAAAGGATCTGATTAATGCAAAGCTTTTTTGATTCAACAAAATTGTTGATTAATAACTATAAAGCTTTTTTACATAAAAATCGGCCATCGGTGTTCTTATAAGCATAAAATAAAACAATTTAAAAAAATCCATAGAATCAACGAGTAGCAAACCAATATTATAAGTATTTGGAACCAAACTGTAAACGTTAATTTATAGATTGATATTCTCAAAGGAAATATTGATTGAATATTAGGTTACGTAATTTAGGACTCACATTCAATATAACCTAATCTCTGTACTATTAAAAAACATTAAGCAAAACTAGATGAAACAAATATATATTTAGTTACTCCTCCTGCGCACACTTTATATTAACTTGCTTTGGTTTAAGAAAATTTAATTGCTGCGAATAACAATTTGCTCAATCACATAAACACCAAGGCAACTATTTAAAAGAATAAATTTTTTTTAATTTAAATTTATCATCTTATTTAATGTGAGGAAATGGAGGGCTCGAGATGACCCAGAACCGACTGAAGGGTTAAAAGCGAATAACAATAGAAACCCTCTCATAAGAGGGTAAAGAACTTTAAAAGATAATTAATTTTCGGAATTTAAAATTATTTTTTTAAAAGAACCTGAATTTTAAGGCAGTCTTGAACAAAATAGTTTGTAAAAATCCAGTAGAATGCCTTAGTGAGTGGGAGAGCTATTTTACACTTTTTCCTTTAAGTACTTACTTTTTAGACAGACTATTCTTCAACTAGGAATCATTGATGAAGAAGGATACGAAACAGACTTTACTACGCAGTACTGACACTACTGAACCCTATTAAACAAACCAAGTTGAAGATAAACAAATAAGCAATCCTTATTCTAGACCACTAATCTAGTTAGTTGATACGCTTCAGTGCTACATATTTAATTTAGACAAAAATGCTTCATAATGAACAATTTTTTATTTACCTTAAATACAAGAAAAAATAAAATCAACAATAATGAAAGACAATCCAAAAAAGTGCTAACAATGGCACAAACATAATTAAACAAAATGTTAGTTTAAATAGTAATGTAAATTATACAAAAACAAAAAACAAATTATTGGAGCGATTTCATTAAACTTACAATTTTTCAACCTTGTTAAAAAAATAATATTTCTAACTATTTAAATGTTATTTTTTTATATAAAATTGAGGCCTTGCATTGGTGTTGTGTTAACTATTAGGTAACCTTGTTTGTAAAAGAAAAATTAAATCATAAGGGATAGAAATATCAATTAGAAATAAAACATTTCTTACCTTAATGTTTAAGTCAAACAAGAAATTAATATTTATTAGAAATAATTCCCAATCATATACTAGAACGCTTGTTCGATGACCGTGCTACTAGTATTAACATGTTCTCTTCTCTAACAGTTAAAAGCAAAATAAACTAAAAGTAAGGAATGTTTATCAATAGTTCAGATAGATCAAGCTTTACACAATTTAATTATGTATATCTCAAAGACTGTCCAAATTATATATATTTCAAAACTACTTCGTATTTGTAAACAAAAACAAAATTAATACTGAAAGTTGGAATTTAAAAAATAAAATATAAAGAGAGGTAAAAAAATGAGCAACCTGTAACCATTTTCTAAACAATTACTTTCATTTAGAAAATCCTTAATATAAGATGATATCAAATAATTTTCTTTCTGGGAGAAGGGAGCTTTTTTATATACTTACTTATCACAATCAAGATTGCAAATGTTTCATTTTTTGTGGCATCCAGTTTTAGCATTACTGCAGTAGCGCGGACAAAGGAAAGCACACAGCCAGTAGTATATAAGTTTGGACCAGAACATTTATTTAGTCCCCAATTACGTAATCCATCGTTTTTATAAATTCAATTGCTGAGCAAAATTGGGTCCAATAGTATTGTTCTTCCCCTTCCAATCGATTACCGTAAAAACTGGTGACATATTCAACTGTACTCAACAAAGATCCCGGATTAGCCTACATGAAGAAGAAAAATGTGCCACATATTAAAAATTCTTCTACAAATTATTTACATAAAACAAAATGCATGAGTAGTTACCATAATTAAGACATAAACAAGAACTGGCATGAGGTCATCAGCAGCTGGGATACAAGTAAGTGATAATAAATTTATAATTGTTGTAATGCAACGTAACGCGCAGCGTAATTTGTCTTTGGGACTTCTATAAGCGCCCATTTTGGCAATCTCTGCCTGGGCGCTCAGCCAAGGGCATTCTCCATGAAACATCTAATTACAATGAAATTTAATTAATGAGTGATTTGAATTAAATTACAAAATCCCTAGCTAACTAAACTTAAAAAAATTGTAAATACCTGTGGGATCCTTAAATCTTTGTGATCTGGAGTAATTACTTTTGCCAACTTAGCTATATGTTCTTGAAGAACTCTGTAAATGAATAAAATTTTTCAGATATTACTTAAAAATACTTGTATTAATGATTACTTACGTCCGTCCACGACACCTAATTGGTAGTTGGACGTGAAACCCGCCTGAAAAAATAGGCAATTACTTTACTTTTTTTTTTAATTACTTACGTTAATTAAAAACTCTTTTGAAACTTGGCATGTTCCAAAAACGAATAATCCGGCACTGATTACGTAAAGTAAATGCTTAATTTTTCAGTTAAGGCTTTACTCGTACACATTTCTTCGCAGATCAGTGTTCATTTTCAGGTGCGCAAATGTACTGTAAAAATGTGCAAAGTCAGAGAAAAAGCAACCAATCCGTGCGTTCCGAACATTTGGTATGGAAGTATTTCTTTCACTTTATTATAAATATGACAATTTTCCATTAAATAACAACGGGAAAGATAATAAACGTCTTGCAGTCTTATATAAAGGGACTCATTGCTGCCCTACAGGCTTGCAGTCGCAACCTCGCCCTCTTATCTTAGATTCATAAGATTCTTCAAAGTCAGAAACTACTTAAATTTCTATTTCTGACAAATTTCACTAATAAAAGTGATAGCATTCAAGAGGTAAATTATACTCACACAAGTAAAAGAGTAGAAAACTGATGCGGCTATTTTCGAGAGATGTTCAAAATACTCTAAAATATTGTAACATAGTGTGTTGAGTGGTGGGAGTCTAGTGGACATGTACCTACCGAAGAACTGTTTATGTTTCTCTCAAAAATGCTTAGACAGAAGCTTTACTTACTGTTCAACAACCAGTGATTTAACATCAACAACTTTACTGCCTTATTTTTCAGTTTAAGGAAAATCGGTTAAGTGAACATTTTTGGGTTTTTGCGGAATTTTATGGAAAACGCTACTTTTATTTTCCTTAAATACTATTTCCGTAAGTGGCAAATACAGCATTCCTTCCCTATCCACGACACCTAATTTGATAGTTGGGCGTTTAATCGTGCCAAAAAAAATATATTAGCGATTATTTTATTTACATATAAAATTCTTACTGATCTCGTGATATATCTCCATCGCCATTAGGATACATTGCATGCACATAAACACGACTGCTAAGAGATCTTTCAACAGACAGTTTAGCTTGATTGAGTTGTTCTTCACTGGCGCCTGGTAAAGCAAAAATAAAAATTTAAATGTATGTCTTTCAAATTTTTTTTTTTTATATTTATAAATGTGTTAAGAGTTTACAAACGAAATAAAGTATTTACATCGCCATATGAGATCCCTTTCCATTTCAGTAGAAAGACTAGCCAGAAACGAATCCAATATATCACTTTTTTCATCAGCAAGTGTTAATGATTGAAACTCTGTGACGAATTTAGCTAATTGTGATTCTCGTCGCTCCAGAAATAGTCGAACGCACATTGAACTAAGAAATTCAAGAACAACTGTGCGATCCCTTATAACTCTATCCATTAGCCTTAAATTCAATGGGAACAACATTAAAAGAGTGCATAAAGTTGATATAAAAGTTTAAATGACATCCGTATTATTTGAAATGTGTGTCTTACAAATTTCTACATTAATATTATAAAAACGAATCATAATACACAGCATTTAAAATAGAGATATTATAGTACAACATGGCTTTCTAGTATGATATTAAATAAACCCACTTTTGCAAAGATATATCTTTGATCACTTTTAATGAATTCATAAATGTGTTTAATTTTAATATTTACAAATTTAGATATTACTTAGTTTTAACTAACCTGTGCACATGAGACAAAGTAGAAAGCAGAGATTGTCTGCATTTAATTAGGTACGAATTGTAGGGCATTCTGTTTTTATAATCCTCTTTTAAACATTCAAACAGTTTCCGACACCTGAAAAAAAAACACATTAAATAGTGTTTAAAATTTTTTATGCAATTTTTTTAAATTCTGTTTCTTTAGAACAGAGAAAATTTGAAGTGACCAAAAATACAACTAATCTAAAATAGCAACGTTCTCAACTGAGCCGTTCACTCCACAACTCGATTGCAAAAAGAGACTCCATAAAACAAAAAGTGGAGAAGTGCGATGAAATAATGTACATTGTTTTTTAAAATTCCGTTTATAATATAAATTCAAGGAAGAAGTGCCAAATGTAATATGTATTCAATCACACATACATACATCTTGTAATGTAAGAAAATATCTAAGAACAAGCCTCCACTCATCATTAACTATAATAATTCGAGCCGTAAACAATATTAAATCCAATGCAAAAAGTCACAGAATGTTTGGGCAACTGAGCAAAGACAATTTTTATTTCGTTACTTTTGCACACAGAGGTTCGGCGGCTATCGAAGTATGCATTATACGATAATGTCATACAATTGTTTGAAATTAATACTGAGACCAATCTGTGTCAAAAGTTAAAAACAGTAAAGAATGATGTCTTTTATATGGCAGATATTTTCAAGAGATTAAATGTTGTCAATTTGCAGCTTCAAGAAGCTAATAAATTCTCTAATAGGTTGCCAAAGTTCCAGATCGTCCTCCACGATTCTCAAGAAACTCCAGCGAGAGTGTTGCCGGTGGACAGCTTCTCTCCTCAAGCTGATCCTGTCATGAAGTGTTCTTTTATCGTATTCACTTATTACATTTTTACTCTTTGTAGATTGTGATTAGCAAATAAAAAAAAAAAGGTTGCCAAAGTATTTTGACATTATTTATTGACAAACTTGACCTACATCGTTACAATGTTTGAAGAGAAAATTTCATCAGTTTCCTGAATAATCATCTATAAAAGATTATGTAACACAAGAGGTTATTGACAGATTCAGTAGCCACCTCAACGAACTTAAAAAAGGTCATGGAAAAACGAATTGAAGATATTTTGAAATTGAAAGTATATGACTGGACGGACAATCCTTTTACCGCATTGAAGAGGTTGATACACCATGCCAAGAAGAAATGTTGGAAATTAGATGAAATGATCAAAGTAAACATAAATTAGATGATGATGGATATGAAAACCTATGGCAAAATAAAAAAAAATGTCTGACTTACTTCAAATATGAGGAAAATTTTACTCAGTTTATTGACACTTTTCTCTGCCTCATATATCTTGTAAAATCAGGCTTTAGTGCTAGCTGTTAAGCATATTAAGACTAAAGAAAGAAGCCGTCTGAATATTTCCGAAAGAGGAGACCTTCCTTTGTTCCTAACGAAAATTGAGCCAGATATCCAGTATTTAGTTTCGCAACATCATCCACAGGGATCTCACTAATAATTTAAATTAATTAAATGTAATTTCATCAGAAAATTCAATGCCTCTACTTGTGCGAAGTATAAATAAAAAGACAGCTTTAAATACAATAAGTTGTTTTATAAGGAATGATGCCAATCTTAGCGAAGTTCGATATACATTATTTGAAAAGTAATTATTATTGTATGCTTTAAGCTGCTGTTACTCTGCTTTATAAATTTTATACAGTAAAGTTATTTTCCTACTTTATAAATCACCGTTACGTGGACACAAACAGGAAGGAGGTAAAAAAAGGTTGACTCTACCCCTGGATAAACGGCATAAATTATTTGTAATGTTTCATCTATAAAAACTTACTTATATCGTTGAAAGCCTTCACGTTTCGATCCGAGCAGATCTTCTCATCCATATAATGAACTTTAACTTAACTAAGAGATACAACTGAAGAAGTCTTATTTTCTAACGATATTATTTGCGATTTCTTGGCCATTCTGTAATACTGATAATATACTTACTCAACATCGCTTAACATTTTTACACATCGCAAAGTTTCATATAATTGTGGTATCAAACAATTATCTTGAAGATTTATAGCTTCAGCTAACTGTAGCTGCAGAAATGCTACTAGTTCATTTTCTTTTCTAATCCAGGCTTGCCTCTGAAAAAAAATATTTCAGCATATCACAAACACAATTTATTGGAAAATTATTAGTTTTAAGTTAAAAATACAAACCATTGGAAGAGATTCAGGAAGCTGTTGGACTTCTGTAGTACTCAGAGCCAATCTCAACTTCTTTCTAGCATCTTCAAAGAGGTCATAACCTTTTTCTACTATCACAGGTTTTTCCGTCACTCCAGATTCAACTATATTTGCTTTGGATTTATTTTCCATATCGATATCATTGCGTTGCCCTCGATATTTGGCCAAAATGTCATCTGAAGTATCATCTGTAAGATAAATAAATAAATTTTTCAATAGTATATTTAGTAAAAATATGTGAAGTTTATCAGCTTATCAGTAATAATTATTTTTAAATTATTTGTGAAATCCAGCAATGAATAAAATAAAGGAAAAGAAAAGCCAACTTTTCAATACATTTGGCCTTTGTAAGGCAGAAATGCAAAAATATGCAAGTAAACTTCGAGTAAAAAAAAAAAATTATAAAAAATGAAAAAACATCACATGTCCACTTCGGGGGACGGATTGTGCCGTGGGCTGCCACTATCAGGTACCTTGGAGTAATAATGGATCGTAGGCTGACCTTTACCCCCCACATAAAGGACAGAGTAAATAAAGGTAAGGCAGCCATTCGAGTGTTATTCCCGCTGTTCTGCAGGGACTCTAAACTGTCCCCAGAGAATAAACTCCTGCTGTATAAGGTAGTGGTTAGGCCCATGTTACTTTATGCCTGTCCCTCTTGGAGTTTGGCATGTCGATCCAATATCGCCTCGCTGCAGATCATACAAAATAAATTCCTCAGACTTGTGACAACTTCCCCCCGCTTCACGCGTATTATAGACTTACACTCTAACACCAACATGGACTATGTAGAACACTACATCAAGTACCTCGCTACTGGTTTTTTCAGCAAGTGTGAATCGAGCCACAACCACCTATGCAGACTTATAGGGGACTATAGTTTGGACACGGTGCACAGGCACAGAAGAGTCAGGGACTCCCTGAAATAAATCTTTCCTTGGAGGCTGAGGGTATTTCATCGTTTTTCCCCTCATTATTTACTTGTACTTTTATTTTTTTATTTATTTTGTAACAATAGATTTTTTGGAGGTTATAGTTTTTATTACTGGAACTCCTTATGTACATATGTATATACTTAAATTTTAAATAAAGTTTATTCATTCATTCATTCATGAAAAAACATCAAAATTATAAATAAATGATTATTTTTTTATAAACAGAAATAAGAAATGTACAAAGTTTAAAAATAACACTTGCATGTAAATGTTATTGGGTAATATATAAGTTAATTGTAATGTTCGTGAGAAAAATCTGTTCTGGTAAGAATACATTTTAGAAGCGATAAAGTGGTGTGGAATTTACAAAATATTGTATTGCCGATTGTTAAGAATTTTGTGTAATGTAAGAAATAAAATAAAATTTGAGTAACTTGTTCGACTTTTTTTCTTTTCTTTTTTCTTTTATTTTTTTGACAGTTCTGACATTAATGAATTAATTTTATTTTTAAATGAATCTAATTTTCAGTATTTAGTACAAAATAATATTGTAAATATTACAAAAATATATTTGATTATAAATTTTATTTTAATATCACACTTTTATTATTAATAGAGAAAAATTTACTTATTCTTGCAGATCGAGTTTCTTCAGATAAACCCCTTCTTAACCGCAACGGAGGACAAATTTCACTGTCTGCTCCTCCAGCTGCAGAGTCATAGCTAAAACATTGCAATAACAACAAAGAATAGAAATTACCTCCGTCTTAGAGAAAATAAATATTAGTAATTCTACACTGCAGAATAAACAGATCGAATGCATGTTTATCATTGCAAGCACATGTTTACCAGGCAGTCAAGATCACTATTATCTGATATAATCCCTTCCCTAATTTTGTATATTTTTAACTGATTACTTTAATTATTTAATATATTCGCTAGTGATAACTTACAACCTAATTCGTAAAGATACCAAAATGTGCGGGAAGATAAGAAATAATTAACAACTTACAATTCCGAACGAAATGACTTTCCCCTTCGACTTTTAAAAGGAAGTTTGAAACTCCTAAAGAAGCTCCTCTTGGGTTTTCCATCTTCATCCAATGATTCCTAAAGGATAATTTTATTTTAAAAAGAAATATTTAATATTGTTTTAACAACAAGGTATAATGCATAAAAAAATATACGAGGTGTGTTCAAAAAATAAGGTGAATTTTCATTTTTCTTAAAAAATATTTATTTATTCATCGATTTTTATTTTGTCTCCTTCAAAGTAGTCCCCCTCAGATATAATACATATGTGCCAGCGTTTTTTCCAATCCTCGGAACAGTTCTGATATGCACTTTTTGGTATGTCCTTGAGCTCTCTCAGCGATTCGGTTTTTATCGTCGCAAATCTCCGTCCTTTCATGGGTCTCTTCAATCATGGGAACAGGAAAAAGTCGCAGGGCGCCAAATCTGGTGAATACGGTGGCTGAGACATGATAATGTCATTCAACAATTCCTGAGCGATGCTCATGCGACGGTTTTTTTGATCAAAATTCAGCAATTTTGGAACGAACTTCGCTACTACACGCTTCATGCCCAAAATTTCCGAAAAAATTGCAGGACATGTGCCAACCGATATGCCGACAACCTCAGCAACTTCTCTAATTGTGATTCGACGATTCTTCTCAACATTTTCATCGGTTGTTGATGTGCTGGGGCGTCCAGGGCGAGCGTCGTCATTCACATCTTCTCGACCTTCTGTGAAAAGCTTGTACCACTTGTAAACATTTTTTTGACACAGAGTACTCTCACCGTACGCCACTCTCAACATTTCAAGTGTTTTTGAGCACTTAATTCCATTTTTTACACAAAATTTGATTCAAATTCGTTGATCCATTTTTTTCGACAGAAGAAAATCGCCGAACTCGCAAAACACTTGTCTTATTTATGCCTCTAACATACAAACTAAACATGCTATATAGCTACAACTTTGAAAATATGTTCGAGACAAGTGTACCAACATAAAAAAAAAAGACAATCGAAATTCGAATGTACGTAGCCCGCGAAATTTGAAAATTCACCTTATTTTTTGAACATACCTCGTATATGTACATAAGTGCAGCCTATTGGGAAAAATAATCTAGTTAAGTTTTATTTAATTATTCATATACATATATTCTATATATATATAAAAATCCATATATATGAAAAGTACCCATCAAAATAAATGAAAATGTATTTACCTTATCACCTCTTTCAGCAGTCTTATCAAAACTTATACTTTTAGGAATTGCTCCCGTCGGTGCCGGCTTTGAAACGCTGCAGCTTTCCTGCATGATTGCGGTCCCATTCTGAAGTACGATAGGAGTCGACGATAAATTTATTTCTATAAAAATAAACAATGAAAATATAAACCAAGCTGGTAACGTAACAGCTGCAACAAAATTTAAACCAAGTACATATTAATACCAGTAGTGCTGTTTCGCGCACTGACACTGCTACCGCTTGAAGAGGAACAAGCGCTGAAACAACCACCAGAAGAACCAGCTGCCAAATCTCGTTCAACTCGGTCTTCATATAACTGTAACGTACATATTTAATGTAAACTTTAAAAAAATACCATAAAAGTAAGATTAGAGGCATCAACTTTGACTAAAAAAATACTTCAAATATTACCTCATTGCTGGATATTGGTTGATGAGGTGTTCTGAAATTCATTTTAGAGGAAGAAGCACTTGATGCTGGTGGTAAAAGGGAAGTGTGCAGAGGCGAACCTTCAGATATTGGAACGCTATGAGTTGGCGAACTATTCATTAACGAACCATTAGCACAGCCGGCAGCGAAACCAGATACAGTTTTACTATCGACCTTATCTGCATTACTCTCTTCTTGAGCTCCTGAAAATTTAATATTTTTTAAAGCATAAGCAAAAACTTGGTTGTGCGAGAAGTAACAATCATGCTTATAGTTCACTAAAAGACAAATTATTTTGATATTGGTTCAACCATAATACATCATAGTATTTTTACGATAATTTTTATTGAATCATTGTTTACTATTATTCTCATATTTTAGACGAGTTAAAAAAAAAAGATCACGTTTTTTTATTAAGAAACACAAACAGCTATTATTTTGATGTAAACAGACTACTATCTGAAACCCTCGAATAGCAATGCCCAAAAAGAAATTCATTTCGATAAAAGCTTTTTATAACTACGCCAAATCTGATGCTGAGCCAAAATTAAATAAATTTAGGGAAAGTTTTAAAAAATGGATTAGATTGCCTTTTTCTGGACTATAATAGATGCAGCAGCATTAAAATATTTTTTGTTATTAAAAAGTAAATAGTGTTGTGTTTGTTTTAAAAGTAAAAAGTGTTACAAGTGTTGGCTATTCCAATTTAGGAAATGATCCTGATCTTGTTAATATGTACGTACGTTTAATGCTAAAAATTTTAAGTGTAAAGTATTTGAAGCAATTATGCTGAATTGTGGGGTTGTGTAGATAATTGAAAACTTTGTCTAGATCTTTAGATAAAAAACTATTTTGGAATGAATGGATCAGGATACTTATTATTTCAAATTTCGTTATGGATCAGTTTATTCTAAAAATCATGTTTGGATCCTGTAAAGACTGGATGTAACACTTATCGACATTTGTCTGCAGAGGCGTCAGTATACACTATTAGCTATTGTAAACTATTAAAACATATTTTTGGGATTCGCACGTTGGGTATCTTCAATAAAGATATCCACCAATAAACAATCTTTTTAAATATTTTTAACCGGATATGGAACCAACCTAAATGAATCACCGTTGCAAAATTTATTTAGGAAATGAAATAAGATCGGAGTAACCAAACAAAAAAGTGTTTATCAGAGCTCAGCAATTAATAAGACCACGGAAGAAATCAATAAAATTTATATAATGTAGAGTCAGGATATAAGCTATATAAATCAAAATTATGGTGATGTTTAAAACTGCCACAGGAAATTTTATAATCAATTTTTATTAATCACTTGTGAACTAATTTCCAAAAATGCGCTGTTTCAATGCTGAAGAAGTTAACTGAATCTCAAAAGAATTAATTCAACGTTTATCAACATACCTAATTTGGAATAAATATTTCTATTGTTATCAACATATTCAATGGTCCTCCTTCTATAGTCAGATCTAGCGCCACCCTTTCCTGTAACATTAGCAGGCGTGCAAGCACCAACGGTTTCAATATTGCGACTAAGTGACTGCAGTTGACTTTCTCTTGGTTCATCTCGAGGAACTCGAAATATACTTCCACTGACTGGGACTAAAAGAAGACATAATTTGATTTGTTAAAAGGAAGTAGTGAAATATGCTAGGGCCTTCTTGGCTGAAAAAAAGAAGAACTGATTCGTCTATTCTGAAAGCATTTTTTTTGATGATGACAAATTTTTTAAATCATTTTTCAGTAAAAAAAAAGAAATAAAACTCAACGCAAAAACATAAAATCGCTAAAAAATAACCATTTACTTTTCTAGAAGCACTCAGTCTTGTTAGGTATAACGCTTAGATAAGATCACATATAACGTTAGCGATACTATTTAGATATTCCTAAATATTTCGGATAACGTTGTTTCATTTCACACATTTTTGGCTGAATGGATAGAAATATTACCTGGAGGAGGTGGTAAGAGAGCAGCTTCTTCAGTTATTTCGGGTTCACCACGACTTTCCACTTCAGATCTACCAGTATCATCAGACCTTGGAAGAAAAAAATTAATTAAATTTTAACATTATTCACAAAATAACGAATAAGTTCACCTCGCTAATTAATTCATTATTCATTTTTTTGAATTATATATGATGAATTTCATGAATTTTATATACACATAAATAAAAATGTAGCCAGCTGGATTCCAACCGGATCTCTATGTGGGAAACCAAATTAAGAGTACTAATCCGTAACCTTTTATTCAGTAACTTGTTACTACGAAACGAAGAAACTTACGAACTTGAAGTTGCAAGTTTTGAAAGTACTTCATGTCTTGAACTAACTTTCTGTACTATCAATTATCGTGAGGATTGATATGTTTGATTGATGTTTTTTTTAAATAGCAAATTAAAAAGAAATTAGCTCAGTGGTTTCAAGTTGCTCTTGTATTGGACTCACACGCATAGATATGGGTTTAACCCCAATAAATATTCGTCAGATTTTTGCTTTTCAAAAACTTCTTGTAGCTGTCTAGTGATTGGCATTGTTTTAAGTAACATGAGGACACATTGTTTTAAGTATCAATGGACCTAAGATTTTGACCGCCAAAAATTAAACTAATTAAATTTAATTAATTATTAAATAAAAATAAACGTGATATTTAATTTATATTATGCATGCATTCAGCAATAATGTCATCAAAAATAAGTTCCAACTTATTAACTTTAAGCACTCCAAGAGTAAAGAAAAGTGATGGATTTGTTTTAGAAAAGAGTTCAAAAACTAACCAACATACGAGGGTCGTTTGATAAGTCCGTGCAAAGTCAGAGAGATAGCACTACTGGCGCGTATCGAGGTTATGTTTAGTTAGTAGCATCTCTTGGAAGAACACACACCAAGTTTCAGCCAGATCGGTCTATTTCTTTGTGTTTGGCATTCGTTTGAATCGAGGAAGTCGAGTGATTTTCAAAAAATGGACGAAAAAGAATTTCGTGTGTTGATTAAACACTACTTTATGAAAGGCAAAACGCCTCAGGAGACTAAAGAGAAGCTTGATAAACATTATGGTGACTCTGCACCTTCGATTAGAACAGTTTATAAGTGGTTTCAAAATTTTCGGAGTGGCCATATGGGCACAAGTGACGCTGAACGTCCTGGACGCCCTGTTGAGGTTACTACTCCAGAAATCATTGATAAAATCTATATGGTGATGGATGACAGAAGAGTGAAGGTGCGTGAGATTGCTAGTGCTGTGGGCATCTCGAATGAACGGGTAAATAATATTTTGCATCAACATTTGGACATGACAAAGCTATCCGCAAGATGGGTGCCGCGATTGCTCACGCTTGACCAAAAACGAAATCGTGTGAAGTGTTGCAAGGACGGTTTGCAGCTGTTCCAGAAGAATCCGCAGGACTTTAAGCGTCGTTTCGTCACTGTGGATGAAACATGGATACATCACTACACTCCTGAGACCAAAGAACAATCTAAACAATGGGTTTCCAAGGGGGAATCTGCGCCAAAAAAGGCGAAGACCGTTCCTTCGGCCGGAAAGATTATGGCGACTGTCTTTTGGGATTCGCAAGGAATAATCCTCATCGACTATCTGGAAAAGGGTAATACTATTACAGGTGCATATTATTCATCGTTATTGGACCGTTTGAAAACCGAGCTGCAAGAAAAACGCCCACGATTGGCCCACAAAAAAGTCCTTTTCCATCACGACAACGCACCAGCTCACACCTCAGCAGTTGTGGTCGCAAAATTAATGGAAATAGGGTTCCAACTCGTTTCACATCCCCCCTATTCTCCAGACTTGGCTCCCTCGGACTACTATTTGTTCCCCAATATGAAGAAATGGCTGGCGGGAAAAAGATTTTATTCAAACGAGGAGGTGATTGCAGAAACGAATGGCTATTTTTCAGACTTGGACAAATCCTATTATTCGGAAGGGATCAACAAACTAGAGCAGCGTTGGACGAAGTGTATAAGCCTAAAAGGAGACTATGTTGAAAAATAAAAAAGGTTTACCCCAAAAAATTAAGTAGTGTTTATTTTTGCACGGACTTTTAAAACGACCCTCGTACTCTGTACCCCAAGTTAATGCTTTTATCCAAATATGCACCTAACAATAGTTTTTTTAATTCTCCTAAAATAAACTTTTGCTATCCAAGATGCCTCATTTCCTTCTCTGATAAGCAGCAAAACCAAGACCAAAATTGTAATAATTAGAAAAGTTTTTTCTTTTTAATGAGAAAAAAAAAAAATTAATCCTGTTTTACCTTGCCACACTCGCAGTATCATCAGTGTCAACTTCTGTTAATCTCTCAGTGTCAGACGTTACAACATCAGTACTCCATGCTTCTGAAGCAGTTTCTAGCGCATCACCTACCTGCAAACCAGATATAAAAAGAACGCTGCACATTTTAACAGTTTTTATAATTACCTTTTAATTTAATTGCATGTATTTTATAATTGTTTGAATTACTACTTTTACTCTAACTAATCAAACATTTGAAAGCGATTAAAAATATATATATTTAAAAAAATCTGTTTGGTTTTTTAGTTGAAGAATCTAAATCAAGTCAAATTCAGTTTTACTTTTTTAACAATCTTTTCACTTTGCTTATTGCCTTCCTGTAACTTAACGTTCAGTAAACTGCAAAATTCTTTCTGAAAACCTCTCCAAAATTAGAGATTATAAATTTTTTAAATTTTTATCTTTACCAAAAAGTTTTCACTTCTTTATTAATTTGGTTTTTATGGGTAGCTGAACCCTTTAGGTTGTTTACTCTTTCAAAAGTTCTATGTGTAAGCAAACATGCAAATATTACTATTTAGGACATGAGGAAAGAAAGACATGAGATAATGAGTGCTTGCGGTGGCCTTCGCTCAGCCAACAATAGTCACCCACATCGGTGATATGTGGGAAATCTTGCGCGATAGAGTATCAACAAAATCAGAGTTTTCATAATCGAAAGGTTCAAATGAATTTTGCTGCTATTCATTAATTGCCGGAAACTTCTATTTTATTTATTTAACGGGAATCCCGATGAAAATAATTCTTAAATAACTATTTAAAGCAATCGAATGATTCCTAAGAGTAATAAATCATCTACTTAGAGCGAGTGACTCAAAATGTCTCTTCGATTTTCATATTTAGATTTTAAGGTGCCATATGAAAGATTCGGTTAAATGGGATAGGAGGCTGTTAGTTAGGCTTACTCATCACGAATTTCAATTCAGTTTTTTAGTCTCAGTAACGCAATTTCTTTTTAGCAACATTTTGTGAGTGACAAGGTAAGCATAGGAGACAAAATGAATTAATAGTTCATATAGTGAACTGAAATAGAGAAGATAGAATTGTTAAAATTAAATCACCAATAACGAGAGCAATAATTACTTGAGCAATAGTGGGTAATGGTTCAGCTAGAAGTGGCTGGGATGGCTGCTGCTCCAATATTTCGCTGTCACTCGCTAGAACATCAGTGCTCCATGTATCACTAACTAGTGAAAAGGTCTCATCAGCGCCTGTAGGGATGACTATATAATTCACATCATACAATTATTTGAACAGTAAACAAAATAATCACAAAAAAGTTACAAGCCTACCTTCTATAAGTGTTTTTATTTCAAATTTGCCAAATTTATCATCGATATCAAATCTTGGCTGGGTTGAAATTTTATGAGGAGGAGGTGGATTAAATTCAACACGTACTGATGATCCTGCCGGCACAACTTCTTCTCCTTCTGTTATCTGAGATGAAGGAGTATCTCTCCCTGAAATATATATAAATATATTTCTTTCACTTTCCTTAGATTCCGACAGCTATTTAATACGATTTGTAATCGTACAATCTAGTTACTCTATAATTAACCTTCAACGCAAAAATTTGCTTGTGAATCTTAATTAGAAACAAAGTTCGAAAGTCAAAAACAAAAAGAGGTCGGGATGCGTTCCAGAAAAGCCTCAGAAAGATTACGGTCAAATTTTTCTACTCACTGACAAATAAAAATGTAAGAGGGTTTCAGTAAAATATAAAAATAGATATTAAATATAATTTAAACCTGAAATATTAGGCGATCCTCTTCCAGAAACATTTGCAGAAACCATATCTGATAAATTATCATTCTGATCTTCTGTTTCCAATTCTAGTGAGGAGGCCACACTATGGTTAGATGGTGCTTCCGACACGACCTCTAAATTGTCACTAGTATTCCCTAAACACAAAAAACATTTTTCAGACGTTTCAAACGTAAAGTACATAATCATACGATGAACAGGATTACCACTACATTTGTAATTGTTTTATTGTTTATACAAAAAAAGTATTCAAAGTGAAATAGTGAAGATTCTAACCGATAGAGCCGTCATCATGTGAAAGAGAAAATCTAGTGCGTTTTTCTTGCCCTTCTGATCTTTCCACTTTTTCTGACTTTATTCTTTTATCACTTCTGTCTGGATCACATTCTTTTCCCATAGCTAAAATCTAAAAGAAAATAAAATTGTAAATTGATGTGACCAAAGGTTTATTCATAGAAAACTGCAAGTAAAGTCTTTGGCGCAAGAAAAAATAATAATGAACAGGGAAAAGATTGGCTCAATTTAGAGCGGTTAACTAGCTGGAAGTCCTGAGTTTAAATCCAGGTGAGCAGCTCTTGTATTTTTATTCCCAGGAGCCTTTCCAGCTCGCTATCTGGTGATAAACTTCCATTTTGTTGGTAATCCTAGTCTTAAAAGCCGATGGCTGACAGTGCGCTGTTAAACGGCTTTGGACGACAATGATGAATGAATGAATGAAAATAAATTTATTATCCTGGGACTATTGTCCCCTTTGAATAAATCCATGTACAATTGGAGGCCCTTTTGGTTTGGCCGGTATTTTAATTTATAAACAAAAAATAAGCATGATCTGAAGTTGACTAGCTTAAATTAAACAAATAAATACATTTTAAATTAATTATGTATTACCTTTTGTTCAGAAACTAATCCCAAAGCCGTTTCGCTATTTGGATCATACGGAATCACAAGAACCTCATATCCTAATATATCTTCTTCTTCCGGTGAAATGTCTAAATTCGCTCCATTCTGTATTTTATTTTTTCCTGTAAGAAAGTTGCAAGCAATAATAAATAAAATTATAATATTAATCCTAAGAAATAAAGTAAATAATAGGGAGGGTTTGGCACCGTTATAGTGTTTTAAAAAGTGAAATTGAAGCTAGGAGGCTCCAATTTGAGACCGGAGGGCAACTATTATAGACCTATTAAATAGAAAAATTATATTAATAATTAAATGAGTGCTTCTGCTTTGTCCAGGTTACTAACTTGATTGAAAGCCATTAAGAAATTCTGAAATTAATTGCAGACTAACTCTTAAGACCTCTTTAAGCTACTTTTAAGGAAGCTACTTGCTTCATGGTTTCTTAAAGTTTGCGGAATACCAAGCTGATGAAACGAACAATGATGAAAGGCTTTACAACATCAGTACTATTATTACTGGGCAGGAAACTGAGAACGCAGTTGAAATTCTAATGTACTAAACCAGCGAAGGCAAGCGAATACTATGGATAGTGCCCCAACTATAATAATTAAGAGACTACTAATATTCAAGTTAAATATGTTTATATCATCTGGTACGAAAATATTATTAATGAGAGTTGGGATATTTATGTGGACTTAACGGGGCTTTGGCTAACGAAGTCTTGGTCTCTCTACCCACAGTCTGCATCTGACTCCTCGAAACGCACTAGCATTTCCTAATCCACTATCCTTTACCCGAAATTCAGCACTTCTTTAATGTCAATCATTGAAGCCCATTATACTGGCCTAACGAACATATGTACTTTTTTAACTAATTACTGCTAACAACATCCAAGACCAACCTAACTCAATGCAAATATGTCAACAGAGGAGATTGCTATTAAATTATTTGGGTAAAAGCGATCTAACAGACAATCTCTAGCGACAATACGATTACATTCTATGGCCATGTACCTCAGAGAACAAGAGAATGATTTCTCTTGTCATGATTGTGGTCAGTTGATTGACTTTGTTATACACCTAAACTGTACTTTAAACACCTAAATTCTAACTGTAAGCAAGGAGGCTGCTAAATATATTTCTAATTTTAGCAGAATTTAAGACCGTGTTAAATCTCTTGGTTCAGTGGTCAACATAGATTTCGGATTCGCTAGGTTTTAGATTTTCTATATTCGCTTAAGATAAGCATTTATTTAACCCTTACGTTTCAATAGAGCCATCAGTAAATTACTGTTCATCAAGAATTGTAAAATAAACAGACCCACAGAAAAAAGTATTTGACGTTCACCAGCACAGCGAATATAGCAATTATTTCAACACTAACACACTTCAACACAAGATTGCAACCTATTGGTGCATTAATTATTTAGATTGAGTCCTACGTCAAACTCGTGCTTAATGTAGCGTAGGGAAGGGATTAGCTATGTGGTTATCGTATTGGATTCCCACGTTGAAATCTCGGGTTCGAATCCAGTTGCTGGACCTTGAATTTCCTCTTTCTAGGAGCTTCTTACAGCTCACTGGTGATGGACAGAGTTGTTTGTAACAAGAGAACACTGTTCGGCGGCCGGTAGTGCACTTAAAAAGCTCCGGGCACCAATAACCTCAGATGTTGACACGCCTTAAATTTTTAAAATAAAATAATAAAACTAATAACCGAATTAACTACATTTACATAATAATTAAATTTATGTACCAACCCTTAGCAAGTATACTTGGTTTTTTGGGAGCACGTTCAGGTGAACTGTTGGCAGATTTTAAATGACCATTAACTGCTTGTTGTGGAATATTACTCAACAATGTTGAAAGTTCTTTTTGCAATTTGGTATCTTCACAATTATTTTCATTAGAAATGGTGCGTAAGAAACTTACCTAATAATAAAATAAAATAAAATAATGAATAAAAACTTAAAAAGTCGTTTGATTGCAATGAGAACCCATTAAAGTAAAAGTAAGTAGATTTTAAAATACCAATGAATTGAGTTCTGTTTCTGTAAACATTGCAGCATTGCGAGATAACCCTTCAAACTTAGTATTATCGTCTAAATTTGGCTCTTCAGTAAGGCAGCTTTCAATCATGGTTTCTATTATAGAAGAAATACAATCCTGAAAGAAAGAAAATCTTCAGGTTGCTGCAAAACGATAGGAGGGTTCTATGTTTTGGTAGAATTTAATACAGAAAGATTTAAAAATTTTTGATAACGGTAACATTCTAGAGAAATGGAATCTATAAATGAATAATTAAATTGCTGACATACTGCGGAAGCGATCACAATATGGAGGATTTCATTAAAATTAGGAGGATGTTTTATTTTGGGCTGATCTTTTAGCTGTTCCATTAGTTCTTATCGGTGGTAAGGATAGATAATACCATCTTTATTTTTTTTTTGTCCGTCTACCTAGCAATGTCTAGCAGAAGGAAATATCTCTTTTTAAGGGAAGAATAAAATTACACTTATCAAAACAAACCCGAGTCCTACATTGAAAAATAATTATAAATAGCAAACTTCCTCTCTCTAACATATCTATACACAAATAAACAATGTAAATACTTGATAACTATCACATATCCACCTTAAGCTACCACTGAAATAGGGTCCAGCAAACCTTATCGAACTGTGAGTATAAGTCTTCCAGACGAGCATCAACTGACTGGAACTTGCGCATAGCCAACATCTGAATAATTTGTGCTACCTGTATCAAATTAAACCTTGCAATCTGACTTATTGGAACGTCAGTAATTCCATAAGGTTCTGGCTTTACGATTGCAGGACATATGAATAAGGTGAAAACCAAGTCAGTGCACATAGCAAACACCTAAAAATATCAAATAAAAATATATTTAGTTTTCAAGATAATGCTAGTAAAAGCTAATAATGCTAGAAATATACTACTGTTTTTATAATTTTTTTGTTCATTGGTGGATAATATGAGCAATATTATTCAATCCTGCGACTTTAACTTTTTTTTTAAATAAAACTTGACTAACCTCTTTATCAGAAATGGTATTAGCCTTGGAAAGTCTAGTGTAAATCTGATTCACCAACCAACAAACTGAGCTAGGAAAGCAATGAAGATTATCGTTTATGCTGCTTATAAATGCTTGAGTAATTGTAACTAGACTCTTTAATGTCGACGTACGATGACTTTCAACGTCTATTTTACAGCAACCGCTAGCCTCATTTTCACATCTTTTTACTTTTTCTTCGAGTCTGCAAAAAGGGGGACTAAAATAAAATGGTGCAAATCATAATTAATAATGGAGAGGCAGCCTCATTTAGTTCACGTTCAAATTGGCCCACTGCTAATATTGTTTATTCACTTAAACACCGAACGCAGCATATTTAAGTATATACATTGTATTTATATACTCCGACAAATCCAGTTCAACTTTTACATGTCTATTTTCAACTGACGGAAAAAATTCAAAAACATCCTCTTAACAACTGTCACAGTTAAATACTTCATAATTAGACTTTTTTTTGTTTAATATTGTTCAGATATAAAACTTTTTCCAAATTATAAACAGAATATTTACAAGTAGTAACACACACAAAATACACGACTGTATACTTATAAAATTCCATCAGTTTGTCTTTTAGGTCTGTTTCTGTAATCTCTAACATCTCGATATAACTCATTCAGAGAATTAGCCAAATTAACAAATAAAACGTAACTGTACCTTAATGCAATTTTTTCTGGATCAACATCTAAATATTTTTCTTCCATCATTAGAAGCTGCATAATGGGAGAATGTAAAGCAGCAGTTAAATATAATTTTGCAGAAAACAGACTTTCATGAAATGAAGAATATAATCTTGAGAAAGCGCACGAACCTTGTCGTAATAATCTGCAAAGCAAAAATCTGGTTATATAATGCATATTAAGATATTTATCTTATAAAAAACAGTAAAATATTAGCAGCTGTTTGTAAAGACATACAACTAACATATATTTTATTTATAGTAGTTTTCCTCTTGTATTCAATACAAAACAATACTTAGAGAGTGTAAGGCCTGAATAATTTTACTACTACTACAATAACTATTCTTCAATGCTGCAAGTTGGCGGTCCAACTGTGTGCTCCCAGAAATTGTTCATAAATTCAATTTTGGAGGGAAAAAATATGGAGCAGTAAAATGAAGGATCTTAGCCTTAAGATCTATAATATCTGTTTTAATGTTATGATCTTGTAAAAATTGCAGAAAACTTCAATTACGAGAGACATATGGGGAAATAGTACAAACTGGAAAACTAGCCCATAATTTGAAAGTTTTCTTGAGTATTTACCAAACCTTTCGAATATTTCTTGTTTAAATGAAATAAAAAAAATTTGTCTAAAGCATTTCATTTTTTAGAGTGCTTCACACAGAGGCAGAACAATTAGACTTGACTTATTTATAATTTAAAATTTGAACAGGATCTTCAAAAATACCAAAAACATTCTATGGTGCTAGATACTCTACAAACAATTTCAAATTTTATTGATTTGGATGCAGATCAAAACTGGCGAGAAAAATTAATAAAAGAAAATAAAATCGAACATAAACAAACGACCACAAAAACCTAAGGCTTGAATTACAGTATACTTACAAACCTTAACTTAAATAAAAACTTAGCAAGGTTATTGCTAATCCGGTAAAGATAAATTGAAAATTATGTTCCATTTAACGTACCTCCTCGGCATATCTGACTGTATAAGTTGAAGTGATATAAGATGGCTAAGTATTTTCAGTACTGTGTTCTTATCTTTGGGAAGAACACAACTGGTATACAGACCGGTGACAAGTGAATGTACAATATTCGGCATCTCTTCTGGTAAACATCTGTCTCCAGCAACCAAACTTCGTGCCACCAATTCTGGTGAATCACGAAGCTGGCACAGCATTTCTCCATAACAAGTAGATTTCTAAAACATTCAAAAAAAGTATTAATCTATTCATACTAATTGTCCATAACCAAATAGAAGAAATATATTGAGAATTTTAAATCATTTCTCGTAAAATAATAAATTTAGCAAGTATTCATTAGAACCCTAGTCTTGGAGTCTGTGTGCTTGAATTTACCTGTATGTTCGCAAAAATCTAAATACTTGCACTTATCAACTACCTATTCAGGAACTACTTTATTTTGTGTGAGATGTGTTGGAAGTGTTGTTAGACTGGGATACCCATAGGAACGCCTACATCCCTCCTGAAAAAATGGCTGATCCACTTCCTTCTTTGGGGAAATGTACATATTGCTGGCATAAGTAAATTAATTGTGCAATTGCTTGGGTTGAGCGAACCTAGAGACAAACAGTAGCTCAACTAGTGTGTGATTGCGTTGCCAATATTAGCACTTTTTCTTGTACACATGTACCCTCCATTCCACCCAGTTTTCCAATAATTTATGATGACTATTGGACTTCAAGAAAACTAGTTGTCACATTTTCCTGCTTAAACTTATAGAAATGGTAAAAATAAACAAGCGTTCTACTAGCTCTTAATAAAAATGATATGTGACGTGTACGTACCAACGTATCAACAAATCGTTGGAGCCGTTTTCGAAGATAAAAATAATAAAAAGTTTTGATTCAGTATACCTCAAGTTTAATGATTCTGTCTGAAATCTTATTTCATAGTAGCAACGATTCGAAATATCAAAATTGAACTTTAGCTTTGAGTAACACTGCTCACGTAGAGATCAATCTGCGATGTATAAATCGACGGTAATCTAATAAGGGAATAGTGGTCATAGCTGCACACTGCGGTTGGATAAAGGTGCTGTGTTTAAAAGTGCTATTATTGATGGTATAGACATACCAAGTTACTGGGATAAAAACAAGCACAGTGTGCGAGAAAGGAGTTAATATTGATTGTAGTCGGCACCAAAATAGAGGGATAAAGGTGTGGTGTGTCTAAAAAAAAGTGCTAATATTGATGTTAATGGTGCACACGGTGAGATGAAAGTGCAGTGACTTCTGTCCGAAAATGGCCTAATACTGATGGTACCATTTTGGTGGGATGAAGAAGCCGTAAGAAAAAAAATTAAGTGGTTATTTCCAAATTTATTTACTTGAAATAATTAACTGACAATTATTTGTTGAATCATTTAATTTGAAATAACCCGGTTAAAAAAATTATTTCAGTAGGTTATCTAAAATATATATTTTGTTTTAACATCTGAGGTTATTGGCGCCCGGAGGTTTTTTCAGTTCACTGCCGGCCTCCAGACATTGTTCTCTCTTTACAGATCACACTATCCATCACCGGTAGTGAGCAGTAAGCTTCTAGGAAGAGAAAATCCAGTATCCGCTATCCACTCAGTTATTATTATCAAGTGCTATTATTATTAATAACAATTACAGGCGCTAATACCTCAGTTGTTGTCGCGTCTTAATTAAAAAATTAATAAATTGTAAGCCGTAAGAATACTACTCAGTATTTGTATTTATTTAAACTTGAAAATAAATTAGCTATATAATATATACAATTATGATTTATTATTATTATTTGTTTGAAGTTATTTTAGTGCACTAAAATAATAAGTAATGTCATTTGCTTCAATAACTCCGACAGACTCAATTACGTTTAGCCAGTTTATTACCACTTCCTTATAACCAACAACTTTGAATCTAATCTCAATTTCACATATTCTAGCCCTGTTCATAGTAACTGTGGTTCCTTTAATGAAACCATTTGCTCCTAATTCCTAAGCTGTGCTATCATTACATCCTAAGAACAAGTGTGGAAGTTATTTAAATTCAATTAGTTCTTTTGAGACGCACTGAATATCATAAAAAAATTTTTAGCATTTATTTTTGAATTCAAACGATTGGTTTGTGCAAATTTAAGACGAGATATGTGGTTACTAGAATTCCCAGTACATCTGTTGACCAACTATTCGAATCGGCCCATTAAATTTTGAATCTCTAAGAGAACACGTTGATATTGGTTCACAATTGAATTCAAATAATGAATGTCACCTGAGTCAAAAGGAGTATTTACTCAATTAATGTTACTTTTAACCTCCAAAAACTTTAAAATCCAAGTCATCTCCAGAGGAACTGAATTTTAAAACGGTTGAACAATTTAATTAATCCATATTAATGTATAGTTCTAAATCTTAGACTACGCATGAAGGAGATTATTTCCAAAAGACAGATTTAAAATTAGTGCAGTGCAAAGTCAAATTTGGAGGCGTATAACCAACTACCCCTCCCAAGAACCGGCGACTGGGCATATTAAAAGAATAGCTAAAAATGAAATCCTTAAAAGGCTATTATTTGAGCAGTTTTTTGAGTCAGACAGGTTGGTCGGCCACAGCCCAGATGAATGGATGAAATGAGATGCAGAGTTTGACCAGAGTGCGGAACTGAATAGCGGCTACATCAGAGGGAGCAAACTGATGGAGGCTATTACATAGGCCAGGATAAAATATAGGGTTGTAGCATTGATGTATTATTAGTTGTTATTAAATACAATCAGGATCTCAGTCGAAAGTACAATTGCATATAGTCCATAAATAATTGCAGGGTCAAATAATTTGATTTTTACTAGTGTTAAATAATTGCTTCAAATTAGGAAGCAGATTATTTTTTCCTATCTAAACTCTGTTTTTTAAATAATTTTAGAAACCTAGATACTTTCTGGGTGTATAAATATTGCCCGGAGGAGCCAGCAATGCTCTAAAAAAAGCTCCAGGCTTTTTTCGATCCTTATACAGTGTGACATTGAAGCATAAGCAGAGACTAAACTGAAAATATAAAAATCTTATGTACGGTACATCACATTGTCTCGCGGAGGCACAACCTAATAATCACCAGCCGATTATATCGTGGAATTGATCCGAATTGTATCGAGTGTATTATAATAGTAATAAATATTTCTTTTTTAAAAACCTTTAAAAATCGGAAGTTGATTTCTGAACAAAAAATCAGATTTTCTTTTAGGTTTTCTAGGTGCGCTTATATATAAAGCCTTTGTCTGTCGCTTCTCACGATTGTTTTTCAAGAGGTCATGGCGATCTTAGAAAGCAGTTCGCTGAAAATAACTATAAAACGAACAGTCTGACTGCTTTGAAAACTGCTTAGAAATCCAAAGTATTCATCAAAGCTGATAAGGGAACATAAGTTAAACAGGAAAAAAGAGAGCAGTAAACCTTCTCTGGATTCTTAGGCCCTTTTACCTTTTCCTTAAGTTCTCAATGTTTCATTGATTTTCACAAGAAATCTACAGTAACAAAGAAGCTATTTACTTAGCGACTGAAATTTTCAACTCTTCGTACGCCCAGAGCTTCTGTTGCAAATCTGTGGCAACTATTGAGCTATCAAAAGCAGAGTGAAAAATCAATAAAATAGAAATGAAATTGCAAAAAATTAATCCTTCCACCTTCCAGAACAGTACATCACTCTTCCTTAGTATCTGACTAAAGATACCCAGAGATTGTACTTAATTCTGTTATTCCGTTTTCTGTAACACTTGATCTAAATTTATTACTTTTCCGGTATTCAATGAAAAGGAGCAATTAGCAATTACAATAAAATAATGGATATTAAAAGTCCTAGTATGTAAACATTAAGTATTTAATCTCACTAAACAGAGACGAAAGTGATAACGCAAACTCAGCGTAGTAGCTTCATTCTAACATTTCTTTTCGTGAAATGAATGATTCAAGGGTTATCAGCTATATGAATAATTTGCCTCAAGCAATATCTGTTTATTATTAATCACTTAACAAAATGATCAGAAAAAATTGTCTTTATCTTTAACATGAATCATTTTGGGAGATAGCCTATAATTAGAAAACTTTTTTATTTAGACCCTGCAAAAAATAAATTAAAAAGTCGATCCATTAAAAAATAATTTACGAAGAATTTGGAACAAGAACATCATCGGATTAAAAATCATTTGTATTTATGTTTCAGTAAAACATTAAGTAAGTTGAAGGTATAAAAGAAAAAAAGCAACTAAATAACTGCATTTCAAAAATGTTAGTATCTTCTTATGAAAAATGCAATCTGTTAGAAAATGAAGCACTCATAAGTACAAATTTCAACTGAAATCTGCAAGGTTATGTAAATATAGAAAAACAGAACTAAGATTATATAGCAATAAATTGGAGAATCTTAACGAATCGCTTCGCTTAATATGCTAAAAATAGAAATTTAATAAATCTCTAGTTAAAACAAATTGAAAATATTTGGTCACGGAACACTCAGACAATAAGACTTAAATAAATAACTGGAAGATACAAAAAATAAAGCAGAAGCAAATTACTGAAGGTAAATTATGGAACATTAAAACCTACTTGAAATCCTAATTTGACTTGGGCTTCGATAAATTTGGTCGAATCAAGTGAATTTGCCTTTCTGCAACAAATTGCTGGAGATGAATCAGGACATGACAAAACTAACTTGTTTAAATTTAATCTTTGATGAGATGTCATCCAAGCAACTTGAGCTAGCTTAGACGAAGCTGACAACACCTAAAAATATAAATTATTAACTAATAAAGAAATTATTATAAAATGTTAAATGGCCATCTTAATTATAAAAATTGAACCTTTTCGTTCAGCTCTTGTAAAAGAGCTTGCTCTGAATTAACAAATAGCCTCTCTTGCCTTAACTGAGTGGCCAGTTCAACAATATCCCATAAAAGAGGATTTGGCTCCATGGTTTAAAGGTTTTAAACTATTTTAAAAATAATAAACATCAATAACTCTTCACACAAGCATTATTTGCACCATGTAGCACATGATAAGAATAGATTTGTAACTTATTTTTTTAGAAATGACATAAGTCGATACACACAAGAAATAAATCCCACACACTTAATTTTACACTTTCATCATTACACACCCACGACAAAGTACCCAATTCCTTTCATTACTTAGTCACAACACTACTACACTCCACACAAAGGAGCAACCTGCCTAACTCCTGACATGAATAAACACACGCCATTGCAAAGAGGCACTTGATCATGAGGTTAGTTCCTGAATGAAACCCGCCAAATTCAACTCTAATTGAATGGAGTAAATATACTCTAAACAATTAAATGCATAATAAAAAAGTCGATAAAATAAATAAATTAATATCATCAAGAAAAAGAAAAGTAACAAATTATATTTCAGTTCGGATAATCCTGAGCACTGATATATCTGAATTTATCTCAAATTATTTTAGTAAGCTCGCATACTAAGATAAGATTTAAACCTATAACAAACTAGTTGTATAAAAGATCTCTGTTGGCAACAAAACACTGAATTCAATTGTTAATAAAGTTGCATTCTATTTAATAAAAACACATTTATAACTACAAAACTCACTTTAAGAAAAGAAATTCCAAATTGAATAAGAAATAATGCATTGAACAAAATCCTATTCCTTGAGTATCTTTGAGTTTATATGAGTAAAAAATGTAACTAGAAGATGTAGTTAACATCTTGAATATGATAAAATATCTGAACCTTTTTTTTTTTAAATGGTCTTAATAATGTAACTTTTGTTACGTTTCCCTCAATTTTATAACCAATTTTAACCTTACTTTTATAACCCTAATTTTATAACCTTAGGGTTTTTAAGTTACATACATACATGCCCAAGCTGCTACATAAATCAATTAAAACAGTGAGGAAATGTTAAAAATTGAAGATTTTCCGTTAACTTGTTTAATAGTTTATTTAATTCACAAGTATATTTGAATACATATGTTTTTGATGATTTGCTTCATATAACGCAAGAAAGTGGGTGTTAGAAAATTTAAAGTTATTTTTATTGTTTTTATAAATAGTCATGCCACCGGTAAAAAAAGAATTGAAAACCTTAAAAGCAGAGATAAGAAGTCTTATTGTTTCAAGTCCAGTTGGATTAACTGTAGAAAAATTTCTGAGAGAATTCAAAGAATGCATTGGGTTGACGCTACCTTTTAAGGATTTTGGATATTCCAATGCTCAGGATTTTCTAAATTCAATGCCTGATGTGCTTCAAGTTAGTAAATTTTATTTTAATTACCCTTACCACATTGGCTATATTTGGATATTGAATAATCATTATGCAACATATTCTTGAAATTGTCATTTATATCTGAAATAAACATTATCTAATTAAATCTGAAACGATTGCAATCTCTATCCTTGGTAGGTTTAAGAGCAGGATGGCACTTTAAGGTTAAATGTAATAGGGGCAAAATTTACAGAGTTATTAGTAAATAATAGTTTTGAAGGGGGCCTCACTTTCATGAGGCTAACTCCTCAATTCAATTAAATTAAAATCTGGTAAAACACATTTTATTTTGCTGCAGTGATTAAAATGTATAAACTAATAATTAGTTTTCTGACTCTGAAGTGCAATTGTATTAAATCAATGGGAAATAATCTCACTATGTCCAAAAACATAGACTGGAGAAGACACTCAGTGGAAACCCTCCAACAACTTTCATTTTTATTGTCTCTTGTTGATAGATAGGAAATCGTGATGGTACTGACTTTTAAGATGTCTTGCAGTGTTGTGAAAAAGAGGGTTGTAAAGATTATGATGAGTTTTTGAGTTAAGATGGAATTTTCTGTTACCGCTTTGAGTAACTTGTTTGATAAAAGGGATGTTTGTCTGTGTGAATGGTTTGATTGTTACGTAGAAAGAATTTTAGACTGTAAGGTCTGGATTCTTTGGAGGTTTTTGCGTTTGGTTGAGTCCCACAGATCGATGCCGTAGGCGTAGACGTACATAACTAAACCTTTTTAGTCCAGGGAGAGTTTTGTTCAGTTTTTAGTATTCTTTTCAGTTTTCGGAAGTGACTGTGGGGTTCTGTTCTCTTATGTCGTGTGTGAGAATACCAAGTAATTCTCTTGTCGAGGTGAATCCTACATAAGGAACTACAAAGAATTGAAGGTAGTAAATAGGTGTTAAAGGAATGATGTGTGAGGCTGTTGCGATTTACAAACGCCGCACCTCCGTGGGCGGGTCGTGGTGATGGTTAGCCCTGCATGTTTTATAATAAGTTATGTAGAAGTGAGATATACTGGTAAAGTGTGTCTCCGCGAGTAAAGCTAGCAGTCTCTAATTCGTATTTTTGGAATTCAAGCCATTGGCGTTCCAGAGTAGTATGGTTGGAAAGTGAATGTTGAGAATGTAGAAATTGAGTTAGTTATAAGAGTTTAGTAAGTTAACTGGAATAAAAAGAGATACAAATCTTTGGATTAATGAGTTTAATAATGTTGTTGTGATGTAAGGTTGGAAGTTGAAAAGGAAGAGAATGTTTATAAAAGGATTTGGCAAAGACAAATATCCCGATTTAGTGAAAGAATTTTTCAGTTTCTTACGAGTGTCGAAATAAAGACATCTAAAGATTCATTAACTTGGTACATCAACTACTCTTGAAAAACTATCACTTCTGTTTAAAATTAGTGTAAGAAAATCTATTTTTGGTGGAGGATTCTATAAGGTAATTCAACATACCTGACTTTTCTCTTTTTCGTGACCTCTGTGATTGAAAGAAGTAATATTTAGATAGTTCAAAATCTGATTCGCATTTATCATTTATCAGATTTTTTAAAATTAAAGCAGCATTCTTTGAGAGAACCTAAATTGCATTCTTACGGCTTTTCAGAATTATTAATATGAGTGATTTTCTTGGAAGTATTTATTTATAAATTTATCATTTATTTAGATTTTTCGTTCAAATTAAATGTTTAGTTAAACAAATTGGTCTCTCAAAAAAGTATTTGATTAGAAAAGTATTTGAAGGAACGATGTGAGAGGCTGTTGCGATTAAAATACTGGAAAAGTACTTGTACAACCCCAGTGTTAAGGAAAATAAATATTGTATCAACAGAATATTTTTATTTCACTTAACTTGTAATTGAAAAAAAAATTATTTGTTAGGAAAAAAACCCACAAACACAATTTGAGTTAGAGATCTCTCAAAATTCTCCATGTTTGTTTGTTTGGTTAATTAGTTGAAGAAGACTGCTACTGGCGTGTTGCTTGTTCCCGTGGAAAATGAACTTACATCCCACATAAATAAACTTGTATCAAACCAAAGGACTGCAAGAAAAAAAGATGCCTCCAAACCACGAATGTCAACTTTTAGTGAGTATGCTTAAAAACAAGTAAAACATAAGTAACAAGAGAAGAACACAGTGTTTGGAAATTTAATCGCACCATTTCCTAATTTACGCCCTAAAATACAAGAAAAAATAGTACTCGTAACTTAAACTAATTTTGTAAATATATAAAAAAAAAGATAACAATAATAATATTAATGTACCAAGGAATAAGCAAAACTAATAGTTCATTACAGGTCACCGATTCCTTTCTTTTTTCTTATAATTCTGTTTCAAAATATATTATTGTAGATCTGTTTGGCGGCATTAATCAAATGGGCCCTCTGAATCTCAACAAAAAAAAATTATACAATAAGCTGTATTTTGGCAATTTTTGTAATTTGGTCATAAAGATCATGTAATTTATCTAATTCCGTAAATTTGTTTATCTAAACAGGAATTGCTGGCTTAATGAATATCGAAATGGATATTTTCACCTCTGTTCACTGATTAAGTAGTTTTTTGACACAAAGGTTTTTAGTAGTTAATTTTTGATAATCGGCGTGGAAGAAATTTTTGCATTTGGTTTGAAAGATTTATGAATTTGATACGTCGCGTCCTTATTATACGATGGAGAAAAGACCCAATGAAAAAAAGAAAAAGGAAAATGGGCAAAATGCAGCTAGCTTATTTGCTAAACCATTTTTTCCGGGTCCAGGAGTTCCCATAGGGCGGAAAGCCAAAAGATAGCATTCAGCTGCGACGTACACGGACGCCTCACGTTACTAAATTTCTGTTTTATTATAAAATAAAATATGATGGAATGAAGATTCTGTTGGTACATAGTGTGTTTGTGAATAGTTTTATGTTTGAAATAAATAATTTGGAATTTTGAGATCATACTCCTGCGCTAATCAGATCCTCATGGGATTGTTTATTCCAAATATCTACGGGACATTCCCCTATCCGCCATATTCCCATAGCCCCATAGTCTAATGCTCAGTCTCGGAATACAAATAACAGAAAAAGGGAAGAATTTACCTCAGTGGTCAGCGTATTGAGTTCCCTGGCGGGATAGAATTCAACTGCTAGCCTATAGATTTTCTCATCTTCTTCTTCTTCTTACTTCTCACTGTCTGTAACACACTGTCCAAAGGCGGCTATGCAATTACCTCAGATGCTGAAGCTTCTGAATTACAAAGAGGAATAGAAAATTAAAATTTAAAGATTAGAGAATTTTGGTTTTCTTGTTTTCAATCAGGAATCGATTTTTAAAGTTATGGATTTTATTCCTAGGACACACTAGATATAATATATATGTAGTGTATATACATGTAATTTTCTATTTACGTATTTTATTTTAAACTGTTTCAGACAATTGTAGGTATTATCAGGTTGTTACTCATAAAAAGAAAAAGCAGTCTAGTGTTTCTCATCTCAGTTTAGAAAGCTCAGATTCTTCATTTGAATTAGATGAAATTTATAATTTACAAATTGACTGGACCACAAAGTACCCGAGAAAACATTTTTCTAATATTATGGTAAGATTTGGTTATTTCATTATTATTGTTTAGTAATTGTATTTGTAATAATTGTTAAGATTTTATTAATTATTGGATTTAAAAGTAACTTATACTTATAATTATCAGTAAGACCACCGAGCATCAGAAACTAATATAGTTTCTTTGTTTTTACTAATTTATTTCTGATTTCATAATGGCACAACAACTAAAAATAGGTAATGGCTCTTTTATTACAGTTCGAAGTTATCTAACATATTTTAAATAAATTGTTCACTTTACCTCAATAATTTTAGCCAAAGCATATCTAAACTGCAATCAATAATTAATAAACCTATATTATATGTTATTAAATTAAAAATAACAAATTGTATTTCCTAGTATAAAGTTTGTTGGGGGTTCTGAAATAAATGATAGAAAAAAAGATGAGTTTATTTTGCCAGTGATCGTTTAAAAAAAATATATACTTTTATAATAACGCTCCTAAGTTTTGGATTCTTTCATTTATTCTAATATAGATTTTTGGAAATATACTTTCAAGAAATTGTAATGAATTCTATTTTTAAATTGTATGTTGCTCAGAGCTATGGAGAAACCAATTATTTCTCAAGTCTTAAGAGACCCGAACCAGTGAGCATCAATGACTTACCAGAAACTGTTAAGGGCTCAACATCCACCAAATATCACGAATCGAATTGTGAAGACAGAGGCAACCCTAGAACTTTGGAGTTAAATGTTAGTACCATTTTATTTATTAATTTATTTTTGTAAGTTTTTAACAAATAAGTTGTGAAAAATTCCATGAAAACAATAGTTTCTCGGGTTGTTCCCATAATCTTATTTTTTGTTTAATCACGTTTCACTGCCCAATTAGTGTTTGGTATAAATGTGTGCTATAGCCTAAAACTACAGCCGAAACTCCAAGGAAGCATATTCTAATCACTATTTGAAACCTGCACAGATTCAAAGAACTATTACAGTTATAATTTCCACTACCCATAACTTGAGCTAACTCAAGTTTTTACTAAAAATATTGTCCAAACATTCTCAAAAGCAAATTAAAATTCATTTAGAAAAAACTTCTTAAAAAATTTTAATATGAAAGTATTAGAGATTAGCTATGCGGTTAGCGTATTGGATTCCCATGCGGAGGCCCTGGGTTCGAATCCAGCTGCTGGCCCTTAGATTTTCTCTTCATAGGAGCTTCTTACAGCTCACTGTCCGGTGATAGGCAGTGTTGTCTGTAATGAGAGAACACTGTCCGGAGGCCGGTAGTGCACTGAAAAAAGCTCCGAGAGCCAATAACCTCAGATATTAGCGCGCCTTAAATAAAAAAAAAGTATTGAAAAAATAAACAAGAAATTTCATTTACATATCAGCACTTATTCACTTATTCAAGAACAGCACAATGTATGTAAAATGTAAATAGATAAAATGTACTTGGAGTTAAATCCATTTGATTGAATTTTAAAAAATCTAGTACTAAACTCATACTACTTTCTCTTACTCACATTTGTTAGTACATTTGTACCTTCTAACTTCGAATATTTGCGCCATATTTAAAACTTACCATCGTTGTATAGTTTGTAAAACCAGACATTATAAAAATAATACAGGACCTACTTCAACCCCTCCCCGAGAACGGCCCAAATTCGACTTTTTCTAGAAATAACAAGTACACCTATGCATTTGTAATGTATACATGTAGATTACGGAAAATCCTAGGAGAAGAATTTGAGAAAATCACAAAAAAGTAAACTTTCCATAAAGACGTTAATCCATTGAGTAAAAACGTTCTTCCAGTTGAATAATTTTCTACGAACTCGTAATTTCAGCAACAAACACAACTCTCCTTAATAGTGTTTAAGCACTAGATAGAACCGGGCCCGCACTAAATTACACAAAAATGGCGCCTAAAGGAATCTATTTACCTCATCATCACAAGTACCCTTAATTGAATTTCCTAGAAAAAAGTATCAATACATAAAGTTTAAATAAAATCTTAGAAGACGTTTTTGAGGTTTCACTGACAAATCTATTTAGTGAAGTGAGATACTTACTGTAGCCTTAATACTTAATTTAACTATAATCTAGCCAAATATTTGAATTTTATTAACATTACAGAGATGACAAGACATTTCATTTGCAGAAACGCCTTTTCTAGGAAAGCATGGCTATAGTTCTCACCGAAAATTGTCTTAATTGAATTTTTCTGGAAAAAATATTACATATAAAAGTTGTAAATCTACTTATGTTCTAGTAGACCCCAACTTTAATGAAAACCGTTAATGCTGTAATTTTGAAAAAGTGAAACAAAGATTTGAGTCGAATGGTGTTCCGTTCCATGATTTACACGAGAACCTTAATGGTAGTATCCTCAGGTGGTGCCTAAGCGAAATATTAAATTTGAAGTTGCTACGATTTTTTGTTTTTCTTTTACGGTATACACATTCACACACATGCGCGCGCAGAGTGGGAGACAGATTTGTCAAAATTACTTTTTCAGATTCAGGAGGCCTTAGAAGGATTTTTCTGGTAAAACGCAAATTTGAAAATTTACACGATTACAATACCTACTTTTTCTGTTAGAAGTAAAAAAAACTAATTAACTAACGCCATTTTGTGCAGACTATCAATGTAAAGGAAAATTACCGGCCCGAAAGTGCAGCATCTGAAGATTTGGAAAATGGGAGTGAACATAGTCAAACCTATTCTTTAGAAAAGTTGTCGTTAAACAATGATGGCGGATCTGCTGATAATGCACCAGTTTTTGATGTTAGTCTTTTTTTAATTAATGAATTTGTTTTAAATATTAGTGAAAATAGTGTTATCAATTACAGAACAAGTTATTTTAAAGTTAAAAATAAGTTCGATCTTGGATGTCATGTGTAAAAGGGTATCTAGCACTTTTCATCGATTTTTTGACTCTACCTCTCTTCATTATGTTCCACCAGTTTCCAATAGGATAAAGCGCATTATATTTATTTGGGGGGGGGGGGGGATTTTAGCCTTTTGGCAGAGGTTTGAGAATCAGTCTTGCCCAACCATTCAGAACATTTCTTAGTGTCGTACAAGATTTATATTTATGTACATATTATGTTTTTTTAATTTATTTCTGTGTTTAAAGCAATTAAAAATAAGAAGGGAAGGGATTGGGTAAGTGGTTAGAATATTGAATTCCCACGGTATTTGAGAACCCAGTTTTGAATCCAGATGCTTGCTCTTAGATTTCCTCTTTCTAGCAGCTTCTTACAGCTCACTGTCCGGTGATGGATAGTGTTGTCTGTAACGAGAGAACACTGCCTGGAGGGCGGTAGTGCTCCGAAAAAAGCTCCGGGCGCCAATGACTTAAAATGTTGACGCGCCTTTAATTAAAAAAAATTAAATTAAAATTTTTCAAGTCCATTTTTTTTTTTTTTTTTATTTGAATAGACACTATTTTTATCAGAAATTAACTTTGGTAATAATAAGTGCTAAAAGGGAAGGGATTAGCTATGCGGTTAGCGTACTGGACTCCTACGCGGAGGTCCCGGGTTTGAATCCAGCTATTGACACATTAGATTTTCTCTTCCTAGGAGCTTCTTACAGCTCACTGTAGGGTGATGGACAGTGTTGTCTGTAATGAGAGAACACTGCTCGGAGACCGGCAGTGCACTGAAAAAAGCTCCGGGCGCCAATAACCCTAGATGTTGACACGCCTTAAATCATCAAAAAAAAAAAAAAATAATAAGTGTTAAATCATGCATATTATTGTTTAAACATAGGGCCCGCAGTCTCGATACTCTCAAATAAGATGTACTTCTAGTCAGGAAAAAGAGGATATAAAGCGATCATTTAAATTACCAGACTCAAGGACAATTACCGTCAATGCAACAACATTAACAAAATGTTATCAGAAAATTTCTGCGACCAATGTAAGTAGTCTTTTACGATTGGTTAAGAGCATCTTTTACGATCACTGAAGCACCTTTTGGCAGAATTATTTTTATGTAATTTAAAAATTAGTAAAAAGAACCATATAACTGTAAAGGATATACGTAGTCTCAGATAAATTTGTAGATGCTTAATGTACGCTTAAATTTTTTAGTTGCTTATGAAATAATTTTATTTTACATCAGTTCAGCTCAACTTGTAAAAGAATATGAGAAATTAGGAAAAAAAAGCAAACTAATAAATTTTGTTAGTAATAATTTTTTAATGTTACTGATAGAAAGAAATGTAGTTATGGATTCTTGACAGAAGACTCCTTTCTCTAAAGAAATTTTCATTTAAGAACTCCTAACTACGAACTGTAATCATTATTTTAATTGAAAGTTATTGCACTCGGAGTCTTCTTAGTCACCGGTCTCCGGAGGTGTTCAGGTAACACTTTCTTCTGACAGTGTGCTAGAATCTCCTAAAAGAGAAAATCAAAGGGTATGAGGCACTAATCAGTGCCGAGACCATCGGTCATGAGTCCATTTAATTTCTTCCTTATTTTTTTTTAATTTAGGGCGGGTCAACATCAGGTTATTGACTCCCAGAACTTATTTCAGTCACTCTAAGTTGCTGGATTTAAACCAGGGATCTCCGTTTTGGAATTCAGTATATGCTAACCACTCAGCTAATCCCTTCCCCTTTATCTATATTAATTCTTAAAATGGATATTTGATTTTTTATTTCTTTGTAGGCTTCTAGAATGGGGAATGACGTAGACGTTTCAGCAGAACATGAGCAATATTTGAGCGCATTAATCCGAGGCATAGTGTTGGATCCGTCGAAAGTAAATGATCCTTATAAACATTTCTTAAGTTTAGCCGAAAACTCTAAAGACAGTGATGCCGGGAATGATAACACGCCTTCAAAATCTGCAGAAAAATATGAATTAAATTTTGAATCTAATATGGACGGCGAATGCACAACTGATAATGATATAATTAAGATTAATAACAAAATATTTTCTTATTTTAGAGAAATATGTAATGAAAAACTTCATTGTAAAAATGAGAGTAGAAAGAATGTACTAATATTAAAAAGTGATTCTAGTGATGACCTGACTGAAGATAAAGTGACTTCTAGTTTTATACCTGAATCTGTAAATAATAAATTTGAAGATGACAAAACAGAAGAAAATATTAAATGCGAAAACAAGTCCGGCATTGGTAGAGGTCTATTCCTCGAACAGTTCTTGAAATCCAAGGAAGATAGCGCCTATAAAACAGCACCACCTATTTGTAATTCCTTAAGTTTTGGTAGAGGCATAGCGTTAAAGAATTTATTACAATTACATAATAAACGTAAGAGCAAAATTGAAAGTAATGTTGGCTTTAACACAAATAGAAAAGCCGGTTTTGGTAGAGGTCTTTTTTTAAAAGTTATGGAAGAAAGACATTTTCAGAGTAACTAGTTATTATGGATTCTAAATAAAAGAGAGACTCGAATATATTTTATTGCTAAAAGTGTCTTTGTCTCAATTGGAGCAGAATTGGATTTATTTTTCATTAACTGAGCACTGTGGCCCTAGTTTTTAAGTTCTGACGTTTGAAGTTTTTCGCCGTTCACTTACTAATTGATAATAATAGTAAGTAGACCGAAGTTTTATAATTAAAATTAGCTATTTTGTGTTGTTTATAGGAGTGCATTTCAAGAGGATGTACTTTTTTAAAAATAAGAATCTGATTGTATTTCATGTACAAAAGCTCTATTTCTTGAGTGTTGATGCAATCTAAAAAATAATTTCATATTTTAGATTTCAGATTATACAGATTTTATATTTTTAGGTACTCATTTTGTTACCTTGCAATATAATGCTCATCTAAACATTCCAACTTAACTTATTGGAGAATTTCCACCAATTCGTGCTTATAAAAGAATATGCGATTTTTTTTCCGGCGCATCGACGTCTGTGGTCATTAGCGCCTTCCGAATTATTAAAGAGAGCAATTGTATTTATGTATTATTATGAAAATTATGTTATATACTTTTTATGAAAATTAATGTTGTTCCATTTATATTCAAAGATTTATTTTTAAGAGAAATATATTTTTTTTTTTGCCACTTTTATTTATAACATTCCTTTCTTATAAAAAGAAGGACGTGTATTTTCCTTACGCCTCATCCGTACGCATTAATACTTCATTTTTAGCTGACAAAATTTGTGTAATTTAACTGTTCACTTTTAGCATTATTTTAGTTTTCGTCTGGGAACATCTTCAGTTGAAATTCCCGAACCAGCTCGTTGCAAAAAATTAAGTAAAACTCAAGAGACCACGAATTTCTAAACAGAAGGGGATGACTGCACATTCTATCATTTCCTTCTGATAAACCCGGGACTTGTGGCCAAAGATATCGTGGTCTCATTAGTTGACACACGATTTTTTTCCTAGCACCACTGTTACCTGATTGGTTTATGAGTCATTCCATGTCAAATCAACACAAAAAAGACCATTCTTGACCTCACCATCTCGGATTTTCTTGAAATTTGGCACATGTGTACTATTGGTATAGACTTAGAAAAATATGAAATTTTACTGTGATATGTCAACTGGTTTATGAGTTACAGGGCTGTAAAGTTGCCATAAATGGGCTGAAAAACAGGGAACACCGGTTGTTTGAGTTACTGTAGAAACTTTTCTAATTGAGCTACAGACTTGGGATTGGTGTCATTTTATAGCATATATAATGCCCTTTCCTGTGATATGCGACACCATATGGGTTAAGATAAATAAATGTTTTAAATTTAAATGTAAAATGTTTTAAAAAGTACATATTTTCAGCTTGACTTCATTGCCAAGCAGCAGGGATCTTTCCTTAATACACAAAAGAAAAATCTAAAAGAATCGGAATTCGTTGTCACCTGTGATTTTTCTGAAAATTACAGCTTAATCGTTGAAGATGAAGCACAGAGCTACCACTAGGTAAGCCAACAGGTCACAATCCATCCCTTTATCATATAATTCAAACAGGAAAACAAAATTGAGCATGTTAGTTATGTAATAGTTCCCGATTCCTTAGAGCAAAACACAGCTGCTGTATATACTTTTAAAAAAACTCATAACTTTTCTGACAGTCATATAAAAAGATACACTATTTTTCAGACGGGTCGGCTGCCCCATACAAAAACAAAAAAAAAAATTAATAAACCTCTGCTTTCATGAGGAAGATTTTAAAGTGAAAGCAGAGTGGCACTTTTTTGCCACAGTTCACGGCAAAGGGCCGTTTGATCGAGTAGGGGGTTCGGTAAAGAGACTGGCAGCTCGTGCCAGTTTGCAACTACCCTGTGAAAATCAAATCCAAACTTCACAACAACTTTTTGAGTGGGCAGTAGAAAACATCACCAACGTAGACTTTGCATATTTAACCCAGTAAGACTATGTTGAATCTGAGTGTTTTTTAAAAAAATCGGTTTGATCAAGCATTGGCTATTAAAAGAACACAGCAATACCATGCTTTCATTCCTATAAGTAAATCCAAAATATTAGTTAAAAACTTTTCTATGAACTCAGAAGCTTGCGAAAAAGAAGTTCAAAATCTCCTGATGAACTAAAATATCAGGTTATAACACTGTAGTCTATAAAGCAAGATGGTGGCTTGGCTATGTTTTAGAGAAAAATGAAGAACTCATCCAAAAATGTTATTTCAAATATTATAAATATTTACAAATCATTATTATGGATCAGATGTTTGTGAAAAGAAAGTTTTGGTAGTAGTCTGTTTTTCAGATCTGCGCAAACCGGTTTTGTAAGATCTGGATTGAAGCATAATACAGTTAATCTTTGTTTTAAATAATAATATAATTATTTTAATCAATAACTGCGGAGTTGTATTTGACTTTTTTAACTGCACGAGCTACAGCTCGATGACGCAGATTTTTAACGGTTTCATTATTCTTTTAACGGTAGTCAATTTGTCAGTGAAAGCATTTAACATCGATCCTGAATTTGTTTTCGTCCAAATCGGCGTTATAGTCCAGTACACATATTTGTATATAACGTTTTTCTTTGTATGTTAGACGTTGAAACGGAAGTTCACTACTCTAGAGATTATTTTTATTAAGCTGAATTTCGAGAAAGTAATTCCATCTTAAGGTAGCATATGGTAGTGAAAAAGTGTACGTTTTTTGAAATTGTTTCTCTATCTGCCATTATTACAACATATCCTGGTGATTTTTTAGTTAGATTAATGCTTTGCACCATATTAAGGCAAAAGGCATTGGGGCACGTGTAAACTGAAGCGATTTATTTTTATTGATCTGCTATGTACCCTTAAATTTAAGTAAAAATAGCAATTGGAATAGATGTCTCTCTGAAACAAGTTTTCAGTTTATCGTACTCCACCAATTGTAGCAAGTCTTTGTCTAATTTTTTATTGCATGAGTTGCAAGATTGTTACGGATTGGCTAATCTGCATGCCCAGAAGGCAAAAAAAAAAAAAAAAAAAAAAAAGATTGTTACGGAAACAGTAAAAGCAGTTTCTTAAAATAGGGCGCATAGTTTCGACATATTTCGACTATGGTCATTAGCGCCTCTTATTGTAATTAATTAAGTAATTGTTTGAAAAATTATCGCCCCTGATTTATGAAGAAGAAATTTATGTTGCGTTTTTGTAAAAACAATTATGCAAGAGCAACGAAGGTCCATGGATGTTGAACAAGGTGCAAAATAGGATGCAAAGTCCAACTTCTTCTCATACCTGATGTAGAATCAGAAATTAAGTACCAAATGATTATAAAAAGGGTAGTAAAGGATAACATCTTAATAATTATTTTCATATGTTTCATTTTAAAATATTTACATTAGATTACAAACGGTTTTAAAGGATCGTTAATAAATAGATTTTTTAAAATTTGAATTTCAGAAACAAGAGCAGTTGATCCTATGATAACATCCTTTCCATACGCTTTAAAACAGTCCTTTATAAATTTTACTTCCTTGGCTGTTATTCCACCAACAATATAAACCATAATAAATTCATTATCCATAACATGAGGTTTGGACACATTCAGAATCTTGCTAAATAAACAAAACACTTTTGTTACTGCTACCATCATTGAATTTAAAACATTTAATAAATATTTCTTTCTGTGTATTATTCAATCTAAAGCGAACCATCTCTTGTGATAGAAAGTAAATGTAATTTTCTACAATTCGTTCAATACGAAAGGGTATCAAAACACTTGTCAAATAAATAACTATTATAAGAGAAAATTACCTGAATCTTGAAGCAAAATTATCTTTTAGCCCATAATTGGCCTTATACCTTAAATCAGGTATTTCAGGTTTTGTAACGTCTACTATATCACATATAAGTTGTGTGATTAATCCATTATATTCCAAAGGTTGATGTGGTCCCTCGTAACTTGCTACATCACTAAAAATAACAGTCTAATATAAATTTGAAGAAAAGTTAAACAGACGGAAAAAATTTTATACTTAATTTTAGTTGTAATTAAATGAGGCTCAACTTTTGAATTAATTTAAAAATTTGTTTTTAAAGTGGTTAAAAATTAATATATTAGGTACACGTAGGTTTAATTTGTCTTTAATTTTTAAGTTATTTCTATTTGTCAGATAAGCAATAAAAGTTACTCTCAAACTCTGAAATAAATTGAGAACGTTTAGTTCCTAATTTTTGAGAAGCAATATATAAATTTATTTTAAGTTGACTTCGAAGTAATAAATAAAAAAGAAATTAATAAATATTATGTGCAAACTGATTCTCCTGAAATTCCAGATAACTGAAACTAAAATGTGCATTTCATGAAATGCACATTTTACTGTAGAAGAGACGTTAACGTGTAGCTCCCCGATAAACAAAAAGAATTTGAAAATAATTTATCTAATAAAAGAAACGACAAATGATTTCAAGAAAGCACTTCCTATGGGCGCTAATGTTCTATGACCAAAGATGATAACCCTTGTTTATTATTTAAAAAAAGTATTTTGAATGCCTCACCTATACTTTGTTAAATGCATTCTGGCATTTTTCAGATACTGCAATTTTGTGAAAATATGTTTACAAAATTCTTTGCTATTTGATTCTGTCACATTTTCTAAAAGTGTCTTAGGCATACCAAGGTCCTCCTTATCTTCTAAAAGTGCGTCTGCAATAACTTTTTCTAGATCTTTTTCAAGTTGCGGATTTATAGGAAATTTTTGTCCTATTAAACTGTAGAAAAATGTAATAATGGTTAAAATGATCTCTATATTGAAGCCTCTTTTTTTTCGATCGAGTACCAAGTTTTGAAGCTGAAACAAACAAAAATTAAAAAAAAAATCTTATTAGGAAGTACAGGACTTAATTAATTAAAAACATTACCTGTTTAAGAGCTTCATCAGTATTTCCTTCTGCGGCAACTGATTGCAACAATAATTTCTGGGAACACTCAGCCATTTCTAAAGAACTAATTTTTGGGGACTTCAGTGTTTCAATAACGCCTAAACATGCCTGTTGAAAATTCAAGTTATTTATTAATCAAACAATAGTTTGAAGGAAGTACAAAGAAATATCCTTGATACCGTTTAACGAAATATAATATATAGTCATTTTAATAAAAGATCTCCTTAACAAAAATTAGTTTAAAAAGTTAAGCATAAGGATTGGTTTTCACAGAAACTTTCTTCAAGGAATGAATTTGAATTTCTATAATTTTACGTGTTGGGAAATATACCTTTATACATTCAAATATTCTTTCGGCGAATTTTTTGTTAGTTTGTCCAGGGACTATAAAAACACCTATTTCTGTTAAAACTCGTCTTTCGACAATTTGGCGTAACTAATACTTCCTCTCCCCTATTAAGTAAAATACAAAAGCAATAGGATCCAAATAGTTAAAAACTAAATTATTTTTTCTTTTACCTGGATTGTATCCGAACAGGCCTGAATTCTTTCGTATTTTTTCTTGAAGTTCTTTAATATTAAACTTTCTAATTCATCCACAGTGACTGATTGTGGAATTTTGTTGATATTGCTCGCTTTTGCTAATCTTGTATATAATTCTAGTAGAATGTTTTTAACATTCTTATTGATAAGCAATTCAAAAATATTAGATGGAGGTTCATGTAGGCATCCTGGTGCTATAAAAGTGAAATCATTTGGTTCACTGTAACAAAAAAAAAATCATTAATTAATTTGAAAAATGCAAAATACTTATTTAAAATTCCAATTATACTTTTTCGCATAACAAACTGGAGAAATATCTATAGCCACATCAACGCTGTGACCAGGGAACGCAGGTAAAACTGATTTCATTTTGTCGAGCAAGATATCTTTGGCACCGTACATGATACCGCACAAATCCAGACTTCGATCGATTAATAACAAAGACATTTTGTTTACTGCCATCTGAAAATGAATAAAGAAGATCACCATTTTTCCCACATCTGAACCTACCGAAAATTCTCAATTACAATAAACATTTAAAAAGAAACAAAACTAACATTTTTTTAAACTGGCTATTATCTTTTAAAAAACAAATGCCATCACTACTCATCACAGGATCCCGAAACCAAAAAGTCGGAAAACTTGAAAATTGCACAGTAGGTCCGTCCCGTTTGGGTCTTAAGACGAGTTTTAAAAAGACTACACCTACCTGATAAAATTAATGTTTTCCAAAAGAAAGTAGTACCCTATTCACTTTTATATACCACAAAAGTTGATGCTGTAGTTTGGGAAATGGATGTAAGATTATTCGCAGCGTACCTGCGAAATAACTGATCAAGTGAAAAAGTATTGTCCCTTTCTTATAGAAGTACATTAACATCCTAGTTTTTAGATTCAATTAAATTAAGGGCAAAACTGGTGAGGATAGTTCTTCACCGCAGACAGAAAGAGCTATTCTCAGAACTAAAACAAATCAGTCATAACATTTTTACTTTAGGAGAAGCTGCCGACTGCATACTTTATGCCGACTGACTTTATAAACCCTCTATAAACCGCTCACTATAGCAAGAGAATTAAGTAAAGTCTTCCGCAATAGACTGAAAAAAGGTAGCCAAAAATTTGATCCCCAACAAACTTCTCGAAATTGTAAACTTAAACTTCTTGTGTCATTTTATCAATTTATTTGGTTATTTGATTTTAAATATCTATCCCTAATAATTCATTTTGTTGTTTAATATTTCTAATTAATTGCACTTTATTAACAAAAACCAAAATTATAAAACTGTTCATTGTAACTGTAATGGGATTGTTAGCCATTACTGTCATTTATGTTACTTGTAACAAATATCAAGCCACTTTGAACTTGCTTATAATTTCAGAACCTTCTTAAATTACTAACACAGAAATTGGGAAAATTTAAGTAAATATGAAATTCCGAACGTGAGAGCAAAATGAAGTTTAGGTTTTCTAATTTGAGAGGATGTACGTTTCTTACGATGTTCTAGTGAAAACGCCACTTTAAGCCGAAGCGATACTCAAACTTAATGGGACGGTGAGCAATACCTACCTTACTAAGGCAGTTATGAAAGGGAGTTTTCTCAAGACCATGTTCAGGTGCATTGACAAATGTCTTTAGGAGCCTAAAACGTTTATATGAATATATAGTTACACACACACACACACACATATATATATATATAATATATATATATATATATACACTATATACCCTATATAATATATAGGGTGAACCAGTAAGTGTTGTCCATAGGCCTACTGTGTGTAGTACATCTAAAGTGGAGTTCAATGACGTATTGGCCAACTTCATATTTTCCACTGTTCTTGTAAAACAAACGTAATTTCTCATAAGAAGATAAAAGGAATCCTGGAAAATGATATACCGTTTGAAAGCCCTTTAAACAAAGAAACTTTTATAAAAAGTGCCAGCACCTATGTCGGATAACGATCACATAAGGGCCTAATGAATTTTCTTAAAAATTTCGATTACTTTTATTTTTCCAGGATTCGGAGGAAGATTAAGGCTGTTTGGAAATAACTTATGCTTCGAAATGGTATCAATTTTTAGAAAATTGATCTGTCTTTCTAACCGTGTCATCAGAATCGAATTCGGACTAAAACTTTCTGAGTAATAACATTTTTATTGGGAAAAAGTAATGATTTTAGAAAAAAAAAAATTAAAGTGAAGTCACTCAAAAACTTTGGAGAATATGAAGTTGGTCAATACGTCATTGAACTCCACTTTAGATGTACTACACACAGTAGTCCTACCGACAATACTTACTGGTTCACCCTGTATATATAATATTGTATTATATATATGCTAATTTTATGCAGTACTCTTGGCAAAACCATATTTTGTATTCATATTTATCAATATAACATACTTACTTTGGCTCTCAATGCACTGCTACAATACTTTTGTAATTGTGACCCTATCAAAGAACTGAAAAATCCAATACAGAAAATTTCCTCCTGTACACTTATGTGAGAAAGCAAACTATTGATAGTTGTCATTAAGTGCATTACCCCTATTTGCAGTTCTAGAGGAAGTGCTTCTAAATCCACATTTCTGGGCTGAAAAACTCTGGATTAACAAGAAATAATCAAACGGAATCTCATGAGACTTAATTACTCACCATTTGAGAATATACAGTTTTTCCTTGTAAATCTTCTGTAAAGCAAGGAAAAAAGTTACTAAAAGGTGGAGTTGCAAAAAAGTAATCAGTCACAGGAACCACCGATACAGGAAAATGAAATATCTCAGCAGCCGCTTCCTATTACAAGAATTAGAATAAGAGCCAAATTAGATTATGAGTCAAATAAATTACAATTGACATTCTTCGTGGTAAAAATACCTGGTTTTTCATCCAACGGAGCATGTCAAATTCTAGCTTCTGAAGTGCGCTCATTTCATTGGAACTTTCAGGCACATTTCCTGTTGTTGCCACAGTCAATACTGCTGGACTACATGATGTTATCAAAACACAGTGAAGAAACTTACTGTTTGAAATAAGATCTCTCAAAATAATTCTAGCAGGTCCAACAAGAGGGCTGCTAACTATAAATACTGCTTTTTTATTATCTTCTCCACTCTGAAAGAGCAACAATTAAAAAGATTAATTTCATTCGTAAATCTTTCACAGTCAAAAACACTTCTAAAGTCTTCTAAATACTTCAAATGAAGAAAATTGTTTGACAGTTGTCGCTCCAGACTCCAACAGTCGCAATAACCCTCCGTGCCAATGCAAGCATTCTCCAGAATAGTCATCAATAAATACAATAGCACCCTTTACTTTTTTACATACTTCCATCCAGCAAACCTCGCTAGCATGTGATATGCTCAAGACCATCCTTAAATATTACCTATTACAGAAAAACGAACATTACACTCAAATAATGAGTGTCGTTAGGCAGTAGGACAAAGTAAAGTTATATTTACATAAATATTTGGCATATTCCCGAGTTGAGTTAATATATTTATTTAGTTGTTTCAGTCGTAAAAATATCCATTCAAAACCTTTGATTAAAATTTCCGAGAAACTAATCTTATAACCTGCATAATCATAACCTAATGAATTTTGAAAGTAAAAATGTGTCAATAAAATCGATTCTTGATACGTAAACAGGCGCTTCCCTGCTGAAATATTCAAAACACGTTTCATGAAATATTTTAATGAAAATAGGTTTCAAATAACGGGTTATTTAATCCTACTTGACTTTGTGTTTTAAAATTAATAAAACAATAAAAAAAGCTGACCCTCATTGGTAAGGAGTAAGAATTGAGACGTTCACTGCAGAAATCGATTAACTCCACTATTTGAAATAACTTAAATTTAACCTAATTCCACATTAGGGAAGACATCCCCTCCTATTCATTCGGTTGTTCACACTGCTCTAAGGGAAACTTAATAGTACCGCTAAAAATTCTCTACTATTCTCTACAAAATTGTCTTCCACGGACATTGCGTTTATCATTTTTTTTTTTTTTTAAGGCCTAATGATTAAACAAATAGCATTCAAACAGACTTTCCTCATTACAGACAACACTGTCCATCTCTAGATGGTGAGCCGTAAGTAGCTCCTCGGAAGAAAAAATCTATGGGCTAGCAGATGGATTCGAACCCAGGACCTCCGCGTGGGAATCCAATACGCTAACCGCATAGCTAATCCTACCGGACAGTTTTAATTAAAATTTAGTTTTCTAAGCGAATTTCAATTTGCTTTATAATTTACGTTTATAAGAAAACAGTAAAAACTATTTGTGATTACTGAAAAGAGACCTTCGATGCAACTAATTCCTTTTTCTCTGGTACTCTTTGGTTTTAGTCTTCAATTAAAGTAAAAGGATTTTAAATAACTCAGTGACTCATTATTTGATCGTTCATATGAAGACCGTAACCATCAAAATAACCATTCTTTAATCTTTTCTGTAAAAAATTTGTTGTATTTAACCTGCAAAAAAAATTTGTAGGTACTAATTAATTATTAAAAATATATTTATTTACTATACAACGCATATATTTAAGCAAATGTAGCTTGAATGTTAAAATACTTATAACAGCCTGTCCACTTAATAAACCATATATTTACATTTGTATAAACCATATATATATATATATATGGTTTATACAAATAAATATAAACATATATTTGGTTTTTAAATAAATAATTTTATTACTTATGATACACCATTAACAAAATTTTTTTCTTCTTTTGGTGTGTAATACATAGAATCTATATATAAACGTGTGAAATCAGCCACTATTGTCCGATCTGGTATTTCATGAGACATGCCATATACTGCCATCTGAAACAAACATTATTGGTTGCTGCAGATTTCTTACTCTCAAATAATTTCATTATTTTTTGTGGGGAAAGCATTGATATTTTAGGCCATTTAAGCACCGGAAATAAATTATTATCCATTAAAATAACAACTTAAAAAAATATTTTCTGCAACATGTACAGGGTGTCCCAAGTTATATGGATAACGACTTAGTTTTTATCTTAGTTTTTCTCGGAAACTAAGATAGTTAGAAAAAAACTAAAAAATACGTGCCCCCTTAGTTTTTTGTTAGAAATTCAAATTCAATTTGTAAATTTTTTGTCGGTGCTTCCAGAAGCGAGATACAGGCACCAACTACATTTTTTTAAATGAGGAGGTGAGGTTTTTATTTAAGAAATAGATTCCTCTATTTTTTTTAAGAAAAATTTACTTGAACGGTTTTTTCCTGTAAGCGATATTTTACAAGTTATGAATGAAAACATGATTCTTATAAGAAATTTCAAAATGATAATATTTTAATGGTTTTTTGATTGAATAAGAAGAAAAATACTATTTTATTATAAATTTTACTCCTCATTAATATTACAGATCATGCTCGAAATGGCCTCCACCATTAGAGATTCATAGACATGCTCTTTCCTGCCAATGGGGGAAAAGTTAGTAACAAAAAATTTAAATAGTATTTTTCCTAGAAATAATTTCCAAAAAAGATTGGCTATTCTCATTGGCGAACGGGATTTGTAAAGTAGGCGGCCTGTAGCTGATGGCGTATGACACCATAAGCCCTCCCTCACCAATAAAAGCACAGTTATCCAGTACATAAAATGGTGTGCTCTTTCACTTTCATTCAATGATCTAGATTTTACTTTCTTATACTTCAGGAAAATATTTCGTTAACTTTTTTGATACTGCATTACACTAGAATTATGAAACCGGAAATATAATGTTCCAAACATGTTTATTTGGACATTTTTACGATATCAATTTTTATTGCATTATTCGATAATTTATCAAATACCTATGGGGGAAAATTGGGGAGATTTAATTTCCCCTAAAACTTTATACCAGACGATTTTCTGAGGTAAAGTTTATAAAATCTGCGATATTTTGTACTGGACTGCTAGATGCCTTAAGACGGAATTCGCTGATAAGATTATAGGTTAGAATGTTTTAAACGTCGGTGTAGTTAAATTTTGTTCTCACAAGGAATATGTGCCACAGACCAAAAGAAATAGGTAGATAGAGCTGAACCATAGGATGGGTGTAAAAAAGTTCAGTGTCAATATGTTCTTAAATATTTTCTTTAGTTTGAGGCCGATCATTTTTTCCTGGAACAAAATTGGTTTGCGATTGACCATAGTCTTTGTAATTCGTTTTAGCTTGATAGCTTCCCATGAACCTTCATTAGCGTTTGAAGATGGCCGCCCTTAATGTGTCTTTTTAATGTGTCATTTTTTTTTAAGGTCGCACCATTTTTATAATTTTTTTTAAAAATTATTTTTATAATTTTATAAAATGTAACATTGTTGCACTGATCTTTCAATGATCTAGATTTTACTTTCTTATACTTCAGGAAAATATTTCGTTAACTTTTTTGATACTGCATTACACTAGAATTATGAAACCGGAAATATAATGTTCCAAACATGTTTATTTGGACATTTTTACGATATCAATTTTTATTGCATTATTCGATAATTTATCAAATACCTATGGGGGAAAAATTAGTAAAAAAAAATTAAATAGTATTTTCCCTAGAAATAATTACCAAAAACAATTGGCTAATCTCATTGGCGAACGGGATGTGTGAAGTAGGCGGACTGTAGCTGATGACGTAATGACACCGTAAGCCCCTCCCTCACCAATAAAAGCACAGTTATCCAGTACATGAAATGGGGCTCTTTCACTTTCATTCAATGATCTAGATTTTATTTTCTTTTACTTCAGGAAAATATTTCGTTAACTTTTTTGATTCTGCATTACACTGGAATTATGAAACCGGAAATATAATGTTCAAAACATGTTTATTTTGGACACTTTTACGATATCAATTTTTACTACATTATTCGATAATTTATCAAATGGCTATGGGGGAAAATTAGTAAAAAAAATTTAAATAGTATTTTTCAGTGTAGCAGAATCGCCTCCCGTGTCGATATAACACCATCAGGCACGTAAAGAGATTTCTCGATAGGCAATTTGATGGGCGTGTTATATCGACTTGCGGGGCGATTCAGTGGCCACCTCGTTCACCGGATTTGACACCTATGGACTATTTCCTTTGGGGATACCTGAAAAACAAGGTGATTATTTATAACTTTTTTCTTTCTTTTTTATTTTTGCTTATCTAAAAGCATTTTTAAATCTGGGTGTATCAGAATCATGCCGGGACTGAATCTGTTGATGAACTAAAGCAGAGAATAATAGATGCCTGTAACTCGGTTAAAGCCGAATGTACGAGTATTTCTTTGGCAGTAAGGGGCAATTGACAGTAAAGAGCATGTCTACGCATCTCCAATGGTGGCGGCCATTTCGAGCATGATCTGTAATGATAATGAGGAGTAAAAATTTAGAATAAAATAGTACTTTTCTTCTTATTCAATCAAAAAACCGTTATAATATCATTTTGAAATTTCTTATAAGAATCATGTTTGCATTCATAACTTGTAAAATATCGCTCACAGTAAAAACCGTTCAAATAAATTTTTCTTTAAAAAAAATAGAGGAATCTATTTCTTAAATAAAAACCACACCTCCCCATTTGAAAAAATGTAGTTGGTGCCTGTATCTCGCTTCCCGAAGCAACGAAAAAATTTACAAATTAAATTTGGATTTCTAACAAAAAACTAAGGGGATACGTGTTTTTTAGTTTTTTTCTAACTATCTTAGTTTCCGAGAAAAAGACGTTATCCATATAGCTTGGGACACCCTGTATGTAAGTACTGATCAAATGAAATAAAGCGAATTGGTAAATAATAAGCTACTAAAAGTTTTAAAAAAGTTCGAATAAAACAATTTTTCACTTTTAAAAACAGCCGCAGCGCTGCTGGATATTATTGCTGACTATCCGACCTAGCACGCAGGATGCAGGGATATTAAAAAAGCCCGAATCTTTCACTAATCTGATACTAAACATTTTGGTTGAAATGATCGAACAGTAATTTAAACTTTTTTTGTAATTTTATTAAACATCCGTCAAAAAAATTAGCAAACATACTTAACTTAAACCGAAGTATGGTCAGTCAGCAACCCAGTTCCCACCCAGAGGTTAATAATTCCTTAATTCAGAACCGTCACACCAACGAGTTAAGTTGTTGAGTTGTTTCTCAATTCTTTTGTCACTAATTACTTTTAATAACTAATTTCTTTCACAATTCTAAGGCCTAATTTTCCTGTGATCTCATTTGTTTCGTAACAAATGAAATCCGTTCTTGGTTACAATCTTATAAAATAAAACTCAGCCTTACAATAATTACCGTATGAGAATAAGTTAACAAGCAGAATATTTTTTAGCAATATATAAATTAATAAGTTACCTTTCCTTCAACTTTTAAAAATGGTTCCTTTAACAATTCACTAACAATTGTCTTTACATCTTTTATAAAGTTATCAGCCACACCTTCTTGAGTGTGCATGTGAGTAACACACAAATGTATCCTGCAAAAGTGTGATTAGTTTATTAGTACATAATAGAGTCCTTTTTTTTATTTAATCAAATCCACTATAAATCAACTTTTTCCTATGGAATAGCCACTTCTTCAGGGATATTGGTCTGCTTTAACGATTCCAGCCTCACAAACCAAATTACTCTAAATTGTCATTACCAACACTCACATAATAAACATATTGGCGAGATAGATGTTAAGTTTGATTACTCGGGTTTCCACAGTGAAGGCGAACCTAAGGCAGCCATTTCTTTTCTCCAAAATTGTTTGGGGGTACCAAAACTTTGCTAAGGTTAATTAGAAAATTTCTGGTGCGAAAAATGGTTGCTACAACTGCCTTAGCTCTTTATCATGAAGTCACTCACTCACAGACTGACTGACGCTACATTGCGCGAAGACACATTCTTAAGAAAACCACAATAGATCGGAGTTAATTTGGTTACACCCATCACACTCAATTCAAATCTAATCTAAGCTACTTAAAATAAGGTAAATGTTCCTGCAATCGACGAAGCGTTCGCTCAACACCAGTGGGATTCTTAATAAAAGTTAACAAACGAAATTATAAGGAATATTTGGAATACAAAATTGTGCAATAAGAAAGATTTTTTAATTTTATTTCAGAAGACTTAATTAAACACATAATTGTGAGACAATTGAAGACTAACCCTGAAGGAAACTGAAGAGGGTTTAAATTCCATCCCTTTTCGTTAAGTTTCTCTGAGAGGCGATAAATATGAAACAAGTCAGAGCCTAATGCAATCACAGAAGTGGCAGGTTGGCCAAAAATAAAAATTCCTTTTATTTTTCTTAACCTGAAAAAATTAGCATTGAAAATTTAATAAGACAACAAAATTATTGTATTAGAGCAGTTCACAATCAACAATTGCTTCATTATTTCTGAATTATTCATTAGTAACAACGTAAACATACATTCAAAAATCTCACAGAGTGACAATCATGTAGAAATGGATGTAGAAATGTTGTGCTTGTGTAGTTGTACTTAGCTTTTAGTTTCAGTTATTAGGGTGAATGTAAATTTTTGAGAGAATGTGTTCGAATAAGGTTAGTAAGCACCTAGATGATGCTGGCTCTATGGCGAAAGCCAATGCCAAAAAATAAAAAATCTAGAATTGTACAAAGTTCACTAGCTGTTTTCAGTCCTTCTGTGAACGGTATTTATTATTAATAGATTCATTAATAAAAAATGAATTGAAAATAAATAAAATATTCATACTCTGTTTCGATGTATCTTGCAACTGTAATAATCTTCTTAGTAGCATCTACATAACCATCCATACCGAAGTACATCAACGTTGCCCAACAAGCTGCGATTATACCTAAATACAAAATGTGGGTTAACCGAAATTTTCCTGTACATATATAGTTAAAAAAAAAATTAAAAACAATAAAAAAACATGAATTTCATAAAAGGCTGAGAGATATGAACTGATGTTTCGATAAAATTATACAAAAATCTACTTTTCTTTTCAACTAAGATTCATTTATACTTGTTATATAGTACATTATAGGGCCTTAACAAAAACAGTTTAAAAACTGGAGTATAAGGATTGATTAAACGACAAAAGTACAAAAATCAGCAATGACAACCATTCCATTCATACTTCAGCTCATAATTTCAGCTACTTAGAATCATTCGAAAAAGTTTATGTGTTTTATTCAAATTTTATAACAATTGATATCATTCAAATAATTTTACTAATTTAAATTTTCATTAATATTGAGTTGGCCTATTACTATCACGGAGTTAAAACGAAATTTCAGTCTTACAACAGTCTTTCACTCTAGAATTCGTCTTACAGAAGAAAACGGTAGCACAAAGTACACAGAGTTAATAAAAAATAACTTCTTGTAATAAGAATTTGTTTCTAAATTGAAATTTTATGCAGACCATATTATTGAGTACTTGTAAAGACGTTTTATTCTAAAATAATTGGAAAAGTACTTTAACAATAACTACAGTCCTACAGCTATAACTACAGTTGGTTTAGAAGGATTACGTAGAATTCGCTAGTTTATTGTTTTTCGCTTTGTAAGTAATCAATGAAGAGAATCTCTTTTGCACTCCACCGGAAGCATCGGTCAAGAGCTTTATGATAGATGAAATCGTCTAGACTTTTTTGATGTAGAGACATCCGCTTACACCAATTGCATTAATTGCAGAATCATTTTTTGCATTTAGTGATGTATCCGGTGTCATCATTTACCGCAATAAATCAGCGCATGTTACTAGTTGGATTCTTTTGGAAACTTTCAAAAATGAGCGCGAAATGTATTTTTGATAACAATTTAACAAATGAGGCATCAATCTTGCACTAAGCTTTCTCATTCTTAATTATTTTCATACACCTTTTACAAAAAGCTTTTTTTTTTTAATAAATAAAAACAAGAAGAAAGAGAAATTTCTGAAAATGTCATTTTTTCCAATTTCGGCAACGATTTCTCCAAACCTAATTTATTTGTGTTCCAAAAAAATATAACCGAGAATATGCCCTATATTAAAAAAATAAAATAAAAAATTGGGGAAAAAAGTCAAATTTGGTGTTTTCCATTGTTACGCTTTTTCGTGCATTTTTGATGATCAACCCTTATGCAACTATCTACCGGACAGTTTTAATAATATGCACTAACATATGACCCGGTGAGAATGAAAGAGGCCTAAGCCCATTTTTTATTGAAATCAAGGTAACGACAGCTTTATATTCTACAACTGTTTTGTTTAGAGTGACAATGCACTAAGTTCTTAGTGCAATTGTTGGCCATCAGGAGAAGCACAAAGTTTTAGTACTTAATCAAAAGCTCATACTGTTGAGAAGGTCAGTGGCGTAAGTCCACCAGATTGTTTGTTTCTTTATGACTGTTTTCTTGGTGAAGTTTATTGCCGTGTGGTGTTGATTAGTAAATTGTTACATATAACACTAACCAAACCATAGTTTTAGCTAACTAAAAATTAAAAATAAGTCTTAGTATTGGTGTTAAATTATAATTTGGATTTTTTTTTTTTACTTTCACAACTGCACAATATATTTCTGCAATAAGTGAAGCTGATACATACAACATGATAATAGATAAGTACATGTATAGCATGAGGGGAGAATTCACCCATTCCCAAAGAAAACTCCCAAAGAGGAGTTCACTAGTGTGCACAGGCACTTACTTCATTTAGAAAATCGCGTGGCCACCTGCGCTTCAGCCGTCTTGGAGTATTTCTAGGCAATGCAGTAAGTTGGGATACTAGTGGATTAGGATGTGAGGTGATTGATGTGTGGAATTTAATATAACGAGATCTTACAGCTTTTGAAACATAAGGAACAAGGAAATCTCGGTGCAAGGTAGAGTTAGGGACATAGTAAGGAGCATTTGCGATTCGACGGAGTGTTTTTGACTGGAAGGATTGGATTTTATAGATATTGGAAGCTTTGGCTGAGCCCCAAAGTTCCATTGCGTAAGTCCAGGCAGGTTTCAGTATCATAGTGTAGATAAGTCATTTATTCTGTAGTGAGAGTTTATATCGCTTGTCGATAAGTCTAGAGAGAGGTTTGAATCGTCTGTTCAGTTTATTAGGAGAGAGATGACTGTTGATAGAAGAGAATTGGTAGGATTAGTTGGGATCAGATTGTGTTGAGACAGTTTTTTATTAGAATTGCAGTGCCCCGAGGGCAGTATCATCAGCGTGATCAGTTCTGTGGATAGTGTAGTCGGTTATGTTGAAATAAGATCTGCTAATAAAATGAGTCTCTGTGATGTCTTCTGTATTTTGAAGCATTGGAAATAAATTGGTTTTATTGAAATAAAACCCTTAAAATTGGTTTTAAATGCCGTTTTGTTTAACCTTGCGCCAGATATGCTGAGAATGACAATGAAGTAAGTAAGTCACAATTTTTGCATTTTCTAAAATAATTTAAAATCCCATTACATTCTAATATGCAACAAAAAATTTGACCCTATGTAATAATAATAAAAACAAAAGTAATAAAGCTATTTTTATTATCTGTATTTTTTACAAAGCAATACACCAAAACTAGTTTTATCTCAAAACTGCTCAAAATGTTCATTCTCACCAGGTCATATATAGTATAAATTTAAATGCTGTACTCATTAAAACTGGTAGTACTAAGAAATTGAACAGTTATGTATAACACAGGGCTAGTTCTATCCCCCTTAATCCATTGATTGGAGCCTTTGTTAGTCTTTTATGAGAAACCACCCTTTTTTACATGTCCAGGACATTTCCACTAACGTATTGGTTCTCAAGAGCCAAAGGTATCATATCATATTAAATGATACAGGAGGACGTTTTCTCCTCCTCCTCGTCGCAGTCTACACGGATACTTTAAAAACCTATATATGTTTTCTGAGTTAACCATGCCCTGTAAGAAGGCGCCAGATGCTTTAGCAATAGGAACTCAGCCTGCTTTAGGTCAAGACCTCATCAGCAAGGGACAAGGAAGAAAACCTCAAGTATCTTTAGAGGGCCATCTGTCTTGACCAGGGAGGCTATTGCGATGAACTTGAAGCCGATGCTAACTTTCCAAAAGCTCCGACTGCCGCAGGTAAAGAGGATACCCTTAAAGCAGCCGGTTCTTCGCCCTTGGATCAAAATTAGAGGAATCGCCCAGTGCTGGTGCGTGGAAGCTCTCCACATCGACTCAACTCAGATGAGGCATTTCAAATTATGAATCTATTTCTAAATACTATTCCTTACTAAAACATTTTTATTTATAAAACAAACTATTTTTTCTTGAGAAATATAAACACGATTACAAAATTCATTTTTTATTTATGCTTACTTTTGATTTTTTTTTTTTTTTAATTTATTTGCTATTCACAATCTACAAAGAATAGAATTCGTAATAAGTGAATACGATAAAGGAAGTCTTCCTGACTGGATCAACATGAGGAGAGAAGCTGCCCACCGGCAACACTCTCGCAGGAGTTTCTTACTTTACTGGAGATTGTCACGAGGCCAACAGCGTTTCAATCGTCGTGGAGGATGATCTGGAATCGTTGTGGAGGTGAGATTTAGAACAAGAGGATTGGTACAGAATGGAAGAGAGTCAAAGAATTTTCTATACTTAGATTTAGATTCGTCAGTTATATATGAGATTTTGAGATCGTTATGGAGAGTAGAGTTAGACACATAAAATGGAGAATTTGTAATCTGTCGGAGAATTTTTGATTGGAAGGACTGTATTCTTTGAGAATTGGAATGTTTGGTTGAACCCCACAGCTCAAGTCCGTAAGTCCAGATCGGTTTAAGTACACTGTTGTATATTAGTCGTTTATGTTCCAGTGGTAGTTTGGATTGTCTGCCAATTAGACGTAACAGTAATTTGTTTCGTCGGTTGAGTTCTAGTCTTTTCAGTTTAGTGTGCGGATTCCACGTTAGTCTTTTGTCGATGTACATCCCAAGGTAGCGAACTAAATTAGCAGAAGGAAGAGGAATTGAGTTAAAATTTACTTTTGATTTAAAATTAAAATTTAAAATTTGGCCGACTCATTGTAACCTTCAAATCTACGAAGTAAAAGGTTTATTTGAAACATTTTTCGAAGAAATTGGATAAGACCGCTTCTAGGAGGACTGAGAAAATAGGTTTCTTTTAGAATGCAATTTCAGTGCAATTTACGTCATCCTACTTCCTAGAATTTAGAAGGATTAAATTTAAATAGGATCTGATGAAGTATCAGAGTTCAAAGAGAACTTCAACTAGAAGTGGCACTTTTTTTTTGTAAGGATTATTACATTTTTTGAGCTTTATTCGAAAATGGACTCTCGGGTTTTCCCATATCTATTAATTCATTTTAATCATCTTCCTAGGATGTCAGTTAAAGGAACTTCTGCGAGAGAACTTCTTCCAAAACTGCCCATCCTTGCTTTGAAGTATCACTTCAGCGAAATGTACGGCCTTACTAACAGTAAAATGTTGGTAAGAATTTTTTGTTCCTTAAAAATAAAAACTTGAGAAAAATGAATTTAGAATAAGCGTCATGAACTTCAGAAACACTAATATTATTGGCTACGATAGTATGTGACCAACATGTAGCGTTTGGAAAAGCGCTTTTGAATGTTAAGATAAAGAAACAAGCTTTTTGGCCGTTTAATTTTAATAAGTTTAATTTTTTAATGCTTCTAAAATACATAAGTTTTTAAATAACTTTCACTAATAATGGTAAAGAAAGTACATATACCGATCCTTTCAAATTTTCTGTATCGAGTGAAGTGAAAAGTAGTTGATATGAATGTATTTAATTACTCATCTCAAATACGAAAATTACAGGAAGTTTTTACTTTATTTGCGTACCGCACGCTAAAACCTCTGACCCGAAAGAAGCCATATCCATTTAAGGATGTTTTACTTTTTTGAAATTTTCTCGAAATTGGTGCCTACGATTTTCGGGAAACTATGTGTACTCATAGCTCCCTTTTAGGTCTACGACTTTCGTTTGAAACATTTTCCTTGGATAATTTTATTTACGACAATATTGTGAGTAGAGATTGCGACTTTCCCTTCTAATATGTCAATTCTACCGTATGTACGGTCGCATCACTTTTACACTATTAAAAGGAGGATTCATTGAGTTGCTAAATTACGAACTTAAAGTCAATTTCTCATTGAATTTATTCAACAACGTAGAGATGCGGCTAAATCTGGACGTAGTGGCATTCTTTAGATGTTGATCTAACTGAAAAACATAACAAAACTGCAACTTTATATGTAAACATCGATAGTATTGGACGATTTGAATTTAAAGTGTTTGAAAAAGGTGTATGAAAATAATTAAGAATGAGAAAGCTTAGTGCAAGATTGATGCCTCATTTGTTAAATTGTTATCAAAAATACATTTCGCGCTCATTTTTGAAAGTTTCCAAAAGAATCCAACTAGTAACATGCGCTGATTTATTGCGGTAAATGATGACACTGGATACATCACTAAATGCAAAAAATGATACTGCAATTAATGCAATTGGTGTAAGCGGATGTCTCTAAATCAAAAAAGCCTAGTCGATTTCATCTATCATAAAGCTCTAGACCGATGCTTCCGGTGGAGTGCAAAAGAGATTCTCTTCATTGATTACTTACAAAGCGAAAAACAATAAACTAGCGAATTCTACATAATCCTTCTAAACCAACGAGATAAAAAGCTTTGTGAATAGAGGCCCGGAGAAAAAACCCGAAAAAAACTTTAATCAAGACCTGCCGAAAAGGTATTAATTTATTTATTGTTTTTTTACTCTTGTTTGCACACTAGCCATTATTTTTTATGAGGGCTGGAAAAACCAACATATTGGTATTGTCAGCTACAGGCCGAAAAGGTAGTTTGCATGGGAAAAACTGAAGGTGATACTTAAAATACGAATCGTTGAAACTTCTACTCTATTCACCAGATTGACATCCTTTGACTTATATCTATTTGAAAATCAAAAGAATTTAGCGGCAGAAAAACCTTTGGTGATAGCAGCCACAGCTGAGTGCTTGGCACACCTTCCAGAACCGCACTTCAGGGAAGAATCTATTCGTCGGAACAACTTGGAATAAGTAGATTGAAATAAAAGACGACATAGAAAACAAAAATTGTTAAAGAACAAAAAATAATTTCTTCCCAAACCAAAATCTTTTAAAATTGTCTTATTATAAATAAAAATACGTTAAAATGCATACCTCCTGCCCTGGAACCATTTACTGTTGGGGAACCGTAAATACCTCCTGGCCAATCAGTAGTTACGCAGTACTGAGCGTGCCGATATTTACTGTGAGAATACAGTATTAGAGAAGATCCTTTAGGAGCGTAACCATACTGAAATATTCATTCAAAAATTAAATTTGATATTAATAACAATTAAATAAAAATTAGATTGTATTTTATTACTTTATGGGTGTCGGCTGAAATACTAGTCACGCCAGGAACTGAAAAATCACACCTGGGGAATTCAAACCCAGCAGCTGGCATAAAAACTGTCAAAAAGCCACCTAGGCAGGAATCTACGTGAACTGGAATATTATGCGCCTTGCCAACAGCAGCTATAGCTTCTATATCATCAATGGTACCGTAGGGATAGTTAGGTACTGAACCAACAATCTAATAAAATTTCAACAAAAATGAAATATAAATATATAAATCATGTTTATTTAATGCACGTTTTTATATACATATATTCACATATATTGTATAATGCATAATGACATAAAATAATATAACATATATATGTTTTACATACTCACCATTACAGTTCTGGATGAAATTGCACGTCTAATTTTATCAATTGGAGCTTTAGTCGTTTCAGGATCCACTGGAATAAATTTTACTTTAATACCAAAATATTCTGCTCCTTTTTCGAAAGCTGGATGCGCTGTTCGGGGCAGAATCATTTCTGGTTTTGTGATTCCTTTTTCCTCCCTAGCAAAGTCGCGGTAAGCTTTACAAGCCATCAAAATCGATTCTGTACCTCCTGTAGTCATCTAAAAATGTAAATGTGTAGTAATTAAAATCACTTCTTATGTTCGTTCTGTTCTTAACTAATTGCATTTCACGTACTGTACCACAAGAATCTGGGCTGCCATGAAAAAGATTAAGAGCTATTCGAACAACTTCTGCTTCCATTTTATTGACTCCAGGAAATACATCTGGATGAAGTGGATTGGTGTAGGAAGCAAGACCGTAGACATTGGTTAGTAAATCTATAAGATCTTGGGAGTGGTAATATACAGTTCCAGAAACAAAGCCTTTTTTCCAGTCATAACTACCTGAATAAAATAAATTTGAACATGAAAAAATATCCTTCTTACAATCAAAATTAAGAATTACAAAATTTAATCACATTCTAAAAATTAAATATGTTTATTTTAAACAAAATTAGTTATCTACCTAAGTTCAAATTCCTTCGCAATTCCTCAAGTATGTCGTCTTTGGTTTTACCTTTAGCGTTTAAAGAAATATTAAAAGGCACAGTTTTACACCTTTCCTCAACATCATCTTTAAAGCTTCGAGTAATGTCACTCATCTCCTTATCAACTTTTTCGGCAATAAAAGGAATCTTTCGAGCTAACTTAAATATGTATTTTTTTGAACGGCTATAAACACCTGAAACGAATTTTACATTGAGAAGTATGCTTAAAATCTAGATAAAATATAGAAACAACAAAAATCATAAAATTTACTTTAACAAATTCCATTAAGATATTTGCTAAAGCACTGTACTGAATATGGATATTAGCTTTTAAAAATTAAAGGATAGCCAAAAAATGTCATTTCATTAATTACATTACCGAAATATTGATATCTAATTAATGAAATATTACTTTTATTTAATTTTGAATTGCCTCGTTGCTAAATTTTCTAAATTGAAGAAATTGCCTAACTATCGAACAGCAAAGAATAAAACTACCAGGCTTTTATCTTTTTTTTAAACTTTAAAACTCCAGGTTTTTAAACTCTTAAAGGCTATGTAAAAAATGACTATTATGTTGACTTCGACAATAAGAAATTAATTGCATGCTTCTAGTTTGATGGCCATGATTGTTACATAATTTGTGACATTTTAGCTAGAATTATCTAAATCATTTGAGCGTAATTTGTAGGGAATGACTTGCAATTTAATTTTTAAAACCAATGGACAAATTAATTATTTCTCAATTATGAGACCTACTGGCTGATTGTATCAAGTACATTAATTTAAGAAAAAATTATAATCATTTATTAAAATCAAATTCCTTAACATAAATTTAATGAATGATAAACAAAAAATATTGATCATAAGCCTTATTCACTTCAATAAAAATTTACCTCCAGATTATAAAGTTATTGCACGATTTCATAGTTTACTGCCTCAAAAAAAATCCTTAGTTGTCAGTAAGATTTAACAAAAAAATGTTTCTGATAATGGTGTTGCAAAAAATTTCAAAAATTGTTAATTCTATTTAATTTCAAATCCAGAATTAGATGTACTAGTATGGTTACTTAGATTTTTTTTTTCATGTAATAGTTTTAAGCATTTTGACTTAAAATAACACTTCAAACTAATTAAAATATAGGTTCAATTTTTTCTGTAAAGTACAATAATATTAAAATTCAAACTTACTCTCAGGTTGAAATATAAAATTCCATAACCAAACAGTAGCTAGCACAGAAGATGCTGTATAAGTTATTATTTTCAAAGGTGGTACATTATTAAGACGATTATTTATTCTTTCACTAACTGCGCTGCCTATTACAATTTTAACTTGTTCCAGATCTGGGAGAACCATTGTGATCTTCCTTTGTTTGATGTAACAAAATAACTTCCTTTAAGGCTTATTCAACGGGCATTTATTAAAATGATATGCTTAAAACCTTTCTGTTATCTGTTCAATGTCAATTGACACTCAACAAAAAAATAGATAAGTTTTAATCATTCTAGCTGAGTTAAAGAATGTTATAAAAAATTATTGTGCTGAAACACTTCTATATAAATAATAATTAAACCGTATGTAGGTAATTTTTTTTTTTTGGTAAATTAAAAACTCAACTTGGATTTATAACCAACAGCCAATAGCTAAAAAATATCCACTTTTGTTGACACTTGACAGCCGTAAACCACAAATATAAACTCCCTTGACTAGTTTCATAATCGGAAGTTTCAATATTGTTACAATAGGAGATAACAGTTGTGTCGTGATGGTGAATTCGTTCTTCATCATGTTCATACTTATGTCAGGTATTATGCGTGTTATTGCATGATGTATGCCATGTCACCTCATTCTTAAATCCCACAAGAATATGCATCTAAAATTGTTAAGTTCTCAATTGTAAATCTTATTATGGGAAATGGAAAAAGCCAACCAGCAGGTTTGTTAATAGAAGATAAAGCGTTTATTGCAAATAATTTTTGGACCCTTCATAATGCCGTATATGGAAATGAAACGGAAAGAAATGTTACTGTTTTCGCTGGAGTTGCCGACACCAAAGGTGAATTTTCTGCTCTGGAAATGTTTTCAAAGGTAAGAATAATTATTTTTGACTTGAGTTGTTGTAAATTATTGATACATTCAAAAGGTTAATCCTAATTATAGAATCTGATGTTACACCGTCACCCGAATATATTGAAATACGTCGCTTCCTGGAGAGTAAATGATCAAGTTTATTTAGCCACTGAAGAAGTTAATACATTGCAAAATGTAATAAGTAAACAGACATCATTACAGATTTGCATTGGCCTGCATTCAATTTTGAATGCTATAAGTTTCCTTCATGAAAAGGTGAGTTCGTTGAACATTTAGATAGAATCCTTTATATACTTTCCAATTTTACTTTTCTTTTTTTTTTAAATTGATTCTTGAGACGAAAAATGCATACAAACTCAAGTTTTGATCCAAATAGATCCTTATTTGTACTTTGAAGCACCAAGTTTTTCAGGGGGAAAAAATTACAAAAATGTTTGAGTTTAGTGTAGTGGTTAAGTAAAAAACCAAAATGGATAATTTATCACTCTTTATCTGTATTTCTCATTTCTCTTGAAATCATTTAGTGAAAATTAAAGTTGATGTATTTTTTGGGAAATGTATATAACTGAAGATATTCAAGGTAGAAATGTAAATAGTTGATGTGAATCCTACTCTTCTTGTTACAGCATTCTCAAAGTTCAAAATTATACATGTTTTTCGAATAGATATTTTTACCAAAACCTAGCACAGTCGTTACATAATTTCAGTCCAACAAAAACGTACTTTTTCGGTCCCAAAACCGTTTTAATGATAAACCGTTTAAAACTGTAAGTTTTAAAGAGACGTACCAAGATCAAAGAAACCTTTGTTGTCAATACGATAAAAACTAGAAAATGTTTTAAAAAGCTGGAAAGTGACATTTTACATGATAAAATTTAGCGTCAACTTTGGGCTAAAGTCTAGTTTAGTACACTCTCCGTGCAAGTTCACCCCACAATTAACGCATAAATAAGCGGACCTTAAAGCCTATAAGAAATGTATTTCTACAAAACAGGTGCAGCGAGACTAAGCCTGTCTAAAACCTCTTCGCGCTAGATACCTATCCAGTATGATTTGAATATCGAGTAAGGAAGGAGTAGTTCTGTCTGAACATGTGTTGAACTAGTAATTCAATTCCAAGCGGAGTTGTTTCGCAGTTGGTTCACAAAATCGCTGAAGTTCTGGTTGGTTTACTTTAAAAGGAATGGTAATACCATTACCATTGGAGTTTGATGGTTTAGAATTTTTCTTCTGTTAGGGCAAAGAGGTGTTTAGGGAGAGCTACGGGTAATCGAGGGCGAGGGAACAAAATCCCATGTAATACTCTGTAATTTTGGGATCTACAAAGTTGGTGCACTTTTCCAGGGTTGCTTTTTTTTAAAAACATTTTAGGAAATAAATAAATGATCTAACATTTAGTACATAATTTTTTTATTTTTTTTTGCCGGCGCATCGACGTCTATGGCCATTAGCGCCTTTAGTACATAATAATTGAGGAATTAAGCGAAGTTTGTAAAATCTTCTATTCGAATCCAAAAATTGAAATATTTTTTTTAAAAAATGTACATTATTACATAAAAATTTATAAAATGAATAATAAATAATATTTTTAAAGACGTGCAGCGGATATTTATAACGCTAAAATTCTGTAAATGGTAAGTTTTTTCCTTGCAGACAATATTGTTTCACCTTTATAAAAGCTTAAAGTTTAAATCAGTACTTCCATAACTCCAAACTGGCATGCCATCCTAAGAAACGTTATTCTTTCCCAAGGAAGGAAAGGTGTGAGATTGCATGACTGTTAAATATAAATTGGTTGATTTAAGACTCATTTTGCCATTTAGATTGTGGAACAATTTAGGCTTCTTTTGCTCATTTAAAGGATTATGAACAGCGCAAAATTCGACTATACGTACTTGTCTATCCTATCGTTATGTATTAAGTAATTTTTTTTTATTTGTATTTAAATTTAAAAAGATGATGTGAATCCTACTCTTTATCTTACAGCATTCTAAAAGTACAAAGTTATACATTTTCTTTGAACATACATTTTTACTAAAGGTCATTGGCATTTGCACATAAGGGAGCTTAGCATTTCCAAACTATTTTTATTATCAACTCATTTCTTACTTAGTTTTTCTCATTTCTTATTAAATCTTATATTTAGATGAAGATTTTTTAATGTATATTCTTTATTTACTTTTTTTGTACGACTTAAAATATATTGCTCCAACTTCTTTGGTTAACCATTTTTTTAGGCGCATTCTTCTCACAATAATATATGTCAGGCATCAGTTTATGTTACTCCAGAGGGCCATTGGAAACTTGCAGGATTAGAATATTTGTGTCGGTAAGATTTTTGGATTTTTCACTGTTAAAGAAATCATTTTACTAAACTCTTATTATTCCAAGAATTGTTTTCGTTTTTATTATTATTGTGGTTATGGTGCAAAAAGTAATTTCAATTTTCCAAAAACATTTTCTCTACTTTCATTCTAACATTATCTACTAAACGTTCGTCTTTTTTTCTTTTTTTTTACATTTCAAATGATTTATCTTTTCAACTTTTTCCGTGACCAAAAATTCAATTATTTATTTTAATGTTTTCTACGATAAATGGTTTATTTACTTATTTTCACTTTTCTATCTGAATAATTTTATTTTATTTTTTATCTTTCTGGTGGATCTATCTTTTGTTTTTGAAGTTAGCATAGCACAAGGGCTATGAAGACGTTAATCGCTTTAGCGAAATAATATGTGGGTTACAATAATTCCAAGAAATGGAATCTCTGAAAGTTTCTCCAAAAATATGAAGCACGAGATTTGTTTGCAGTATTTTTTTTAGGTGCGTCAAATTAGCGCATCAACGGAGCTTTTTTTAAATCACTATTGGCTTCGTTCTATCGGCCACCAAACAGTGATCTTTCGTTACAAAAAATAAATAGTGATCAGCACCAGTTACTGGCTGCGACCATTAACTTATGGGTGCAGAGTAGGTCTCAGGAGTGGTGGCTTGCCACCACTGGGCAGAGACAGGCGAAGGAGTTTATTAAAGGCTATTCGCCGAGGCTGACTACAGAATTAATCCGTCAAGGCCGTGGGGCTGTCAGGATGATTGTAGGCCTATTAACTGGCCACTGCAGACTCAGAAAACACATGCATCGCATGGGCCTGGCAGATGATAGCCTCTGTAGGTTCTTTCAGGAAGAGGAGGAAACGGCACTACACGTGTTGTGTCAGTGTGAGGGGCTCGTGTGGATAAGGATGTTACTTCTCGGGGAGGAAAAACCAAGGTCTGTGAGCTTTACCCAAGAGTCACTCTCCAGCATTAAGAGTCTGATTGAAAGGACAGGTCTGGAGGGTGAGCTTTAAAGTTAGGGGAGCCACAATAGACCCAAAGGGGTCGCAGTGGCGTAGGCCTTGAGGCCGCCATAGTCTAATCTAAATTAATCTAACCAGCCACTGGACAGTGAGCTTAAGAAGCTCCTAGAAAAAAAAAAATCTAAGAGGCCAGCTGCTGGATTCAAATTCGTGAACTACTCGCGAAAATCGAGTTTGCTAACGATGAGCTGTCTTTCTTCGGTGTACACCACGCTGATTTTAATCTTCTTCTTCAGAGCGAATGCATGATCATAAATAAGTTGTATTCTAGCTCTAAAATTTTAAAAAGTTCTCTTTTCCTTTTTGCTCTTTATGGTACTCCCTTATTGGATTATAGCCTACCTACGAAATTACTGTGAAGCCAATTCTTAAATCTTTTCTCTAGATTGTAACGAACAATAATTAGCATTATTATTATTATTTATTTATTTTTTAACTATTTGAGACTCTTACCTATTTATGGTTTAAATCTTTTGCCTTTTGTATATATAAAGTTAATCATGAAAATATTATTTTCTTTTTAAGTTTTAGTGACTTAAGTGCTAGATTTTTATCTGATTCACGACAAGGAAGATACGATAGAGGTATTTCCCCTAGTGAAAATAACCGAGTTCCGCAGCCTCCTTGCGCTATAGATCAATACGCTTTTGGTGTATTTGTAGAAGAAATTCTTAAATCGAGAACTGACGGTAACTTTTTTTATTTAATCTGATATCTGAAAGCTTTGGATCACAGATTTTAAATTTTGGTTTTTGAAAACCTTTTGACAATAAACTATAATGACGTTGAAAATTCATTTTCAACTAATGGCATATCAATTATTTCATCCGTCATAGATGACATGCTTGTTTTCTTCCTTTCTTGGACTGGTTTATGAAATTCATCATTTACAATTCAAACTTGTATAGGGAAATTAAGAGTTTCACTTATAAATTTCTTTATATCTTCCACGGTCACATAATGTCGAAAGAACGTACAAAGCTGATGAATCAGTCTCTGAATGTAGTATAAATCCGAAACCAACTGTAATGAGAGAAAACTTGACATGCTATGACGGATAAATTATATTTATTGTACGCCTTGCGGATCCAATCCTTTTTAAAGAATAATAAATTCTAAACTGAAATTTTGCAGAAAATGTTCCTGGATTATTAGATTTTTTAAATATTGCGAAAACTGAGCTTCAGACAGCTGATTGTAAAGCACGTCCATCTTTCAGAAAATTATTAGAGCATCCATACTTTACCCATCAATTTATTTATATTCATAACTTTTTAACAGAATTACCCCTGAAATCAGGCAGCGAAAAACAGATATTTTTCAGGTAATTAGATGATTTTTGATTATTCTTACACTTTATTCTTTAGGAACCAAATATAATCTCCTAATTTGTAAAATAAACACGTAAGTTAGCACATATATTTTGCTTTTTTATTTTTAAGGGAATTAACAAATAAATTAAGTGAATTCAATGAAGATGTTGTGGCTGGCCAATTAGGATCATTACTACTGTCTAGAATTTTATTGCTAGATAACTCTGCTCAAGAATTCCTTTTGCCACAGATGCTTAAACCAAGAATTGGTAAATACACAACTTTGATCGGATAATAGATTAAACATTAGATATACGTTCTTGACAGGCTTATTAATTTTCCAGATGAAAACTCCAATTGTATTTTTTCTGAAAAGACATTCAAAGAATATATTGTGCCGAAACTCGTATCAATATTTCATGTTAGAGACACCCAAGTTAGATTAATATTGTTGACCTATTTCCAATCCTTTACAACTATGTGCTGTGCAACGCAGCTGCGTTCCGAAATTTTACCAGAGGTAATCATTTTATTTTTAATTACTATTTGGTATTACTTTTAGTATTAATGGAAGTTTCTTTTTAATAAATTATTTAAACTCAAGTTTTATAACTGTTCCCAGCGAGTCCATAAATGATGAAAGTTCGCATTTATGTAGAACTTAAAATTATATTTTTTAAAAATTATTTATAAAATAAATAAAAATTGCCTAAATTTCCTTATTGGTTTAAACAAAAAATGTTCTTACTTATATGACTCAGACAGTGGGGTGACAACAGGCAGAAGCTTTAGGAGTGAAAGTCAAATTTTTCTACTTAATCTCTGAAATTGTACTAAAATCCAAAACTAGTTGGAATGATAAAAAACTGGCATTCCGTAACGAATCAAATCACAAATTATCCAGCATTTGCGCCAATCATGTGTGCAAACAAAAATATTTCCTTTATGTCTCAAGTTCTTTGTCAAATGAATGAGGCGATTCTTTCGATTCAAGACGTAACATAAAGATGTTGAAAGCTATTTTAGCTGTTCTGTCTTGGAAAAAGAGATACAAGCATAAAGTAAGCAAACTGGAAAATGTTAAAAGAAATGTACGTTGTAATGGGACTAAGAAGTACATAAAACTCTAGAAATGAATTTTGGTTAGTAGTTTCGGACACACCTTTCGTACTCTTCTCCACGAACTAGGTAAGAGAGTGTTACGATATTAGGAAAAGTTAGTTATTATTCAATGTCGCCTTGAATACACTACTACCACACTTTAACAAAACGTCTTACTTTACGTATATAACAATAAATCATTTATAAACGTAACAAGAAAGTGAAAAGGAAAAATCAGCTGACCCCAAGAGATGTTACCGGCGGTTAGATGATCTCTCAATTGTGGAACAATGGAAATAAGTGTCAGACGTCACTATTCAAGAAGTTCAGGCCTAATATCCTCGACGACATAAATGCCATTATTTTTAGGAGTGTCAAATGTATGATAAGTCTGCCTGCCAATGGTGCATGCTAAAGTACATCAGCATAATCTGGGATTACATCTTAATAACATTCTTCTGGTGATACGCCGCCATTATAGAGTCGAGAAAATGGCCTCAGCGTTACTTTCCGAAATGGCACTTGTTTGGCAAGCTACTGCATAAGTACACCATCATCACGTTTGTTGACATTTTGGTATTTAGCAAGTACAAAGAAGCCGTGGTTATAAATCCAGTTTGCGTTTCGAATTCAGTGATCCTGAAAAGTAACGCCAATGTTCGGTGTGAATGTGTTCGGCCCCTCTTCGAAGAGGAATTCGGGGGAAATGCGGGAGTACAAAACATTCCGTGCTTACCTCCAAAGAAGAACCAGAGGTGTAAGACAATATAAAACACATACCGGAGAAGAGAAATTAGATTCCACTGATTATATAATAGTCAATAATTAAAACAATAAATCACACTTCTAGTGGAGAATATATCAGTGATTGTGGTAGGGAATTTTAATTTTAGAACAAAGAATTGAAGAACAACTAAAAAGTCATAATGTTTTACCGTTATCAAACCGGATAAACTTAACAAAGTTATAAACATGCCATCACATAACAGTAATAAGTCATTACAAGAACTATTCGACTTTTCATTAATTACAGTTATCCGTATCATAATTACATATAGGCGAAAAACTAGTAAACATCTGGTAATAAGCATACAGTATTGAAAATTGTTTTTAACATGTTACCAAACATGGTTGCTAATGTGTATCTTCTTTAGTGGTTGTACATAATATGACAAGTATACATTTACATAAATAAATTTTAGTTCAGATAATCTCTGCTCCTTAGACCTTAGACTGTGAGGTGTGTAGAAATATATATGGTCACTCTACAAGTCAGAGTTTAAAGCAGTAAAAGTAGTTAAATTCATGTTAATGCCACTGTTTTAAATTAATTTCTTTATCGTTCGCTAATTTTATTTAATTACAAATAAATTGTCCATATTAGCCGTTAGAATATTATAGTAAACAGAAAGAAATATAAGTGATGCATAATAAAATCTTTTACTGTTAATTATTATACCCCTTTCAGCAGTTGGCCTGCTGAATTCTCCATGAATATGTATATAAATATAGTTTTTTGTAAACGTATTAATATTGGTTTTTAATCTTAGCTCCTCGTTGGAATTAAAGATACTAATGATGAACTAGTAGCAGCTACACTCAAAGCCCTATCAGAATTAGTTCCGATTTTAGGAGCTGCTACTGTTGTAGGTGGAAAACGTAGTAAACTTTTTTCAGATGGAAGGCCAAAGGTTTGATTTTCTTAAATTAATCATTTTTTTTTTCTCTTAAATAGTTTCCAAAATTATTTTGTTTTTCTGAAAAAAAATTATAACATTGTAAATTTAGGTTTTTTTTTTTTAAATACAAAACTATTTTGGATTTCTTACTCCTTTATTTATTTTAATTTGGTAAGAAATTTTACAGTGATTAACTTTCTAGGTTCGCAGCTATTCCAAACGTACTGTTAAAAATATTGTAGAAAAAACCAAAGAGGTAGATGCAGGTAGTTTTCACTATTCCTCTTATTTTGTTTTTACATTTGAATCATACAAAAATAAAAAGTTCAAAATCACTTTTTTATTTCAGGTACTGTACCTGTTGAGGAAAGTGCAGAGATGTTTTTAAAAGAAAGGCCTTCGCCAGACGGAGGCGAAGCTCAATCAGTCGCTACACCTGTAGAGGAAGCTGAACAATGGGATTCTTGGGAGACCCCTAATAATCCAAGCAGTGAAAATGTAAGTGAATACAAAATAATAATAATGCGATAGCACAGTACTGGCCGTTAAAATGGTTCTTATATTAATGGCAAATGCGTGAACTCTTTTATGTAATTTTTGTGACTTCGCAGTTGAAATAAATTTCGAGAAAACCTCAAAAACGGCGTTTTCAGAAATTATTATCGTTCTTCTTTTTATCTTTTTTGTAAATAAAACTGCAGAACCGATTTTTATTAAATAATAAATTTTAGATAGGCGTCTTTCGGGGTTATCGACGCTGTACACCTCACGAGGAGAGGAGTTACATCCTAAACGTTAGAACCCCACTAAAAGAATCATTATAATTAAAGTAACTATATCTACAAAACTTAGCCCGATTCTGATGAAATTTAATTAGATAAATAGAATACAGTTTCCCCTCTTAAGTTTAACGTTCATCACACTCTCACTGCTTTAACATAAAGTATTTCAATCGTGCTAAATTTTCAATCGAGCATTTTCATAAAGAGGAGTAATTTGATTTTGAAACTGTATGTATGTGTGTCTTTTGAGTATTTCGACGCTGGAGATTCTTAAGAAGAGTTTACACCTCAAATATCATATGACACGCCCCACGCAAATTATTATTGACAATTGATTACCGAGTACAGTCCTGAGTAACAAAAAATGTTTTAATCGCCGTTTAATTACTGTTACCTCTCTGGGAAGTAATGTAATCGTATTTAATTCCTTTTAAACCACTGAATCGTCTAGTAATTAAATGCTCGAATTAAAAGAGCAAATCTGATTAGTTCTTCATAACTTTTACAGTTTTATTCAATACTGTTTTAACCCAGGACCGGTTTTCCTCCAACTTGGTATCATGCTCTCACAACTTTTGGTACTTGTCTCACACTGTATTTTGTTCCTACCATATTGGTACTACTCCCCCACAACTTTTAGCCATTTTTTTCATGTTAAGGTGAACTTCCTTACACTCGTCACTGCCTTGTCTGAAACAATAGGCGATTACTTTATAAGTTGATAAAAATTTAAGGTCACTTCGAGTGGATTTAAAACAAGATTATACCAATAAAATAATTCCTAGATCTCTCTCTACAATTTATAAATTACACAAAATAGATAAAGCATAATTTGGTGAAGACAATAATTATTAAAATTGTTCATCTAATTTATAAATTTTATTACCAAAATACTAATGTAAATATGTGGTGACTGATTTATTAATTCAAAAGGAAGAAAAAATATTGCCGATTTTAGTCATTATTTTTTATTTTTTCTAATTTTTCGACCCTGGGTCTAGGTCACCTTCAGGGCTTAAGCTACTAACAATTATAATATTTTTATATTGTTATATCCTAAGGTTGGTGTGTCTTCTGCCCTGTCTGTTTATGTATAGTACATAAAAGTTTATGTAATAAAAATGTATGAAAATTTAATGCTATAACATTATTTAAATGACGTCAATAGTTTAATTTCAATTTCTAATTTCAAAAAGTCCAATTGATTTTTATGTGTTTTTAATATCTACTGACTCTAGCTGCTGGCCCTTAGATTTCCTCTTCCTAGGAGCTTCCTACAGCTTGCTGTCCAGTGATGGACATTGTTGTCTGTAACGAGAGAACACTACCCAAAGCCTTAGAAGGGATTAGCCAAATGGTTAGCGTACTGGATTCCCATGCGGATATCTCGGGATCGAATCCAACAGCTTGCTATCCCTTTGATTTTCTCTTCCTAAGAGCTTCTTACAGTTCACTGTTCTGAGATAGACAGTGATGTCTCAACGAGAGAATACTGTCCACAGCAGTCATTGAAAGAAGCTTCGGGCACCAATGACCTCAGAAGTTGACGCGCCTTAAAATACAGAAAAAGAAAAAAATCTGTCAGGAAACATGAAACAATTGTTCTTAGGGGAATGATAAAGTATTCAGAATACCTTAATAGTATTCCTAGAAATCAGTTCAGAAGGAGGGGAGAAAAAAGAATCAGAAGTATTTTTGAATAAAATACATATGCTTTATTAGTATGTTTTGTCTGGTTGAAATTGCGAGCTACAGTATGCAAAAAATGGGCTCTTGCTAATTGGTCATCTACTATCTTTGAAAGTTTATGTTATGGGTACTATTAGGAAACTAACGTTATTGTGTGAAGAGAGGAGATGGTAATTTATTAGAAATTCTTCCTTGTCCAGAAGAAATAATTTTTTTTTCTTTTTTACTTCAGATACCACATGTGGCTGAAGAACCTGTAGAACACACAAATGCTTCGGAAAATAAATACTTAAAAGAAAATTCAGTGGTCCAAGACAGTGCTAAATCAGTAACTGCCAAACAACTAGCAGATTTAGATGTATTAGATGTTAAATCTCAACCTATTTCGGCAGCAGTAAATCCAGAAGAAGATTTTTTCAGAGATATGGAACCTGTTATCTGTAAAACACATGTTGTTCACATTTCTGATCCTCAAACGTCCATATCGGAACGTAAATTAAGTAAATTTGAAGTAACTGACGAAATAATAGGTAGTGTTGATGAAGGATGGGGAGATGAATTAGAATGGGCTGATGTGAACGAAGTTTCCAACGTAAGTAGTCAATCTGATACATATTGAGCGAAATTTATGTCCTGAATCTTTTGGTGCCCTGACTGCTTTTAAATTTTGTTTAACAGTGATAATTAGAAAATATCCACGTTCCATTATACTTTTGTTTTTTTCTTTCACTTCATTTTGTGCTTATCATTATATCATGAGTATAAGTTGTGCAAAAGTTTTTTTTTTTCTTTTCTATCGATATCGGTCTTCTTTTCACTTCGCAATTTGAGTATATTTTTTTTGTTTTCAGTTTTAAAATGATTTTATATATATATATATATATATATAATGTTCGGATAACAAAAACAAAAGATAAGATAATATGCATTCAATAAACGAAGTTTTTCAGTGACAAATTTTATTAAAAAAAATTATTACTCATCCCTCCTTATCATTTCTATTTAATGTGAACATTGTTACAAAATATTCAAAATAAGAACCTCATTTTCCTTTAATGTTGAAGAGAAGAATTAGACACTTCGCAAATAAAAAATTGTTTTTAATGATGAAGGAAATTAAAAATATTTGTATTTTTTTTTAATATTCCTTTTTTTGGGGGAGTTAATTCCTTGGTGAATGCACCGAAAAAAAAGTTTTTCAGATTGTAAATTGGCATATTATATTCTTTGGTGGTAACAACACTTAGAAATACTTTAATTATCGATAACTGCCAGTATCTGTAAAAAATAATCATTCCTAGAATTTTGTTACGTGTATTTATGTAGCGTAAGAAAATAGATTTAAAAATATGGTCTTTTTCTGGATATTTTTCTATTTCTTAAGAAGCGTCTTATTCTGTGGGTAGAAAAAAAAATTAGGCAATTTTAATCAGAAAATGAAACTATTATAGGCAATATTATATTGTATGTACAATAGAAGAATATCTTCCTTAAGGGGTAGGTGCATTTATTAGAATATTGATGTTATAGCTTTTTGATTTGTTAAATTTTTAGTATTGTTTATTTGTTTCTATACTATTATTAAAAACTTTATATATTTATAAAACCATGATTTTTTTTTTGTTGAATTCTTAAAAAAGAAAAAATATCTGTAATGAAACAGAAATAGATTATTTGGAGAATTTTTGACGCAGATATATTATTCGAACTGTATAACACACACAAAAAAAAAATAATAATAATAAAATAAATAAAAAAGAAATGTTCAGGCTACACTTTTTTTCTGTTTCGTTACTTTTTAATTTCATATCATTTCACATCATCCTATATAATTTCATTTCATATAAAATCACAAGAAAGGTGTAAGTTATAAATATTGTGTATAATAAAAGTAGGTATGGGTTGGTTTCTTATTAACCTTAATTTGTGTGTGTGTGTGTGTGTGTGTGTGTGTGTGTGTATGTAGGTATCAAAAATTTTTTTTTTTTTTTACAATGGGGCCAACATTTCGGCATGGATGTGCACCATCTCCTATGTCTTTGTTAGAATAGGATGGTGTCCTTGATGATAGACTTCTTCTGTAATGTTTGGCTATTTTATACAAATATACCTACACACTCTTTAAGTCACGAGTTTAAAAGAGTACAGTCAGTTTATTAATGCTCAATTAATGTTAATACCACTCTTTTAAACGGAGAACGCTATCAAACGAATTACTTTAGAACCTAGAAATTTTTTATCAAGCGCCAATTTTATTTAGTTAAACATGAATTATCTATATCCGAAATAAATAAATTTAAGTAAGGAATAATAAAATAATTCTATGCATCTGTAATTTCGAATATGAAACTTAAGTATTCTATTATTAATTTAATTCTTATTTTTTTGTTTTGGTTCACTGGTGAGTGGTTTCTCTTCTTTTCTAGAATTATTTTAGTACTGCAGGAGACGGCGAGAACTGTTTATGGAATTGCTATTATCGAGGTACATATGTAAAGGGTAAAGTAGATTGCGTCCTCGTCGGTTCTCTAATAAAGTAAATACTCTTACAAGAGACTTATGTTTAAATAATTTACAATCGCTAAGCAGGCAATTGAGTAAGATAACACAATCGGACTTTTTCAGGGCTCTGATGCACGAATCTAATTTCCATTTTTGGGAATATAGGTAGTTATTATTATATCTACGTCCACGAACTTTTGTCAATAGGTTAAATACTGCCAGATATCATATTATTCCATCTCCACATTACCGATGGTTACGACCGATTACTTCAGGTGTGGTAGTCAGCGTGAAAAATCATATTATCGTTAACACAAAATAGAACAATGAAATAAAAGAAGCTGTTCTGAATCAGAGGAAAAGCTCCTAGACTTGGATAGTTATAATTATGTACAATCCGGCCAGAAATCGAATGTCTTAATGGAAATCAAATATCAGAGAATTTTATTTCAATTGGGGGGTTCAACCTTCTCCAACTTGCTGAGGATGCAGGGAAAATAAAGAAGTTGGAATAGAGATTAAGGAAGTGGTCAAATTCATTACTAGAAATCATTGTTCCTGACTCATCCATTTTCTTCCCTTGTAGGGGTTAGCCAGCATCCAGATTTTATTATGGTTCACATCCGATTATTGAATAAAACGGATGTAAGTATCATCTAGAATCATCTAGTGGGCATGAATTCAGAATTTCGATAAAAATTAATCTCCCTGATAAATTTCATCTAAAAGAAAGACATGAGACCAAGATGAAACTTGAAAAAAAAGAGGCCTGATGAAAGACGGCAGTTTTCTCAATATTTAAGATAATGAGTGCCTACAAATGCAAACCGTGGAAAAAAATAAAAAACAAAAATATGATCCATTCTGGAATGACAAACCGAACAACCTAAATTATTTCTTAGAAAAGGCGAAATTCCCCCTGCCATTATGGAGATTCGTTTAAGTAATTTATGAACATAGAGATTTCTGGAGGAAGATTAATGAGACTTTTCACTTTGTAAAAGAGTTTTAAGAAGAAAACATGGTGAAATCAAAGTTATCAGCTGATTTCTATAATTTACTTAATTGATTTTGTAGTAACTCAAATTATCTCTAGCTCCAAGCAGAAATGCCATACCATAATTTAGAGGGTAAACAATTCTATAAAAACAGATCTATAAGGTTCCTTCTTCCTAATAAAATTTCAAATAACTCAACTATTTTATTTGTAATAAGGAAATAAACCCTTCAAAATAGTTCTTTTGCTTCAGTGATGTAGGGAGTATGCAAACTAAAATTAGAGGTGACCCCACCCTGCAATTTTTTTTAAACCCTTGCATTAAACTACTTTTTTTTATAGATAACATTTTTTATTTAATTTATGATTCCAAATAACTTGAATATTGAGGAATCAAACGTTATTTCTTTGTATTATGATCTTTTACAATTTTCTTTAATTTGAAAAGTAATTGAAAAAAGAAGGCAGTTGCGAACTTAACATACCGTTCTCCTCTCTTAGCGAACGGAGGTGACGTTTGTAGAGAAGTGTGGACTTTCATAAACTAGTTTTTTAAATAAAATGGTAAATTTCTATGAATTTCAAAAAATATGTATACGTTTTTCTTATTAGTGTAAAGTAGTCGTAAGGGATGGGCAGATGGCTTGGATATTAAAGGATAAAAAATTGTCATCTTAACCATGCTATGAATTGAAGCTAGTTATTAGTCCTAACAAATCTTGAGGTATGTTAATTATTTTTAATTTTCATTATTCATTTTGACTAATGTGAATCAATTTTACAATAGGGTTTCGTGAAAGTGGTTAAGAATAAGCAGTATTTTAAGAGATACCAGGTTAAGTTTAAGAGGCGTCGTGAAGGAAAGACAGATTATTATGCCAGGAAGAGATTGATTGTTCAAGATAAAAACAAATACAATACACCCAAGTACCGTTTGATAGTTCGACTATCCAACAAAGACATTACATGCCAGGTTAATTTATTTACATTTCTATATGGTTAAGAAATACAGGTATAAATAGAGATTTGTTTGGTTTTTATAAGAATATAAAACGGCATAGGTGAATGTTTTTTATTTTTGTTTTAGGTGGCTTATTCTAGAATTGAAGGGGATAAAATAGTCTGTGCAGCTTACAGTCATGAATTACCGAACTATGGAATTAAAGTTGGTTTAACGAACTATGCAGCTTCATATTGCACAGGCCTTCTGTTAGCAAGACGTGTAAGTAATGGAGTTAATCCTTGTTATTATAGTTTTAGAATTTTTTTTTTTTTTTTAACGTTGAATTATTTTATTTGTTGGATGTAGTTGCTGCAAAAGTTGAAGCTAGATAAACTGTACAGTGGGACCACGGATGTAACTGGTGATGAGTACAATGTAGAAAATTTGGATGATGGGCCAGGTGCTTTCCGTTGTTACTTGGATGTAGGACTTATGAAGACCAGCGCAGGTGCGCGAGTTTTTGGAGCTCTAAAAGGTGCAGTGGATGGTGGTCTGAATATTCCTCACAGGTATTTGAAAGATTAAGATTAGAAATGTTTCGAGTGTTATAATGAGATGAGTTGCTTAAGCTGATGTATATACTTTTTAGTATGAAACGCTTCCCTGGTTACGATGCGGAATCCAAAGAATTCAATGCTGAAGTGCACAGGAAACATATATTTGGCATCCATGTGGCTGATTACATGAGGCAATTAGCCGAAGAAGATGATGATGCTTACAAGAGGCAGTTTTCGAAGTACATTAAATTTGGAATTACAGCGGATAGCGTAAGTTTATTTAAGTCAATTAAATTGGGTTTCATTGAATAAAAAGTTTAAAGGAAAAATTACTTTTTTTAAGCTATATTTGGAAGATTTTCTCTTATTTTTAGTTTTGGTTTATTATCCTCATTCTTCCAAAGAATTTAGAGTAGGGGTATAACTGAATCTCCTATTTTTTTTAAATGGGACTTAGCGTCCAACTACCAATTAGGTGTTTTTTCTTGTATATTTCCTAATAAGAGTAGATGGCAAACTTAACGTTGTCAGATTCCTCCGCAAATATGCGTATTGAGATTTTCTGAGTAATTATGACGCAGATTAATTATGCACATCTACGTGATGCACACAAATTTCAAATGAGAAAAATCACATTGATTTCAAACTTTGAATTCCTTGTTCGATACTAAGGTTAGGTAAGTAAACAAATCTCTAACGTTTTAAAAAGTTTTTATTTGGACCATTTTATTTGACGACTATTTCTTGGGAATCTGAATGTAAGATTTATTTTCTAAGAAAGGAAATTATTTTGCAAGTTCAAGAAACACGGTTCTTGAATCAACTCTCAATCTTATTACTACATCTGGGTAAACGGGGTGATCCTTTTGCTTCTAGTTTTAAGCAAATTGCCAAATAAGGATAATTGTAATAAATTTTTTAAATTAATTTGCCGAGCAATTTTCTATAAATGAATATTGCTGTGTAATACGTTTCAGTGTATCATCTTTGTAGTAAGTGGTGAGCAGACACTAGGTGTCCACAGATAAATAGCCCATTCCTTGTTGTGTCTTCCTCATTACTTCACTAGACTGATTTGAGACACTGTAAGATAATTCTAATGTTTTCCCCGGAACTTTACTGAACGGATTCTTTAAGTTACTGAGACTTTTCGAAAATGATTCCTTCTATTTTCAGTAAACTTCGTGTCTACAACATCTACGTAAAAAGCCCAATAATGAAGAAAACGTGTGCAAATATCAATATTGTTGAGGAACTACCGGTCTTATACGGGGTGTCCCATTTAAATGGGCCACTTTCAAAATAACTCTTAAAAGAAGGGGATATATATAAAAATAAAAGAACATAAAGTTTGTTGATGTATTTTCTCGCTTGTTTGTGATGGGTTGTGTTAGGGTTTTGTTTTTTTTTTATTTTATTGCCGCCTTACCCCTTAAATCGGGGGTAGAAAGTGGCGATTTCCTTTTGACCCCCACTTTTTATTTCCGTATTTAAAACTATTAGTATATCGAATGCTGATAAAACTTAAATCCACAAGGAACTTAAAAATCAGGAATTTTTTTTTTAAAATAGATTTTTATAAATAAATAATTTTTTTTAAAGTGATTATTTTACCTGATTTTTAAGTTTCTTGTGGCTTTAAGTTTTGATTTATTAGAAATTAATGAGAAAATATGCTTTTAATTTTAGTTTATGAAACAGAAAAATAGGAAAAAAACGACGAAGATTTAATCTTTATGATTGAATATCTCGGCAACGGTTTGAAACATTGAAGTGAAATTAACGGCATTTTTTAAAAATAGTTTTAAATACAGTTTAGTAAAAAGTGGAGGTCAAAAGGTAATCGCCACTTTCTACCTCCGTTTTAAGGGGTAAGGCGACAATAAAATCAAAAACACTAACACCATCACCAACTAGAGAGAAAACACTTCAACCTTCGTTCGTTTTTTTTATGTCTCCCTTTGGTTAAGAGTTAATTCAAAAGTGGCCCGTTTAAATGGGGCACCCTGTATTGATAGATTGTTTTGGCAACTGCTGCCACACTGAAGAACCTTGCACTTAACGAGCATTTTTTATGGAAAGTAACATTACCTGAAGACCCTCGAAAATAAATCTTTTCGCGCAATATCACAAATAATTGATTGTTCTATGCGTATGTACTCAGATTTAGGTACTGATGTTCAATAATCAAGCCTTAACAGGTATTTTCAAATGGACGTGACGTGGTATAAATTGACACTGTTGAATTTAGTTGGTGCAGTGGTATGATTTTTTTTTTGCGATTCTATTCAAAAATCTAGATCAGATGATTTCAAAAAAATGAATTACTGAAGAAACTTTCTGTCTATCTACTCAGCGTACAGCTCTTAGTAAGCCCAAGCCTCCTCTTAGGTCTGTGCCATTGATCTCGATTATTTGCAACCTCTATCCAATTTCTTATTTCTATCATGCTAAACTGAAGTGTACCTTAATTTTTCAGATTGAAGAAATGTACAAGAAAGCGCACGCCTCTATAAGAACTGATCCTGTTCACAAGAAAGTTGAAAGAACCAAGGAGCCCGTTAAAAAGAGGTGGAACAAGCGCAAGCTTTCTTTGGCAGAACGTAAGAACTGCATCAAACAAAAGAAGGCGTCCTTTCTACAGAAAATTCAAACTGGAGAAGGAGAAGCTTAATTTTTGTGCTCTTTTTTCAGAATAAATTCTTTAACATTACTGTTTTTGTTTTTTACATACAAAATGTTGTCATACCAAACAGATGCTGTTAATTGTTAAACACTTTCGGTTGTGGTTGTAGCTAAACTGCGAGCATTGCAGGAAAGGGCGCATCTACTCGTATTTTCTCCTTTCCAATGCGCATATTGTTTAAAATTCTACAGTGCATGTAATGCACTAATTTGAACAAGTCACAACGGATTATGTTAGTTGCTGATGAAATAGATCCTTTCACAACTGGAGGACAGCTGCGCAGGAAATTGACGCCTGGCGGGCTTGTCTTGAGGAGGCCATGACTTTTCATGAGTTGTCGCTTTTCAAGCTTTAAGAAGAAAAGGAAGATTTAATTTCCTTTAAGGATATTTAAGAAAAAATAGTAAATTATACCGAAATAGTACCTTGAGGAGACACAACCCAACGCACTCTCTCAGAAGTGCTCTTAATCGAATTTTCTTCGAAAAATGTTTCAAATGAAAGTAGACAAACATGAGTGCAGTGAGTTTACATATTTAAATGCAAATCTAAGGTATTTTCGAAATCCAAAAAAAGTCATTAGGTTAAGTGTTGCATCTGGCAGTGGTACTTTGGTCGCTTAGTAACAGTCGGTTGCCTGGAGTGTCGTAATCAACATTCCGCTTCAGCAGCGTTAATAGAGATATTTTGTCTCCACTATTTGTATAAATTTTCTTATTTCCATTTTCTACAAACCACTTTTTCTGCGTGGGATTTCCAAAAAAGATATTTCTAATGAAATCGATATCGACACATTGAATAAATCGCAAAACTTTTACCTATTGAGTGAATATAACGGCCCAACAAAGTAATTAGTGCGAAAGTGGAGGTCTAAATTTAATCCTGTTTCGTCATGCCACTAAGAGCACTATCTGGACTTTTTAATCAATTCTGTTCGTCTCATTTTTTTAAGGCACTATTAACTATTGTTTATTCCATTTTAGTAATTAAAAAGATTTTTAATAATAAAACCAATCGAGGGAAACATGATGAGCCATTTCTCTCAATCTAAAATGGTACAATCAAAAATGATCTAGGTACGTTTGCTGTAAACCCCATTAACCGTTAGAAAGCCCTGGACTTTTCAACAGTTCTAAGAGAGTTGAAAATTCAATTCTAGCATAAGTCATTTTTGTAGAAACCGAGAATATGAAATATTGAACAGCATTATCGTTTTTGTAAATTTGAAGAAAATATGTAAGTTCAAACTTTTGAGTATTATGGTTTTGCAAAAGTAGAGCGAGACACGCCATATTTTCAGTCGTCCCACACAGTTGTTTGGGTTCTGGAATTACTCTTACTAGATGTAATGTAATTTCTCAAAATGTAGAGAGTTATCATTTTCGGTCAGTGGAGGGTTAACTCTAAACATATTTGATACTGATATTGTGACAGTGATAAATCAGTAATTGTCAAGTGATAAGAATTTAGTTCGCAGTTAGATACAGAGAGGGCCTCACAGTCATGTTTTTGAATCAGACATTGATCAGAGGATTCTTCGATCCACTAGATGGCGCAAAGCATTCTGGTTTGTAACAACGAATGCGCCATATTGTTTTACCACCCCGATCTTAGGTCCGGAGAATCTGTGTAAATTCTGGGGTGGTGTGTAGAGTAGTAAATTAATTTAAAATGGCAGGAAATCCAGGGTTAGAACAGCTTATACCTATAGTTAACAAGTTGCAAGATGCATTCACTCAGTTGGGTGTTCATATGCAACTGGACTTACCACAAATTGCTGTTGTGGGAGGACAAAGTGCTGGAAAAAGTTCTGTTTTGGAAAATTTCGTTGGAAGGTAAGCTTAAATCCTAGTAGTAAATTTTTATAGTTCATAATTTATTAATTAATCTTTAATCAGCCATTAACCTAGTGATGGAATTCTATTGAACCATTGATGAATTTGACCTAAAAGTTTTGACGGTCCAAAGAATTCATTTATTTCTATTTTCAAATGTAGTAATCGTACATTACAATTCTTTGCTTTGATTTAACAACTATTTAGTGTTAATGTCGAATTATTTTACATGTATTTTAATTTCTGTTATCTAATCTATTTACTGATTGTTTTAGAATCCAATTCCTCTCTGCTTTTTATCTTTTAAGTATTTTAGTCAAAACAACTCTTCGATAAAAATAAATTGATTTTCTATTAAATGATAATAGCATGTACGGATCTCACATGTTATGTGAAAAATCATTCAGTTTTGTTGGTTTGTCGATTTCTTTATATTTTATTACTAATAAAGTTAGTAGGTATATTGGTTTCTTGTTTTTGTGAGTAAAACTGCCCAACATAAAGAGGCAGTTTTATCGCAGAAGGGCTCTATTCCTTTAGATTCTCTTAACTCATTCCTTTAATAGTAATTTATCTATAAAACTTATAATTTTAGAATCTCTTGAACGCTGCTAGTCAGCAGTCACACCCTAAAACAGAGATGAGTAATGGAAACATGATTGTTATATGAAGTAATTCCTGTTTACTTTTATTATTTTTTTTAATGTCCTCAGTGATATTTTTGAAAACCGCGAGTAAAAAATAAATGTAATAATTTTTTGTTTATTTTGTAAATGTGTTTATCATCCATACGATATAACTTACAATATAAGTAAGTTCTCGAAACCTGTAATGAATTAAGAGCTTTGTTTGACAGATGGTGTTCTATTTAATTAGATCAAAGATTAGTTAAACGTATTTGATAGAAATCATGTGTATTTAATTTTTTCAGGGACTTCTTGCCAAGAGGATCTGGTATTGTGACTAGAAGACCGTTGATTCTTCAACTTATTAACAGCACAACAGGTATGTTTCCAACATCGCCAATTTGATCCTTTAAGAACTGATTCTCTAACAAAAAAATTTGAAAATTTCTCCTTTCCTTTTTTTTTCTTTAACACCATTTCAATTTTAAGTACTTTTACTTAAAAATTGGTGCAATTATTTTTAAATTATTGGTACAAATTATGTACAATTACTACTATTAATTCATATTTATGGAAAGATTTAAAGTCAAGAAAGTGGAAAAATCACATTTTGTTATGTTTTAACTATGAATTTTGTAGCTGTGTGATAAAATGTCAATGCCAATACCAAACAAAAAACCATGAATTAGCACAACATTAGATAAACACCTAAGGAATCGTTGCATAGTTAGTAAATATTTTCAATAAATGTACACGTTTCTTAATAGAAAAGAATCGTTTCTTTTCTATAAAGACTAAAAGACATTCATCAATATTTCTAGTCTACCCGTACATTTTGTAACAAAAGTCAAAAGGTTTTAGTTATGAAAAATCCATGTACTACTTTACGGAATAATTACGTATAATTATGTGGATCAGGGCCACTGTTAGAGTTTCGAAACGGTGCCAAAAGTGGAGTCTCTTTAACGTAAAAATTAACTCTATACTTGGATTAGAGGGAGAATTAACACTACCAGTAAATAGTAATAATTTTAGGCTGCATATTGTCGCTTAAATTTAGTTGTTATATATTTTAAAGATAAAATTTATTTATGCAAATAATTCTAATCCATAAATACGTCAGTATTCATCCGTTGGTAAATTTCATTTTCCAACACCTTGGTGGTGTTGGAAAATGAAAACCATAAAAATCCATACTTATCACTTATTTAGATTATTTGTAAAAATAGAGTACCCCCCAGATTGGTTGGTTTATTGGTTTATTACTAGAGTAGTCTGTGAATTTTTCACCTGAATTGGTTTGATGTTTACCTTTTAAGCTTACTTCTTCAAGTAAATGCCATCGTAGTCTGTAACTTGAACTCATCAGAGAGCCAATAATTTGACACCTTTCATTCCTTCCTGATTCGAAGCATACGAAGGCAAAAAAATTCCCAGATGTCTTGTTTTTCTTCTCCTCAATTGTCCTTCTAACAAGTGAGCCATGATTCGAAAGAGCCGGTAATCAGAAGGTGCCTGGGCAGAAATGTAAGCTGAGTGAAGAATTCCTAACTTCACATCTTAAATTACTAAGAATGTTTGAATGACGGGTGTAGACTTGAGTTATCTTATTGACAAAGTCCTCTTTTTCGATTAACTAAAGAGGAATAAGTAACTCAGTACCACATTTCTTAGTCTGCGGGCCTTGCCACTTACCGTTTGGCTGCTGTGGTGCTTAAACCAAACAGGAATATTTTCCAGTGCAACTCGTATGTCTCGAGTTGAGTGGACTTAAGATGTATCGCATGGTCATTAGTTAAAATTTTTTCAAGCGCTCCTATTTCCATCTCATCATCTCTTAAGTTTTCTAAAATATTTCGTTACTGGTCACTTGATCTGGTCATTTTTTTTCTCGTTCGAGGTGTGCCGATATAATAATCCAATTTTCGTCGCAAGTAATCATTCCCGTGATGAAACGAAAACTACTCTTTGTTATGAAGAAGGATTTTAATGTCAGGATCCTGAAAGGAGCTTTTGCTTTTAAGGTTTCTAGATCCTTTTGTTAAGCACTGAAACAATATCTTCAGACTTGCTTGGTTCAATTCTGTCATTTTCTTTTTAAAATCGCTCATACTTTTTGATAAACTGATGATTTTTGTACCAAACTACACTGAAAAAAAAAACAACATACAGTCGTTACATCCTCTTGTAACTCTAACTGCAAACTCTTTTTTTATAGGTTTGTCTGGTCGTTGATATTTGCCTCTTATTATTTTTAGTATTATTTTTGTAACATTAAATTATTTCATGAATAAGTGCAATGGTCCAGGCAATCAAAAAGGGATATTTTTCTGAGGTTATGTTTCGAGTTCAATGAAGTTTGGATGTAATTGTACGGCTAATAAGAGATCATCACAGAATCTCATTTTTGTAATGAAATTGTGAAGAATGATTACATTTACACTCCTGTCGTGAACTGAAGGAAACCACAAATGCAATAAGGACTAAGCTGATAATTCGAGTAAATAGATTAATTAATTGACCAGCATCACTAGATAGATATTCACTTACGCCTAGTAAATTAAAAGAAATATGATTTAGAAAAAACGAACGAATTAATTTACATTGACCTTAATGCCCAAATTAATAAATTAAAAAAAAAAAATTCTCTTGAATTCTTCAAAGATTCTCGCTTACTATTACAGCAGCTTACATTTGGCCTTAAAAATGTCAAAAATTTAAAAGAGAAACTGAGATAAATTTTGTGGAAGTCATTTATTTATGCGAACTTAGTTATATTCGGTAAACGGATAAGTGTTCGTAATTGTTTTGAGTTTTCATATACTTAACTAAGGCAGTTATCGAATTGGGTAGATAACGAACTTCTCTTATCGTTTTTGGGTTCCCCTTAGTGACCAGCAAGTTGAGCGTTTGTACTATTTATTATATATAGGCGGAAACTCCAAAAGAAAATTTGTAATTTTAACTTCGTAAGATGTCGTCGAGTGAAAGCCGTGATGTATGTAATTAAAAATCTTGAGGAATATCACAGCGTTGTCATTTGTAGTAATAAAGTGTCTCTGATAAAGTAATAATTTTACAAAATACCCACTTTAGGATAACTATTGTTGGTTTTTATTTACCATTTTAAATGAAGCACATAATGTTCTGTTAATTTAATTAATGAGAAATGAGAAAATATTTAATTTCTGTCTTAATAAGTAATATAAAAAGGCAGCAAAGTTATTCTGGTAAAAACAGCGAGGTCTAAATCAAGTTGACTCTTCTACTTGATAAGAAAAATTTCATAGCATAAGCTGTAGGTATAAGAAAAATTAACAAATTTTCTTAGCTTTCATGCTCGAGTTCTGTTTACTTGTTTTTAATTGAAATTTAAAATTGCCCCACAGTTTTCCATTTAAAGTTAGGTAATTTTGTTAGTACTTCCCACTTTTTATAAAAATCTATGTAATATTGGAAGTGCCAATATCCTTTGCTACCCGTGGATCAGAAGCCCGTATATTCTTTATATTATATTCTCTTGGAATCTTCGATTTCTGAACAATATTATTAAAAATGTAGAAAAAAAATCTTGCAAACTATTTGATGTACGAGGGTCGTTTGAAAAGTCCGTGCAAAAATAAAAACTACTTAATTTTTTGGGGTAAACCTTTTTTATTTTTCAACATAGTCTCCATTTAGGCTTATACACTTCGTCCAACGCTGCTCTAGTTTGTTGATCCCTTCCGAATAATAGGATTTGTCCAAGTCTGAAAAATAGCCATTCGTTTCTGCAATCACCTCCTCGTTTGAATAAAATCTTTTTCCCGCCAGCGATTTCTTCATATTGGGGAACAAATAGTAGTCCGAGGGAGCCAAGTCTGGAGAATAGGGGGGATGTGAAACGAATTGGAACCCTATTTCCATTAATTTTGCGACCACAACTGCTGAGGTGTGAGCTGGTGCGTTGTCGTGATGGAAAAGGACTTTTTTGTGGGCCAATCGTGGGCGTTTTTCTTGCAGCTCGGTTTTCAAACGGTCCAATAACGATGAATAATATGCACCTGTAATAGTTTTAACCTTTTCCAGATAGTCGATGAGGATTATTCCATGCGAATCCCAAAAGACAGTCGCCATAATCTTTCCGGCCGAAGGAACGGACTTCGCCTTTTTTGGCGCAGATTCCCCCTTGGTAACCCATTGTTTAGATTGTTCTTTGGTCTCAGGAGTGTAGTGATTTATCCATGTTTCATCCACGCTTAAAGTCCTGCGGATTCTTCTGGAACAGCTGCAAACCGTCCTTGCAACACTTCACACAATTTCGTTTTTGGTCAAGCGTGAGCAATCGCGGCACCCATCTTGCGGATAGCTTTGTCATGTCCAAATGTTGATGCAAAATATTATGTACCCGTTCAGTCGAGATGCCCACAGCACTAGCAATCTCACGCACCTTCACTCTTCTGTCATCCATCACCATATCATGGATTTTATCAATGATTTCTGGAGTAGTAACCTCATCAGGGCGTCCAGAACGTTCAGCGTCACTTGTGCCCATATGGCCACTCCGAAAATTTTGAAACCAGTTATAAACTGTTCTTATCGAAGGTGCAGAGTCACCATAATGTTTATCAAGCTTCTCCTTTAGTCTCCTGAGGCGTTTTGCCTTTCATAAAGTAGTGTTTAATCAACACACGAAATTCTTTTTCGTCCATTTTTTGAAAATCACTCGACTTCCTCGATTCAAACGAATGCCAAACACAAAGAAATAGACCGATCTGGCTGAAACTTGGTGTGTGTTCTTCCAAGAGATGCTACTAACTAAACATAACCTCGATACGCGCCAGTGTTGCTATATCTCTGACTTTGCACGGACTTTTCAAACGACCCTCGTAATTAGCCCATCGCTACATATAACCAACTTCGTTAAATCTTGAAAATATTTTAAAATTCTCTCTGTGTAAGCTCTGTATCCAGATTGTGGACTGCTTTTGAAAACTTCCATTTCATTCCTTGGATTGATAAATTGAGATTAAAAAAAAAAAAATGAGCTAACTCTAAGAAGAACTACTCTCAAAAAAATTATTTATACACAGGGTGATCCATTTAAAACGCACCAACCGCAAATAACTTCCTAGGAAAACGGAATTTCGAAAAAACGTGCGAAGTGAACTATATGTTTTTTTTTTTGTCTAATTTTCTAATTTTCCAACCCCGATGCTGTATCTTCATTTTTGGCGGAGTTATGGGCAAAAACCTAATTGAGGTTTTATAAGGACCACTAGTTTTGACAATGATTATGAATACTACATAAAAAATTATGAAAAATGCCGTTAACTCCGTTTCGATATCCCTAATATTTGTCGAGATATTTATGATCAAAATCACAATTTTATCTATTCGTGATCGGTTTTCAATATTAAATTTCCACCAGAAATACACGTTTTGGGAGGTCCTCTGATTGCGAAAAATGTTATTTGTGACGTAAATAACAAAAATACCTAATAATAATTGATGATTTAAAAAATATAATGTAATATAATGGTTATGGGTGAGTCAGAATAAATTTGTTTTATCATCAAATAAAATCAATCATTACATCATGTACCCCGTCTGCAAAACTTCTTGACCAATAATTACGGTAAGAACATCTTGCCAGGGAGGAGTGGGTGTTGGTCTAGTGTCATGAGCGTGGTTTTGTAAGTGGGAGATCCCCAGTTTAAATCCCGCGGGTGCAGTCATTCACAATACTTAATAGATCATAATACTTTTTTAAATAAAATGTAATCATTCGAACTGGGGAAAATTAATCTTGAAAACCGATTACAAATAGATAAAATTTAGCTTTCCTAAAAAGTTATTAGCGATTGGTGCGTTTTAAATGGATCACCCTGTATTAATTACAATTACAATTTATTGCTCTGTTGATCTGGAGATTTCCAGCAGTTGCTGGCGTTAGAGCCACATCCTCATTTTACGAGCGTAGTAGACATATCTAAGTCATTGTATTCATTTACAGGATAACGTAAAGAAATTAAAAGGAATGAGGAATCTGTTTGTAACCAACAATTTTTTTTCGAATTTTTTTTTTTCGTTACATTACAGTTTAAATTTACTCGTGTAAATTCTCTACTTTTTCTACTTCGTCTACTTTTTTGAGAATTATACCTCCCAAAGATTCTGGCTTGTCGTTTCTTTTACTGCAATAAGAGGAGGTATTGTAATCGTCAAATTTACGAAATTGAGTATTAATCAGAAACACAAATTGTGAGGCACACTAAATCTAGAAAGTGTTTTTAGTAACACTTCCGCTCTTCTTTCTTACAAACACACACTTTCACAAACTCCTGAGCTTGTATTTAAACACGATTTTAAGTTTTAAAGTATGAAGCTAATAGAGCCGTCACATTGTAGACATGTGAGAAAAGCCAAAACCCAATAGATGGATGTATTTTTGTTGTTACAAAAATAACTGAACTTTTAGTAAAAATATGTTTTGAATTGTACTTATTGAAGCAAGAATATTTTCTTTTAAACATGACTGTATAGTGACTATTACATTCAGCATTTGCTACAGATGTTAGACATGTAATGTATTTATAAGTTCAATTGTAACGTACATAGTTCAACCAACTTGGCAATTATAAGGTGAAATGAGTTATTAATTTGCCCTTGTTCAGTTCACCTCTTGGTTAATGGAGCAGAGACCAGATCTCTGCCCTCAATTTAAGATTACCGTTTTTTTTTGCTTCTCAATATTTAAAGGTGCAGACATGATCTTTGATTTTATCCGTCGTGGAATTCATGATTATTATACTCTGAATGGTTATTTACTCTTATATCAGAGATGTCAGTTTTGTGTAGAGATTTCGTCTTCACTTTATACGTGTGTATGTGTTGAGTCGTAAAACATTTTTTAAAAAATAATGAGATAAAATTAGTGTAACGCAAGTAATTGTTTAGGGGTTTTATACGTTCATGTATTATATTTTAGAATTGTACAGGTGGTGTAGTATTTTATATGGGGGAAGGGGGCGCGCGAATTTAAGCAGAAAACACGGAATTATACTTTTAGTTCATTTGTACTGGGAAATAATTATTGTTGAATAAAGTATTGATGATAATCAACGTTAAGAGTTGTGAATTTCTAATTCTGTCCAATTTATAATTCCACAAATGTTCTGTACGCTCAATCAGCCATATTTTACTTACAATTAAAACATTAATAAATTTGTTGATATTGATGTAGCCCGCTTGAAAAATGGCCATAGCTTTTAGCGCCAAGTTAATAAAACATGGTTAAGGAAAATGCGATTCATCCAAACAGATTTCTGAGTTGTGTGGAATTTTATATTGCTAAGTGCATAGAAAAATTTCTTAATTTTTATTTGGAACATTTCTAGGAGGGAATCCAATTTACTTTTTATGCTCAAGCTCCTAAATCTGTAATTTATCTGCTGACCAAAATTCCGTTTGGTTTTTAAGAATTTTGAAAATTAAATGTTGTGTTTCCTCAAAAGAAAGTTATGTTTCCTACCAGATAGCTACTTTCTACTGACCTGACCGACGCTTTTATTGTTGCACTGGTGGTATTGCTGGGGTTGCCTCCGCTTCAGTTTGTAATTCAGGCGGAGGCAAGGGCTGGCGCGCATAGACTAGCGAGAAACGGGCAAGTTGTTCTTCCATTGGACCTATGAATATTACAGACAAGGTCGACCCTGTGCCGGTTATAGGCATAGCTGGGGGCAGTATCTCTCCTAGACACAGTTTGAGGCAGTTTTGAGTTTTAGGTGTACATCAGATCGAGGACTGAATGGAGGGTGAACTGGACAGAACAGCTCCGGAAGGGATGTAGTCATGTGGTTCACGGATGGTTCCAACATGGCCTGTGGAACCGGGGCTAGAGTGCGTGGGGTTAAACCTGAGGTACCCATTAAGAGAGCTCTTGGGAGATACGCCACCGCCTTCCAGGCCGAGGTCTTTGCCATCAGAACTTGTGCTGAGAAAAACCTGCGAATGGATCTTAGAAATAGGGAGATTTGCATTTTTTCGGACAGCCAAGCTGCACTGAAGGCCCTTACTTCCTTCAAAACTATCTCTTCCCTAGTTTGATAATGTAAAAAGGCCCTGAAACTACTGGCTCGGTATAATCAAGTTCGGATGGAATGGGTGCCGCGTCATATGGGGATTAAGGGAAATGAAACAGTCGATCAACTGGCCAGGAACGAAGGTAACACTCCTTTCAGGAACCAGTCCTGGGGATCTCCAAGGGTGCAGTTCGTGCGGCTCTCAGAGACTGGATCTGGAGAGAACATGAAAAGAACTGGGTGATGCTTCCTGGGATCAAACACGTCAAGAGTATCATAATACCCTGGCTGTGTAAACAAAGAACCGAAGAGACTCTGTGCTTGGGCAGGAATCAGATTACTCTGATTACAGGCCTATTCACAGGGCATAGTAGGTTCAGGAAGCATCTGCACAAAAGTAGGGCTTATTAACTCGGAACCGTTGTGCAGATTGGGTCAGGAAGAGAAGGAAATGGCCTCTCACCTGCTGTTCGATTGCGGTTGCGCTATGAGACCTTTGGACTTTTGAGACCAAAGGAGATAGTAGCACAAAAAATAACTAGTAGGGAAAGTGCTCGATCTTTTTAGAAGGGGAGGTTTCGTCTGCTAGATCCAAAAGGGGAAGGCACAGTAAGTCTCTTGCGGCTGCGGTGCCGTGGGGTATAGGTCTCGTCCCGCTTTCTATTCTATTTCATGTACTGACCGATACTTAATACTATTCCATGTAGTACATAGTTTTCGTTACGTCCAATACTTCGATCAAGATACAAAGTCGTAGTTAGTTAGGCACTTACTTTACAATAAATTTCTTATAAAAGTACATCAAATAATATTCAATACCAAGATCAGGAATCGAACCCAGTAATACGATACTAGCTTTGTTGTCTGCGAGAAATTTTTTTCTAATTGAAGTTTCTTCTTTACCTAAAGCGGTCGTTGACATTTTATCGTGCTATCCGTTGTGCAGTTTCAGTCGGTTTGACAGTTCGAACAATAAACGAGAATTGTGAAGCACTGTTGTACTTTATATAAAGTGCAAGTTATGATCGTGCCCTCCTGCAGCTTATATTATAGAGCTTGCACACACCTTTTTTACGTTTCGAGTTTGTAGATCCTTGAGTGGGAGGTTAGTTTTTAAAGTTAAATTTAATGAATTTTGAAATAATTAATTTAAAAGAATTAAAGATTAAATATAATGTAAAAATTTTCCTAATAAATTTTATGCTTTTTCCTACCGGTCTCTGAATCGTTTTTTCGCGTTATCGTGAGCTGACAATGACCTGGAGAGGCTCCTAGGAAAAACAATCTGAGAGGGTATGCACGACGCAAACTCGGGAACTAAATGCCGCCAAATATTATTTATATATACTAATATTTGACTTTTTTTCTGTTCAATTTTTGTTTTTTCAACAAGTCAGAAAAAAGTACAATATATTTTAAGTTTTCTATCAAATTAGCATACTGAAATGGTGGATTGGCTATGTTTTATGGTTTTCCAGAATTATCTCAAGAAAGTTGGGATATACGAAAACTAGACTATATTATCATTAAAACTTATTGGTTTTAATAATTTTATACACTTTTTTTGTTTGATGAAGTTATTGGTGAAATTATTATTTTTAGTCCATGAATTCAACACTTATTTTGTTCATTTAAGCAATCAATAAACCCTAAACATTACTTCCGGAAATTTATATCTAGTAGCCGTCATCGTTGAAGTTGAGAGATATCTTCATAGTTCCGGTTTATTATCTCTCTAAAAGTTCATTCATACCATGAAGTATCTTTTACCAGCTATTTAATATAATAATATAAAATTCTGTAGCTCCCTGAAAGCAAATGGTTGTAAGCTATATTTTATGCAGTTTTTAGATTTTTTTCCACTTAATTTGATTTTTTATTCCTCTCCTTAAGGAAATCTAGAATAATGGTTAAATTTTTATAAACAATTGATTTTACCGATCGGTCTGCGTAGACAGGAACAAAACAAAAGTTGCTCTATTAATAAAAACAAAAAATAAATATGTTCATACATGGAAAGCAAAGTAACATACCAAACAAAACTTAATTAAAAAATATTATACCTATAGACTCTGAAATAAAAATAAGTGAAAAATGTAAGTTCTAAGAATTTTGTAAATAGATAAAAGAATTTTTGTATGCTACAAGTTCAAGTAAGTCAGAAAATGTTGTAAATAACTTAAAGTAATTATTAATATCAGTATCTTCCAAAAGTAGAGAAAATTAATCAGTGAAACACTCAAGTTCAGTGTAGTAAGTAACTGTTAGATGGTTAAGAGTAAGGATGAGTAAGGTCTTTTCTTGTATTTCGCGTATTACTCGCGTCAATTGCTACAGTAAATAACAACAAAATGAATTATTATTTACAATGATGAAGCATCGCATATAAACTACGATATAATTTTAATTACTTTTAAAGAACACAGTTATTACTTTTCCCAAAGTTGAACAAAACTTTCACAGTCGAATTCACAACTCTGTTCGACATAATTTCCGAATACCTTTCTGCTTCTCTAATTTACGATCAGATTAATTTTTGTCGGTAAGACTGTTTTTTTCCTCTCTTTAACTAAATAGACAGTATAGACTAAATAAAATCAGTAGTTATATTTCTATTTAGTTAGTTTATCTGTGCAAACAAATTTATACAACAGATTCGAGTTAATACAGGTGCCTGTATTACCTGACACCATGCGTCTGAGAAGATAAATACTAGACAGAATTGTTAAATGTTACAATTTTTTTTTTTTATTAAAGAAGAGTTTTGAAGTTTTTTTTTTTTTATAAATACCTGTCAAAATGGTTTGACATTGACTCGTGGACATAGTCAACTTTGTACGGAAAAAACACAGTCCTAGGTTTTTCAATTAAGAGTAACCAATTGGAATGGTCTGTGTCCTTTAGAATAGTAACTATTTCAGCTAAACTTATGATTGTTATTCTAAGCCAGAATAAGGTTATTCTAAGAACTGTAGACAATTTTCCAGTTGAAGAAATGTAAATGTACCTCATTTACGTGAAAATAACAGTTATTTCTTGCAAAAAAACACAAATGTTATGCTCTATTCTTTGATCTTCTTTCATAATAGCAAAACCTTCTTTTGCATACTGGGGGACAAATCTTAATAAACAACGTAGCCCATCAAGGTGCTTTGCATTTTTAAGTGCACATGATTTCACAAAATAATTTTACCGAAATATTAATTTGAGTTCCTATTTGGTAAAATTACTTTTCAAGCAAGTGTCTTTTGCTAGGGTAGCTGTGTGGTGTGTGGGTAAGAAATATTTTGAAAAACAAAAGACCATCAAAGTTAGATCAAAGTGCAGTAGCACTGTAGCAGTAAAGTTGGTAAAAATTTATAATCCGTAAGTACAACGTTGGTAATATTTAAGTTTCTGAAATAGCTCTGCGTTTTTCTCTAAATTTGGAATAGTAAGAGCTCAATCTAACTTTTTTGTATTTGAAAATTCCAATTTTGGTAGGACTCCTGGAAATTATGTATTCCAAATGTTTCCAACCAATCTTAAAAACAGCTACATTAGAAATTATTATTATTTTTTACAATTTAACATGTTAATTTTGTAAATAAACAAAAGTTTTTTTATACAATTGAGAAAAGTCAAATAATTTTTACAATTTTACAGAATATGGAGAATTTCTTCATTGCAAAGGTAAGAAGTTTACAGATTTCGATGAAATTAGACGGGAAATTGAAGCGGAGACGGATCGTGTGACTGGTTCAAACAAAGGAATTTCCAATATTCCTATAAATTTGAGAGTCTATTCACCAAATGGTAAATTATATTAATTAGATATGTATTTTGGTTAATTTCCAAATTATTATCAGATTATCCATCTGATCTATTATAATAACTTTTAAGGTGTTGTATATATTAAGCTATGTTATATACTGTTCATGACAATTATTAAATTACTCGGAGCATCAAAGTCTTCCATATTTAGGTATTTTGATTCTTTTGAGGAAACTCATTAGAAGTATTAGTCCCCGCATCTGCCTATGCTTGTTGCCTTATTGTACACTATCTAACAAAGGGCAAGGACTCCTTAGATAAATAGCACTTCTCTCAGTTCCTGTATTAAGTATTTGGGAAACGGGAAGGTACTTTCATTTAACTTCTTAATGCAGTTTCATTAATAAATGCACAGGTAAACTGCAACTTTGTGCAAGTATTTCTCTGGAGAACAAGTAACCATAGTGTGGTATGATATTTTAGCCATAGGATACAACGAAGAGCAAATAGTTACAAATTTTTGAAAATATTTCCACAACAAGAACATATATAATTTAATTAACAGAAACTGAAATATTGGAATGCAGAATAATGTTTTTAGGGCCATAGTCTGGTAGAAGTGATTGGAATACTTTTAAGTATTTAAAATCCCAGAATGCTCAAAGTGAATAGTTTGTTGAAGTGTTGCGGGAGTGTAAAATCTGTGTAAAAGTAGTAAACCAGAAATACGTTTCTTTGCAGAAAACTATCGGAGATTTCTTGAATTTTTTTTTTTTTTTTTTTTGAAAAGGGCTGTGCACATATATTTTGTTTTTGTTTTTAAACGTGAAATTCATCGGCTCAGATGATTCAGATAATCATCAGATAAGATTTTAACTTCAATTTTTCTTCTAAAAAGATGGATAATTGAAACCTACATAAATTTCTTAATAAAATAGCATCATTTATATTCATTTTATTTCCGGGTTGGTAAATAAAAAAATAAAATATGGATGGATACTAAACCGTACTTAGTTAAGTGTAAAAAAAAACTAATTTAGAAATTAATAGTATCATTCTGGAATTGTACTCATGATTTTTCATGTTTTTTGAGAAGTCTTAAGTTGTGTTTTAGGGCAAAATATTTTTTTACGGCAGGTTTGATGTTCAATTCAAGCCGACTAGGTTTGAATGATTTTTAGTTTCTCTTACTACTTGTGAGAAATTGTATTGCGGTCTTGCAGTTTTTTCGATTTTATCGGGAATATCAATTTTGAATTGGAAAAATTGATTTTAAAAATTGGTCACTGTGTAACGCGTTTGAGCAGCATAATTAAAAAATAAATAAATAAATAAGAATGCGTAACAATTCAAATTTTATATTTTGAATCAGTGCCACCATAATGAGTTTTCAGAGGGAGTTGTCAGTTTACAGAATGTAGAAGTGCTGGTGGAGAAGTGAAGTAAATCTTCTAGTGTCATGTAAATATAATCTACTTATGTAATACTATCAATTATATGCTTAAGTAATATTCTAAATTGAAGAAAATCTGTAGAATGGAAGTTGTGCCATTTGGAGTGAATAATGTTTCTAGTTTTAGCCTTTTTTCCGCACAAAAGTTATTACAATATCAATAAAATAGCGATAAGGGAAAGACATGTAAATGTTCGCCCCCAGACTTTAAATAACCAACTTATTTATATTTATATATTTATTTATAATTACTTTAACAATTGTGCTCCGATAATTTTTTTGTAATTGTCATATTTTTTTTGTGTTTTTATAATTTATTCTGAAATTTTTAACTTTTGTTTACTCACAGTCTTTAATGTTAAGAATATTTTTATTTATGTGTATCATATAAACAACTTCATAAGCATATGCCAAATATATGCATGTATCATAATCATATAAACAATTTCAATTGCTACACGAATTGAAATAATAATTTATATAATCTATTGAGATTATTTTTAATTAATTTATATTTAAATTAATAATTTATATAATCTATTGAGATTATTTTAAAAAACGGCACCAAACATATTGCTAGCATAACCACTTATAGAAAGATTTCTCTGCTATAGCTTACACGTACTAACGAGTTCTTAAGTATATATATTTGAGAACCTGTGGAATCCGTAATACCCTTAAATTAAAAAAAGAAATATTGATTTTTTTTTTCACTTGTTTAATATGCTCTGCAACTAAACATAAGTATTGTGACTCTTATCACTTTACTGGATGGTGATGAGTGACTCATCAGTTCCTCTAGTAGGAGAAGTAGAATCAAAAAGCTAGGAACATCTAGACACTGATGCCAACTAACCTCTCCCCTCTATTGGCCACCCTACAGATTCTGTTGAAAGAGAATACTATTGAGAGGTTATTTCCCTCTGAACTGCAGGATCTCTGGAAGATCCAGGTAGAAGGGGAATCCGGATTTGGAATAATCTTTCCTTGATACAACTCACGGCTCACGCTATCTAGATAACTCATCCTAATTATAGAAGCCAGAATCTCCCGGGACAAACCAGAAAGAAAGGAAAGTCCCTGCAATTAATTAAAATAAATCTCTCCTGCTGCTCTCCTGAGAACCTCTCCTTGCAACTTCTTCCTTCAGATATTCTAAAGATGGAAAATGAAGAAGTTGGAGGGATTCGGTGAATATAGTCGCTCCGACCCTGGTACCCACATCGGTTCCAAAGAGAACTTCCAGGATTCAGGGATACTCAGTTAGGCATTAATGCTAAGTGACTGTACTTACTAGTACTTATCACTTCTCCCTAACGCCTTCTAGGAGGATACATTCCGCATCAATACCTGGTTTACTGGGAAAATCCATTTTGAGATCTAGGTCCAAAAAAGTGCTAAGTGAAACATTAGCGAAGCAGTTTGTTCCTTATTGACACAAAATTGATTTTCTTAAAACATATTGACAACACCCACGCTATATATCTATATGCCTTGAAAAATATATTAACTTTTTGCTCATAGGGAAGAGATTAGCTGAGTGGTTAGGGAATACTGAAGATCACGGGTTCGAATCCAGCTGCTGACCCTTAGATTTTCTCTTTCTAGAAGCTTCTTATAGCTCACTAGTCCGGTGTTGGAGAGTGTTATCTGTAACGAGTGAACACAGTCCAGAGGCCTGCAGTGTACTGAAAAACGTTCCGGGCGCCAATAACCTCAGATGTCAACGCGCCTTAAATACATAAAAAATATTAACTGTTTGCTGCTTAACCTTCCCGAAAATTTAAGAGAATCATGTTGGCAGTGTTTAGTTCTATTGTGTAGAACGTTTCCCTCATTGACGGAAAACCTTTAAACAAAGATTAAGCTTGTGAAGTTGTTTGACGATTTTTTATTTTTTTATTCAACAATGTAACATTTTTTTATATCCTGGATGAGATAAAGGGCAAATTTTCAGTTTTGAACATCACACTTATTGACCTTCCGGGCCTAACCAAGGTTCCGGTTGGTGACCAACCAGTTGACATTGAAGCACAGATAAAGGATATGATTTTCCAGTTCATCACCAAGGAGACATGTCTTATATTGGCAGTTACACCTGCCAATACAGATCTTGCTACATCGGATGCTCTACAGCTTGCAAAACAAGTTGACCCTGATGGTAAAGTGCCAAAACAAAAAAGAAAGAAAAAGAACCCTGAGACACTTTTGTCTATTGCCTGCACGAGCTTCTACGGCTATTTTTGTCTTTTATTTTTTCATTTCTCTTTCTGTTTGCAATCATTGTTCTTAAGTCATATCCATATCTTGACTGCCTTCTTTGCTTGTTCCTTTAAGACTTCTGCTAATTTTTATAAGTATGTAATTTCTTTAACAGCCTACTTCGAATGTTACTAAATTTGTCACTCTTTAATAATATTATTGTATTCATTTTTATTGCTACACAATATTTAACGAAATTCAGTTAAATTAAGATATATCCAGATAAATGTTCCTTTATCACTGCACACCTTTTATCGTTGATTAAAAAGTGGCAGAAGACAAAAATGATTACATTTTCTTAAATATTTTTTTCTTAGATGGCAATTGAGAAGTGGATATGCGAATAATGTGTAGAAAGAACACTAGAAAATGCACCCATAATAAGCATGTTTAGAGATAGATACCCGCTCGTGTTTTAGTGTTGAATTTGACTCTGGTCGACTTGCCCGGCATGACCAAAGTCCCAATTGGTGATCAACCATTAGATATCGAACATCAGATACGTTCTATGATACTGCAGTTTATCAAACGGGACAATTCACTCATACTGGCTGTAACACCTGCTAACACAGATTTGGCCAACAGTGATGCCTTGAAACTAGCGAAAGAAGTCGATCCACAAGGTTAGCCAAAATGACAATTTTTATTTTTGTATTTCTGTTGGGTTATGGTTTAGTTTCATTCTAAGAGAGTGCATTTTTCTTTTCTTTTAACTAGGGAAGTACTTACTGTAAGGTTTAATTAAGGCAGGAACTTTTTTAATGGTTTTAAAAAATCTAAAATCTTCAAATATTTTTAGCTAGCTGATTTTCGTTATTATTTTGAACAAAAAAAAAAAAAAAAAATCGCACGGTTTATGAATCGTCGACATCTTACTTTTGGGGATATGCAATTTTTTAATTATCTAAAATAAAATAAAAAACCATATTTATTGCGTGAATTATTATTTTCATACATATTTTCTGCTACTTAATTATTATTTATAAAATAATTGAAACAGGAAAACTCTAATCACTGTATGTTACTGTGCAAGATAAAATAAACTTACTTGTTTGTTCGATAGTACCAAAGAATATTTTTCAATCTTTCGCAATTTTAATATAAAGATATTTCCATCAAAAAAGGCTAGTACATTTGTTAAATTGCATGATTATTTATGTGTAACTTAAGTATTAACTGTTTTCAAGTGAAACAAATTACTGGAATGATATAATTATTGAAAGTTGCTAGTGAGATTATTAACAAATTCTTCACACAACTCTACTAACTTTTCGTGGAAGATGATTAGCATATGTGGTATTTGTAAATACCTTAACGTTATATTAAGCATTGTACACTGCGGTTCTCTCTCTTTTTTCCATTTGTTTTATTATAATTTTTTTTTATGAAGGGCCAAAAAACCCCTGTGAGGCAAATTACTTGTTTTTCTCTTACTTCTTTTCTTAATCCCTTAATTTATGGCTTAACACGAGAAATAAGTACATGATACTTTAAAAAAATGTCAGAACATTAAAAATGATAGAGTGAAATATTAGCGTTTAGCGTAACATCGTTAAACTAAAGTTTCTTAAATGTTTATAAGGATAAATGAAACAGTTCTTTAATCATAATATTCTAATTAGAAATGTAAGGCACCATTGCTCATTGATCAGTGCCCGGTTCTTCTAGGCAACATTGACTGAAGAAAAAATTGAGGCCTACTTTTTATCAGAAAAAGTAGGTTCTCTTGCAGTTTTTGTGCAAGAATTTTGACTCATGAGATTATAGCTCTTAGACCTAGAGTTTTTCAGTATGTGAGAAGAAAGAATCTTTCAGATCGCTGAGGATCTGGCTTTGTTATCAAGACTGTAAAATTCCCCTTGTAGGATATTGAGCATATCACTCTGATTTCTGTCTTGGTTAAAGAAGGGAAAAAATCACGAAAAGAAGGCAGATTCTAGGGAACCTTAAGAGTATGGAATAGAAATCTTCCACAGTTTTAATGTAAATTTTCTTATGGTGGGAAAACAGAAATCAGTTCTACACGAGGAGGAAAGAACCCAGTGAACCCGGAATTCACATCCGCATAAATAATAATTCGCGCTATTTTTTCTTCTAATCAACATTGACCTGGAGAAAGTAATTCGCCATCTGTGTATTTTATAAAAGCACGCTTTGTCATATCAGTTTGAGATGAAACAGATTTGGGGTACAATCTCAAGGGTCCCTTTCGGAAAATGGTAGGATCCGGTGGGATCCAATATGGGATAAGTAAATATAAATAAATATGGGAAAGACAACTTATTTCTGTGGGTTCATTTTGAAGGTTCAACGATTAAGAATTGACGGATACTCTTTAAAATGTAAAAATTTTTTATTTTAATTTAATTTTTTTATTTAATAAAATAAAATTGAAAGCCAAGAAGGGAATCGAACCCTGTACCACACCCCAGGACAAATGGCATACTATCTGAACATTTTAAATAAGTTGGTACAGAACTTAAATGTGGCTTGTAGACAGAAGTAATGTGAAAAGGCTAGAGCAAACGGTTATGAAAAAAGGAGATGTTCTGTCACTTTTTTCTGTAATATATTATATACAGGGTGAACCATTTAAAACGCACCATTCGCAAATAACTTTTTAGGAAAGCGGAATTCCGGAAAAACGTACGAAGCAAACTATATGTTTTTTTTAGTCTAGTTTTCAAATTTTTCAACCCCGATGCTGTACCTTCATTTTTGGCGGAGATACGGTCAAAAACCCGAATAGGGTTTCATAAGGACCACTGGTTTTGAAAATGATTTTGACAACTACATAAAAAACTGTGATAAATGACGTAAACCCCGTTTCGATATCTCTAATATTTGTCGAGATATTTAAGATCAAAGTTACAATTTTATCTATTCGTGAACGGTTTTCGATATTAATTTTCCACCAAAATACACGTTTTGGGGAGGTTCTCTGACTGCAAAAATGTTATTGGCGACGCAAAGAACAAAAATCTAGTGCAATGTAATGGTTGTGGGTGAATCTGGATAAATTGGTTTACCCAGAGGTCTAAAGTAATAGATTCTATCAGGTATTTATTGTAGAGGTTTCCTATCTATTGTTGATCGCCTGATTGGAAAGTACTATACTGGCTTTAAAATTGAAAGATGCAATAAAAAGAGAATTTTTCGAAAAACTCTTTTTTACCGAACGTTTCTTGTTGCATTTCTCTCGATTCCCAAACGTCTGAAATTTAATTCTCAGTTTCCTAGGCTAGAGCAGAAAGAAATTACTGTTAAAAATAGGTTTATTTATTTATTTTATTTTGTTGAGAATTACATTTTAAGTAAATCTTTCAAAGTAACTGTGTTAAGTCAAGTGCTGATATTTGAATACAGCCTTAGTTATTTGGAGTACTAAATTATAACTACATCACAGATAATTTACATTCCCTACAACCTCCTGAAATCTTCTTTCAGTAAGGTAAGTTTTAGAGAATGGTCGTTCGTAATCGCAATAGTTCTTGAATTTTATTAGCTGCTAAAAGTTGTAGATATTAATTAGTTACATATGTGCGTTTATTTATTACCATCACAGTATATTTTAATAGACTACTTTAGTTTTATTCACGCACAAATATACTGTTCAAAGTTTCAGGAAAAAAAATAATAAAACCTCATTTCTTCTATTCTGTGCTATTATTATTTGGTTCTTGAGTCTTTTTTGTTTTCTATTATTGATTATTGTTCATCTATACTGTTTGTTGCTTGTTTAGACTAGATATTCTTCTTAGATGCTAAAATAAATGCACCTGGATTTCTTTTATTAAATTTTAGCCAAAACAATCACAAACTTAGTAAGGTTTCAATTATAGTAAGATATCCTTCTCCCTTTCCATTGTAGTAAGCATTTATTTCCCTTGAAAAGCATTAAAATTATCCTTTAAAAACCGGGTTGCATGCTTAGCAACTATTCAGATTACTTGGTACCCTTCTTTACTTATTGAATTATTCTTCGCTATTCTCTGATTGTCACAGCGATTTTTTAATTTAAACGTTATGTCAGTTTAAATATTATGTAACTTTTCTTTAAATCTGACTATTCAGTTTTTAGTCATTTTCAAAGATTCGTTCATCAGATCCAAAAAACAATTTCACTTCCACCAATAAACAGCTTCTAACGCCCATTACTCTGCGGTGGAATTTTAAATGTAGAAATATTGATCTTGAACGTTTCATAATAGATTTTATTGTAACAGTACATGTTCATTGCTTCATCGTTAATTTGCAAAGACCCTTAGCTTCCTTTCATTTTTCTTCACTTTTCTTACTCCACTAAAAGCTTACTGAAAATTGAATTCTTTAACCCTTAAAAGTTAATAAAAGGAGTCACCTTTTAAGAACGGTATTTTACCTTTTGCCATTATCTGGCATCTCTTCCAAGATTGCGCTATCAACTTCTCGTTGCAAGGACTGCACTTTTTATCTCTCAAATCAAGTGCGGAGTTACTGGAAACATTATTTTCAGATTGCTGCTACTAGACGTCATTTTTTCATACTGTCGAGAAATGCGTTAGGAATGTCCCACTAGTGTCTTACTTTCACTGTTGAATTGATGATTGGTTCCACAATGCAAGATATCGTGTTTTATTTATTTATCTTTTTTTCTGAAATTTTATTGGTCATAGCCAAACTAGTTTTCATCATTTTCGGATGTTCTTTCGTTAGAAGATAGTTCCCATTTCAATATCATATTACCTTTATCATAGCGATAAAGAAAAGATTAAAATCACACTAAAGTCTCCATAACTATTTGCTGTGTGTTCCTTTCTTCTGGATTACATTACTTAAACTTAAGAAAGGAAATATAAAAATTTAACATCAACAGTTTACTAAAATGCATTTACCTACTTTTTTTTTTTATTAGTTATTTCTTTAAAATGAAATATAAGTGGAATCCAAACCGCTAGCGCTATTAACCAATCAACAATATTTAAATTAATTAAAATATAGTAGTAATTGTTTAAAACCAGAATTTTAAAATAGTTAAATCTATAGCTTAAAGATTACTGTTTCAAAACTTTGTAATTGTATTTGACTTTAAATATATTTAGGAATCATAAATCTCACACACAATATAATCCTTTAAATGTCAGATCACTCAGTTAATTTTTATCTGCAGTAAGTTCTCAGTCAAATTGTACTAATCGATATCAGTTTAGCAAAAAACTTGTTCACTTTCTTTATAAAGAGCTTATATTCCTAGAACAATAGTCACCTAGCGTTCATGTACTGGTATCTCAAGGTTCAGTTTTTCACTCTAGTACTTATTTAATATATTTCAGGATTGTAGCCATAGGTTTTTTTTTTTAATTGGTAATTTGCATTTTTTTTTTCTTTACTAGGTGTTAGAACAATAGGTGTGATAACAAAACTAGATTTGATGGATGAAGGTACTGATGCACGAGATATTCTTGAAAATAAACTATTACCACTTCGCAGAGGATATATTGGTGTAGTGAACAGAAGTCAGAAAGATATCGATGGTCGAAAAGATATTAAAGCGGCTCTTTCAGCTGAGAGGAAATTCTTTCTTAGGTATGTAAGTAGTTACTTTATTTGCTTACCATCCTTATTAACCTATTCTCTGTTAAAAATGTGTATTTACTTTGATTTTATTTCAGTCATCAATCCTATCGCCATATGGCGGATCGCTTAGGTACACCATATCTTCAGAGAGTTCTCAATCAACAATTGACTAACCATATCCGAGATACACTGCCTGGTTTAAGAGATAAACTTCAGGTTTGTTAGTTATTTTTGAAATTTCTTTAATACCAATACAATTTGTAGAATGTTTATATCTCCCTTTTCCTTACTTTGCACAAAACCCCCGTGATAAAGCGTTTCTTATTCTTCTTCTGATTTTTCCGCCAGTTGTTCCTAGCAGCCACTATCCAAATGCTGATTTAAAGGATATTTTTAGTTTCAACCATTCCAAATAGTTTTTTCTCGACAGAGTGTGTACGAAAATGCATGGACTATTTGTGGTAAAACTAAAGTCCGTCAACATTCTCTTTTATAAGTCTCTCGGAACTAAGATTTCACTGGCATTTTTTTTTTTAAACCCCATATTAACTGGGAGAGGTTATTTACACGAAGAGAGCTCGTCGCTGTATCAGGGGCTTCATTTTCAACAGTCACCCCTGTGTCATCCATCCATGACCTATTTCAAACTTTCTTCTTCAATCAGAGGTAGATTATATTCGTTTGTTGTAGAGATTTCGATTTCACTTATATTACTGGTCTCGCACTACACATATTGGCTCATGTTGAAATCGGAATTCCATGATTTGGCTTTGACTAGGCAAGCGCAGGTGAGTGATGATCAGCTGTCTCTGGGATAACTTGTTAAATAGCGCTGCCCTCTCCCCAAAACATCACCATATATTCTTAGTATGACTCCTATTAAGTCATTTCTCTCACAAGATAAAGAAATCTGAGATTGAGGATTACCTTATATCAGCTGTAGGACAGTTCTCATGTCATCACTGATGGCCTAATCTTATAAAGAAAATTCTGATGAAGTAAGATCATCGCTGAAAACTGGTTTTGTACGATTTTCTGTATATAGAGGTTAGTTGGAATTTTCTTCAACATTTTTTAGGGAACTGAAGTAGTTGTTTAGTCCAGTTTTTGTATCCATTTCTTTTACCCCGAGATTCTGGAGATTTTTTGAATGTAAATTAGCAAAGAATAGTTATGAGTTCATATATGAAATGTACAATAAGCCTAGGACCTTCCTCACCGTTTCATATATGATAATGTGTTAACTGTTAATTATGATTCTTTTTATGTATAACTTAAATTTGAAAGTATATCACTCATTTTATTTCTCATTCTCTCTCTACTTGATAGCAGACTAATTCATTTATAATGAATTTTTACTTTTTTTTTCTATTCTAGAAACAAATGTTAGCATTGGAAAAAGATGTTGAACAGTATAAACATTTCAGGCCTGACGATCCATCAATTAAGACAAAAGCAATGTTACAGTAAGTTGAAACTTTATTTCAATCATTTTTACTGAATAAAATTCTTATTAATTTAATTTTGTAATGAGTTTTAAGCGCTTCCTTATCTAAAGCCATTAGCGTCCGGAGCTTTGTTCAGTGCAATGCAGCTCCGGATGGTCAATGTTACCATAACAGGTAACTCTGTCCATCAGCGTACAATGAGCTGCAAAAAGCTTCTAGGAAGAGAAAGATAAAAGCTGAGTGAAAGTTGTTGGGCTCTTGTGTCATTTCCACGTGGGAGTACAGTGCACTAACCAGTGAGCTAAAGCCGTCGTAGGATGGTTTGATAATAACTTGTAATTTAAATGTTCATACCTGTATGTTCGTTTTAATGCAATTTTTATTGTGATTTAGATTTCAATTGCTTTATTCAGAACTGAATAAAAAAATAAGTAAGTTTAATTAAAATCATGAATTAGTTAAGATAAAATGAAGACTCAGAACTTTAAACATAACTCATCTAATTCTGCGTGTATTAGTTAGTGGGTGGATGTAATAAGATGTCTAAAGTACTAAAGCAGCTAGACCTCTATGTGTTTTGAATTAAAGATACATGAAAAATATCAATCAAAAACTAGACATACCTAAATTAAATAAAACTTATACTTGACTGAAAGCAAGTAATGACTTTTTAATTAAAAAAATTGTGGACATAAAATTATTGATTAATGAGTTAAGTGGATTTATGACGTATTATTAAATTGGAATTAACAACTTTCCTGCAAACCCTGACGAAAATCTTTTTTCTTTTATTCGTACAAGTTTTTTGGTTAATAACTTGGAATAATCAGAGAAAAAAAGAGATAGGAAGTTATTTTCACCTAAAAGTGAGAAATTCTAATACACATCCACCTATTAGGGTTCCATTTAATATCATTAGTGATAAAGAAATATTTTTAAAGAAAGCAAAGTTGAAGGGAGATATTTTAAATTAGGCCACAATTTCCGATAACTGCAATAAAACTGAATTAAAAAAATTTCTAAGTGAAAATATGGGTAAGTATTCATACAATCTGGGTGATTATTGTCCCAGGTGGCCTTTTTGAGGACTTCCGTCCATCAAGATAGCTGCCTGGGTACATACAGTCCTTGAGGTGTCTCTTACTTTAAGGTCGCATGTAACGAGAGCACCAAGCTTTTTGGTTTCATCTCCCGATATACGGGTGAGATAAGGAAACTTCTTGCTATTGAGGCGACTACATCCTCCACTTCCGTGTCCTTGGCGAGATAGACCTTTCTAGGGCTTGATATCCACAGAGGCTGGTTGGTGGTGGCTTCCCTGGTCTAGTCATCCCCCTGAAGCATATTTCCGCAATAAAATATAGTCAGAGTAGATTTATTATCCATGTTTGTTCCTTATTTGATTTGATATCTATGCTAGGGTAAAATATCACTCGCACAATATCACTCCCAATGTGTGTGTAAAGCTATTTTCTGGATATCCTCTACGCATCAGAGGCTCTATTATCTTAGTCACTCTTGTACCGACCATCCATTAGCACGGGTCCTCGAACACCTTAGATTAGTATCTACGAAAAGTAATTTGTGAAGAAATGTGTAAAAATTTTGGGGGTTCAGTCTGCTTAGTGTATTCACATACCTTCTTACGAAAGTGTCGCCTATCCTCCGCTTTCCAAGCTGACCAAGCTAAGGTGCCCATATCCCTATACGTGGCTGAGGACGTCATGTATACATTGCAACACCTGAAGACACTAGTGAAGACTTAATAGTATCCTCGGGAGCTCATATCACTGTAGTACGATCATTTGATAATCATTGTTCATTCGAACACCCCTTACTAAAATTATTAAGTAAAACTAAGAATAAATAAAAATACTATTTTCCTTGTTTTAGAATGATCCAACAACTACAATCTGATTTTGAGAGAACTATTGAAGGAAGTGGTTCAGCCCAGATTAACACAATGGAACTTTCTGGTGGTGCAAAGATTAATAGATTATTCCATGAAAGGTTTCCTTTTGAACTTGTGAAAATGGAATTTGATGAAAAAGAATTAAGAAGAGAAATAGCATTCGCTATTAGGAACATACACGGTATTTTTTTGTCTTTAACTTTTAAGCTGATTCTAGAGATTGAAAAATAAGCGTAATAAAAAAGATATTAATTAAAATACAATTATTTTGTTTGAGGAGTCTCAAATTAGATTACCAATTTAACCTAATAAAGTTATAAATTTACAATAGTCTTGGTTATAAACCGTTTCTTGAATGTATACATACATATAATTTATTTTTGCAGATGCATTACATTAAATACAAAACATGTCTTCAGTACATTTGTGTCTACATTCACTCATTAATACTCCATTTAAATATTTTAAAACAAAATCTTAACAATTTTTATTGTTACCTATTATTTTTAAGATACTCTTCTTTTTTCCTTAGACACACAAATAGTTTTTACAAAATTCTACTTTCATGATTTGCTTATTGATATTTAAGAATTTTTAAAGATTATTTCTTCATGCACATTTCCTTGTTGGTAAATATGATGTAATTGAAATTCAAATTGCATTTTATTCAAATTCATGTCTTTTTTTTTTTAAATATAACACTTTGAAAGAACTCGACAATTTTTTGATTTTTATTTATTTTTTAAATATTTTATTTTTTTAAGCGTTTACATGAAATTTTGATTGCTAGGAATTCGAGTGGGTTTGTTTACACCTGATATGGCTTTTGAAGCTATAGTAAAAAAGCAGATTTCTCGATTAAAAGAACCATGTCTTAAGTGTGTGGACCTAGTCGTTGTAGAACTTTCAAATGTTGTTCGCATTTGTACGGATAAAGTAAGTAAATGTTACACAAATCATCTTTGTAATCAACAAGTTTTTTGTAATATATAATTTTCTTTTTCATTTGTGTATCATTTTTCATAAATGACGTTTTGTAGCCATATTATCTTTACGTTTTACATTTGTTACAATATAGATGGCTCGTTATCCTCGTCTTCGAGAAGAAACTGAAAGAATTATTACTTCATATATACGACAACGTGAGCAGTTATGTAAAGAACAATTAATTATGTTTGTTGATTGTGAATTAGCATACATGAATACAAATCATGAAGATTTCATAGGATTTGCTAAGTAAGAGTTATTTATTACTAATTTCTTTGCTAACTAAGTGCTTTAACATATAAGCCCTCAAAATTAATTGATACATTTTTCTGTGTTTATAGTGCTCAACAAACTTCAGAAAATTCCAACAAATCAGGTCGAAAACTTGGAAATCAAGTTATTAGAAAAGGTTGGATGTGTATACACAATCTTGGTATTATGAAAGGTGGAAGTCGAGATTATTGGTTCGTCTTGACGTCAGAAAATATATCATGGTTCAAAGATGAAGAGGTGGATTATACTAATTATTTTAAAAGATATCTTAATTCATTAATTTTATTGTATTAGCTCGAGTCCTGCACTAAATTTTTTACAGGGAAAATTAAATGCTGTTTTTTTAAAATACACTTCGTTTGTATTTTACTTTTTAAACAAACTAATCTTTGATATGTAAGTCTATAATTAAGCTTAATTCTATAATATAAGCTTAAATACACTTCTACTTTTGAATTTCTCGTTTAAAAAATATTCGTAAATTTTGAAAGCCTACTTGTAAATGTGTTTCCTTACGCACTTGACTGTTTTTAAGGACTCAAATGTTTTCGTTGAGTAAAAAGTTTAGTATGGTAAAAATATTTTTACTTTAATAGGACTTTAAAATATTTAAACTTAAATAGGACTAGCAAAAGTTTTAATGGTCAGTATGAAGTAACTTGAAGTTGTGGAAGCTTTGGTAGTGAGTCAGGTGTGAATGTTATAATTTTAATCGAGCGTCTTAGAACATTTTGACAGTCTTTAGCGATTTACTTTCGCGAATTTATGCTTTCTAAACTCTGTAGTTATTCTGTTGCTGAAAATAAATGTTTATCTTCTTCTATTTTTGGTTACATTGTTATTATTCGTTTCTTTTACTATTATTTATTTTCTATTGTCAGGAACGAGAGAAAAAGTATATGTTACCATTAGATGGGCTTAAACTCAAAGATATCGAGCAAGGATTTATGTCTCGAAGGCACATGTTTGCTTTGTTTAATCCAGAAGGTCGTAATGTTTATAAGGTATGTTTTTCTTGTCATTAGTTTATTATTTTATTTTTTTTTAATAAGCAGAATTGATTTATGTATTATTTAATTTAGGACTACAAACAACTGGAATTAAGTTGTGAAACTCAAGACGAAGTTGACTCCTGGAAAGCTTCATTCTTAAGAGCAGGTGTTTACCCAGAAAAATCAACTGAACAAGCAAATGGTGATGAGGTACGTAATTTTAATTCCATTTAATTTCAGTCCATTTTCCTCGCAACTCCTTATTCTTAAGGCGTTCTTTTACCTTTATAAAAATAATCATAAATCTTACTCAATAAAAAACAGAAAAATTTAAAAGCAGTTCAGTTTACACTCTGTAGGGTACAGTGTTTGTATTTATTGAGCACTTGCTTTTACATCAAAATGTTCCTCAAAATACTAATTTTCATAAACTATTGAACATTAACACAAATTGTATATTCAAAACATTACATTTCAATGTTGGGTACTTTTATTTATTTATTTATTTTCTTCCTTGGGAGGCATTTTGATGCTATATTATTTTCTTTTTTGGCGAAAAATGTATCTGTCAATATTGTTTTATAGGTCAGGGTAAGTTGGAGGAGATCACTACGCCAAGTCATCTTTGTTCGGTGCTGTTATTCTTTTATTTTATTTGCAGAATGTTCTTCTTATTGCTTTAATATTTATCTTCATGCCTAACCGTTGATTTTTTGTTTATTTTTTTCTTTATTATTATTTTTTTTTTGGTGTAGTTATGATATAGTTTTACATCACTTTATCTATTTGTCTTGCGTGCGCATCCCCACTTGTGTTTACAATACTACATAAATAGTCCAAGAAAATTTTGCTTATTTTTATTTTTCAAAATTTATTCATTAGGGATAGTTTTTATTGTACTTTTTTTCTTATTTCAAGAGAGTACCCTTTATTTGTTTTATTTAATTAAATTATTTACTTTTTTGTTTTGTTTTTGTGGTGGTGTTTTTTGAAGTACCATTTATAAAACTTTCGACACTTAATTGTATTATTCACCTTATACAAATCTATCTACACATAACATTTTGTAGGTACAATCAAAGGTAAAATGTCATAATTTACATTTTTAATTGCTACTTTTAAAGAGTGTTTTAAATGAATGTAATAAGTACGTGGACATTATATTCAGGTTTGATATTTCCTCCCTCTACTTTGCTTAATTATAAGATTTTGTTTTTAATATTTAATTTTTTTTTTTAAGAAGAAAGTTAATGTAGCTTGGTTGGTTAGCTTATGAAGAAATATAAAGTTAACGTTGGTTATTTTACCGCAGTTATTTTGGCTTACTATTATGAATTGTAGAAAGTTGTCCAAATATATTAGATAGCAGGTAATTAAAGAGTCGAATTGGGTTTTTTGATCTAAGCCATATTAAAAAAAAGGCAATTAACTTAATTTCGATTCATAAAAAAACTTAACTTTAATTGAGAATAACAAAAAATTTTTTTCTTATGTTGTATCTAACAGGAGGGTTACGAGGTTGGTTCAAAATTTGTGAAGATATTACTTGCATTGCACAATTATTTCTACATTTGTAATAAAGTAGTTTTAATATTATTTTTTCTTAATTTTAATATTGTAAACTGGCACAGTAAAAAACGTTTTTATTTAATAATTACAGATGACAAATAAAGAAATAGAATAATAATAATAAAAAACTCTATGCATGGAATAAAGCTTTGTTGTCAATTAAAATTAATCAAAAAATATTTCGTGTGTGGTCCTAAGCATGAAGCATGTAGCAGACTAAAACAAAATGTGGTATTGTATAAAGGGGATTTCTTAACGAATAAAGTCCCATAAAATTTTAAGTATCGTTTCGACCGAAACATTTTATTATTTTATTTGCGTGTCAAAATGTATTTATTCATCAATTTTTGTTTGTTTTGTTTTGTACTTATCTTAAAATTTAGCTTTAAAGTTCAATTTTTATTGTTATAATTTTTTTTTATTTCGTTGTATTAAACTGATACTTGAAGTTAAAGGATTTTCTTTGTTAGGGTGGAGGAGAAGGTACTTCTTCAATGGATCCAATGTTAGAACGTCAAGTTGAAACAATCAGAAATCTAGTAGACTCCTATATGAAAATTGTGACCAAAACAACGAGGGATCTAGTACCGAAGACAATAATGTTTCTTATTATTAATAATGCCAAAGACTTTATTAATGGGGAACTCTTGGCACATCTTTATGCATCTGGTGATCAGGTAATGCCACTGTTTATGTAAGCCATAACATTAAAATTTATAAACTTCTCTTAGAGCTTAAAATTAGTTTTTGTAATCAGTAGCGACACTGCTCTGGGAAGAGTAGATTTTAGTGCTTCAACGAGTAGCTAATTCGTTAAAAAACATCATCAACTACTTTAGTAGAAGACCTTTAGTCTAGATCTCATTCGTGTAGCTTTTTTTCTCGTACTTAACAATTCACTCGTTCATTATGGATTGTTCAAACTGGTTTGCGAACCCAGATGGCCGTTAAGTGATGTCACAGAACTGTATAAGTTATAAAACTGAACTATCTAGTCATAGCCTGTAGCAGTCAATTATCTGCTCTTCGATCGACACTTCCTGAGACAGTTACTGTTTAATATAATGAATTGCAGTAGGCCGGCATATTGTTACTTTTTTCTTCGTTGACCTTGGTTTCTATTTGGGTTAGTTCTGGCGAGATCTAAAAACTACTCAATACTACTACTAAATTTAATTAATTGATTTTTTTAAGATTTAGGAAGAACGTATCGTGTTAAAGATTCCTAAATGGTGATGACGAATTCAACTGACCTGAAGATGGTAAATAGGATCTATAATAATTATAATAATGCCATTTATTAAACATTATACATACAAGTACATAATATCTAAATCAGCCGAAGCTGTGGCCACAATAGGATCTGTACTCTACGAAAAAACAAGTAATATTTACGTTTGGAAGTGCTGAATCTAATTTGTACCAAAATAAAAAATAAGTGACCATTTTATAGCTGACTGGTTGTCCAGAGGTGATGGTTGACAGTCAGCATTCCGATTTTAAAATTAAAAAGCTCAGCCATCTTGTAATCACCGTCTTTGATTTAAAGATATTCTTTAAATTATATTTTCTTTAAAGTTTAGAACTTACGAAATCTCTCTTTTAATTTTTGTTTTGTTTATGTATTTATGTGTGTTAAGTTATGATGGATAAAATTAATTGATATTTATTAAAAACCATTTTCATGGATATAGTCCTCAATGATGGAAGAGAGTCAGGAAGAAGCACTGAAACGAGAGGAAATGTTAAGAATGTACCATGCTTGCAAGGAGGCATTAAGAATAATAGGCGATGTATCTATGGCTACTGTTTCCACCCCAGTTCCACCACCAGTCAAGAATGATTGGCTAGCCACTGACAATCCCAGGTATTTTTGTAAATTTTATCCAAACTTGGTATAAGTGAGGAGTGATGTGAACTTAATGAAAAACAAAATATAATCAAAATTTGACAGTGGGGTTGGAAGACCAGTGGTTAATGTCCTCAAGTGAGGAGATGAAAAATGGCCATGCTGGATAATATTGTTGATTTGATCTCTCGCAGCACCATTTTTGTTGCATCGCTGATTGGTTTTGGACTTATATTCATCATTAATCAGTTTGGTGTAGAGAATTCGACTTCACTTACATATGTTTCTGTTTCATGTCACACTTGCTGACTATCCGATGTAAGTCAAGGGATACGTGTCCGCCGTTAGGCTTCAGGGAAACAAGAAATTCGTAGATTGTTTTATTTATTGTGGCAATATGAGTCTGACTTTGTTTGCTGTTTTAACTGAAATTTAATTCGTTTATAGTATTGTTACTATCATCCAATCATAAAAATAATTGCAATACGAGGGTCGTTTGAAAAGTCCGTGCAAAGTCAGAGAGATAGCACCACTGGCGCGTATCGAGGTTATGTTTAGTTAGTAGCATCTCTTGGAAGAACACACACCAAGTTTCAGCCAGATCGGTCTATTTCTTTGTGTTTGGCATTCGTTTGAATCGAGGAAGTCGAGTGATTTTCAAAAAATGTACGAAAAAGAATTTCGTGTGTTGATTAAACACTACTTTAAGAAAGGCAAAACGCCTCTGGAGACTAAAGAGAAGCTTGATAAACATTATGGTGACTCTGCACCTTCGATAAGAACAGTTTATAAGTGGTTTCAAAATTTTCGGAGTGGCCATATGGGCACAAATGACGCTGAACGTTCTGGACGCCCTGTTGAGGTTACTACTCCAGAAATCATTGATAAAATCCATGATATGGTGATGGATGACAGAAGAGTGAAGGTGCGTGAGATTGCTAGTGCTGTGGGCATCTCGAATGAACGGGTACATAATATTTTGCATCAACATTTGGACATGACAAAGCTATCCGCAAGATGGGTGCCGCGATTGCTCACGCTTGACCAAAAACGAAATCGTGTGAAGTGTTGCAAGGACGGTTTGCAGCTGTTGCAAGAACTTTAAGCGTCGTTTCGTCACTGTGGATGAAACATGGATACATCACTACACTCCTGAGACCAAAGAACAATCTAAACAATGGGTTACCAAGGAGGAATCTGCGCCAAAAAAGGCGAAGACCGTTCCTTCGGCCGGTAAGATTATGGCGACTGTCTTTTGGGATTCGCAAGGAATAATCCTCATCGACTATCTGGAAAAGGGTAAAACTATTACAGGTGCATATTATTCATCGTTATTGGACCGTTTGAAAACCGAGCTGCAAGAAAAACGCCCACGATTGGCCCACAAAAAAGTCCTTTTCCATCACGACAACGCACCAGCTCACACCTCAGCAGTTGTGGTCGCAAAATTTATGGAAATAGGGTTCCAACTCGTTTCACATCCCCCCTATTCTCCAGACTTGGCTCCCTCGGACTACTATTTGTTCCCCAATATGAAGAAATGGCTGGCGGGAAAAAGATTTTATTCAAACGAGGAGGTGATTGCAGAAACGAATGGCTATTTTTCAGACTTGGACAAATCCTATTATTCGGAAGGGATCAACAAACTAGAGCAGCGTTGGACGAAGTTTATAAGCCTAAAAGGAGACTATGTTGAAAAATAAAAAAGGTTTACCCCCAAAAATTAAGTAGTTTTTATTTTTGCACGGACTTTTCAAACGACCCTCGTATTCCTTTCAATTGGTTGTATTGAGTTTTGTACTTGCTGAAGTATCTTTGGCATTGCCCGATTTGGTGATGGTTGATAGTAAACAAATTAACGTGTTACTTTTTACATTTACTTTTTCGTTTATTTCGGAGGTATGAATTAAATCCGGTACAGTAATGAGGTATTAAATTTCGTTACACTTTGTATCAGTAGAATTTAAGGAAATAATAATTAATGTCACAATTAACAAAAAATCTACTACCTTCTAATCCGTATTATTAATATTATAAATTTAAAAACTTTTATTGAAATTTATGAATTTACTGCAATATTTTTTTTCGTGCTTGTTTAAAAACTATTTGAAATTTGAAAATCTTAGACACAAATTAAATTAAAGATTATCCACTATTGAAAATATTACTTTCTACAGATTATCACCTCCTTCACCTGGAGGACCCAGAAGACCAGTGCCAACTCAAGCAGGAAGTACAGGCGGACCAACTTCGAGGGTTCCTCCGCCAATGCCACAAACAAACAGACCTGCTCCAGCTATTCCTTCCAGACCTGGACCAGGCGCTCCTCCAGGCAGACCAGCGCAAGGAGCTGCCTTACCCCCTCCTCTTATTCCTTCGTAAGTATAATTTTTTATCTATTTTTTCATAAAAAAAAAAATGGAGATACGTAAGGCTATTCTGTTAGTGAATATTTTTCTATTCTGTTGTTCTTTTAACTGCTACTTGTTTTGTTTTAATGCTTATTCTATTTCTTGTAGTTGTTTAGACTAAAGTTTTTTTTTTATTTAGAAATATACTTGAGTTGAGAAAAATATTTTAAAGTATTTGTCATTCTGTGAACACTTGTGTAAAAGTTAAATGCACGTATTTTGTCCTACATACACCCATTTCAAGTTATTTTATTTTCTAACTTCTAATTTTGAATTACATTCTTTCACGGTGTACTAGAAATATATTCTCACCTAAGATTTTCTCAATAGACAACGCGCACTAATAGTAGTCCTTATTGTATATACGATTTAGCTAGTAAATATAAACGTAAATCTTAAATATATTCACTTGAATTATAGATAAGTTAATTAATTAAATTGAAATAAATTCATTTTATCAGACTGAAACAAAGTTCAAGTAACTGATTTAAAATGGAGTAAAGGAAGAAAGTTATTCTAAGGACCATTCTTTGCATTTCCAGTTCTGAATATATATTTGGCCAAAGTCAAAAGGAAAATTAAAATCTGCTTAAAATGCAGATCATAAATCATGAAAATTCATTTAAATCTCGAAAATTGGAAAAAAAAATTAATTAAGAATTAATTTCCTTGAATTAAGGCGCGCAACATCTGGGTCATTGGTGCCGGAGCCTTTTTCAGTTCGTTGCCGGCCTGCAGTGCTTTTTCGTTATTTTCAGCGCTGTTCATCACCGCACAATGAACTGTAATCAACTGAACAAAAAAAAAAATCAAAATACCTAAAAGAGCTGCCAAGTATAAGAAAAAAGTAGGGCTTCTTTTCATACTATCGATAGTTTTTGAATAAAGAATCATGTTTTCAACCAAATTTCGTTATCTTATTTAAATTATATATTGATATTGCATTATTAGTCTACTCAGAATTCTAACATTAATTGTATTCATTTTCGATTTAATCAAACTTAACGAGCCTTTTTTTTTTTTTTTAGATAAAATGAAATTAAAATAAATAATTATTTCAATTTTTGCAACAAATAAAATGAAGCAAGTGATAAATAATATTGGTAAAAAACCTTGAACCTGGTTGGTTTGAAGCCTCTAAAGCTCACTATGCGGTGATGGACAGGGCTGCTTAAACGAAAGAATACTGTCTAGGGGACGTCAATAACTGAGAAGGCACTGGGCGCCAATGACCAATAAAGTTGGCGCGTTTTAAATTAAAAATAAATTTTAAAATATTTTGTCAGTCTACCTTTGTTTTGTTTAACGTACCTTAAAGTTTGCTGTGTGTATCAAACGTACTAATTTGTTACTTACCTTTTTCTAATTTCTTCTAATTACTTAAAATACTTGAATTGCAAACGCTTTGAAGTTATGGCATGATACAGTTTAATAATGAAGCAACCCTTAGCATTCTAAGTACTTTTCCTGCCTTTTGTGTAACTAACACACTGTGATTTGTGTCATAAAGGGTTTGCTTTATTTCAGGCGTCGCTAGGTGTCTTCAGACCTTGTCACTGTTCTTCTATTAAAAACAAAAACAAAAACGAATTGCACTCACCACTTAACATTTTGCATTTACTTAGTTTGTATCTCCCAATAATTTGAAAAACATATTTAAAATTAAAATGGAAGAGAATATATTTGGCATTTATCAAAATTATTAATTAAAAATCAGTAACTAAGCCTCAGTTAGAAAATTCATGATATATAGCAAGATTATTCAAGATAGATTGGAAAATTCTATTTGCAATTGTATATATTGATTTAGTTTAAAAAAAAAAAATTATTAAATCTTTTATTTTTTTAAGTAAATTCTCCAATTGAGGCCTCTTGATCAAGTGTTGTGAACACAACTATATTTAGTGTTGTATATGTTAACTTTATTTGTAAATATAAATTGTATAAAAAAGGAAAGGTGTCATTTGCTTTAATGGTTATTGTTATTACTGTTTGCTTCTTAACTATAAAAAGAAAAAAGTATTAAATTTATGTGAACTGATGGTAAACTAATTTTGCCGTCAGTGGCTTTATAGCTAATTGAAATATGATGTGTTAGGCGCGGTAGTGGTCAGCAAATACAGATACCACAGAGGTTACAGCAAGAAGTTGGAAAAGTAGTCACCCAGGCCGCAGTCAATGAACTTACCAACGCTTTCGCAGCTCGCTTCAAGTAGATAATTTATTTAACATTTTTACTTTATTATTTGTTTTTTTATTTTTTATTTGAATATGTTTATTGGCCAGGACTAACTCTAATTTAAGTTGTCTCGTTTGGTTTTTGCTGCTTTACTATTTTCTTCCTGTATGATGTAATGTGAACAGTATTTCCTTATGCTTATTAGAGAATAGTTGAATGAATTAGTGAGTAGTATAAGGATCTCGGAAGATCATGTTCTGAAAAAGAGTTTTAGAGAAATGATTTGTTTGCAGGGTGCTCAAAAAATAAAAATAAAAATAAGGTACTGAGAGAGAATGAGAGAAAAAATATGCGTATATTTATCTGTCTTGCTTATGTTGTAAGAAAGGGCCTTGATGTGGAAGCGTACTATTTTGCCCGTCTTCCTATTTGGAATTCCTAAAATATATATAATTAAAAAAAAAGTCATTCCTTATATTTGATTTTTACGCATTGGGTTAGGTAATCGAAAAGAAAAAGGTGAATAATTAAATGACTTAACCAATAATTAGTCTATAGAAATGCAACCTTGGGATTTGGCTCTATATATTTGTAAATTAAATAATACTACTTAAACGGAATAAAATGAATATATATTGAATGTTAATATATCCCATTTGTTGTAAAATGTATTAAAATTTATTTAGGAAAATATTCCTTTTTTTTTGTATATAATAAATTGAATAAGCGACACCAATAAAGTTAGTTAATTTAATTTCTAGCATTCTCAGACGAGTTTACATTTTTTTATTTACAATGATAAAATTTCTTTTGCTTTAAATAATGGTAAATTGCTGAATAGTCTGTATGTTTCTTTATTTTTTATTTAATCTTTTTCCATAAAAAAAAAAATCAAATAAGAGTTACCAATGAAATAGGCCTATGCTATCTTATATGACAGATTATAATAATAATAATAATAATTATTATTATTAAACAACATTACGTTGCACTTAATGAGTATAAAGATGCACTTATGCAATTTAAGCAAATTTATTTAAATAAAATAATAATAATAATAATATTAATGAAAAATTTGCACATAGTTTCAGAGCAATCAAAGCATATTTATCTAGAAATATATTAACAGAAAGAATGCTACAGCAATTTTATCTTATAGTAGCGAAATAGTTATTTAAATAATATTATATTATGCATATTAATATATTAGTGAAAATATCCAAGTATACTATATGAATAAAATATGTGCTTCTGAAACATCGTTTTTTGACTGTTGTTGTTGTAGAATATGCAGATTTCACATAAATCTAGAAAAGTTTCTTAAATACACTATCAGTTTTTGCCTGACGAGGTAAACATTGTCGAGTAATAAATGGCATTAATTAATGAACATGTATTTAAAAAAAAAAGAAAGAAATAGTGTAGGTCATTTTTTTTGTTGGATTTAAATTATTTTATTTTGAGTTTGTAACCGAAGTATTACTAAATAAAAATAATTTTTGAAATGCTAGATACAAAAACGTAAACCCTTATTTTTTTTGAAGATTATTTTAAATATGTAATTATAAATTTCGTATAGCATTAAATTGAAAAAAAGAATTAAGATGACATTGCTATAGCTATTTTGTAATCTAAATAAACATGATAGTTTTTATTGGTATCACCAATAATAAAATTACAAAAATATTGTATTTTATTAAAAAGAAGCATAAAGAGATTGGTAATGTATGTTATTGTTAAAGGAATTGTAATGATGAAATTTGTTATATGATATTGTAGCAATAGATTAAAATCTCTTTGTTTTATTTGTAAAGTAAGTGTTCATTATATTTAATATAAAAACAGCCAGTATTATTTTTAATTGGTGTAGCATAGAGTGCCTAAAATACTCACTTCCACTGAATACAAAGTAAAAAGAAGGAAGAAAAATACAGGTAAAGCCACGATTACATTTACCTCATAATTTTGTATTATTAAAGTTATGTATGAATTACTTTTATGAGTAAAATTGAGAATTGTTCATTCCTTTATATTATTATTACTAATGTGTATATAAATTAATTATTTATAATCAGATATCGTTTTTTTGTTACATCTTTTATAGTATTTTTTGATATCCCATGAAACTAATTATTTTTGCACCATTTTATTATTTTTATTGTATGTATAAAAAAAAAGATCTGTCAAGCCAGTGTATTTAGGTAGGAAGTGTAATGCAAATAAATGTAAATATACATATTGTTGGTGGATTTTTTGGCGAAATTACTTTCATCCTTCTCCATATTTGTTTTGTATAAATGAATGTACCAATTATTTTTTACGAGGACTGTGGTTTAGTTATATCATCTACATCCAAGCTGTTATTATAAGAACCAACCATTACTTCTTGAGGACTTCAATATGGATGACTTTAACATTTTATTAAATACGAAAAATCACTTTTTTCTTGAATAAACATTAGCAAATAAATTTTACTACTTTAGTTTGAATTAATTTACAATTTTGTGAAATATGTTTTCCATTGGTATTTAATTTTTGTCCCTGCTTTGTGGTCTGCTTTCGAGTGTCGAGTGCTAATCTCTACTTGAATGCTTTGCAATGGTTTTGGTTTTTGTCTTTTACTTTATCTTTTAATAATTATTTTTATTATTTAATTTAGTTGATTTTTTTAGTTTTTATTTTAATTTACTGTCTCTTCTATTTCTTTTTTTTTTATTTAGACGACCAGTGCCCACAGTTCCACCTAAACTTCCAGAAAGGCCGCAGAGTGGACATTTTGGCAAACTTCATTGATCAATATTTCCATTCTAAAATTAAAAAACAAAAAAAAAAAACAAAAAAATTGAAATGGTGCGTCTCCAAAATTAGATCGTTGATGATAAAATTCTATAATACAATGAGATTGTAATAGAGGTTTGATATCGTTATTTATCTATGAAAAATATATTTCCTGTAAATATTTATACTAAGTATTGAAAATTACAGATTATCAAATGACATTACATCAAGTATAATTTAAGTTTCGTACTTTTTAAATTTTTATTTTGGTGGGTACCGTTACATTGTTTCTTATATTTTTATTATTAAATAGTAAATTTAAAATACCAAAGTTATTTTATGAAGTATATGAGTAATTATTATAGATTTCTTTTGTAATTTTTAGTTGTATATATTTTGTTTAACAAACAAGTGATAATAATTTTATCGTTTTTGATGTATTTATTTTTTTTAAAAGCCATTTCATGTTTTTTCTTATTTATTTATTTTTGAAGTGTAGATGACATTTTTAGGACGAATCATTTCAAATTCCTAGTTACCAGATTGAAAATTGTTCGTGTCCAACATTCCATACCTTATTGTCTCTCTTACTCAGTTTCTGTCAAAATCAGAATTAGAAAAATATGGTTTTAGTGTCAGAAAATTATTTTGTGAAGTAATAAAGTACAAAATATTCATTCTTCGTGTGTGATAATTGTAATAATTTTAAATTCATTACTATTATTTTTGTTACTGTTATTGTTTAAAATCTAATGTAAATTTACTGTAAATAAATAGACATAGCACTTAACCTAAAACTAAATCGAGCATTTTGACAATATATAATTCAGAATTTGTACATATTTTTGTATAAAATACCATTTTGTTGATTATTGCAGTACTTAATCATTCGAACAATTTTTGACTTTTTCATATGTGTTATATGAATGCTTAGAACGTTAGAAAAACAAATTAAATTTAATTCCTTTAGATCTTGCTGCTGATGGAACCGTAGAAATCATTAAAGATTAGAACCTCAGGTTTTAAAATTTTTAATTGAACTTCTGTTTTTTTAAAAGATAGTAACACCACTGTGTGTGAAAACTTGTAAGATATAAAGGCAGCTTGTGGTACGAAGAATCGCGAAATCTGAATGAACGAAAAGTATGCACCATAAAAAACTTTCATTGCGTTCTCGCGAAAAAAATTCAAAACTATATTCTCATACGTGATGAAAATTTAGGTCTCCAGAATTGGTAGATGTTTCTGAATAATTGACATTAGGTAACTAAAAGCAGAAATTTGATGGAAAAGATTTGAAAGTCCTAACAATAGTCAGGAAGGTTTGGAAGCAGGATTTCTGCAAAGAGGCCTTATATATCAGATGAGAGTTGGAATATTATTACGTAAGTATCTAGTCTTGTCAAATTCTCATAAGATTTGAGACTTCCACAGGTTATTTACCGCTTAGATACTACAGTTTAGTTAGAGAAGAAAGTAGATTGATAATCTCTTATCTATTTTAGAATTTAAAGTATCGTAATGCTAGGATCAGAAAAATTTCTCCAAAATATTGTGAAGATTACTTTTTATTGTAATTGTCGAGTCCCTCTTAAATATTAGGAATGTGATGTTTTAGAACAAACCCAGAAATATAAATACAGAAATCAAGCCAAATCTACGTGTATCCGTCCAACTGCCTTAGCAGTCCAGTGGTCTGTTTTCTCGTTACAGAAAGCACTGTCCATCACAAACATTAATCTGTAGTGGCTCCTTAGAAGATACAGCATAAGGGCAGCTCGCTAAGGTAATTGGATATTTCAATAATTTCAAAATATATATTACATGTAGTCCAAAACCGATCAAAGATATATATATATATATATATATATATACATATACAATTTATAATATTTTTTATTTTATCTGTAGCTCGCGTTTTATTGTATCCATAATCGGTTTTTTTATTTGCAAACTGAGTGATAGTAATTATGTCCACAAGATTTGTTCGAAACTCTTTCTTTAAGAAAATGAAATTAAGATTATGTCTAAACAAAATAGCTTATTACCTAAAGATGATTAATAAACAAGCGAAACATTGGTAAAGTGAAATAATTTTTTTATTATTTTGTGATAACTTCTCCAACTGTAGTAAGTATACATTTAATTATTGGAATAAGTGCTACTGATTTTATTCTTAAAATGGAACAACAAAAAAAGGTCTGATAAGCACTTTTCTAATTGAAGACAATTCTAAGATAAGAGATCCATATGCCTTTACCTAGCTAATATGCGTTAGTAAAAGGATGAAGACATTTAATATTCTTTGAGAAAAAATATGATAGAAGCTTTTTAAATTTTAGGTTTTTTAAAAACAGCGCTGGATTGCTTGTTATTACAGTGGCATAGTTCGCTCTTGCACGCTTATTGGTCAACCAATAGGCCAATGAATTTGCAGGAGGGTTCAGAGACTGTCACAGGCTTGGGGGAAAATGGTCGTATTCCCTGCTGTAGACGTTAGTGTGTTGTGTACGTCGTTCTTATTGTTGAAAGATCGTATTGTATTAGTTAACATATATATTTCATAACATTTCTTGTATTTTTGTGTGTCACTATTCAATTTTGTTTCTTAATTTTACTTATAGTGTCGTGTTCATTCATGGAATTGTTTTCTAGTAAATTTTTCTGTGAGTGTTTATTAAATGTAGTATTAAAGATATGACCAGACTGTTATGTGATTTCTTCTGTAACTTGTATAAATATTAATTGTTAATTATGTCGCCTTATTGAACAAAATTTTGGTTGGTCTGATTTGTTTTCCATCCTATGTATGTTAAGTGTTAAGGTAAAATTACTGGAAAAGTGAATTAGTTAGAAAGTGATGTCTTATTAATATTATCAAAACAAATTCTAGAATCAAATATATTGCAATGCATTCTTCCAATCAGTATCTAATCAGCGTTCTTTTGTTTGTTTCTTTTGATGATCACATACATTAAAAAACTCCCATGAAGGTTCTTTGGTTTTCACCCCCTAACATTGATGTTATTGCCAGTACATCATCATAAAAAGTAGTTTTGTTTTTTATATGGAAGTGTGCAAAGGAGTGTAAGTGTTTGTGCGATGGCATTTATGATGAAAAAGAAGAAGTACAAGTTTACAGTAGAAGTTTGTCTGGAAGAAATAACCGCTGTTCCCTTTATAAATGGAGTGCTCTTTGCAAAACTCAGGCTATTAGATGGTGGCAATTTCATCGAAACATCTAGTCGGTAAGTGCTCGATTTTCATAATTTTTTGCACGTTAATGTGAATTGTAAACAAAATATTTTTGCTTACAATTTGTTGATGCTTTAACGTTAAGATTTTGTGTGTATTAATTGACAAAATCTTTGTCATTTTCTATTTAATATTAACTAAAAAGTAAAATAGATTAAAGTGTAAATCTAGTTGAATGAATTCAAATTTCGTGGGGGTGGGGAGTGCTAATTATATTTCTATGAATTTCTAGGACCTTTGTTTAAAATCTCTAATAGTTGGCAAATTCTGTAGTCCAAAAAGTTGTTTATCATGCACTCGTATCAAAATTGATAAGATAATTTTAAGGTAAGAAATTTCTCTTATCACTTGATGTTGCTGTTACAAGTCGAAGGTATCACATTTGAATGGTTATCGTAATTGCTAACAAGTAACGCACTCTACCATAATTTTATAGTATTACACTTGACTGTTGTATTTTTTGGTATTGTAGGTTAACATTTAAGAATTAAACTGCTCAATTAGGTAAGGGATTCCACTCCTTGAGTTAGAAGAATCGTGAGATAATTTTTCTGCCGTTTTTCTAAATCAGATAAAAATTAAAATTGTAGAGAGAAAATTATGAATACTGTTAGAGATTCAGATATTCATGTTCAACTTTTTTTTTTTTACTGTAGATTTCTTTTTGTTCTGGATATTTAGGCAGTAACTAATATTCTTTTTTTTTTTACTTTACTTTTTTACAAATTTTAATTGTTGATTTAATCATTTTCAAGGGTACATTATCAATAATTGGTAAAATCTTCAGTTGGACGAGAATAAAGAAAAATTTTCATCTTTTTTATTTAATTTAACATACGAGGGTCATTTGAAAAGTCCGTGCAAAAATAAAAACTACTTAATTTTTTGGGGTAAACCTTTTTTATTTTTCAACATAGTCTCCTTTTAGGCTTATACACTTCGTCCAACGCTGCTCTAGTTTGTTGATCCCTTCCGAATAATAGGATTTGTCCAAGTCTGAAAAATAGCCATTCGTTTCTGCAATCACCTCCTCGTTTGAATAAAATCTTTTTCCCGCCAGCCATTTCTTCATATTGGAGAACAAATAGTAGTCCGAGGGAGCCAAGTCTGGAGAATAGGGGGGATGTGAAACGAGTTGGAACCCTATTTCCATTAATTTTGCGACCACAACTGCTGAGGTGTGAGCTGGTGCGTTCTCGTGATGGAAGAGGACTTTTTTGTGGGCCAATCGTGGGCGTTTTTCTTGCAGCTCGGTTTTTAAACGGTCCAATAACGATGAATAATATGCACCTGTAATAGTTTTACCCTTTTCCAGATAGTCGATGAGGATTATTCCTTGCGCATCCCAAAAGACAGTCGCCATAATCTTTCCGGCCGAAGGAACGGTCTTCGCCTTTTTTGGCGCAGATTCCCCCCTTGATAACCCATTGTTTAGATTGTTCTTTGGTCTCAGGAGTGTAGTGATGTATCCATGTTTCATCCACAGTGACGAAACGACGCTTAAAGTCCTGCGGATTCTTCTGGAACAACTGCAAACCGTCCTTGCAACACTTCACACGATTTCGTTTTTGGTCAAGCGTGAGCAATCGCGGCACCCATCTTGCGGATAGCTTTGTCATGTCCAAATGTTGATGCAAAATATTTTGTACCCGTTCATTCGAGATGCCCACAGCACTAGCAATCTCACGCACCTTCACTCTTCTGTCATCCATCACCATATCATGGATTTTATCAATGATTTCTGGAGTAGTAACCTCAACAGGGCGTCCAGATCGTTCGGCGTCACTTGTGCCCATATGGCCACTCCGAAAATTTTGAAACCACTTATAAACTGTTCAAATCGAAGATGCAGAGTCACCATAATGTTTATCAAGCTTCTCTTTAGTCTCCTTAGGCGTTTTGCCTTTCATAAAGTAGTGTTTAATCAACACACGAAATTCTTTTTCGTACATTTTTTGAAAATCACTCGACTTCCTCGATTCAAACGAATGCCAAACACAAAGAAATAGACCGATCTGGCTGAAACTTGGTGTGTGTTCTTCCAAGAGATGCTACTAACTAAACATAACCTCGATACGCGCCAGTAGTGCTATCTCTCTGACTTTGCACAGACTTTTCAAACGACCCTCGCATACTGGGAAAAAATCCCTCCGTATCAAATATTTTAAATTAGTTAATGTTAAGTAATAAGCGAAAATCATGATTTGGGATCTCTTGGAAGAACTAATCAGGTTCAATTACGATTCCCACTTTATTTTACATAATTTTCTTTAATCTTAAGAGAATGTTATGTTAAATCAGCGATCGCCCTATGCAGAGTTTGCCTAGCCTTGAGCAATGTTCTAGCGCTTTATTAATTCTTTTTTTTTTTCTCAACAATCATCTCTCTCTCTTTTTTTTTTTAAAGATTTAATTAAGCTTGATTAAATTCGTTTTTGAGATTTAGTTATTTTTTTTTTTTATTTTCGCTTACTGAACGGAAGTACTGCGATCGTGTAACGTTTTGAAATAGAATTCTCACTGGACCACAGTTTTTGGTGGTCCATAAGTCCAAAAAGGTGGTTTGTAGGGAATGGCCTGTTTATGTATGAATAGTGTTTATGTACAAGATCACTGTAAACGTTTTTTAGGCAAGTAGCAGAATTTATTTTTCTTCTCTTAGTGAACACATTTCATTTTATCTTTATAAGTACAGCAATAACTTTTCTTTTATTTTTATTATTTTTTGTGAAAATTAGTTTTATGGAGGAAATTTAGGGGGCGAGTTTGGCCTGAAAAAAAATATTTTTTTGGGGGGTCATTTAAAAATATAAATCTTCTATTAAGCCTTTCGCTTTTATTAAGTCGGTCAAGTTAGACTACAACTTTAGATTACGCATATTTGCTAATACTAGATAAAAGTGAATTCGGTATGATTATAACTTAATAGGTAAATAATGAATTTACGTACGTTGGATCTACATAATTTTATGATTGCATTTGTATACATACGTATTACTCTGAATAATGTTTTGTATACCGCACAATATATTTTTTGCGCGCTTCCTCCATTTTTTACTCTCCTAAGAGACCTTATACGAGGTGCAATCAAGTTATAGCACCTCCGAATTTTTTTCTCAGAACTGTTTCCAGATAAAAACGTGCGGTTTGTTTTAAAATAAGCGGGCACTCTTTGTTAATGCGTGACAGAAATGGCAGCACTGTACGGCACACGGAACCCTAGCAGCAGCGTCGAGAGTAAGGACTGTTCTTTATACCAAAAATGGCGACGTTTTCATTACACGATCAGCGTGTAATCATTCGATTTCTCCATTTGCGTGATGTGACACCAATAGAAATTCATCGCCAGTTGAGTGAGACATGTGGTGATGGTGCCATGGATGTGACAAATGTGCGTTCCTGGGTTGCGACAGTTTAAAGAAGGAAGAACGTCGTGTGAAAACAATCCAAGACAATCTCGGCCTCGCACCAGTCGGCCTGTTGACACGATCGACCGAATGGAAAAAGTTGTTTTGGAGGATTGCCGAAAGAGTGTGCAACAGATCGCTTCCGAAGTTGGCATTTCCGTGGGAACTACGCACACAATCCTTCATGATGACCTGAAAATGCGAAAAGTGTCCTCCAGGTGGGTGCCACGAATGAAGACTTTGAAGTGATTGCTAATGCTCCCTACTCGCCTGATCTTGCTCCTAGCGACTTATGGCACTTTCCAGCAATGAAAGACACTCTCCGTGGCCGCACATTCACCAGCCGGACCGCTATTGCATCAGCGATTTTCCAGTGGTCAAAACAGACTTCTAAAGAAGGGTTCGCAACGGCCATGGAAACATGGCTGCGAGGTTGTGAAAAATGTGTGAGGCTACATGGAGATTACGTCAAGAAGTGACAAAAGTTTCAAATTTTCGGTGTGATTGGTTAATGAGAAAAAAAATTCGGAGGCGTTATAACTTGAATGCACCTCGTACATACACAGGAAGAGAGAGACTTACTAGAGAATAGTCACTTCCGTTAACTTCTCTAATGCTTCTTTATGTAAGGACTCCGCGCATGTCTGGTAACATGTTGCTCAGATTAGTACTATGAAGGTTTATTTAGATTTTATATTCAAAAAGCCGAGCTGAGAATGGCCTAAGAGAAGATCATCTTATGTTTATATTATGCCATCAATGATTTGCGCAATCAGAGTACAAGAACCCCTATGGCAATATGTTTGAGGAAAGTAAGGACGGTTTTGCTCTGGGCCGGAAACAAACTTATTCTCTATAGAAAGGGCTAACCTATTTATAGTTTATCTCACTTTGCTAAAAAAGAGGAGGTATTGTTAAAACGCGTCTCTGCCAGTATGTATCGATCGTAACTTAAAAACGAAAAACCTCTAAAAGTTGAAATTTGATCTTTAGACGCTCCCTCCTTCTTTTAACACTTTACCGAAGCGTTTTTCAGTTTTTCTCGATAGGAGCTTCAAAGAATTTCTTTATACGTATCTATTACTTTCATTTGAAACATTTTTTTTCCGGAATATTTATTGAAAGGAGCTCATATTAGAGAGGTACGTTAGACCTCTCTCTAATGTTTCATTTCGTATTTTGTACTTTTTACCCTCTTTTGTAATAATGAGAATAAAAAATTGTGTAATAATGAGAACTAAATTTCAAAATTTAAAAAAAAAAAAGGCTGAATAAAAATACCATATAATTTCCTTATTTTTAAAATTTTCTCCAAAACCACAAGATATTTAAATCCACTTAATTTTCTGTGAGACATTTTGCTCTGAATACGAGTAAGGTTACTTCATGAGGAAGGTTATATAGATTGCATCTAACATGCCATTTTTACGTATTGTACGGTTCTATTTCTTGTGTACTGATAAGGAAGGTTATACGTATTATTATAATTAAGTATTTTTGAATCTGAAATACATCTTTACTCAGAGGATTGTTTTGATTTCTAATTACTACCTTATTTTATTACCTTCTTGGAAGTAATCTCTGGTAAAATATTAAAAATGTTAACGAATAAATAAACAGTGAAATTATTTTCTTGCGACATGAGACTTGATTTAACTTAATTTGAAGAACACCAATTGCAGTTAAATATTTAATGTAATTCTTTTTCCTTATTAACTAAACAATAGGACATACACTCGTATAATCTGATTGGAGTTGTACAGAGTGATTGTTGATGAACAGGATATAACTGCCCTCTAAATTTCTGTTTCAATTAATCGGATATTTAATCAAAGTGCACATCCTGTATTTTAACTGTTGAAGTTCATTTAAACAGTTTCTTTTAAATTTGAATGTTGTAATAATAATTATTTTACTAATTGAATGTATTATATAGGGTCACTTATTTATAATCTAGCATTTTTTGGTTGGTTTATTATAAATTTTATTATTAATATTTTGGGTCAAGAATAAAACATAATGTAAGATTCGAAGTATTTTTTAATATATTTAATTACAATAAAAGTAATGAATGAAAGTGAAGTTGTTCCATTGGGGCATCACAATTTGCCTGCAGCAGAGGATTGCCTGACAAGTTTCAGACGAATCTTAAGTTTCTTGTGCACGGTCTTAAAACGCATAAATCGCTAATAACTTTTTAGGAAAGCGGAATTCCGGAAAAACCCACGAAGTAAACTATATGTTTCTTTGCTCTAGTTTTAATATTGTTTACTCCCGATGCTGTTACTTCATTTTTGGCGGAGTTACGGCCTAAAACCCGATTGGGGCTTCATAAGGACCACTGGTTTTGACAATGATTATGAAAACTAAATAAAAAGTTGTGAAAAATGCCGTTAACCCCGTTACGATATCCTTAATATTAGTCGAGATATTTATGATCAAAGTTACAATTTTATTTATTCGTGATCGGTTTTCAATATTAATTTTCCACCAGAAATACACGTTTTGGGAGGTCCTCTGAATGAAAAAAATGTTATTAGTGACGCAAAGAACAATAATAATGAAAATTAAAGATTTTAAAATTGTAGTGTAATGATTAGGGAACGGATTCGTATGTATTTACATATTTTTTTCTAGGCAATTTACAGACGTTTTTCAACTAGAAGTATTCATACTGACACTTTTTAAGCCGTTTGAGTCTACTTTTATTTCACATATTTCCACATATTTGGATGTTATCGCATATTTATACATATTTGATTAAAATAAATAAATATTTCTACATATTTAATCAAAATATGTACATATTTTTTCACATTTTTCATTTTGGGCATATTTTCATAATTGAGAGGTGGTTGACAGGAACTGTGAACCACAGACTGTAGGGCTGTGAATCACAGTGGGTACAATGGTTATTGTAATTTACACAGAATGCTGCTAAACAGTGATGGGCACTTGTTAGTTCTTTGAAGTTGTCTGACGTTGTCTGTTCTTTCAGTTCGTTCGTTGAAGTGACCAATTCATTTCGTTCGGTCACTTAGTGTATTCTTTTTTGGGTGAAATGCCACGAACATCGGCCTCAAACAAATAACTGGTTGCTAAATATCTTTGCGAGTTTCCAGCAGAACTTTTTCGAAGTGATGGAGACATTTTGTACTGCACAGCTTGTGACAAGCGCGTTTCTTGCTCTCAATGTTCCCAAGTCACCCAACATATTGCCACCGGATCGCACATAGAGAATAAAAACAGAAAGAAAGAGAGGACGTCCTATCAAGCCTTCCTTACATCTCCATCATCAAGTAAGTCTACTCTGAGTACAGATCTGTGTCGGGCTTTGGTTAGAGCAGATATCCCTTTCCACAAACTTAAAAATCCTCATTTCAAAGGATTTTATTCGTTACAAGTCCATCTTACGCCCAGATCGTCGTCACTTTACGTTCCAACATTTGAAATTTCATGTGGTTGCAAACAATTTCGAAGAGTGAAGTTTTCAAAATTGAAAATTTAACACATCTTTTTATAAGTAGTAAAAATGTTCTTTGTTGTATAAATCATTATAACTTGTAAAAACAAATTATTTTGTTCCTAATAAATTATTATAAAGTGTAAAAATGTTCTTTTCTTGTATAAATAATTATAACTTGCCCCCCCCCCAAAAAATCCATTTTCATAAAAAAAAAATGTCCATTTTACTTAAATATTCCAGAAAATATTTTAAGAAAATCACATATTTTCCACATAATTGACGAAAATAAATGCATATTTTAATTAAATATTTGGCATTTTTAAATACATAAAAATCCGTTCCTTAGTTATGATAGATTCATTCTATTTTTTTAGAGAAAGAATATATAAAAAGTATGAGATTTTGATTGAGCAAATTTTAGATTTGATGTTTTCATGAAACTGAAAATCACTGATAGTTTAAATTTAATATTTCGAATGGATGGATCACGATAATAAGTCTGTAGCCAAAATCAGTTAAACCAGAATAAAGTACTGTATTAAATAGTTTATTTTTAGTTCCCACCCAAAAAACGGCTATGACGATTTTCAGTACACTTTGCAAGCTCATAGCACACTTGTAGATCTATAGTAGGTTAAGCTTCTTTGGTAATTGCAATCTTAAAGTAATGAGCGTATTATTAATAGCAATTAAATTCCAAATTTTAGAATATTCTGGTGGAAGTACGAGCTTTACTAAGTGAATCTTATCTACTTTTTTAGCTATTTGTTCGCCCAAAATAGTTGCTAGAAAATTTTGTTATTTAAATTGTGATTTCAACCATGTTGTATTTTACTTAGATCTCTGTTTTTCGCTCATTATTGCTAACAAAATTTATTGATGTCAATAACAAATTTAAAATGAAATGTTTTCCTACGTTCCGTTAACTCGTAAGTTATTTATTTCTCATACTGAGCATGTGTAAAATATAAAAAAAAGCTACAATGGGTAATATTTATCATCTCTCCGCGCCGCATAACAATTTTTCTAATATTTTAAACGCTAGAAAGGGGAAATTAAGCCGATTGTGTTCGAGCTGCTTATAATGAAATTACATTTTCTCTTTTTCCTGAAATATTCAAGAACCGCTTTATTCTTTCCTCGACGGATTTTTTTCACCGGTTATAGCCATTTTGAGGTCCTTTGAAAGTGGCTTTTTAGTAAATGAAAATTGCCAATGAAACTGTGATTACAGGGATTCTTGGGTGAAGGCATAGATTTATCCTTTTCCCGTGTGTACCATTCCTGCATTATTCTCGATTAGATGTGTTTTATCTCTACATTTTTTTAATGTATTTTCCACTTTTTGGAAATATATTCGAAAATACTTCTTAAATTTGGTCTAATCTTCGTAATTAGGTTTTTCTGTAAAATTCGTTTTTTGTATTTTAGAGTGTGTTTATATTTGTACAAGTCTACAACTGGAGAATCTCAGGACGCGTGATTGTTTCACATCAGACTTCTAGTTTGGTGCTGCACTTCCGCGGCAATGGTTTTCCAATCATGTCCGTTCTGAGCTTTTTTTCTCCGTTGCCTGAGGATTTTTAGCTTTCTGAGGTTCTCCGCCACATCTTCTTCTACAATAGATATTCCTACTTTGCTTCTACCCCCCGATCGGTCAGCTTATAACAGCTTTTTATCTCCTCGATAGCTCCCAATTTTCTCAATATGTCCAAGCCATTCCAGTTTTCTTGCTTTATCCTCGGCAACCAAATCAGGTGATCTGTACTACTCCTAGTTGAAAACTCCTTATCCCTAAACTAATACTGTAGGAAAGTTTTAGAGAAACTACGCCACAGTTATTTATCATCTAGCATTTTTTGGTTGGTTTATTATACATTTTATTATTAATATTTTGGGTCAAGAATAAAACATAATGTAAGATACGAAGTAAGTAAGTAAAGTAATCGCCTATGTTTTCAGGCAGGGCCTAACGTCCAACTACCAATTAGGTGTCGCGGACGGAGGCGACTAGCAATCATACTTTACTGTAAATTTCTTTTATTAGCCATTAAATAAAATCCAGGACCTAAGACCGGGAATCGAACCCAGAACCACAATACATATTAGCTTTACTGGTCTCGCCTCTAACCGCTCGGCTACCGTGGCACCTAAGATACGAAGTATTTTTAATATATTTAATTTACAGTAAAAATAATCAATGAATGTGAAGTTAGTTCATTGGGGCATCACAATTTGCTTTCAGCAAAGGATTGCCTGACAAGTTTCAGTCCAACCTTAAGTTTCTTGTGCACGATCTTTTCTTTTCACGTCAGCAGACGATTAGATCAAGAACATGACGTCAACCATTTGCAGATATTATTCAGTCCTTCCAGCACCATCCTTAATGATGGCTTCATTTACCTGTTATTACGTCAGAGGTATCTCGAGTTAAAGTTTGGTTGTGGACACGCCCTTTCAATTGAAAGCCTCTCCCACGCAGGTCAGGTAGTTGGTATGAAGGTCCTCTACTCTTTCCATCATTGAGGCACTTTAAAGTGCGTTTTCGCTGCACTAGTTGGTTTGATTGGGAATAAATGTGTAACAAAATATAATAAAAATGTAGAATTAACCTAAGAGGAGGAATAGTTTATCATTTTCTGTTACAATGTTTTCTTCATGAATGCAATTTTAAATTAGCTGCATTGAACAGTTTTCTCCCCTGGACTCGACAAATTTATCTACGTATTATTTGATAATAAGTTGAATCTGCAAACCAACCTGGTTGAACTTTGTAGGTACATTTCAAAGCAACTACCCACACAGTTATAATATAACCCTACGCTCTACCACTAACCAATTACTTACGATAATTTTTGTAAAACAGAATTGGATCCAAAAAACATTAATTTTGGAAGTTCTGTTCAAACGAATTAAATTTAAAGGAAAATGATCTTCCTATAAATTAATATATTGATTTATTCAATTTTTATTAAATGATAAATTGGTCTCTCAGACTTTTCTGACGCACTTGAATCGACTCACCGCTTGAGATAGCTTCCATAATCCCCGTACACTCCTTTGTTCACAACCGCCTACATAAACCCCTTTCCACTCTAGATGTTATCCTAACCCACTCTACCGCGACATAGCCATGCGTTGTTGTGACTCAGACCGCAGCGAAGCAGTAGCAGATTGATTCGGTGTTGGCATTCCTAATTTATTGAGAACTTTGTTCGCGATTTCTAAGCACAAATCTTTAATCATTATCAACGCTTCGCTGTAGATTTCTGCTGCAAAATCCATGATCATATTTGAATATTCCTTGCATATTCGAAGGAAAATGTCTTCAGCCATAGCAGTTTATATTTCTCCCAATGTTCTGTTGGAGATGAAGGAGAGCAGGCGGTCAATATGATTGCAAAACAATGCACGAATTTGATTTTGATGTTAGGTGTTGCACGCGTCATTAATGCATACGGTCGTTCTCCAATAAATTTAGAGCTTGACATGCACTACGGAATGTGTAACGCTGTTAACAATTCTCAATTGCTGGAAGACGTTGGACCAGGCATATTTAACAACAGCATGCGAAGAAGTTAGCGTATGTTGGATTCCCAAGCGGAGATCCCAGGTTCGAATCCAGTTGCTGTTCCTTAGATTTTTTTCTTTCTAACCAACTGAGTTGGTTCTGACCAACAGAGCGAGCATTCCAATACATTTGCACGATTGCTCGGTGTGAGGGGATGAATGGTAGATAGGGTTTGACTTGTGTTGGGATGGAACTTGTGTTCGCTCGCTCACCTTTAGAAGACAAGCTTATTTAAGAGATTTGAATAGTGTTGTTCAGGGTAAAACGCTCTTTTAAAGAGTGGTGGACAAGCTGGAGTGGTTGTTTAATTGAAAGCTGAAGTTCAGGTGTGTGCGCCGAACCATAGAAGCTCTGTAATTAACCTCTTACTGCACATCCTTGCCTTTGTAACTACTCACTTCCCTTCTTTGAATTATTCTCTTTTAGGGCGCAGGTTTTGTTTATGTTTACTTTTAACGTTTAAAGGACATGTTTCCATTGGTACTGTTTAAAGGAGTGTCAACACTGAGCTACCTAAGCGCGGCTACATTTTTTTCTTAGAATCCGTATGTTCGATTTTTGGATAAGTTGTCACTTATTAAATGCTCTTGATACAGAGTTAAAGTAGTTTTAAAAAATATTAGAGTCAAATAGATATTTTATCAAAATTTGAAAATAAAGTATGAATTGAAATTTTGAATATTTTGTGAGTGTTTTACAATGCTTATCTTTGTCTTTCTTACTCGTCCACACATTTCTTGAATATCACTGAATTCGTGGTAGTTGGAAAAACCAACGCCTCAAGCCCATTTTTAAAATTGAAACGGAAATTGTCTACAAAACGGCAACAACATGTCTTTACTCGTCAATGACCAGTACGGAACCTCTCTTAATTATAAAAGTAAGATCAGACATGCTCAACTTAACACATAAACCGTGGTTAAACGATAGCACGCTCTTCTGCCCGCTTTGTAATCTGCCTACAGCTGAGGACCTTCATCATTTCATGGCGGAGTGCCCTACTTTGGCGGAGTTCAGAATGCATTTTTTTGGTTCCGCATACTTAACTTCTGTAAAATGTTTAGAGCTGTTAAACGGTTGCAACTGGGTTGCACTTAGTAAATTTGTGCACCACGCTTATTGCTATAGACAGTTATTAGAAATTAAAAAAAAAAAAAAAATAAATAATAGTGCTGCACGAGAAACGAGACAAATCTCGGTCTTGTCTCGGTTTTTCAAATATTAATTTTTAGCTACAAAATTATAAAATTGTGTTCTTTATTAATAAATAATCATTACGGGTATTGAATTAATTATTAAAAGATACGATTTTATTATATATGTTCAATATTACTACATCTATTTGACTTCGAATTACATAAGTAAGCAAAAGTAATCGCCTATTTTTTCAGGCGGGGCTTTACGTCCAACTACCAATTAGGTGTCGCGGACGGAGGCGACTAGCAAACACACTTTACTGTAAATTTCTCATATTAACCATTAAATAAAATCCAAAGCCTAAGACCGGGAATCGAACCCAGTACCACAATACACATTAGCTTCGCAGGTCTCGCACCGCTCGGCTACCGTGGCGGCCCCCTTCGAATTACATAATTTTTACATAAATTCACTAAATTTCACTATTCATATCATTCATTCATTCAATTTCATAAATTTCACTATTAATTATCTAATACTTTGAACTATGATATCATTTGAATTATATTTTAGAATTTTGGAATTAGTGAATTTGAAAAAAAGACTATCTGTGCACCTAAAAAATATTGCCACAAATTTTCGTTTTTAAGATACACTTTGCCCAAGCATTGATACATAAAAGAGCTTTTACTGAGTCAGAAGTTAGAGAAGTTCTTCTATTGGTCATTATCAACGCAGCTTGCGAAAATAATCTTTCCGATGGCACTGAAGTTGCACAGATACTAAAAATATCTTTCGCCATTCTAGACAAATTTTTGAAGGAATTCTCAAGTGTTTTCCACCATTCTAAAATGTCAACGTCTACTGGTGCTTGGTCTAATTTGGTGTAATTAATTATTTCTGTCTTCCATGCTTCGGTGATATTTGCTGATTTTTGAGCAAATGGTGCAAAAATATTGTTGCAGTCGTCGTCGTCAAAAGGTGAATCATCAGATTCTTTATCTTCACCAACAGCCATAACTAATGGAGCGGGAAGTTTGTTGGGAGGTGTATTTTTTATTTCACGAATCGACTTGTCATAGCAGGCAGATATGTTATTTGGGTCTTTCATTTAGCGCGTTTTTAACATCTTTTTGAAATTATATAAAGATATATAACAGTAATAGTAATAAATGATGCATTGAAGTGTAAGTAGTTGTCTTCTTTTGCACACATTTTCATTACCAATATATAAATTAAAATAATTATTAGAAAATAATAACATTTTTTGAAAAGATTATTAATAGCAAACCGCTTTTAATACTTAAACAAAAATTCAAAAAACCGAGACCGAGATATCTTGACGAGACCGAGATCGAGACTGCATAAAGTCTCGCCTCGTCTCGGTCTCGTCCAGCACTAATAAATAAAAATAAAATAAAAAATAAATAAATAAAACCGGTATTTTGAGAAATGAACTTAATTTAATTGTAACTCTCTCCAATCACAATATAATATATTTACAATATAATAAATAATCTCACATCCATTTGTCATATAATTTAAATTTAGTTAAAAAATATTATTGTTTAATTTGTAAAGAGAACTTTTGCCTAAACTATTTTGACTGTTATTGTACGGAGCTCGCCTGACGGTCTTTCACCAAGGCATTCACGTTTGTTAAAAATTTTTAAAGTACTTTTTCTGTTGTACAATAAACGTTTAAATAAATAACTAATAATTGTCTACAAAACGGGATAGATTCCTTGCACAAGATGAGTGAGGCCACCGAGTAATGGAAATACTTCTCTAACTGATCATCTTCTCTGCCAAGGATTAGGAGAGGCCCTAGATATCTCACTGGCTAGACGATGCAACCAAATCTGTGCAAGTAAAAGTGCAATAAATCCTCTAACAATCATAACGAGTATTTTTTACATTTTCTTTATCTTTAACTTAGTAACTATATTAAAACCTTTTTATTTTATTGTTGTAATAAACGTTTTCCTATTTGTGGTTTAGTTAGGTAATGGTATTGCTGCGACAGAAGGCAAGTTGTTGCCATATGGCTTCCTATCAAATGGTTTAAAATACTTTAAAAAATGCTTGTAATAATCAGTATTATTTTTTGATAATAGTTGCTTTTTAATTATAGCTGTGAGATTTGTAGAGAACTTTTTTGAAATAAAACTAAAAATTCCAACATTGAAGGGTTAAAAATTACCGATATTTTCATTGTTGGTCGAGCTGAAACTATAAAGCTACCATTTCCGGTTAAATTATATTTCCCTTGAAAATGGTTTCTATCTCGTTAAACACTACAGCAATCCCCCTTCCTCGCCTCTAAATCCTTTATAGTGGCTTAAACAAAACCATCAACTTGGCCTGGTATAGCACTTCAATTCTGGGTATAGCTCCTCTTTTAGGGAGTGGCAGTGTGGTTGTTACAGCAGCGAGTAACTGGAGCACAGTCTGGCCAATTCACTCCCAAGGGAGAGGAGGTGGAGAGTGTAGGGTACGCCACTGTGGCGGGGTTCTGTTTTACTCGGGGTATGAATGGAGAGAAAGAGCTATCGACCGGGCAGACTCTCTAACACACCCGGCGCTTATGGGCGGTGACCTAACTCGGTTCACCTCCATCGCCAGACACCTAGTCATTCTCTCTAGAGCTGCAGTTGACGGCTTTTGATATTTGATTCTTTTAGCCTTAACTTTCGCCCATCCTACCTCAAAGGTGTTGCCTTCTTCTTTATCCACTTTCATTTCCTCCATCCAAAAAAAATCTTGTTCACTTCCCCCACTTTTTTCCGCTTCTTATACTGCTCTAAACAGACGACATCTTTCAATTATTGCTTCTTTATTTTAACAATATTCTTGAAGGGATTCAACAAATTATCAAACATCTGGTTTAATTTATGTATCTATGTACTTACCGTACCACCTCTATTAACCGGCCCTCGGTTAACCGGGATTCGGATTAACCGGGATCATATTGAGTCATCATAAGAACACTTGGATCGGCGCCGAAACAAAAGTTAATTTTCGGTGGCAACAGGAAAATTTTTTGTCTTCCGATGTAACATAATTGTAGGCGTGGCAGCAACTCTTTTATACCTGATTTTTTTGAAGGGTCATTATGTATGTATGTAAAAACCCAAAATATGCTGCAATTAGTACTGAATTTCTTGGGATTTACCACGGGTCTTACAAAAGACCATGGGATTTACGTGTCGTAAATGGTTGATTTTCAACTTCACGGTTATATGTAATATTTTTATGGAAAATTACCGGCATTATTTTAATCTTCCCAGAGAGCAGCCTAATCTCAAGCTAGTCTTCAGTGTTAATCAGTTCGTCCTCTACAGAAAACATCTTTCGTTTGCCCTTTTGGTCGAATTTTTATTTCACTTACGCAATGGAATCCGTTAAGAAAACTGGTGCTAAACGTAAACGTATTTGTTTATCTATCGAAGATACAATCCACATCGTAACAGTAATGTATTACTGTGTAATACTGTGTATTCAGTTTATCCGGGATTTCAGTTTTCCGGGGTGGGTATAGCCGGAGGTTGTACTGTATTGTTTCTGCTCGGAGTTGGTAGCCATTGTGATTTAATATCCTCGATGTAGTAGGGTTAGAGCAGCGTTTCCCAAAGTGTGGGTTGCGACCCGGCACCGGGTCAAAATTGTAAAAAAACACAAAAAATCTATAACAGTTTGCTCTAAATTTAATATTTTTCGAAACTTTTCCAAGTACTGCAGGTGGCAACCCTTTACCACCGATTCCTACCGGACCGTTTAAATTCGGATGCTCTGATTGGCTGATTTCGATTCGTCATTCAGTGCCTTCTCCGGTACATGCACCGTAAACTCACGTGTATCAATTAACATCATTAAGTCCTAATTTGAAATTACTGTGTGATGAAAAACAACATCATCCTTCGCACTAAGGTCAAAATATGTAAAACAAAATTTACTTTATTTACTTTAAGTTTTAAATGAAGATAATGGATTGTCTTTAATTACTTATGTTTTTGTTATATAATTATTTTGCAATTTTTGTGTATGAAATAAACAAACTAATAACTTGAATTTTGATTTTTATTAAAAAAAATTTGTTTTGTAAATAAATGTTTTTTTCATAAGGTGGGTCGCGAAAAAATTTAAAATCTCGTACCGGGCCGCGGTCAGAAAAGTTTGGGAAACGCTGGGTTAGAGGATTTGTTCGCTTACTAAATGTACCTAATGCACCTAACAAAAGCCATTAAAAAACATCTTAAGCCTAAACGGAAATCGATACATTACTCATTAATACCTTTTTGCATTGCGGTCCATTCCTTAAAACCGCCCAGTTATCCGTGACATTTCGAAATAAATCAAATTTGTTTTTTTTTTCCAAGTATTTAGATAAGGCTTATCTTCATGATCAGTTTCATTCAAGAAAAAAACAATTGCAGACACCAATACGTATTGTGAGCTATCAGTGTCACAAATAAACACAGGAAACTCGCTATAACACAGCTTTGAAGTTTGAAGTAACTCATCAAGTTTTTATGATGGTTACATTATACATACGTTATACAATGTATAGGATTACATTACCGCTCTAACGTAATTAACCCTGGATAAGTTAATTTAATTCAACTCCTCATTTCATTTCCCACATTTGCTTTTATTCAATAGCTGAAAAGTAATTAGAAAGTTTGGTATGGATGAATTTTCTTTTAATGCTGAATAAATTAAATATAAAAGTGGAAAAAAATTGATTTTTCTCGCCTAATTGGAAATTTACAGCTTTTTTAAATCTTTAATTGTAACAATTTATTGAAGTTTGTAGCCTTGAAGATGATTAAAATAATAACAATTGTAAATTCATTATTAAATTTTTGATGTCGATAATGAAAAGAAACAAAGATTTCGAAGAATAACTCCAAAATAAATGACTGCAAGAAGCGGAAGTTGATATTTTCATTGGAAATCTGGTGAACGAACAAGAAATTTTGCAGCCAAAAATAGGATAATTCGGTCAAATTATAAAATACTTGTATTTATTGTTACCGATGTATTTTCCTTTTCTTGCAAGTGGTAAGAACTGCCATTCTTTACCTATGACCAAACAACGGATGTACTGCACAAGACAGTTACTAAAAAAAAATCCTTGCATCATTCGGCTTAATAAAGTCTGAAGCAATAACAAAAAAAGAAAAATGAAAAATTGCGCGGGCGTACGTAGGAGAAAACTGCTGTTGATTTTCTTTTTCTTTTCTTTTTTAATTAAGATTTTGCTTCTTTTTTCCAACTTCAAGGCCAATGTAAAATAGCAGTATCTAATTTATACATGTACCAACTTTAAACAGAAAAACAATTAAATGACCTTCTTGAAACAATAATTTGTTTTGATTAACAATCCGTGAAATATAGTTTACAGTAAATTCAAAAAAAACGTGACTAAAAATATTAACAAATGTTAAACTAAATTTGGTAGTATATGTGACATTTAGAACTCGTAATGTTATTTTTGTGATATTATTTTAATAATGTGTTTTACATTTTGTACTTCTGTCACCGTTTTGAGGAAGAAGACTTGAATGCGATAATTGTTTGTTACTAGTGTGGAAAGTGATTCTTTGCTTACGAGTAAAAAGTATTGTAAGTGTAGCACGAGTAAGAATACATCTCCATACTAGTTACAATATTTTTCTTACATTTAAAAGAATACAAAGATTTACAAGACAAACATAATCTAAAGTAAACAACGGTTACCATGGTAAAAACAAATGTAACAACAATCTGAAATGTATCTTCCTTCAAATTTACTTCAATTTATTTTATATTTCTACTTCATAATGAAATTTTTACCAATTAAAATAAGCAGTTAAAAACAAAAATCACCAATAGATTTTATTTCTTTGAAACAATTTAGTTTTAAATATTAACTTACAATATTGGAAGAATTGTAAACAACTTTATTATTAAATTACCAGAACAAGTTATGTTTAGATAAACTTAAGCTTCTTTGTTTGTTTTTGTTTTAATAATCTAATAAATAGTTATTTATTTAACAAGTGCAGAAAGTAGTACTTTTCCTCACGCGAGGCAGGGTTTGCAAGTGCAAATTGCCGAGTGTGAGGAAAATACTTTACACTCGAGTTAAATATTATATTTTTTCTGCAACCATTAGGGTTATTAACTAAAAAAAAAAAAAACTAAACAGGAATCACTAGAATCCATTTTAAATTTCTATAAGGTAACACTATAACCTTTTTAACTGTTATAATTAAAAATATCTAATTATTTATTAAAATATTATTTTTATTTCTATATTCCTTTCAATTTTTATTTTATTTTTTTAATATTCGTTTTTTAATTATTTAGATAAAATAAATGTAAATAAGCTTATTAAAGTTTTACAGAAAATACGAGAGTCGTTTGAAAAGTCCGTGCAAAAATAAAAACTACTTAATTTTTTGGGGTAAACCTTTTTTATTTTTCAACATAGTCTCCTTTTAGGCTTATACACTTCGTCCAACGCTGCTCTAGTTTGTTGATCCCTTCCGAATAATAGGATTTGTCCAAGTCTGAAAAATAGCCATTCGTTTCTGCAATCACCAAATAGTAGTCCGAGGGAGCCAAGTCTGGAGAATAGGGGGGATGTGAAACGAGTTGGAACCCTATTTTCATTAATTTTGCGACCACAACTGCTGAGGTGTGAGCTGGTGCGTTGTCGTGATGGAAAAGGACTTTTTTGTGGGCCAATCGTGGGCGTTTTTCTTGCAGCTCGGTATTCAAACGGTCCAATAACGATGAATAATATGCACCTGTAATAGTTTTACCCTTTTCCAGATAGTCAATGAGGATTATTCCTTGCGAATCCCAAAAGACAGTCGCCATAATCTTTCCGGCCGAAGGAACGGTCTTCGCCTTTTTTGGCGCAGATTCCCCCTTGGTAACCCATTGTTTAGATTGTTCTTTGGTCTCAGGAGTGTAGTGATGTATCCATGTTTCACCCACAGTGACGAAACGACGCTTAAAGTCCTGCGGATTCTTCTGGAACAGCTGCAAACCGTCCTTGCAACACTTCACACGATTTCGTTTTTGGTCAAGCGTGAGCAATCGCGGCACCCATCTTGCGGATAGCTTTGTCATGTCCAAATGTTCATGCAAAATATTATGTACCAGTTCATTCGAGATGCCCACAGCACTAGCAATCTCACGCACCTTCACTCTTCTGTCATCCATCACCATATCATGGATTTTATCAATGATTTCTGGAGTAGTAACCTCAACAGGGCGTCCAGAAGGTTCAGCGTCACTTGTGCCCATATGGCCACTCCGAAAATTTTGAAACCACTTATAAACTGTTCTAATCGAAGGTGCAGAGTCACCATAATGTTTATCAAGCTTCTCTTTAGTCTCCTGAGGCGTTTTGCCTTTCATAAAGTAGTGTTTAATCAACGCACGAAATTCTTTTTCGTCCATTTTTTGAAAATCACTCGACTTCCTCGATTCAAACGAATGCCAAACACAAAGAAATAGACCGATCTGGCTGAAACTTGGTGTGTTTTCTTCCAAGAGATGCTACTAACTAAACATAACCTCGATACGCGCCAGTAGTGCTATCTCTCTGACTTTGCACGGACTTTTCAAACGACCCTCGTTTACTAACGACTAGTTACGTCCTTATTGGCAGACTGTGAGTTCACCTGTGATAAGCAAAGTTTGGTGGACTGAATCTGCGACTATAACCTACAAAATTCTCCTTCGAAATTTGTTACATAGAAGAAAAGAGCGCAGAATCCTTACAGTGCACTCCGATGCCTTTGTTAACCGATCGTGCCATTACTATCTTGCACTGATGCGCAACCAAATAGGATAGCGTGTGCGAAGTTAAAAAAAATCGAGGAAAATCTGTTAAGCGGTAGTGTCACTTTAAGGTATTCAGCGAGTTTTTCACGTAAAAAAAATATTTTCAAGAAAATTTTACTGCGCAAATTGTGTGGCAAAAAAAGTTATGCAATATTTCACGTCACATATCTAATTGTGTGACACAGTGGCTGTTTTTACTTGCAGAAGAAATAGAGACAAGTTGTATGTTTTCGAGAACAGATACAGTAGAGTGTACCAATTAATGAGAGCAGCCACTCAATTGGACCGACTTGTAATTACTTGTTTTTATTAACTCGATTAACGCGATCTCTAATTGGTCGACGAATATTGGTCACGGCCTGAATACGTTCTCAGCACTTTCTGAGTTAACCCGAATATTTCAAGTTAAAGCAGAATCGTAAAATCTTCGCGTGTAAGAAATTGGAGTGAAATTGCTACTTTGAAACGGTGTAATGCGTCGGAAACTGCCATAATTTGGGGGAAAGGAAGGGAATGATGATCTGTTGATAAAAAATATAAGAAATATGTAAAAGTACTGTTTGTGCAGGTGCGATTATTTATTTATTGTTTTTCTAAATGCCTAAGTTGGGCAATTTTTGTAAATACGAATTTCGCTTTCATTTCAGTAATATTCGCTGACTTGTTCTCTCACTGAAGAACTTTCTGTTTTATGTTTAAATTTATAATTATAATTCAGCCATTCTCTACTGACACCGTCAATTCAAACTCTGTCAGTAACATCTAAGAATTAACAGAATTGTGTCTAGGGTAAAAAGTAATAAGAAGTGCACTAGCAATAACCATGGTATTACTGGTAAACAATTTACAGAAAGAATTTTCAAGTAAGTAATACGTATCTCACCTACTTAAAATAAGAAAATTTCACTATTCAGACTTAACTATTTTTGGTATTGGACATTTTATCATACATTGAACCGACCAATTATGGCTCCCCAATGAATACGAAGCAACAGTTAAACTGAAAGCCTAATGTGGCCAATTCACGTCTATGTGCCTACGTTCATATGTTGGGATTGAGTACTCGATATTCCTCGCACCCCTCTCTGTATACCCAACTCAAAACATAAATGCAAAATGCATCCTCATTATGAACACTAATGAGTGAATACAAACAGATTATACTGGGTGAACCAGTAAGTATTGTCCATAGGCCTACTGCGTGTAGTACATCTAAAGTGGACTTTAATGACGTATTGGCCAATATTTTCCACTGTTTTTGAGTGACGTCACCTAATTTTTTTTTCTAAAAACATTACTTTTTTTTGCAATAAAAATGTTATACTCAGAAAGTTTTAGTCTGAATTCGATTCTGATGACATGGTTAGAAAGACAGATAAATTTTCTAAAGATTGATACCATTTTGAAGCATAAATTATTCTCCAAACAGCCTCAATCTTCCTCCGAATGCTGGAAAAATAAAAGTAATCGAAATTTTTAAGAAAACTCATTAGGCCCTTATGGGGATCATTATCAGACCTAGGTGCTGGCACTTTTTATAAAAGTTTCCTTGTTTAATGGGCTTTCAAACGGTATATCATTCTCCAGGATTCCTTTTATCTTCGTATGAGAAATTTTGTTTGTTTTACAAGAAAACGTGTTCACGAGCACTCAACAGTGTTAGTTTAATGAAGTTGTTTAATTCATTGAAAACTCTTTTTTAGATGGACCAATAATCCATTTTTAAGTAGGATGTCTTAAAATAAGGAAGTCAAAGGTTACAAATTGCACTTTAAACATTTACTTCTGATCTCTCTAAAATATTTGAGAAAATGTTAAGAAATATTTTAAACAAGCACAAAGTGAATTTATGCTGTAAAGAAGTATTTCCGCGCTCAAAAACATGAGTTAAATCCTGTCAGTAGGGAAAATATTATTTTTAGCTTTCTAGGTTTTCCAATTTGGATTACAAAAACTTGAATCAAGAATGTTAGTGAAACTGGGCTGGATGTAAAATATATATAATATCCGTTTTAGCACGGTATGTTTATTGCATTTCTGACTTGTTTTTGGTCTCTCATGCATCATTAGAGGTAGGTTATTCAGTTTGGTGTAAGGGAATTTCGACTTCACTTACGTTACTGTTTCTCACATAATTTGCTCACTATCTCTCTCTACCTTAATCTACCTCTGCTGATGGAAGAAAACCCTAAGCCGGTCAGGGATGCAGTAAACCTGCCTGCTACGGCGGATAGAATCAAGGAATATTACCCCAACAAGGGTGGGCTAACTAACAAACTGTTCAATACTTCATATTAAGGAACCCGTCCATACAAGGCAGACAATACTTCACCGATGATAGCCAGACTGGTAGTTGACGCATATAGCTTCTTCCCTGAGTTCAGCCAACCATTTCGCTTAAACTGTTGTACTGTTCTGATTGGCCAGAGGACTTGACTGTTTCTCTCCATCTGATATCGCCAGAAATGTATGTAATGGCAGTCAGGTATAAATCATTTCTATTTTCAGAGTACTTAGAAGTAACCTATCGCCCTTGTAACATTCTTTTTTTGGAGCAACTTTTGAAATAGTAATGCTATTTAATGCTAATAAATTATTTGTGTGAACTGGTAGTACTCATTGAGTATTTTAAATGTTCCAAAATTACTTTTGAGTCGCTGGACGACTCCCCTGAGTACTTACTTAGCGTTGAGAGGCTTGTGTAGGCAACTTGTTTACAAAACAGCACTCTACTAATACAAAGAACAAACAGTAGGATACGCTCCAAGTATGTGAAGGCGATGTACCAATGTCATACGTATAATTAGTGTTATACTGCACCCTTTGAGTCTGTGTTGGTACACAGAACTCATTCAAGGTCGGCGCTATAAACCCCTCCCCCCAATGCCATCTTCACATCAATTATCCCCTCTAAATTATTAATTACCTTCTGTATTTATTTTTACTTTTTTGCGTAATTTCATGCATCATTAAAGAAGTAGTAAAATAACTTTTATTCTGTTTGAAACAATTAATATTGGCAGAACTGAGCTAGCATCTGGCCTTTCACTAGCTAGCCACTGCCAACATGATAAATCTTGTACAAGTTCTCCTCCCTTTTACTTTCACTAAGCAGTACGAGCAACTGTTGTGGCCAAATTTCCCATATCTACTTTCTATCGGAAATATCCTTCTCAGTCTAAAAAAAGGGGTTTTACAAATTTTTCTTCCTTCACTCATTCCATTAAAACAGCGTTTCCCACCTGTGGTACGCGAACCTGTGGTACCCAACCTGTGGTATCACTGGTGGTACATGAAAAATAATCAATAATTTTGGACATAAAAAATTAAATCATAATAATATCGTAATATCCCCTCCGCGTGGGAATGAAATTTATTATTATTAAATGAAGTCTCCTATATTTTTTTTTTTTTTTTTTTTTTTTTTTTTTTTTTTTTTTTTTTTTTTTTTTTTTGCATCAACAGCTGAGGTTATTAGCGCCCGGAGCTTTTTCCAGTGCACTGCCGGCCTCCGGACAGTGTTCTCTCGTTACAGACAACACTGTCCATCACCGGACAGTGAGCTGTAAGAAGCTCCTAGGAAGAGAAAATCTAAGGGTCCGCGTGGGAGTCCAGTATGCTAACCGCATAGCTAATCCCTTCCCTGAAGTCTCCTATTATTACTGTTTACATAATTTAAATAAAAAAAACAAAGATGAGGTACTAAATAATTGAAATGAAATCTAAATTATATTAACCCATTAACTGCCAAATTTTTTTTTTGAGAAATTTTACTATTTTTTCAAAAAATATAGTTTTTTAATAACTCCAGTATTAAATAAATAGTTTTTAAACATTTCATTTTATTAAAAAAATGAATTTCTTTGAAAAGTCCCATTTGGGGATTATGGCAACTACAGGTACAAAAAATCATTTTTTTAAAAACATTTGATCTTTGTAAAAATGAAGTATATTCATCAACAGAGATCATTTTATTATTAAAAGAAAGTACCTAAGGGTTTAAAATATTAGGTTTAAAAAAAATTATTAAGAATTGTCAAATTTTGGAAAATAGGAGTGCCATTTTTCCGTACATTCTACATGTATCCCTACATTGCATTTCCTAAGTTTTCCACATCTTCATCCTCGTACCAATATATCTGCTCTTGCGGAAGAGAAAGGTATCCAGTAAGCAGGAGGAATAGAGTAAACTTACAAAGGCAATCTATAGAAAACTGGATTTTATGACTATTATTTTGGCAGCGTCAGATACACACTCACTTTCACGATATACAGCATTATGTCTTCTGATATCAGGGTTTCGAGCATCCGTACAGGTGATTTTCCTTGAAGAACCTTTTCTTTTTTCCTCTCTTTTTAAAGTTACCTTATTACCTTCAAAGAGTTTGAAGAAATCACTTCATTTTCTTCCAAGATGACCTCACAGGAGTTATATATCTTGTACCGTTAGGGGCTTTTTTAAAAAGAATAATTTTTATTTAAAACACAAGTTCTTTATTACAATATTAACTGATATATAATATAACGGTTACAAAGATATCAAGGGAAGGGAACTTCACTAGTGATAGGTTGAACGGACAGAGTCTGGGCAGAACTTAGCTCGGGCAGCGGTTGGACAGAACTTCAGGTAGAACTTAACTCGGGCAGCGGTTGGGCAGAACTGGCTGGCCTGGCCTGGGTGAAGTATTTATATGTTTGAAACTGCTGTTATCAGAGGAAATATATTTATGCTGAGTCTCGAGGTTTCCTGTATATAACTCAGGCTATTTTTTTTTTGTGACAATTTTTTAGCTTTTTTAGGCGGGCAAGGTAATTCTTCATTGATACCTTCTTTAGGAAGATTGTTATGAATTTCGATACGTCCTGGTAGGTTCTTTGGGACTATAGATTCTAAGACATTCTCATCACTCTCCTCGTCATCAGTCAGAGCAGCTACTTTATCTGGTGGTAACATGACGTCCATAACATCACTGCCCTCAATTCCATCATGAAATTATTCTAGGAAATAGGGATCATTTTCTATTGACTCTAAGTTCACCCAAAGTGAATTGTTTTAAACCCATAGCTGGAGAAACAAAAAAACTGATTTCACAAAAAATGTACCTCTATCAGCCATAATCCCCAAATGGGGATCACTAAATATAAGGTCAATACTCGAAACTAAAGGCTTCATTTGGGAAGAAAGCTATATGTTTCAAAAGTTAAAGATATATGGCACATATTAAACGCAGAATAAGTTTTTAACTCCAATTCGTTGATATTTTTTTTAAATTGTGAACTCGGTCATAATTACTCTTACCGCTCACCTTGCGTGATGACAACTTCAAAACGTTATTGTTTAGTTAAAAAAAACTCTAGTTATTCCAAATTCACTTAAAATGATTACACACTGTTTTATTAAAGATATAGAAGGGTACAGTATCAAAACTTCCAATTCTACCGACAGAAAAACCTAAATAAAGCCATGATCCCCAAATGGGGCCTATGGCAGGTAATGGGTTAAATTGTCAACGCTAAACATGACTGAAATCTCTTTTTTAATATCAGTTATTATATTAGTAAGAAACAAACAAAGTGTTGGGATTAGCTATGAGGTTAGCATACTGGACTCCCACGCGGAGGTCCCGGGTTCGAATCCAGCAGCTGACCCTTAGATTTTCTCTTCCTAGGAGCTTCTTACAGCTCACTGTCCGGTGATGGACAGTGTTGTCTGTAACGAGAGAACACTGTCCGGAGGCCGGCAGTGCACTGGAAAAAGCTCCGGGCGCTAATGACCTCAGCTGTTGATGCGTCAAAAAAAAAAAAAAAAAAAAAAAAAAAAAAAAAAAAAAAAAAAAAAAAAAAAAACACAAAGTGTTACACTTGCAGTCTTCAGAGAAGATGTTCTCGTACTTTAGATACTGACCATCCAAATCCTGCAGTTATCATGTACCTTCTCCCACACTGTGACAACGGCAGCTGACCATGATGACGTTTGGTCTCAAGAGTCTTCACAGGGTCAAAGCACCCTATCCCAATCAGCCAAAAATCTGTGGAGATACGGTCGTTGCCTTCCATGACTACTTATAGTTTTGGGTTAGCATTCATACCAAAGGCAAATACTCTGCTTTTTGTCGATTTCCAGGACATGTGGAAAGTTATTCCTTCCTTTAGTGGTCTCGCGGTCCTGTAACCTGACTGTCCGGTTTCATTATTACCAAGGTATGTGTGTGTGCTTAGACACTTAATTGCAATTATTATTATTATTATTATTATTTATTTATATGAAATTGGGGTCCCAGCCCCATATAAAGGAGTTTGGTCTTTCAACAAATGTGAAAGATGAATACAAAAATTTTACAATAAAGTGTCAAACATCAAATTAATTATCGAAATATTAAACATTAAGAGAAAATTGGCGCAGCATATTATTAAAGCTTAAAGTAAGCGAGAAATTCAATTCTTTATCGTGATTTTTTTGTCTTTCTTTCCTTATTCACTTATTTTTCATGTGATTATTAATAAAACAGAGATATAAAAGTAATATTATCTGTTAAATAAGTCTACCCAAACTTTATTTAACAGATATAGCATGGAAGCTGTATAAATGCAAGGTTCAATCTTTAATCTACTGTGTGGTAAATTGTAAACATTTATAAGTATATAAATTATGAAGTAGGATTGATTTATAAACACAATGTGATCGTTGCAAAAAATGCAAAACAAAAATCAAAAATAACGACAGTCAATAGCTGCTGATTAAACTGAGGTTTTTTTAAACATGTTCATTCATTAATATTACTTGTTGATCTTTATTGAAATTCCCATTTGTTTCGTTATTATATTCATTCATAAATTAGTTTTTTATTAAGAAAATCTATGTTAGAGTTGCGCTTTAGCAGAGGAAAGAGACTGCACATAATTCCTACCGCTTTATCGCCCACTGAGTTTATGTGTTTGGTGAAAGTTAATTTGGAATCGTAACACCAACCCTAGGTATTTAACTATATATTTTGTACATATAAATTCCCCTTACACCATTATTCTCTGAAATTTGATTATTATTGCGTTACTATATTCAGACAAAATAAAAGATCTCAACTTTGGCACTGAGGAAAAACAAAAAATAAATAATTTTAAATTCTCTATCGAAGAAGGGTTTAAAACTAGACCAGGCCTTGAGAGGAATCAGGGTTTTATAAACGAGCCTGATTAACTGTATAAAGATAATAATAATTGAGCCATTCACTGCACAACTCGATTAACTCCGTAAAACAAAAAATTGAGAAATGCGATGAAATAATGTACATTGTTTTTTATAATTCTGTTTACAATATACATAAATTCAAATAAATTTACCGTTATCATTCAGCACCTGCTTCTGAATTTGTACTGAATTATTGCCGCGATTTACACCAGAGAACAAGTTAATCAAAATGGCTTCTGAAATCGTTTATTTATTATTCAATGGCGAAGCAATTTTTGTCGTTTAGTGGTGTTAATCTTTATTATTTGGAAAATTTATTATAAATATAAAAAGCTACACTGAACCACGTGTTTTAACGCTTAAATTTAAGATATTTAAAAAAGTGGAATTAATTGATTTGTGCAGTGAACGGCTCAATTAATTGATGTTCTAATATTCGCACAAATTCAATAATTTGGTTCTATTTTTTGTTGGTTGAACAAGTCTAGAAATGCAATGATGTGAATATTATTCTGTAAGTTAAAAGTAGCACATCAGTTAAAAAGCTCAATTGTAGGAGAATGGTGGTGGTAACGCCAATAATAGTGACTGTGTTTGGTGCATACAGGAAAAGGTTCATAAAGGCGTGGGAAAAGTGCATACCCTTTGCAAGTGCATACAGGTTTTACAAGCCTTCACCTCTCGTAAAAGGCGGTCTACTTTTTATCATTCACTGATCATTTGTTTTTGTAAACTTAATAATAAATCTTGGCAACAATTTGAAATTTGAATTTGAAAAATTTATTTACAATTTAAGAATTTATACAAATATACAATGTATAAAAGGAGGTTTCAGGCTGCAGCGCCTAATGTACTCTCTACAACAATGATTCTCACTTTGATAAGTACTCCAGACTTAATATAAGGCAAAAAACATTTTAAAAAACCCTTACAACAATATAACAATTATAACAGGATATGTTTTAGTCTTTTGTGCTTACATTTTTTATAATTCAGTGAACTTAAATTGTAGTCAACAATACTTCTTACATACGGGTAGGGACTGTGTATACAGAAAGTTACAAATTTTTCCGTAGCGCTATAGATGAATGTAGACACGCTGGCAACATCAAGTGCTACATGTATGTAGTCTATGGGTGTCCATCGGGGATAAGACCCAATAAGTCTTAAGCATTTATTTAGGACTCTTTGTAACTTACCGTAGTTGGTGCGACAAGTATTGGACCACACAGGAGCCGCATATAAGAGTACTGGACGGATATAGAGATAATGAATTAGTTTTTTATTAAGAAAATCTATGTTAGAGTTGCGCTTTAGCAGAGGAAAGAGACTGCACATAATTCCTACCGCTTTATCGCCCACTGAGTTTAGGTGTTTTGTGAAAGTTAATTTGGAATCGTAACACCAACCCGAGGTATTTAAATTCCTTAATCCACGAAAGGGAGTTACCATTAATTTGTACAAATCTATTCACAACCGGCCTTCGTCGTGTAAACAATATAACTTGTGTCTTGGCATGATTTGGCCTTATTTTCCATTTGGGCAACAAAAATTCATTAGCGTGGTTACTTTAAAATTATGGAGAAGAAGAAAATCTTATTTATTTGGCCGAACGTATTTTTCTGCTTTAAAAAAAATTGAAAAACCAAAATCCTCAGGAAAAAAAAAGTTAATAGTTCTTAATGTGATTGAACTATTCTTGATGCTGATGCACATCTCATGGCAGTTTAGGTTTCAGTCGTTGTCGGTCAGTTAACTTTATAAGCAGTTGATACTTATCCTGCTTCTGTATAGTACGCTGATTTGTCTTAAGATGTGTGTGCTGTCTATTTAGTATTTCTAGAGTTGGTACTTCCACAGTTATGTGGATATTTGATTGTTTCGTATAAGCCACGATGCTCCTAAGGCAGTACTTTGAGCTGAGATAGCTGCTTGTTGTTCGTTGCGGTCAGAATAGCCGCCATCAATATAGGGCAAGCGTTACAGTCAGTGTAGATGTATTATAGGGAAGTCTGCTGGAGCGTTGTGGCTTCATTGGTGAATGAAGTTGTTTCATTATTGCTTCTATTTTCCGTCTAAAAGAGTTTGATAAGCCAGCTTAATTTCTTGTGTTCAGTTAGCGGAGTCCTCCAAGTAAGTAGTATTGTGTCGTTGGTGTAAACCAAAATATTTTAGTGTAACAGTCCATTTCTCTTCACAGTTGATAGTTTACTAAGTTAGGAGCACCCTATGGAGTGTAAAATTTTCGTATGTGCCGTGCGTATTTATGTTTGTTCTGTCTGTTAATTTGTCTATTGATGTTTGGTCTTATCTTTGGCTTCGGGGAATTGGTCCTGATAGTATGAAAGGAGAAATTGTGGAAATTCCACCGAACTCACAATTTTTAGCCCATCTTTTTAATACGTAAGACACAACCGTTTTTTATTACGGAGTTGGTACTTTAGTGGGAATCTGAAACTGAATCGAATATACTGGAATATATTTCAAATGAAAGTATGCGGATAATGTCTCCCGCATACCACTAAATTTCCCAGATAAAAACCACTGATTCATAAACACTCTCCATTTTTGGAAACCTGATTAATTTAAAACGCACTTTTTGAAACCACTTCATCTGTTTTGTTTCTATATTTTTGCAATTCAAGCTGCCGTTGAAGTTGTTTCGTGCCAACAGTTTTTCATTAAACACACGTAATGAACCCTAGCGAGATGTTATCAACACGTAAATGTATTGATTGTTTTCATGTTCTTTTTTATATTTCGAGCAGTTGCATAATATTTTCATATATATTTTTTTGGCGTTCTTTTCGCAATGTTAGCCATTAAAACAGTGACCGGTAACAGAACAGTTATCTATTGCCTAAGAAGATCTATATTAGCTTGTGACAGTATCAATTGTTTATGGTAATTTTGTTGATAGTACCTACCAGGTTTGATGGTAATTATAGATTCCCAAAGGGATCAAGGCTTTTATTTCGTCGAGGGCATGCCAAGATTAAGTGATTTGAATCCTGTTTAGATTCTCCTCACGTATACCGTAGTGGTAGTTTAATCTTAGGCGGACTATGAGGGTTATAGAAAAAGATCTGTTTGCATTTAATGCATGATAATGAGTGGATTGAAGAAATGTCTTATAGCCAAGGTTTTGGAGTCTCAGATACAGAAAACTCTTTGTCTTCTATCGAAAAAGTATTTGTAGGGGGGGGGGGTGCCCAAGACAATTGTTGAACTTTTATATTCTGTTCACATTGGTTAGTTGTGGTTTGAGCCATTGCCTAAGTAACCTAATAGAAACTTACGTGGTCTAAGAGATCTCTCCAGTGGTAGTTACGGTTCCGACTTAACACCTTATCAGGTTATAATGATAAACTTGTTTATTCCAAATTAAAAAAAATAAATCTGTAAAGCAGATATGTAACTTTGTAAAATAGACAAAAAGGAAAATCTATCCAAAAGATACAAAAATCTCCATAACAAAAACTTAAAACGTTTAAAACGTTAAGTATAAGGGTTGATTAAACGCCAAAAGGTACACAAATCAGCAAGTACCCAACATTTCATTAATACATCATAGATATTATTTAAATAATTCATTTTCATTAATATTTTTTAGAATTTATTAGATTTCACAGACCCTTAATGCTGACCAGTTCATTCAAAATATTTTTTGGTTATAATTATGATAAAATAATAAATATTGCTAATAATAAACACAGGTCTAATCAACATTGCGTGGTTGAGAACTGTGATCAACATTTGCCACCTATTTTGAGCGCTTCAAAGAAGAACGCTTTCAGTTGTCGAGTGAATCAGTGTATAATAAAACTGTGCACATCACTAGGGGTGATGTATGAAGTTGTTTGCTAAGTTTCTTTTTGCATTGAAATATGATTCTGTTATTTGCCACTTTTAGACATTTAAGAGTAACGCGTTATACAAAACTATATATTTATTTTTATTTGGTATTTTGGGGTAAGAATTTTCCTAAAAATACAATTTATATTCTTTCAAGGAAGCTGCGCATGTAGCGGACGTGCTCAAGGTCATCCATTAATCCTACCATCCCCACTTCTTCACCTTGTAATCTTCAACTGTACCATGTGTATATTTCTTTACAAATGGACGGAATAAAATTTTAGTTGAAATATTCTAACCATTCTTGTTGCAGCCATATTCATTTATCTTTTTTTGTAATGAATGTGTTGACGCTAATTCAGGATCATCCCAACAGATTATCGCAAAAGAAAGTACTAATTGCTTTCTAAAAAGTAGGATATAGTGTAGGAGGGGACATTTCAGAGAGAGAGCCAGCTGTCGGGTGATGCACTGAAATCCATATCAGTTGTTTCATTATTGCATCTATTTTTCCTTATTTGATCATCTCTTTATTTTGATTGATTGATTTATTTTTTTTAACCTGGTTATTGGTCTTGAATGAAAGACCGACCACATTCTCGTCACGTTTAAAAAATAAAATTTCATTCGGTAAAATCGATTTTCTGGTGAGGTAGCTAGTGGCTCGCTGTAAATATGAATTTTTTTTAAAAAAAAATCTTTTATTGGGATTTACAATTGCAAAGATTATTGCAACAAGCAAATGTGGTACTTGATAAAAGAAAAATACGTGAAAATCACGAGTGGAGAAGCACCCATTATGGATAGTGAGGTTAGATGCATAGAACGGAGCGTTAAGAAGTTTTCGAAGTATTTTTGACAGTAATGCCTGAAGACGTGTAGTGAGTTGGAACGCTTAGTCGATCCCCATACTTCGATGCCGTATGACCAAATAGGCCGCAGTAACAGTAGATATAACAGTAGATCTTTTGTTATGTAGGTTAAGTTTCGATCGTTTGTCAAGTCGTCTGGCGAGAAGTTTGTAGCTTTAGTTAGTTTCTTGTCTTTTCCGTCTAGTATGTGGATTCCATGTCAACCGTTTGTCTAGGTGCAGTCCAAGGTAGCGTACTTTGTCCACAGTTGGTATAGGAGTTTGGTTCATGAAGATGGGAGGTAGGATTTTCTGTCTAAGAGTAAATACTATAAATTTTGATTTCGTAACGTCAGTTTTGATTCGCCATTTGAAAAGCCAGTCCTGTAAGTGGTTGATGTGTGTATACAGGGTGAACCAGTAAGTATTGTCCATAGGCCTACTGTGTGTAGTACATCTAAAGTGGAGTTCAATGACGTATTGGCTAACTTCATATTTTCCTCTGTTCTTGAGTGACTCACTTTAAAGTTTTTTTCTAAAATCATTACTTTTTTTCCAATAAAAATGTTATTACTCAAAACGTTTTAGTCCGACTTCGATTCTGGTGACACAGTTAGAAAGATAGATAAATTTTCTAAAAATTGATACCATTTCGAAGCATAAGATATTCTCCAATCAGCCTCAATCTTCCTCCGATTGCTGGAAAAATAAAAGTTATCGAAATTTTTAAGAAAACTCATTCGGCTCTTATGTGATCATTATCAGACCTAGGTGCTGGCACTTTTTATAAAAGTTTCCTTGTTTAATGGGCTTTCAAACGGTATATCATTTTCCAGGATTCCTTTTATCTTCGTATGAGAAATTACGTTTGTTTTACAAGAAAACGTGTTCACGAGCACTCAAGAGTGTTAGTTAGCAAGCTGTTTAATTCATTGAAAACTCTTTTAGATGGACCAGTAGTCAATTTTAATGTAGGATGTCTTTAAATAAGGAAGTCAAAGGTTACAAATTGCACTAAAAAAAAATCTAAAAGGCTGTTTGGAGAATGACTTATGCTTCGAAATGGTGTCAATTTTTAGGAAATTTATGTGTCTTTCTAACCGTGTCATCAGAATCGAATTCGGACTAAAACTTTCTGAGTAATAACATTTTTACTGAAAAAAAGTAATGATTTTAGAAAAAAACTTTAAAGTGACGTCACTCAAGAATAATGGAAAATATGAAGTTGGCCAATACGTCATTGAACTCCACTTTAGATGTACTTCACACAGTAGGCCTATGGACAATACTTACTGGTTCACCCTGTATAGAGTTCGTGTAGTCATAAGAGGATCGGAATGAGGAGATAAGATTGCAGTATCGTCAGCAAAGGTGGAGAGAATGGTATTTGGACGTTGAGGTATATCTGCTGTATATAAAGAGTAAAGAAGAGGACCTAGGTCACTGCCCTGAGGAACACCAGCTCTGGCTAGATGGATATCAGAGTCTGCTGCTCCACAGTTGACTCTGAAATAACGATCTTGTAGGTAGGATTTGAGGATGAGGTAGTATGTTTGAGGAAGAATCTCCCTCAGCTTGAACAGTAGTCCCTTGTGCCACACCCTGTCGAACGCCTGAGCGACGTCAAGGAAAACACTCGGGCAATACTGCTTTCGCTCGAGGGAGGTAGTGATAGTGTCTACAACGCGAAGCACGTGGTGAGAAGTTGAGTGATGTCTCCGAAATCCAGAATCATATTTTGTTCTGCCGCTGAAGGATAAAGTCTATTCAGAAGTAGCTTTTCGAGAATTTTGGAAAGAAGTGGTGGTAAGCAGATTGGTCGGTAGGAAGTTACGACGAAACCCATCACTAGTGTGAAATTTTAATTAAAAAAAATTAATTAAAATTTTTTAAATTAAAAAAAAGTTACAGTTGCAAAATAAATAAACAAAAAACAAAAATGATAAAAATCAAAACAGAAAAATCAATGTGTCCATGCAATGTGGCTTTTATGTTCAGACTACTCACCTCAGATTTGGAATTTGGGTTGAATAATTATTAATGCAATAGTTTCATCTCTAGTCGTGAAGGGCCACTACTTGAAATACTACTACTTGATAGAAGTTCCTTGAGTGCGGAAAAATGATTTTTACAAATTGATCTTTGTAAGTATACTCGGAAAAGCAAAGCCTGTGGCTTTGGACTCTTTCTGCTTATTTGAAATAATTCTAATTAAGGAGAAGTTCGCAAGCTTCTCTGACACACTCCCGTCCGTGGTTATGTTTGAATACGTGCCAAAGCTTCCTTATGTTTTATATTCTATAATAGTCTTCATTTTAAAATAGTCTTACCTGGATAAATATTACGACATTTTCCTTTTCTCAAATGCAAGCTCAAGTTTTCAAAAACTTTTGCAATCTTTGCGATCTGACAGAAATAGTTGTATCGTAATATAAATTTCTAGCTGGCATCATGATATATATTCAGGAAACAAAAATGTGTACTAAAATATACTATACTTACCTCTTTCGGAACGTTTAGTGAGGATCGTATGTTACTTTTCCCAAACAAGTGGTTATAAAAGCTGATAATATTGCACCGTATAAAAATTGTTTTCTTAAACTCAAGGCCAAATTTGCATACAAAACCAATTTGTCTACGTTTGTTAATTATTGTTAAAGAAACCTTCCTCGGTATTATGGCAATTAGTGTTTCAAATTATCTACATTGTAGATTACAACAACAAGTGGGGAAACATTAAATGTTATTTTTGTTAAGTTAATGGTTCTTTTATGGTTATTGAAACACGGGGCGGGTCTTGTTCCCCTGCTTATACAGAGCTCCTTGCAACCGAGGAATCCTTTGCAGCATAATACTTGGTACAACGCAAAAGCGATGAGCCCGAGCACCATATAAGTGGCCTATCATGTGTAAGAAACAAAAATACCAAGGAAAATAATATCAGAAATAATACTTGTAAGAAATAACAATATAAATATAAAGAAATATAATTGTTTGGCCTGGAATTGGAGCTGTTTGCTCCGAAGTCCAACTAAATTTTTATTAACAATGTCAGTTCTTGGGAATCATCACCTTAGAACTCCTTCATCTTATCGAACATCTCTTTTGGCATGCTCAAGTAAAAGAACTTGATCACTGCTCTGCATTCCACTGAGTGCATTATCAACTTCACACCACTTCAATCAAGACCATTATCAGTTGTGGGTTGCTAATTGGCATGTAACCTGCAGACATTTTATAGCATTACACATGTGCAGTTGCAACGTCCTGTGATAAATAAAAGTAGGTTATGAACGGCCCCTCGTATATTGTGTAGTTTACACTTCCCCCCCCCCCATGCCTTGCGACGTTGCAATACCGCTTCTGCTAAGACTCTGAAAGCAACTTATATTGTCTTATTGACCAACATCAGCTGAAAGAATCACGATGAAATCGAGCATTAAGTCACAGACGAGACATAACGTTCCAAAATCGGATACAATTCAAAATGGTATGCCCTGCGACTCCCTCGTCTACAGAGCGCCAGCAACCATCATTTGCCGCTTATTAGTCTTCAACAAAACACTTAGAGACTTACACGTGAAAACTCCGGTAGTTGGTGCTACTTTGTTCCTCTTTCCACGCTTTTTCTTTAGCTTCGGCCTGTACGAGGAAAGCATACAGGAGATGATATGGGTTTTAAAGTATTTTTATTATGTCTACATATTTCTAACATATGACGTATTTTTTAAACTTGTCACCACTTTTTAAATTAATTGTCTTAAGATTTTGGGATAAAGTAACCCCACCCAGGGGCATATTCATTCATTTGCATTTAAAGTTCATGTGTTTCCTTATGCTGGGCTCACGAAGCCTCATGAGGGTTGCTTTAATAAAATGTCACACTAATTTTTATAAAAATATTTTTATTATTAAATTTGATTAAGCACCATGGTAGCCGAGCGTTTAGAAGCGAGACCTGCAAAGCTAATAAGTATTGTGGTACTGGGTTCGATTCCCAGGGTCTAGGTCTTAGAGATTATTTAATGATTGAAATGAGAAATTTACAGTTAAGTATGTTTGCTAGACACCTAATTGGTAGTTGGACGTAAAGTCCGCCTGAAAAAATAGGCAATTACTTTACTTTTTTTTTTTACTTTTCAATTTCTTACCTAAGTAAGAGAAAATAAAGATTAAATGGTTTAGTAAAATTCCTAACTTGAAGAAAACTCCTCTTTTTTTTTCTTTTTTTTTTTTGGCGCATCAACAGCTGAGGTTATTAGCGCCCGGAGCTTTTTCCAGTGCACTGCCGGCCTCCGGACAGTGTTCTCTCGTTACAGACAACACTGTCCATCACCGGACAGTGAGCTGTAAGAAGCTCCTAGGAAGAGAAAATCTAAGGGTTAGCTGCTGGTTTCGAACCCGGGACCTCCGCGTGGGAGTCCAGTATGCTAACCTCATAGCTAATCCCTTCCCTGACTCCTCTTATTTTGGTAATACTTTCTCAAAAACTTTGTGAACTTGATAATTTTTTGTTACGTAAAATAGATTTTATTTTTTTATCCCAGACGCTTGTCACATATATTGTGCACAATTACAATCAACACTGGCCAGCCAGCTGCTGAATTATTCAGATAGCATTTATTTGGGTCAGATCATTAATTTAAGCAACTGATGCTTGTCGCAAATAACTGAATATGACCCCCTTTTTTGACTGCGCTATAACAGTCTAGCTATTGAACAGTGTTGAGCAATCCTCTGTGGAATAGTTTATTATAAAAATGTATCCATGAATGATAAACAATAATTATGCAAAATGTATCACAATTATTATATTATACATATTTATTTTAAGCGAATTTAAAAATTAATTTTTATATTTTGGGGAGGTTTGCTTCTATAAAGCATCATCACCAACCTTCTTTGTATTTCGAATTTTCATATCGCATGGTGTAAGTTTTTACTAATCGATAAATTGGAACTTATAAGATATCGAATTACCCAGAAAAGTAAACCTGCTTAAATTAATAAAATTTCGATGTTTCTCTTAAAATAATAGTAATAATAAAAATGACCAAGTGTCTAATACTGCTAATTATTTAAGATTGTTTAACCTTAGCGCTAGTTCATATTGTGTCCTTGTTCGGATTTCACATTTCTACACTCTTTGAGTAGTTAATGAGGACAGTGTGGCCTTCACAGGTGATATTTCCTAAAATTTAAATGGATTTGTTGCAACGCTTACCTTTGCTTTATTTAGTGTCCAATGATATTTCTAAGACATTGGTACGCTAAAATTAAAATTTTCGTGTGATCACTTGCGCAGCAATTCTTTTATCCCAATTTAATTTAAATTAAGTTTTATTAAAGATGGATTTTCAATGCAGAAGTGCTCACTCTTCATAAGATAAGTAAATGTGGTGTAAAACTGACAACACTTTCCCTTGCTATACTGTTTCCTGCAAGCTCTAAATTTATGAACATTTACAATTCCTAAAACTACAATTCGTAAAACTACAATTCCTAAAACTACAATTCCTAAAACTACAAATCCCATCAACATTTGAGATGAAAACTTTCTTCTATTCCCCTAGAACTGGCCCAAAGCATATTTTGCTGTAAACATAAGTAATTATTTGTTTATTTACTTATTTTGTTTAAAAAGACCCATTCAGGAGAAGGCTTTTAACCAGTTAAGCGTGGAATTTAGTTTTAAAAACCCGCCCACAGTGTGCGGAATTAAAATCAGACAATGACGTGTGTACACGTCGAACGCAGGGCAAAACAACCAAAAGTTTACAATGTCGTAATAGTCACTGCAAGCACTTTTTCTGCAATCTCTGGGACTTGAGATTATAGAGCATTCTGTGTGTATTTCAAAATCTTGCACCGCTTCACGTATGCATTGCCTAGTTAACTAGGGACGCAAGAGCTTTTACAAGGAAGAAAAAAGCTTTGAATTCTGTGCAAAATGAAATCATGCTCGTACTGAGGTCTAAACCTCTATCTAAGGTAAAAACGGCATTGCACAAGGGTTGAGAGCTTCTATTTGTGTGCGTAATTCCCAATCTCTAATGCGGAGAAACCACTTATCATTTGGCTGACTTCCTCCACCCCCTCAGTATAAAATACTTGGCAGTTCTGTTGGTAAAATAAAGGAAACATCCCACAAGATAATATTCTAATTGTATTTTATTAAAATTTCGAGTTTTTATAGTTAATGGCAATTTTATATTTTTCACAACGATTATACACGTCGAACGCATCGTAATAGAGATTTGGTTTGACGTGTGTACACGCTTAACTGGTTAACTACCAAAATCATAATATTCGGAGACTTGTAGGCATAAAACGGACGAACTAGATAAATTACTTGCTTTTTCAAACTTGAAATTAAACTGTCACCATGCTGACTGGAATATTTACTTAAATCAAGACTTACAACAAGAAGCTGGACATCGTTTATTATTATTTGTCTTCCTCATTTCACTGTCGATAATCGTATATAAGTAGAAGTGTGTAAATAGTGTATCATTAAAGGATTGGACCGTTCAGAAGGCGGCGGTCGGCCTGTAGATTAGAGAAAGAGATACCAGTATTGCGCGGAGAAAGGTAGTGCATATATTTGTCCGAGTACTTTCTTCTTTCCAAGTGAAAGCATTGATTAGATTTGTCTGTTTGCCATTTGAATGGAGATTCGCGTTGGCGCGTTTATTTAAAAAATAAAAGAGAAATTTTAACTTATTACTATTCTTGGTACATCTTATTGGATTCCACATGATATATAATTCTTACATAGTTCACTTTTCTGTTAACTATCTTTATAAGGAAAAATAAAAATATTTGAATGTATTCAGAAAGTTATAATGATGTTGATTGGTGAATGCTGTGAAATCTTAGTTCTTTGGGAAAACTTTTATCTCCATTTCCCATTTGGGATCAGATAATTTACTAACAATACGTTTGTATAACATATAATCATTGAAGATAACTGTGAATAGCTGCTTAAGAGTTCAGTTAACAGGTAAAAGTAGACTGGAACTTTGCAAATTCATTCAATCATTAATGTCATTTACAAAAAGTTGCTGAACATTTAGAAGATAGAAATTATAATTTTAATTCTATAAATTGTAATTTTGAACTGATTTTTTATTCCGTCTAGCGAGATCTTCTTGTTGTTGATGTAAAAGTAAAGTAAAAAGTAATCGCCTATTTTTTCAGGCGGGGCTTAACGTCCAACTACCAATTAGGGGTCGTGGGCGGAGGCGACTAGCAAATATACTTTACTGTAAATTTCTTTTATTAACCAAGGCCTAAGATCGGGGAATCGAACCCAGTACCACAATACACATTAGCTTCGCAGGTCTCGCACCGCTCGGCTACTTGACTGTCAGGTTTTTCATTCAGGTTAAGGTATATAAAGTCCTCGAGCTTCTCAGGAAAATCACTTCCTAATCTAACCTCAAGTCGGCTTTTCTCCGTTTGTAGACGAAGGGTCCAGTTTAAACACGTTTCTTCTCGCAAGTGACCCTATTTGCAGAACTATTCCGCAGAAAAATCGTAATTATTTACATTTTTAATATTTACAATGTTAATGTACTATCAACTAGCTCTACTTCAATCTGTCTGGTAAAGATGTTCTTGCATTTGCAGTTCGCTAATCAGTTCAACTAAATCATTACATTCTAATTTTCGGGCAACATTATTTGGAAGGGTACACATTAAAAATGACAAACGACCAACGACATCGTCAGGGATAACTCTTTATCACTACCTCGAATAAGCGGATCCATAACGCTACCGGTTTTATATTTACCGTGCTGATTGATGTGCCTTCGTTGCAATCCATTCTACTCCCCACACTCACTTTATCAGTAAAACAGGAATTGAATAATGCTTATCCTCAGTTGAACTACATCCCTACTAATTTTTAGTGTATTTTATCCCTATAACCAATGATGATTAAAAAAAATATTGTAAACATATAGATAAAAAATAATGTTGCAAATATATAGTGGTTAATAGTGTAAATGTAGTAAATTTATTCATTTTTGGGTCAGTGCCTAAAGAAACATTGTTGAAGATAAAACTGTTTCAACTGGACACTTCGTCTCAATGTGAGAAATCCGACTTGAATTTACGCTAATGTTCAATATTTTATTTTGACTTTCCAGAGGTAAATTCCAAAAAAACTCTAAAACACTTTCTTATTTTTTATTTAAGTTTGACTCCAGGTACATGGCTGTTTCGTGAAAACCAATTTTAGTCATTTTTCTACCTAACATTTTTGTTTATCAGGCCTCTGTAGCCCATTAAGACGGATGAACACTTGGTACAACGTATTTTTGACCTAGAATAATCAGTAAAAATTTGAATAATAAAACTTCCCCTCGTTAGAATCAATAAAATATCTCAGTTCTATTAATAAGCCCAAAACATATTTACCAAAATACTTTTAATGTTTTTAAAGAACTTTATTTTAATCGTTTCTATCAAATTTTTGAATATCCGGTGTTATAAGCCACATTTATTACAGTTAATCAATCTTCCATAATGTTTTAACATTCGTCATTGATGTTATCCCTGACCAATTTCTTAGTTTTTAAGACTTCTTCCAAACTTATAAATAGTATTAATGGAATTATCTACTTAGTTTCCCTTGTGTAAACTGTGTTCTGTTACGGCAAAGAAGTGCGTGCAGGACACCGTGACGACATTAAGTAGTTATTTGATGTGTATTATTTTCTGTGTCCTCAATGTTCCATTCCCGTAGTGAATACATTGGTTTATGTAAGTGGCTGCAGGAGTGGGGAGTATTTGTTTTAGCGCCTAAAAAGTAGAGTTCAAATAAATAAAAAATTGGTCTAAAAAAAAGGCTTCTCTCAGGCTATTGCTGATAAATTCTTGTAATTTTTCTTTTTCAGCTTTTAAAGAGTTGAAACAGATTATTAATTAATTTACTAGTTGTGTATAAAAACAGCTGTTCGAGTGTCTTTGTTTGCGTTGAAGTAGATTGGCTATTGACCTGCCGGCAGCTGTTGGAAGCACACGTGTCCCCTATATAGTCCAGAAAGCAATCAGATATTGTTTACTTGAATGTCTTACTCTGGTTTGTTTTCAAGCATTAGCCTATGTAGATGAATTTAATTTTTCCAACGTTCGCACAGATGGTCGATGTATTCCACGTGGTTACGAGTAGCCGAAAGTACTTCTTTACCAAACGAACTCACTTCACTCATTGACATCAATTTAAAAAGTGAATTAGTTTAATTTGAAATTTATGTGTGTAGTTCAATTTGGCCTATATCTTCTTCACACAAAGATAGTAATAAGTCTTTATTAATAGTTATTTATTTAACATGTGTGGAAAGTAGTACTTTTCCTCACGCGAGGCAGGGTTTGCACGCACGAGCGAGCGAAGCGATGCGAGTGCAAGGGCAAATTGCTGAGTGTGAGGAAAATACTTTACACTAGAGTTAAATATTATATTTTTTCTGCAACCATTTATTAACTACAAAAATTAAAAATTTCATTTTTACAGTCTACAAAAAGTAATTTATTTATTATAAACATTTATTGTTATATTACAATTATTTACATTACTTACGTATTTACATTACTTATTACATTTTCTGCTGTTTCTTTTATTGATGGAGGAGTGTTTTCTAAACAGGCATCACTAGAATCCATTTTAAATTTCTATAAGGTAACACTATAACCTTTTTAACTGTTATAATTAAAAATATCTAATTATTTATTAAAGTATTATTTTTATTTCTATATTCCTTTCAATTTTTATTTTATTTTTTAATATTCGTTTTTTAATTATTTAAATAAAATAAATTTAAATAAGCTTATTAGAGTTTTACAGAAAATATTTATGTTAATAACAAAACTTCTTATATCAAGGAAGCACAATAAAGTTTTTCCACTCACTTGTGCGGAAAGTGACACTAATGGGAATTTCCCCCCACTAGTGTGGGAAGTTGGGCATTACACAGCTGATTTTAATTGAGTAATGAGAACTTCCCTACATGGTTGCAGAAAAAGTAATTTTCTGCGTACAAACACATTTATCATTTACATAAAGATAGGGTTTTTATGATTAAAGAAATAAACAAAAAAACAATAACTCAATCTTCACTTTGTGTAAATTAATAATATTGTTACGTTGAGAAACACTATACTGAAACCTTTATGGACTTACAGAAGTGAGAGGCTCTACTATACTACGCTCTAATTATCACCGATTGCAAACACTTCAATCCAAAATTCTTCGCAGAATCACTGATGCTCCATTTTATGTTTCTAACCAGACCATTCACCAAAATCTCAATGTTCCTTTTGTAACGCGACCTTATCCACATCTCGGTACAAACAATTTCTCTTTCCACTACAATCCATTAATCCAAGAACTTTGTTCCTAATCCATTCCTGGGAATCCCAATAGAAGACTCCGATGGCCAAGAGATCTACTGATGGAGTAAAATTGATGTATAATTTTATCTTTGTAAATTTGTAAATATCCCTGTCCCTTCTCATTCAGTCACTATTCTTACTCAGCGCTATTACTTAGCTAATTACTCCCCCCTAGCTCAGCTCAAGTTGTTCTCTATTCCTTATCTCATTCACTATCTATCGCCTGCATGTTTCTCCTTTCTCACCACTTGTAAATATCTCGGAGGGTTGTCAGTGGACAACTGCTCTTCTCTTGTGCTCATCTTTTGCACTTGCCATATTTACTAGATGCAAGTTTATGCAGTTGTAAATTTTTCAATAAATAAATTAAAAAAAACAACTGAGAAATTTGTCAAGCACTAAATCTTCTAATTGGGTTTCCCAACTCAAATTGGAACTATTCTCGATTGGCCACCTTGACACTTTTTTATCGCTGGACCCAGTAATAATTAAGAGATCTTTATCAAATATAACTGATGCCTTAAAGAATAGATTTTTAAGTAATGACATTGCTTGGGTTATAGATTCTAAATATAATACAGTTTACAGAAACTTGAGTACATTTGGTCTTGGTGAATTTTACTTGGAGACTAATTATAATTTATCTAAGTCCAGAATTATTATTCAGCTAAGACTTGCAAATCTAAATAAAACAAGTATTTACATTAAGGGTACTAAATATATTTTTGATTCTTCTGTTATTTGTACTTTGTGCAAGCTTTTTAAGCCTGACTCACTCTTTCACTTTATGTTTGAGTGTCGACCTTTTGCGCCACTTAGAATTCAGTTAGCAGAAAACCTAAACATGGATATGTCCTGCCATAATAATTTATTTGAATCATCACTTTTAATTGAGTCCTTAGTTCAGGCCAACTTGATATATAACTATTTCTGTGCAGCCACTGCACTCAGAAGTTTCCTATTAAATGAGTAATCTCCCTCTGTTAATATAAATTTGGACGGGTTTGTAGTTAATTTTGTATTGTCTAGTTATTATTTTAGTATTCTTAGTACCAGTGCTATATCTAGTTTGTTGTCTTAGACTTGTATTTTTCAGTTTTTCATCTTTTTGTAACGTTTGTTTATTCATTTTTCTGAGGATGAGATAGCTGTGTTACATCAATCAACATATATTTATTTTATTATTACATTGTCATATTATATTAAACTGATTTTGTTTTTTTGACTTTCATGGTATTACTTTTATGTTTTATTTAGTTTTATTAACAGTGATTTAATTTTTATTATATTAAAATTATGTGGTAAATTTATTTTTGTATAGTATATATTGAACAGATTTGTATTTAGTTAATTTTTTATATATTTTGCCTAACTCGTGTTATGAGTTGTATTACTCAAAAACAATAAAATTTGATTTGATTTGATATTTACTAGATGCAAGTTTATGCAGTTGTAAATTTTTCAATAAATAAATTTAAAAAAAACAACTGAGAAATTTCGTATTACTAGTACTGAATAGTTTCCTGGCTTGTTTAGTTAAATTATATTTAACACTATTTCCGGCCGTTACACACATGGAAGTTAAGTATGAATGCTAAAATCCTAAGATGTTCAGGTCTGAAGTATGAGTGAAATGATGGTTACTTGCTGAGTTGTGTACCTTTTGTCTTTTAATCAACCCTTATACTTAACTTTTTAAACTTACAAGTTTTTGTTAAAGAGATTTTTATGATGTGGTCTCTTCCATGTTGAAAAAAAAAAAATGCATTTATGCGCTTAAAAACTAATAAAAACAAGGTTTTTCGTTTTTTAAAAGTTTAGGGTAGGTCTAGTCTTAAAGCTACGCCATTACTTTGTGGCCAATGTCATTAATTAATGAATCTGAAACAAAATTACATAGATATCCCATCAGTTGTTGTGCACGGAGCGAATGGTGTCAGATTTGGCTAGTTAGTTATAGCGTCATCTTAGCTAAGAATTAAAGTGTCATAGAAGTTAATTTCAATTTAAAATCTATACAAAAATAAGCCATTAACTTGGATAAAAATCAAATTGTTATGTATTAAGATTTTAAAAAATAAAGTTAATAAATGGC